>NC_140911.1:34428345-36828345 GCF_045865225.1 Trachurus japonicus
GCAAAGTCAAATGGTGTTTACTCGAGTCCAGCTACAGATCACCTTGATTGTGTTCGGCGCACAGACTTTGATGAGCTCAAAACATCACGTCAGGAGACTGATGTAAAGGCAACAAATCCACTTCATTTGGACATGCTGACATTGTTGTGTCTCATAAAAATCATTGTCTTCCATTCAGGCAGGGTGCAAGGCTGCCTGCTGCTCGTCTGCCTCTACAGCAAGTGGGGGAAAAAAACACATGTTCACATCATTTGCTCAGATTTTGCTTTTCGTACAGGAATACACCCACAAATCCCCTCAAACAGATCTTTGATACAGAGGGGGGCAGAGAGATGCTTTGAAAAGCCCTCACCATTTGTGTCTCTGAATCGATAGTGCCACCATTTCAACATAAAAGTAAAAAGTGCCTGGCTTTCAGAGGCGCACCAGCTGAATAACACCCTGCCACGCTTTGTCCTGTGGGATACTTCCACCTGCTCAAAAAAGCAATCCATCCTTTGACTATTGATTAGTTACAGCCAAAATCGGTGAGAGGGAAGGCAAATAGGAACGTACTTCATGTTCACCAGGGCTGTGAACATACACATTCAACAGAAGATCCTACTCAAAAAGTGTTTTTCTATTAAAGCTCTTTTCATGTTAGAGTTTTGTTTGGTTAACTACAGTATATCATCATGCATACTTAGAATGAAACGACAGAATCAGGTGTTACTGCAACTATTTCATATAACATTACACTGGTGATCTGGATAATATGAGGGTGTCATTGAGATCATTTTAAAAAACTTTTCTCATAAACTTCTCAAACACTGTCTTTTTTTTGTTTTGTGTGGAAGCCAACCCTGGAAGCCTTATCAAAGTTGAGGCAAACATTAGCGGCTCTGTTCCACATTGGATGTGAGAAAGTTTAAACCCCAACATCTCAGCCTCTGAAAAAACATGAGACGAACAAGTGTGTAAGTCAAACAGTGAGTCTGATCTTATGTGTCCTTTACACTGTACATACTTCCAGTGCTGGTATCATCTTAAAGTCCCAGTATGTAACTTACTTGGCTTTTTATTAGCAAAAATCAAATATTGCTTTCATAAATACGTATTTCACTGAAGTCGAATCACACCCACATACAAATGAAAGCTTTCTTGTACCTTAGAATGAGTTGTTACAAGTCGTTACAAATACATAAGTGGGCGACGCACCGAACTGAGGCTGCCATGTTGCATCGTCATTTATTACGTTCAGTGGCAGCGTGAACGTAGGTATCCAACCGGATGTCATTTTACTCGACGAGAGAGAGACGGTAAAATGTGGGTCAGGTAAACAATACGACATCACCATGACAACATATTGTCACGCCTGTATTGATTTGCCTCGTGCTGGCGGACCACTTTTTTACATAGACGCTTGTTTATCCTGTTACATGCAGCGTCTGTTGTCTGTCTGACGTCTGCCCGATTTCACGTGAATGCAACATCAAGAATACATTCAGATTATGCAACTGCACCGCTAGATGGGGGGGAATTCCTACACATTATACCTTTAACTACTGTAGCTTTACCCACAATACAATACACTGTCTGTGCTGTATGGATCATCAGTTGGAGATGACGCTGACTTTTGTCTGAGGCGTGGCAGCCTTTTACAGCAACATTGTGTCATCAAATCTTCACAGGCTTCTTATTTTGAATCAAGTGCAAGCTGTAAACATTGAAATGTCAGACAAAATGAGCTGATAAAATCTGTCAGGGACAGTTGCCTTTTCTGTCAACAAATCGATGGTCCCTGGCCTCAAATCAAGGACCAGTTCTTTAAAAGAAAAGAAAACACCAACTATTTCTCAGGGTAAATAGCAGCCTAACAGCGGTCTGGCCATAGCAAACAATCGGTGTTAACTGGATAAGGGTTTGGAAGTCAAGTCGCATGGATGGGCGAGTAACACGTCCATCTTTCATTAAGGAGACTGTCCTGTATAGACCATTAACTTGTTCTCAATCTCAACCATACTTAAGTTGCCATTTGCAGATCTTGCAGACAGTGAGAATTGTCCTCTGTGAATACTCTTGTGTTTTATAGCATTATGCAATATCAATGCCCAGTGATGGGGTTGAATATGAAGATTCATCTTGCATTTCTGTGCAGACAATTGCTGAGGTTTATCAGTGTCGCCGATAGACTGAATTCTTATTAAGCCTTAAATCAACAATAAATACAGCATGGACCCGTGAAATAACAGCGACGCTTAAAAAAAAGTCCCCTCTGATGGAAGTCTTCATTAATTTTAAAAGAGCTTAATAACATTGTATGAAAAAAAAAAATCACAAAATCTTATCAACTGTCTCCTCAAATACTCTATCGCTGCAGATAAATACTTAAATGTGCACTGGAAAGTGGGAGAAGAAATGATAAAGAGCCGCTCTGGAGTTCTTAAAGCTTAGATATTTCTTATGAAGTGGATAATCTAAACTCCTTTTTATAAAGTGTTCATATCAGGCATGCATATCCATTTGCTCTCCTTTGAGTTATTACATTAAATCTGTTGAAGATTCTCCATCAGGCACGAACAGAGTCATCTAAAATGGAATAAAACAATTGTCCTCAGTACCCATCATTAAAATTCACACTGCATACTTGTTACAGCAGAGCAGACACAAGGAATTAGACTTTTTGAGAGTGGAGGAGCCATTATGTGATTAAATTACCATTCATAATTTTGCTATCTGGTGCTTTTAGGCTGGATGGGAGCCTGGATAAACATCCCGCCTCTTCCAGTAGAGATATGTGCATTCTGTACTATGCCATTATTTATTGAAATAGCAGTTTTTAGACAGTGCTTTCAGTATCATGTGGGAGCAGGAAAGAGACATGATATCATCAGATTGTTGCTCTGCCCTTTTATGTTTATTGCTTAGAAATGAACAACAGTCTTTGATTGGTTTTCTGCACGTGTGGAATCGATCATGTTATATTTCCAGTACTGTACATATGAGTATTTTTCTTTTTCTTTTTTAAATATCAGCTCTGCCCCTTTCTTTCTGCGTGAGGCAGACAGGGTCAAGTATTGAAGTGAAATATTGAATTCAGCTCAGAGAAAGCAATACGGCCTTTAAGTTTTTTGTGCACGCCATAAAGGACTCGACATGTCGCATTTCAAGGTTTCAAAGCTACTTAGGTTGAAGAGTGTTTGAGTTTAAGACTGCAATCATTGCTCGTTGTAACGACACATTAAATCAAATTTTGTCAGACCAGCGGCGCTTCGAAGCCGTCAAATTCGGTCGACTTATTTCGCTCTGCACAGTTTATAAAAACAGCTCACCTTCAGCAGAGTGAACCGAGGTGTATATACTCAGCTCAGACAGGGTCATAAATATTTCCATGCTGATCAACATGAACTTGGTTTACAGCTCTCACCTTTGTCAAAAAGTTGGTTCAGATGTCACCCGAGGTGCCGATAAATCACATCCAAACACACCAAACCTCCATTTCGCTCTGTTCTTTCTGTAAGCCTGTGATTTGTGGTAGTCTCCATTTTTGTCAGCTACATACCCAAGTGGGCTACAGTTTGTCTAAGCTCTGAGACTTTTTGTTGTCTCAGTCATAAATTAGATTGGTCATGTCTTTTTCAGTTAATCCTTCCAGAGATTATAGTCATCTTTTAGTGACTGAGGACAACTGAGCTAACAGGGAGTACTTGTTTTCGTTTTGCGCACTTTTAGAGTTCAATCAACGCCTTCTAACAAAGTATTGCAAATAGGAGACTTCCCTGCATACGCACTGAATACATGCATAACAAAGCAGTCACTACATATTAGATTTTACATCCAACTGCTGCCAGATGATTAGAAAACAAATACATTGGTAACAGTGACATAGTCTACTGCTTGAAGACACATTACGACTCTGGAGATATGTAAATGATTAATCAGGACTGCTTCAAGGTCAGGCACTCGGGCAATTTACATTTATCATGGCCATTCGCAAAACAAATCAATCTTCCAACCTTAACCCCTATCACAGCTCCATATGCAATCAGGTGAGCTGAGCAAAAAACACATGTGCATTACTGATAGACTGACTCACTGGGGGGTATTGAGAGGCTACATCCTCCCACACTCTTGAACGCGTCCTGTATGGGGAATCAGATGCACAAAAAAAAAAAAAAAGTGACAGATATGGAGCAATAGATGAATAACTAAAACCCCCACAGAACTGGGTGCCAGGCAACAGATGCTGATAACTGCCTCAGATTAGGTCCTAGATTGTTGGCGGCTCCCGCCAAGACTCTGATGCTATATTTACAGCCCGCCTTCCCACCCCTCCACCCTGCCACCCCTCCTCTGATCATGTCTGTGCCACCATGGTGTGTCATCTCCACATTATGTCTGGCATCCATGATGGAGTGCCAGGTGTGAAATGGAGATGAAATATTCATTTTGAACGCCAGGACTTTCACTTTAAGCAGGGAGTGATACTGGAGTAGGAGGAAGATAGATTGAAGTTTTGTAGTATATACTGTATTCATTCACATTTGATTGGGGCCCCAGATGTAGGGGGTTAAATGTGGTTCTTGCATGGGAACCTGGAACAGCTTTCACACAGGTGATGAGACCCCATCTTGGGCCCACCATAACCTTTAGTGGAAATATTCTTCATCATTCAGGGAGCTCTAGTCAGAAAATCACAGTATACTTTTTTCACACTTTTTTCCCTCTGTGCTGAGCTAAATGTCAATGTTCTGTTTAGTCCTGGACACCTTTAGAAAAATGAGCAATGGACTCTACAAAAATACTCCAGTCAACAATTCTGTCAGTGGCGATAAGGAGGATGTTTCTTTTGAAGAGGACTTGTAGGGTTTACGCATTAAGTTGTTCTGTTGTCAATATTAAGGATGTGAGAAATTGGCCATCATTGGCCATCAGGGCATTTATGGAGCAAATGCAAAAAAAATAGTGATTAAAGCAGAAGTAAGCAGAATATTTGTGTTAATATAAGTCTTAAATAGTTATATCTTCCGACAGCAATGTGTTTGGTCAGAAACACGGGTCTGTCAGTCACTCTGCTCTGCTGTAAGCTGAGGAGAAAACTTTCCTTGTATCCTACAACCTTTATCCAATGAGGAGAGAGAACGGTATAAAGGGGCGGTCCTCTCTGTGTGTGCAGCCAAGGGATGCGTGTGAATGTGGTGACGTAGGGACGAGGGCGGGGACTGCTAACTCCATCGGCTGACAGGAAGTTAGCCAAAACGACCGGATCGCTTACTTCTGCTTTAAAGCTCTCAAATAAATGTTGTAGCAAAAAGAGCAACATTATCTCTGAACAGAAGTTCAGAAATACTCAAAAACACAATTATCACATTTGTCGTTTTAAACTTTCTGGATTCACAGGCCAAGAACAAATACAAATCCATCTCGGCCAACTGACTAAACCTAAGTAAAAGGAAGACCTTGCAGAGTAAATTGTTTGGAAAAGGGAGAGGAGGACACAGGACAAAGACTCTGAGGACACAGATTCTCCACAGCAGCCAGTCAGCAGGCTGAACAGAGCGGCTTAATTGAAGAGCCTGAAATAGAGACTCTCCTATTAGGCCTGAAGAGGCTCCCTGCACCAGCAGCCTATCAGGAGTGAAAATCCTCTGACTTTGCTCTCTGTATACCCTGAAGACAGCAGAGGGAGGGGAAAAAAGGGACACGATTATCAAGTAGCACAAAGATGCTACATCGTCATGGGAGGCTCATTTGTGCATGTTGAGCCAATTTAGTGCTGACACAAGATGCTGTGTTTTGTAACTTAAACCCAAATGACTGTACTGTACACTGTGAGATTTTGCTCTCCTCCAGTGGCAAGATTACAGTGTCATGTTTTTATCACAGCTTTAGTAACTGGTTTACAACCCTATCTACCATCAATACATCAGTAGAATGACCTTTATTTTCAACCAGTGATTGCAAAAAGTCCTGGATTATCCATGACAGTCCCCAGTATGATCTGGCCACTGGTGTCTGTGTTGTGTGAGCATTGCGCTCTACTGGCAGCTTCATGTATTACAGAGGGGGACTCCAGCTTGCTTTTGAGGCAGCCTTGAATTTTCAGGTCTACGGCACAGTGAATACCTCGACTGATTTTTGTCACACGGCATCTGGAGCTCTATGGCTCAGAGCCTGCAACAACAACAAAAACAACAACACAGCTGTACCCTCTGCCCCCTATAGGATTAGACCTCCACAGTCAACTTTGTGTGCTAATAAAACGCCACAGTTACAAGAGGATCACAGAAAAACGCTGGGTATGTATAATACCTCCGCCTGTTACTGTCCTGAGAGCTTTTAATTTGAATATTGGCTCATCTACATTCTCTAAAACACTCCCCCTCTTCGATTTCTCAGGTTAACTCAGAAACCTGATGACATTTATACCACCTCCTTGTAAATAAACTCCTGTCTTATTGCAGCTCTGCAGGCTCTTAGTGACAGTGCCACCAGATGGCAGTCAATAATACTGTAATTCCACAAATCCAGCAATCAATGCAAGGGAAGCTTTTGCTGGAATATCCAATAATGCTGGAATTACTCATGTAAACGGTCTGCAGATGGTTTATGTGGTGACATTAATAACATTTAGGCTATCTTTCCTTGCAACATTGCAACTGTGAGATAAACTAACTAACTACTTACAGACTTAGTGTACGGAGTATTCATGTTTTCGTCCATCTTGTGTTGTATGCTATACTAATTTTGTGATATCTGTGCATGGCCTACATGCATACAATTTTGATATATTTTAAGGATTTTCAGTTTTTGTTACTTTCTGCATTGTAGCAAATTGTTTTTCTTATCTACTAGTAACAAGTTACTTCTCAGATTAAGACATATTTAATTTATTGCTATAACACAACCATAAAGAAGCCAGTTAAAGTGATCTCTATCTTTCTCCATCTCCATCTTTCAATGCAGCCATATCATAATCGCAGTTACAGTACACCACTCTGGCAGGGGCCACATTATGTTTACATTTTGAGTAGATTTTACTATGGAACTTATTCAGATTGTAAGTGTAGTCAAGAATGTTATATTTATAACAGTGTTTTTTTTCCATGGTGGTCTTACTAGTTTTACATGTACGTAATGGATGTGAGCCACATTGAACCAAATTGAACAGTGAACCAAATAAATGCAGCAAAATATCAACTCGGCTAATTATCATAGAGATATTATATAATATTCTTATAGAGAATTACAGCCATACCTGAGGAATATTAGAACAAACTATAGAGTTTGAAATGCGCTGAGGTTGTTATTGTAATTAAACTCATCATTTTCAATAGTCACACAGTAGAACCATGCAGCTTTGCAACTGCTTAATTTACTGTATAAATAGTAGGCTACTGACTACTCACTGATCACTACTCGCTTAGATTAGTCAACTTAAAACTGTGTATCTTCTGTTTATCCGTTTTGTCCCGGTTTAGGTTGTTTTATGTTGTGGTAAATGTGCTATTTTCCCCTAACATCTTAGGTCGATGTATTTAACTTGTTGTTTTTATCGCTGTCTGTTGTCACTAGAAGGCCAACATGAAGGACCACACAGACAATCTAAGTCCTGTTTCATCACTTGTGCAGTTGTTCAAATTGTTTGCTCAAAGTCTTTCCGTGCCCGTGAGAGACTCTTTAAGAGACAGGCACTCAAGACTTACTAAACAAAGAAATCCAAGCAGGATCCAAGAGGTGGGACTGCGCTGTCCCTGCCCCTTTTCCGATTAACTCGTCTCTCATTGGTCAGCGCTCTGAGCCCTCCCTTGGCCTATTGGCCGCTTTGGCCGTCAGTCAGACCGACGCTTGGCCGTTCGGTGCTCCGCTGCATCGGGATCAGAGGAGACGCAAATCAAGTGAAACAAATCTTCTGACAGGAGAAAAGTTCATGCTGGAGTTTCCAAAGATCCCGGAGGACCACATGAAGGTAAGAAGAGCCACAGAAGACTGTTTAGAGTCGGTGGGTGTCAAGTTAGAGACAATCGTCTGCAGCCTGTCGCCGTGTCTTAAGACACTAGAGAAGAGAGAAAAAAGATGTAGTTAGCTGAAGTAGTCAAAGCTACAGGCCGAACCACTCGGACTGCATCTCTCTCTGTCTGAGATCAAATGTCACCGAGATGAGTTTGGATCGTGCAAAAAAACACATTCAGACTAAATATGTAGCGTTTTCAGCGAAGGAGACACACAACAGTTACATGTCAGCTGCTGAGGTCACACACCGATCAGTGTGAGCTGATTGGACCAATTTACAGCGGCTCCAGTTGTGTGTTTGTGTGATTTCTTTTTTTTTTAAACTAATGCGGCTTATTCCTCATCATGATCAACCCCAGTATTTAATTATGTAAGTTTTAAGTTTTGCATTTATTTTCAAGACCAGGCTGTAATATGTAGGAAGCTGAGTGAGGAAGCAAGTGGCTTAACCTACACAAAAATTAGGTTGGCCACCAAATCCAATTTAGTATCCAGACATGCTGCATCTGGTCAGCCAGCCTGATTAACAGAACAAGGAAATTCAGCAGACCTCTCAGACTGCACTTCCCCTCAGCTGACCCTCATCCCAGGTAAAGCTGGGAGTGCAGGAAGGTTTTAACATTCTGTGACGTGAATGCACTAGTTGTGTGTGTGTGTGTGTGTGTGTCTGTTTTTTTTTCTTCTAATTCTTCTTCCAGCTGGAAGATGTGACGTAATGAAAGTTTTGGAAAAAGGTTTTATGCACTGTTAAAGTTTATCACAGTGTGAGACAATTGCCTAGGCTGAGCCACTGTGTAAAATGACTGTCTAAAGTATGCTTTAAAGGGACATTGTGTAACTTCTCCTGTTATCTATTCATGAAAATCCATTGTTTCGTTCAAAAGTATGTTTTTCATTAATCAGTAATCACCCCCATCAACAAACTGAATTGTTCCGGTAAGCTCTGAATTTGCCGTTCATATCATTCATATCTACATGGAGCGGGTAAGCTCGGTGCTGCTGCCATGTGGTGTCGCCATGTTTTTACGTTCAGTGGCAGCGTGACGGTAGGAAACCACGGAAACTCAGCGGAGACACCGGAGCTGTCGCCTCAGGTCGAGGTGGCGTCTGTGAAAAGTCACCGCGGTAACGCAGTGAGGAGGAATGGAGCGTTACACTGATGCTGCATTCACGTGCAGTCGGGCAGACGGCCGTCGGTAACAAACCAGATGTCATTTTAGTCACAGAAGTGGTGAGAAAGCTGGTAAAACATGGGTCAGGTAAACAATATGACATCGCCATGACAACATATTGTCACGTGTATTGTTTTGCTTCGTGCTGACGGACCACTTGTTTACATAAAGGCTTGTTTATGCCGTTACGTGCAGCGGCTGTCGTCCGTCTGCCGTCTGCCCAATTTCACGTGAATGAAAAATATGATTGAGTTGCTTGTGATATACAATCACAACGCTAGATGGGAGTAATTCCTACACAATGTACCTTTAAATGATTCTAATTTAGTAATACACCAGTAATAGATCATAATCATCATAATCCTAAATGATCTGGATGTTGGTAGTGTAACTTTTGCAGTTTACCTATAAACCGTATCATAAACCAGCTACTCACAAAAAAAGCCAGGGCCTCTCTGCACTGGGGCAAAGCATGTGTTTTGGCAGTAAGAGCTGCTGTGTGTTTTTAATGAGTTTACAAGTGTTGCGGAGGAGGCACATGACTGACCAAGGCTTAAAACAAACATGGATGAAAATGATTATAGACACAGCGCTTTTGATCAGAGGTGGAGCCACAAAAAGACTTGTGGGAATATTTGTGTTTCCCATCGCTGTTGCAGCGTGTTTGTATACCCTCATGATTACCAGCGCTAACGCAGGGGGATTAGGTGAAATAATATCAAAATGATGAGGATCTAAACAAGTCTGATGACACATGCGGGGGGAGAGAAGGAGGGGGCAGACATGTCTCATAACACAAGCACACACACTCTTCTCACAGTGATTACGGCGGCCTGTGAAATTAGCGAGCAAGCCTGTAAACTAAAACCAAGGGGAGGTGTGTGTACTGTAGTTTAATTAGCATTTTACCCCTGTGGTTAAGCCACAGACCATGAGCACTGCTGAGGGCAGAACTAAAACGCTGTGTGCCTTCTTTGTGAGAGCACGTTGCTGTGGGGATTTAGGCCGTGGATGCAGTTCACCGGGGTCGGGGCTCAGTCCTCCTTTCACTTCTGTGGACTGCTTTATAACGGGCGTCCCGGTGTATTTAAATGCCACATGACACCATGTCATTTTCAGGTTGTTTTTTTCTTTTTAACTTTTCCCCCCACTGGTGTGACTGACTGAAGATGACTGGGACGTATTGTAGCTGTGAGCTCAGATATGAAAAAGGCCACGGTAGCTCCCTGTCTCTCATTACAGTAGAAGAAAAACAACAACAAAAGAGAGATGAGAGAGCAGCCCACCCCCCCTGATGATTTCATGATGTGGAAAGTTGTGGTGACCACAGGCTGCTCAGAGCAGAGTCCGCTGAATGAATGCGAGCTCAGGTGCGAATCACAGTCGAGTAAACAGCAGAGATTCTTCATAAGCTTCCAGCTGCATACAAGTATAAAAAAGAAAATGTGTTTGAATGAGCCAAGCTAGAGTAAGTTTCTGTTATAAACCCTCCTGTTGTCCTCCTGGGTCAAGGAAGGAAGGACGGACGAAGGGAAAGAAGTAAGGAAGGAAGGGAAAAAGGAAGGAAAGCTAGAAGGAGGGAGGGAACAGATTGGGTCAAAAAGGAAGGAATAAGTAAGGATGAAGGGAAGGAAGGAAAAAGGAAGGAAAGAAAGATGGATGGATGGAACAGATTTGTTCAAGGAAGGAAAAAGGGAAAGAAGGAAGGGAAAAGGGAAGGAAAGAAAGATGGAGGGACAGGGAACAGATCAGGTCAATTGGATCAAAAGAGGAAGGAAGAAGAAGTAAGGACGAAGGGAAGGAAGGAAGGAAAGAAGGAAGGGAAAAAGGATTGTTGAAAGAAGGAAGGGAGAAAGGAAGGAAAGAAGGACGACAGGAGGGTTAAATCGTCGGTCAGTGAGGCGTTCATCTATCCTACACGTCCCACATGATGATGAAAAGGACGCTTTAGTGTAAAAACATCAACAGCTTTGATCAGATTTCAAAGGGGGGCCCGCCCCGCATACGTTGACTTGGCCAGAGCGTGGTAGATGTTTGAGGTGTGGACACCGCAGGGCTTGTCAGCAGAACCAACACAGCTGTGAGATTAGAGTGTAGGGACACTACAAAGAGACCATACTGCGTTTCCAGCATAAAGCAACTGTCACGGCATCAGCATCATCACCTATTATGCAAGATGAACGTACAGTACAGCGAGGAAACAAAAAAAACAAAGTCATATGACGCTTTGAGATTTCAAAAGCTAAGCTGTGAGTGTCAATGGAGGGAGATGACTGTGACTGTTGTCTTGTTCCATTGTTGCCATGTTTGTGTCCACTTATAGAAATACCCCCAAACCCACAAGGGAAATGAAATAAGCCTCTCCCGTGTGGGTAGCGTAAAATAGAGCCCTCACAGCTCAGTTGCACTGTTGCAGTAGTTGTAAATGGTTCTGTTGCATAATATTTATTTACTTTTTTTTTTCTTTTTACAGCAGTTGTGTTTTTTTGATACTATATCATCACTTTTTGCTTGAACTTCCCCACAGAAATGGAGCCCTTAAAGAGATATCATGTGAGACATTCAATTCACTCTGAAAAAGAAAACGGCCTGGTTTCTTTTCATATCAGTTGCAAGAAAAAGAAAAGAAAAAGTGTTTTGCACAGTGGTTCTGCTCTGCAAAATTACTCCCTCCCAAGATAATAACTACATATCCACATTAAGCTCGTAAATCACTGGGCTAGATCAGATAGATCAGATGTCTGTCTGGGTGATTTGGGAAGATTAGAAAATATGGCTTTGTTTCAAGATGAAATGAAATAACTGAGAAATTGTGGGAAAGCACAAAAAGCAGTGATTAGTAGTTTCAGGGCTTCCCCTCTTGGAGTTTAACAATAACGTGGCAGAATAACTAAAGCACGGTTCAAGTATTTTTAAGAGCAAGGATAATAAACTGCCAAACATTCCAGTTAGCATCTGTTTTAAGAAATAAAATCTAAAACCAAAATGCCTCCTTTCATCTTCTATCTCCACAGTCCAAGCTGAACATGGAGAGTTTGACCAAGCCGGAGTTGCTGATGCTCTTCAGCGTCCTGGAGGGAGAGCTGGAAGCCCGGGACCTGGTCATTGATGCCCTAAAGGTAACCATCAGTGGAGCTGATGACACACAGAGCATTCAAACGACTCTGCAAATCTGTCTTGTTAATATAAAACGCTCATCCACTCCCTCTGGGCTTACAAATGCGACTGTGTTATAAAGAACAGCAGCTGTGGTCAGGTTGAATTAATGTCAGTTACAATTAAACTCAGTGGCGACATGCTGCAGGAGGGAAAATGTATCGAGTGTCAGAGGAAAACTCTCAAACCACTTATGGAGCAGATTGCTCCAACACTTGCGTGGCTTCTGTTTGTAGTTTGCATGGAGAAAAATAAATGTAGTCACGCTGTGTGTGATACACACAAATGATGTTCTGATGGACAGCAGGGAAAAGGTTTACGCTGCAGTAGAGGTGAGAACTAACAACTCTGAACAGGCACTTTTCAAGTCGTTAAAGGGACATTGTGTAACTTCTCCTGTTGTCTATTCAGGAAAATCGATTATTTCATTCAAAAGTCTGTTTTTCATTAATCAGTAATCCCCCCCATCAACAAACTGAAGTGTTCCGGTAAACTCTGAATTTGCTGTTCATATCATTCATATATACATGGAGCGGGTAAGCTCGGTGCTGGCGGCTAAGGTCGAGGTGGCGTCTGTGAAAAGTCACCGCGGTAACGCAGTGAGGAGGAATGGAGCGTTACACTGATGCTGCATTCACCTGCAGTCGGGCAGACGGCCGTCGGTAATAAACCAGATGTCATTTTAGTCACAGTCGAGAGAAAGCCGGTAAAACGTGGGTCAGGTAAACAATACGACATCGCCATGACAACATATTGTCACGTGTGTTGTTTTGCCTCGTGCTGACGGACCACTTGTTTACAAAGAGGCTTGTTTATGCCGTTACGTGCAGCGGCTGTCGTCCGTCTGCTGTCTGCCCAATTTCATGTGACTGCATCATGAAAAATATGATTGAGTTGCTTGCGCTAGATGGGAGTAATTCCTACACAATGCACCTTTAAGATATATGTTTGTGGTGGATATATGGAGCTACAGTATGGGGTGGCTGCCAGCTTTTGGTGTTATTGGACCTAAAAAGCACAGAGAGAACTGGAAACAAAATGAGGGGCAAAAATGCGGGGGGGTGAGGGGTAATTAAGATTAATCCGAATAACTCTGACCTGTTATTAGTACTCGCTCCCTGTCTGGAAATGACATATCTATCTAGCTAATATTCCTCTGGCTCGCTCTAAACCAGTGTTCTGTGTCTCTGACGGCGGTGAATCTTTTGTGACATTGTCTCATAATAACATAAGTCATTCTTTTCATAAGCTGAAATGAATAGACACACCCCAGTGAACCTGAACACAGACCCAATTAGAAAGACACAGACGCACACACACACAGTATCCATACACAGCAGCGCGACTCAGCCTTAGGATGTATTACTTGGGCAGGATTAATTCTGCATTTCAGTTAAAGGATTGCCAGGCTATTTTCCCACACTGTGTCCTCCAGGCCTACATACCCTGGCATTCACTGAATGTTTGTATGGCCTTTAGGATGTTGAATTTAATAAAAGAGTTGTAAACTTACTTCAGTGACATTGCACCCCCACTTCTTAAAGTTGTTATTAAACCACAAATTAAAGATGAGTGGAGAATAAACAAACTAACGATGCTTTAGCGTTTCTGTCATGCCGTTTAGGCTCTTGGGATGCCGTTCACTTTTTTTGCGGTGTGAAACGCACCATTGAAAGAACAAACTAGAGCGGAGCCGTCGAAGAGAGCCCACTCCTGAATGCTCATGTGTTGTGTCTAGACCACATTCCTACATCTCTCCTGGGATCTGGCCATCTAAGGCAAGAAGAATTGCAGCACGCTGGGTGCCTGATGACTCAATGTGAGCGAGAGTAGGAGTGAACAAATAAACATTGGCCTTAACTGGAGCTTGAGGGGAATATGGCTGTGCTTCTTTTTCGTGGCTCTGCCGGCCGGGTCAAACTGTTAACCCATTCAGGACCCGGTGCTGTGGCGTTAACTCTCACGGCCCTTTAATGAAGGGTAATAATAACTGACCTGAAGGAAATTAACTGCTGAGAGTCAATGAAAGGTGATCTCCTCTCTGCAGGACAAATGCCTTTCTGCTGTTAAGGAATTAGTGATGGGGAATTTGCAGTCGCGCCCAAACATGAAAACAGTTTGTTATCAGTAAAACATCACCACATAATTCCCTTCTTTTTATTCATGCCAGAGGCTAATGTGGTTTGCAATAATCTCAGTCAGTTGGCCCTGACTGAAATATCTCAAAAACCACTGGATGGTTTGCCATATTCTTTCGAGTATTTCTTAGTCCATGGAGGATAAAGTTTACCAAGACTAAACTTTACCAAAGTCTAACTTTGGTGATCCTAAGACTAGACTTTATTACAGGATCAAAAGTCTAATTATGGTGATCAAAGTTAGACTTTGGTGATCCTCTGAATTTTCATCAAAGTGAAGTATCTCAGCAACTAGCCAGTGGATTTTTGCTAACATTCAGAGTCCCAAGAGGATGAATCCTACTGATTTACTGTAGGAGATTCTGTGACTCTACCCTGTAGTGCCAACCTATGAGTCACATCAGAGATATCAGATTCAGGCGTTCTTGCTTCCCATGCTTCCCACAACTTTCCTCCGTGCTAAATTAAGAGGGCGACTATACCTGCTACACATCAGCTTGTTTGTACTGCGACTGTGAGCACGTTGGCATGCAAGCGTTAGCGTTTCGCTGCAGGCATTGTTGTGTCTAATACAGTGTGGCTGCAGACTCCTGTTCCAACAATAAGACTGCATGTGAATCTACAGTAATTAGAGAAGTAGGTCCAGTCATGCTGCTTATGTCAGTCTGAACTGACGTGTCACTGCTACACTGAGTGTCATGCAAGAAGTGTTTAGCTCAAACACAAATCTCCATGGTAATACCATGCATAACACGTCCTGTAATAAACAGTCCCTCACATGACAAAGTGCTCACTTCTCTGCTTTGCAAGCCTCATTTGGTTAAGTAGAAGAACTGGCAAAGTTTAAATGTGTTGTCCGCTTGTTTTTTAATATTTAAAGCCACAACGTTCTTATCAGCAATTTTCTACAGGATATAATAAGCACAGGATGTGAGGTTAATGATGTGGTTTTTCAATGGTCCTCTATATTTAATTATGCAGAACTATCAATGGCATTCTAAGTATCCGCTGCATTTTTTCCCCCCCTTGTGACTCACTTCTGCAGCTGCTCACGCTGTGGCTTTCAAAAGGAAGTTAGTCTCTGGCAAAACTTGTATTTGGCACACAAAGACCTGCAGAGATCCAGTAGTCCCGTCTGCTTTGGGTAAAGAATACGAGTCTTTACTTTTAAGTTCAAAGGCAGCTCAAATATGGAAATAAGCTTTAATTAAGTGTGGACTTTGTGTACTGTCGTTCCAAATGTACAAACAGGTTTAACCTGAGTGTTTTTTTGGTAATGGAGCAGCACTGAAATACAGAAAATAACTCTGTGTCTGGCTTCCAGATGCATCAGCTGATTGTGCTCGGAGTCATTTACTGTAGCATTCAATGCATTCCACTCTCTGACATTATGATGGATAGTACATCATTTACATTACATGCATATGCTTTTCAATCTGTGTTGTAATCCACTCTGAAATGCATAGGACTACGGGGTAACAAGTTCGTATATCACCTTCCCTCTGTATTATACAGATCTTGTCGCCAACATTGCACGACTGAAACGGTCCAGGCATGTGTCAGCAAAAGATAAGCCACATTGGAACCAGTGCAGCCGTGGCACAAAGACGGCTTCCCTAGCAAAAACGCACAGGTTGCCAAGAACTGTAGCCAGCAGACAAAAGCATGAATAATGGAGGTAGACTATGATGCATATAGCAGCCATGTGCTGAATGTTTATGGGTATTGCACATTGCACAGTGTGATGTAATGAATAAGCTCTTGCAGATATGGGTGTTAAGTATTAACTAACGCTCAAAATGCGTTTTCTGTAATCCCACTTTTCATTTCCTCCACCCTCTGTGCAGCAGTGGAGGATTGATGCAGAGGAAAACAGCCTCTCTTTGTGTTGTGGACGTGCACGTCTGTCTGTGGATTGAGGGGCTGGGGAGGGAAAGAGAGGCAGAGTCTGTGTTTATGAGTGAACTTGTGTAATAGGGGTCCTGTGAATTAGAAAAAAAAAAACCCAACAATTTAAAGGCCAATTATCCAGTTATGAAAATGTGGTCAGACTGAATAAATACAAAATAACAAGAAAAACAGTCCTTAAAGTTGAAAATGTGTTCGGTATGCATTCCTCGGTATGAACAATGGCGTACATATTTTTTTTCTCACTTTTTATTTCTTCCCTGCTGCTGCATGCAACCACGGCAATGGGAGTCAGGCTGAGTGTATATCCTTGAGCTACGCAAGTGTCAAGAATGGAAACCCTGATCTAAGCTTATTTAATCTCTGACTGTAAAGTGACACATCAGAGCAGACCGTCACAGATGGGAACAGGGTTGGGCTGTAGGCCAAGGCAGGAGACGAGATTTCTCTTTGAAGACTTGCCTTCAAAATTAGATCAACGTTTTATAAAGGAAATGAGAATAATCCCAATAAAAAGATGAACAGTGTATTATCTTATTTAAGGTGCTCTATTTTTTGCTTCAGCGGTTCTAACTCAGTCAGATGTGAAAACTGTGTTGTATACACTCAGGACAACGTTCAAAGCTGTTCTGAATCACACAAAACTGTTGTTGGGGTGTTTGAGTAGTCAC
Source organism: Trachurus japonicus (assembly GCF_045865225.1). NCBI lineage: Eukaryota > Metazoa > Chordata > Actinopteri > Carangiformes > Carangidae > Trachurus > Trachurus japonicus. The sequence goes on from NC_140911.1 coordinate 34,445,383, forward strand.
TGGGCTTTAGATATATATGCTTACATTTGAGAGGCATTTTTGAATTCTCCAGGGCACCCCGTGTTTTTCCTGTTTCGCCCCTTCATGCCGTTTGATCCGCCTTCATACCGTCCTCAATGGACTGGATCAAATAACAGCAGCAAAGCCTCGCAGCCCTGCCATCCTCACTTTGTGCCAGACGAGCCAACGGTGAAGATGCAGAGAAATGACAAAACCATGAAGGCGCCGCACTCATGGAATTTTCTTTGAAGGTTGGATGTCTGTGTGAAGACAATCCATCATCTTGCCAGTAAACAACTGGGCTGAAGCTGGGTTTCATAGAACTCGCAAAAAACAATTGTATGGTCTGTCCAGTTCTATGGATTCAGCATCAGTATGATTATAGTGCTAGGCATTTGGCTTTGTTTTGTTTTTTTCAGATTGCTGCTTCCAGTTATTTTATATAACTATATCATTGTGCATACAGTGAATGCATGTCTAATATCTCAATTACTCACACATTTTAAGTCAATTATATGCAGTTCCCATATACATCATCGTTACCTTTTATCTTCCTTAACTTGGGGACACCCTATTTAATATGCAATAAGCTTTTGGTAGCTTCAATGGGAGACCTGATTCATACAAAATATGTGTTGTGTGTGTGTGTGTGTGAATAAACTTTATGAACTTTATGAACTATTTAGGTTTGTACTTAGTTAAGTTTTCCAGCTACGATGTGATGGAGTCACATTAATCAAGATTCTGTGTCATTTTTGTCATTATAAACTTGCATCTTCATGTGTGTCCAGTTGCAGCAGGTTGCCACAGCAACTCCATCTTAAAGGGCATTTCCAGTCGTAATCAATGTTTACCTCAGATATCAAGTTATCTATGATCAGTTCATTTCATACCATTCATACTCCCAACTGCAGCGTGTGGACGTTTATATTAGTTTTTTGTTAATCTATTGGTTTTTTTCACGTTAATTAATGGGCTTTTAAAATTGTTCTGTGGTCACAAGTAATGCCCTTTTGACCATCATTTAAATTTTAAAATTTGCTTTACAATTATATTAAAGCAAAATTTGGACGTACCACGGCTTCCGCATTGTTCCTCAGAGAACACAACAGCAGAGGGACTCTGAAGTGTTTGTTCTCTGACCCGAAAAGGAACAATGCAAGCCTTGGTACATCCAAATTTTGATTTAATTTAACTGTAAAGTGAATTTTAAAATTTAAATGATGGTCAAAAGGATGTTACTCAGAACCACAGAACAATTTTAAAATTAGTCCAGAGTCCATCAATGAACATTGAAAAAACGAAAGATTCTTGAACAAAAACGAATATAAACGTCCACACGGTGCAGTTGGAAGTATGGATGGTATGTAATGAACTGGTCATAGGTGACCTGATATCTGAGGTAAACATTAATTACGACTGGAAATGCCCTTTAACTGACACACAGATGTTTTAATGAGGTTCATGCAGTAAAGTACCTGTATGGAAAATGTTGAATCAATGCATCACTAAGTTAGAATAATTCAGACACAGTTGTACTGCAGTATAGACCCGTGTAAGACGGGTCATGATATACCTGTGTGCTCATCTGTAATACCTTCCTAATATACAGCGGGCACTTAAAGGCACCGTAAGAACAGCCAAATGGCTAAACATTGCTCCGCAGGCCCGCCCACGCTCTTGACTACACTTTAAACTTGTCAGGTAATCTCAGTATCAGTCGTCAAGAGTTCTGTCCTCGCCCTGCCAGAGAGGATACCGTTCCCTCTAATCTCTTGATCCTCTTTTGTTGAAACCTCACGAAGACACAGTGCCAGCTCTGCTTCAGCCCTCCTCTGCCTCTCTCTCTCTCTCTTCCTCTCCCTCACTCCCCTTTACTTCATCCCCCTTCCACGCAGCAAGCCCAAAGGTATCTGCTGAACCTGAAACGTCCTGCTGCCATTATCCCTCCTTTGTCATGAGTTAAACAGAGAACAGGTCTGCTTTGGCTGAGGCCCAGTCCAGAGCAGCTGTCCTGCTAAAGATAGACAGACGCACACCATCTGTTGCTCCTTCCTCCTCCTGCACTCTTTCTCTTGTGTTTTTTTTTCATGCATTTCCTCTCTCTCCCCTCCTCCTTCCTATCTTATCTGCTCATTAACCCCCACTCAGGCATTAGAGATATTGATCATGTTGTGTTGAACGCAGTATTCAGCTTCCTGTTTAAATGACGGAAAAGTGACAGCAGCATGTGTTAACTGATAATGGATTATAATTATCAGATGTCAGAACTTTAATATTTAGAGTCTTGCTGAATGATAGCACTTGCTTTAATTGCAGCTGATCTTTATTATATATTATATACTATACAATACTGGTGCTACTTCTAGTTTGCAGTTTAAGGCAGAGGTTAGACCAGTGTTTTTCAACCTTGGGGTCGGGACCCCACGTGGGGTCGCCTGGAATTCAAATGGGTCTGCCTGAAATCTCTAGTCATTGATAAAAGAATTACTGATGAATTTTTTTAAAGGTACATTGTGTAGGAATTACTCCCATCTAGCGTTACGGTTGTATATCGCAAGCAACTCTGATTTTTCATGCTGCATTCACGTGAAATTGGGCAGACGGCAGACAGCCGCTGCACGCAACGGCATAAACAAGCCTCTATGTAAACAAGTGGTCCGTCAGCACGAGGCAAAACAATACATGTGACAATATGTTGTCATGGCAATGTCGTATTGTTTACCTGATCCACGTTTTACCGGCTTTCTCTGGACTTCTGTGACTAAAATGACATCTGGTTTGTTACCAACGGCCGTCTGCCCGACTACAGGTGAATGCAAGAAATTTGTGATGTCAAAATGGGGTCACAAGCCAAAAAAGGTTGGGGACCACTGGGTTAGACTAAGTTAGAGGTAAAGGCTGGAGATGTGCAGCAAAGTGACACCGACTTATAACATATACATGCTAACATGATGATTAACTCTGTGTCAAGACGTTTCACCACAATGTATCCCCTGGGGAATTTGAATGTCTGTACCAAATTTCCTGGCCATCCAGTTCAGTAGTTGCTTTGCTACATCAGGAACATGGCTAAAGACCGAAAAAAAAACACACACACAGAAGAATCAGTACTATTTTATAAATAAATAAATAACCACACTATTCCACTCAAAAACATTTCCTACCACATAACTAACTGATGCCGTCTCTTCCCTTCTCTTCTCTTTAGGCTCAGCGTAAAGAGCTGTTCGTCCAGGAGCGCTATGGCAGGTACAACCTCAGCGACCCCTTCCTGGCCTTGCAGAGAGACAGTGAGGCTATGGGAGGCCAGAACAAGGAGCCGGGCTCTTCTTCTTCTTCTGTTTCCAACCCTCTGGTGGTTCTCAAACTGGTGGTGAGCCACTGCAGGCGGATGCAAGAGAAGATGTTGGCCCAGCTGGCTGCAGCAGAGAGCAGGCACAGAAGAGTGAGTCTGGATGGGGTGGCGGGACTTGCAAACTAAAAGTTGGCCTCAGCGGAAGAGAAAAACATGAAACATATGGGGGGAGGCAGCACAATACAACTACCCCTTTGTGGACATTTATTCTGAAAATACTGAATATATGAAAATTAAAAACACCGATGGCAACAAAGTTTTGCAACACAGGTCAAACTGACCCTCTTAATCAAAACCCTTTGTTTGCAAATTGCTCATTTTACCCCAGGAACAAAATTAAGCACAGCATTGTTTTTCATTATAAACTATCTCGAAGAGGCACACACACACACACATCCAGAAGTACTTCACAGGTGTGAGCTAATAAACATGAACAAAGGGAGGAAAAAAGAAACAAAATACCTGCATGCTGATGTCAGATTTCCAGTGTTTGTTTCATGTATGTGTGACTGTACACAGACAAAAGGAAACACTGTGTGTCATAACCCTCTGACAGGGCATTACACAAAAACATGACTACAATACTGAAATATAACCAAAGGTAAACCCGACAAAAGTAATGAAAACTCATACAAAAAGGCCTGAAAAGACAGATAAGACAATTAAATCATTACTGAACTCACAATTTCCTCTCAAATTGAGGTAATACAAAACCCAATCATTGTAAAACCACAGAAAAAAGAATTATGTAATCATGTAACTAAGTTGCTACCAGCATTGTTTACAGTGTATTCTAGGGGTGGGCAACCCCTGTTGGGGTAAAGAGGGATGGAGAGGGTCTGTGTGAACTAATATAAAATACATGTAAACCCATTACCTAAAAGTAAAAGAAAACTTTAAAATTACATTCAATTTCAGTGGGAGCAGTGCTGTTGCTCAGTATTCTTTGCCAGTGCATCAGAGTTTGTGGTCTTTGCTATTGCAAGATGAATTTTATTTTGTTATTAGGAACTATTTTTTGTTGTGTGGTTAGAACTGGGGGCGGAACGATCAGGTGGCCTAAAGGGGAGTGTGACGTGAGGTGGCAGCTGAGGAGAGAGAGAGTGACTGGTGGCAGTGGGTTTGTGGTAAAAGTCAAGGTGACAATAAAACCACAGCGTTACTATACACTCCCCTTTAGGCCACCTGATCATTCCGCCCCATGTTCTAACCACACAACAAAAAACAGTTCCTAATAACGAAATAAAATTTGTCTTGCACTATAATTTATAATTACATTCAATGGACCGAATTTAAAAGCCCAACGAGCCGTATATTTTAGATTTTGGCCTTAGTGCCAAACAGAAGTTCAGAGAGATGGTTTCATTCTTGACTCTCTGTCTCCCCACTGTGTTTGCTTCAGGTCATTGCAGATCTGGAGGAGGAAAAGAGGAGACACGCCGAGGACACAGCAGAGGGAGACGACGTCACTTACATCCTGGAGAAGGAGAGGGAGCGCTTACAACAACAGGTGCCCCCCTCACGCGCTGTATACATCTAAATAGGAAGAGCAGTGACAGACTGCTAGAGTTTTTCTAAGTAAACCGTAACAACCCTTTGACAAAGTTGGTTTACTGTGCATCTCGTCTCCCTGCCATTTCAGCTGGAATTCGAGCGTAGCCAGGTCCGGCGGTTGGAAAAAGAGCAGCGGCGGATTACTGATCAGCTGGAGGAGGAACGGGCCCAGCACAAACAGCTCTCCTGCGCTTTGGCCAAAGAGTGCAAGTGGGCGAGCGCCAGAGCTCTGGAGGAGGGTCACCGGCTGACGGAGCTGGGCCGCAAACTAGACAAGGTTATTAACATTTTGAATCCAAGTCAGGCAATTTATTTCAATTTCTTACAGACCCTAACATGCCCCGCCCCTCCTCCCTTCCCCGCTGCAGATTTTAGGCTTAGTCAGTTAGATTTTACACTCCTACTCTCATTTAGGACAACAGGAAAAAGCTCGCACACTGATCGAAAATGGGAATGTCCGCCAGAAAGATTGATTGGATGCAGGAAATATGCCTTCATTTCTTCATCTTCCGTGTGTAGGCCGAAACGTTTTTGTCTTAGTTGTTTTTGTTTCTTTATTTTTATTTTATCACCATGGTTGCACTTTTTTGTTGTTTTTGATGGACCATTAAATGTTTCCTGCATCCGTCAATCTCTCTGGTGGACATTCCCATTTTTGATTAGTGTGTGAGCTTTTTCCTGTTGTTTGTTGGCCTATGCACCTGAAAAGAGAGTTTTTTGGACAGTGAGCAAGAGTGTCAACACCTTTTCTCCTTTTTTTTTTACTCTCATTTAGGAAAAGGAGGCTTGTCAGGCCCTGAAGAAGGAGCTGGAGGACGAGAGGAGGCGAGCCCTCAGGATGGAAGCCAGAGTGGAGGAGCAGTTAGCCGAGTTCGACACGGAGCGAGAGCAGCTCCGCTCTCGCTTGAAGAAGGAGGAGGCTCACTGTTGTCAGCTACAGCAGCAGGTGTGAACGCTTTGATTTGCTCATCTCTCCGCCGGAAGCAGTCGGCACACTATGACTACTGTACCTCAAGTTATTTCATACAATGAGAGAAGAAGACTAGCTTGCGCTGCAAAAAATTTGTGCGTGACATTAATCTTTTTTTCCCCCCTCTCCTTTTTTGATGATCAGGTAGAAGAGCTGAAGAGGAACCTGGAGGAGGCGACTGTGATGAGAGCTGACGCGGCGGGAAAGGAGTGGGCCACAAAGGTTCCCCCAGGAAAGGCAACAGTTGACGCTATGAAGGTGGAGGACATTGAGGAAGACACAAATCAGCCAAAAGTCAACGGTCACCACTGTCCGCCGGAGACCAACGGGGACCACGGTCAAAACAACGCCCTCTCAGAGAAGATCTGCCTACAGAATGGGAATGAAAATCCGACCAAGTTGTCGGTCGCCTCCTGCAGCGTCTCCCCCTCCTCCCCCTGTGCCTCGCCCGTTCTTGCCAAACGCCCGCCGGGTAGCCCAAGTCCCGGTAACTACCAGTCTCCCTACCAAGCCGGGATCAACCAGCGCTTTCACGCCGCTCGACACAAGTTCCAGGGTACGGCTGAGCCAGAGTCTCAGTGCCAGGCCGTGCAGCAGCAGCAGCAGCAGCAGCAGCAGCCGCCGGCTCTCCCCGTCTCGCCAAAGGAAGTCTCCCCCGTGACTACCGCCCCCCCTCCTCCCCAGGAGCCCAGCCCGGTCAAGCAAATGGCCCGGAGCACGGTGACTCAAGTCCTGTCTCGCTTCACCACCGTCCAGCAGAACGTCGCGCCGAAGCTGGCGGCTCCGAACAATTCGCCTTTTGGTACGGACTACCGCAGCCTGGCGGCGCCGCTGTCTCCCATCATCGGAAGGGCCGCCGTGGCGCTTCAACAGGGGATCAGATCACCCACCATCCCCAGGGCGGACCGGGGAAATCCCCCGCCCATCCCCCCAAAGAAGCCCGGTCTGGCCCAGGCCCCTCCCTCTCCGGCGGCCGTGCCCAGGTCTGCCAGCCACTTCTCTGACAGCCCCCTGTCGGCCAGCTGCGGCCTGACCTCCAGCCAGGAGGGAGTCAAAGAACTGGACATGGTGGTGTCCTCTAACTAGGTGGTCACACCCGGCTCGTCGGATGCTGCTCTGCTTGTGACGTCAGTCCAATCTGCATCTCATACCTGAGATCAATTGTCTCGTACATGACTATGCTTAATTGGTGAGCTCCCCTCAAACACTGTTACGCTGTTTGTATTTATTAGATTTTTTTTTTTTTTTTTTTTAATGTGTTGAGGCACTATTTTAGATTTAGATTTGGGCTGGTACTAATGAGCAGTTACAATTGATAGCATTAGTGTAAAAATGTGCCAATACTGTATGTTGGGCACAGCATACTGTTGGAGTATATCAAGTCTTCACAAACCAACATATTAAATGACGAGGTACCCCCCCCTCCCCAATATTTTTATGTATGCTAATGTTATAACTATTAATCTTCAGACCAAATTTAATGAATCATCGTTGGACCAATGTATGCTACATATTCTCATGTCATTGTACAGTCATAAGTAGCTCTTTTTATATTAAAAAAATGTATAGTTTATTAATATTCCTTAGTTATTAATGTATAATAGTTTTATACAACAGATAATCTAAATCATTGTTCATCACTTGAATGTTGCATAATTATGATGAAGATCGTATAGGCTCAGAATGACATGCAGTCGCCATTGTACATTGTGTTGTTTGAGATTAGTGATTCTGATCTATGTCCTGCCTTTGACCTTTATGAGAAACCATTATAAATCACTGCAAATATCTTATAGTTTGCCATGGCTTTGATTTATATAATAACACAGCTGCCATGTTTGTTATCTCTTCTTTGATCAGATCCTTTACAGTAATGTATATGATTGTTGAAGATTTAATAAATTAATCCCAAAGATTGTCATACAGTATATTCATCACTTATTTATTCTTTTGCAGGAGTAATACATTTGTGTGAATGATCGCGGAACAAGGAAAAACATTTTTGGGGAAAAATTGTCGCACAATACCTGTAGTGATTATATCCCAATAAAATATATTGGATATTACGGATATTATGTTTGTCACAGCCAACAACAACAATTGTCTAATTTTCTGTAAACGTCATGAATTGATCATGACGTTAACAGACTTTAGCGGAGAAAGCAAAGAATAACCTATCTCAGTTGAATAACACAAACATATATGGCTGCCAGTATGTTGTACAGCCCCAGAGTGTCCTCTAGGGGTCAGTATTTAATGTAAATACAAAAAGCAGAGTGGGAAATGAAAAGAACAACGAACTGCCTCCTCACTCAGGGCTCCAGACTGCCCCTAAATGGAGGCATTTTGCTCCTAAAATTTAAGTCTGCAAGTATATTTTTCATCTACAGTACTTGCAACAAGAAAATTTGCTGTTTTCGTTTTTTTCCTTTTAAACACTGGTAAAAGAAGGAAGTTGCAAATCAAAGAATCTGGTATCTGTCATTCCAGGTGTCAGGCAAATCAATGTGTGTGAGGATCATGAATGAAAAAAGTCCATTTACACTGTGTGCCCTTAAATTATCTGCATGCGCTAAAATTTTAGGTCAGGGGCCACTGTGCTACTAGTAAAACAAGTTAGTCTGGAGCCCTATCACTCTTCCTCTATACAGTTTATACAGCGAATCAACAGGATTTAGTCACTTACATCAATGTGCCACTGTGGAAGTGTGAGTCAATGTAGACATTTTGAGAACAGGCGTGCTATTTTCAAGCAGTGTTTAGATATCTAAAACCTTACTATTAACCCTAACCCTACTACTATTTAAACAGCGACATCTTTAATTCGTTCAATCCACAGAATTTAAGACACTGTAAACATTACAAAAACTTAAAGCAGATATCAGTGGAATGTTTTTGTTAATATAAGTCCTAAATAGTCCTATTTTCCGTCAGCAATCACTTACATGAAGTATTTCAGCCTAAACACGAGTCTCTCCGTCACTCTGCTCTGCTGTAACCCGAGGAGAAAATTTTCCTTGTGGGATACAAGTGTTATCCAATGAGGGGAGAGAACGGCATGAAGGGCTGTGTGTGCAGCCAAGGGATGCGCGTGAATGTGGTGACGTAGCACGAGGACCAATTGATGCCTGACAAGGGCGGGGGCTGCTAACTCATGGTGCGTTCAAGGAAACTCGTACTTTGTGTTTTTCCTTCCTGTGAAGTCAGGTCAGTTCGATCTGGTACGAGTTCACGGGTCAGAAGTTACGAGTGGCCGTTATAGGGAACTTTCACAGACAACAGGACGGTAAAAACACGAGCTACGGGTTACCTGGAACGCTACCAAGTCGTAGTTGTGACTTGAAGCTGTAACTTACGGTTTCAAAAGCCTGCCTTGAACACAGCATTAGCCGAAACGGCCGTGCCGCTGTTATCTGCTTTAATACTTCTTATTTCTCACTTTACTCTTCTGTCTTGTGGATACTTAAACTTGCACGTGTCCACTACAGTATGTGTTTCATATTTGTGTTTGTTTCTATGGCATCTGACTGTGTTGGAGTTTTACCTCCTGCTGAAGTTAAGAAACCTTTAAGTGGGGCTGAACTGTTTATTTTGCGCCCTGAGTTGCTTCAACTATAAACACTGTTCTTGTGGTATGTTGTCTAAGTGATGCAACTTCAGAGAGAGAAATTGGGTGGTGGTGGTGGTGGTGGTGGTGATGAGACTGCAATTGCGAAAGTGGACAGAACATTCAGCTGATCACCAAAATATCTTCTACAATGCCACAGTAGATTTCTCACACACAGACACTCTCAATCAGTCAATGTGTCCCCCGACCTCCACCTCCACGCCAGCAGATACTGTAAACGCGGAGCATACACTGACTCGGCTTTCCGTCGCACTAAATCCCCCCCACCTGGTTCTTGGCTGGTTAACGGGACGGGTCACCTCTCCTATGCTCAGCTCACCTAATTAACATTCCAGCGTAGGACAGCAGGGCCGCATCCCAAATCCAGCACAGGCACGCCTGGTCCTCCAGCAAAGCCCCATCTTTCTCAGCCTCCATAAACACAGGCTCAGGTTGATGAGCTGTGAGGGGCCACGTCCTCTCTGCTGTCACTGCCAGCATGGCCGCTCCCTCTGCTACACCGTCCTGTACTGATCTCTGCACAAACACACTCCAAGATAATCATCTCTATTTTAAAACCTTGTATTAAAGCCCCAGTATGTAACTTATTTGGCTTTTTATTAGCAAAAATCTAATATTGCTTTCATAAATACGTATTTTGCTGAAGTGGAATCACACCTGCATACAAATGAAAGCTTTCTGGTACCTTAGAATGAGTTGTTACAAGTCGTTACAAATACATAAGTGGGCGACGCACCGAACCGAGGCTGCCATGTTGCATCGCCATTTTTTACGTGGCAGCGTGACCGTAGGTAACCATAGAAACTCAGTGGAGCTGTCGGCTCAGGGAGAAAGTTTTCCAGGTAGCGCCTGTTAAAACTGTCACCACTGTGTAGTGTGAGGAAGGACGGAGGCACTGATGTTGCATTCAGGTGCAGTCAGGCAGACGGCCGTCGGCAAACCAACCGGATGTCATTTTACTGGATGAGAGAAAGACGGTAAAACGTGGGTCAGGTAAACAATACCACATCACCATGACAACATATTGTCACGCCTGTATTGTTTTGCCTCGTGCTGGCGGACCACTTGTTTACATAGAGGCTTGTTTATCATGTTACATGCAGCGTCTGTTGTCTGTCTGACGTCTGCCCGATTTCACGTGAATGCAACATCAAGAATACGTTCCGATATGCAACCGCACCGCTAGATGGGGGGAATTCCTACACATTATACCTTTAATACTGTGAAGAAAAAAAAAAACTAAAAAAACAATTGACCTATAGTGAATATGATATTTGGAGTACACAAATTCAGATTTGGGGGATTTTTCTAAATAAGATTTATGCCTTGTGAAAGCAAGCTCATCTTACACATGTGCATTTACCTGAAATGTCTTTGCATATTAATATTCAAAGTCTGACTTCAGGCTTTGGGCTGCATGACTTGGATAAAAAAAATGATGCCCTTTTAAAAATTTTATTCCAGCTTCTATTCAAGTCTTGACCCTGAAATGGATCTTGGCTCACCTTCTGTTAGGATTCCACATGAGGTGATAATTAACTTTTTTGCACAAGAATAAATTTGAAATGCCCGGCCTCAGAAAGTTGGCACAGCTTGTTTTATCCTGGCTTGAACATTTCAGTGGTTTCAATTTATTCTTACACAGATGCTAATTTGTTGGATCCTCTTAGTTAAGATTGTGTGAGACGTGCTTGTGATAAAGCACGATATAAAAAAAAAACATGAACTTGGAAGAAGGACTGCTGCAGCTGCATCATGCCTCCTGGGCAGACCAAAGAAAATAGCTCTAACTTTATGAGCATGTGATGCACAATGGCAGAAATACAATAAGACACACAGGCTTGTGGCTGCTGTGTCATGCAGTGTGAATGAGATGACAAAACTGAGGTCAAGGACAGGGCACGTAATCCATCATGACTTAACCCTCCTGCTGTCCTCCTGGGTCAAGGAAGGGAAGACGAAAGGAAGGAAGGAAGGAAGGAAGGAAGGAAGGAAGGAAGGAAGGAAGGAAGGAAGGAAGGAAGGAAGGAAGGAAGGACAAAGGGAAAGAAGGAAGGATAGAGGGATACAAGGAAGGAAGGAAGGAAGGAAGGACAAAGGGAACGATGGGAGGAAAGAAGGAAGGAAAGATAGATGGAGGTAGGGAACAGATTGGGTCAAAAAAGAAGGAAGAAGTAAGGACGAAGGGAAGGAAGGAAGGGAGGCAAAAAGGATTGTGGAAAGAAGGAAGGGGAAAGGGAAGGAAAGAAAGATGGAGGGAGGGAACAGACCAGGTCAACTGGATCAAAAGAGGAAAGAAGGAGTAAGGACGAAGGGAAAGAAGAAGAAGCAAGGGAAAAAGGATTGTGGAAAGAAGGAAGGGAGAAAGGAAGGAAAGAAGGAAAGGTGCAGGAAGTGAACAGAAGGACAGCAGGAGGGTTAAACCACTAATTCATGATGCCTTGCACGAAAGCGAACCATTTGACTAATCTTCCGTTTTCTGATATCAGTTGATGACTGTTATCACTGCGCTGGCTCCGCATCAACAAACACTCAGTGGACATCTGAGCACTCATCTGTGCTGCGGCATGTGGTCGCACAAATACTCTGTCTTATTCTCTTGCTCTCCTCTTCTTTTCCTCCCTCTCGTCCTTGTTTTCTCTGTCCAAATTTAGCCCCCAGACCATGAGATGGGCCGAGAATAGGAGCTCAGGCCCCCACACACTGAGCCTCTTAAAGACCACAGCTGGAGCTGGCTCAAAGCGAGACAGAAGGAGAGGGGAGGGCCGGATGACGAGTGTTATCGCCACCATCACCTGCTCCCTGTAAAGCAATTTGTTATAGAGTTGTCACTGTAAAATCCATAGCTTGTCCTAGGGTAAAGAAAGACAGGGTCACATGTAATGAGGATCCGAGTGTTGCTCCAAATGCAGATATGACATAAGTGAAGGACAAACAGCTGGGTTATAGAATGAGAGGGGAGAGAGGACACAGATTTGAAGCCTGAAGCATTTGAATCTAAGTACAAAATATTATGTGTCATGTTGTTAGGAGAAAACGACCCAAAAAAAAAAAAAAAACGATTTCCTGATAAGATGATGTAATTTGGAAAAAACTACTTAACCACAGATGACAAACATTCACACACATACACTAGCACATTTGCTGTCTGCGCTTTGGCGTTTCTAGGCAGCTGCATTGTTATTGACCTTTACTTAGGTCCCTAACTAACACCCCTGGATTTGCACTGATTAAAATGACCTCACACTCTGATTCACATGGTGTGTCTCGCCAGTGCCGTTCTCTACCTGCTAGACAAAACTCAGCGCCAAGTGACTCACTCAAGTCGCAGGGATACGAGCCAGAAATGCCCCCTGAAGGTGGGTCAGATGTTTCCACAGTTGGCTCGATGAGACAAACCTGTCTCTGGATCGAGACTGTTGATATGAGCTGAACTACAAACATGCACTCCATGCAGAAATGACAGGGGAGGTTCAAGCGCTCCGAGCTGGGAGCGAGATGTTTATTCTCCCACCCTGAGTCACTGGGCATAAAGACAACTTAAAGCCCCAGTATGTAACTTATTTGGCTTTTTATTAGCAAAAATCAAATATTGCTTGCATATGTATTTCACTGAAGTCGAATCACACCCGCATACAAATGAAAGCTTTCTTATACCTTAGAATGAGTTGTTACAAGTCGTTACAAATGGGGGGCGCACCGAACCGAGGCTGCCATGTTGCATCGCCATTTTTTACGTTGAGTGGCAGCGTGACCGTAGGTAACCACGGTAACTCAGCGGAGCTGTCAGCTTGGGGAGAAAGTTTTCCAGGTAGCGCCTGTTAAAACTGTCACCACTGTGTAGTGTGAGGAAGGACAGAGGCACTGATGTTGCATTCAGGTGCAGTCAGGCAGACGGCCGTCGGCAAACCAACCAGATGTCATTTTACTCAACAAGAGAAAGACGGTAAAACGTGGGTCAGGTAAACAATACAACATCACCATGACAACATATTGTCACACCTGTATTGTTTTGCCTCGTGCTGGTGGACCACTTGTTTACATAGACGCTTGTTTATCCTGTTACATGCAGTGTCTGTTGTCTGTCTGACGTCTGCCCGATTTCACGGGAATGCAACATCAAGAATACGTTCCGATATGCAACCGCACTGCTAGATGGTCGTAATTCCTACATATTATACCTTTAAAAAAAAAAAAAACATTATCATATTCCACTGGGAAATCGCCTGTATTGGCCTCCAAACTAAACAATAGCAGAGCGATGTATACAGCAAAGAGTCAGCCACTCAGCAAATATAAGAACCTCCCTTTATGCAGCTCACCTGAGGGAAATTAACTATGAAGGCAGAAGTATTTTCTCTACACTTCCAAGAGAGAAGCTTTATTAGTTTTGTCTTTTGTGTCAAAATATTTGCTGTGAATGGATTTTATCTACAGTGCTGCTTGATTCTGAGCTCAAAATAGACAGGGCCACCTTATGTTGTCTCATTTCAGACATCAACACCCTCTGAGGGACTCAACCTGGTAATTAATTGTCACTGGACTCATAGTTTTTCACATATATATTGCTTTTCTGTTTCTCTAACGTTACAATTCTTATGTCTTACTCTTCTTTTTGTAGATTTGACGTTCACTGTTTTTTAACACTTCCCAGAAGAGGGATCTCTCCTTTGTAGCTCTTCCTGAGATGTAATCCTTTTTTTTCCTGCGAGTACAAATTTTCTTTCTGTCTTGTCTCTTATAACGGCGGGTCTAAGGATAGAAGATTTGTCTGCACATGAGTCCCCTCAGGCAAATTTGTGATTTGTAATTTTGGGCTAAATAAACTTCACTGCTGTAGATGAAAGACATATTTCCACTACTTGATGAAAGAGGGAAGCAAGAAAGGCTTAATTTCAACTGGTGAAAGAGTCTCTTGAGCCTGACATGGTATTAGTTAAAATCACAGAAATGTAATAAGAGTTTCATGCAGAGACCATGATGTTTTTATGTCTTGACTGAAAGGCGCTGGACTGAAACCAATCACACAAGAGCAGCAGACATATGAAACAATGTCTAAAATGCCTTCTGGCGAGGATTACCCATCTCTATGGAGACACCAAGTTCCTGTTTAATGATGTGTCAAAGCAGGAAAGCTTGACCACTCATAGCTGGAGGTTCCTCGAGCAAAACTTTCCCCTCTGCATCGACAACACAAACAGACAACAATGACCATCCTGCAATCAGCATCTGGTCTATTAATGTTGATGTATGTTGATTTGAACATGGCATGCATAAATCCTATATTGTTTTGAGTTTTAAAAGCTTCTGTTATGAACATAAAAATATCTTTAACACAAATATTAACCAACATGATTTCAGATTTTGTAGTGAAACATGTTCATATAGGTATAGCCCCCCCCAGGAAATTGATTGAAACAGTTAGAAATACTGTATGTACAATTAGCTAAGTACGGCTGCAAGTGACAATATTTTTATTCTTGAGCTTATGAGTTATTTTTAATAGTTGAATACTTATTGTTAATGAATAGTTCAATTATGGAACTTACTAAATAAGATCTTTCTTTTAACCATCAGATTCCTATCATGTGTGACAAAGCCACAAATCCATTCCTCATATTTAATATTTGCTCAGAGTAAAGTCACAAAATGTTACAAACTTGAGAAACTACTGACCTAAGACATTATCAAAATAGTTGCAGATTAATTTTCTGTTCATGAATTAATGATTGTTACAGTTGCGCAATGTATGGTAATGGAGGCAGTCTGAACTCTCATTATACTGTCATTATCAAAGGAGTATTATTGGACAGCTATTGCTCTTTGGTGTTAAAGGGGTGAATGCGCTGATTTGAAACTGGCAGGGATTACTTTCCATCAAACTAAATATACACAGCTCCTGTCCTGCTGTCTGTACGTCTACATACCGCTGTTTATAATTTTCTGACAAAGGGCTTGGTGGGGGTAGGGTCACGGACAGCTGACGCACCGGAGCGCAGCGCCGCTGCGTGCTTCGGGGCGCATCTTTATTCCGGCTTCAGGAGGAAAGGTGCGCACAGTGTCAGTCTCATCCTCGGAAATGCTTCGTCCTCTCGACTCATCCGGTGCCGGCGACTTTTTCCCACTTTCACCTCTTGTCTTAATTCTGTGCGTTACAACTTCCTGCAGCGCCACTGACTTTCAACTCGGTGCGCAACAGCTGAGGAGAAAAGGTGATTTTAACGCTCATACTAAGCCTGTTTAAAAAAAAAAAAAACCATCTGAGGCGGAGAGGACTCATCCAGCAAACTCTTTAGAAACAATCTCCGACGCCGGTGGAGATAATGGATGTACTGAGAGAAACTCTGCGCGGCGTTATCAGATTAAGAGATGACTGATGGAGTTTAAGAGAACTTTTGCTTCATGGGAAGGTTTTTTCATTCCTCAGTGATGGACGGAAGACAGTCATCCAGGACTTTCACACCTGATCGTGCAGCGTTTGCCAACACATGAAACGCAGGAACATGTTTTGTCTGATGAGATCTGGAGGCGTATCAGACAGCAGCAGGGCTATGGGGATCAGACATGGAACAAGAATACAACATCACTCCAAACCCATCTCTAAGATATACTTCATTTTTATTCTTCTGCTGCTCATTTTCACACCAAGAGTGGATTCATCATGGTGGTGAGTGAGGTCTTGATGTTTCAGTCTGTTTTGATTCAAAGTAAAATATGTCAAGTATTGATGCAAGTGCTGCAAAAGAAACTTAAGATGAACACATAACCTGAAATTTACAGACAAAAGTGAATAACTTAATTCGGCTTCATGCACTTATAAACACATTATTTTATCTGTCCTCACTCTGCTGTGTCTTGACACTCAATTGGAATAATTTCTTGCTACAAAGATGGAGATTTATGATTTATTAGGGGCAAAAAAAAGCTCCATCTTTGATGAAGTTCATTTGAAACTTCAGACCAGTCTCTTGCACTTTTACCCCATCACACCTTTTGAGGCAGTTTTGCACTTTTCATCTCCATCTTTATCGTACTTTGCCTGTGCACTGGAATTTATTTTTTATTTTTTTATTTTTTTGGGGGGGATAACTGCTGACATAATGTTTTCTTTTTTTCTCCAAACACATCAATGCTGATGTGTGAAGTGAGATGTTCAGCACAGCACAGCAATGCATGTCATGCGCTTATGAAGATTAATGGTGCTGGTCTGGGTGCGGGGGTCTCCCCTATCCATCCATCGCCCAAAGTAAGTGGCAGGTGTAGGCACTGGTGCATGAATAAATGCCCCTTGATGATTTCTCTTGAGGTTTTAAACGCCCAGAGGGTAAAAAGAAAAAAAAAACATTCAGGGAGGACAGTTAGCACCCCCCTCCCTAATCTCACCCACCTGAAATAATTGTTGTGTGTCAGGTCCTACTTACCACTGCATTTGGTGCACATTTCACATTTAAGTGCAGTGAAGCCCTTCTAATTTGAGGTTTTCTTCATCCTTTGTGGGATGCAGGACAATAATTGAATTAGCCTCCGTTTTACAGATGATTTAGATTAAAAACGCATCCTTTGTAAATAATGTTATGAATGTTAATTTCCCAAGAGAGCCAAAAGCATATGTTATCCCATTTGCCTTTGTGTAATCCTTTATGCAAATTCATTGTGATTAAATCGCTGAGAAATGCCAGAGAGAGTGAATGAGCTGCACGAGTACAGAGGCTTGGAAGCTTTGTGTCCAGATGATTAATACATTTGTGTTGTTAGGGCCTATTTTTAACTGTTGCGATAATTTAGATGAGCACCGTGTGTCATGCTGTACAAGACCCCCTTCCCTCTCTCCCCTTTCTCTCTGTGTGTCCTCTTGGAGACAGTCAGGGGTCTTTTGGCACAGCCGGTATGTACGACACACAATAAACACAAGTAGTGCTTCTGCTTTGCTTTACTGCTCAGGCAGATAGTCGCGGTTAGAATGGGACAGGGACGGCCATAACGGGAGTGGAAACTACCTGCTCCGTCTGTTTCTGTCTCGGTGGCCAGGCGACACAAATGTGGCCACGATTAGGGACTATAATGATATCCGGATGGAGAATGGAGCGTGCAGGCTTAGAGAGAGTGAGTGGGAGGCAAGGGGGGGAGTGGGGGCTGCACCATCATATGGTTGATCTGTGAGGCTGTGAGGCCTGAAGTTTGAGCGGTCACTTGTACTGTAGATGACTGTCATCATGTCCTGCTGATAAGAGGGCCCCCTCCCCTAGTGTCACAATACCACCAGCATGTGATCCGTCCTTTTAAGAGTTGCTACAAAGTCAGGGATTATGTCTGAATAGAGCAGGAAGCAAAGGGCCTATCAGAGGGAGCGAGGTGTTATTCACTGAACGTGAGGAATTTAATAATCTCTTCTACATCCTGAATGTTCAAATCTCAAGTAGAGGAGGGGTTATGGATGTGAAGAAAAATGACCAATAGCCAGTGGACCTATACTTTAAAGAGACCCGGAGGAGTTTGCTTTTGGTTATAAAATAGTCTCATGTGGATGAATCTACATTACCCACACTTGTTAATGGGTCCATTTTCTATAAATATATTGTTTTGTCTTTATAGTTATTTTGACATTATTATTTAGTGGTTGACTCGCCCAGCATTTCCTAGTCTCTGTCCCGGACGCTGCCCGGCGGGTCATGGGAATAACGCCGCCGGATCGCTGTTTATGGTCGCAACTACGACGGAATCTGATCATCTTCGAACCTCTGACTTTCATTCTTGATTAATGAAAACATTCTTGGCAAATGCTTTCGCTTTTGTCCGTCTTGTGCTGGTCTAAGGATTTCACTGTGCACGCGGAGGCTCATGGGAAATGTAGTGTGAAAACACTTTGTTTTCCAAAACTCCTCGTTGTCCCTTTAAACGTGAAGGACAAATCAAACACTTTAGTGAAATGTTTAACTGCTTTGTATGTGTCAACTCTTTAAACTAACCATTATGCTTATCTTTAAGTGTTAGATAAGAGGATTAATAGGCTACCACTCACCATACACCAAATATGTTGCTGCCACCAGCAAGCAGACAACTTACTGCAGCATAAACACTGGAAACAGCTGTCAGAACCGACAGCAAAATTAACCTGCCACCATCTTTATCTTATAAGCGTTTTGTATGGATAAGAGTAAATGTCTCAAACCACTCTTTCTACTTCTTGGTCACAGTCATATCCTTACTTTTTACTTAAAGCCCCTGCAAGGAGCTTTTAACTGGATACGCAAAAGTCTCTGGTTTCTGCTGATGTGTCTCTGTTACCTACAACAGCAAATGAGCCCATCAGTGTGAAGATACGTTATTTCTAAATAGTCTAAGATACGTTATGCTGCTAAAAAAAAAAAGCATGTCCCGTCTTCTTTCTGACGTTTCCAAAACAAATCTACACACACCGGCCAGACAAACGTCTTCATGACAGTGGGAGATGCAGTCTTCATTCCGCCGCTTTCGTCCACAGGGGCCGCCAAAATCAACACCAAATGAAAAGTCTGTACAGGGGCTTTAATTTTGAATGCATAAAAAATGCTGCATCCAACCATTAACAATTGTGCAACACCATGTCTTTCTCGCTCCATGTCCCCAGTTGTTAAAGTCTGACTGCAGCTAAGTGCAAAAACATCACATCAGCCTCTCTCTTTTAATTTTGATATTGAGAAGTGTAACCAGGTGTAACCATGACATCTCCCATTTGTGAAAAGAACTAGAGAAGAGACAAGGCGCGCGGTGACAACACATTAGCATTAATGCCAACACAAAATTGAAAAGAAAATGCTAATGCAATAGATTCAAATCACTAGGAGTGAGTTTCACACAGTTGGGTTGTGTGTGGTCTGAAGTGTAAATGCAATGAAACACTACTTTTTGGCTAATTGGTGTGACCACATAGTTAGCTGAGGGGGGTAACCATTGTGTAACAATGTGTGAAGGCCCCATGCTGGAATTATGGAAGATTTCCCCCATTGTATCTATTTGGCTGACATGTGAATGTCGCAGAAGGCTGAGATAACCCTGATGACATCATCAAGGGTTATTTTCTCAGACCTCCAAAGCCACAGAAGACATTAAAGGAGTCATCACCTATTTTTTTTTACGTATCCAGTCCCCCTTGAATTGCTTTGAATCAATTCTTAAAACTTATCAGAAATTTAAAAAAAGAAAGGAAAAAAAAGAAAAATCAAACATAGAGCTTGTTCTGACACTTTTTCATACGGCAACTTTCTCTCGTGGGAGTAAGCGCAAGTTCATTGTAGCCTATTACAGTAATATGTAATGAGGCGCGCATTGATTGGATGCAGGAAGGACAGAGCCGGAATGGTGGCTGGCCCAGTAGGCTACATGCAGGAATTGCAGTATTGAAAACCGCAAACTATGCTGCTCTCTGCCGTGTACCGTAACCATGTTATATAAAATAAAACTAAATTTAATCGGTTCATTGTAAAACATGTATTTATTGATGCAAATGTGGTGATTTCTGTTCGTAGGCTATAGAGCCCCGGGGCAGAGCTGCTGCTCTGTGTGAAGCTTCACTTTTCATTCAAACAAACTAATATGACTGCCACAATTATTAGACTTCATCAATGAGACCAACATATATCTCCTAAAAAGAATTTAACCAGCCGGCAGCAAACCTCTACAAACCTGCGGGTAAGTTAATTAGCGATCGTCTCCTCCCCCGGCATGATGACGTAGTTTGGCCGGTTAACGAGCTCTGCAGACGGGTTGCTGAGGAGCCGCTCCTCTGGTGGAGCTTCACTTCTCCCAACGTCGGAGCAAACTACAACCGTCATTTGGATAAACTAACCGCACACTGGGGATCTAAACCCTTACTTTCTCACATGAAAAAATATTTAAACTTAATAAAGTGACGAAATAACAGCGCTACAGTGGGAAATAAAACAACAAGTAATGGCGGAACCGCGGAAGTCGGGGTGGTGGAAGAGAGGTGGGTTTATGAAAGCAGGCTCCTGTGGTGACGTCAACACAGGAGCAGAGTCAAAATCTGGTAATTTACGGTGTGCAGCCTCACAAGCTACTCTGTCTTAAACAAAGAACTCATACGAAAAAACTCAGCCACTTTCAAACTCCAGATTTTCAGGCAAGTTTCCACTGAGGTCCAACACCAATATAGCCTACACGTTTTAACAAAGAAAAATGCGATTTCAGGGATATGCCAAGATTTTTTTTCCTGTCTTGCCTCACTCCCGAGTCCATGACCAGCAGATAGACACCATCCTTTCGACTGTGCGTGCAGTAACAAGGGAGATGGGAGCAGAGCTGGTGCACCACTAATTAGCTTACAGTAGGCTACATGTAGCTCAAACGCTGGAAGTGCATGTGAGTGTAGCCTGCCTCCTACCCAAGCCGAAAGCTGATTTCATTTTAGCTCTAAACTCTGTAAATCTACCACTTTATCGACATTTCAAACATTTTTAGGCAAGGAAGTAGCCGTTTAGATCAGCAGTGTGTCGTTAATTTGTCTAAATACCAGCTGTTTACAATTTTGTTTGGACGAATTCAGCGCTACTCAAGCTAGCCGTTGTGTCCAACGCACTTCCGGTTACTTTCACAAAATAAAACACCCGTTGCCCTTTACATACAGAAAACCATGACGATAGCATTTGTGCTTTTACTTTGAAATAGGAAGCTAACCTACCTTTGATGTAGCTAGCTTGAACCAAAATAAACCGTCTTTGCTTGAACCCTCCGTTTTGACCGGAGAGTTTTGTTGGCTCTGAGACAAAGATAGGCCGCCGGTTTCCGTTTAGAGTTGCTGAAGAGTTTCTCTGATGACTTTAGGTGGAGGCAGGCTAATGCTACCTATGCACTTCCAGCGTTTGAGCTAAGCTAATTAGCGGTGCGCCAGCTCTGCCTCTATCTCCCTTGTTACTGCACGCACAGTCGAAAGGATGGTGTCTATCTGCTTGTCATGGACTCGGGAGTGAGGCAAGACAGGAAAAAAAATGTTGGCGTATCCTTTTAAACAACTTCACAGAAACAGAGGTAGACTTTTTCATGTTGTAATGGTGTAAAAATGGTGCCCCTTGAACTCATCACTATCATCACTGTGTTGGTTGTATTTTGTGTGTGCAGGTACATCGGGGCGCTGGGGGCCCGGGTGATCTGCAACCACATTCCTGGCCTGGCGGACAAGCAGAAGCAGCTCTGCCAGGAACACCCCGAACTGATGCAGTCCATCGGAGAGGGAGCCAAAGAGTGGATCAAAGAGTGCCAGCACCAGTTCAGACATCACCGCTGGAACTGCAGCACGCTGGACCGGGACCACAGTGTGTTTGGCAGGGTGATGCAGCGAAGTGAGTCTGCACATGTGTGACTGGTATTTCTGTCTGTGTGGTTCTGCGTGACCACGGTTGTTTATGTCAGCCACGCTCCAGTTCATCATCCTCGTAAATGTCTCCCCACCCATACCAGATAAGCACAGAATTAATAGGTGTATTTTTAAATTAACTCTGCCCCAGAATACAAACAGAAAGAGAAAGTGCATCTTCTTCTTTCTTTCTTTTTTTTTTAACCTTCTGCAGAATGAGGGAAGATTGGGAAAGTGGTTGTTCTCTGAAAACAAGTAGCAGATCGAGAGATCCACACTGGTGATGTATAAACAGTAATAGGAGATGTAAATATTTGGGTAGATGTTTCTGGCAGCTAGACAAAGCTTTACTCCCTGACATATCGCCTGTGTTCTGCTTCATTGCGTGAGCAGGAATGAGGACAGGAGGTGGGTGGGAATGCCAGACCAAATAACCCCCAAAATCTCCTCTTGTCTGAAATGAAAACACAGCCCAGTGACTGAGAAAGCTGCCATCTGTGCAAATTAAAAGGTGAAAGGAGAGTCGACTGAGCTGTGATGTTATAGCTGATATGCTGTTACATCTGTCTGGACCATCCACCATAAATGGACTGATTTCTTTGCTCCTGCTGTCTGGAATACGTTTAGGAGTGGCTGCTTTACTGAGCAGTAACACAGTGAACTTAGGCACTAAAAGAACAGCTTGAATCTTACCAAAAATAGTAGCAATACCAGCTGCGTTGCTATTGTACACTAAATAAAAGCAGTACTAAAACTACCTTATTTTCTATAGCAATGTATCATCTGTTATAACTGCAACACTTTGCGTTCCTGTGCACCCAGGCAGCCGTGAGGCGGCGTTCGTATACGCCATCTCCTCAGCAGGAGTGGTCTACGCCATCACCAGGGCCTGCAGTCAGGGGGAGCTGAAGATCTGCAACTGCGGCCACAAGCGTGGGCGAGCCAGCGACGACCGGGGGAATTTTGAATGGGGTGGATGCAGCGACAACATCAAGTTCGGCATTAATTTTACCCAAGAATTCGTAGACGCTCGGGAGGGAAGAGACGCCCCTGCGCTGATGAACCTGCACAACAACCGGTGTGGTCGGATGGTGAGTACAGCTTTCATGTGGAGTCCTGAGTTTTAGCACTGCTCTGTGTTGCAGCTTAGAGACGTGCTTGTTAAAATCAGTCTGCAATAGGGATGTCACGATAATAGATTTTTTTGGTACGATTATCGTCAGAGAAATAATCATGGTATTATGATTATCATGGTTATTATGCATTACTTAATTTCACAACATTATTAATGTGTAAAATCAAATATAGTGAAAATATACATGACTAATTATAAAATATATTAAAATATGACCAATTATTAATCCACCAGGGGAAGTATTTGAAATATTCAAGTCATTAATTGTCATCGATACCAAATGTTTAAGTTAATTTTAATCTTTTTTATTATTATTACAAATGACAGCATTTAAATTCCTACCAATTCAATGGTAAATGGACCAGTATCTGTGCATTTACCTTTACTTTGGCGCACATCTGCCGACACGGTTCATACATAATCTTTTTTAGGAAAGTGACAGTATTTAGGAATCTTTGCGATCAATTAATTGTGGCGTTTAATACCGCGATTAATTGTGAAAACAAGTAATTGTGACATCCCTAGTCTGCAAGTTTTATAAGTTAGTTGTTTGTTCATCAGAATGTAATGACATAGCTCACCGGAACTGATCAAAAATGCATATAAATATCCTGTTCTGTCCAGATTATAGTAAAAAAAAAATCAAAGTCAAAGATACCGTACTCCACCTGTGGTAGATTCAACTGATGGGACATGAAGACAGGTCCACACTTGGCAAGATCAAGGCACAGATCTGGGGAAGACAACAAAAACACCCTGGCTGCATTCAAGGTCTACTTCAAACAGTCCAAAAGGTCGAGACTTTGATTTTAGAAATATGAAGTTCACGGTGTGTTGGGAACCTTCGCTGCAGAATAATCATTTTTTGGCCGTCCCCAGATTGGTGCCTCAACACAATACTGTTCCTGAGCAGTCACTTGCTTTTTGCTCTAATATGCATTGTCATCTGTGAGACCTTTTATGTGTGTCTTTCCAAATCATGCCCAGCCAATTGAATTTACCACAGGTAGCATAAAGCTGCACCGTAATAAAAAAAGTGAAAAAAAAATAAAGAGGCCTGAACACTTTTCTGAAAGCACTGTAGAGAATGACTATGCTAGCAGTAGCAGGGCTGATCACACCTACATCGTGCCACGGGCTACATCATAGGCTTAACACCCCATCACCTTTGACTTCTGCTCTAGGCAGTGAAGCGCTTTATGAAGCTGGAGTGCAAGTGTCACGGGGTCAGTGGCTCCTGTTCTCTGAGAACCTGCTGGCAGGCCATGTCTGACTTCAGGCGAACTGGAGACTACCTCCGCAAGAAGTACAACAAAGCCATCGAGGTGACCATGAACCAGGACGGGACCGGTTTTATGGTGGCTGACAAGGACTTCAAGGGAAGCATCAAGAATAAGTTAGTGTACGTCGAGAACTCGCCAGATTACTGTCTCATGGACCGTGCAGCAGGTGAGTGAAGGGTTGAAGCAGGATAATGGACTGGGTTTTTAGAACATTTTGAAGCTGCCTGCAAGGTGTATTACTCTGAGTGTACTGTGTACATAAAATAAAACAGGAAAAAGTATGATACTAAAAAGTATAATAGAAAGCATGCATGCCTGTCTGATTATAAGCAAAGCATTCTGACCTCTGGGCTTTTTCAATTTTGAACTGCAATGATCTCAAAGGGGCAGTTCATCTCATCATCACTATAAAACTCTGACCCATCCCTTCAATATAGCCTGGACATTTGTGAACTTTAACACTCATTCAGATTATAAAGTGTTCATTCTGCTACAGAATAACATGAACAAAGTTCTCTTGATAGGAAGCAGCTACTGCGCAGGACTCATTTTAGTTACAGACTTCTCTATTAGATTGCTCTATTCCTGAGCAAGAAGTGCTAGGGTTGAAACACTTTGAGCATCTGACAAAAAAAAACAAAAAAACTTTGGGCATCCAACCAACTTGATGTCATGATACTGACTTCCTAAAAAAGCGGTTATTAGAACCATAGTTGTTTTTTTTTATATGAAAACTTAAATATTTCATAACACATTCACATGCAAAACATTATTGGTAATGGTATAGGCTACATTTTGAATTTTACACTTGAGCTTTGTTTAAAAAAAAAAAAAAGTTTTCAGTCAGATACCAAATGCAACACCAACTCTCTAATTTTCACTTAAAAGTATATTGTTGGCTGATACCATGTCAGTTTCACAAAACCAATGAATCAGAGATTGTCTACTGGAGGCTTGCATTCCTTCACAGCTTAAAGTTCAATGATTTGACCTTTAACATCCCCTTTAATTCCTAGTGTTTGCTTTGCCTTGTTAAGCTCTGTCCCTCTCCTCCAATCCAGCCTCTTCAATAGAGCGTGAAGCAGCTCACTAACTCACTGTTAATAGGTTAGGTAAGATATCATAGTGCGGGAGACATGACGGTACAAAAGATTCTCCCAAACCTCCCTGCTGTTAACTTGGTTGCAGGTTGACAACTGAGGGCTAATAGAGGTGTGTTCAGTGACCCTCCTCACAACTAATCTCTATTGTATAAAAATTCACAGCCTAAGGATACATGCAGGCTTATTTTTCAAATCCCTCCTTTGGTCAGTATTAAGCTCCACTCCCAATAGCCTGAGGGGAATATCTCCTCTTATCCTTTTTCTCTTTACCTCATGGATGCTCTGTTATTAGACGTGGTATCTGATCTTAGGCTTAGATTTTTACACCTGAGTACATGGACACCTTTGTGTTTGGGTCTGAGACTATTCTGTAAGCGTGTCTGGAAGGCTAAACCCTGCTGAGAGTGTGGGAAAAATGATGTTTCACTTTGGAAAACCAGTTTCAGTTTTCAGCATCAAAATCACCACCGGTGTTTCAGTGGTGGTCAACTAACTGTGCCAACATTTGCTGTTCGAGACACCTACTGTATGCCATCACTGAGGGTTCTGTCATCACATAATGTAATTAGGTTGAGCTGATACGTGACAAGGACAACTAATATGTAGCCACCTTATAGAGTTACAGACAGGAGAGGTACATGTCATCCCTACCTTAAAAATAGCAGTGAGCTCTTACTCCTTTATAGACCGAATCGCCTTGTTGTTTACAACTACTTCCGGGTAGAAAACCAGCACGTAATTTGAATGAGAACAGTAGTAACGAACGAGAGTTTAGATATTTTTCACGCCCTATCACTGTTTAGACAAATCTGAAATGATTGAAGAAACATTACTATTTCTGTGTGTGTTTTGTGTTGCTATGTGTGGTAGGCCTATTTATTCAATTTGGGGGAATCACGGTGTCTAAGCATCAGTGGCTCAGCTGACAGGGACAGCTAACGGCGGTAGCTAAGCTAACATCAGGACGTCAGCTGTTAAAACCCTCCTGTTGTCTGACACGACATGAAACTAAAGTTAGCTCAGTCATGCTGTAACTAAGATATCCACTGGAGAAAATATTTTTTTATGGACCATTTATTGAGTCACCGAGTTATTAAGTTCAGTACTGAGTTGTTAAGTTAAACACGTAACCGTTAGCCCGGCTAATGTATGATAACCATGACTAATTACAAAAATGTGCACACATAAATAGTAAAAATGAAAATATACTGTACATAGCGAAACTCTCGTCCATCTCTATTGTTCTCATGCTGGTTTTCTACCCGGAAGTAGTTGTAAACAACAAGGCAATTTGTTCTATAGCTTTAATATGAATTTCTGTTAACAATATATCAGGTATCTAATGGAAATGTGAAAGGCTTAAAAGCCATAGAGAATTATCACCCTCTGCAATCCGACTCAGCTCTACAGGGTGTTGTTGCGTCTTTCAGCTCATTGTTTTGGTATTATGGCCCTGAGAACGCAGCTCTCCTCAACCTGTTCCCAGCACCAGAAACCTGCTGTTTTTTATAACAAACACTATACAGTAGACAATATGAGCAAGTAGCTAGTCAATACAGTGGAAGATATAGCATCTGGAGCATCTGATACTGTTCTGTACATAAGCACGTTTTCTCTAACAAGTCCTTAGTCATGTGTAAGTGGTTATGCAAGAAGTGCCAAAGAAACCAAAATATTGTAAACACTCACTTGACATGATGAGGACACTACATGAAAAGTCAGGGAATCATCTCATCAGAAGGAACAAGAATATCTGCCTCGAATTACAGCTACCAGTATGTTACAGTTGACATTTTATTCAAAATTCATAAATATCAACCTTGTGGTGGCAAAATATGAAATTTCTGCAAACCAGCAAAGTCATTTGGAGTCATCCTCTAGCCATTGTTAACATCTATTCAAAATCTTGCAATCCATCAAAGGTTAGGTATTTCACTCTGGATCACAGTAGACCACGTTGACCCTACTGGAAGTAGAACATCATTACTTTTCATTAGCATTTAAAAATTTGTCATACTGTATCACTTTCTGTATCCATTATCCAATTTGGTTTAGTTGTTTATGCCAAGGTAAGAATAGGACTGAATTCACAGTTCATCTTATTCACTGTTAACATGAAAAAAAGAAAATTAAAAAATCAGTTTTCCAATAAACTGGAAGGTCAATATTCCCCACACTTTACGTCCTTCACCAGAGGTCTTTCCGCAGAGGTACTGCAAAATTTATGGTTGATTAGACAATTTTTAAATTTTTTTCATTTCCACATAATGTTACCAATAAAAACGTACATGTACATTTAAATAGCTTGTGATTATCATGCAGTTGACAAACATTGTTGATATTGGCATACAGTAAGGTCTGTTCATAAATGGCAGTGGCACGGCCCCCTACTCACTGTACCTGTATAAGTTTAAGTTTAAGTTTAAGTTTATTTCGGACATGTTAAAAGAAATAAAACATAATACAGAAATGGACAGACAAAACAAATAAAAACTTTGCAAAGATAACATATGAACAAAAAAATAAAATAAAATAAATTGAAAATAAAGATAATTTGATTTTTTTGTTTGTTTGTTTGTTTGTTTTTTTCATATCCGAAAAGGAGTGGGAAGAAGTAAAACTTATTTACTCCCACCCCTTATTCATAAATTATCTATCAAGTTATCTAGTCATTATAGTCTATACAATAAATTACTTTATCAGTTATTTAACTGGATTTATTCTATTATATATTTATATGATTATGTCAGAACTTAGTAGTGACAGCACAATAACGAGGTATGTGGGCTGAGGCCCAGTTTAATATAATACCAAATTTTATATAAACTATATATCTAGGGGGGTCCCTGCTCCATCTGTCCATCAGTTATGGGGTCCCTGGCCTGAAAAACATTGAAGACCACTGTCCTACACAATGTAGCCTATCTGTATTGAAAAAAGTAAATTGAACCCTTTGCTGTTTTCAAGTGGATACCATCATGCCAAAGCTATTTACTCTTTTCATCTCTTTACAGGCTCCTTGGGAACAGCGGGCAGAGTGTGTAACAAGTCGTCGAGAGGCACGGATGGCTGCGAGGTCATGTGCTGTGGGCGGGGCTACGACACTATGCGAGTCAAACACGTAACCAAGTGCGAGTGCAAATTCAAGTGGTGCTGCGCCGTGGAGTGCAAAGACTGCGAGGACGTGGTGGACGTTCACACTTGCAAACCCCACAAGCGACCTGATTGGCTGGACATCACTTAATAAGGAGACGTGACCAATCACGGCCACCACTGACTCATTAACCTGCGCTAATGACTGCATCTTATTATGAGATATGATCTCTTAACTGTAATACCTCTGGCTGTCAATTCCTTTGACACTTTCCTGGAGCAGAGACTTCACAGACCGCTATTGGATGATGCTTAACTGGAAATTAGGCCCAGTTATACTGACTGTGTGTTGTTTTATTAAGATCAATTTGTTGAGCTTCGAATCTTTGATACAAAATGGCTGAATATTATATTATTCTGTTGTAAATGCACCATTGTTTGATGCAGAGATGCATCTGTGTTATAGTATGATAAGACTGTGTGAGCAAGACTCAGCTCCAACTGATAGCAACATCTGGCCTGAAGACAGAGAGATAAAGACACTGACACTATCATTTTAATGAAAGGCGGTGGTCGTATGGTACTGCAACAAATCATTTAAAATACAAAAGACTGTTTGCTTCTAATTAACGCAACTCTTCACGGACTAACAAAAACGTCTTTATCGATTAAGGCCAGATAACCGCACTGTGAAACGAAAGGAATCAGAAGCAGGACAACAAGCAAGACAAGTAACTGTCAGTTAAAGTGGCAGCACGCTGCGGCACTGGATTCTGAAAGGACGCACCACCAACAAGAAAAATGAAGCTTCATCATGTGGAAAGACGGTTTTCACGCAGTGTCCTCCTGCATATGTGAATGTCTGTGACTGGTTTTTGACACATTCTGCTTGTGTTGCCTTATAGAAAACTTTCTACCTCTGGTTCTTTTTGTCTATGTTTTCCATTTTTACTGACACCATCGTGCAGCTGTTCAGACAGACAACGGTGCCGCATAAAACACACAATCCCCCCATGAGTCATTTAAGTCAGGCCTTAGGGACAAAAAAAAAAGTTGAAGCATCGGCCAATCAAAGACATGAAAGCATTCAATGTAGATTACTTTTTGATTTGAATGCCTCCCCCAAGTTGTAAATTCCTGTGCTGCAGTACAAACTGCAATGAGGTGATTGGATGTCTGATAAGTCCCCCCCCCCCGTCCAAATCCTACATACTGTGTCAGCAGTACTCCAAAACAACACCTCCCCCACTAATGACCACTTTCTGAAAGCAGGGCTGTAGACTCTGTTAGCTATTATCATTAACTACGGTGTCACAAAACATCTGTATGCTGAAACATTTTCATCCATCCTAACTGATGTGAACAGCGAGACATGAAAGCTGACGAGTCTAATTACTGCGTACAGTAATTATTAAAACGCAATGTTCCTGCTTATTAAAGTTCTGTGAGGTCCTGTAGCCATGTTCAGATCTGTCATTACACTTTTGTATCCCAGTTGTGTGCGGAGCTTTTCTCATCACTTGGTCTTGGTTTCTTCTATCATCGTATTGTGACAGAACACTTTTACAATGTAAGCTTATGCAACCGTGCTTTCAGTCCTTTGTGCATATATTCACTAGCTCTGGCTGGTTTGTAAGAAGTGAAGTATTTCATGAAACCAGGCCAAGACGTTGCAAAAAGAGCAGTGAAGTAGCTACGGCCCCCTGAATTTGGAGTTTTCAGCATCTGGTAATGCAGCCAGACATCATGTTAGGGCCATTGGAGACATAATCCACAGAGGGGTTTATGGATCTAAATGAATCTGACAACAAGCTGTGGATGTTGAGAGTCAACAAATTGTTTCAAGTCCACGTAATGAGGAGGAGAGCCAAAGTAAAGTGCTTTGAACAAGGCCAAATGACACGCCATGTCAAACGTTCACAAGTCAAAAGTTAATTGCAAACAAAAGAGCCTGTTTTGAATGTAAATGAAGAGTATGCTGGCTGTGTTTTTCTTAAAGATTAGGAAGGTGAGAGCTGTTCACACACAGCGTGGGCCGACCTGGGCCTGTGGTGCTCCAGCCTTCAAAAATTCATATTTCTTTTCCCCAGTTCTTCTGAGTGTAATGAAGCAGAGCACTAACTATTCCTGTGCAATGTGAAATTCAATCTTAAATGCTAAATCCACATTGGGTCTGCACTGATCTGTACTGTGGACCAGCTGAGGGTAAATGTCATATTTACATGAAATCAGACATTATAAGATTAGATTTTACTTCTCAGATGTACTGTAGGTATAGAGGCAACAAATAGTAGCATATTCTTATATCCATTATGGATACCATGAATGAGGGCAGGCCACATCTCTACATCCAAGTCAATCTTTAGGTCATTCAGTGTTTGGTACTACAGTGTCCTGGTGTGTGTGTCTAGGGAGGTATTTTCACCTTGGAAATGTAGGTCCTAAAATACCTTACTGGTTCTATATTAAACCTTGTTGATCCACCCTCTGTCACTTTCATTAGAGGTCTTCCATTCACTTCCAGCGTACAGCTACTGATTCATGGTGTATAGGATAAAGATAATGCCACCAACCAGGTTAGTGTTTTACAGTGAAGTTCAGTCAATTCAATATCACTTAATTCTTTAGTATATTTCCCAGAACTGTGACTGGATTGGATGATGCAGTTCGGATAGCAAAAAAAAAAAAAAAACATCACAAAATGTATCTCTGAATCTTTAAACAGACAGTATGATGGCTGGCTGTACACGGAATAGATTAGGCCTATTAAAACTTTGCTGATCTTCATATCTGTCATATAATAATATCCCCTTTGTCCCCCATGATGTGTGATCCAGTTGAAGTCTGTACAAATAACAGGAGTGGCATTGCAAGAATTCTCTGCCATCATAGTGATATTAAATGGGCATCTCCATTTAACATTTCAGAGCTAAATTTGGATTGGGGGGGGGGGGCTAGCAGTGTGGTCCTTGTGGAAACCAGACAAAAGGAAATGTTGTAATACATGCTCACAAATTGTAATGAGTCAGAAGCAATTGTGTGTCGCATCGATTTGTTTCTATTATTTGGGTTTCTTCTTGAACTTGTCCGGCTAGTCTTCCAGTCCCACATGCTACGATCCATCCAAAATGATTGATATCTGTGATGCGTGGTACAACGGTATGGGAAAGATGTTGGTATACATTGCGAAATTGTTGCTCTAAAGACTTTTCTTGGGAAAAGTGTTGAAAATCTTTGGCAAAGTCTCCCAGTAGTTTCACTGTTTTTCTTGGAATAGAAGATGGCCCTTATGACCCTATCAGCAGTAATTAAGAGGTTTGTGTGGACGTGAAATTGGACTTGACTATAGGCGCTATACTGTATTTATTGTCCTTTGCCAAATGACTTCATACCCATCTGTAACTTGGAAAAAGTAAAATCCACATAAATCTCACATACGGTATGTTTCTATAGCACTGACAAACGAGAGGCCTCCCACAATCCAAAGATTATACAGTGGATATTATCTGTTTATAGCATAACCAGAGAACATTAAATTGTAGGCATCTGGCTGACACTTAGCCTACATCCCCAGTGACATACAATAAATGAGCGTATTTGGATTCAGTGTCTTCCTCAAGGATGCTTGTCACATGCAACAATTTATTATGTGTGTACAAAGTCTGTACAGAGAAAATATTTGGCACCTAGGCACAGGCTTCATGTCTCTCCACAAACATACGGCAATGATCAGCACGGCACAGATTGGGGAGAGATGATTAAAAACTTCCCACTGAAAGCAACAGTAGATAGAGAGCCTATAACGCCAGCCATGATTTAAAATCTGCTTCATACAGGCCACACGCACCAGCTGCTGCGATGCTGCTTCCCTGCAAGACACTATACTGTAGGCCTGCACACCATGAAATGAATCTGGGAAGAGGAAATCCAACAGCAATCTACTTTATGTGCAGCAATAAAACCAAGATGAACATAACAACAACAATCATCCACCATAACTGCATGATAAAAATCTACATAAAATCACAATTAAATCATAATGGGTGGAAGTAAACAATGTCTACCCATTAAATGTCATAAGTTACACCATGGATAAGCAGCACTGTTTGACACAACACAAGCAACCACTTACAGCAGCCTGACATCAAACAACAAAACAACAACCAAAAATGTGAAATCAGCATCACAGCAGAAAATGTTCAACAAACAGCAGTATCAGCAAGCACACAAACATGAGCCAAAGAAGACATGACAAGCCGCGGTCACTTACCTTGACCCGGGTCCGAGGACGTCTTGGAAGAGCCACCTGGTCCCCAAAGCTGACACCAGTACAGGAGGAAGGCTTCAGGCTATTGGGCTTTAGGCCCACACAGCCCATAGTAGTTGGCCTATAGCAGCAGACGTACAAAAAATGGGACAAATCTCTCTCCCGTAAGCTTGTTAGCTTTTTCGTTTAATGCGACATTAGCACGACGATTGTAGCAGCAGGGGTCCGCCCGCGATTCAGACATCCCGCTATTCCGACATGTCACTATTTAGACATCCCGCTATTACGACATCCCTCTATCTAGACATGCCGGTAGTCCGACACTTTTTGATACCGCTATTCCGACACGTCTTTTTTATTTTTATTTTATTTTTATTTTTTTACAGCTGCGATACCCAGGCGCGTCTCTCTCTCTCTCTTTTCTTTCAGCATGTCTATCACTGGTTTGATGAGGGAGTGATGTTCTTAATCTCAACAACTCAACTATCAAGTCACAAAGAAAATATTGAATCAGCTAGCAGGACAAATTAAGAAAAGAGAATGACAATCAAGGGTCTTATTCTAGATCGAGTAAAGAAAATAAGACATTTTTGTTTGTCAAGTTAACCTGTGACCTTCAGCTTATTAACACAGTTCATCAGGACATAAGACACAATTTACAACACTTAACATTACACATACCAAACCAGGTCATAGCTACACTTGTCTTGGAGAGGACTCAGAGCCATGGATAGACATAACACACCTCACCATGAGAGCAGGGTGTGAAGTTCAACTAGACTGTGAGTTCAACACAGTCTGTGTGACCTTCAGGGACACAACTGGCACAGGTCCCAGGCCACAAGAGTTCATTATGCTGGTGATCTTACTGGGCTGGTAGCAGGAATTCAAACTCTTTAGTCTGTCAACTCTCTCACCTGATCTTTCCTCTAAAGATTTTGAAGTGTTTCTGGAACAATGGACATCACCTGTTTGCAGCTTTCCCATACAATCCCATACAATCATATAACTCCAATGATCATTTTGATTTATTTTCTCTTCCTCTTCACTGTCCTGGGGAGGGTTACATTATGACTTATCAATAAAGTGTAGCAGTAGGTAAAATAAGACTTGTATAAAGCATCTCCCTTGTTCAGAATGTTATGTTTGGCCTCTCTCTTTTCCATAATCTTCACTTTGACTTTGAAGCACCCTGCCATGGAGGTCAGTGAGCATGTACAAGTTTCAACATGCTGCATGAAACACGCTCTGACACTGAGAGCAAACACTTGAGCACCTGTCAACAGTACTCGATAGCGATTTTCATTACTACAGCTCGCCACTTAAGCGTGAGTGTATAGAGTATGATTATGGCACCAGTGGTTCACTGGGAACATGCCGAGTAAACCATCTGCTGATGGTGGCAGAGTGGTATAATCATAATGATGGGCATGATGGCTCTCAGCTTTATATAGTCCAGGAGCAGCATGAACGCTGAGTAGTCTGTCCTTGAACAAGACACTGACTCCATGTGAATAATGATTTTAAAAGAGTGGAAAAGATGTTTGACTCACAAAGACCAGTATTTATGTCTCTCACTTTATGTTGAAAATAGCAATAGTTACTTACAAAATTGAGGACCTCTGGAATAAAGCAGACACAAACGACAGACAAGAAAATAGCACTGAAAGAGTAATTTATTGTGTTTTACTTTCAAACTCACCGCAAGGGTAGTTAATAGTTGTTCAGACATTCTCCTGTCTTCAGCATGTACATGTACATTTCACCTTCACAAAAACGGCATAAATACAGTGTCAAGAATTTAAACAGACAAATATTACAGGCTAGAGTGAGGCGCTAAACTGGATCTTTGTAGTTTAGAGTAGATCAGTGTTTTATCAATATACAATATACACATATACTGTATGTGCCATTACTTTTTATCCTGTGCATGTACAGCATGTTTCCCATTGTCACATAGTTGGTAAATCTAATGATGCTTACCATTGGACACTCTTAATAACTGGATTATTTTGAATTTTTATTCACTTTTATCCATCAAAAATGGCTCTGAACTTGAAATCAATACTGTAAACGCCAAATTGTTGTGTTTAGTTAGTGAGATTGATGTATTAAAAAAGGCACTTCATTATCACATTGTCAGAACAATGTTACTCTCAGTTTATCCTGAGGTATGAGCTGTAGATTATGATAGCTGCCGATAATGTAATAACAATCAAGTAACATAACCTGACAAAGTAGAACAAACATGTCCAAGTCCAGTGGTTTAAAATGTAATAAAACCTGTTAATACAGATAATAAATTGTTGCAATGTGACATCACAATACTACTATACATCAATGTAGATGTTTTTTGTTTGTTTGTTTTTTAATAAACTTAAAATATTACATTCATTACAGTTTTACTGTATCTCTATGGTGGAGAATATGGATAAACAGTATATTACATTAACAGGCTTTGTTACAATTTCATTCCAGGCACATTTGTCTCTGTGAGGTTGTTATATTATCAGATAGTTTTTACATTATACTTTACAACAAGGTGACTCTGGTATCTCAGCTTGTTTAATGTGATAAAACAGAGAAAAGTCAGTTTTTCACAGAGGCAGGACTTTTAGAGCCAACCAACCCAGTTACAGCTGTTTGTTACATTGACTGTGCTGTGTGATTCTCAGTCTGTCTGCTGTTACCTGGTGCCTCTCTGCAAGTGTTGTTTGTTGGTTGACCAGAACACTGACTTATGACGGTCTGTAAGTGCAATCAGAAGAAATGAGTGATGCCATGAGAGGCCATGCTGTGACAGAGTAATGATCCCATTTGCGTTTTCCATGTTGCGGGGGCGGTCAGTGCCGCAGTGATATAGTGCTGAGATGTCATGCCATGGTAACAACTGTTGAGCTGCAGAGGTGTTGTATACACTGCAGCCACTCCGAGGCTGTAAATCACAGATCTGTTTTTAGGAGGTCTCTCAGACTTTTAAATCTGCCTGGGTGGATGACTGTGGGGAACAGAGGGTAGGTATAGGACACATACTGCAAGTTCCCATCCCAAATAACCCATTTGGGGGTATGGGATATAATAACATGCAGTTTTTGCTTTATTTATAATTCAATTTACAATTGTGAATACATAGACAAGTCCTCTCAAAAATTCCTAGTTGGATTTTTGCACCAATTTCAAAGTCACGCTATCTGGGATACTGAAAAATTTTGTGTTAACACTGTGACAAAAGAACGGCCCTCAAATCACTGCAAATAGTACCCTTGAAATGTGTTCTTGGAAAAGCTCTGGCTGCTGGAACAGTGTGGGAGAGCATCTTAAGAGTGGTATTGCCGTGTTGATACAACCTCAGCCAACATAATCAGTAACAGTGCAGCAAGTGGACAGTAATGCTGAAGACAGGAGAGCAAACACTTTTTGTCTGAGGGTTTTGGAGTGGTATTGGTGTGCGTGCGTGTGTGTGTGTGTGTGTGTGTGTGTCTTTGTGTACGCTGTGTGCATGTGTGTGAGATGGGGTCAGATTCGAGTCAGCTGGTGCCAAAAACTGGCCGGCATGAAGCTTTCCATCTTGTCTGCGAAGAAACCCAGGGGTGCAAAGAGTGTGCTGAAGAACTGGGAGAGATAAAACGCAGAATGAGAATTCAGTTGAATGTTAGGACAAACTTTTTCCTTCTCTAAGATAATATTTAAATAAAACACTTCATGCAATCCTCAAAAGATAACTAGCGCACAATTTCACTAACACAATGTTACATGTTTTATCTCAAAGCCACAGTTTCCTTATTACAAACAATATGATCCAAAGGAAAATTATGAAACATTTGGATCACTTTCAGTTTTGATTTGACTGTCTGTTGTCTTTTTTTTTGGAAAGAAACAATTAAGATGAGTAGTGCTCTTACATTTAATAATCTTTCACAATATCCATCTGAGGAGCAGTCAGGCAGTGTACAGCTGAACATAGTATCTGAACATGTCATCCAGAAGCTTAATTATGTCTTAGTTGTTGGAATTAAATTTGTAGAAACAGTCCTAACGGCTGATTACGTTTATCCCATTTTCCCAGTTTATATCAACCACGATTTACACTTTCATCCTCTCTGTTTTGGTTTAATAAATGGTGACAATTTATTTAATAACCTAACCTAACTAGTATGTGTGAGTGTTGCAGTGGAAACAGTAGTTTGGACCCAAAGTAAAACAAATAAATAAAATAAATAAATCAACTTTTGAAGAACAATTGTTTTGGTTAAAGGGAATCTACATGTACAATTTAAAACACTCATCTTTTAGAGCTGGTAGGATGAGCACAAAATGTTTGTTGCATATCTTGTTTGCATTATTATTACACATCTTCTCCTGAGCACATGTACTTAAACATCTGATGATACCAAGTATGTTGGCAGCTGTAATATTGGATAAAACAAAGCAAAATACTCTATTTAGAACATGAGAAGCAACATGATTCCTTATGTTTTTATAATTATCAGCAGAACGTATATAAATCTATAAGATCTAGGTGTAAGATCTGGGATATACAGTATATGACATTAGGTATGTGTATAATGGAACATTTCAAATTCATGTGTTAGTGATTTAGGTCATCGAGCATCAGCAAGATGTCTTCTGAAATATTACAACATGGTTTCTCGCTGAAACTACTTGAGGTGTGCTTGATACACTTGACACTTTAATAGTCTCATAAGGGGACATTTCATCCTGGCCAGACCAGTACAAATTAAGTGCTCTCTAATCCCATTTAATATATGAAATATACTCAACTACTATACGTATCTGCCCTCCATAAATAAAGGCAAGCCAGACTTTCCATAACCACCACCACCAGTGCTGCTTAGTCTTGCTTGGATTTTCTTTTCAAGAGCAGCAGATACAGAGAAATGTGTTTTTCCTCAGAAGACAGTGAGGACCTCTGTGTTCCTCCCTCAATGGTTTTCATGTACTCCATCTGAACATTACACAAACCAGGCTCTGCCCTGCTGTAAAACTTCTATCTACGCCCAATCTTTCCCATAACAAAAAGGAAGAGCACTAGATGTTCTCTGTGCTCTTGTTTTTGCGGCGTCGAGTCTCTGTAAAGGCAGGCAGGCCCTGACAAACAGGATGACCATAAACAAAGGATTAGCCGAGAAAAAAGAGTTTGCCAAACCGGCTAAAACAGTTAACACAGCACTTCTTAATAAATAAACAGCAAGAGGAAGTCATGCATTTTAAGTTGCTAAACCTTTAAGGCTGTAAGTCGCACTGATATGTTTGCTGTGCTGATAAGGCTGCGTCGTCGAGCTGTGGTTACTGTTACAGTGCGAGCTGGACTGCAGCTTGTTTTGGCGGGAAACGCTGACTTACGACTCCCATGAGTGTCCAGTGTTACGGACAATGATGGAAAGCTGCGATTGCAACAGGGGTTAAAAGGCTCAGGTTACAAACAACAATTTAAAACACAGATATGAAAAAGGGACTAAGTCAGAGATCTATACCAAAGACATAACCGGTTACCCAAACCTTACTCACAGGTCTTACTTAAACTAGTTTGGTCACAGTACTTACTGCTTTGGCAAAGACACCCATGAGCTCGGGGAACTGATGTGTGAGCATGGCCAGTATGGCAGTGAAGGAGCAAAGGCCTGCTGTGAAGAGGATGAAGAAAGGAAGCTCTTTCTTTGGGTACACGGACACCTCGTGAAAAGCTACAGGGAAGAAAGGGGGAGCACGACAAAGTGAGACAAACAAGAGAGAAGCATTTCAAAGAGTTTTAAATAATGAGAGGATGATTATTTAAACCAGCTATCAGGCTATTTTACTTACAGGGCAGTAGTTCCCTATCTGCTGTTTCTGTGCATCCTGGGTAAGGGTAAAACAGGTGACCCTTCTCCAATGGATAAGGAATTATCCGGAAGGCTGGAACACAAACAAAAGAGTATGACCTTACAATACATTATAAGAAAATATCACGGACAACATCACTGATAACACTGTTGACACAATATTCAGTACATCGACTCAAGTAGCAAAATATTGTACAAAGTGACAAGATGCTAACATCCTAATAAAATATAACAATAACAGTCTTCCTGTGAGGAATGATCTCATTCCTGTACAATGAGAAATAAGAGTATTTCTGGGTGTGTTGTGCATACAAAACCTATGACAACATAATTTGGACCGGCTAGATTAAAATACTGTACAGTAGTGACTGTGAACTTACACAGGGGTTGAAAAGAAGTTGAGCAAAAAGTAGTTTTTTTTTTTATAAAGTCCAGGCTATAAGACGTGGGTTTAATAAATGAGACTTAATATTCAAGGCAGTGGTGTACAACAGAGACGGTAGAAGTGATACGTACTGCCCTCCCAGGTGCAGTGTAGTAGGTTTAAGGCTCCCTCTGCCCTCTTCCAGTGTTGCAGGTGAAAAAATGCGTATGCCACTGCTTCACTGTCACCTCTCTTCAAGATGTGCTCTGGAGGCAGGATCAGACTCTTCATCTCTAATAAGTACTAAAGAACAGAAGAGGAAGAAACACAAGAGTTGCCTTCAGTATACACCCAGTATGTAGATGTCATTGGGCTTGTCGACTTGGCAAAGCATAGCAGTAGTGACTGGTATAATAGCTGCACTTAATACTGTTGTGACAAAAGTTCAAACCGCCGACTTACAGTAAGTCTATATGAAACACAGGGAATGTGCAGCACGTGTTTTCTTTAAAGGACAATTCCGGGCAAATTCAACTCGAGGCTGTATTTTCCTAACATTTTAGGTCTTAAAGAAGGAATCTGAAGATTTTCAGTTCAATTGCTCCTGTTTTGTGGTAGTTGTGTCTGTCCCCGCATCGCCACGGCAGCGATGAATGGGAGCGGATGCAAGTTCCGCTGCTTAGGCTGTTTACATCCCTCAAAGCCGCAATTTTTTTCCACAGACAGCGTCAGGTGGCTACTCAAACATGCACCCAGAAGTTTATTTACTTCAAGTAAGTCAAGAGTTGATACTCCTGTGTTTATGACACAAACGGGAGCTTCTGACTGCACGTGAACACACAGAGCGCGTCAACTTGGGTCTCGCGCGAGACTCTTTGAATTAGATCTAGTTTT
The DNA here is from genome assembly GCF_045865225.1 of Trachurus japonicus. Taxonomy (NCBI): domain Eukaryota; kingdom Metazoa; phylum Chordata; class Actinopteri; order Carangiformes; family Carangidae; genus Trachurus; species Trachurus japonicus. The sequence goes on from NC_140911.1 coordinate 34,485,224, forward strand.
ACAAACACGTTGACTTGCTTGAAGTAAATAAACTTCTGGGTGCATGTTTGAGTAGCCATCTGACGCTGTCTGTGGAAAAAAAATTGCGGCTTTGAGGGATGTAAACAGCCTAAGCAGCGGAACTTCCATCTGCTCCCATTCATCGCTGCCGTGGCGATGCGGGGACAGACACACCACTACCGCAAAACAGGAGCAATTAAACTGAAAATCTTCAGATTCCTTCTTTTAGACCTAAAATGTTCGGAAAATACAGCCCAGAGTTGAATTTGCCCAGAATTGTCCTTTAACTCTGCGTTCATGATCCCAAAAAATCCGCACAGTCAATTATGGCAAGTGTAAATACATCTGAGCATTGTATTTTAAAGGGCATTTCCAGTTTTTTCAATGTTCATTAATGGACTCTGGACTAATTTTAAAATTGTTCTGTGGTCGCAAGTAACGTCCTTTTGACCATCATTGAAATTTTAAAATTTGTTTTACAATTACCGGTAAATTAAATCAAAATTCCGCAAATTTGTGACCTGATATCTGAGGTAAACATTGATTACGACTGGAAATGCCCTTTCTATGTCCCTCTACACACTCTTTTATCACATAGAACATATAAATTAGCTTTACTTTGGTGAGAAGGAGGACTTGAAAAGACAGTAATTTATTTATCATCAAGGGGAAGAAGAAAGTTAAATAAGACAACAACTTAAATTGTGTTAAAATCAGCATTGTTAAAAAAAGAAAAGAAAAGGTGACTGCCCCCTTGTGGTCATAGTTTACCGCAGGCAGCTTTAACGTTTCATTCACATTTCCTACTTGTTTCTCAGTCAGCACTTTGCTTACTCTCATCATATTGTGAAATTCCCTCTGGCAAACTCCCTGCACACTGAAAACATTTCTCTTTTCATGTGAGGTATTTGTTGAGAGTCTTATTTTGCAATTGTTCAAGGTGGGAGGGAAAAGCTCTCCAACTCTGTGTGTGTGTGTGTTATTGTTACAGTACAGTACATTCATTCCATGAATGTGTAACATCCCCCGCTCACCCCTCCCCTCTCTCCCTACTGTGTAAGTTTGTCCCAGTGAGTCAGTCGGTTCACTGTGCTGACAAAGGCCCACATCCCAGAGTTACAACCTATAGACCAGGTCTGCTGCCTGACACCACACAAGCATTCAGGAATAACACTGAGGGAATATCAAGCTCTGCTTTCCTGCATTATTCAATTCCGAATAAAGCCCATCTTTGCCAATGTGTAAGTCATTAATGGATGCATAGTGACTTTGATGAACCTGCCATTCTGTGTGATTTATGTCTGTGGTGCCCAGTGTGGCAGGACTCGGTGTTAAACAAAACCCATGTGGCGGGCTGGGGCCCCCTGGGCTGGATTCCCAGGCGGCCAGCTTCACAGTGCTCTGGATCTCAGACTGACACTTTGGGAAGGTTACCCCACAGCTAATCCTGTCTAATCCCCTCCATGGTCACAGGCTCAGCCATCCAGCCATCCATCCATCCATCTCTCCAGCCAGCCAGACCACGCTGCTTCACCCATCTCCCCCTGCCTTACCCTCTGTCTCCAGTCTCAGATGATGTTTACTGCATGCCCAGGCTCTTCATCGTTTTACATCTAGCTTTCTAACCTGGTAATAATCCACCCTCACCTGTACTGTATCACTCACACTCCTTACCTTTATTGCTTGAACAAACCTGCTCGACCACCACTCTTAAGGATGTCACGATTACAGATTTTCTAGGTATGATTATTGTCAGAGAGATAATCACGGTATTACGATTATCATGATTATTATGCATCAATTAATTTCAAACACTATTAAAGGGACAACGAGGAGTTTTGGAAAAGCGAAGCGTTTTCACACACTACACATGAGCCTCCGTGCGCACCGTGAAATTCTTTGACCGGCGCAAGACAGACTCATGTTTTCATTCATCAAGAATTAAAGTCAGAGGTTCGAAGACGATCACATACCGTCGTAGTTCCGACCATAAACGGCGATTCGGCGGCGTTATTCTCATGACTCGCCACAAAACCGAAAGTAAAGAAACGCTGGTCGGCTCGACCAGCATTTCCGCCACCACTAATAATAACAAAATAACGATAGAGACAAAACGATATATTTATCGAAAATGGGCCCATTAACAAGTGTGGGTAGCGTAGATTCATCCACATTAACGTGAGACTTTTTTATAACCAAATAGAAACTCCTCGTTGTCCATACCGGTAGTCAAAATATAATTACATTACTAATTATTTCCACAAAGTATCTATTAAAATATGACCAATTATTAAAGTGTTTGAAATATATAAGTCATCTATACCAAATGTTTAAGTTAGTTTTAATTTTTTTTATTATTATTACAAATTACACTGATCTAGCATTTAAATTCCTATCAATTCAATGTTACGTATGGACCAGTATCTGTGCATTTACCTTTACTTTGGTGCACAGCTGCCATGCCAATACGGTTCCGACATAATCTTTTTCGGAAAGTGACAGTATTTAGGAATCTTTACGATCAATTAATTGTGGCGTTTAATACCGTGATTAATTGTGAAAACAAGTAATTGTGACATCCCTAGTCTGAAATCATCAAGCATCATCTTCCTCTCCTCACGGTCTCACACTGGTGGACATTCAACCTCACTGAATTGACCATCAACTTTAGCCTGTGTTGTCATTCATCCCTTGAAGGGAACATTTGAGACAACACAGACAGTTCACTCTCACACATAAAACTTTGTAATTCTACAAAATATATTCTTTCTTATCTCCTATTCCTCAGTCATAATTTTCCCTCACTCTCCTCAGCATCACAGGCTCAGAGCATCCTCCCTCACCACCTCCTCAGTATCTCGCCCTAATGCGTAGAGAGGCTCAATAAAGCTGCCAACTGCAGGTGAGAACCTCCTCTTATCTTTCTCCTCTTCATTCAGCAATGCCAGTGGACTAATCCTGTCTTCCAGCCTCTTCTATTTCCATCCCAACAGCCTTTGTAGTCAGTGCAAGGAATCGGCTGCTGGATAGAGCCAGAAGCTGCCTGTTTCACCCTCCTCACTTGTCCTGTTTCTCAAATCAGCTCTCTCTGCTGCTCCAGCCAAGACACTTGACTGTCTGCCTCCATCTTCATCATCACCGTTTTGGTCTCCTCTATTCTCTGCACAAATCACCATCATCCGTCTTCAATGCATCAGCATTGAGGAGGGAAGCCAGCTCAAAATAAGAAACCACTGCTACTCTAACTACTATAGCATTCATTTTACGGGTTAATGACGTGATGCAAACCAATGTCAAGTGGTGTAACCAGTATTATTTCATAAAACTGTGCCTATAAAAGGAAAATAAATGTGGACTCAAATGTGGAATAAATATAATTCACTTTTGCAATGCAACACTATGTTTCTTGACAAATTTGACATCATTTGTCAAATTATTTAGAATAAATTAGGTGTTTTTAGGATCAGTCCTGCTCAGTGTTTCCAAAATGCATTAAAATTTAAATATAGAAACACAGCGAAAAAAAATCTATTCCAAATTTATGTTTTCAAAAGAAAATAAGTACACTTAAGTCCACTGTAGGTGGATCAAATATTGAATATTGATCGTTCTTTTGTGGTTACACCATTTGACATTTTCAGGGGCATTCAGTCTTACCATTGTTAAAAAATGGTTCAAATCTCATTTCAAATGACATAAAACCCACTACAAATTGTACATAGGAACAAATCTGATGCTTTTAAAAAACATTTTCTTTAAAGATATTTTTGAATTGCTCATCTTGCTAACCTTTATCCGTCTCTGACCCCTTACATCAAATTTCATTAGAGTGGGAAATACATGAAAAGTTGAACGAAAGCCTTGTGGCTAATTTGTATTTTACAGATTCGTGTAAACATTGTCCCTCAGTGTCGGTCTGTTGCTGATAATGAGAGGACAGTGTACGGCATTCATGTAGGTCTGGGTCCTCTGTGTTTTAAGATTAACCATTTACAGAGACCGGCCGCTCAGCTGTCCTTCCTCGCATGCCACGGCATTAGAAATGGTGACACCTCAGTCCTCTGTGCTGGGCCGCCCCCCTCCTCTAACCCCAACCCCCATCCACCCACCCTCTCTCGTTCTTCGGTCTGCTTCCCCACTCCCTGTCGCCTCTTTGATGAAGGGATTGAGTTTCATGTGTTCTCCTTTTATCCCTGGGCAGTCATAAGCCCAGAGCATAACTCATAAACTGCCTTCTGATTCTAATCTGCGGCACTTTGCCTTTGCACAATGGGACACACAAGGCAACAATGACATCAGCCTTGTAGTCCTCTCCGTACCAGTCAAGTCAAACGCACACATTTACAGCGAAAGAACATAAACAGGTGCTGGCTTCAAGGAACACAAACAAAGATTAAGAATTTCATAGTCCGTAAACGCTGCTACTTCTCCGGCTTCGGCTGAGAGGGTGGAGGGTGGCAGAAAACACGCAACGTTTGTCCTAAAGTGAGCTGGGATGGGGCAATTTGCAACTAGCTCCTTTTTCTTCTCTGGATCAAACCTCATCCATCTTAATTCACAGCAAACACAAGACTGCAATTCAGAAACCAAATAGCCAATTTCAGGGGTAAACTAAAAAAAACGGTCTGCATTTCTGAGTCTTGACAGGCGATCTCGACGAGAGCATGTCAACCAGAATGGGGTGAGATGAGAAACCGCCCTCCAAAGTGGAGTAAACTAGCGAGGTAGATGGGATCGGGTGGCTCCGACTTCTCCAAAAATGAATGAGTATGGACTGAAGTGGTGGTAAATGTAAATGTAAAGCAGATTCAGGTAGCAGGAACACTTGATCAGCTATCCAGGCGTCCGACAAACTGTCAGTTTCTTAACCACCGGCTCGTGGGGAGCCTGATTGGAATGGACAGACAGATGGAAAAAAGGGCGGAGGTGGAAGAGGGGAGGATAAATAGAAAAGGACAAGAAGATGAGGGGATGAGGGAAAACTGAAGGGAGGAAAAGGGCGAGGAAGAAGATGGAAAATAGGAGCAAGATGGAGAGCTGTTGAGGGAAAGAGGGAAAGGGGTCATGAGGGAGGAGGGTGGTGCGCACTCAAACAGCTGTGGGAGTCGATGTGGGTTTAGTGTGTGTATAGCCTTTTGAGCAGTTTGAATGAGCTCATGTGATGTAGCCTTGCATGATATTCACATATAAGCCCCTTGGCATGCTTGATAGCACACACACAAACTTAATGCTTGACCTAACAATGGTCTTTCATTAATCCACCTGTTCAAGTGGGGCAGAGGCTACCGGGTAGTTTTTAATAACCGTGCCAGGCAGCAGATCTGTCGGTGGATCAATCCGCCGCTGAAATATCTCAACAACTATTGGCACAGATATTCATGGTGCCAAGAGGACAAATCCTACTGACTTTGATGACCGTCTAATTCCTGTTCCCCTCGGATTGAACTGCGTTAACGTTGGTGGTCCCTCGACTTTTTCCTCTTGCGCCATCATCCGGTCAAAATCAACTGCACTTTTTTTGTGCTGTTGTGAAAATGTTACAATTATAATGTTTTGCATTTAGCTCAAGGCACTGCTGTGGCTCACTGAGCTGATGGATCAAGCACGGCTATAGACCTTTGCTTGAGTTTTTAAAGCCCCATTCGCACTCGGTTACACACATTCACACCTGGAAGATACGATCTGTTTGTCACTGTGCAGCACCTACTAAAGCAGTGGGGGGCTAAGACTTCTGCTCAGGGGGAACTCATAAGGGAGGTCAATGAGGGAGGGGCAACCACCAGCCCTCTGCTGCTCCCCATCTTGCAGATATTGAGATCAAACTGGTGATCTTCCATTAAAGGATAATTACCGTTTTTTACAATCTGGACCTTATTTCTAGCATAAAATACGATCATTTACTCACCCAGATAACTTTGGTGTCATTACAAGTTGTTCTGACGGAATTAGATCCAGCCAAGAGCCGCGTATATCCGTATAATGCGAGTACACGGGGCAGCGCAATGCAGCCTCTAAATAACACATTATCTGCTGTGAAACTCGTTCATTTCACCAATATTTTGTTATGATACGCTAGTGCTATTCCCCTCTGAGTTCGGGGTTAGCTGTTATCAACATCCGGGGTCTGTAGGTTGACCTACTAACCTCTGACCTGGATGATGTCATCTCCGACCGTTGCCCGGCTCATTCTGATAATAATCATTCTGCTTCGGCATTCGGGTCCATTTTTAGCGCAACTAGCCGGAGCTTTAGTGAGTCCAGGTTGTGGAGAGGAAGCCTGTGGAAGCTGAACTTCGTCCAGCTGCTCATTTTGTTCTGACACGTCAGAAACACGCAGAAACTAACCATAACATTAGCGGTAGCAACAAGCCACACCGCACCGCAGTCGGAGATGACATCATCCAAGTCAGAGGTCAGTAGGTCAACCTACAGACCCCGGATGTTGATAACAGGTCAGCCTGGACTCAGAGGGGAATAGCACTAGCCTTAGCCTATTATAACAAAATATTGGTGAAATGAACAAGTTTCACGGCAGATAATGTGTTATTTAGAGGCTGAAATGCGCTGCCCCCAAGGGGGCAGTTGTCTGTTTGAGAAGTGAAGCTCACTTCCGCGTTCAAAAAACTGCAATCCCCTCGGCTTCCTCTGGGGGCTGGCTCCAGAAGGGAGCAACTCAAATTGAGCCCCATGTTAAAATAGCCGACTTTACAGCTTAAAAAAACATATTTACAGCCTGGTACATTTTATTTTTTTCGTCTCAACCGATAGTTTCTACCCCCGCACACACTCTGAGGGGGGTGAATTTTTTTTTAACTCTACCGTTTTACTGTTATTAGGTTAAAAGTTCTGGCCAATTAGGGCGCGGAAATGTTGAATGACAGGTCCGGAGACCGCTGCTTCGAGGCCAGTGGGCGGGTTCTCGGCCGGCTAACCGCCGCACCTCTCCAAATATGGCAAGTAAAATCCAACATGGCGCAGCTCAAACCCCCGTAGTAGCGGCACAAAACAGACTCCCCCAAACCAATGGGTGACGTCACGGGTGCTACGTCCATTATTTTTACAGTCTATGGCTGCCCCGTGCTGCCAAAGTTATCTGGGTGAGTAAATGATCATATTTTATGCTAGAAATAAGGTCCAGATTGTAATAAACGGTAATTATCCTTTAACAAGTCTGTTACAATAAAGTCTGGGCCGTGACTCCCACCTGGCACTTTGACAATAGTTAAAGGCATGGTTCAGTTTTTTTGAAGTGGGGTTGTATGAGGTACAAATGGCCAGTATAATATCTGCAGTAGAACGGTCTCTGCTCCCCCCAAATGAGAAATAAACGGCGCATCGTGCTGCACTGAAACACAGTAGACTGTGAATGGGGGACAATTAATCAGCGTATTTTCGCCGCCTAAGTCCCGTGTCAAAATAACAACAGCTCAAGTGCAGGATATAAAGTAAAAATTTACAATGCATCAGCTGTTAGGGAAAAAAATAGTTGATCTGGAATTAACAGCAGTTATTACACCAAACAGCTGATAGGCGAATTGATCCACTGTCTCACTCTCAACTGTCCTGTCAATTAAAGGCAAAAAAGCCCCCAAAATTATACTTAAAAAAAAGGCATCTAGTGTAGTACAGATACAAATCTCAATAATTAATACCTTGTTTTATTATCATTTCTTATCTACAGGGACAATATGGGGGGGGGGGTCTTCCTCATAGCTGAAACTGGACTGGACTGGAAAGACTGGAAATCAGCCCCACCCTCACTATCTGTCGCTGCCACCTTTTACTAAGTCAACAACTTTTTATGCAGCAACCCTAACCCTGATAAAATAATGTTCAAAACCACGAATGAATCACCAACGGATGCATCTCACTAGTTAGCACACTATTAAATAGGAAACTCTGCCAAACCATGAAAAGTGTCTGCACTTATTTGGGAAACCAGGTCAAATCTATACAAGAGGACAATAGACCAGACGTGTCTAAGGGCCAGAGTCACAGGTGCTCCCATCATTCAGACATGTCAGACAACACAAAGCAACAACACCCCTCCTTCCCTGCGCATATTTTCATATCTGAAAACTCAACACAACTTTGCTTTGAGGCCTGTGTAGTTATGTGATGTCTGAGTCAAACACGAATCAAGGAATGTAACACTAATCATACGTGAAGGATTTGTAACAAATTCCTATTTGAATGTCATTTGACTCCTCACCTACACTTGCAGAAGTCATTTCTTTGAATTGATGGGTGATATTCAGACTGTGTTTGGCTCAAACAGAGGGGATGAGAGAGGATGAGGGAACATGAGAGGATAAGAAACAGGATGAGGGTACGTGATGAGAGGCAAGAGGACGGCTGCCTCTGGGCAGGATAGGGAGGGAGCAGTTGGAAAGACATTGAAGATGAGGGCCCTCACTTTAAAATCAAAGGCTGGATCAAAGTGTTGGCTGACGTCTACACTGCCTCCCCCTCCACTCACACAAACACACTGATTCTCTTTCTCTCTCTCAGAAAAGGAGTCCACGAGATGAAACAACACCACACTACAAAGGCCACAGTAAGACAAAACTGTGCTGCAACTGCTTGTGTACGGCCGTGTGTGTGTGTGTGTGTGTGCATGTGAGTGTGCGACATCTAATCCTGTGGGAACAGTGATGTGAAAGGCCAGAGGGATACCCAGTGTGGTCCAGTGTGTGTCCTGCTTCATCTGTTTAAAGATGAACACCCCACTCTGCATTATTGTGACCACCATAGCTGCTATGTTTTATATATTCACTTTTTCTTGGGATCTAAAGTTAAAGTTTAAACCAACCTATCTGCACAATAAAGAATTAGTTTCATTTAAAACAACGACAAAAATATAAATCAATCAAGCAGATAAAGAATAAGCAAATGCACATATGATTAACAACGGGCACTCCAGGTGTGGTAAAAATGGGTTGACAGCTCCTGTTATGATGATCATACACTGACCCCTGCAGGCCAATCAGTAAGTAGCATGGCTTGGGTTAATGCTGAGAGAACTTCATACCTGTCTGCCTGTGCATTACTGTTACACATGGCAGTCATGTGACAATCCTACTCTCATCATAGCAGTTGCATTTATTTCACTGCAATGATCTTTGTGACAAATAAACTCTCTTGACGTCTTGCATAAATGACAATATGTTTTAATGCAGAAATGTTATGAAGTCTGGAGAACAAGTAAGGATGACTGGATGATAACGATGTGAAATGATAAAGGACAATTCCGGGCAAATTCAACTCGGGGCTGTATTTTCCTAACATTTTAGGTCTAAAAGAAGGAATCTGAAGATTTTCAGTTTAATTGCTCCTGTTTTGCGGTAGTTGTGTCTGTCCCTGCATCGCCACGGCAGCGATGAATGGGAGCGGATGCAAGTTCCGCTGCTTAGGCTGTTTACATCCTTCAAAGCCGCAATTTTTTTCCACAGACAGCGTCAGATGGCTACTCAAACATGCACCCAGAAGTGTATTTACTTCAAGCAAGTAAAGAGTTGATATTCCTGTGTTTATGACACAAACGGGAGCTTCCGACTGCACGTGAACACACTGAGCGCGTCAACTTGGGTCTCACGTGAGACTCCGGGAGACTTTGAATTAGATCTAGTTTTACAAACATGTCGGCTTGCTTGAAGTAAATAAACTTCTGGGTGCATGTTTGAGTCGCCATCTGACGCTGTCTGTGGGAAAAAATTGCGGCTTTGAGGGATGTAAACAGCCTAAGCAGCGGAACTTGCATCCGCTCCCATTCATCGCTGCCGTGGCGATGTGGGGACAGACACAACTACCGCAAAACAGGAGCAATTAAACTGAAAATCTTCAGATTCCTTCTTTTAGACCTAAAATGTTAGGAAAATACAGCCCCGAGTTGAATTTTGCCCGGAATTGTCCTTTAATCCAGAAATGTTATGAAGTCTGGAGACCAAGTAAGGATGACTGGATGATAATGATGTGAAATGTTAAGTATCAGCTTTGTCCAATCCTAAAAATCACAGTGAGGGGGGGGGGGTGTGTATGCACAGGTGTCTTTTAAGTCTTTTAGTCTTGTAGTGCAAAATCATTTTAACGGCAGATGTTAGATGCAAGTTTAAAACCCAACATCACATCAGTGTGATGGAGAGATTTTGCTGCACACTCTACGTCACACTCATTAATCTGATGACTGACCTTTGGCACATGTGGATTGAACTCAACGGCTCTGTGTATGGCCTCCACAGCGTTCATCTCTGCTGTGCTGAGTCCCCGCCTGGACGCTGCCTCTGGAGAAAACCTGCCACAACACACCTCATATTATACATACGGTATATATAAACATATCCTACTGTTATTGCAGTCATGTACACAGGTGGCCTCGTCACATGCAAATATTCAGTGTTTACAGATATTTGAAACATAAAATCAAAAAAGGCACATACTTATCTGACACAGCCCGAGCTTTCAGCAGTGCAGATGTGTAGCATATAGTGGCTGATTTTGGCAAGCTGATGTCTGCAGTGGCAGGAGAGACTTAGGTCATGTGACATAATCCACACGTTACATATTTGGGGCAAAGTCTATGACACTGAGCTGTGATGCGGGATAAATCATATGTTTATTTTGGCTCAGTCTTACCATCATATTTGGCAAGGACTGCTTGGACATCAGCATACGCCTGGAGCTCTAGAAGTGCCTCCAAGAGATTTTCATGTATATTTAACATTCCCAACAGCGGGAACTCCTTCATTAACTGTAAGACATCATACATTAGAATACATTTTTAATACTCCTGTAATGCCATTAGGTGAAAAACACTAGATGCAGCTACCTATTAGCTGGAAACTTACATCTCTCATCATTTTCACAGCTTCTTTAATCCGTCCCAGCTTGCGTGCACACATTGCCAGTCTGCGTTTAATGTATACCAGTAAGTTGATATCTTTTCCAGCTGTGGATAGCAAACAACAAATTTCATTCAATCAAATAAAAACAAACAAAAAAAAACGTGTGAAACATTGATAGAATTAGAAATAGATCTCAGACTTTTTACTATATCTTGTGGTCTTGAGTAAAAGTTGTGTAATGTTCTGTAATGCTTTTTACTACAAGTGGCTATGGACATACACTATGTGGTTTATTATAAATTAGCTAGCTGTCTTTCTGCTACTTTGTTTTTACTTATCGTAATTCAAATACATGCTTACCAATGCTTAATGCTTTTCTGAAGAGGCGTTCAGCTTCTGTGATAGTTGTGGCTTCTTCCTCTGCTAGAAGTACATAGGCTGCAGCACATCTGCACAAAAGTAAGACACACATGAATATACAGTCAACAACCCACCTTCATTACATTTTCATTTGCGGTAGGAGACATTAAATGACCTATAAAGAGACCATGACCTCTTAAATTCAGAAACTTACTCTCATTTTGTAATGGATGGTGCTTAACAGATAGTATTGAAGGTGATAATATGCATCTGTGTGAGAGTAGGACTTACTCATGGTTCATTTCTATGGCCTGGTAAGCTGCCCTGATCCTGGCTTGAGGATTTCTCTCCCTCCAGGCTTTCTGCATCACTGTAATCAGATGATCATCTCAGGCTTATTTTAGATGTGACCTTATGCTCCTATAGTATGTTCACCTGTGTGCATCCGAGTCAGAATTTGCACAACCGCAACAGCAACAGCAACAAAACACACAAAAGGCTACCGTGTATGAACATTTGCAAAGAGATGATGGAAATGGAGACAAACTGTCAGTGTGCGATTCACACTCACCAGCATCTTCTGGTCTTAACTGCTGAGTGTCTCCTGTGAAGAAGGTCTGGTGGTCTTGAGCAGACAGGTTCATATCATAGTACGTTAGGGGTTCCTTCCCTGTTACCCAGGTGTACCTGTTGTGCACAAGAGTAAAACACAACAAAAACACAGTCAATCAAATTAATTTGCATTCATTTTCTTGCACCAAAGACACTGCATGCACCTTGAGAGATAGTTTTACATTATGAATAATCTATTATAACTGTAATTATATCTAAAAGTCACACTGCTAAAACTCACACGTACCTGTTATACTCTGCTCCTCTGAACAGATTCAAAGGGTTCCTCCAGACCTTACACTCTGGCAGAAAGAAGATGATGTCAGCGTATTAGTGTAGTGTAGTATCATTAATAGTCTCTTGCTGTTTTGGATTGTATTATACAGATATTTACCTGAGACACTGGGCCTGGGCTCTGCCTCTCCATTAACTGATGAGAACAGACCGGTCGTGGAGCTGCTCTCCACTCCTCCCAGGAGAGGACGCAGGTGGCTCACAGACACTTGTTCGATGAACGAGGTCCCGTATTTGCGAAAATACCACCACTCAAATATCTGTGGTGAGAACACATAAGGTTGGCAACATACTTGACAGACGGTCAGTGATAGGGCCACTGTGCCCTGTGTACACTACAATAGGTTTTAAAGCAGATATCAGTGGCACGGCCGTTTCGGCTAATGCTGTGTTCAAGGCAGGCTTTTGAAACCGTAAGTTACAGCTTCAAGTCACAACTACGACTTGGTAGCGTTCCAGGTAACCCGTAGCTCGTGTTTTTACCGTCCTGTTGTCTGTGAAAGTTCCCTATAACGGCCACTCGTAACTTCCGACCCGTGAACTCGTACCAGATCGAACTGGTATGACTTCACAGGAAGGAAAAACACAAAGTACGAGTTTCCTTGAACGCACCATGAGTTAGCAGCCCCCGCCCTTGTCAGGCATCAATTGGTCCTCGTGCTACGTCACCACATTCACGCGCATCCCTTGGCTGCACACACAGCCCTTCATGCCGTTCTCTCTCCTCATTGGATAACACTTGTATCCCACAAGGAAAATTTTCTCCTCGGGTTACAGCAGAGCAGAGTGACGGAGAGACTCGTGTTTAGGCTGAAATACTTCATGTAAGTGATTGCTGACGGAAAATAGGACTATTTAGGACTTATATTAACAAAAACATTCCACTGATATCTGCTTTAAGTAAGGCTTTATAAATAATAGTGATGCCCCTGTAAAACTAGGCTTCTGTTGCACCTCTGCATGAGAATTAGGATTTATTACAATATGCTTCTCAAGATGTGTCTATTCAAGGCTGGATAAACAAAAAATCCACATAACAGGCTTTATCCCGTCACTTATGTAGGAAGTAAGGAATAATTTAATGTCAAATATGAAAAGAAAGAAGGATTACTGCAAGAAAATATATATCTGTATGTCAGTGGTGTAGTCTATGTGATACTCAGGTATACTCAGTATATCCACTTAAAATGTGGTCGACCAGTGGAACTGAAATCAGACTCAACTCTAAGCATTTTTAAATCCAGGTTAAAAAACATTTATGTTTTCATGTGAACTCTTTTAGAACTTTAAATCCTAATATTGGATTTGCACTCTAAACCCTCTTAATTGTTTTAATACTAATCAATATTTCACGCTGCAAACTCATATTTTATGCTCCATTTTAATGTTGTTTTTATTGTATACGTGTGTGTGTTGTTGTTTTTTTTATGTAAAGCACATTGAGTTGCCCATTGGTATACAATGTGATGTATAAATAAAGCTGGCTTGCCTTGCCTTGCTCTGCCTACAACAAAACTAACTACAAATCTAACTATAGTCTATGTGATGCAGGTATGAATAGTGTACCCACCTACACAGCAGTATACCCACTGCAACAAATTAGACTACACCACTGCTGTATGTATAGGAGCACCTAACAATGCTTTAAGATGGCCTTTATGATTTCGGAATCTATTCTTTCAGTGACCAGAAGCAAAAGCACAGGTAGAGGAAAAATATGAATAAATGTATATATAGGGCAAGGAACCAAATACTGAGGAGATAACTCACTAGGATGAGTCCAGAGATGAGAGAGGAGGTTCCAGTGAGAGCCACATAGAACTTAGGAGTCAGCGTGTTTAAAAACACTGAGGCTGAAAGGACAGGAAGAGCAGACAGTCAGTTTTAGTACCAGGCAGCAAAGACACGACTATATATGAAGTTAATGTCCTCTTCTGTGGCCATGCAACACGAAGCAGAGGTAGCAGCAGAAGTAGCCTACTACCGGTCTCCGGTTGTGTGCAGCAGAGTATTTTTAAACATCAGACCCACAGCAGCAAACTTGAACACACAGCAGGAACACAGTGTATCCTGACAGCAAACACTACACGCTATTGTTGTAAAACGCTGCATCTAGTGCCTGCCGGTGTGTACGGAAAATACCCGAGTTCCATGTGTCCAGAGAGTCGCCTCTGTCTCTCTCAGGACAACGGGCTGTCAGAGCAGTAACAGCTCCCGCTTGCTGTCAGCTAAAGCCAGACACCCGGAGGCTAACAATAGCTAGCTAGCAGTTGCATTAATTCACCTGAGGTGAGAGTTTCCTGCAGTTTCAGCGGGCTCCACAGGACGTATATCATGATCAGCACCATGCCGAACCAGATGAAGCACACGTAAGTCCATGACCAGGAGAGCCAAGACTTTAATTTCTCTGTAAATCCAAGAGATTGGGGATTACTGCCAGCGGTGTCCTCCATGTTACTCCGGATGTCTGTAAACAGAGGAGTCACGTGACCACGGAGCGGACTTCTATTTTGAAATCTCGACCGAAAAAACCATTTCCGGAGGCTATAAAAATAATGATTATAATCATTATTATCACATTTGGGTGAACGAATGCTGTTATTGACTCCCCAAGTATAAAAAATACAAGCAAAATATGTGAATTAGAAATATATAAACGTTTTGTAGATGGGTAGAATCAAAACAGTTATTAGCATGTCATAGGGAGACTGTAGGTCTAAATATCAAAATATGCAATATAAATAGATAAATAAGCGAACAGACGCACAAATAGACAATTCCCAATTGGGATCTATCATATAAAATTAAATACTATAATATTCGATCTTAATCTGCATAGCAACATAGAGTATGAAACATAATCAGGTCTTTGATTAGTAAATGAAAGATTAAATAATCAGCCACTATATTTATTTAAGCCATTCAATCATTTCAGTGATTGTCCAACTCTCTAATTGCATAGTTAATCATTGTAAACTATGGAAACATATATTAGCTGCATCTCCTCTCATATTAATAACAGCCTAATTACAGCCATTTTAAGGACCATGTATTAGTTTTACTTTTATGATGTGATTTTGTAATAATGTAGCTATGCCCACTGACTAATTATTTACCAGGATAGGCCTATAGTAAATTGATATTTTGACAAGTAAATACATTTTATACCAAGTATTAATGTAACGCACAATGACTGTAATTTGAAAGCTGCATTTATCTTCACAAAATGAATCACAAACTTGATGGATGTGATCTATTTGCTGACATTCATCATCACACAGTCAGGGAAAACTGCTAACCCATGCAGCCAAGATCCTCTCTCTGCCAACTAGGGTATGTAGTACTACATAAGACCAGTAAGTGGCGCCATCACATCATAAAGCCATTCACTTCCTCTGCCTTTCACGGACTGCAGGTGGAGACAACGTTCAGATCTGTTTACTTCCTTCTTGGCCAGGAATTCATCACAGTATTATAGAAATCCATCTTTTCAGACGGGCAAAAGCACTAAAACTTGAGATAATGTTTTCTACGAATGAATTACTGAACAACTTGTTCAAACTTTATTCAAGACTGAGAGATGGATTCAACTCTTTTTTATTTTATTTTTTAGCTTTGTTCAAACTGCCAATCATTGTAGCCTACAGTCGTGGTTTTCTATTCCCACCATTTACATAACCATAATGTATTCAAAATAAAGAGCACCAAGAGAATTTCTGCAAGATAGAGAGGAGGGACGTTTCTGGATGCACACAACCCAACGGCACCCTCTCACCTTGTGTGACTAACTTGCATCTCCTAACAGTGCAAGAATAAATGTGATTTGTTGAAGTGTGTTCTAGTTGGAGGTTACAGCCACTGAATGACAGAGAGCCAGATTTGGTCCTGCTCACACATGCCCTTGGGTGTTTTCTTCCTGATGCTGTTGGACAAGCACACGCAGGGTTAAAGGCCTGTCATATAAATCAGGTACAATCACTTTAGAGGTGAAAACATGCATGATGCTACTGACAGGGAGGAAGAGAGGGAGAAAAGAAGAATAAAAGAGAAGGAAGGGGGAACAAGACAGGTTTGTGGGAGTGATGTGAAGTGTAGATAGTTTGACCTGCTTGTCTGAGTGTTTCCAGCTGAAATGATATTTCCAAATGACCTCTGCTCAGTGACTCATTCTTTGATAAAACATACATGTTCCTTCCAAGAATATACAGAGATAACAGTGTTATCATCTCTTGTGTTTGCACTGCACCACTTATATTGGTTAAATATCAACACAAGTCAAATAACATGTATTTAGATGAAGATGCAATGACATCCACACTGCATGCTGTGATTAAACATCTCAATTAAAAAGTTGACTTTTATATAGAGTAAAGTGAAAATATAAAATCTACCACACATATATAAATTCGAATAACAGACTGTACCTTAGCACAAAGTGTGACATGACCTGTACACAAACGGTCAGCCAGTGTCCAGCCATGCAGAAGCAATACCGCTCATCATTCTGCAGTCACCTGTATACTTAAGGTTCATTTACAATTTCATGTCTGGTATCCATCCAGCCATTCTGGACTTCATGTTCTGTTTATGTAGTTTCTTTCTTTTTCTCTCCCCAAAGCTTTTAAGAGTCCTCTAATCATACATAATTAATCAGGGTTTTCACTTAAATGCACTGCATTTCTCACTCTCATTATTACTTAAGAGGCTGCACTTTAAGGATTGAAAATATCTGCCGTTCTGTTGATCATATTGTTCACAGAGCCAGCTGTTTAAACAAATGTGGATTTACAAGAGCAAAAATATACAAAAACACATTTTAATATGTTAGAGAATATTTAAGATGCTAATGACAATTTCATCGCATTGCATTAAAATTTTAATTGTGTCTTCGTGGTGTCAGTGAAACATTTTAGTGTTATCTGAGCAGAGATTTGGGTATCATGTAATTTTAATGAGTGATAAAGTGTGCTTTGAGCACTGCAGTGCACAGAAAATGTACATACATTTGACTGGTCGTTAGTTAGCTAAGCTCGGCATTTGGTGGTCGCTACCCTGATGGAAAACTTTATGAAACTGGTTCTTGTCTCCCACACTGCTTTCTCTCGGTGAGTTTATATTACTTGTCTGCATGAAGGGACTCTCCCTCTTCTCATTTCTCTCAAAACACTTCATTTTCAGAAAATGTGTGTTCTTTTTTTTTTTTTTTTTTACATCAGGGGAGACCGTGCCGTTTGACCACATCTGAAAACAATGTTGCCACAGAAAAATGACTTCCTCCACGCAGGCAGGCTCTGAGACCGACCATTTCAACCCATTTCTCTGTAAATCCCTGAGGACAAATGGACATGTTGTGCTGTTGTTTCATAACTACCATAATGACTAATTGACAGCACTGTGCTCAAGCAGAGAGGAGATCCACCATTCAAACAGCAGCAAGGAAGATACACATCATGCATCTGTTGATGGCAGTTTTCTACTCTCCGGAATAACACTTTTAACATTTTTATGTTAGTTCATTATGACTGTTGTAAATGTATTACTGTAATACAAAATAATATAATGTAATCCCTTAGAATGTAAAACAAAACTGGGAAAACATGAAGCGTAATCATCCATGTCTGTACTGTAGGCTATGTCCAGTAGTGAGTGAAAACACAGTAGCCTCTCTTGCAGTGTGTACACTGGCTTTTTCCATTGTATACAGCTCCAGCCAGCTGTAAGTATAAATGGTAGAGGTAGAGATGAATAATACATATGAATTACCTTGCAGTCAGGGTCCTTCCCCCCACTGCCCCCCTCTGCTGCAAGGGTATCATATTTAGTAACAGTAAAGTTAAGGTGAGAAGCACAGACAAAAAACCACAGGTATTGTGGGTGAAGAACTGCACATCGGTAGTTGCAGTAGCCTAAGAGGTGTCACAGTACATTTAGAGAGGTGTTAAATAATGTGTAACTGCAAACAACACCAGTAATGAGAGTCTTTTGTGCAGTAAGAAATTAGAGCGGCTCATATAGAGCAAATCCTGCCTTTTTAATGTTAATAAGGCTGCTTGTGTTTGTACTGTGAGAGAAGTCTGACGTCATCACAAGTTGAGGTACTTTGTTCACAGACTCTCTTTTCTTTCCCAGTTTTTTTTTTCTTTTTCCTAGACTGTCCTATTAGTTGAACTCAGTGGGAGAGCTGTTTTGCTTGTCAGTGTCGAGAAAGCAGATATGGGCACATAATGAAAGTCCTAATCCATAATCCAGGCATAAACAAAAGTTTAGCCCAAAAAGCAAAACACAAATGAAGAGCACAACACGATGCACAGGCTTATTTTTTTTTATCCTAAAGTGTGCTCTCCATTCACCTTGACACTGTAACTGTGATAATAGTGAAATGAAGAAACCAGTATTTTTGAATGACTATAAGACTTTACAGATGTTACACACATAACACCACATTGAAATTAACATGTCGTTTGAATACTATGAATCACAACAACCTATCTCAGTCAGTTCCCACTGTAAATGCAAATATACTATATTTGGACCTACACATTTCTGTAATCATGCATTGTTGTAATGTTGTTGATCTCGCACCTATTGCAAAAACTGAAAAAGAGAAACAACATTAAGCTATGAGGTGATCTGTGGTCAGCTCTAAATACAGGTGTGAATACACCCAAGACAATTCAAAGTGTTTGAGATCTGGTCATTCAGACCACATACTGAGGTGTTCTGGGCCACGTGCGGCCTCATTCTTTTAGCAGTGTGAACAGACTGCCTCAACCAACATCCCCTACCACAATGATTAGTCCTACTACCACAGTTTCATTATGAACTGAAAATATTTTACTGTTTCAAATGGATAAAACTTTATTTCACTGTAGCGCTGAGGGCAGCACAATGATTCTCTCAGTGCAGTCTTGCCCTCGCCTCTCTCCTGGAGAGGCTGCAGCTGTGATAGACGGAGGACTGAAGTCATGAGGATCATCCATGTTTGTAGAAAATTTCATAGCAATCTGCCGAGCGGTACTTGAGATACTAGTGGATGGACCAGCATTACTACCTTCAGAGCCTTGCCGTGGTTAAAGAGAGGCATTACACCGCAATGACTGTTCCCCTGAGATCCTGAGATCCACCTCACAACAATAACACCAGATGACAGATACGACACAGCACTGACTCACAAACCTGAATTTCGAACCATCAGCATTTCAGGTAAAATAACACGTGCCAAGAACCTGATGAGGTCGGACTGAAAGCATGTGAAAGAACACGACAGCACATGGTCTCTGTGGTCTAAATCCCCCCCCCACAGTCAACAGGCCTTGATTGCAGTTACTGCTGTTGAGAATCATGTAACCTTTATGGGACGCTTTCAAAGATGAGTCATAGGCAGGCTAATTTTAGAGGGCTTTGTGCCTTTGTACCTTCAAGTATACAATTATAAAACATGAAACAGAGTGACACAGACAAAGAGTGAGACACACTCGGCTGCTGTGCACAGTAGTCACATGTTCGGCCTCAATGGAAAAAGCAAGAGAAAACAACCTTGAATTTAGAGGTGAGTTTTGAATATTTAGATGTGCTTGACATGATTTACACTACTGCTCAGTGGCTCTACTACATTTTTATGTAAACCCAACACCCGATGCAGAATTTGAAATTTGATGATTTTGGTGGGTGTGTGCGCAGCCTTCACTGACAGTAATTTAAGACAGATGTAAAGAGCCAAACCCCCCGCCCCCATTGCATATGGCAAGTAAAAAAGACATGAAATGAAACTGCAATAACTGAATAATTGAAGTGAAATAAAGAGTTTTTTTTTTCCCACGGAACAAGATGAGATCATTAGCAGTCGGCGAGATAGAAAAGCACTTCTTCTCTTTTTGGTATAGTCTTTTCTAATGCTGAGTGTTAAACTCATCTTTGATCTCACTGACTCTGGCACAATGCATGTCTTAAGAATAATGCAGGTTTTAACTGTTGCTAATAATCCAGCTATGAGTTAACATCATCTATTGTTACACCAACATACTGTCAAATCCAGTTCATCGCTTATTGTATATGCACCTAAACACAATATTTAACCCACTGGAAAGAATGGACACAAGTTAAAAGAGAAAACACATGTATTTGAGAAATTAAAAAGAATAAATGATATCATATAATACAAAATAAATTATTTTTCACCTAAACGAGTTGGCTCTGTGATTAAATAAACTTGTTTTTTCATCTTTAATTAAAACATGTGGTGATATCATTAAAATGACCAGTTGTTTCAGGTTTGACTGACCTTTATTGGTGCGCCAAATGATAGTTTATTCAAATCTAATGTGTTGGTTCAGTGGATTTCAAGACACCACCATTGTCTGAAAATGATAATTCCTGCACCTATATGAGCTTTAGATTAGTCACTGTAGTTTCATTAAAACACAAGCCTGTGTGACACCCTGTTGTCAGTGCAGCAGGTAGTTTAAGAGCAGGCTGTAGGACACTGATGGGAAACAAAACACCAAATTGAACCACAGCGAGTTCCACTGCTGCGTGTCTGACCTTTTACAGCGAAACCAGACATGTTAGTGTCACCTGGAGAAAACACTGCTGATTAACATGGCTACTCCGCTGTCCCTGACGTCACTACAGATCAACGTTACCTGGCCACTGGTATTTGTGGTTGAATACTGAATCAGACATCAGAAAGCACCAGATTCAAACTGACAGTGGGAGCGAGCGAGGTTACCTTTGATATTCGTGGGAGTCTTTTTTTTTTTTTTTTTCAACATGAAAACTAAAAACTGGGGCAAAGTAAAGATCACGCTCTTCGTAGACAACGACAATATCTATGTGAAGTGACTGTGAGTTAATTGAGTCTGTTTTTCCTTTTGCTATTTTTTGGTGCGATAAAAAATAGAGCACATCTAAAAGCACAGACCATGATGACTGGAAAACAAATGGCTTATTTTATACAATAAGAGGGTAATCGGTCTTTTAGAAGCCGGACGCCTTGTCCAATCAGATGATTGACAGCATGAAAGCAAAACACATTATGCAATCAAACCTAATCTAACCTGTCTGCAATAAATAATATACCTTTTTGCACTAATTTGCAATGGTGACTGAAGAACATTAAGTAGAAAGTTCAAAAAGAAGCAAAGAATGATAGACTCTGTGAAACAAAAGATGTATTTGCTGAGCTCTTGTATCTGTTCTTATACAATGCATAAGCTGCAGGAGCCCGGTGCAGTGTCAGAGTACAGTTAGATGGTTGTGGGCTGTCAGGGTGGTGCCACTCAACCGTGCAGTAATACGTTCCCTGGACTGACCTCTAGAATGATCTAACCATACAACAGACATAATGATTGTCCTGGCAGGGTCTCTCGAACCTCCTATGAAACACATTGTGAGACTGTGACCATGTGGCTTAAAGACTACTAACAACATTGATCAGCTCCCTCTGAGCTACTGAAAGCTGCAGCCCATTTAAAAAAGACAGAATGCAAAAAAAAGAAGAAAAAAAAGGAGTTGGAGTTGACAAAAAAAAACTGTATAGATTCTGTCTTTGAAGTGATTTTTCTTCTCCTGTACACATTTTGTGATTCACACAAGCTGTGCATTTCCACATTCCTTGCCATCTGTGTAAATGTGATACCTCTCCTTAGTACAATGAACTGGAAATGGAAGCTGTGTTTCATATAATCCCCAAATCCATCCAACTCTCACATCCTATCATGCAAATTTGGTGCAGTTTGAAGAGAATCCGGTCTCCCAACCATATGCCTGAGCCGTGTAAAAGATACAACAATTTATTATGCATGCATTGCACCAGGCTTATGGTAATAAGGTATTAAATTAGTGCTGGACATTATTGCTCTTCTATATCACTTCTGCTCAAAAGATTTTCATATAAGTCACATAAAACAGAAAAAGGAATGAGATTTTATAACTGATTTAGAGAAAGCTATACCTGTGATTTCTTCGTTTGGAATAACATTTGACCAGCCAGGTCCATTCTGCTGAAACCTCTGAATTGGACCAGTATTCAATTACTGTACGCCACCACCAGGTCTGTCATACTGATCCAAAACCAGCTTATTCATGAAGAGAGACGGCAGTCTTCTTTAGGTTTACTTTACACGGAGCTGATGCAAAGAAAGACGTGAGGTCGTTGCAGTGACCTTGTTACATTAATAACCTCTATTACAGTTAGCATTAGAGAAAACAATGATTTCTTCAATCACAGAGTATCTACAAAGTTAAACCCCTTAAAGCATGCATGCTGATCTGTTTCTATGGAAGATTAATGTGTTTAGTGACCGCTTTATGTGACATTTCACGTCACAGGACATTAAGGAAAGAGGTTTGTGTGTAAAAATGAAAATTTGAATTTGTTAAGTCAACTTCAAACGACTAAAACCTGTGTGTTTTCTTCATTAGTATGAGAAACATTACAGTATATACATTAAATTACTGATAAAGATGAGCGGACAGCAATAAAAAGCTGTATTTTATTTATTTTTTTTACAGTGTTTACTCCCCATGGTTTTACTTATGCATCCAAACCAGCAAAGTCAGCAATGTCCACATAAAAGCAAAGTTGTTTGCAGTCAAAGATAAAACTTGTCAGATCTTTCAGCGGTTTCGTTCTAGGCTTGCTTATTACTCTAAATGCAGAGATCAGAGTGCACTGAACATATTTTGTGGTACAATGTTGTTGGTTGCACGTGTGCAGTGCATACTGAAGCGAAAACATCGTTTTATCAACACACTGTAATCTCAAGAAGGAAAGTTCTTCCCTTAAACTTATAATGGTCATAAACATTCACAGCTCTGAACGAGGTTGCATTGTGAAATCGTATTTGTAATGAAAATAGATATTGAAGTGTGCTTTTTTGAAGTTTCATATTTCACCTCCAAGTTTCGGTTATTCGTTACTTGTTTTTTGAGGGGGGGGGGTGGGGGATAACACATTGTGAACATACTTTGTTCTAAACAAACTGGAACTGCTGTTATTTACACACACACACACTTAATATGAAACAGTGATACATGGTGCACTGATCTCCACAGAACAACCACATGCATGCAACACATGTGCGTGTATATGTGCGTTACAGTTACAATTGATAGGCTGAGGTTTGTTTGAAAACCCCTCCCAGTCTTATTTTATTGCAAGATATGTGCAAAATGTGAGAAAACACCCACACACTCCTATACTATACTGTACCTGCTTCTTTTTTTTTTTTTTTTTGTCTTTTCTTTCCACCACCATAAACAACTGCTATGCCACTGTCATTTTCCCATAGTGATACAGTGAGTGAACTGGTGTAATACAACGTTGTTATTACAGATGCCATACCATACTATTAAAAATGCTGCCACAGCTAAATCACCATTAGCTGCTGGTGATGCTGCTGCCGCTGCTGTTGTTGATTTTGTTATTGCAAATTTGTAATGCATCGCCTTCAGGCCATAAATCTTATACGGGATTACTGTGTATAAGTCGTTTGTATGGTCTTAACTCATCAATCAGAGCCGGGATGTTTGTGTTACAACTGCCACTTTGTATGATGGATGAAGATGGGTGTTTTCTAACAGTACAGTAACTGTGGTATACGGGATGTAGGGTGTGTGTGTGTGTGTGTGTGAGAGACGGAGCACAATGTAAGCGGTGACACTCATTATTCCATCTGCAGCCGAGAGTGATTGAACACGCCACATATTAACTGTCTTTTCCTCTTAATCCCATTGTGTTCTGTGAGATTAAATTTGAACACTAATAAACGTTTTTTATGACTAATTAATGTTTCGCACCTTGCCAAGAATCATTTTCTTCCTCTACTAATTCTAATTGGTCCAATTAATCATGCAAAAGGTAATTAGCATAGTTTGATGTGCAGTAAAGCCACTCCGGAGCCCACAGGGGGATTTGGAGAGCTTTTGTTTCTCGATACAAACAGAAAATTAGTCAAGGGTGGTAGGCGCTTGATGCTGAAGCACAGTGCAACACAATACTAATGAGTGTGTGCTATTGTGATGGTCTTTGCAGGACTGACAGCCATATTCATACCAAAGGCAGATGTACATTGCAAGTGAATGAAGATGACTGGCTTTGGCTGCCTCAGAGATCTGTGCAATGTCCTGGAGGTTTACAGTAGGGAGGGCTATTCCCTCACACACAAACACAGTGTATGCTAGGATGAGCTTATTCCCTACACAGAGGTTTTCAAAGGTCTCCTGCTGTAGGACAAAATAAACATAGATCTATAATACAATATACATCTATACAGTTATGATATTGAACACTTGTCAGGATGTTCAGCTGCTTTACAGCAAAAAAAAAAAAATAGACTATAGAAATAAAAGAATAACATTTTTTCATTAATTAACACTGTTTAATTCTGCATTGAGTTATTTTCTTTGACACAACCTTGTGTTAGTATCAAAGAGACAAAAGAACACAAAATAACCATGCACTACTGTCAGCCTGTAGAAACATCTCAAGGGGTTATTTAGGAAGAAATATTTATCTTTCACAGTCAACAACTCTCTGGCTGAAACACAGAAAGATGTTCTGATTTATTGATAATCCATAATAACCAGTCTTAAGCTAAGACGAAGCTAAAAGCTAAGTATCTCCAACAGCAATTCAAGAGGGATTGATCTACAATCTATTACACACTCACCACTTC
This sequence comes from Trachurus japonicus, assembly GCF_045865225.1. Taxonomy (NCBI): domain Eukaryota; kingdom Metazoa; phylum Chordata; class Actinopteri; order Carangiformes; family Carangidae; genus Trachurus; species Trachurus japonicus. The sequence continues at coordinate 34,510,008 of NC_140911.1, forward strand.
ATCATTGAACAAAGGCTGCTAAACAAAGGTTTGTTACATGTTCCTCTTCCTGTTGTTTGTCAAGTTAAGTACAAACCTGAACAGTTTGTGTTGTTTTAGATTGCGGCTCAGTGGTTAAGTGATTACAAGGCGAATTATGGGGACTATAGAGACAGAGGTGTTTTAAGTACAACACATAGGTAAATGGCTTTGTGGTAAGGAGTCGTTTACCCAGGGATCAATAAAGTATTTCTCATTCTGTATAGAGAGCAGACATGATCATAGTGGGAGAAATAAGACCAAAACTCCAAAGTCATGTTGGTTTTTTGATGCTGTTAAAGTTTGTTTACGTCAGTGATGTACCAGCATATGCGGTCAAAACAATTGGAACTGACTGTTATTTCCTTTTACAGTTCAAATAAGCGAGACATTTCAAAAGCATTTTACATAAAAGTACAGAGGATGCCAGGATGAGTGAGGAACAAAAAAAAACTGTTGCTAATAACTGAACCCAAATGACTCAAAGAAACTCAGAGATAAGTTATCTCAGTACAAACTGTGACTTAATATCTCTCAATCTGCATACTGAGCAATTTCTAAACAAGTTGTTTCTGACTACTACGTCTACATAAGATGCTATTGGCACATGAACAAACACTAATAAGTAACTGCTGACTGTATAAATAGGTGTAAAATGCTGATTTGCAACTGGGCAACATCAAAACTTGATGATATATTGTGGGTCCCTTCAGTGCAAACAGAGACTTTGTACCATCAGACCACAAATGTCACAATGACAGAGGATGCGGACAGATTGCAATCATCACTTTATATCACACTCGCATTAATTTAACACCTTATATCAGGGCCAGAAACCTTAGGGACTGCCTGAGGAGGCTATAGGGTTTTCCCCACATGTGTCAGTTGTGTGGTTTGTTGCGTTTCTAAGAAAACTTTTCCTCCGTGCAGTGAAACAAAAGCAATATATGTGAGAAATCATTACCTGCACTTTTCCTACTGTGATTTACTTATTCACACGAAGTTGTGGTTTATAATAAACCTCAAGACCTGTGAGAATGAGTATTATAGAAATATAAAAGTCAGTTCTCTACTTTCAAGGTACTTTTTGACATGAATATGCCGTTTATCTTCTCAGCGAGGAACTTTTCACTTCACTACAATGCAGCCATATCTAATGAAAAGTATCTATTATGTCATGTAATAAACCTGTGAACATAGATATTAGGTGGTCTTATGCTCATATATTTTTTTCAAGTCCCAGGAAGTATATGTAAACCTCCATGTATATTTATTGATCCATTACATTGAGTGGTATTTGTCTGTTTGATTGTGTATGCACACACATCCTACCTGTGTATATGAGATACATACAGATATGTATGTATGTTTTTGATTGTCTGAAGATTTTATTGCTGTAATAAGATCTATGGTATAATTTTGGAGTCTGCGTGAGAGCGAGCAGATTGTAAAGCTGTTGCGATCGTTTTAAATACAAAGTAATAACCTGATTGATAGGAGCTGATAATCAATATGGCCTCTTAGATTTTCACAAGACGCTGCTGATGGAAACACGGGCAAAGCATTTGTCTCGCCATTTGTTAGTTTGAAGTGTTTTGCAGCATGTGGGCCCCTTATGTAACCACATTAATTACTAATTAATTTATCTAATCAAACAAAAGCAGGCATCAAAGTCACAAAACTAATTTACAAATTTAGACAAGAACATTTAAGATCAGAATAAAAAAGGAAAAAACAAAAATTCAGCAGTTTTTCCTTCATTTTTTTTTTTTTTTTTTCCCAATCTACAATTCAGCCTCAGCATATTTCTTATCATCTCTCTTATCTTCTGCTCCACAGAAAAATCTATGCACAGTTAGAGTGTCAGCGAAAATAGTTGGCCCTATAATATCCTTCTACAAGCTGAGGTTGATTATGATAGTGAAATTGGCAGCGGAGCGTGGAATATCCCCCCGGTGATTTTCCAACTCCAACTCATTTCACGGGCCATCTCTGGGTCCCGATCTCTGGAGCTGGGTTCACTTGGCTCTGGCCCCTGTGCTGCTAATGTCTTGATTTCTGTTTCATAGACTTTCACGTGTCAATGCAGCAGCAACGTTGAAGAGACCTGCGAGGAAAGGATGTGATGCAACCACAAAGACATGTAAGAGCGGCTTGGAAACACTAACACTGTGGTTCGCTGACCTCAAAGGAAGGAAAGAGAGAAAGACAGAGAGAGGGAGAGAAGTGGAGAGAGAGAGAAACTGTTTTAGAGGTGGTCAGAAGGTCTAAATGTCAGGTGGTGACAGTTTGGAGCATGAATGTCAAGCTGGTGCATTTTTGCTTGCATGTTGCGTGTGCTTATGTCCAACACTAAAGCATAATACTGTGCACAATACACTGCATTCAGTTACCAAAAAGATAAGCTTTGCAACAAGGCCGTAATTACCATATACATTGGGGGGCACATCCCCCCAATATTCAGATATGCTCAAAATGTCCCCCCCAATATACATTATAGCTAGCTGGATATAGAGTGCACCTGAGTATAAAGCGCACCAGCTAAATCTGAAAAGAAAATACATACTTGAATATTAGCCGTAGGTTTTCATGTTGTAACATGAGATATTTACACAGAAAGACAGTAGGGAACTGTGCAAGTCCGCTCGCTTTTCCGCTGTTTTGGTTACGCTCCTCTCCTCCATGGGCATTTGTTTACAACAAAGCCGGCGAAAAATCAATAAATGGAGCAATGGATAACGTTACATAACATATACGATGTTACGGCGCGTGTGTTTGTGTATCTTAAAGCAGAAGTAAGTGATATTTTTGTGTTAATATAAGTCTTAAATAGTTATATCTTCCGACAGCAATCACTTATATAGAGTGTTTGGACCGAAACTGTGTCCTCTGCTGTAAGCCGAGGAGAAAACTTTTCTTGTATCCTACTGGCTTTATCCAATGAGGAGTGAGAACGGCATAAAGGGGCGGTCCTCTCTGTGTGTGCAGCCAAGGGATGCGCGTGAATGTGGTGACGTAGGGACGAGGACCAATAGATCCATGACGAGGGTGGGGGCTGCTAACTCCATCGGCTGACAAAAAGTTAGCCAAAACGACCGGATCACTTACTTCTGCTTTAGCCATCATGAACAAAAGATTACGGGTTACGGAGCATATTTGTGTTGCGGTGTGCAGAGACGAGAGCTGGGACACCGGGGCGGGGAAAAAAGTAGCGGCTTATAGTCCAGAAAGTACGGTATACAGTATATATATATAGAAAGAGAGAGACCCCCCCCCATGTTGACTCCATGGTTACGCCCTTGCTTTGCAATAAACATTAATCAGTTTAATGGCAGGTGAAACAAAACCAAGATGCTGTGTAATCTCAATTCTAACCTAAACAGTGACAATCTTCTGTTATTGCGATAGCCAAATATTTGATTTTAAGTAAATTAGATCAGTAGCTGAAAAAACAGTCTTGGTAAATGGAGCTTTATCTGTAAGTCAAGGCCATTAGCAGCTCTAGTCTGAGTTGCCCTGGGCCCTGTAATTAACTCCGCTCAAGCGCAGCTAAACATTTTTGACTTTTTTCCTAGTCCAGAATTAACTGTCACAGCAGAGGGAGAAGGTAACCATCTTGTCACATTGAGTTTATCTGAGGACTGTGGAGCACTGTCCTGTTCTGTTTCTCTCTCTCTCTCTCTCTCTCTCTCTCTCTCTCTCTCTCTCTCTCTCTCTCTCTCTCTCTCTCTCTCTCTCTATGTGACACACATTCACACACACACAGAGACACACTCTCCCAACCTGGATCTCATTTCAGTAATGTCTCATGATGAGCGGGATGATGGAAAGTGTGACTACACCTAATGTTTTGAGCGTTTGGGTGGCACCATCATCAGGTTACATTACACCGTGAATTGTTAAGCAAAATGCTCGTTCCTCTGACTTGTGCGCGCAGCAGAGCAAAGGCCTAGAGCTCAACCAGATGAGATCACATGACACAAATAAAAATCTCTAACACGTGGGTTCATACAGAGGATATGGAGGACAGCCTCTGACATTTTCATAGAGCATATACTACTATGCTGGCACACACACACACACACACCTACACACACACGCTGCAGAGGCTGGGTGGAACAGCCGATTCACCTGATCGCTTTAGCTGAAAAACAGAAAAATGAGTTGGCTGATGTGAATGGAAAGGCCCACGCTAGCGTAAACATGTAGCACGCAGCATGACAACTCCCAAGCCATCCAGGAACTGCCTGGTTTCCAGTAAAAGAATTATTTCTATGTTGCCGCAAATACTGTTAGCATTTGATGTGTCAGGAGTTACCCAGGTGACGCAGTCGTCTGGAGGGGAGGGTGGATGTGGGGGTTACACACAACACACACAGATAGAGATCAGTACAATATTGATTGTTTATTGCTTCATCTCAGAACACATAATAAAGTCAACTCATAGTCAGAGACATGAGTAATACAAATATAATGAACATACCGTAATAATATGTCATATTTGTCAATTGATGTATACAGTATATTAAACAGAGAGAACAAACTGTTTAAAAAAGAAACAGCTTGTATTTTACTGATATTGTGGGAGGCAAAGAACCGTTTAATTATTTGTGATTTCTACAAATTACCTTCAGGAAAAAAAAAATCAATTATCAACTCTCATAATAAGGGGAAACACAAAATGAACAGCGCATTAATGATTTTAATTACACCTCCTCAAGTTAAATTATTAAAACCTCATTCTGACCAGCGGTAGCTACAATATGCAGCGCAAAAAAAAAAAAATTGCTGTCACCAAAAAATTACATGTCAAGTAGATGGTGAAATGAAAGTAGCTATGAAGCGATAGAAGTAGAGCAATTTCTATTCACACAGCATGGTTGCATAAGAAGATTTCCAGACTATTCAAGAGCCTTTTAATGATGGTGGAGTTGACCTTAGACATCGCCCACACGAATTACTCATTTGGCACATAATAGACCATTTCTGCTAAGTTTCATTTATTGAGAAGACAAAGTTTTCGATCATTCTGGACGGATGTAATGAGTAGTCAGGAGGTTGTGAAAGCCACACGATAATGTCTGACTAGCCCAAACGTAATGCAGCCAAAGAAAAAGTCTCGAGTCAATATGGTGCAAATTCCCCCTGATGAACACGCATTAACCAATCACTGTGCGTTAGCATTTCAGTCGTCCACAGACCATTACCCAGCGCTGTAATTATACCACATATTCCATATATTACTTTGACTGAAAGAATGCCAATTACAATCCTTTTACTCTGTCTCTCAATGTGCCGGCTGATGCCTCCATAAAAGTCTGTGATTAAATTACTCAGGGGAAAGCACTCACATTTTATATGACAACCCCTGATGCATCGCTCAGCTTCGAATTCCCCGACCAGCAGCAAATCTTCGGAGAGGCTCTGACTGTGGACAGGTGGGTCCAGATGACTGAGAGACAAGTCCTTCCAGCTTTATGCTTTATGCTATTATTCTCTGTCCTTTCCTATTGATATAGAGCTAACTTACCTGCCATACATATTGTATCATCTGACAGGAGCATTAGGAGAAACGTCGCTTCATCTTTGACCTACCACCAGCAGCATTCTGTTTTCTCTCTACTTAGCTGTCAAAGCACTTATCATCTTGTAAGAGTTGCTGTGTAAGTAAGTACACCCATGTACCTGTGAACGTAGGGGCTCTCCGCACAAAATCATATCTATACAGGGGTTATTCAGAACTTTTTGTTTGAAGTAGTTTTTAGCACAAGCTGTGGTACCCACCGCCAACTGTCCTTCTTTCAGTTGAAATACAGTCAAAGGCTTAAAATGAATATACAGTAACTACCTACTCCCACATGTTCCACTGAGGCTGAAAATTCCCTCATCTGCTGCAGACCGTAGGTGTTGCTGCACTGATGAACACTGGACACAGGCACCGTGAGAGAACCCTGTTCAAGGCACACAACCAGCAAAGTAGGAACTTTACATAACACTCAAACGCTATAGTTTATTCAAGAACTTTATCCCCCTGTCGGTGCGCAGGAGTCGTTTTAGACATACGGTGTGAAAAGTGGGGCTGCAGGAAATTTCCTCCGTATTTCACAGCGGAGAAAAATTCAAAAAGTTGTACGAGTCACGCTGGAATGTGAAATATGAGTTCTGGGAAGACATGGGCTAGACAGACACAGAGGCTCTTCTGACAAGGAAGGAAACCTTAACCTGTCAATCACGTCACTCCTCTGTCAATAGCTATTTAATCCTCTGCTGAAAGCCGGTAGGTGCTGGATCTACAGCCAGACAGGGGGGTTAAAGGTTATATGAATGACAACCCCACCCCCCATTCCTCCTCCCATCCACAGCAAGAGCGTTCTCCATCCACGCTGCGTAGTTGGCTGAAAAGGTAAGAATTGCACTCATCTCATTGTATTCTCTCTCTCTCTCTCTTTTTTTTGTGAAACCAGACATCTGAGTTTTTTAATATCAAGGCTGTAGCTCTGCTTGTGACAGTCACATGCTGATGAAAGTGATACTGAGAGGAAATGCAAAATGCCCGTTATCAACTTTTGCAGATGGCATAAAGTGTCTGTGCTTGAGAGCAGAGCAGATCATCTTTCATGCCTTAGTAGCCATCCCAAAAAAAACAAAGTCTTTATTCTCTGCCTGACTTTTTCACACAGGCAGTGAAAGACAGTTTAATCAATTGTGTTTATACGTGTGGGTATAAACAAATCATAATTAAATGAGCACAGTGAAGACAATGCACTCACTTTGAACAAAAATACATTTGAGCTTATATAAGCCTTATCATCTCCATGACAACGGCTCGACTGGTAACACGGAGACGCATTTGTGTATAACCACAGCAACGTCTTCCAATTGAATTAAGCTGCACCTGTGCACATTATGGATGGAAATAATAGAGTGAAAGCAACTGTTACAGTGATCCTGTTGCTCACCAGTTATGAGCACAAGGTTGTTTGATTTTTTTGTGTGTGTGTTGTTTTCACAGCAGCAGGGAAACGTCTCCTCTCACAGATGTCTAAAATGATTCATTATATCAGTGCTAGATTAATTAGCTGATAAACAGAAGTGATGGCCAGATAACAAATGCTACATCTCTGTACTACCATGTTGTTACATTGACAATAAAGCGCTGACCTTCAATTAGTTATCTTCTTGTACAATCCATTTGTTGTGTTGATGGCAGTAAAAGCTCCAGCTTGTTTTCTTCCTGATGCACCATTACTGACATTGGAAAAAAAAAAAAAGACATTCGTAAAAATCCTGTAGCAAACAGCACGAAATGCAGGATGTACGACGCAAATGGAGAAAGGCGGCATTCGAATCAACAGCCCCATTGTGAGCTTTTTACCCTACTTTGTTTACCACTGGGATATAAAACTAAACAGTGGAGTTGTGTAAAGGGCACCAGAGCTGAGATGGATACAGAGAATATTAGATCAGAACCACAAGTAACACTAAAGATGTGGTAAGGACAGGCTTCTTTCTGGTGCACTGGCTGCTCTGTGGAATAATTGGAGAATGTTATGCCAGCTCTGTCAATACATTTTTCTCAGGGGATAAAAGTCCTGTGCCAATGAATATTTATGATTAATACAGCTATTTGCAATAAATATTTGATGTTACTTCATTCACCAAGCTGGTGACATAGGATACGAGTTCAAAGGAGAAGCTACAGTCTGTTTTGTAGTACATATGAAATTAAATTTGTTCATTCAGTCCATGCGGCAACAAGTCTGACTTTTGGTTTTCTTTTCCCAATTAATTTAGACATTTATTCAAACATGTCCCTTACAGTGCTGCACCACAGGTATAAGCGGCATCCTGTAATGACTAATGAGTCATGAGTGTCAAAGCTAGGTGTTATAGAAGAGAGAGTGAAGAATGCCACCAACGTCTGTTGAATAGAGGGGTGAAGAAGTTAGTCATTCTGGTTTTTACTGGCAGTAATGGTGAAACTGTGAAAACAGTAGCGTAGCCTGTATGACAGCTTAACAAATTTAATGAGGGTGTTGTGAATTAGAGTAAGATGACACAATTTGTTACAATATTTGTCACAAAAAGTTACTGTCAAACTTTCAAGTACATAAGCTAAGGCAGGGACGTTTAACTCAGTGGGTAGAGCAGCATAGTCATCGCCACAGCAGCCCCTGTTTGATTCCACCGGTGGCCCTCAGCTGCACGTCTCTCTGTCTCCCCATTTCCTGTCTCTTACTAGATCTCCTGTTGATTAAAGACCTAAAAAGCCAAAAAAACAACAAAAAAAAACACCAACACGATTGAAGTATAAAAGCTTAAAAAAACGCACATGTGTTTGCTGCTGAACTTTTGTTGAAGTAGTGAAATAGGTCAAGTTTTGAATTATATAAACAAAACCTTACATTTACATTTAATCGTTTGGTGAAAACCTTTGTCCAAAGGCGATGTACAAATAATGAACAATCAACCTTTGGTGGCTGAAGAAAAGGTTGTTGAGGGAAAAAGTGCCTCAAGTCAACACAGGGGCCATGTGAGCAGATGCATGAAAGAACACAGTTCATGGAAAAAGAGTTAGAATAGGATGAAAAGAAATAGACAGTGAGAGAAAGGGCATCTTGGTGACTAAGTAGGCTAGACTACTATAGCAAGGTCTACTTTTTTTTAGGTGACTTTTGTAGTCAGAAAGAGATTGAGCCAGAGAATTTCTAGGAGACAGGGAGGGGCTGCACCAGTGAAAGATTAACACTGAGCTCCACTGGGAAGTGCAGCACAGGAAATTATCTGTTTAACACACACAGTCCACAAAACTAAAAGTATAAAAAAGGAAAATGAAAAACAAGTAGTCTAACTGTAATTCAACTGTTAAAACGTTGTATTAGCAGCACATTAGCCTCTGACAGCTGGTATAGTTGCTTGCTCAATTAGCTGGAAGCTGATTGCCAGAAAACTTAATTGACAAATCAGAAATTCAATTACATTACAAATTCAATCACATGAAGAGTATTTAGATTTTATTCTCCAACATGATGCTCATCAATCTTTGCTTGAACACAATTCTGACAAAAACAACCTGTAACTGTGAAAGCTGAAGTCTACCTAACTACAGTAACAAACTGTTATGATGTGGCAATGCCATGGTAACTAGGTTGAACTCAAGTAAAGATCATGGTTTGGGTTAAAGGTTAGTTGATAGCACAATAATAAACACATGTTTATTATGTTATTAGGTTATATAATCATTGTGTGATAAATTATTGTGTAAAAAATGTGATAAAGTAAAATCAACAGTCTGAAACAGGAAACTGGGCGGTATTAAAGTCCAGTGTTTGGATGACCTCATGGTTGATGGATGGCCAAGGCCGGTGACACCTGATTCGTGATTACAGCAGCCACTATAGAGCGCTTTCTCACTTGAATATAAACATTTTGGGGGTGTTTGCTTAAAAGATCAGTGCTGCCTCACTGCTAGATGTCATTTAACAATATAAAGCGAGGGTTATAATAAGCTGCTTGCACTAACAACAACTTATTGGGTTGTTTTTATGGGAGAACAGGCTCTGGCATTGATTTTAATTAGCTTTTTCTTTTCTTCAAAGCAATTTCTTGTAAAATAAAGAGGGGGGGATAGTTTACTGTTCAGGTACTAGCATCGCTGACTGCTTAATTGAACATACAAACTGTGATTAAAATATCACAGCTTTATGTCACTGCAATTATGATCATTTCCATCCAGATTTAGGTGTCAGAGCAAGAATTCAGTCAGGAATATTATAGATAGAACACTACACAGACTTAGCACTACATAATCAATGTGCACTCCAAACCAGTAATTTGTGCATTATCTCACAGAAATTAATATTGCATAATGAAAGACAAGTCAGGCACACCATTATCAATGTGAAATAAAAGATGACATCATACACACATGGCTAACTTGTGATAAATACACAGCCAATATATGCCAAAGCTGATCATTCAGGTTGTACTGCAGGAAAAATAAGTATATACTGAGGCAGAGTCCAAAATGTTATGCATGAACTTGTTGCAAATTGCAGGAAGCAGCAGGACAGGGGGCTTCCCTTGTGTATGTGTATTTACTCTGCATACTCTGCAGCAGGGGCTGCACCCAGAAATTAATGTCATTGTTGTCTAATCTAATCATGAGTCCAGACTCCAAAACATGTTATGTCTATAATCATGGTGGACAAAAGAGCAGCAGATCCTCACAGTGGGGAGGCTAACACCAGAAACATTGAGTATAATTTGAAGACAGTGGAATCAACCACCAGATCAGTTGCCACTTACCAATAGGATGCTCTCGATCGACTAATCAATATGATGCAGATGTATAAGTGAGGTGTGCTGCTGGTAAATGTGATAACAGACAAAAAGGAAACATTCATGACTGAGGAGGAGGGGGAGGAGGATGAGGAAGAGGAGGAGGAGGAGGAGGAGGGTGAGCGAGGCCGATGGAATATAAGATCAAAGAGGAGGACTAAATGCTTTGTCTTTTAACACAAGCAGAAATTTTAATTCATGATCTCAGAGGGGGGACAGTGGGATACAGTGAGGTGTGTGGCTGGTGCAGTAATAGAACCAAGCAAGATAAAAGCAAAAGCCTGTAATGTACTGTGACACGGGGCTCACATCAAGTGCAGAGAAGAGAAATGGTAGAAATGTTCATCTGATAAAAAAGCCATGTTTTCTATCAAATATTAATGGCTCCATGAAAGGCTTTACTTATAACAGCAGCTATTCTGAATTTATAATAGGCACAGTTACACAGAATAGTGATAAATAACTTCTTCCAGCTCTCACAGGCTGCCACACCCTCTCTCTTTTAATAGATGGGTTCACAACACAGGCAGTTGCATCTCTCTCTCTCTCTCTCTCTTTCACACACAACGCTGTGTGTGCGTGCGCCTGTGCATGTGCGTGCGCAGTGTTTGTGCAGCTCTGACTTATTTTTCACTTTTCCCTTCAACTTCCTGTGAGTCACCGGCGGTGGAGGAAATACTTTACAGCTGTACCTTTATTTTTATGTGAAAACACGGCTTAATGCACACGGAGAACAAAAGCAGGAATCTGGTACAATGTTTTGCTTCACTTGTAAATTCCTGTGCACCTACTTAATTTGCTTTGCTACTCAATGGTAAAGTGCAGTTATAGAGCTGTTACATAACCTTTGCTTATTTAAGTATGTCATGAGCTTAGAGTGGCTTATGTAACTTTACAAGATGGTATAAATCTGTAGATCCTCTCTTCCTTTCACTTATCTAAAATCCAAGATACATATTTTGTGCTGATGGAATTGCTCACAGGGAGAATGTATCTTTGATTATCATGCTCGAGATTAGTTTCTCTAAAGTGGCTGCTTCCTTTTTAACCACAATTAATGTGATCCACTGCAGTATGTAGCTGTAAATGTTGCCTGTCACCAGTGAGGTTCGGGGAGAAAAGACATGAAGATATTTCAGATATTCATAATTAATGTTTTCCAAGTCACCAGAAAAGGAATGAAAAGTCCTTTGATGACAGTCAAGCTTGATGGCTGCTTGTTCATTTGTCATTCGTGAAACTACAGGGAGAGATTAACTAATAATTTGTGAAAATGTTCCCTAGGAGTAAACTATGATACAGTCAAGATAAACCTGTCATTGTGAGTGCTTCTGGATGAGTGGTTGGAATGCTGTCCCGGTGTTACATAACCCAGAGGAATTCACTCAGATGACTGTTTACCTCTCCATTGTGATTTATGGACTAAAATCATTTCTCAGGGTGGGACTAGTTTACAGATACAAAGAAGTTATTATAACATTTAGATTTTCGCTTTTGGATTCATTTTTGTTATCTCAGAGCTTCAGAACAGAGCCCATGACCCAGTCACAAAACTGATAGAAGAGTGTGGTGTTGGTGCTGGTGGGGAACAGGGTAGATGATGTAGGGAATGCCATGTGCACACTTGAGATTAACAGAATGTTAAGCCTGCGTAAATGGAAAGAGGTCTGATTCTTCTGTCTAGATGTTAATGCCGTTGGTTAATAGAGAGGCAGGACATGTGTGAAAGGTGAAGAACAAGGTGTGATACAGAGCGCACACTGTTGACGTCACGCCACGACAGTAAGCAACCGCATGGAAAAACTGTTTGCACCTATTAGTAATGCTGACTTTCAGATTGTTGGTTTTTTTTGGGTAACATTTTACAATAAGGGTCCCTTAATTAACGTTAGTTAGTACATTATTAAGCATTAATATATAAACTAATGTGTTAATTAATGCTGAGCAATGCATACATAATGATATTCAACTTTTATTATTACTTAATAATGTATTAACTAAATTTTAGTAGTAAACATTAATTAACTGCTTACTAATAGGCTACATTAATTAATGTGTTTCCTAATCCTAAGTAATACATAATAATGATTGTTAATATATATGTAAACAGTTAATTAATGCTTAACAATGTAATAATGTACTAACTAACGTTAATTAAGGGACCCTTATTGTTAAGTGTTACCTTTTTTTACACTCTTATAATAAGGACATATCTTCCTTGGTAAAAGGAGTTATAAGCAATATATTACTAAATACTGATCCAATATTAAAACAATATTGGATAAATACAGGTGATTGAAGGAGCTATCCACTGTTTGTTTTCACCTTTGCATAGTAATAATGTGGGTAAATAATATGCCGTGACTACAGGGCTAGCAGTAAACATAAAAGGCATCAGTCATAGTAAATGATTTCTCACTTCTGCCCATTCTGCCTACATAGCATGGGAGGTCAAAACTCAAAATGTTAGTCTGAGGAAGCAAAATTGTTGCCCTCAGTTTGTTTGTTTGGAGCCAAAATCCACCTTGAGATGAACTGGATGCATAAGAAAGTTTTGTGAATTTGTGAACACTTCATCTATAACAAATTTACCATGCTTCAAGTAATAGATTTCTTCTTCACCAAGTGGCCAAAAAAGCTTTTTTTTCTTTCTTTTTTTCAACTTTAAAGCTCAATCAATATCTTAATACAGTATTAACAATAAATCCACAAAGGTCTTGAAAACACATAATGCTATGATGGTAAAGTTTGTCTTTTTCACAGCCACAAGGTGCGGCACATACAAACGCTCCACCACACCCTTACAGAACAGTGTCCTCAAACATGAAACTGTGTCAGCCATAGCATGACAAGTAATTTCAGATCTCTATTTTACAATAAATACAAGTTAAGAGTTGAGGGTATATTTAGTACTGTCGTAACTTTATTTCCACATTTAAAATAATTTCTAGTGCTCTGGTTATATTCACCAGTTTTGAGGGTGGTTTATGTGTGGTGAATTCTGCAGAAAACTGTTTACTGTGAACATGAATGTGCTATACAGGAAGTTGATTTTAGCACAACCAACACTTGTTGCACTTACGGTAGTTCTTCAACTGGGGCAAGATATAAATAAATCATTTTGTTGCATTTAATTAGATCTTTCTTTATGTTGCGTCTCATTTTTTTTTACATCCTCATATTTCAGCCTCCCATCCCCAAGCCTCTCTGTCAGCTGCAGGCAGAGATGTTTTTAAAAATTGTTGTATTGGTCTTGTTTGGCTCTTTGCCTGCCCCACAGGTCGACTAGCCACCATAAGAACTCCAGGCTGTCCAGATGGCCAGTCCCGCATATCATAATAAATATGGGCAAGAGGTATTGTCAGGCAGGAAGTTGAGTTCTTTGCTTCCTGTACTGGTGGAAACTATGAAACAGTCACCAAAGCTAAGTACCAATGCAGAAGCTGGATTCTCTTCCGTCAGCATTTCCAGATCCAATTGGTTCATGTCAAAACAGGCAATAAGGCCTGCCCTGTTTTAAAGAGAAGACAAATGGAAAAAAAGAAAAAGAAATCATCTTTCTTTTGCTCAGATTTGGACCAACAACTGGTTTATGCTTTGCAGCGCTCATTATCCATTGTAGTCCAGTCAAATGTTTGATGGCTTGTTCATGTGACTAGGTTGTGTTCATGAGGTATTTGGTTCAGATGGATATCATACATCACGTGAAGTGGACCAGTAAAAATGCCCCTGCAGGATGGAAGTAAAGGCAACCAAGCATAAACACCAATTTTCTTAAAGGCAGCATGCATTACATGAACACATCATCGCAGATACAGCACATTCATCCACATTTTACATTATGTTAAAATGTACAGTACAGTACTTTATTGTAATGAGATTGTGAAGCATCATAACCTCAACTGTAAACCTAGGTAAGGAAATGTGCCCCACACTGGTATGTACTGCTTTTTAAAGGAGAATTCCAGTAATTTTTGACCCCTAAATCGTTGTCCGGATGGTCACTTGGGGGGAGCAAAAAAATGCAACTAATATGAGTCCAGTGGTGTGTCATAAGGATTCCAGTCATGTACCATAGATATTTGATTGTTTTTTGAGTGTTTGTTGTGGTTGAAAAAAATTGCCCCCATAGGTTAGCGTTGTTACTATCCCGAGCGCCGTCCAGCCATGGTGTAACTCCGGTTTGCCTGCATCAATTTTAGTCGCGTTTTTTGCTCCCCCCAACACTGAGTGACCATCAGGAAAACGATTTAGGGGTCAAAAATGACCGGAATTCTCCTTTAAGGCAACTTTCTCATCATTAAAATGGAAATATTGGAGGTCGCAGGTTTAATCTGACCTTCAGGTCTTCTGAGGTTGATCAAGACCAGGACGCCTGATGTTTGGAGCCATAGCTTTAGCTTTATAATGTTTAGTGCCATGTGGTTTCGGCCTCACTGTTCCACTTCTCGCTGCATAACCCAACAGTGGAAATACTTGAATAAAAGTCACAGTGAGCATTTCATTAGTATATTTAGAGGACTGTTAGGATAATAGTGTCAAGTGAATAATGATGGCTCCTGGGTATTTTTTACACTACAGTTATACAATTGACGTTAATTGGTAAGAATATAAGTTTGTCAACAGAATACTAATATAAAATGACTGATGCGAGCCATTATCCTTCAGCATGTGGTGCAGGCAGATGTGTACAAAACCTGACTTTGTAATTCAAATAACATGACTGTGATGCAGTGTGTCAGAGCTGGACCAAACACATCATTTTTCAAAACTGTTTCTCTCTTTTCTCTTTTCAAACATGCAAACTGTTTTAATAAACTTAATGGATCTGGAATAGGTTTGTGCTCTGGGATATGGGTTTGAAAGCAATGTTTTTACAGATAATACAGAGCCCAAATAATATTAAAGACCATGCCATTTTTAAGATCAAACTTAATTTAAAAGCAATCTAATCAAAATCTACCAATGTTTAACTCGATCTAGGCTGGTAGCCCATCTTTTTCCCACTGACAGAAATGCATACAATGTCCGTCCTTTGAACGCAATACAAAAAAGGCTAATTATGTGATGATAGTCAAATTGATTGATTTTCATTTAAAGATAGTATATTAGATTGTATTAACATTAATGTCGAATATCAAATAAAACTGCAAAACAGCTCAAAAAAAACATAGGACTGTGCTTTGTTACTGAATGCTTTCTGCAATGGTTCAGGGTGATTGGCAGCTAAATAGTTTTTTCTCCACTCTCAAAGGACATTTGAATGATAAAACAGAGGCTTAATTATAGTGAATAGACATCATTTGCATGGCTGCTATTCAAGACTTGATTTAGTTAACAAATAACCAAACATTACATTAACTGACAGTATTTTTTTTTTGAGTCAGGGAGGAGAACAGATGCTAACGCCAGCTTTAAATAGTGCAAGATTAATACGGTTTATAAAAATGGCCAATATGCTGCCGCGCAGTGCGCCTCAAATTCAAGAGCAGCAGAAGGATATCAGTGAGAGATTGAACCATGTATCTTTTCTTCCCTCTTGCCTCGACACCCTTCACATTCAAATGACCTCTGAAGGCAGCGCGGGGACCTGTCTGATAGATATTACAGTATTTTGTCTGTGTCTGCTATGTGCAAGACTTCAGTGGCACCCTCCCCCACCATGCCAGATGACCTTTCATATTTAATATACCATGTTGGTTAAAGGTCACTACTGTTTTGGCTTCTCTCCACTGGTTTTGTTGTGTGATTGGAAATGCCCACAGAGTCTACAATATATAAATATTTTCATGTTGCTGTCAAAAACATGCAAAGGGCAAATAACCATGGTACATTTTCTGTACTGATTTTTGAGATTTCTAATCACGTCGGGCTGAATATCTTACACCAGAGCATGCAGAGCTATAATGTTATGAGTCCCTCCTCTCATTAATTTCCATTACTTCTTTTCAGCCATGATCAGCTTTGTGTTCTCAGGACCTAAAGGGAAAAGCTTGAAATCAGCGTAAGACCTAATGTATCATATGTCATGAATTGAAAAGTAAGATACTTTGTTATCAGGGAAAGCATCACCTGTTCAGGGCACTAAATTATATGGAGATGAATATACAGTATATTTTATCTTTTCAGATTTAATGTCACCAGCATGTCTTTTTTTTTTCTCAGATGTTACTTTCAATGCAATGGCGATGGATTTTCTTACATTAGATTTCCTAATCATATAAAGTGGCTGCTGCCGGCTCCCTGTGACAGGTGCAGAAACCTAAACAGCCTCTTTGAGAACTGAATACCTCATTGCTAAAACCATGCACATTATTTCATTACAGGGGGCTCTTATAGCAGCGGGTACGACATGCCTCCACTCCTCTATGTTCAGTATACTGTTGAAACGGTTTCGACCTTCAACAATTTTTGCTCATCAACTGGAATTTCAGACTTTTGTTTCATCACTCTGTCTTTCATTCTGTCATCATCTCTCTCTGTGGTGGTTCTGTCTTAAGACTTGGGAATGTGAAAGGCTCCAGTTAATTTTCAAATGGCCCTCCTCCTCTTCCCAATGAGATGGAAACATTAATCAATTAGGTTGGCCCTTAAAGGATCTGAAGGAGATGAAGCTCCCCTCTCTCTGAAAATGAAATGCCACAGACTTTTAAATCCAGTCAAAGGGCATTTTTCCCAATCTTGCTCTCTCTTTTTTTCTCCCCCCTCCCTTTCATTCTCCACTCCCTGTTTCATTCATCTTCCCTCCCATCCCCCCCTCATTTCTCATGTGCAACACAAGTAGAAAGTCGGGGGGAATGAGAAGATGGTGAAGAGGAGGGTTTTATTCCACAGTGCAATGGGAGGATGAGGGGATGATGGGGCTGTGAAAACATGAGTAGAAATAATATTTTCAGAGAGCAATCTAAGGGGTTAAATGTACAAATTCTGTCATTGTTTTTGCATCGAAAGGAGAGAGAGAAGTAGATTTACATGTACATTGCTCCAATTTTTGCTGCAATTTAATGTAAAAGTCAGAATTGTAAAAAAAAAAAAAAAAAAAAGTATTGAATATGGTAACATTTAATTTATTTTGATTTATTTTATTTCTGATACACAGAGAAGTCAGAACAAACCAGTTGTCAATTATATTTGACATGGAAATGTTGCAACAAATAACATGTAATCTAATAAAATATCATACATCTGTGTATGAATAGTAAATATTGTATGCAGTTGGTTTGCATCGGGGGGAAATGCAACAGCAGCTAATTACTAGCATGGAAGAGGGTCACACAGAGGGAGGAGCGTACTCCATGAATGGCAGTTGTTTCAATGGCCGATTGTCTAAAGGAACAAGAGACAACATAGTCTCATTATTGAAGGTCAGTGGCTAGAAAAGGTTAGCAAAGGTTCACCATTGAACAGGCCTTTGTGGTGCGCCTGCCACAGCCTCACACAGAATTGATTCACATAAGCTTTGATACAAAACTCAACTGTGCTTTGGTAAAGAGAAGTGCAAATTCTGCAAAGTGCTCGTTGGTGTGTTAATTGTTGTTATTCTGGAACTGTTGTACATTTCAGTTTATTTGCACTTTTAATTTTTATTTGCCAGGGGAAATGTTCCCAAAGTCTTAAATGATGTCTTTTTAAAATGTCTTCAGTTGTTTATAGTACAGTACTTTTTTATTCCTCATAGGCAGGCCTTCTCTGACAGAACATACAGACACATGATCTCATAGGGGAGCAAATAAAATTTACAAGGGGCCAAAAGCACTCTGCATTAGAATAGACGACAATGGTGTCCCTTGTAAGGCTGCGATCAATGTGTCAGACTTAAGAGACATTAAGCTAGAAAGTCTGGATGATGCATTTAGACTTATTAGAATCCTTGAACTGTGTCTTGTCATACCATCACTTTCCAATGTTTTTGACTTTCCCAGGGTCCCATATAGATTAATTTTCTTGTATTTCCATTTGTGATCATTGTAGTTTTGAACCGAGTAATAGAACACACGTTGACGTGCATGGTTGAGGAGAAACAACTTAGTGAGCTGAATGCTTTTTCATTCAGCATATTCTAATAGCTGGAGATGGGCAGAAAGGTAGGAGGCAATAATTGTGCAAGTGAAAAGTTAAGCACCTGAGTAGCACTCTGATTTAGCTCAAATTGGCATGAAGCGAAGTTCATTGTGTGAGAACCAAAGTCAAAGTCATTCATAAAGGTATTTACAAAGCATTTTTCATGAGCTGTTCTATCAAAAATGATTCACAGAACACAAATGACCCAAATCAAAGCAGCGGTGAGTCGGTTCAGCATAATCAGTTTCCATGGGTTTGATTTTTTTTCCACAAATTTAGCTGTTTCTATGTAAGACTGTGAAAAGAGTGCTTTGTGGTCATTAATGAGTCATCCCTCCGCTTAATGGACCTATTGAACTATTTCCTGTTTACCATTGCTTTTCTGTTAGCTTTTCTCAGGACAACCTTATATGGCATTGCTAGCTGTGGACCAAAAGCAATGTTGTTACAACATTTACATTAGTGCTAAATTCAATCAGAGAGAAAGATAGCGACATTTACGACTTCAAATTTGGGTTAAATGAAAAAAAAACAACATCCTATTAAAAATAACCTTGTGTTCCTCAGATGTCAGAAAAGAAACCTCTTCAGCTAGAAAACTTCTGGCAGTAATTTCTAAACCTGAAAGCTTTGACCTGTTTTACAGAAGAATAAGCATTAATATTTTACACAAAATGACCAACAATGAAAGTCCTGTGGTGTTGACGAAACTGCACCTTGACAGCTTCACTTCCCATAACTAGTGGGGAACTGAAGGTCTTATTATAGTGACATTAAATAACACTTGCATAACTCTGCTTATTTGTTACAGATGAGAGAGTAGGCTAATGTGTGTTCCCTCGTGTTGGGGGAGGAGGAGGGGATTGCCACATTTTGCATTTCATGTCTATGCTTTTTAAGCTTTTTTTTGTCTTCTATTTAACGCTGTTTTAGTGAAGCTTAGAGCTAGTGCTAGTGTTTGGATTAGTCAGTAGAGGAATTATGTGGCCTAACAACTAGAAAATGTGTAGAGGCTGTTAAGAAATTGGTTACAGTGCTGAGATCTGAGCATCTAAAGGTTTTCTTTTTCAGTTTCTTAATCTTTCATATGCACAGTAGCCTATGTAACGTCTGCTGCTAGTGGTATCTTGATCAAATCAATAATAAAAGACAGTATTGGGAGGTGCTATCTTCACCACCTTTACCGTCAGCCCTCCTGGTTAGGACTCCTTCGGGGTCAATGGTTCAGGAAATCAACTGTTAAAAACACTGAATAATGCAGTTTCACATCTAAAGTCACTGTTTCGCTGTAAAGCAGGCAGAGGCGCCAGGAAGGGCTCAGAGCTCAGTTTCACTCTAAGTAATCAGTAATTCGGGGGGCCCATGTGGCTCAGCCGCTCACCTGGTAGAACCTGAACCACAATGAGGTTCCAGTCCGACCCATGACCCTCATCATCCTCTGTCTCCCTGACTGTCCTGTCTCTGTTACTGCAGCTCTCTGATATAGCTCTGACTGACTTTTTATCAGAAATGGGTTAATTTAAATGAAGCTACTATCTGACAAGCTGGCAACACCTTATGTGGACTTCCATTTCTGTTTTGCATTAAGTGAGAGGAAAGGTCAGGGGGCCGTGGACATGACCAGGGTTCACCCCCTGGGTACCATGACCATTTGTAGAAAATGTTATCTCCGTCTGTGCTGTGTGGTTATTTCATTCTGGACCATCATGGCTGGCTGATCTGCCACTGCCATCCTTAGAAGTCATGTCACTGGTGTGGCTAAAAATAATCCTCATAATTTCTCACAAGTTGATTCTCAAACTTTGTTCTTTAAACTGCAATAAGGAGGATGAGTCAAGTTATGAAGTCAGTGAGACTGAGCTGTGCATGGGCAAAATAAGCTCCCTGAGATGGAGATGGAACTACATCATTCTGAATGGACCACCATTTCTATCATTTTTATTCTATTCATTTTAATTCGTCTGTTCTAGAAACCATCAAAATGACCAATGAACCAGAACTACACCTCAGTGTCAAACCCACTCAGACTGCAGAGAGGAACCTCACAGTAAGTGGACCGATAACTTATCAAGCAAAGTGCAAATGTTAATCATTAAATGTTAAATGTTATATAAACATATATGACATATCTTAGCAATATGTTTATAGTGTTTCATATTGAAGAAAGCTACAACTGTTGTTTGAGACAGGAGAGTTCTCTTTCTGCTTCTTTGATTTCTCTATTGTTCTCTTTCTGTGATAATATCTTTATACAATCAAATCGCCACCATTTCCAGTCAACATAACAATCACAGCATAAACATGTTTCCCTCTTCTTTTTAGTCAGGAGAACGGGTAGTTGTTAATGATATACAGCGATGTAATGAACAAAAACCACAGCCAAACTGTGTCTTGAGATAAAAGAATGAATTATTTATTTGGCATTGTTTATTGTTCACTGGTGAAAATCAGTGAACATTTCAATGTAGGAGAAGAAAAAACAAACTCACTAAATCCAAGAGGGGCGTCTTTATCCTTTGCATTCATCTGTAAATGTTTTGTTTTCAAGTGAAAATGTGCATCAATTAATTAAAGAAAAACTGAGAGATTCTCTTCTAAGCTGATTGTGTGTATATAAAAAAGCACATTATAAGTTCCCTTAAAACAAAAAAAACAATATTGTTATCGGCTGAGAGTTGTTTATGTCTTAAAGGCATCTGAAAGTAAATTAAGTATCGGTTTTCGAACAGTGAGATCACCTAAGATCAGACATAGAAGATGTCAGCAGTGGTGGTTTTATAACTAAGTACTGGCAGGGCCATAACCCCTAATGGAAAATATTGTTTGATATTTTCCTCTCATTTCCTGGTTCGGGCCGGAGCTCTCACCAAGGCAATAAAAAGTGTTTGTTCCGCTAATTGCTCAGAGTGGATGAATGTATTACACAAGATATGATTCTCATCCTACACCGGAAAGAAGTTGTTCTCAAGACTTTACCTCAGCGTCTATCCTTGTGTCATCTCCCCCCTTTATTTACATATTACACCAGTCAGAGTCCCTTCTTTGTCTGCCCCTCCACCCCACAACTAGTTCCACCCTCCACCACAGTCTCATCATTTATTTCCATTTATGAAATTTCTTCCACCTCACCTTCTTTTATATACTATATATATATATATATATTGAAAAAAAATCACTCATTTTCCCTCCTCTGTGGCGTAATTCCCTCTCTGTCTGTCTGGCTGATACTTGGTGTTAACGCACGGCTGCAACACAAAAACTACACACATTCCTTTCCCATGAAGCCATGGGTCGACTCATGCCAGACACCCCTGTGTACTGTATCCTCTGCTATAACAGGGACTGGAGTGAAGAAGTGACAGGGAGAGGACGGGCAGAGAGGAATCAGACAGACAGCGACACAGAGGTACAGAATGAGAAAGAAATCTGTATCCTTGTGACAGTTAACCTTATGAGCTTGGAGTCAGGACAGCCTGAGCTGGCAGCTGATGGCAGACCGCCACAGCAAGCCCACAGTGCGACCCATCTGTGCCTGGTATTAAAGCAGCCTATCACCCCAGGGCCGAAAACCACCATGCTGTGCAATAGCTATGTAGACATAGGCACAGTCCTGAGGGGGCCAACAAGTCACCCACTGTGATGCAGCTTGGTTAACACAAACATTTGTACAAAAAAAAAAAGAGAGAAAAAAAAGTCCAACACAACCAACAAATGAAGGGAAATATAAAAATATCCACATTAGGAATATATTACTCAGGTTATCGCTCGGTGTCACGAAAAAACACATTAATGACACTTTCTGACACTTATGCGTGAGCACATAACACCACTAGACCTCATTCTTGAAAACAGTGTGATCCACGTTTGGCCGTGAGCGAGGTTATTTTTCCTTTCTGAACTTATTTGAAGCTCTGGGGCTGGACATTGTTCTGTGTTTACATCCTGTTGTGTGCACCGCTGTGTGAGTATGTTTCGCATTTGTCCAGGTATGTGTGGATTGTGATTCTATGTGTGTGTGTGAATATGTGTGTGTCTGTTTGTGTTTGTGTGTGCCAAGGGTCAAAGCTGGAGCACAGAAGCAATGTGATATTCCATCACCTACTGGCTTTGCAGACAGGCCTCAAAATAAGATAAAGTGAATAAAGAAGCTGTCTGAAATAGATGTGGGTGTGTTAGTGGAGTAACAGAGAAGCTCACCGTGAGCAATTTATGGCTTTAATTATGTCGGTATTGTATTTCCTAATGTTTAGAGGCAATTAATATTTATCTTTTCGCCAATAACCTCTATTGTGTTGCTTTACAATGCTCACCAACAAGGGTTCATGCTGCACTGACTTTCATGTTAGACATTATGTAAAAAAGACACTGTGTCAGTGGATGTCCATGACAGTCCAGGGAGAAATAAAAGCAAAAATATGACAATAAGAACTGGATTTGATTTTCACCGCATACATTTTGGAGCTGCAGAGATACAAAAATATATTTTCACATTATATAACCACACAACAAAATCTATTATTTATCAGATTTCTTTTCCTGAGCTGAAGCTATATGATGTTTACATTGAGTGGATGGTTCCAGTTGAATATTCAAACACTGCATTGCATTAAAAGGAAATGTTTTACATTTATACACATTTGCATAAAAGCCCTCCTGACACACACAGCACCACTCATATTTGGACACAGTCAAATCTTGACTGGTAGGATTAATTCCAGGCTATGTAACATAACTACATGGTAAACCTGCGGTACAGGTGCAGTGCAACTAAGTAGCTACTCTTTACTCAATCTCACGTATTTATTAGTCTTCATTAGTTATTAGTCCAGCATCTCTACAGGAAATCTACACTACTGCTTTATTCGCTATTTTGCAAATGATTGTACATGCGTAACATATTATAAGCTCATGTGGTGCAAAGTTATAGATTAAACTACTCAGCAGTACATTGAATTGTCAAATGTGGTTTCACCTTAATCATATCACATTCCTTGATGAGTTTTATTTGTAATGGTGAGTTTTTTCCAATGTGATAATTTGTTATAAATAAAACTACAAATCAGAGGAGATCTCTTCCTCATTTTTACTTGTTGTTAGATATATACGTATATATATATACAATATATACGTATATACAGTATATATATATTAGGGGTGGAACGGTTCACAAAATCCACGGTTTGGTTTGGTTCACGGGTTTTCGATTCGGTTCGGTATACGTTGATCGTTGGGAAAATCAAATTATGTCTTGTATATTCAGGTTAAAACTGAAAGAGTGAGGCAGTCTGACATCTGATCCATCATTGTGACAGTCTTAGGTTAAAAGTAGGTGAGATTCTGGCTGCAAGAGAGGAGACAATGCTGGTTCCAACATGATTTTCATTTATTGGGCAAAGAAAGTTATCTTTAACAAAAGCTATTAATTATTCACTGAAATATATATTTATCAATTGTGGTTCTTATATCTAATGAAATATAAAAGTAAAAATGTCTCTTTATAGCTCTGACCCTTGAATTAGTGCATACAAAATAATTTAACTTTAGCCTACTACTTTTACAACCACATTATTTACCAACAACATAAAGTGAAGCATAGGCACCAGGCTGCATATATATACAGTATATATATTTTATTATTATTTTTCTTTTTTTGTATCAGAAACTGTTTATGTTGAAGTCAGACTCATTAGACTCAACCGGAACCTATTTTAACTGCAGGTCAAATGTTGGTTTGTAATATTGTCACGTCCACGCAGACACTTCCTCTATCCCGCCAGGCAGTGGAGAGGTAACCTGAACTCGGTTTTGAGGAGGACTCACTCTCCACCACCACACTCCCTGTCAGTCCACCCCCCCAGCCCCACTGACCCTCTTCTCCCCCGTCCCCTTCCCCCCCCTGGCTTGTTCCCCCCTGTGGCCGGTAGAGGTCGCAGCCCAGCAGCAGCGGCCGCCGTCGCCGCCGTGTGGACGGGAACACATGGATGGATCTGAGCGCTCCCACTTGACAAAGCTACAGCGCGTCTGGAAACCAGGAACGGAGCACGGGCGGTTCTTTTTTTTTTTTAGCTGGAGAAACCGTCGACAAGATCACCCGTGCGGTCTTTACCCGCAGCACCGGCTTGACAAACTATACTTGAGCGACACATTCATTCATTGTTGCTCTCTTTTTTTTGTTGTTGTATTATTCTGCGAGGAGGAGGCTCGCTCCCCCTCCTCCCCCACTTCTTTCTCCAAGTGAACTTTATAGGGATGTTATATCAGAGCATCACCGCGCTCAACCTCCAGATACTGTTAAAGTGAACGGACGTGAAGAGTGAACGACCGGAGAGACTCTTCTTCCACTACTTCTACTTTTTTCTCTTGTGTTCGGGTTTGATACACAAGAGAAAAAGATACGGATAGACAGTGTGCGAGTGTGTGTGCAGGAGAGAAAGAGAGAGAGAGAGAGAGCGAAAGAGAGCGAGCGAGAGAGAGAGAGAAAGAGAGAGAGAGAAGTCGCACAGGTTTTTTGGAGCTACGCTTTCATGCCGTCAGTCTTGCGGACTCTGAGATGGACGTCAGATTTTATCCAGCTCCCCCTTCAAGCGTGGGTTCATGTACGTTACCGACTGACTCCGGTTTGGACTATTACCACTCCAACAAGGTAACTATTATCTCTACTTCACGCGCTTACTGTGGGTCAGATGTGCAGCCTGGTGATGATGATGTTGATGGTGATAGTGGTAGTGATGATGGTGATGATGAACGACGCGCGCACAAGTACTTTGGTTACACATGGTGCCCCCCCACCCACCCCCCCTCGTTATAGTGGCCAGTGCTGCACTTTCCGCTCCCCCGGGGATGAAGGAGTGTGTGACACGAGTGGACGTGGCTGATTTCGTGGCTCAACTTTTTTTTTTTTGTCGCTTTCCTGATTTGCACGTTGTCATTAAAGTCTGCGGAAAGCCACGCGAGACACCTGCTCCGAGCACGTGCACGCGTTTTTTTTTCTCGCTCTCTTTGTGTGTTTAGTTTTAATTGGAGTGCTCACCTGGATAAATCCTCGCCACGCCACGCCGTGCTGTGGCTGTCCTGTACGCAGAGTTGGAGCGCGCAGTTCTCTCCAGCGTGCAGCACAAGCAGCGCCGGCGAAAAGCTCCTCGCTTTGAAACAAACTGGACTCACATTGAATTTCTTTTTTTTTCTTTCTTCTTTTAATGGTAGTATGTGGAGCAGCAAATTGTCCTCTTTGCAGTTTAAATCTTTCCGACCTAAGAGCGGAAACACATGGCTCTTATCTGCCTCACACGGGTTCCCACATGGGTAAATGCACAATTTGTCCGATAAACAATTATCAAGATTACGTCTAAATGTGACGTTACTTGTCGGGGCTATTTGTGATGCTCTGAGCCGGAACATAAAACGCGTCCTGAGACCAACCAGTCTCCATTCGTTTGTGTTATTTAGTCTCAATGCTCCATTATATATAACGCCTTTCCATGAAAACTGCACAGATCCTTATTCTGAAATTGTTGGCTCTCAACACCTTTTTTGCGCATTCTTCCAATCTCATCACAGGAAAACTTTTATCCAGGAATTGATCATTTATCAGGAGAGTAAGGATAGTTTTAAATTAGAAAACATGAAATACTGAAGTTTGGTATTCTTTTGTGTTGATATCAAAACGTTTTACGCACAAAATATTACAGTAACCTCAGACACTTTGATTGGTTAACTCGTAAATGTGTCATGGATATATTGTAACATATAAACTTCTATTGGAAGGAGCAGTTTAAATAATGCCAAGTTTCCTGAACTAGTCACTTATTGATATTTCTGTTAAATTTCATGGGGCCACCTGTAAAGTGATCACTTTCCTCTGTCTGTTCCACACTTTTCATGCTGACTCTTTGCTTTACTGATTTTTAAAAAAAGGTTTTAGATAAATGATACTTGGAAATGATACACCTTGAAACAAGGTGGTAGTTTCTCATTCAGTGGTCAAAATACAACATTGTGTAAACATCTGTCAGTAACTACTGGGCACAGTGAGAAGGAGACATTATACCCACAGCCACTCAAATAGGTTTGCTTGCCTTAGCACCTGGAGAGAGGCCAGCAGGCAGTTAACATTTTGCTGATGACAAAGTGAAACATTATAACACAGTACAATATTTGAATTGTTAATCGCCTCCTGTGCATACACACAGTCACCTGTATGTATATACATGCGCGTGCACACAGTGTCAGCTGCACATGCACACCCTCCCCCCACACTCATAATCACATATACGCTTGTTTCTTTCCTCACACACACACACACACACACACACACACACACACACACACACACACACACACACACACACACACACACACACACACACACACACACACAC
The DNA here is from genome assembly GCF_045865225.1 of Trachurus japonicus. NCBI lineage: Eukaryota > Metazoa > Chordata > Actinopteri > Carangiformes > Carangidae > Trachurus > Trachurus japonicus. The sequence continues at coordinate 34,536,806 of NC_140911.1, forward strand.
AGCAGCTGCAGATGTATATTTAAGATCACAATGGGACCTGGCTCTGTCTGACTGGGACCCTGTTGTCCCGGGTCTTTGCAGTGTTAACACAATGAACTGTACTAGTTATCATGATTCAGCGAGCGTAGAGGTTGTTGGCCTGGTAAGAAGCTGGTTTAGGTTTCAAGGGCAGACTCGTATAACATTGTCATTACTAAAGTAACAGCTGTGACTAAGATGTAAAGTGACACATTATCTGTAGTGTGCTGCTGCTGCTGCTACACATAACTGTTGAATAGTGATAGAGGGGATATGTATGACATTTTGGCAATAGTTCATCCTAATGGCAGGTTCATTTCAAGAGCATAATGGGAGTTGACCCCCTGGAATAGCACTGTGCCAACAGCTCGGCAGTGGTCTAATACTGTTTCTCCTGCAGGTGTTGAGAGTGCAGTTTGGAAAGATGATACAAAACAAGTTCTTTTTTATGTCACAACTATTATATGGGTGATTACAGCTATTCTGTTCATGCCATTTTATTTTTACACAATGTACGGTCACAAGCAACAATGGCAGTTTTTTCTATATTAAGAGATGTACACATACAGTAATATAACCTCCTCCTATTTACAGTATTATGTATGTAGCCCAAGTGAAACTCAGTCATTATACATTAACGTACAGTACCAAACAAACCGACCAGGAAGTGAGCATAATACTAAGTGGGACAGTCCATATATAAAAGCCCAATACTTCCTGTTCAAGTGGTGTAAAGTCTAAACACATCTATTTTCTGAGAGGGACTGTTGGGCTTTGTGAGAATGGCTGTATACGTGTGTAGATATACTCGGACCTGTATTCACTCTGTTCTCTACATGAAGGGGTTAAAAATTGAAGAACGTAAAGAATGCGTAAGCTGAAGTCAGTCCGAGCTGATCGGCCACATCGAGGCTGATGATTGATTGATGCATGCCAGGAATATGGATCCCACTGACAGAATAAGTCAATAAGCACAAATCTATGAATGCACTTGACCTTTGAATTTAGGTGCTGGTTTCTCTGCAATTAGATATGAAGCAACAACAACATACATAATGGGTAACAATCATTAAATATCTACAATCAAAAAGCGATGCTTGGATTTCTGTTTTTCAAAGCAAAGTCTCATTCATGATTAAAAGAAAAATGATGAGAAGATAATGAGACAAGAAAAAAATGCCATTGTGCTTTTCTACATTTCATTGTAAATTCCTTGATAAAACAACCTGAGCATCCACATCTCAGAACAATGCAAAGAACAACACATGAGAAAAGCATTGATTTGTATTTTGGTATGAACCCCACGGCTCTGTTGCTCTTCTCAACTCCAGCCAACTTGCATTGTCCTGCACTTGCACAATCACCGTGAGTCATCTTTACTTTTCGCCCAAGATTTCTCCTAATCTTTTTGAAGCCTCTCTGTATCTTTCCTGGCTGAGTGGGAGGCTTGTTTGTTCAGCGTACACTCAGCTGCGTATACCAGCGCTGAAGGCCACTTCTTCGCAAATGCCTGTTTTAGCGGGAGACTATTTGTCAAATGCATTATGACTTGTGCATACCCCCGGGCAGAATCACTCCGGTGAAATGAAGTTGGATAGATTACTGTAGCTGTTCCACTTTCTCCTCATCCCTCTTCCCTCTAACAGCACAGTGCCCAAGAGAGAGGCTCTCGTGTAATTATACTGTAGTTATACTGTAGGTTTATAATCCAATGGTTAGCAGATGTTATTCTTTACATAGTTGCAGTCTGTTCCAACTCACTGTACGTTATTTATATATGCCGAAGCTGTTTTCACCGCAGTGCGCAGCAAACATCTTATTGATACAGTTTTGTTTGTGCAGTGCATGTACTTACAGAAGTGATATCTCAATCAAAGCGTTACTGTTTCAGGATTGTATGCGTGCAAAGTGCCTATGTGTGTGCTGCGCATTCCTAATTGCTAATATACCTTGAGGCAAGATGTATGAAACATGTGTTAACAGGATAACCCTCATTTATACATTGATCCAGGTTTCTCCCACATGTGTTACACTTTGCCTCATTGTACGTCTACTACATGACTACACGTAGCAAGCAATGAGGATTTTTTTTTTGAAGAGCACCCCCTCCCCAAGAGGTCCATTCCATTTCCACTGCTATCCAAATCACTGTATTAGTCATGGGATACTTCAAAGTATGGACAGGCAAAAATATTTTCCATGTTGAATTCTCAGAATGTTTTTTTTTTCTCTCTCCCTCTCTCTTCAAAACATGATGGTAATAGAAACAGAAAAAGACGAGTTATTCCAGCAGTACCTCATTCTGTACACAGAGAGAAGTTAATTACATGGAGGCAAGCATTCTTGGGTCGACAGCGTGGACTTGGGGTTTTTCATTGTGCCCATTCATAACATTCTGCTGACTGGCCAGTCCGAGTTGCAATATCCCAACCGTTCTCACTGGGAAAATGTTAACCCATGCATGACTCAAAATGCACACACCAGAGGGGGAAAAGCACATGCATAAAGCTGGTGGAACTGGGAATACTCAAAAGTGGCGAGTTTATTGTTCTAAGGCCGTTCCAGTCGGTTAACGCTGAGCAGATAATAGATAACGTGGTATGGAGTTGTGGAATGAACATTATTTTCTGTTTTTAAAAGGAATAAATTAAAACAGTCTACTTTTTCACGTTTTTTTGTTTTGTTTTGGTTCAACCACTTCCTGGCACTATTCATAATCAAGTCTTTCTGTTCCCCCCCTCCCTCCCTCGTTTCTCTCTCTCTCTCTCTCTCTCCCTCCCTCTCTGCATCTAACTTCTTCTCTCATTTACCTTCCCAGCAGCAATGTCAAAAGGTTATGGAGGGAAGCCGGATCGCCTGGGGCTGATTGTGTCTTTGAGTTAATGATAAGTAGCTACAGTGTTATTCTCTGGAGCAGCAGGGCTTAGATTGTGTTTGGTGCATAGACCATTACAGTGGGAGAAAACTGCACTATTTATGAAGATTTTCTGTTTTGATCGCTGGTATGAAAAAGAAGAAAAGCATGGAAGTATACAGGCCCGTGTTGAGTGCACCTCTCATCTGAATCAGATTGATGATTGAGTGAGCCACATTCGCAAGTGTTTATGTTATTCACCTGTGTTACAGCGCAGTTACAACATAAGGGGGAGAAAGAGCCCGACACTGGCACCACCACATCAATGATACTGTAGTTTCTGTTCTGCAGCTACATCTACTTGAGGTGTCATGAGGTATTTTAAGGACAGCAAATGGCTGTTTAGAGAACAGGTGAATGGATACAGCACCGTCCATAACAGGGATTTACCACCGTGGACTTCAGTTTAACCTACAGGATGGTGAAGGTGACAAAGACTCAACTCAGACTCTGCTGCACTCGCCGTTGCTCTGCTCTGCACTTTATAATCTAGTCCAGACATGACTCAGAGCTACTAGAGGTGTTAAGAGGGTCATAAGTCATGTATGGCTGAAAATAGATAGTATAGTTTATCCTGCCTGGTTAGCTACTTAATCACCTCAGTCCATAGAAACAGGCTATTTATGTCGATGATTGATTGCATTAACTGCAAAGAATTCAGTCATGACAGTGCATTTTTTAAAACTCTTCCCAATATACTTTTGTGATATACTGCTCCGATCCAAATCATTTCTATGCTGCTATCTCGCTGTAATCTATCAGCCAGTAAGTCGGCTTATTAAAAGAAATCACCGGACTGCTTTTTGGGATGGTTTTTCAGGCATGCTGGTGACACGAACGGCAAACTGTACCGCGATGTGTAACCCCCCCCCCCCCTCGCCGTATCACAGAGACGTCAGAGTAATTCCAATTTTGACGTTGATTGGGAATCGAAGCGGCCCCGGCTCTGGCCCCGGCTCGTGCCCCTCATTAAATCACATTAACCCTAATTATCGTCACTGCCCCTTGAAACCCAAATACTGCAGTCAGGCTTGACTCTTGGCTCCTCAGCTGGATGCTGGGTGTGTGTTTCATCCCCTCAATTTGTGTAAAGGAGTCCAATGTGCCAAAGCGTTTTAGACTGTCTTCACCTCAAGAGGCCACTGGTTCCTCAGTAGCAATAGCCTTGACTGCCTGTCTGTCTCTCTTTCTCTCTCTCTCCATGTCTGTCTGCCCCCACCACCAACCCCAACCACCCCACCCCCACCCCCCTCTTCTACCGCCTCCTTCCTCAGCCCAGTTTCCTTGTGCTGTTTTATATTCAGTTCTTGATTGGTTGGGGGATGGGGTGGTGGAATAGCATTTGAGAGGTTAGCTGGTTAGTGCAGGGAGGGGGAAGTAGATTTGGGTGTGTATAGAGAGAGAGAGAGAGAGAGAGAGAGAGAGAGGAAGAAATAAAGAGAGAGTATAAGAGAGAGGCCGTAGATGGAGGGAAAATAGAGAGAGATTTTTAGGGGTACTTTATTTTTCAGCTCGCCATTGAGTCTGTAATGTCATTCAACGATGTGGAAACCAAAATGAGCCTTGCCACCAGATGTGTTCCAGTCCAGATAGCGACTTGAAAGACAGACGTTTATTGTTTTAGTGCATTTGGTGTGGTTCAAGCCCAAACTGCATGAAATGCTGATTGATGGATTTCACTAAAGAATGTGTGTGTGTTAGAGAGAGAGGGAGAGAGAGAGAGAGACAGAGAGAGAGAGACAGAGAGAGAGAGAGGAGAGAGAGGGGGGCATCTGCTTCATGTGATTTATTTAACCATTTCTGTGCTCTGTTCTTGGCTCTGCCTGCTGATGAGAGGATGAAACTGACTGTATTTCAATGTGCTTCAGTAGCATATCAAAGCACATTCACTGTCCTTCTTTTCTTCTTTCTATTAGCACAAGATATAATAAACTGTAATAAATTCAGCATTGTTAAGTGTATAATTAAAAAAACAGTATATCATGATTTAATAGAGACAATTACACTTTTGCACAGTTGCTGCTTTAAAAAAAAATTATAACAACAAGAATATTAAATATTCAAGCTGCTGTGACCTTCTGTTATGTAACTTTATATATTTGGTTCGCCAAACGTATTGTTGTTGCTGACATTTAGCATCATCCACATGCATGTGGTTTAGACTGTAGGTCAGGAAGTGCGCAGATCTTTTTTTTTTTTTTTTTTTTTTGCAACAGTTTCGGTATCCCTACTGCGAACTACATGTCCTTAATTATTACAAAGCAACATCATTGTTGTTCCTGTTGCTTCATGATCACTTCATCTTCCACGGCAACACGCAGCCGACAAAGACAAAACATTTTCCGTAGTGTTTAAATGCTACAATTCCTCCAGCAAGTGAAAGAAAAGCTGATCTTCATTAGGATAATTGCTTCATTTCATTCATAAACAAGGAGACCACAAAGTGATTCTTCTAGATGCAGGAGATTATGAGTACAGTTATTGGCCTTGGCAGATTTGTGTATACCAGGCTTTGGTACATAAATTAGCGTAATCATTGTATGAGAAAACCATATCAACATTTTAAACAAGCACAGACGGAGCTCATCATCTCTCACTTTCACACTCGCCACTCTGCTAAGATCTCACAGTGCGTCCAACAATTTGTTTTTCATTTCAGCTCTCTGGGAGCGGCGTATTATGGCCTCTGTTTTCAGCGCTATCATGATTTTTCTTTTCAGTTAAAGGCTCTACGTGAAATGGTGTGAGGCTGCCGTTTAGTCTTTGCACAGGAAATGAAACACTAAGGAGAGGAAGGAGTGAAGGAGAGGGAGGGGGGGACGGGGTGATTTTGAGGCACCTTGACAGGTCAAGAGTGTGGAAGTTTTGGCAGGTTGTGAACTCGAATGATCGTATCTGTTCTGGGAGGGGACAGTGTTTCCCATCGGGATGAATGATTGGAAACTCATCATCAGAATTGTCTTTTCACTCTCCCATTCTGAAGAATTACGTTTGAATTTAAAGACTGACACCTGATCCAGGTGCAGGTTATATAGAGTCTAAGATTGTATTATAAGATGCGCGGGGGAAATTTGCCTGTCAGAGGAGCAACATGGCATGTGGTTTATTTGTTGGCATTTCAATCCCCTGGCTCCTCTCCTAATGGGTGTTTCGTCGGAGAGAGGGTCTGCACGGATTGCGTGATCCAACAGATTCCATAGGACGAATGTATAAAAACATTGATAAACATAGTGTGTGTGCTGTCGAAGAATGCAGCTGTTGGGTGTATTAAGAGGGGTTCGCAAGCCTGGGCAAACATGAACAGTTGTCTTAGCTTCCTGAGGCATGTCCTGTGCAAATAGAACTGGAGATGACTGGTTCAGGTCTACGCTCACAGACCATGGGCCCACTGAGTACACACGCTTGGATACGTGCAGGTAGATGCATGCATTCTGTACTGTACATGCAGATGTGAGCAGGTCCACACTTGCTCATGGTGTAAATAAACACATGTGACCACAAAAATTCTTTCACATTGTTGTTGTTGTTGTGCAGCAGCAGCAGCAGCAGCAGCACTCCTGAACCCACCACTGTAGCGAATACTGCCTGGATAGAAAATGAATGTTTTCAGATGTAGCAGTTGGAGATCACATTTAACACACTCAATAAACTGTGAGTGCGATTACAGTCATTATTTTTGGTTGAGACGGGTGTATTAAGCAAGATGTGTGATTAGAAAGATAAGTAAGCTTTATTTGTTTTACTGTTTTTAGTTTCACACATCTCGACGCTTCCTTCTGTAATTTTCATGTGACTTTAAAGGGACATTGTGTAACTTCTCCTGTTATCTATTCACGAAAATCGATTATTTCGTTCAAAAGTCTGTTTTTCATTAATCAGTAATCACCCCCATCAACAAACTGAAGTGTTCCAGTAAGCTCTGAATTAGCCGTTCATATCATTCATATCTACATGAAGCGGGTAAGCTCGGTGCTGGCTGCCATGTGGTGTCGTCATGTTTTTACGTTCAGTGGCAGCGTGACGGTAGGAAACCACGGAAACTCAGCGGAGACACCGGAGCTGTCGGCTCAGGTCGAGGTGGCGTCTGTGAAAAGTCACCGCGGTAACGCAGTGAGGAGGAATGGAGCGTTACACTGATGCTGCATTCACCTGCAGTCGGACAGACGGCCGTCGGTAACAAACCAGATGTAATTTTAGTCACAGAAGTCGAGAGAAAGCCGGTAAAACGTGGGTCAGGTAAACAATACCACATCGCCATGACAACATATTGTCACGTGTATTGTTTTGCCTCGTGCTGACGGACCACTTGTTAACATAGAGGCTTGTTTATGCCGCGGCTGTCGTCCGTCTGCCGTCTGCCCAATTTCACGTGAATGCAGAATGAAAAATACGATTGAGTTGCTTGCGATGTACAACCACAACGCTAGATGGGAGTAATTCCTACACAATGTACCTTTAAAACAGATTAAAAAAAATAAAAAAAACGACAACCTCTCAGTCAGCAGGACAGGAACAGAGTGACATCATTGACGTCAGATAAATCACTGACATTAAAACGTAACTAAACACATGCGGCCTGTGATCTGTGTGGCGTTTCTGTCAATGGAGTCACTTCAGGATGTTAGTTAGCTGCTGAGGCCACCACGGATTGGTCCTCTGCCATGTGCTGTTTGTCTCGGTGCCTCTCTGAGCCAAGTATGTGTGTGACTCCCCTTCCTATCACTGCAAACCCACAGTGCCCCCGGGCCCCTTTTTGCCTCAGTCTAGTAAACCACCTCTGGCACTTTTGGGCTTTGTTCATAATATTTTCATTGTAGCTTTGCCTCACTTTCCAAGAATTCCATTCTCTTTCTGTGTGTTGATAGTCTGTGTTTGTTTCCCAGTCAAATGTGAACACTTAATCTTATAGAAGCCCACCCTATACTTAAATGTCTTCTTCTTAGCATATCAGTGCTCGGTGTAATTTGCCATCTTCTCACATGTTTGTTTTTAAACTCTACACACACCTACACTGAATATTTCTTCAATATTGTGCACTGGTGCTCGGTATTGCACTTTAATAATTTTTATTTCTCAATAATGTTGTGTCTTTATAAAACGTGACTCCTCTGTTTCAGCCCCTCAGTATGTTGATTGGTATGTGATGTGTTGGTGCAGCTGAAAACTGAGTGTGTTCGCTGTGCAAACACAGCATTGCTGGCTCTCCTGGTTTCACTTAATCTTTGACACAAAGGCACTGGCATGTGGCCGGGCTCTCAGACAGGTTCAGTGACAGAGGGAGAGAGAGGGAGAGAGAGAGAGAGGTGGATGTGTGCCCCAAAATATGGGATAATTACTTAAAACTTAACCAGGCTCTATTAAGAGTTTTTTAGTTGTTGTTTTTATTCTATCTACATAGTGAGATCACCTTTTGGTAGGATTTATGTGGCTGTTGAACACAGAAAAGCAAAAAGGCAGCAGTGTGTGACTGATACCATGCCTAGTACTTTGGTCACCTCAAGACCTTAGCCTGAGCTGTATAGAGACATCCACACTCCTGCCAGTCTGGATGGATGATTTATTTGCCTGCCATCCCATAATTACCCACCGGGTAGATGGGAGGACCTCTCTCAGATTATAGTTTGTCTTTGCAGTAAAAAAAAAAAAAAACGCCTGCAAGACTTTAAAGGATTTGCGAGTAAGCTCTTTTAAAGGTCTTTTGATGTTTTATCAAGGACTGAAACATTAATTGGAAATATTTGCTATCCGTGTAATGATGTGGATGTTAAACAAACCATTAGAAACATTTCAGAATGGGAAACATCTTATTTATTTTTGATCCAAATTGTGGTGTTATCTGGAGTTGTGTTCTTAATTACGGCAATTCTGCTTGTTAGCGCTGAGGAACGTTACCTCTTGGCACAGCAGACAGTTGTTTGCAAAGTTTGATATCGTTCAGATGCAGCAGCGTTTTCACAGTCTTATAAGTATGGAATGAATATTTTCACATCAAAAGATTTGTTTCTGCGGGTTTCTCTTCTCATTCTTTCTTTCTTTTTTTTTATTGTACGTGGCTCGAGGCAAGAATTAATCCAAAATGAAAAGTGGTGACCTCTCATCAGACTCTGACAGGATTTTGCTGACACCAGCCGTGGGTAATCACCAGCTTTTTGGCAGCAGAAAGGCGTCAGTGCTTTACTAGGTATACACCACCTAATATTCTTTTAATTGACTTCAGAGAAATTGTATCAAGACGTGCTGATGAAGTTACAAATTGGCTAAAGCAGCTCATTCTGAGAGCCAGATCTCCTTGTTCCCTTTGGTTTGGTTTGTTGTGCTTTCTGCTGCTCCGCATAATGACGAGGGTGGAAGAGTGGAAGATTTCAATTACTCAGAGAAAGTCAAGGAGGTTGTTGAAGTTTGAGAAATAAAACACGGGCTGGTTGCTATGTGGAGATTGCGCCCATTTGGAATGTAATTAAATTGGTTTGGCTGGTAGCCAGTGAGAAAAAAAAATACATTCCTTTTCTTCTCATCTCAAATGAAAATGTATAGAGTGTTTTGCTGAAAAATACCTGGAGGGAACAGTAGGCTGTTGAATATTTGCAATACAGCTTGCATTGTGCAGTTGAAATGAGTTTTGAGATGAGTTATCCGTTGTGGTTTCCCCTTTGACATTTCAAAGGTATGCAGCTTTTGAACCATGGATTTACTGTAATCTATTTTTTTCCTATTATTGATGTGTGGTTGAGTTATAAACTGTAAATTGGCTTCTCTGCCATTACACTGACTGTGCCATATCAGAAACCACTAGGCCACGGTGCAGACACAGACTTTGTGATGATGTTTATATATAGTCCTGTGTAAACCCCAGTTGTTGCTCCCAGTCTACATATGAAACAGCACAAGACCATATAGAGTGTGTGTGTGTGTGTGTGAATCTTTCACCGGCTTCTCTGCTTCACCGCAAAGTAACCAACCCACACTGGGACATGCAACAGACTGTACCGCTATAATCTGAAAATAATGACCAACTGAATTCTATGCAAGGACGCACTACATAACAAAGAAAAAAAAAATTAAAGGGTGAAAGTAAAGAGGCTGCTGCAGAAAGTATACACACTGAGGGATTGCAACGTATAGCAAAAGGTATCTGTGGTGGGAGCTCAAAGCCTGCAAATGCTCTAACAGACACTGGGAGAATTTTAAGAGGCAGCCACATACAGCACAGAAATTACAGCCTTAGTTTACATAAGACGGTTCTGTGCTATTGATAAAACTGCTCAACGAACAAAGACATGTATCATAATCCATCATATACCTAATAGATAGATAAATAGATAGCATATGAAGTCAACCGTGTTACCACTTCCTTCCTTTCGACGAATGACGTTTGAGGTTGTTTTGGCACTCATCAAGCTCAAAGTACAAAGTGATCTTCCTCTTCTTCGAATGACCTCAGAGCAACACGGACCACAATAAAGAAAACAAATGTTGGCAGACTTCTTTTTTTTGTGTGTGTGTGTGCGTGTTTGAGAGATCTTTTTTGGAAAATTGGACTGTTTACATTCAAGGGAACTTTCATGGTTTCTCTTCAGGCATTTGTTTTGGCTGAATAATAATAGCAATTTTTGACCAGTCACAACAGCGTGAAAATGCCCCAAACAGTTGTATTATGAGAGACAGAGACACAGAGAGAGAAAGAGGAACCTGCAGATAAATTCAGAGGCATAAATGCGAGCTGTTAGGTTGTTGTGTGTTTGTTGCGGAGGCCTATAAAAATCCAGCCGCTTCTGATCCACATGTCGCCTGATCTGCAAATGTATCGAGCTGCCCACCCGGGCTGTTCTTACAAAATCAGCCTGGCATGGCGTTATAATAGCTTTTTCTTGTACGTGTCCTGTCAACTCAACTTAGCCTCTTCGGGTGCTATTTTAGTGTTAGTCAAAGAGTCGATAGAGGAAACTACAAGTCCTCCTGTGTATGTGTGTGTGTCGCGGCTCATCCCCAGAGAGCACATGGAAATATCCTCATGTGTCCAATGCGGTAACGCTGTCATAACCTCTGTGACAAAGTGTAGTTTACTTTGAAACCAGAACCACGGAGCGATGGAGGCGGGGAAGCCATAGTGAGATGATGATGATGAGCTAATTAGTAGGGGTCCACCACTGTTGTGCTAATGGCTGTTTGCAGATTTGTGGGCGCGCTGTTGTGTGGATCATGCGTGTTCTGTGTGCTCACGCTGGACGGCTGATTTTCAGTCAGAGGCTTAATCCTAAAACATGCACATGACAAAGCCTGCTAAGTGAATCAAGGAGCTGTGTATCAGTGGAAACAAGGCTCCTCCGTCTCCTCAATGGAGCTGTGGAGATAGAGCGAATGGGCACGGACGCATTGCCAACACACCTTCCGGGCATTGATTGTGTGCCATGGCTCTTTCATGTGCATCGTATGTAAACCAACATCTCAATAAGGCGTGGAATTTTTTTCTTCTTCTTTAATGTCGTCTTGCATGAGTGCCGTTCCAGATACTGTACACGTTGATGCGAGTAAACGTGTATGCGTGAACCCAGGCTTAAGGATATATACACTGTTAAGCTCTCAAATGATAATGGAAGTTCCCAGTATTGCACCTCTGTAACTTGTGCAAAAAAGCTAGAAGACAAACAGACTGACAGAGAGGAAGAGGTGATGGAGAGATAGAGCTTTATCTGGCACACTGAGAGAGAACGAGGCAGCTCGAGCAATTCTGCAAACTTAACAAGTGAAAAGAAAAGAAAAGAAAAGAAAAGAAGAAAAGAATCAGTAGAATAGCTTATAGCTTATAAGTGGGATACACACACGCGCACACGTTCACACAAACCGAGACCACGACTAGTCTTCTTCTCCAGGCATGCACGTGCTGACATGACACCTGCTCTCACTCTCATTTGTACTCACGCACCTGCTCACGCTCACTGTTATTTTCATTACAGCCGAGTGAGCGCGGTCCTACCTGAGACACCAGAACTCCCACCACACAGTCGACTTCAGCAAATTCACACAACTTAATTACAAAGTGGGCTGTTTGTCAATGCGGTGCTTGATGACTGGCTGTCTGGTTAAGGTATTATTAGGCAGCGGTTAGGTTTAGGGATTTCAGGGCTGTTTTCAGTATAGGAAAATATGAACGGACAGCAGTTCTTATCGAGGATTGAGTCATTTATGGTGTGAAAATGGCAAATATTTTCTGCTCCCAGGCCCTCAGATGTTGCTGATTTTCTGTGTTCATTTGAAAATCTTTGGGTTCTCGACCCAGCAAGCAACTGAGAGTAGTTTTTGACAGCTTGATCGATAACAAAAATGTTGTTATTTGCAGCCCCCCAAAGAAAACCAATGGACTGTCAGGAGGAGATGAGATGTAAACCTTCCATCTTCCATCTTCCTCACTTTTCATGTGGACAGCCTGCTTTGTCTGGATTAGCACTAAGTATGAGTGTGGGTAGTTTTAAGCTGTGTGAACAAATGACCAGTGTTGTCCAGCTTCCGCAGAAGATTGTTAATAGTTTTACGTATGCCTGAGGAGGGTTTGTTGTTTGGTCAAAAAAGAAGGTATCTCCAGGATATTAAAGCTGTGCTGTATGCAAAACGGTTAGATTTAAAAATGTTCCTTTGATGGGATCACTCTGTCACTGCTGTGGGATCAGGGCTTGGAACATCAGTTTTAATTTGTAGTACATACGTTTGAGGTAGCTTATTTAAACCCATCATTATGGTTGGTTTGGTGTTGCGTGACTTCTAGTGGCAAAGCAGGAAGTCATGTGATGTATATGGAGTGACAAACTCCGCAGGAGGCGAAGGTGGATGGATGAGTCAACAAAATATGGACGGTTCACAGAGGAGACTGCTCTTCATTTCCTCTGTGAAACTGGTGTTAACACATGGGTTTTTTTCTATGACACTTCGCCACCTTAATTATGTTTTATTACTGTAACTGTGACAACGAAGGCCCACCTTCACAGTGCTAACAAAGTGCTTATTTTAACCCAAAACTACAACCTTTCCCTAAACCAAGTCGTTTTTGTGCCAAAACCTCACCAAACCATGACCGTTCCATCAGCTTAACCGCGTGTTTATTATAGTAACCATGACAACGAGCGTCCGGCACACGCCCTCCTGCTGCTGTAGGTACTCTACACAAGGAGAAGGGACATATATGGTCGTTGTAGGGTTGGTATACGGTATGTGTTGGGGGGATTCCTGCTTCTTGACATCCCTTAAAAATGAAATGAGTATTTTCTGCGGTTGCTCAGACTTGTTTATTGTATTTGGCAACTACTATCGCTAAGCTGCACAAACAAACCCGAGCAACAAAGCAACATGAGGGTATAAGCAGGTCTCATGTACAACATGGAGGTGACAGATGAGCTAATTGGGGATTAACCGTTAATAACTGAAAGAGGTGAGACAAGTGCCGAGCCCCTCTCTGTGCCAAAGTCTGCGCTGATGTTTCTTTTCTTTCTGCTTCTGCTCATCCCCGTGTCTCACCTGCCACGCTTTTGTCTCTATCTCCCCAGATCCTTGTCCTCCCTGTCTCACCCTGCTGCCTTTCTTTTTCTCTCACACTCCTTATTCTCTCTCTCTCTCTCTCTCTCTCTCTCTCTCTGGCTGATTCTCATCAGCCTGTATTAGTTGCAGATGCAGAACTAAGTGGCTGTGACAACATTTTCAGATGCTCCAGCTGCCACAGATTTATTGAGTTATTAAAGTAATGTACTATGATTAAAAATGCTAATTTCCCCTAAATCGTATGCCAGCTTACACTGTTTTTCTTTTTTCAGAAGCTGATTTAATTACATGGAAAATGAGGAACAAGGCCCAATGATTCAATCTTTGCAGCCAATTGCCTCTCCATACAAAAATGAATTACAATTCATGATACAGAATTATTGTTTGTGCGACAAAAAGTGAAATGACAGCGGGATTGTTTTAGAGTGAATAATCAGAGCTTTTACTGTTAAATGTACAAAGCACAAATGCTCATGTTTGAGCTATTATATATATTAGCTTAGCTTGTATTTTGTTTATATATCATCATAGCCATCTCACCCCCGGCTATAATCTGAAAGAAAGGCTTTGAACTTAGTAGAGAAAAAAAATCCTTTAAAATCCTTATCTTGCTGCTAAAGTAAGCCACATGTAGGTTAGTTCTGGTTTTACATTTACAGCATGGGTTTTTAAATAACGAGAGGAAAAACTTTCCCTTCCCAATATTATTATGAATTGTGTCCTCGTCTATTCTGAATAATTTCCTTTCCCTGGGGGCTTTGTTCAGTATGCTTTCCTTGGCTCATTTCGGCCTCTCATTATGCATTGCATTCATGTATTCGTTTATATAATGTGCAACACTGCAGCTTCATTGGACAAATCTCTGTCGTTTTAGGCAGCATTGTGTGTGATACATGAATGGTAACATTTCTTTTCTTTGAATTCTTACTTCTTACTTAAAGCAGTCCGTTTCTCCCGCTGCAGTTATTCTGCAGAATGGAAAGAAGGGCCCCCTTTTGAACATCACCGGATTGAATCAGCTGCTGAAAAAGTAATTCTCATTTAAATAATGAGATAGAACTTTTTTTCCTCCTTGATCACTTGATCTTTTTGCAGAGCACTTCTGCTGAGCTGCAGATAGCACCGCTCTGCACTCTTATTCCAACCCTCTAAAAATCACTGCAAGATGACCAGAGGAGCTTCCACATATACCGTCTGGATCCCGTCCATATTTCTCTGTGTACTGTAACAGATCCTCGCCAGTATCAGCGCCACTTTATAGCACTTCCGTCTGAACAGGACCTATAGGTGAGCGTGTGAAATATCTGTGACCATGTCAGATGTCTCTCCCTCCTCCCTAGAAAAGGATTGACTCGTATGTATGAGTACGGCGAAGTGAGCTGCTCCGGCCTTCCAGATGTCCCAGACATAACAGAGGCTTGTCAGCTCTGTGGCTGGGCTCTAAATGGGTCACTCTCCTTGATATCACACAGCTCCTTCACAATGACCCCACTGTTCTCCTGATATTACAGCACACCAGGTGGCTCACTGTGAAAGTCATGGCCAGACAAATATGGAGTGCATGTGTTTGTGTGCAGTCAAAAAAAAAAACACATGAACATGCACACATGTGACTGCAGGGGTGTTTGTTTAAGGTGTGGAAATGGTTTTTTATTGCTCAGAGCGGATATTTTAATACACACCACCAGTCAAATTTACCAAACTGCAGCTTCTCTGAAAGAGCTTATAGAAGAAGCTCAGTGATGTGTTAAAAGGAAAGTATTGGATTTTTTTTTTCTGTCACTATACAATTTCATGTATCTCCTGATTCAAACCTTGATATGTGGAAAATGCATTCTGCATTGATCTGCTACTCGCCACTATCCAGAGCAGGGTATGCATGGCTGTATGTAACATAACATGCAATACAAGGAGCTCTGCAGAGAGGAGTAGGAGGGTAGTAACAAAAAAAAAGAAAGAAAGAAAGAGGGAGAGAGGGAAAGAGGGGGTGGGTGGATGGCAGTTCAGTGATTTCTGATTTATGGTTTGATTACAGACTTTCCATCCTGCCTGCCGTAGACGGGCTGTATTTGCCTGCATCACGTGAACTTTTTTTTTTCACATGGCCTAGTGGTGCAGCAAGCAAAGCAAGCTCTGGCTCGTTCTGCTCCTCGTCAAAATGAAACGCACACATTTGCACATAAACACACACACACTAGTAGGATGGCGTGCGCACAAATACACACTGATTGAGAGATAAAATGGAGAATGGCTCTTTTAGTCAGCTGAGCAGTCTCCCCTCCAGCAGCCTGGCAACCATTCAATACCATTTACCTCCTACTGGGAAATAATATTGATATTCATAAATGTACCCAGTAAAAGTACAAAAAAAAAAGCATAAAAAAAGCAATATAATAGACAATCTGATCCGAGTACAGGTGTACACTGTCTTGGGTTCATGACATTGCACTCATCAGAGCGAGTATCACCACATTTATTGCTGCAAATGTGAATGAGAAGCCAAACTCTCTTCGTCTAGAATGTCAATTCCACCATTTTGTAAGAAAGGTAGCCTTGAAAATACAGACAATAGACTTTTTCTTTTCACCTGTAGCTGGCTGGATATACTGGGAGAAGCATTCCATTAATAGTCCAGGAGTGATCGGACCTTGGCGAGAAAGAAACACAGTAGTGAAGTGCGCTCCCTTTATGTGCCATTAGTGTTTTTAACCAGCATCGATCCACCTGCATTTAGACCATGCTGGGTGTATGAATAGGATGAAAGCTGCGCTGAAGGAGCCAGTCACTGATATCATATCTCCCCAGGCATTCATTAAACTGCCATTCATTCTTCTCCTCAGGACCTCCTCAAGCCCCGTTACTTTAAATTGTCTAAATGCACATTCTGCACCGGGGACTTCTGTAAAGTCGAGAGCTGGGAGAAAAGCTGGGTCTTGATTTGCGACTTTGGTGGGAGGCTTCCAGCTGTCAGAATGAATACAACAGCGTTCAGCTTATCAAGGCCGGCCTTACTGGTGTTTTAACCTTCCTCTTGTGTTCGGGTCATCGGTGACCCGTTTTCAGGTTGCATAAAAGTACCTCATAAATTTGTTAATAGCATCAAGGCTTTTTGACTTTGTCAGGAACCTCTAGTTGAACAAAATAAAACAAAAAAACTTTTTTCACAAATTTCTAAAATGCTCTGGTTAAAATTATGACATTTGTGGTGTTAGGGTCAACTTTGACCCGATTATAACAATAAGAACAATAATTAGAGTTAAAACTGAAATCATAAGTGCAAAACCAACCTCTTCATGGATAATGAAGCCTAACAATGTAACCAAGAGATGAGAAACTAGTTTAGTGTGTTTTACAGCTGATTTAAGACTCGGGTCAAAACTGACCCTAACACCATAAATGGTAGCAGAAAGCTGACAAGAGGAAGGTTCATTTGAAGCCAAGGGGTTTACTGACAAAAAAGGCCCAGGGGACCACACCAAAAAATATTAAAACCAAAATTTTCATGGATAATGAAGCCTAACAATGTAACCAAGAGAAGAAAAACAGATTGTATGAAAAAAAAAAAAGTTTTAATGTATTTTACAGCTGATTTAAAACACGGGTCAAAACTGACCCGAACACCATAGATGGTAGCAGAAAGATAACACAAGACGAAAGTTAAACATCAGTTCTTATAATTACAAAAACTCGTCTTGACATTCACTAAACTGCTTTGTAACGTTTCAGCTGGAGTTTACAGATGGTTGACTAGCCATTTGGCTTTTAGTAGTTTATATCCTGTGGTGTGTTAGGCCTATTTGTTTGATGAAATCTAAATTTTATTTAGTTTTTTCCCCAACTGCATTCATTAATAGAGATTTTAGCCTCCTGTTGGTAATATCACTTAACTTCCAGTGATCCAGTTAGGGATTAGCATCATTAGCTTGCCCAAATATGTGATTTAGCAAATGTTAGCCCATGTTGTGCCAGTGTGTTTAAGTTATAACATGTTCATGTACAAAGCACAAGGTACAGAACTGCCTGCCTTTGCACGATTTGTCAGAACAATCATTTGTTATCACCACAACTGGATCCATTAGCTTAGAGGCCCCTCCTTTGTTACAGTACAGGACCAAGTCAACACTGAGCAGGAGCTACTGTTGACTCAGCAGGTGTTGAAATAATATGAACAAAATGTAAGGTCCAGTGGGAATCACATCACAGGAGCCTAGGTTGCTAGCTTTGCTTCCACTTCCTGAGTGAGACAAAAACTCAACAGCACAACACACAACTACTCTAAATGTTTAATGTCGTGAAGGGACAGATGTCTTGGAGAAAATGGGCGATAAACATCTTCTTTTAACACCCGCTGCAGGCTAAACAGGAACACGACGTGCTCCAATTTCACTCAAATGTCAGTCAACAGCTGATGTGGAAAGACTCATTCAGCGGATTGACGCAGATATTCTTGTAAAATGGAAAAATATGCACAATGGCTGCAGTATCAAAACAATTTATGTTTCCTGCCACAAAAAAAACAAGTAGTTGGACTTTTAAAAAAGGTACAAATCACTCTTCAGGTTACCAGCTGATCACCACAGTTCTTGCAAAGCTACCATGTCAGAAAATCCTTCAATAATATGAACTGAAGAGAAATTAAATTTAAAGCAAACATCTAAAACTGTTCTGCATATATAGTTAATTTCTGTTATTCAGATCCTGAAACACTTATGGAACGCTTCTGGTTTTGTGGATGAGCCGTCACATACTATAGCAAGTCAGTTCTGACAGCAGAGCACAGAGGGGATCTGATTGTTTCTGGCAGCGCGCAGAAAGATCTCAAATTAACACCCAGTAAGTTTAAAAAAGAATATCAGAAAAAGAAAGAAGGCAAACTGAAAAAAAAAATGGATGAGCTCGCAGCAGTTCCAGCATCGTCAGGTACATTTGAATATGAACGGCCGCGACTGAAAGGTTATGACCCATAAAGAGGGGGAACGATTTGAGCGAAGCGTGCAGGGGGGAGAAATGTCAGAGTGAGAATGGCAGGAAATATGTTAGTGACAAGGAAAAAGCTGCCCCTGGTATTCTAGAGCCCCGATGAGTAAAAATAGGGCATTGGGCAAGAAGGCAGGAAACCAGCAGAGCGAGGCCTCTAGTAGGAATTTCTTCTGGGGAGGAGAGATAAGGGACTTAACTCCCTCCTGTCTGGGCCGGCTGACTTTAACATGCGACATGTGATCACTGATCACTTATGTAGAGATGGACAGAGGAAGAGGAGATTGAAAAATTGAATAAATGATTTGTGCGCCGAGCACTGTGTGAGCACGTGCATGTGTGTTCTACTGTATGTGTGTGTTTGCTTTCTGATGACTTGTCAGTTATTGAACATTGACAGGACTTTTTAATTAGGTCAAGACTTGATGGAAACCAAAGATCACACACACACACACACACAAGGGCTGTCGCACGCTCACACTCACACTCACACTCACTACTGTATAAAGCACACACGCACACACACACACACACTGAGGTAATGGCTAAGTAGTGGAAAGTACCTTGTGTGAGAGTCTGAGGTTGCTCAGGTTAGAGAGTGGAAGTCAGACAATAAACAGTGGCCTTATCAGCCTCTGGGCAGAGCTTCCAACCTGATAGCCCAACATTTAACTCTGAATATTAGAAACAAATATGACCTCTACACCACTGGGCTCAGCCCACTCACTCCTGTGAAGAAGCAGTTTTAATAGAAGGACCCTGTGGTAGGTTTCTGCTGTAAGATTTCTGACACTAGCCTTGACCTCTGTCGTGTTACCACATCTCACTCATCACACAGCGGTTCTTCGATTTTGCCTGTAGCGATACGTGACATCGCAGACACAAGATTTATCAAGATTTTTTTTTCTTTTTTCTTTTTTTAATACAAATTAAATTAACAGGCCTATAGTGGAATGTGGTTATTGATGCCCCAGAAGAGGCGAGACAACCAGATGATTATCATATCATTGATTACAGTAATTTGTGGCAGCTGCTGAACTGACAGGGCGTTCACTGACAATACACAGTTGACAATCTGACCACTTCTCATAAAGTGTGGGTGGTGTCGGAGTTCCCAGTGCTGATCTCAGCGAGGGAGGGGGAGGAGCCAAAGTCAGAACCTGCCTATACACTAAAAATAGTGCATGACAGCTTATAGCATTTACAACAACAGTGGAACTCAAGAGACATTCAATAATAAATAGTTTTAAAGTTATTATGTGAGAGCAAAACACATAAGCTTGGATAACAATGATGAGCATCTCATCGCTCATTTACCAAACAAAGACGCTCATTTGCTGACTTTTAATCAAGAAAATCTTGCGAGCTTTAGATTATAAATGGTAAATGTTTCTTGGCTCAGCCTGCTGCAAAACAAGGCTTTTGGTTGAGTGCTTGATCACAACTGTTGATCTTGAGTTGAAAAGAGTAAACTCTAGACACTGGGAAAAGACTGGTCTCATTCATGTCCCATTTTTGCGGCTCATGTTTTATTGTGACGAAGAGTCTGGTCAACTTCCCTAGAGACAGTGTAACTGGCACCAGTGGAAAAGGTATAGATTTAGGATGCTGGGAACTCCTGCTGCTCTCTGACAGTATAGCACCTCTGTGGGAAATAGGCTACGTGATAATTAGAGTTCAAAGACAGTGGCGTTTTACATTGACAAAGAAGACGAACAGTGTTGCGTAAGTGTCCTTACATGTCCTTGTCGCGTCCAGCCACTGTCATATTGAGGACACAGGCTTCCTTCCAGCAGTATTGCTGTATGAGACAATAACCTAAATACCTGTCGGATTTTTCTCTTTCTCCCACTCTGTGATTTTTAACCTCGCTCTATCTTTGTGATCCCATTTCATCCTGACATTCTCTCTCTCCCCCCACCCTCTCTCTCTCTCTCTCTCTCTCTCTCTCCCCCCACCCACACTCCCTCATGGTCACTCTCTTAAGTGATTGCTACATTTCATCTCATGGTAAATCGGCCGTCAGCCCGGTGAGCTATCATTATGCAAATGATGGGCAATTCAATTTCAGTTGGTCGGAGGGGGAATTTCTAATTAGGGTGAGGCACGGCTCTCAAGATGGAGAGAAAGATGTAAAGGCAGAGAGAGAAGAAGGCAGAGAGGTGCTGCGAATGGAAAGAGCAGGGGCGGAAGAGAGGAGGAAGGCAGGAGAGCAGGAGGGGTGGATGAGAGGAGGTATCCGTACACCGTATTGAACACCTGCATTACAATTACACTTCCTCCTGCTCTGTGTCTCCGTCTGTCGTTATCTTTATCCAGTTAATTTTTACGAAGTACTCACACTGTGAAAGTGGGTTACTACTAGAAACCGATTAAGGCCAGATTTGTAGAAAAATGTTGGTGTTTTCTCTTTTAGAAAACTGCAGCAAAGTCAAAATGAAAAAAAAAAAGTCTAATAATCACAATGCGATACCAAACTTTTCAAGACACCGTAGTGGTTTAAGTTCTCAAATTAGTGAAATGAGTTTCACTTGGGGAGAAAAGCAGGGTACTTAGTGTAAACTATAAATATCTACCTCTGACTCATCGGCTACTTTCAGCAGGTCATTACAGCTGCCTCATAACTTGTGGCAAGTCATACATGCAGAATATGAGGGGGTGGGGGTTCATGCAGTGAATCTAAAAACCAAAGAGTCTGAATCATTTTTGCATTGATTGGTTTATTATAGGAATTTACAGAGTCAAGTCAAGTTTAAAGTCCAGGCAACAGGCTTAGGTGAGTTTAGTGCTTTTTGGGGAAGTTGACCATTAATATGACACATCTGAAGCTAGGCTGAAACTAATGATCATTTCTTAGTATCAATGCGTTTCTAAATTGCTTTTTTGCTCTGTCAATGAAATATCAGAAAGAGCGAAAACCACCCATCATATTTTCCCAGCAACCAACTGTAAAAAAAACACATAAAGTGAATGTGCAGTGATCAGAAATAACCCGTCTGTAAAGCCAGCACATGGTCAGCCTTGTTTAGTAGGAAGATGGCCCAAATGATTATTCAATGATCAAAACCATTTCTGATTAATCTTTTGCTGATACACGACTGAATAACTCAACAAGCTGCTTCAACTATAATTGAGACATTTTACTTTGAAGGCTGAAAAACAATGCTGATGCAATTTGTGAGATATTCAATTATGCTTTTTTTCCTAAATTTCTTGGATGAGTTGGAGTTACAAGGTCCCAAAAAAAAGGTCTTATTTTTTGTGATTTCCATTCTGAGTCCAAGCTTCAGGTCTAGACAAGACTATTGTACAACTTTAAGTTCATGTTTTTTATTTAGTCCAGTGTGTGCAGACACAAAATGAACAATATGGCTGGAAAACATGTGGGCGGTTTTGTACATCTACAAATTTGAAATCTCTTTATATTCAGAGGCTTCAGTAACAAGCTCTGCGGAGCGAGGGTGAATAATGAAATGTCAAGTGCATGAACTACACTACAGGCTATATGTATAGGTACATATTCACTTATCATATGCCGCACATAGACTTGTCTTTCTCTGGTTGTGAAATTAATATTGAGTCCTCAGTTTTATCTACATTGTTAATGGCATTTTAAACACACATTAGTTTCAGTGTGTCAATCCATCTCTTTACAGCAAAAAGAAAAGTGTAATTGATACATTTTTCTTATCAAAGGTTTTAATATGATGAGCATAATTCATACGTCTATGTCGGCCTATCTGCAGGTTTGTGTATTACATTTCAACATATTTCATGATGTTGTGCTGCTGTCAGACTGGACCATTCCTGTGCAGTGGGTTTATTTTGATGAAGCATCTTTTTTTTTTGGCTTCCCATCACTGTAATGAAGCACTGGGCTTGTCTGTGTTTTTTTATTTATTCAGCAACCCACAGGGACAACATGTTTCCTGCAGGGAGAACAAAAGAAGAACAAAAAAAAAAACACACTTGGTCAAACTGTTTCATGTTGATTGAGTGAATGTGCTCAATTTAGCTGAGGGTTGTTTGCAATGTTAGCACTTAGTTAACAGTCATTTACGTTTTTTATCTATGTGTCGGTCTGTGTCACACACACACCGTCCACTGTGTGTGTGTGTGTGTGTGTGTGTGGGAATCTGCGCATACACTGTATTCATGCGGCCGTTTTGACTGTTTTCACACATCCACACCGAATCTGAACATGTGTAGGTGGAATGTGTTGGGTATCAACCATACATTCACACATGAGCACCGGTGTGCACACTCACACACACATGCACGCACGCACACACACACACACACACACACACACACGCACACACAACAGAGGATTCAGCTGAGATCAGCAGCTCACCCTAGGCTGTCAAATATTCTGTCAGCACAGCCCAAGAATCACAATTGGACTCTTTGGGAGGCATTAATTCAAAGCACCGTAACAATGCTCTCTGAAACCAAATCAACTGCCTGTAGTCAGCATATCAACTCTCAACTAACTCTCTCCCCCTATCGCTCTTTTTCCATCTCCGTCTCTCTCTCTCTTGCTCTCTCTCTCCCCCAAATGTGTGAGTGAACTTCTAAATGTGTTGCTAAAGCTGACTGTACACCGCCCAATATAGAAAGCAGCTTCCTCTACAGCTCACATCTTGTAAAAGTAACACTGTTATTTGAAGTCAATGCATCCAGTTACTTTCAATACACATTTGAATTAGAAATTTAGTAGCATATCAAACAATATTTGATTTTTATTACTGTAGCAAACAACATACTGTAAATAAGTACATATAAGTAAATAAATGATGCTTTTGCTTTGCTCGCTGTTACTTTTACTGGACAAGGCCACATTTACTTTGTTTTTTTTTCACACAGTCATACCAATAATACGTCTTACTGTCTCATTACAAAACTAAATGTAAAGAGTTTTGAACATTTTGGCTGCATTACTTCTGTCAC
Organism: Trachurus japonicus; assembly: GCF_045865225.1. Classification (NCBI taxonomy): domain Eukaryota; kingdom Metazoa; phylum Chordata; class Actinopteri; order Carangiformes; family Carangidae; genus Trachurus; species Trachurus japonicus. Next base: position 34,560,192 of record NC_140911.1, read on the forward strand.
TCTGTGATCCGTTCATTACTTTTCAGATTGGTGAATTAAATGTTAGGATGAAAACTGCTAGGAAACAGTCAAATATTCCCATCATGATTTCTTACAGCCCGTGTTGATGTATTGTTTTGTCCAATTAACTCTGAATTCCATAAAGTATTCAGTTTGCAGGGATATTAAACAGAAGCACCTGGAATCACAGTAATTATGTATTTTCCTTAATATGTAAATGGTTTATCCAAACTGTTGCCTTCTCTGTTGTCTTTTCAGTATTGCTATATTGCTCACTGATATGACATTACCAAAAATCTCCATCCTGCCTTTCCTCTTATACTGTCTAAGTTTCCTTAAAGGAAACATGAGAACATTTATACCACACTCACAGAATTTGTCATTAAATCAAATAACAGATGCAGCCTGACTTTCGGGAGTCTGTGCTCTCAGCAATCCCCAATTTGTCAGGGAATTATTCTCCTCAGCCTCTGCTGCATTAAAATAATCTAGCTCTTGCCTGTACCTCTACTGGAACAGAAAGAGAAAGAGAAAATCCCCTGTTTTTATATTAGCAAATCTTCTCGCAACCATCTGTTTTCTGCCTTTAACACACTGGTTGTGGCCGGCAAACAGCAGAGGTGCTGGCTCTGACTTGTCAGTTGTTGGTTGTTGTTGTATTGTTGTAACACCATGTTGTTTTGGCTTCAGGAAACCGTCTCATAAAAAAAGATGAGGGGCTCAGAGAAGAAAAAAAAAGATAAATGAAAATGAAAAGTTTCTTCTCTCCCCTTTGTATCAGAGAGAGCAAGGGCACCGACTGCACTTTATTAATGTGCTCCATCTCCTTCGCTTTTGTGTCAAGTGTAATACAAAGGGCAGGTGTGTCTGTGCGAGAGAGCGAGCAAATTTCTATCCCAGTGCATGTTATCCTTGGTAAGAGGTGTTGGTGTTAGAGAGGCCTTTGTTGCATCTTTAAAATTGCCTTTCATGTAAATAAGCGACATAATTCATCAACTGATTGCTTGTCTCCTACATTCAACTTCACTGCAGATGAATCTTGATTACTTTCCCTTTCATTTGAGCCGAAGCAGCTCAGTCTTTAATTTTGCACTATGATGAATCCTACAACAAACTGTATTTGACTAGAGCGAAAAAAAGAGAAAATCTTTAATTGCATCTATATCTTCCACTTTCCTGTGCAGACAGTTCAAAAATGCAGCGTTCAATCCACTCAATAATCTGCACTTGTACTCAGCATGTACTTAGCTTTGGTGCAATTTTAGATGGTGCTGTTGAATTTCCTATCGCACCTGAAAACATGCAGCCAAGCTCTATGTTGTTGTTCCAGCTGATAGAAATATCTGCCACTGCAGTCAGACGCACAAAAGTTAAGTAAAGAAGAACAAGAACGAGTCGGATGGTACGGAGGGTGGGTGGGGAGAGTATCTGTGTCATAGTTGAAGAAAGTGTATTAAGTCAGAAACTCAAACTGTGATAACTGTTTACATAACCTTCACCTTCAACATTAGTAACTGCCGCCATCAAAAGGCAAATGTGACCTTCTCACCTTAACTTTCCACTGCAAAAGTGTTAAACAACATGTGTGCGGATTTGCTTTTTCACATTTTTTTTTCAAATGCCAGTTGACTGAAGCGAGGATGGAGGTTAATTGAAAAAAAAAAGTGTGACACAGTCATAGGCATAGATAGATACATAGACAGATAGATATATAGCGAGAATGAGAGAGGCCGATCTTAGTGGTTCAGCTTGAGAATTTCTAGCTGATGTATTGTGCTCCAGTGTAAATCATGATCTGTGTTGACTAGTGGAACAACAAAAGCTATTGGAGAAATATAAACACAAGATAGGGCAGCGAGAGGAAGGGTGGAGGCGCAGCGAAGAGGGATAAAAAACAAGAAGGGACAAGACGACAGAAGAGGACAAGTGAAGATGCGAGATGAAACCTGTGTTAAATTAAATTTGATAATTACAACAATAACAGAACCCTAATATACACCAAAGTGCTTTAATTTTGAAAACAGGGTAAAAACAGGAAATAGAAAAGGCAGGTAAAGATAACAGTACTAAGAAAACAGACATTTCAGACATTTTAAATCATAACCAAGACATTTAGATGTATTAAAGGTCATAATAAAAGCAGCATGTGGGGCACCACGTGAAGCACGCACATGGTGATAAGTGTCATTTAAAGATTTCAGCAGAGCCTGCCTCTAATATCTTTCTAGGCAAGCTGTTCCACAGTTTGGGAGCAGAGTTGGAAAAAAAAAAAAAAAAAAAATGCTGCTTCGGTGGGGTTTCGGGTTGCTAGAAAGCCACCAGTGGAGGATCTGAGGGCTCGTGAAAGAACATAAAGCAACAGGGAATTTGTGATGTAGGCCTGTCTTAAGCCCCTGAGAGCTTTGTATACAAGTAGAAGGACTTTAAAATCAATTGTAGGAGATACGAGGAGCCAATGCAGTGTACCTGAGACTTTGCTGATGTGTTCTCTCTGCTTTGTTTTCTAGCAGCAGAATTCTAGATAAGTTGCGACCTGTGAACGCATCAGTGCGCCGCAAAAGTCCAGTCTATGTGAGATGAAAGCACGGTTGGATTTTTCAGCATCTCATTGGGTCACGATTGTCAACCTACCTTGGCAATATTTCTGCCACCTTGGTCACTTTGTTTATAGTAATATTAAACTTGAGACCTCTTACCTTTTACTACTGTACCATGTGTTTGAAGCAGCTGATCACTTTTGGTGATTGAATTGGTGTCTCTACTTTATTTCAGTGGTTATTCCCACCATAGAACGACAAGCACCGGTGTGTTAATACATATAAACTCACATGTTTACACGGGAATGGAAACAGAGTCAACACGCGGTCAGCTATAAATAGCTTCGGCTCAAATGCTAGTGTTGGCTGGATGTTCCCATTGGTGTGATCAGTAGTTTGAGTGTCAGTAGTGGCCTGAGGCAGGTAGCCCCTGGGTACATGTCCTGGTTATGGTCCAGCTGCTAAGGCTGTAGCTGACATCTTTCTGACACATACAAACACACACACACACACATAGACACACATAGACAAACACACGACTCTCGTTGCAGGTACACTGACATAAACAAAATGCATTTATAGAATTCACTATGGAACATAACATAACTATTGATGTAGGTGAAGGGTGAAACATCTCAACAATAACAAATACGCACACACGTACAATTCACATCAGTATGTTTTTGCAATTCAGTTCTGTTGCTTTCAGCCTATCAATGCATTGTATTGATTCATCATATTACTACTACTAAGTACTGCATTCACAATGGACTCTAAACATATTCTTTCTGCATGGACCTTGAGCCATAATAATAACGCCTTCCCCTCCCTCTCCCTGTATTATCGTTTCTGGTATATTGTATACTTGCACCCGTTCTTATCTTTGAAATAAACAACACTTAAATGCCAAGGTTTATATGCTAGATATATATGTGACCTAATACTTAACAAAGACCTGGAAAATATGTTTTTTTTATATTTAGAGGCTGAGACGTCTAAATCTCATATAATTCATATATATATTAATATAATTACTTTATAATAAGAATTACTGAAATACATACACCTTTCTATAATAAAATCTCAATTCAGCACATGTGCAATAGCTAAAACTCAAACCCAACCTTGGAAATTATACTGGTATATCATCTGTTGTCATCAAGTAAAGTGATTGCATCACATTGCAATTTGCAGAACCGATGTTGCACACTGTAGCAAGCTTTGTCTCAGACTAAAATCAAACCCACAAAAGAAGTGATTCATACTCTGTTGTTGACTGTTCGACTACCACGGCTTGAAATCAAACTTGATATTATGTAATATGTTTATGCAACAGAATTGACAGGATAATGTGTTTTATGAGTTGAAATATCAGCAGTATCGGCAGCGAAGGCAGCAGAACTGAGCTGCGTGAGGATGATGGCTATTGGAAATGAGAGTTATTTGGTATTATTGATCCTCTGATGTCCATGTGCATTGTTGAGAGCATACTGTACATACAGTGAGGGTCAGTGTCTCCACAATGTATCAGTACAGCATGTGTGCACATGCATTGCTCTGTATGTGTATATATGTGTGCATAGTAAGTACTGTATACCATAGATGAGTGATAGAGTTTCCCCATAAGCCGCTCTAGGCCTTGCATTCCTCTCATTGGTGGAGTTTGATGTGTGCAAGCCTTTCAGCTAATCTGGGAAGAATGTCGTCTACAGACACACACATGTGTTCCATTAAGTCCAGATCTGCGTAAATAATATAACATGCAAGAGCTAACGTTACAGGTAACTATACCCCCACAGCTGTGCCTTTGGCTTTACAGTGCCCCACCAGCCCAGCCTATAAAAAGGCAAAGCCAGCACTCATATCTAATGAGTGGATGTATCCCAGTGTTTGCGGCGGTTTAAGACCATGCTGATTTTTACTGATTGGGTATTGAGAATAAAATCAGATTCTTCTCTTTCCAAACCAAACACAACATTATCAAACTTAATGTGGTTAAGATATGTATATGTTAAGATATTTCAATAGACTGCTGTATTATGAAAGATGAAAACAACAGGAATTATATATGTGATTACAATTTACTTATATTTAATCATACATCAGTCAAATATTATGGGACTCCACAATAACTACAATTATAACTTCAACAATGTGTTAGTTGGCCTTGATTAAATGATGTGATGTAAGACCTTTCAGTTACTCACTGCCACTTGTCTGAGTGAATGTGCTTTTTCTTTCTTTTTTTAAAAGTATATTTTATGGCCTTTTGCCTTTAATTGATAGTGTAGTAGTAGAGAGAGACAGGAAATGGGGAGGCAGAGAGAGGGGGAATGACATGCAGCAAAGGGCCGCCCGAGTCGGGATTCGATACAGAGGGGGACTGCGGCTGCGGTGAGTAGCCTCTATGCACAAGAGGCGCCTGCTCTAGCTAAACAGTGGCCCCCGAATGTGCTTTTTCAACATTATTTGTCAGACACAATGTGAAACTGCCACATGCATCAGTATAATGAGTATCACATAAATCTGTACAGGAGCATAAATGTTTGTCACATGGCAGGAGTCATGCGCGAGAGCATACAACAGTCCGACTTCCTATCCCCATCCCTCCCCCTATTGTTAATGGTTCTAGATCCAGACGACCATCATTGGGTCTTTGTGTTTATTGTCTGCCTGATCTGCCTGTGCTGATTGGCTCGATCTGACCGAGCGACAGGACAATGTTTGCTTTTGCTGTCTGCCGGGGGGGAAGTCCCTCTCTTGTCCTCAAACAGGCCCAGCCACAGTAACTGATACAAAGTTCAGAGGATGCCAGTCTCTTCCTGGTGTGGTGCAGCATCATCTTCCTGTGGCTGCACACCAAAGTTAGTTAGAAACTGAGCTTGAAACCTGTTTATGATTGCATTTATTTCACCTTCACTGTTCTTAGAGAGGATTACACCAACATGTGAGCAAACAAGTCAACTCTTCTGCCACTGCTCTATTTCGGTCAGAACACAAGTGTGGGTGTGTGAGATTTAAAAAAAAAAAAAAAAAAAAAAAAGAGGTTAGACTCGACATGGTGTCAAATAGAGATGGTAAACGACTGGCAGCATCTGGTTTTGGTAGAAATATCACAGAAACCTAAAGCCAGCCAGAAAGTGAAAGAGAGGTGATTGGGGTGAGAGTGTCTGAAGTGAAGGCTAGAAAACAAAAGAAAGGTGTCAGAGAACAAGTGTGGAGAACAATGCTTCTTGCACTTGCAAACTGTTGTGAGCCAGCAAGGAAATGTGAGGAGTTTGGCTGTTGCTGTTCTGGGTGCCAGCACTCCTAATGAGTCTGTCAGGGCCAGTTAGCGCAGCCAGGCCTTCTTGTGTCCCCTCCAGGCCGCAGACAGCTGTTATTAGCCCCGTAATGGCATGCCACAGGGCCAGATTAGCCTGGCACACTGGAGAAATATCAAACATTCACTTACTGTGGCTCCTTTGCTGGCTAAAGCAACTATTCTGCGAGGCATTCATTTAGCTGCGATGCTGGCAAGCTACCTAACAAGCCACGAAAGAAAAGGTCCCCACTGAGAGATGCAGTTAGTGTACAGTAGCTCCTGTGCTGGGTAGGAAGAAAAAAATAAATGTTTGACTATAGAGGATGCAGAAGAGAAGACGTACATGGTCGGCTGCTGATTCTCACTCTACTAAACACTGTTAAAATTGGCATATTTATCCTGAAATCAATCAGTGTAAATTTAGGATTTTGGAACTTGCTTTGCTGTTTTAGGAGTTGCTGGTTGTCTGGGCCTCGCGGTGTTGAGTCAAGCTGTAAATGAAAGATCTTTTTGATAATGGCTCGTAATCATTATGCGAACCTTATCGACAAGATGGCCACCGCTGTCTACTCATCTGTTTTCACCTTTCATAATGAGCACAGGAAATCAAAACCTTACGCAGCAAAGTGCACTCACCCTTCCCTCGGGGAATAACCTACACTGTATACAGTCACTGACAGGCCTGCACCATTAGAGACGAGCATACTGTTAATTCATACGATGCGCTGCTCCTGCATATAGGGTATAAATCATGCTCTTTGAGCCTGCTGTTTCTTGAATATCTTTCATGCATGGTATGTTACATAAGCTTCTGCATACATTGATTTGTGGCTTTCACTGCGTGGCAATCGCTGTGCATCTAGGCCCATAAACACAATCTGCAAAGGTGTGTTTATAGCAGTTCCACTGTAAAATCTGGGGCCCTCACTGCTCCAACCATGTGATAAGAGTGTTAGAAATGAAAGGCAAGGCCGGTTTTGGTTGGTTCAGGAATTATTTCTCACTTTAGTGTTAAATATAGTTAAACAATGCACATCTCACTGCGTAGCAGTATGAAACCCTGCCCTTGAATGTATTTGTGTGTGTGTGTGTGTGTCTTCTGATGGAATGAATGTTAAAAACAAGGTGGGAGAGAGCAGCGCAAGTAAAAGAGGAAGTGTGAGAAAAAGATAATGTGGTATTTGTCCTCATTAGCAGACTGCATGGATCAAGTGTGGCAAAGCCATTAAGCACTATGCATAGCAAGCTGCAGCCATAGTTATCTCCAAATATAAATTCAGTATTTTCTTTTTCTTTTTCACTTTCTCTCGTATAACCAGTTTCTACATCACCAGCTGCAGCATTTATTTTAACAGCAGGCAACATTCAAAAGCTAAAATAGACTCTTCAACACCAGGGACAAAAGTATGTAGCTCATTCTGTCGGTTAACACGAATACACAGCGGGTTGTCACTGTTGTACAAATCAGGTGACAAAACTGACATGCAAAATGCTGGCCAGCTGTTACTGGAGTGATACGTTCATGTGCAGGAATCACAGAGGTGAGGTGAGATGAGCATAGCTGAGAGTGATAAAGACGAGCAGTGAGACAGAGAAAAGTGATATTTAAGGAGAAATCCCGGGATGTGCCCCCGCTGTGACTGTGGGCCATGGTGCGAACCCCACCGAGCCGCGCCGTCTTTCCCTGGCAGGGACCACTTGTTGCGAATCATTAGCTTTCCAACCACTGAGGGCTTCGGCACCACTCCTTCGGGTTGTGTTACACAGCTGAAACCCACATAGGGAAGTGCAAAGGAAGAGCTGGCAAGGCTTAGAGAGCATGCTGCACTGTAATTATCAGCTGCATAACATATAGAAAGTTAGGAGTCAGTGCGCTACGGCGGTAGCTGCAGGAGCCCTGGCTACCAAACACAAGAGCTTAGTTCCATTAGTGCCGCTGATGAGCCAACCTGATCCAGTTATTATGTGTGGTACATCACCATGAGGTGATGCGATTTAACACGCCAATGTGCAGGCTTTGTGACGTGGCAGAAATTAATGAAACAAACATGGGTAAACAAAATGAGAAATCATGAAAACAAGCGCAGTGCAGTGCATGGTTTTACTGTATGATACCTGTTCTTTAGAACAGCATGTCACTCTGAAACTAAATTAGCTGGAAATATCCAGTCTGTATCTGTTCAATGTTTTCTTTCTGCATCGGTCTCTGCAGAAGTGAACCAAATATACTTATATATGCACTCTCTCTCTCTCTTCCCCCTCCAGAACAGATACGGTGCTGCAGATCGAGGTGTGAGGCTCTACAGTTCCCTGCCCATGCGCCCAAACCCTGACGGCAAGAGACTGCCCTCTACTGGGGTAAGACTCACCTCTCCCAACCCCCCCCAACCCCTTACCACCCTCACCCCTTTGGTCTCACCATCTATACCTCCATGCACCAAAAATGCCACATATTCATTGAAGCCTCTTCCTCTCCCATCTGCACAGCGAGACAGTCCACACACAGGATCAGAGTCAGTGTAGACACGGGTCAGTAGCTGGGAATTCCCATGAGAGAAAAAGCTCATAACAGCTGATGCACATGATCACCAATATCTGAACTCAAATCACGACGCCACCTTCAGCTTCATTCTTTCATACCGAATGCCACTTTCCACCATCACCACCAATACTACTACTACTACTACTACAGTTGCTGCTACTGCTGCTATAGTCTCCTTATGGGCTCTTCCCACGCTCACTCTGACAGACCTGCTCGGTCCTCATCCCCAAAACCATCATTGGCCACCACAAGCACCCATCTGACTTGGTGGTTTGTGTGGTATCAGCCTGGTAGCTTTTCACAGAAGCGAGCTGCTGCTGCTGCAGCTGATAGGCCGACTAACTGTCTGCTGCTGTTTTTGTGTTGTGGCTTTTTGGATACAATTCTTCTGCCTCTGATCTGTTTTAGTTAGAATAAGAAAAAAAAAAAAGGTCAAGTAAGTATAAAAAACTTTAATGTTTTGGTAATTTTCTCCTTTTTCTTATCCCTTCTATTGTATTTGAGACAACACAGTCTTGTTATTTTATACTATATGTTCATGAAGACACTTGGAAAAAGAAGAAGATAAAGTTCAGTGAGGTTTAGTGATGCAGCACTTGCAGCACTTCGACTTTGACAAAGTGCTGGAACAGTCACTCTAATTTGTTTGTGAAACCTTTCTTTCATTTTTTTTTTCTAAATAAAAAATGAAATCTCTCAGTATTGTGAAAATCATAATTAGAATCTGGCTTTGCCTTGCTTTTATGCATTTATGCATTTATGTAACAAAGGAGAGAAAATGAAAGAACAATAGAGCGAAAAGAGAGAATTTAATTTCATATGTCTCCCTTTTTCATGTTTCACTTCATGCAAGTGCTTTTTGAATTATCTCTTCACTGCTCCGGGGCTCAAAGAGAGGAAGAGTGGGTGAGTGAGGGAGAGACAGAGTAAGAGAGACAGACAAAGCAAAAGCTGCATAATATTGTTGGTGCGCACCTTTTTTAATTACAACAGAGATTGTATTGATGTCTCAGGCCACATGTCCTAAATCATTTATCAAGGGGGAGAGTGCTAACAAAGCATTTCTGAGAAACCCATCCTCTCCCAGGGTCTGGAATCATACGTTATCTAAAGTGAATATTGTTAATGCTGTTCTGTGAAGAGACCCACTTACAAATCATGGGAATGAGTTCCTTGTCAGGGCATGCGTGAGGTAGTTAAAGATATATATCCACTCGCATCTGATCCTGTGTTGTGCAAATTCAACTCTGCATCTGTGCAGAAGTTGTTTATAAAATGATGTGCAGCATGTTAACAATGACGGATAAACGTTAATGTTGGGGAAGAAAAATGTTTTTTAAATCTCCTGCTGGTTCTTGCTTTTGCTCTATGACAAATTTAAGATTGCATCTCTTGCACAGATTGGAATTTATCATAAGGCAGACAATATGTGCTATTTTCTGCTTCACTCTTTGGTTTCTGTGTCATTTCCTTTTGTCTGTTATTACCTGGGTGCAGCATCAGTACAGTAGCACGCTGTAGCTACAGGCTGCATGGAGAGGAGGAGAATATAAACCACTTAACATGCAGGAGGAAACCAGACGTTTTTCCATTGCACTTATCAGGTGCTGCGGTGAGAGCAAGTGTCAAGGTGCAGTAGGTCCCCCCCCTCCCCCGCTCCTTCTCTCTCAACCCCCAGCTCGTCTCACCCATCCTCTCCTTCCTCCCCTCTTCCTTCCCCTGCACACCCCTTTTATTTTCCCCTGATCTCTATCTCTGTCCCTCCCCCCTTCCCTCACCCCACCACCACTCACCACCCTCAGTTCAGTTAAAAGTGGGCTTGGCACTTCCGCAGCAACCCCCCCCCCCCCCCTCACTCTCTCTCTTTACCTCCCCACCACCACCACTTCTTTTCTCTCTGTCAAACTAACCTCCGACTCCTGCTCTTCACCTCTATGTTTCCTGTCAAGGTGCACTGCCCACCTCCCCCCCTCCTCCCAGCCACCGGCTCTGCCCCCGCAACCTTTTCCTTTTCTTTCTTTCAACATCTATTATGGCTCTAAATGCCTACAGTTCATTTTCAAAATGCTTCAGTGCAGAGGGCATGACCCCTGTGTGTGACTGTGTGTGTGTGTTTGGGGGGTTGGCATATTAATTCTTCCCAATCATGGGAATGTGGATGAATCTGTCTCATATGCACAGGTGCACAATGAGTAATGTCCATTAGTCATGGATGTGCACAGTAGCTTAAGATATGAACCTCAAAGGAAAAGTGAGGTATGAAGTTGGAGTAGGGAGGGAGGTGTAGTTAGCCTATCTTAGCATAAAGAATAAAAGCAGAAAGCGCTAGCCCATGGATGTCTAAAATTAATCCACAAATTAGCACCCACTCATTCATCAATACACAATATTCATGTCTCTTACAGAGCATGATAATATGTAAAATCATGTGTCACACAGAACTGGGCTAGCTGTTTCATCTTTATGCTAAGCTAATATTCCCCTGACCCCAGCTCCATACACAAATATAGGATAGGTAGCCTATCATCTGACCCTCAGAGAGAAATGTCTTTTAACTAACCACAAGCAACAGCAACCGATGGCAACTAACAAGAGGCTTAAACCCAATATGTTACTGGTCATATAGTACTGGAAATGAACTGGACAAATATATCAGAACAATAAATCCCCTGGAGAAAAAAAAGGCAGATTTACATATGAAGAGTTCATTTACAAAAGCAGAAAGGCTAACTCAAAAAAAAAAAATCAAAAATGCTTTAAATTATTATTTACACCAGGTGATATCAGTCAAACCAAAGTTGAGTGGCTTTGACCAAAGTGATGAGACAAAACAAAAGAGACGTAGCTCAAAAAAATAAAGCTTTATTGAAAACAAGACTATGCAAAGAATAATTCAAAAGCATCAGCTCATTTTTTTCAAAATGGCATTTATCTGCTTTTGCAAATTAACTTTTCATATTCTAACTGAACACTCGGCAATTGTCTATTCTAGTAGTTTTTCGTACCATACACATTAACCCAAAAACTTCTCTTTGCAAACTCTGATAAGGAATCTCAATTTTGTCATTGATCAGTGACTATCATGACCTGCAGTGTAACTACATAATGACAAGAGACAGTGAAATTTGTTGCGTGTTTAAGGTGATGCACGGTGACTCTCAGAGCTGCAGGATTGGAGGTTTGTTTTAGCTCGGGTTGGATGAGCATCAGTGTGCTCTTTGCGGGGAGTCAAACTGTTAGAGCTAACATCGTAGCTGCTGTTGTTGTTTTAGCTCCGCCGCCTTGACAGTGATACATAGGGTGAAGGTTCAGAAAAGAAGATGACAGGATCGTTTCGGGACTCCTCCTTCTCTCTCTCTCTCTCTCTCTCTGCCTCTTTCTTTTGGTTTCTCCCTTCGCTTTTCCTCCCCTGCTTTCTCTCCCCCTTTCTCTGTGTCTCTCTCTCTTTTTCCAAGCTGATTTGGAGCCTTGCATAGTCAATTATGGAGGGAGTGAGAGATGGAGTGGGGGTTCCAGCTTCCATATTTTGGTGTGATATTAATATTGCATGAGCGCTATTCTGTAGCGAATATCTAAGAGACTGCCTATTAAGGCAGCAGCAGGAGAAGAATGTGACAGACACACACATACACACAACTCCACACACACACACACACACACACACACACACACACATATAGCCTACTGTAGATATACACAGACAGCCAGAGTGCAGGGGTGAATCAGTCAGGATCAGGCTCAGGTTGTTATAATTAGTGTTTTCCAGATTTATTTTGGTGAGATAATAAGAGTGACTCATTTTGCTGTTTAATATGTCATGTTTGTTTATCTTGACATGGCTCACATCACACTGCACAGTGAGTGTGTTTGATGTTGGCGAGAAACTGTGGGATGTTCCACTGTAATTGTGCTAAAAATGGAATATTTTAACTAACCCACTGAATAAACAAACAAAACAGAGACACAACACTAATGTGTACTGTAAAAAAAGAAAAGAAAAAAAAGAGAACACTGCCAAGATAATTGTAATATTGCAAAACAGAAGTGATTTAATGACAGCCTTTTTAATTTCATCCTGCTGCTGGGTGGATATCAGTGAAGCATACAGGAAGTGTCAACGGGCTGAGAGGGTGCCCGGCTATGACAGAGAGGCTTGGCGCGGACACTTTTGGGTGCTAAGTGGTGGTGACATGGCATGGTCTGTAACCGACATCTCACTTCATGCCTCCACAGATTGTCATCAACTTCTGATATTATAGTAAGGTGTCATGAGTGTAAGTCACAGTAACAGAGCTTGAAAACATAATAACACTTAAGATTTTTTTTTTTTTTGTAAACATCAAATTGTAATTGCAGTAAGTTCCACTGACAGGGCTAAAATCAACATCAGATTTGTTAATAATGATTTTTCCACTGTTATTATGATCACATTACACAAACAAATTAGACTCTTGTGCTTTACATGAGTCACATTTTATATATATCGAGAGAGTGACAGTTAATTATTATTTTCATTATTCATATCCAATATTCCGTTTTTCTTTTCTGTAACATGTTTGATGATATTGCAGTACTGTATGTCTGTTAGAGTTTGCTGTACTTCAAAGTGACGTCTTTAGAGTGAGAAAGAAAAAGTGGAACCAGCCAATGAGAAATCATTAATCCTAACCATAAAAAAGCGAAGAAAAAAACCTCACGCACGAAAAAAACAAACACATGATACTGTTACCTCGAGGAGACAGTTGATGTAGCTTGAAAATGCAATTGACGTTTAATGTCATTTCCCAGTTGATGAGTATGTTTCAAAACTGGATGACATCCAACCTCTGTTACTGCACTGCAATGCAATGTGAGAATTGGCTTTATTTATCTAAGATTAGGATTCTTGTGTTTTGTAGCCACAAACACTCACAGCTCTGCTCTGGCTGAGTTAAACTGTGTCTACTGTAAGTGCACTGTCCATATTATTTCTAAATATGCATATATTTCCACTCATCCTCCTTTAGCTATAGCAAATCAGAGAGGCTACTGCAAGTCTCCTGCATATCAAACATAATTATCAGCGGACACAGTTTTTCTCAGAGGATTCGGACCTGCAAACATGCTGAAGAGGTTTTTTTCTTTTGCAGCCTTCTCCCTCTCATAGCAGCTTTGCCAGGCACTGTCTAAAGCCCAGAAAGCCTGGCCTAGAGTCGACACAGCCAGTTAGTCCCGAGCCCAGAAGCATCATGCTGGGCCAGACGTCGAACAAGTGCTTGGTGACCTTACAGCACCAGCTGGAGTTTAAAGAAGTCTTTAAAAGGCCGATTCTCCACAGTAATATCATCGTCCATGCCTCAAAGAGTCTGGATTAAGGCCCGCTTTCCCTCGCGAAAATGTAACAAATGTGTGAAAAAACATCACAGCCAAAGCCAATGTGGAGAGTGCGATGGCGAGAGAAGAAGAGAGGGAGAGGGGTAGAGACAGAGAGTATTAGAGATAGATAGAGAGAGAGAGAGAGAGAGAGAGAGAGAGAGAACAGGAGAGGCAGGAAAAAAAGGGAAAAAGAAAGTAGGGGAAACTCAACATCTTAACACCCCCCAATACCCCCACCCTGCCAGATATATCAATGTAGTTGGCTTTCTTTGAAATTCAAATGGAAAGAGGAACAAAAAAGAAAAAAAAAGAGAAACCTCTGGCTTTGGATGGGGGGGGGGGGGGCTGAGAAAAAGACCTGCCATCTATGTATTAGTGCTCTGTAAATATTACATGAGCTCCACATTCACTCAGTTGTTTGGCATTACTTCCACTGGATGGGTATATTATTTTAGAAACCATGCCTTGTTTATGGAGAGGCATGACCTACTTCTCTCTCTCTCTCTGGCTTTTTTTTTCTCTTTCTCTCTCTACCCTCTCTCTCTATTTCTCTCTCTCCCTTTACCTCTCTTTCCCCTTCTCCCTTTCTCTTTCTTGCTCTCGTATTCATTCTCAATCTGCGAAATCTCAACTGGTTGTCCCTGCTGAACAATTACAAGGCAGAGAGACCCAAATGGAGATGTTTGTAGAAAACAACATGTGTATAATTAAGGTTTAATGAGCTCTTGTCAGGGTGGAATGTGCAATTAGATTGGTAATAGAAAATTCTGCCTGAATGCTAGTGGCAGCGGCTGGATGTGGAGTCAGCATGGCAGTGAATGAAACAACAGTGAATTATTTTGAGCCCTATTGACAGAAGTAGATGGTGCTGGATGCTGCATTTAGATTTAAATACACGGGGAAGTCCCAAATACAGAAAGACTGTTTCTTTTTTTCCTAGTGGTGCTGTATTGTGTGTTTTTAAATTACTGTACTTGTGCACACCAGGTTGGTTTCTTGGGAGAGCAGTTCTTAAACAGATGAAGTGACTGTGTGCTCTACTGCTGCAGATTGAAGCAAGAGGCAGAAATTGTGATTTGAATGGAGAAGGTCAGAAATGTCACTGTTTGCACAAATTTAAAAGGAGAAACATGTTTTATTAAAATTTCCTCCAAAATGCATTATTAACTAGGAGGTATTCATGTACCTCTGCCATGGCTGCACAATCTAAAATACATTGAATTGTATCATCTTAATAGAAGGCTCATGACATAAAAGCCAATCATGTGAAATGAAATTTGGTGAAATTAGAGCTGCAACTATAGTTCCCTGATTATTTTCTTAACCTTTATCAATCTGGAATTTTTCAAATATAGAAAACAGAGAAAAATGTCAATTATATTAAAACAAGAGGAACCTGCAGATCTTTGGCATATTTGCTCATGAAATGAATGAAAACATTAATCAGCTAAATGTTTTGGCCGTTCAACTAACTGATAATTCTGAGCTCTGAGCTCTTGGACAAATTGAAACTGGTGCAGACTGCGCAAATGGATATCATCATATATTACATTTAGCTATATTGGATGGTACAGCATGATAAAGCGACCTTAAGGCCATATTTGGCTATTAGTAAGTTTTCTCTGCTGCACAGCATTGTTTGTTGCGGGTGGTGGTGGTGAGACTTGACAAAAGCTTTGGCCATTGTTGCCTTCTGGGCAGCGCTGCTTCTTCAGTGAGTTGCTATCAGAAAGCGACACGACGGGCTGGAAGAGGTCGGGGCTAGCTGCTTAGCATGCTAACTAATGTTAGCCCCCGATAGCACAACCTCCGTGGTCAACGTAACAATAGTGATGCAGGCAAAAATGTGTATTTATTGAACACAATCATCCCCCGTTAGCTACCTGGCACTTCTCTCTAGGCTTTTTCTGTCTTTCTTTTTCTGTCCCACAGACTCACTATTTCAGGGAGGAAGACTTCAGGCCCTGTATCTTTCTAAATACGGCACTTGTGAGAAAAAAAAAGCAGGTATCTTGCTGCTCTCTTATTCTGCTCTTTTCTGACAGTCTTTTTCTTGACTTGGTGAAATTGCCAATTGTGGGTCTGGTGGAGAAGAAGATCCACACACACAGAAATCGTGTTTGGCTCTTTCTGAATTACTTGACTAGTCCCTGAATGAGAGGGCCCTTTGTTGGCTTCCTCTGGGACTGCCCTTGAAAGGCCCCTATTGTGTGGTAAGCACTATGATATAATGCAAGTGGATTTAATAGATTTAATGGAACACACAGGCATGGTTCTCAAACCCTCATGTGATGGGAACCAGCCTGTTTTGAGATGCAGAACCACATCTTAAAGAAATGAACTGATACGTGAATGTCGTGTTACTACGGAAGCATGTTAAGCTTTTTTTATTATACGTTATTGATTCTGTCCAGTGAAAAGCCCATTGCATTTATCTTGACATCACAATCAGTGCGTTTTGGTATGTTGTTTTCCAGATTTGTGTATCGCCTGATTATCCGTTCCTGTGTTCCACCTGAGTTGTGTTTGGAAGTCAAGGTTAGACAGAGTGGGGGGAGTTGAATGTCAGCGATGTGTTAGCTTTGTTTTCATTGTGTTAACAGGGGCACAATGGTACGATTGTGTGGCCATCTGAAACCCTACACCTACCCAGAGCTTTCGGGGGTCAGAGGTGGGGGAGATGTGTGTGCCTTTAGCCCGACGAACCATGCATTTTGAAAGACCCAGAAACCAAAGAGTAATCCATCCAGCATACCATCCAAACCCTTCTGCTTCAGCAGCTCGCTCACATACCAGATCTGCTCATCCAGAGTCCTTGTAAAATGCTCTCATTTTCCAAATATAAATGATGCCCCCCCCTCCTTCTCCTTCTCATTTTTCCACTTCTTCCCCTTTTTACTTTCTAATCTGTCTCATTATTTTAAGGTGCCATTTGAGGTGTGGCCTGCCTCTTGAAACCCCTCAGTGTGATGGACAAGACCATAAAGCCGAGCAATAAACCTGAGATGAATGTTATATCTTAACACTGATAGAGGCAATTAAGTCCATCATAAGCGAGAGAGGGAACACTCTTCTCTGGGGACTCATTCACTTGCATGGTTTAACATGATCCCCAGCTAAATGCCTTATTTTATTTCTCCTCTCAGCTCACAGCTTACAGTCAAGCACAAATTGAGCTGATGTGTTTTTTTCACACAATTTGGTCTTTTCTGTCTGATCTGCCCTTTTCTGTCTGTCGTCATGCGTCCCCCCCCCCCTCTCCTCTCTCTCTCTCCCTCTCTCTATCTCTCCCTTTCTCTCTGTCCTCCCCATTTCGCCGTATTTGTCATGGTAATGTAAAAAAAAATCTCAGCTGCTCCAATTCATTTCGTGCTCTTTCAGTCGAGAAAGAAGGGCAATCCTGTTTCTCCTCACTAGTTTCTGTGTGTTGAGGTTTAGATGTAATGAAGACCATATTTCATCTGCATGGAGTTATATGGCTGGGCGTGGCTGAGCAAGTATGTTATGGGAAAATAAATATTATGGAAGGTCTAACTTTGTTATCTTTATCTCACAGGGATCAATGTGTGTATTATTGGATAGGATACATTACACAAGCATGTAGGCATGCATGCAATGTGCACACATTCAGAGCCGAGAACATAATGCATGCATACACGAGTTGTATATACGTGCACGTACATAAGGAACACATAAAAGTGAAATACACAAGCAGCAGCAGATATCCACGCATACACACAGGCATTCCATATGTCCGCAGCACACCATCCCCCAACACTCCCTCTGCTTTGGTTATGTCTGTATGTATATACTGTATGTGTGTGTGTGTGTGGGGAGGGGGGCATTCATGTGTGTGTGTGTGTGTGTGTGTGTGTGTGTGCCTGCCATCGAGTCATTGAATGCTCTAATGACCACAGTCCTGACACAGGTATTTTGACTGCTGCCTCTTTCCATCGGCACATTGACTGACATGCGATTAGTTACGCTGGGGTGAAAAACTAGGGAGGCGCACGCTGTTGGCATGAAAAGAGACCAGGAGGAGGGTTAAGTTCTCCTCTCTCCGTCTCTCCTGCCTCATCTCGCTTTAAATCTAAAACATCCCCGGCTGCAGTTATACTGGTTGCACGATTTGGTATTCAGTACGTACAGTAAAGCACAGCTGGGCTCGCAGCGACCTTATGAGAAAAGCCTCTCGTGTAGATCACGGCAGGTTATAGCAGCACTGTAGCACGGAATGCAAAACGACCATCGTAGCAGGAGTATAGAATTCATACAGCACTGATCTGAAACTACTACTTTTTTTTTTTATATATAAGTGAGGGTGTTTTCCCCCCGTTACTGACCTGCAGATTACACATGCACATTTAATGCATGTCTTATCTAACCCAATGAGTTCCACACAGTGAGATTAAATGGAAGTTAAATGAGAGCAATGGTATCTAATCAGTTATGTATTGGCAGTCGTCCAGAGGTTAGCTGTTTTGAATTGGTAGAGAAAAAATTTGGTTCTAATTGTTCCTAAAACAATGTGTATTGAAGTAACTTAAATATGGAAATTCTACCTTTTTAATGCATTATAAGTGATCAAATTAAACCCAATAATACTACTCACTGTATGTGAACACTACATGACCTCAGGTGATTTTTTTTTTTGACCAAGCAACTCCTTCTTCCCAATTCTATACACAACCTACAATTAACATACTTGAAAAGTACAAACTAAGCCTGCCACAAAACCAGAGACACATTCTGATCGTATGAACACAGAATCAGAGCAGAATGGGATCTGCAAAGACATAATTAAGATAAATAAGACAAGATAGCAAGCATTATCTACTAATGGAAAAGGACAAGAGAAAGAAAAGGTAAGTTAGTTTGAATAGAATGTGTCAACAATTCAAAGTGCTTTCTATTTTACAAGATAAAAAGCATCAAGGCATGAGGCAAAAGACAATTTAATAAGACAATTTAGAGCCCAGTAAAATAGAAGCTAAAAATAAGTTAGTGAGAAAGTGAAGCAAAGGAGAGTAGAAGTCACAGTACAGTGAAAGTGCATATTCCCAAATTTCATTTAATAGAAGTTGGTGGCAAACAGAAAAGTTTGAAGCCGGGATTTAAACAAGCTGAGAGTTGGAGCACACTTCAAGCTTTCTGGAAGTTTGTTTCAGATATGTGCATGGATAAAAACTCAATGCTGCCTCTCCATGTTTAGCTTCGACTCTGGGGACAGTAAGCAGACCTGTCCCAGATGATGCGCAAGGCTCAAAAGGTTCAAAACACAGCAGCATCAGAAATGTATTTTGGCCCTAAACCATTCGATGGCATCTAAATCCTAATAAAAAGAAATCTTTTTTTCAGATAGGCTTTAATTTGCAAAAGAGAAACTTGCACCTTGATGGATGGATAAAACTGACAGTTTGAAGATACCACTGTAGGTGCGAGTCCATGTTTGAAGGCTTTGGAAAGCTCTGCATTTCTGATACGCTATGTTCCAGTCAACAGTTGTTCTATAACCTCTATGACTGTGGTGCACTTCCTGCATCAAACTGACATTGGTTTGGCTTTACGCAAACACAAAGCTATTTATAGCATCTCTCCCACTTTATTTTCTCCCTCCCTTGCTCTCCCTCTCTCTCTCTGTCTTTCTCTCTCTCTCTCTCTCTCTCTCTTTCATGTATTTGCATTTCTGCTATGCAAACAGGAGTCTGGTGTCAAGTGCGTCAGTTGCTTGTCCCTTTTCTTTCTCAAGCCTCAATCTATCTCAAAATCCCCCCCACCTCCCCCACCAACTTTCCTCCATTTCACTGTAGCTTTCCACCTCTCGCTCACCTTCACCCCCCCCTCCTCCATCCCTCCCTCCCTCCCTCTATCAGTGTTTTCCTTTGCTCAATTGTTTTGCTGTAGATTTGACCGTTATGATTAATGACCTCAAAGCCTGAGGAAAGCAAACAGAGAGAGACACTCTAAGCTCGCCCTTCCCTTACAAACCTCCTCTTTCTTTCCCTCTCATATGTCGACTGCTCTTATGTTCACACCGAGCACATTATCACTCCTGGAGAAAAGATAAGATATGCATAAATAATATGAGTCAGATTACCTGAGAGAAAGATTTTAAATACACAAAGTTACAACAAACACCTTCTGGCAGACACAAACAGCTTTCCCTGACCACTGCTGTAGAGCCCCTGTTGATTATTCTACTTATGTGGTTTGGTAAGTAACACATACACAATTTGGGATCATGATTCTCTATACTAGTGCAGTACATTTACAATGTTTGTGGTTGTTTCAGAGCTTCTGTTGTCCTTTGTGTGTTCAAAAAGGAATGGTAGTTGCCGTACTCCAAACTGTACTCTAACACAGAATCAATATAGAAAGAAAAAAGCCAGTCAGTGCTAGGCTAGCTGTTTACCCCTATTTCCAGACTTTGTGTTAAGCTAAAGCTAATAGTTTGCTGACTCCAGCATCCTGAAATGAGGGTCGTATCAATGTTGTGACCCAAGAACATTAATAAATGCACATTATCTAAAACAAATTTACCTCTGGATTTGAGTCGATCAAGAGCTTTACTGACCAATTATTGTTCATTATTAACAAACTCTGCCCTCAGTGATGCAGCCTTCCCGCGGTGCAGCAGAAGCCCCATCACAGACCGCACTCTGCTCTTTGACTTTGGTATAATTGTTTTCTACTTACCCTGTTTTGCTCATTGAGATCTGGTTTGCTGGTTTGAAAATAACCTATTCCGAGACACCACCACATCCAGCACGATGTGATTAGGACACCATGTAAAATCATTTTCCAAGAGCAATAAAGAAAGTGATTTCATTTTCACTGCAGAATACAATGATTGTTCCTCCAGCAAACTAATAGTGCTATCACACAGAAATCATTGCACTAGAAGTAACAGTTCCATTAGAGGCCGAATGATAACGCAGAAATGGAATTGGGGCTTCAAATTGAATAATGTTGCAAGGAAGTGCATTTGTATTGTAGTTTGTTTGGTGCTCTGACTGTGCCATGTACAAAAACAAATGCAAGAAAACAGTACTGACATTGAATCTTCAATACACAGATTTAGTCCACCGAACATCTAGCTCATTACACATAGAGAAATATAGCTATAATTCTTTTTGCCCACCGCTTGAGAAACACCTCTAGCAGGTCACTGTAGGCACGCCCATCCCTTTACTTGACCTTACAGTAGCAGCAGTAATTTATCTCAGCCACTATACTAGCTGTCTTGAGGTGTGTTTTGTTTCCTCATAAATGGCTGGTGCCAAATAGTGTCAGACTAAGAGGCAGGGAAGGCCTCTGGGAGCATGTGTGAGTGTGCCTGTGTGTTTGTTTCTGTGTGTTTGAATGCTTTTGTGTTTCAAGCTGCGGCCTCTGGCTGTGACCCCACTGTTAATCACACTACAGCCAGAACAACCACAGGCTCTATTGCCTCTACTGCTGTTACAGCCCTCCTCTTTTCTATCTATGTTTCCCTCTCTCTTTCTCCCCCCCCCCCCCCCTACAGTTACAGTATCTTCTCTACTTCCCACTTACACATGATCTTTACCCACCCCTTCTGCCTTTTAGCTCAGGGATACGGTCTCCCTCGCCTTTGTCATTCTCGCTCCATGACCTCAAACCATCACCTTCACTTGAGCCTAAACCTTCCCTCTGGGCTTCTTGAGGTCGGTGTTTCTGAGCTATGTATCAGTGGGGTTGTTCTGCCCTTGTTCCTCTGGTGAGCTCACTAGTTCTCACCTCTTTGGAGTCTGTGTGGTCTTTCGCTCCCTATGGCTGGGTGGCTGGCCAGCAGCCGGGTTGGGAAATGTGTTGATGTGCGATTAGTCAGCCATGTTACTGGGTGATTGCTGTAGAGGGAAGGAAACAGCCTTTGTGTCTGGCCGACTGAAGTGTCGATCTGTCGGTCTGGGCCTAATTCTTAAATTTTGTCTCTTAAGACTATCGGCAATGACATAACTTGACTCACCACCACTTCCCCATGGTTTTGGGAAAAACCTAACTACAGCACAAATGATGTTGATCACAGCAATAGGCATGAACCTCCTACAGCTTTTCAACAAAAGTTCTGAAACACAGAAGGTAGGTCTCTGGAAATTCCTGTAGCTGTTTGGTGGTGAACTGCATGGCACAGCAAATCAATTTCTGGGTCAACTTTCTGGCTGACTTACCTGTCCTATATCGTTTGATCACATAAAAAGCTTTTGTGCATGTTAGAGAGGTGCAGCAGCAGATACAAAAAGATAAAACGTGCATCCAAACTGCAACAAGACCAAGACGCTCTAGCAGCTCCACAGGCACCAGGTAATTTACGGTAAATGTAGACATCAGGATGATAGCAGTAACAATACTAACATCCAGATGTTGGTAGGTACAATGTTTACCCTGTTTATTTTCCTAATTCAGTATGTTAGCATTTATTAGCACTACAGACAAAGTACAACCAACAAACCTGATGGAAAAATATCGGACAAATAACCTGATGGTGGTGTTAAATTAAAAATCACCGGATCATAAATTGATTATAATTCATTCAGAATGCATGGGATGCGAATATATGTTGCTAATTTTATGCCAATACCTCTAATGCTTGGTGAGACATTTCACTCAAACCTGCAAATGGGAGCCTCATGACAGCATTAGAGGGAAAGTAACGTGATAATAATATTCATCACCTTGTCACCAAGGATGTAATGGTAACTCACCCCAAAGAAGCTGTGATGTGTGTGTTTTTGGACCATGGTGTTTGTTCGACCAGATGACAAACATTGTAAACTTTTGATCAGCTCTGCTGGTGAGTGACTGGACAACTTGATAGATGGCTAACCAACGTGTGAGTGTTAAGCACTCAGTGTTGTGATTATCTCTCTGTGGTCCCTTTTGTCGCCTTGTGACACTCGTGGTATCACAGCAGTTAGGTGTGTGCACACTTGCGCACACACCATCTCAGGCTGTAGGCAAGCTGAGGCGAAGAGTGTGAGTTACACGAGCTTTGACAGGGCCTAATTATACTTGTCTCTAATGAACTGTAATTACTGACATCCACCAGAGCATCGAGGTCTATAAGCCGAGGACTTGGAGTCATTAGGCTGCTGTGTTACACTGTTTCTGTATCTCTACTGACTGACTGAAAATCTCTGTTTTCGCTCGTTGTTGTGATGTGTTTCTGTCTGCCTAACTGTTTTCTCTTTTCTCTCTCTCTCTCTCTGCAGTTTGATGGTGACAACATGTACATGAATGAAAACAACCATGAGTTCCTCCCGCCCAACCAGGTAAGTTCAAATTGGCCCTAATGGAGTACCTGCTATTTCATCTGCTGCCCGTGATTGTTGCCTGAGTTGCAGTGCAGCCATTTTCCTTCCACTGTTGTTATTGCTTGTTAGGATGGACGACAAATTGTTGTTATTGAAACCACCGCAGAGTTATATGGCATCAGCTGAAAACAAAAGGATGGAAATAATGCCCCCCCCCGACCCCCTCCCCCCCCCCCCCCCCCCCCCCCCCCCAAAAAAAAAAAACCCAATTAGTTCACCAGTGTTTCACACTGACGGATGTAAGAGAACATTCTGTAACTCAGGTTTGTTAATATAAGTGGTGGGCACAGTGTTGTACATATAAAC
Organism: Trachurus japonicus; assembly: GCF_045865225.1. Taxonomy (NCBI): domain Eukaryota; kingdom Metazoa; phylum Chordata; class Actinopteri; order Carangiformes; family Carangidae; genus Trachurus; species Trachurus japonicus. The sequence continues at coordinate 34,583,565 of NC_140911.1, forward strand.
ATACACTTCTCACAGTTCAAGAACCTTGAAACTGAACAAAGTTGAATGCTTTTGCTCTAAACGACAGCCTGTCTTCAAAACTATTAACTTTTTCTCTTTTAGAGATTCTCGAACTGTGAAGTAAAATGTATCCTATGAAATTGTAGATATGTACTGTATGCACTGTCTTTGATACACTAAAGCTAGTCGAGTCCATCCCTGTAGAGGCCTTGGAAATACTCTGGACAGGTTGATAGTCAGTCATACAGTAGTGTACTTCAAACAGTCATAATTACATTGTGTGTGTATGAGAATACCAGAGTTTCTAAAGCAGCAAAAAAAAACATCCCCACTTCTACAGAGTCTACAGAGAAAGTATGGGACCTTGTTTCTCAGAGCTGACAGTATCAACCATTAAGCTAACTATGCCATCATAAAATTCAAATTCACTATATCCCAATTATGCAATCATACTCTGCGCACTCTATTTTCACTTCTGGCTTTTCACTGGTAAAAGCCAAGCAGAAAAGGCTGCTTCATCTGAGTGAGTTTTGGCCTCATTACAAAGGATTTATTAAGTTACAATGGAGGGGGAGTCCGTGCTCTTCTACAGAACATGGCAACCATGCCAGATACACTGTAGCACAGCTGGTTGTGAACAACTGGGAGACCATATGGTTGTGTTTGGACAGAGGGATTTGTGGAGTTTGGGAATAAGCCCATCTGACATACACTGGGGAACAGGGAATTTGTCCCTGTCAATTGCAATTATTAGGACCGACCCATAGGCTACAGTAGTTGTGAGTTTCTGTTGCATTCGCTGTTTTGCTTAATTTCTTAATGCTCTGGTTTGTTAAAGTGTGGCTGGGGGCCCAGAGTGAGACAGAGCTGCTAATGCTGCTTCTCCTACATGATTCCTAAAGTTTATTGAGATATCTCTGGGAACAAATATGTCTGCCACAAAGTGAATTTCAGTAGGATAGTGCTGTTATCTGACAGATTCACCATGCAGATCCTTGGCTGTCTAAAAAAAAGAAAAGAAAAAGAACTCAACAACTGCTTTTATCGCCTATTTTGATTCGGCACATGAAGTTTTACTGCAGTGCTGATTGACTGATTACAAGTCATGCTGATGCGCACAATGTGTTTTTGCTGAATTACACGGGGACAGATAAAATATCGCAAATGTTGCATGGAGGACAGACACAGGGAGCTGTGATGGGGAGGAGAGAGAGAGAGAGAGAAAGGAAGGTAGGGATCAAGGAAGCAAGGATGACAAAGAGTGGGAAACAGCATGAAAGACAAAGTGATGGGGATGAGAGACGATTTTGCTTTGCTCTGTGTTAGACTTTGTTTACTCAAGATCCCCTCATATTTGACATGTGCCTTGCTCTATTCTCCGCTTCACCAAGTTTAGCCTCTCCTTCCCTCTGACAGCTCGAACCAGGGAGAGCCTTAGGGGTGGACACACACGCCGACAACAACACATAGAGATGGGAGAAATAGCAAAAAAAAAACACTGATATGCGCCTCCTTAGCTAATTCCACTTTCTTTAGAGCAGCTTTTAAGCTTGTAGTGTGTCCAAGCTGGAACAGCATACATAAAAAACATCAGTAATGCTTGATGGAGTAAGATCTGTAATCAATAATGCATACTAAATGTACATAGCAAATACTGTTTTTAATCTTAATTAAATTCTCTTAAATTAACATGATTATTAATGCATACATACATAGATAGCCTACATGTACATACATTAAATTAACATACTTAACCACTCCACACAGGAAATGATACAATACTGCTAATTAAACAAGGCTGCAATTATCTTGTATTTATTAATTAACAGTTAGTTTTTTCTGAGATGTTCCTGTAGCTCACTTGCCGCCATCCACCAGTGTGAAACTCTGTCCTGCTGTTACAGTAGCAGCTCCTACATTTCCTTTGGGAGCAGCACTGTGGGAGACTGCTCATACAGATTGAGTGTGCACATTGATTGTTCTGTGTACTTCTTTTTATACTATTTTCATTGTTAACACACTACAGACTCAAAACCTGCTGAGAGTTAGAAGAAAGTATAGATTTGGTTAAATAGATCCCAATCACAAATGATGGTCCATCATTTTGTGTCCAACGAAAATTTGTTTCTTCTATGCCAATAACAAAAAAGCAGCCTGTACGGTAGATAAACAAGCATGTTTCTGCAGATTGCAGGTGCTCGACTGGTTAAAGTTAAGTTTAAAGTAGAAACTGTAACTGTGTTTATGCTTGCATTGTTTGCGAGTGGACTTGGTGAAGGAAACTTAGGGATAGATAGCTGAAGGGATCATTGTTTATTAACTAGTTTCACTCAAGAAACACGTTGTAGAGTGTATACATTAGCTGCATTATCCTTAATATATTCCATCTTGAAGAAAAACAAATCATACAGCCTAAAGCTTACTTTTCTGTGCTTGCTGCTTTATTATCTGACTTTTCTTCTCCATCTTTCTTTCTCCCACTCTCTCTGTGACTCCCCCTCTTTTGCTCTTTCTCTCAGTCATTTTCTCTCTTAGCCCCCCCATCTCCCTCCTTCCATTGCATTTAAATGCATTTGGGTCAGCGGTTCCACCTCCAAACTGTGTGAAAGTGTGTTTTTCAGTGCTCGGCTGTCTCCTACTTCCATGTAATTGCTCTATTTAATCTGGCACACCTATATCAATACGTTTCTTATACATAGGTGCACTCACATAGGATGAAAGCGTGGTAATTCAGTCCAAGTAACCACATCAGATAGTGAAATGCTTCGATGGGTATGTTCTCGTGATGAGTCACAAGGAAACAGGGTCAGTGCCATTGTCATATCGATGTTCCCATGAACATCGTATTCTGACCCTGCGTAGTTCTCTGCAGTGCTTCTTCCTGTCTCTCTCCTCTCCCCTGGCGGAGTGACAAAGTGTTAGTGATTCAATGACAAGGTCAGGGACCTTGGTCTTGGCATCAACAAGCTCTTTGTCTGCCCCCGTGGCCACTGACCATTGTCGTGGCAACAATGTAGAAGAGAGTAGCCAGCGATGAGGAGTTTTATTTTGGCGTTGTTGTGAGAGGCTTGATGTGAATCTCAAGCATGAAAAGAGACACACTAGACACATGAAATCTCAACAGTGGGAAGTGGAAGAGCACTTCCTAAGTAGAGAGCCTTTTTTTATTATTATAAAGGTCTTAGTAGACCTTCACCTGAAGTGGGATTTTCTCTTGCTAACACTTACCAGAACAGTGGAGAAGCGATGCGATCAAAGATAATGCACTGTGGAGATGCCTTCTCATAGCTGCGCAGCAAAGTGAAAGAAACAGTATACTTCATCAGCACTTTACCTTGACAATGCTTCGCTTTGATGTGTTTCTCCCTGACTTATGAATTCATTTAGCAGAACTGCTGTTTGAGAGAAATATGTCACAGGAAAAAAAAAAAAGAACACGAGAAAGAAATGGAAAGGAGGAGAGAGAGAGAGTGGCGGTGGTGATGGGTGTGGGGGGGTTAGAAAGAGAGATGGAGAAACTGCGCAGGGGAATAATTCGGCTAATGGAGTGACTGTTTGGATATTCAGCAGAAGTAGGAACGGAGATTATGATCTTGCAATTAGCGTAACAAGGTTTTATTGATTGGCTGCCGCTGTAGCGTCTTTGCTGCCAAGACGCTGCATGTGGTTTTAACATGCACAGTGTGTGTGTGTGTGTGTGTGTGTGTGTGTGTGTGTGTGTGTGTGTGTGTGTGTGTGTGTAGCCCAGCCAGTCACACTAGTCTCACTACAAGTGGAGCAGAATCCAGCTCGGCGTTACCTCCAAGCTGTGGCCATTTCCTGAGCATCAAAGCTGAAACATTATGGATTGCCGAGTTGAAAGGGTCTGTTTGAATGCCCGATGATAAAGTGGACTACATTTGCATTTTCCACTCACTTTTAAGTTAATGCATTGCCCTCCTTCCCCTTTTAGTAAAAATGCAGGTATGAAAAGGCAGCTCCTGGTAACGAGCGATTTGAAAGTTTGTCTGCCTGTTTTACATGTTCAGGGCTCAAATCAAGGCTTTTTTTTTTTTTTTTTTTAGTACCTTAAGTTTTGATGCCATTTCTCATCCCAGTTATTATGTTGTAAGTCAACGCTGGCAACGATTGTGCTGGCCCCTGGGGTGTTGTAATCGTAATTAGAGGGAGGTGTTCGAGTGCCAGCAGCAAATCTGTGAGACTCATAGAAGCAGAGACAGATCACAGTTTGATGGGAAGTCTTTTTTATATACAGTATATACGGCAGCAAACAGATGTGATTATTATTAAGTTTGTAAAACACTGTGACAGACTGAACTATAATGAGGTCTTCACGTTATTTTTATTCTCCCTAAATGCTTCTAATGAAAGATTTAGTGGTGTAAGAGCCCTTGTTAACAGATATGATGTCTGCTGAGTTTTAGTGCTTAAACTTCTAGAAACTCCAGTCTGATAAATATGATTAAGTCATCCTCTACGGCTCCCATGTGTCTCTCATCTTTCCCCCATATGTTTCTGATGAACCATTGTAGAACATGATCCCACAGTCTTTTATGTCCAACCTTTGACAAATCTATCACCTCGTCCCTCTATGCTCTGAATTAAAGGCCCATTCCACCTTTCCAGTTTAGATGAGTAATTCTCTTGTTTGGCTGCAGCCCAAAGCCCAGCCAGCATGTCTGGATCCACGGCCGAGCGTGATTGGTCGGGTTCAGCCGTGTGTGACTGACAGGAAGCCCGCTGATTGGGGGAGACGGTATCTTCGGATCGTTGCGCTGATTAAAGCCTTGCGGCGGCGTTTTGTAAACTCCGGCCGTTCGGGGTCCCTGCACCAGCGCCCTGGCCCTGCTGGTCTGAATTACAGCTCGGCCGCATTAGTCTGATTTACAGCTTCCTCCTGCTGTTTAGATTGGAGCTAGGGACCAGAGTGGCAGGCTCCTCCTTCCCTGCGCTTCCACCTGCCCCCTCCTCTTCCTATTGATTCTCCCACTTTGTGCCTCACCCTCTACTTGTCACCCCAATCTTCCCAATCCCCTGCCTGCTCCCCCTTTAATGCCACCTCACCTGCTTTATTTGGTACATGGTTCATTTGCGAGCCTCCCTCCCCTTCCTACTTCCCAGCAGTTCCTCTTCTCCTCCTGCCTCACCTATTCTCTTCTCTCCCCTCAACTCTCCCTCCTGCCTTCCCCCCTCCCTCCCTATATCCAATCTCTCTCTCCTCTCTTCATCCTCCTTTTCTCCCCGAGCCTCTGACAACATCCCTTCACCTTTCCTACCCGGCACCTCTCTCACCGGCCCCCTCCCCCCCCCCCCCCCTCTCTCCCTCTTTCTCTCTCTCCCTCCCTCTCTCTCATTCCCTCCCTACATCTTTTGTGAAAATGAAAACAAAGAGCAGCCTGCCAAAATATTTCTATAGCTGTTCGCTGACGAAGCAGGGAGCGGAGACAAAGCAAAAAGATGTGCAGGCATATTTGTCGCGGCAGCAGAAAGATGGAAAGCTCTCTCCCCGTGGCCTTTTTACAGTCATTTGGACCCCCCCTCCCCAAGCCCCCCCCCCCCACCCCCCCCCAACCAACTCACTCTCCTCTCACGCTCTTGCCCCGTTTAAAAGCCCTCTGTTTGAAATACTCATCTGACATGGCACCACGTATAAATGCACAGCTGTATATTTGTGTAAGGCCCTCGCTCTGCCAAGCTGTCCATCCCCCTGTTGCCCCAGGTGATCAGATGAAACTAATGGCAACCTTAATGTGTTTGTCTAGGCCTCTCACCCCACTGGATAGAATGATGAGAGACCAAACACTCACTCATGCTCTAGATCACATGGCGGACTATTATAAAAGACATGAAATGCCAAGTGCCTGTTTAGCGTTTTCATAACCACAGAGATCTCTTACAAAAATAAAACTCAAGAAAAGTTGCTTTCAACTGCATTGCCCTAAGAGCTGTGAAAAAAAAACCTACAGGTTATTGGAGAGGAAAATGTTCCATTGAACCAAGATTTGTTCACAAATATACTTGGTTAATTATTGACGTAGGTATAAAGAAAGCCCTGAGCTGACATCAATCTGTGTTGACTTAGGCTAGTTCCTCTCTCTTCAGAGATAATGGTTTTTTTTTTCTTGAACCTTGTTAAACAACACACAGCAAAGATACTGGTACAAAGCGTTGGGCAAGTAGCCCAACACCAGAATATTTTTAGATTATATTTATGCATCGGTTTTAAGCCTTTAGTAGTGCAACACAAGTGGAGTGAACCATGTTTAGACAATACACAAGCAGAGATTCATTCACCTTCTCTTCTCTGTGCCTGACCTTTCCTGAGTTCACATGAGTAAGAGTCTGTGGTCATGCTAGTAGCATAACCTTCGTCTTGTGTTGTTAGTTGTTTCTGCTACCATCTATGGTGTTCGGGTCAGTTTTTGTGTTTTAAATCAGCTGTAAAAACTAAAAACATTTTTTTTTCATTCAATTTGTTTTTCTTTTCTTGGTTACATTGTCAGGCTTCATTATCCATGAAAATATTGCTTTCAATATTTTTGGTGTGGGCCCCTGGGCCTTTTTTTGTCAGTATACCCCTTGGCTTCAATCGAACCTTCCTGTTAGCTTTCTGCTACCATTTATGGTGTTAGGGTCAGTTTTGACCCGAGTCTTAAATCAGCTGTAAAACACACTAAAACAATTATTTATCATCTCATTTGTTTCTCATCTCTTGGTTATGTTGTTAGGCTTCCTTATTCATGAAGAGGTCGGTTTTGCACTTATGATTTCAGTTTTAACTCTAATTTTTGTTCTTATTGTTATAACCGGGTCAAAGTTGACCCTAACACCACAAATGTCATAATTTTAACCAGAGCATTTTAGAATTTTGTGAAAAAAAATGTTTTGTTTTATTTTGTTAAAATAGAGGTTCCTGACATTAGTCAAAAGGCCTTGATGCTATAAACAAATCTATGTGGTACTTTTATGCATTTAAAACCTGAAAACGGGTCACCAGTGACCCGAACACAAGAGAAGGAGCTGTTAGCACTGTTTCACATGTGGACAAAGATATAGCATTTTTGCACGCTTTCATTTGCTGACTAGCGCTGAACACAAAGTACAGCCGAGACTGGTGGGGAGTGCCATTTTGAGGGGAATTTCAAAAATGGTCATGAACCAAAGTACTGAACAATTTCAAATGCACAAGTGATGTCGGTGCAGACACTCTGTACCACTGTCTGCACCGAATTTCATGGCAATCCGTGCAATAGTTGTGGAGTTGATAAAAAAAGTCAGACATGCCATCCCCAGAGGCACACTGCTAACGTTGCTAAAAACGACAACAGTCAGGCCCGTTTAACTGTGCTTGTTGGGATTTAACTCTGACATGTGAGTGGTGGATGCACTGCGATGCGGTGGAGGCCCCTTCGTGGACACTTTTGTGATGCATCAAGTATGAGTTGCAGTGCAGAGCTCTAGTGAGAGACAGGGAGGTTCATTGACACTGGAGAGCTGTCTCCTCCACTCCCCTCCATTCCCCACCAGCCTCTTATTAACAATGGCACCAAGAGTACGAGGGTCCAGATGTTAGTCTCCTGCTCCCACCAGCTGTGCCAGCCTCCGATACACAGCCTCATTGACTCTGAACCAGGCAGGGGAGACACTTAAGAACACACTGACACCACACACACACACACATACACACATACACACATACACATTCACTACACAGCAGACAGAAGGTTTTTGTTCAGAAATAAAAAAAAAAATCATGGATACCTACAAAATGTGCACAAAAGATTTCAAAAGCTATTACTCTCAGTTTTGTTCAGGCAGAAATGCATGTAGATACATATTTCACACACACACACACATACACCAGCCACATGCACTTTACACCCTCCTTCTCCTGGTGTAAAGCAGAGTTATTTGTGGGTGACAGGATCCTAACAATTCTCAGAATAATGCACATTTGTTTGGATGACTGCGCCATCAGCGCTCCCTTTGTTATTTTCAACATTGTTAGAGTCAGTCGGTACAGATCCACCAACCCTTTATTGTGCTGTTTTTTTTTTTTTTTGTCCATTTACTTGTTCTTCTAACAATAATTAGGTTTGTCATTCAGACACAGACGCACCATTGTCTACATGCTAATAATGATTTTGACAGTGAGCGAAGGAAAAGTAGATAACTGAGGAGTCATTAAAAATTAAAAAACAGTTGACCGGCTGCTTTTTCTTTTATTTGGTCAAGTCTCCAGGCAGCTTCTGTGTGGTCAGCAGTAGCAGTGGCTGTTGTTAAGTCGTGCAGAACAGTTAGTCGTGTGCCAATGACCAAAGTTAAAAAAAAAAAAAAGAAAGAAAGAAAGAAAAAAAAAAGAACAGGCCTCCTTCTCCATGAGACATGGCTGCTCTGAACAGAAGAGACAGAGGAGACTGGAAATAAGACTATATGTCTGCCAATGTAACATTGTAATCCTAGATTCACCCAGTCAGGCAATAAGTTTGATTATGGTCCTCATTTGAAATGTTGGAGCCGCCCCTCCCCCCTCCTTCTTTTGTGCTCCTCCGTCTCTGTTTTCTACTCCATCCACCCTCCCTCCCTCCCTCCCTCCCTTTCCATCCCTCCGCCATCACCAACAGCAGTATCAACATCGGCATCACAATCACTCTAGATGACTATTGGGAAACCTGAGCTATCTTGTGCACCCATGGTTTGTTTTCCGACCGCATTAGTGGAGATCACAGTTGAGTTTTCACTAACACAGGGCAGCATCTGCATATCATTATGACCACAAGGTCCTGAACTCTAATATGGCGCAAACCAACAGAAGAAAATATAAATAGATGATTATTAAACAATAAAACCTGTTGTTATCACACCCCCTTTAAAATAATGGCTGATTGTTCCGTTTTTTTTGTCACTGTTACATATCTATTCTGTTCTATTCCATTTCCATTTGGGAGCTATTTAAATGTTGTTTGTGTTCCAGTTGAATGTACAGCAATAATGATGTGGTTGTTGTTGCTGACAGCACTTCTCCATTAGTCTCCTCTCTTGCCAAAATCAAGTGCTATTAGACTGTGAGGAAGGAACAGAGACAGAAAGAAGTAGAAAAACAAGAGAGAAGAGGGTCAGTGACATATTTTCGGTGACTCAAATTGATAAAGAAAGAAAAATGGAGGGTAAAAGTGAGGCATTAGGCGCGGAAAGCAGTTAATGTCTGGGCACTTGCAGCAGTTTGCAGAGCAAAAAAGAGAAAGCGTGCGAGAGACAGACAGAAACGGAGGCACAAGGGAGGTTGTGTTTATTATTTGATAAAGCCTCCCTTATAACCTCAGCATGTTGTGCAATAGCGCTGGCTCTCCTTCAACTCTGTGGTGTGCCACTTCAAATTAGTCGCTTGTGGAGAGGGCCTGCCCCGTCTTTGCAAAATGCATTAGTACGCCACTCAGAGCTTCATACAGCCTAGGGTTAAACACAAATTATATCATTTCTGTCATCCAATCAAATCACACTGACCCATTGACCTGCGAGATGAGTCAAATGCATAATGAAATATGACATGGCACAAAAGCTCTGATTTTAATCTGCTCTGACACACGATCAGATGAGGATGACCTCCTGACCTTGACTGAGAAGTGAGACGAGCGAAGGGAACGGGATACACGGGGGAGAAGACGGGAAGGAAACATAAAAGAAAAGGGGGGAAATATATGCATTTAGAAAAGGCTGGTTTTAGTCAATGGGAAGTTAGTTAGTAATCAGCTCAGTATCCGGGGTGAATGGGGCCATCTGTATCTGTGGACTTTGGGTGGTTGGTGCTCAGCTTCATTATTCTCCCCCCATATTTTCCCTCCCATAATGATAAATAAAAAGCATTTTTGTCACAGAGCAGCATCGTTTCTGTCACATAGCTGTGGCTGCTGCCGAGGAGATAGTCGCTGGATTTTATTTCCTCGAAAAAGCATTTCTTTGACAATACTTTCTTCCTGTCTCACTCCCAAGCTGCCTCCCCATCTCTCTCTCTCTCTCCCACCGTCCCTCCACTCTTCCCACCCTCCCATCCTGTTCATTCGCCCAACAGAAACCAAGTACACAGTAGTTTAGCATCCCCATACCCACACCGCGCCCTTTCAGGATTTCCAAACAGAAACATAGTGACAGATAAATAATGCAGCTGGGCTGTTTTAGGGAGAGATGAGATGACATGATGGGGGTGGTGGGGGGTGGGGGGTGGGGGGAGTGGTTGTTGCAAGGACCAGAACTGTTTGGGGCTCAGTACATGGGCTGGGGTTGGGCCAGGCAAGAGGAGGAAGAGGAGAGTGGAGGTGTAGGATGGCTGTAACTGAATCTCCGGCCCTCTCCCCCCCTCCCTCTCTGCTAGCGAAGGCTTTGTGGTGTGTTGATACCCCTTGACATGATATTGTAGCAGAAGAACAGCTATGGCTTTAATTAAGCCTGAGTTGACGGAAAGAGATGGATGGGTAACAAGAGGGGAAGAGGAGAGACAGAGAGAGAGAGAGAGAGAGCAAGAGGGGGGGGGGTATCAAAAACAAACAGCCTAATAAACAGAAATAGCAGAACAGTTCATGCTGTTCAGATTAGTAAGTGATCTCTGTACCCTGACAGCACTGTTTGCCTCTGCCGTTACATTAAAACAAGAGCTCTGTGTACACTAGTAAACAGGATCATTCATAAATATACAGTATAATCTGCCTTCGGGAGAGCGATGGCAGAGTGAATGAAAATAGATGGAGCTCTCAAATTCTTCCCAAAGATAAATCCAGCGTCTCCTTCGCAAACCGGACTGCGTGGAAAGGAGAGATAACGGGACACTGACTTTGTCTCTGTGTTTTGGAGTGCTGCGCGGCGGATACGGGGAAGGTGTTGGAACGGAGAGTGTCGGGAGGTGATGGAAGCGGTGGTGGTGTGTGGGGGATTTTAAGCATAAATCACCACTGTGACAAAGCTCTCCAATAGGCAGATAAGTGCACATTAGTGGTAAGGCAGATCTGTCATCGTCTGTCTCCGAGCTGCCGGTCCCGCCCCTCTCTCCCTGAAACAAACGCTGACTTGGGAAGACTCCAAAACTCTCTGTTGTGCGTCCGTCCGTGTGTGGCACTGAAGTAACGACAGGGGCGCGTGTGACATGATGCCTAAAGTTTGTGAGAGGAAATTTGTTACAGTGCATGGGCCACCTGTCAAAATAATGTTTGCATAATGGCATTCCTTTTAAGATAATACGTTAAGAAACCAGCAAATAATGCAAACAGGGCTGTGACTAATCCATTAACCCTTTTAGTCTGTGAAATGTCCAAAAATAGCAGCAAAAAATTCCCAAGCGGCCACGGTGACATCTCAAACTTGCTTTTTTAGTCCAAACATCAACAAATCATTGAATTAAAGTGACATTAAACACAGAACACCCTCTCATTTGAGAAGCTGCAGGCAGACATTGAGACTTTTTGTTGAATAATGCCTTAAAAAAGAGTCATCAATTACCAATATTCATTCATTCATTTTCTATACCGCTTATCCTGCACTAGGGTCACGAATTACCAATATACATAGGATTTATTTCTAATTAACTTATATTAATTGACTTACAGATTACTGGCCTAATTGATTCAGCTCTAAATGCAACAATGATTTGTTTTAATAATACTAAAAAGGCACGCAGCGTCTCTTTTTTCCCACCATTGTGAATCACATTTGACAGCAGAACATTTTTATAGGATGTATGTAATTTTAATTGGGTTATGTCCTAAATCCGGATTTCTACAGGCATCACAACAATATTCTAATGAGAGGGAGAATGTACAGATAATGAGCCATTAGCCACAGTCAATATCATCTCCAGAAGGCCTTGAATACTCAGGCAGTGTTACAGAGGGAGGCAGAGATCTGTGCCAAATAAAAAGACAAGCTGGAAAGCTCCCCAATCAATGTTATTTTCTCTCTCAGTCCCAGACCAACTGTCTATTCATCTGTTTCTTTCAAATGAAAGGTGTGCTGGTATGTAACACTTACAGTCGAGAGATCTGTCTCTTAATTAAAATGTTACAGATTGTGTTTCGCCCACTGCGCAGACCGAGCATACTGTGTATTGGAAATAATGTTCCCTATAGTGTGTGGTATTGATCAGAGGAGGAAAATAAAGGATGTTTCAGTGAGGAAAAAAAAAGAATCTGTGTAATGCAGCTTTTTTTTTGGGGGGGGGGGGGGGGGGGAGTGGGAGGAGGTCGCTTTGACTATTGCGAGTAAACCAATGACGAGGAGCTCATGGGAAAAAAAGAAGAAGAAGAAGAAGAGGAGGCTTTTGTTTGAAAAGGCAATTCCATACTAGGACACAAGCTGGTCTATACAATCCATCAAATACATTGCCTTTGTTTGGATTTTACTTTTAAAGGAGAAAAGAGTATACATTAGCCAGAGTGTACATGTGGTTCTGTACGTACATGCAATCTCATTCTGAATAGAAGCGTATGAATAATTTATCTTGCCACAATCCAACTGGGAACGTCCTTGGTATTTACATTTTATCATCAAGGGCACTGGATGAGCCTTCACAGCAATCTAACACATGACACACACTCAGTCCTCCTCGTCCCTCCGCGCGATCAAAAGCGACGGACGAGACCAGGAAACGTTTCTGCAGCGTGGATATATATTTATACACCGAGAGAAAACAAAAGGTTGATGAACATGCTGGATGATGACTAAGCGTGGTCGGTCTTTAGATTACACCAGTGGTCATCACCCACAGTCGCACCGAGGCGCAGGGAAAGATGACAGGGCTCCGAGGGACACGCACACAAGGACTCACTTCACACAATGGCCCCAATGTTTACACAAGACAATTTAGTTTCCTTCCAACAATTATGAGGGAAATTGAATCTCAGGAAATGTTCGTTTTCTTGTCCATTAGACCAAACAATAACACTATCCCCAAAGGTTTACAAAAACATCTGTCTTCAAAGGACAGTCCAGAAAATTAATATCAACCGGCTTGAAGGCTATATCAGGACAGAGTAAATCAAATTGAAGCAATCACACTTCTCTCTTTCTCCCTGTCTTTTTTTCCATTTGGTGTAACATGTAGGAAGATGAAAGTGTGCTGTTAATGCTGAGTTTGTGTCTGCCTCTTTTCTTCACAATAAAACACTGCCAACGTCCTTTTTCTGGTCAAATTAAAAATGGGTGTTTTAGTGCTGGAGGTATTGCACATGCAGACTCAGATGAGTATTCATTTAAAAGACATTAGATATTTTAATTCTGCTGAAAGATACTGGGGGGAAAAAAACACAACTTGTCCTCCACCATGTATATAAAGGCTCAAGGATCTGTGATCCAAGTGGAAACAAAAGGCTTACCCCACTTCTAAATCACAAAACCTCGAGGATTTAAAGCTGCTACCACTTCTAAATGAGCAAACACCAACATTACACCACAACTAAATTTACATTGCTGATAGTTTTTTGTGCTGATGCAGATTTCTTTCCTCCACTAAAATAGACTTTCTTTCTTTCTTTTTTTTAATACCACGCAGCAGGAAAAATCCTTATTTATCATGTAGAAATCACCCTCTTCTGCTATCGATCTTAACAAACCTGTAATATACATGGCCAAAAGATTACACAATAGAGCTTCATACCAACCTTCATACTAGAGAGAAACAAGGGGGGAAAAATGTGCCCTGTATCCTTTCTCCTTTCTTCCATCTCCCCGTGCCCCTTATTTTCTCAAAGTATCTGTTTGAGAGATAAATGACCACTCTGCTGCTGAGGATGACAGCCTACACAAAGATGATATTGAATTGATTTCAGAAATGTTGCAGAACTGACTGTTTGATGTATACTGCTAGACATGAATCATAAAAATTCTATTAAAAAACCCTTGAATGGCTGACACCAGAATATTATTTGTGATGATTAATTTGACTCAGTCATTACAATGGGAGTCAAGTTGGATCGTCTCAGACAAAATTGCTTTTCATTCCCCGTTGAATTTCCCTGCTATTTTTCTTTTCTTCTTGCTCTGTGCAGAACTCTGATCTGATTGGACTTACTGTGTTAGTGCGACAGCGCACAAATACAGAGGCTGTTGGTCTTCTTTATTACCGGTCGCTGAGCATTGAGTTTTTTTGTTCCAAAATGAGATGTTCAATGTTTGAAACTAAATCACAGCAGCTTTGACAAAATGACAGATCAGAATTTAAATAGTTTACAAAGCTTGGTGAAGGCTTACTGGAAACTGAAAACGTCAGTTGACAAGATGTCAACACAGCAGATAAATTCTTCTCCATGCAGTTATATTGTTGGAGAATTAATTATTTCAATGGATTTCTGATGTCAGATCAACATCAACTGTATATTGCAGTTCTTTTAAAGTTTTTTTTCCTTTGACAGACCAAAGCAGCTATAGGTAGCGAGTACGTATGCAGTAGTCAGTTTATCTGAGGATAACTGAATTCTGTTAATTAGCTGCTGTTTTGGGCTAAATGTTTAACAAGACACAAACAAACATATCACCACAGTTCTGATTTGTCTTCACTATTTTTTCCTATTAAACACTGTAAACAACAAGTTGTCCTGGCTCATGAAAGTAATGGATGAGATAGTCGCCACAACACAAAACTCATATCACTCATACAGTATCACAGCTTTAACAGCCAGTTTTAAAGTTAGTCATCAGTTTCAATTTGTTAGTTGGTTGCTTGGTTACTGTCAAAAATTTAACTCTTAACATTTGGAAACTGTTTGATTTTAAGTACGTAAGAGGTACATGTAGGCTATAACTGGGTTACAGTGAGGTAAACAATGATAAACAACAAGATGTCCAAATACGGTAGGGAAGGGTGTGAACATTTCCTTCCCTAGGTGAATTTCATAAGTGACAGTTACAGTTACTGTAGGTGAAGTTGCACTGGAAACCACGACTTTGCACTGATCTGGAACAGTGGTTGACATGTTTCCTGTTTTAGATCTTTAAACGATGCCTGTCAATCAGCAACAATCAGAAAGTTCAATACCAATACTTCCTTGGTAGTTGGATATAGGCAGATTCTCAGAGCTGGGGCCACTGGTTCCCCTGTTAGCTTTACTACTGTGCTGGGTTTTGACTTTTATTCACCATTAGCAAATGGGTTTTAAGTTTAACACAAGGAAAATATAAGTTAACACAACATTTCTGTTTTTGTACCTTTGGTATTTCAAAAAAAATAGACATTTTGTTATGTAGCTTCTTGTCTTCTTTGATACTGATGATTCAATAAAGAGTGCTTCATGCCTGCCCAAGCCTTGGAGGAGCTCCAGTTACTCAATATGGCCTATTGGGGAAATGGAAAAGGATTTTTTTTAGCTCACTTTGCAACTCTGATACTGTAAACCAAATACTTTGATCTGCTTATTTACACTCCTTTATCAAGTCTAATCTTATGTACCACTTTGTCTTTCTCTCTCTCCCTCCACTCAGAGCTACACAGGTCAGACTGGTGGCGGCGGGGGAGGAGGCGGCGGTGGCGGCAACGCCAGTGGAAACGGAGCCGGGGATGAAGACTATGAGATCCCTCCCATCACTCCACCTAACCACCCCGAGCCTCCTCTTCTTCACCTGATGGAGCACGACTCTACAGGCTACCTCTGCCACTCGCTGCCACACAATGGACTCATCAACCCGTACTCCTACCCAGAGCTGCCCACACTCATGATGTCTAACATGCTGGCACAGGACAGCCACCTCGTTTCCAGCCAAATGCCCTCGGTGAGTAGCGTTTGTGGACTCGACCGTTCCATGGCTGCCCCGAGAGCCCAGAAAGCTCAGTAATGGGCACGTATGTTTGGGACAGTAAAAAAAAAAAAAGAGAAAAGATTCAAAGAAAAAAGGGTTGGACTTAAACGTAACCCTTTTTTTAGGAAAAGGTTAAATAATCCCTATAGTCATAGCAGTAGGTTCAGTAGGTAAAACAACTCTGTCTCATAACGTTCTGTTATTATCTAATAGTGTGGAGAATGTGCAGGTCACAACTTGTCCACGAGAGTGTTTTGGAGTTGTTGGATTGTGTATTTGATGAGTTTGATGAGGGAAACCAAGAAATCCCATGAACCTCCGTAGCGTAGCTCTGAGCAGCTCACGGCTCGGCTTTGCCATTCTAAAAATAGCTTGCACCGACAAATAAAGGTAGCAAACCTACTGCTATGACTATAGGGATTATGGCAATGGGCCAATTTGCCAAAATGTTGAACTATCCCTTTAAGGCTATTGTGTCTTTGCTAGTTTCAAATCAACACAGTCGTCAGTTTCCCATGTTGAGATCCATGGTTGGTTGGTCTCAAAGTGAGGTGTGGTCATTGTTGAGGCAGAGCACAGTGTCACTACACATGACTGTGTCATTAAATCACCTGAAAACAACAGCCGACTACATAAATCAACACACACCTCTACATACATCAGACTGGTTGGTTAGAACTCCATATACAGTAACTATGGGCTACATGGAGATGCCCACACAGTCTATGCTCCCACCACCGAGCACTTGGCATTTATTATTCAAATTTCAAATGAGGGTGCAAAAATATTAAACCAAGGGTGTAAAAGAATGCATTACACCCACTGCAAGCCTGTTTGGTGGAATCCTGCTGCTGCTGCTGCTGCTGCTGCTGTAAACGGCCTGTCGGTGCACAAGCAAAAACTTCCTTCACTACTACCTGACAAATCCCTGTCAGATTGTAATCAGGTGCAGACACACCTGGCTTTTAACAGGAATGGGACAAGGCACTCAGACTGGTTTAGTTCATGTTACAATTTTTTCCCCCGCCTTTAAATCGTTAAAAGTGGATTTGGACACAACCCTAAATGTGCTTTAGAGCACTAGTTTAGATCATTAAAAAAAAGGGTTCTAAGACTTTGAAGGCCTTGTTGCTTTTATCAGATATATCCAGCATGACATGAGAGAAAAACTATTTGGCCTCATGTGTACACACAAATACACACACACACACACACACACTGAAGCAGAAACTTGGTTGTAATTATAATGGAGTATGTGAGAGATCGGACAAGTGTGACTTTGGAAAAGGTTTCCAATTTGGGATATTGCAAATCATCCAAAACCAGTTATTTAAAGGATGTCCACCCTTTAAATAAAAAAATAAAAAAATCTAATAAAACAATTTATAAGGTAGATGTAATTTTCAAAACATGAATATGGGCGGGGGGGGGGGGGGGGCTGAGTGAGGAACTGAATGATTGTTCAGTGGTCACCATGTCAGCTCTGATGCATGGAGAAAAAGGATTGTGGGTAAATCCATCAGCATCATATCTGCCTCGACAGCAAGCATCAGTCAATCTGTCAAGCCTTCAAACATGAATACGCGCTGATTACTCCCTCAGCTCCACACCGACCTGCTCCACAGCAAATTAGCATCTCCAAACCATAATTGCATTCATGAGAACTGCAGAAAATAGAGCAGGTTTCTATTACAACAAATGATATATGTAAAGCTTATGCGTGTAACATAATGCATGGGTTGCAATAACCAAAGGCTCACTAGTTCGCTGTCTTCTTTATGGAACACATGTAGCCCTAAAAGTGTAGTTGAGTATAAAGCTGACGCTGGGGTTTTTAATAAATGCCTGCTTTTTTCTCTATCCTACTCTGTAAAATGTAAATATAGTGTTAGATGTGCACTCAATGCTGTTCATATAACATCTGATATATGGACAGAAGTGAATGTTTTTTTTTTATGGACTGCAGCAGTGAAAATCACTTAGGCGAAGAAAAAAGCACATAATGGTCAACAATATTAATATATACAAAGATTTTTGTGTCCGGTACTTTCAGGTCAGATTTTCTTCATACAGTACCTTCCTCCATATTGACTGTGATATCAAAAACAGATACAGACATAGCTGCACTGTATAGATTACCACTATGCAGTTGATAATATAGTACACACGATTTATATATTGCTCTGTTTTGTGGCGTGATCAGGAACGATAAGTCAGCAGTGTGTTTTGGGTGCGTTAATGAAAGGTAAAGAGGATCAATCATCTTCGCTATACATTCAACAAATGCAGATAGATATCAAGGTCAAGCAGAGTGTATGATCATGTTCACCATAAACAGAGGAAAGAAGGATAAACAAGAGTCAGCACATAGCCAAAATATGGCTTGATAAAGATCTGAAATATAAACATGCTATATATTATATATAATGTTGGAATATTACCCTCCTACACATTGGATTC
Organism: Trachurus japonicus; assembly: GCF_045865225.1. Taxonomy (NCBI): domain Eukaryota; kingdom Metazoa; phylum Chordata; class Actinopteri; order Carangiformes; family Carangidae; genus Trachurus; species Trachurus japonicus. The sequence goes on from NC_140911.1 coordinate 34,601,799, forward strand.
ATGTTCCATTTATCTTAATATCCATTTCACATTTTGGTCATGACCTTTACTGTAGAGACAGTGGTTGATTGGCCAGTCTCTCACTCGGCAGTCTAGGATATTTGTTACTGCTACTCGCTGGTTTTCATAGATTGAATACTGCAGGTTGTGTGATAAAAATACATGAGATGTGAAATGCTCAGCTGGCATACAATGGAAATATATTTAAAAGATATACTACAGATGCTGGTGATTGCTCTTCTGACAACTAGTCCTTGGTGGTTTAAAGGGTGTTTTTTTTTTTATATTCTGCAAGTAAAGACACAAAACGCAAATATATTAAGAAAGAAAAATGACAAGACTGAATCAAAAAATGCTTTGAAGCAAGTGATCAGTGGTTACATTTTGCAAGTAAACCTCCCAAATCTTGGCGTTTGAAGGTATTTCAATATTTCAAACGGGCTCTGAGAGTAGAAACTCCTCGGCAATATAGAAGGTCTTTTTTTTTCAGGGCACTGCTTCAACTTTGCTGCAGAAAGCAGCATATAAAGCAAACTCAGAAATTTCTAAATCAAATAGTCTGCCTGGCGAAACTACCAAACCGTAGCAGAGGTTCATTTGTGCTGAGAGCAGAGTGTCTATTAAATCGGTGCCTCACCTTGACACAGTCTGTTGAGCAGAGTAATTAGGCAAACTCTGCAGTTCAAACATGAGATGCTATCATTATGAATACCTCACTTGACATGGCTAGATAAATAACAAGGGTTAATTCTAATTTTAGACTGTTTTGGAAGCTAAAAAATACTGTTTGAGTGTTTTATGTAGATAGAAAGATTTTCCTTTTTTTTTCGGGGGGGATGTTGCTGCTGCTGTTGACGTTGCACTGTATGTGTGTATGTCCAAGTGTGTCTATGTGTTTCTGTGTCTTCACTATAAACAATATCTCTGCTGTTGAAATGGATCCACTACATCTGGAGGTCAGGCCTTATATTCAATCTTGAGCACACTGAAAAAAAATCCATTAGGGTTCATCTTTCCTGCATCAGCCATTCTATTGTGGTGCTGCAGTGAGATCTGTTTTCATCAGGCAGATTCAATACGTGAGCTGGGCAATGAAAAGAGTGCAATAGAGTTGGATGAAGAGAGGAGGGGTGAGGATAGAGAGGGGGCGGGGGTGGTATTGTGGGGAGGAAAGCAAGAAGAAATTGCAAAGTGGAAAGAGGTAACTCTTATTCAAAATGAGCATATACCTCCAGTTTTCTGTACCTCCTGGATTTCATTATTAGATATTTTAGAGATAATTCAGTTGAGTGAAATAAGGTTATTCTGCCTCAACAAAAGCCGGAGAGCCTCTGGTTTTTAAATAGGAGCCTACGCGATTCAAGCACGAGGATGTTTGAAAGTACTCCACTGCAGGTGGAACAATATAAACATAAAATAAATAGGCCGATTATATAACAGAAAGGATTTAGAGTAGAGCAGTGTTACGGCAGCAGTTGATCATTCTGGGCGAGCTGGAAGACCAGATAGTGTGTGTTGGGTTTGTGGTGGTGTTGGGGCGAGCTGTTGGACTAAATGGTGTTAAGACTGAGATCTGTCAGTGGATTCGACTCTGAGTTGTGGGTGTGGGACCTTCAAACCAGAAAGATTCCCACTTAGATGCAAATCAAAGACGAAGAGAAGAATAAGCTTAAGGAGGTTTTGTGTTTTTTTTTTTTTTTCTTCGACAAATAGTTACATTAAAAAAAAGACGCTGCACATGTTGAATGTCCCTCAAACATTTTCAGGACTTAAGTTTCAGCTTCAGACTTCAGAACATGTTTGGCTGCCCTCTATTTGGTATTTATAGCAGCAGGATGGTGTATGTGGAAACGACAGTGCCATGTGTTCATGGCAATGAAGGAGCACATTAGCCAGAGAATCAATGTGGCTCATTGTTTTTCATAGTTTTTGGACAACAATGGAGGTCTGTGGCACAGAGGGGAAAACTGTATTCGGCTTCATCCGTGCAGGGAATTCTTGTTTCAAGTGAATCAATTAGTCGATCTGACTAATGTTGTTTTTATGTTGGTCAGGTTTTATACAACTGGTTCCAACTTCTTAAATGTGAAAATCATTTTTTCATACCACTGTGATAGAAAATGGATGATATCATTTGGTTTTTGAGAAACTTTAATTATTTGCCACATTCATCAGCACTGAAGATGAATGTTAGTAGTAGTGGTTAGCAGCAGTCTTACTTGTTAGAGGAGTGAACTGAAAATATAGACTCAATAGAATCTGGAGCTGATGGAAGTCACGTTACAAACAGCTTACAACCATTTCTTGTGGTTTTCTCTTCTCTGCTGACTCTCAAAACCTGAAAGACATCATTGACTGTACTCTTCTAATTTTGTAAAGAGGCCATTTTCAATTCATACGTGTTCTTTTTTTTTTTTTTCAAACATGTGTGTGTGTGTGTTGTGGAGTGAAGCCCCTCCTGGCCAAACCTGATATCTTTCAGAGAGCTCTTTTCTCTGATGCTCTGATGCACTTGGCAGGGCCTCTCTCTCTCTCTCTCTCTCTCTCTCTCTCTCTGCCTCTCTCTGTTAATGCCCCCACTGTCATAGCATCTACAAGTTCCAAAACACATTAGACATTTAATAGCCATGCTCAGGTTGCATTGATCTTATCAATACAGCCTAGAAAGATGCACATCTCTACTGCTTCTAGTGAATCATTTCTGGCCTCACAAGCCGAGTGGCCTTGTTGCTGTCTGTTGAATCTTCACTTACACTAAAACTGGCCTAAAGCTAAACTATTTTATTAACGGCTGTATAGATATATTTATAAGAGCCTCACACCTGCACTGTGACAACTACATCTGCAATCTGTTTGAAAAGAGATTCAATTATGGTATATTTAAAACGCTTCTCAAATTCATATGACCTGAATAAATTATCTTTGATTAAGTTTTTTTTTTCCTTTTTTTCCCCTCCTCCATGTTCCTCAATGATGCATGCAATATTAGCCATCATCAAACCAGCTCGAGTGTGATGTTGTGAATATGTAACAGATGATGAATGTATTATCAGCTGGGGGATGTTACGCATAATGGCCATGTATTAGCAGAAAGAGCTATGCGGACGCAGCCTTAGCTCCATCAAACTCCCAGGTATTATCCAATTTGTTATTTTCCACAAGACAAGACGAGAATCTGCCTGAATGAGGGGTCAGTTCATTTATAAAGAAGGTTGTGAGGTCCCTGAGGATCTGCCTCCTATATTCATATTCAAATTCTTGCTCATATTTCCTTTGTTACGGTGTTTAAATGTAAGAATTTCCTCACAATCCACAGTTGTTGAGGTTAATTATCAAGTATTAATCCCACACTGATTGCCATGTTAAGTTGGGTGGATGCCTGCATTTTCTTTTCTTTTCTTTCTGGTGTTATTTCTCGCGGGGTATTAAGTGCTCCTGGCAGGTGCTCGCTCCTCAAGCCTGTGTGAATGAAATATGAGCTGCAATGTCAACTGAACTTGTCACAGACAAGCTTGGATGAATTAATGATAAGAGAGCAGAGGTGTGTTTTAATGTGTTCCCTCTCTGATGGAGGGTCGCGGCGAACGTATTATCGCATACTGTACACCTGCTGGTTTTTGTATAAACATGGAACAGGTTAAAAAAAACGTAGATAAGGTGGTGCATTCGTAGGGAAAATCTTGGACCGAATTTTAAGTCTAAAGACTGAATATTATATCACCCACACTGTTATCAAGTGACTTCTCAGAAATATTCTAATTAAATGTGTTTAGACTTTTCCAATATGGACTTTAAATGTGTCTTACCTTTGCCTTTAAAGACTTTCTGCTCTTTGAGGCTTTTCCTTCTTCTATACTTTTCATTCAGATGAAGAAAACCTATTTCTCCTTTGAAAGACCTTCATTTTCAGTCATTTTTTAAAAGGGATTAGAGCGTCTGCGGGAAAATGATGGAATGTCTGTCGCTTTTCTACACAGTTCAACAAGCTTAGTGATAGAATGGGACTTGTATTAGTTATTCCAATGTTGATCCAGGCATACATGATTTTGAATGATCAATGCTTCCGGCAGGACAAAAATCACTTGCTTGTTTGATGGCCTCTTGAAATCTACGTGAAAGGGGAGGGCTGTTCTTAACCCCCCCCCTTCTGCTTTTATTTATTTATTTATTTTGTGATTATTTATTTTCAAATTGTCCCTTGGGCTAATGTTCCATTTTGGCATTTCACACCCCCCTCTCCCATAAATGAACCATCACGGCCATAAATCACTGGACAAACAGAGACTTGTGCAAACCCTGAAAGGTTCAGAGATTTATGTAACACATTCATGTTTTCCACTTCCTCATTTTAGTACTCCACTGGTAAAGCCTAGCTAATAAAAGGTCCTATTAATATTTCCTGTTGCCTAGCAACGGCAGGCAGCAAGTAATAGCATTCTGTGGAAAAATAGATGACCGATAAGGAAAAATTCAATTCTTTTCTCATCTCCTGGGAGAAAGTGCCTTATTTCTCTGGCAATGTGATATGAAACTGTAGTTGTATATTAAGAAATATCTTAAAAGAAATATAGGTTATTTTCCAATTTCATCATTTTGGGGGGATTTTTATTGCAGGCTGGAATGGCAGCTCATCTTTTCTCTCCAGCTTGATAAAGTCAATTAACCTATCAGATTAAGCTAATCAGAGGATACAGTGGCGGCTTAATTTCTTTATTTTTAATCAGAAATTCTAAAGAGATGGTATTAAATAACACACACACTGAACTTTAAAGTGATCACTTCTGTGTGACAAATTACATTTCATTTATATTGCAGCTGTAATTTAAACTTGTTTTGCACAAACACAGGGCAGCTTGTCTAGCGTGGAGCGTTGTGTGCAAAAACCTGGGCTAATAACGCTGCTTATCACTGTGATCACAGGTAATGGAGGAGGATCTCCACAGTGACAATTTTCAATTTAGATAATTTATCACATCATATTTCAAAAACAACAGAGTAAAGAAAAAAAAGCGTTATCACACGCATGTTGTTGTCATCGTCCTCCTCTGTACTGTAGATGTGATCAACAGAGGCTAAAGAAACAAAGGCAGATTCAGCTGCAGCAGATATAGCTGGTGTTATGAAGCAGATACATAGATAAGGGATTTCATATTACACTTAGCCAGGGGCCCCTGCTGAGATTTATCATGCCATGAAATCATGTCCATATTGCACTGTGCCCTATCTCAACCATCCATCATCTCATTCTGCTTTCACCACCAGGAATATTTGGCCCTGGTGGCGGTGGAGAGCCGTCCCATGTCATCTCACTCAGGGACGTCTCCCCTGCTGTGCTGCCAGCCACCAGTTCAGCATAACACTGCCACTCTGTCTGCTAATGTGCACAAGAGAGGCTTGAGCCAGGGTGATTAAAACTCTTTGTGTATTCATGTAGCACAGTTCATGGTGGGACTCTGACCAATCCAGGACCGAGAGCCATACAGTATAGGCTGCAGGTTTATCCTCAACATGTTCACAGATGATTCTCACAGTTGATATCAGAATGGAGAAGAATCCTGGCTCATAAGCTTGAGTGTGTCTTTGCGGTAGCTCCGTTTTTTTTTTAATAGCACTCCCAGCCAACAGTGATCCCTATAGAAAAACAATTTCAGAGGGGGATATGGTGTCTCTATGAAACAGGTGACATCTGAGGAGAGGAGAAGCAAAGATCAGGTGTAAACCAGACTTTTATATATTCATTCCTTTGACACAATCCTGTCTCTGAGCTCAGCAGATACTGTAGTTCCTTCGACCTCATGACTCAGTTTTTGCTCTGATATGCATCGTCAGCTGTGAGACAATGACAGCAGCTCCTCTATATTGACAGGTGCGTGCCTTTCCAAATCAGATCAATTGACTCCAAACAAGGTGCAGAAACATCTCAAAGTCAATCAAGACAAGTTAGAGTTACTTGAACTAAATTTCAGCTATCATTAAAAAGAGTTTGAATACTGATGCCAATTCAATATTCCAGGTTTGTCCTTGTTTTTACTTAGTACGAGGCTGCATAACAAAATGTAAGCAACACTTCCTGAAGGCACTGTATGAAGAGTTTTATGACAAGAGTTATAGCAAATTATCAGTATTTTCTGAGCTCTCGCTGTAGTAATATAACTTTAACCGACAATAAACTTAATGAAAATTGGAAAAAAAATTGAAAAGTGTAAAGTCTAACCCCCACTTTTCCCACATACTGTGATTACAAGGGGTTCATTTGTTTGGTAATCCGCTGTCACTAACATTTATTATAGTTCAAAGCTGGAGAATAAAGGTGAAGGTGGTTCCTGTCAGAAATGTGTGAAATTCTTTTGTCTGACAGGTTTTGGACACACATGCAAATCCCCTTGTCATGACCTCGGCTTGCATGGCATATATACAACAACTGTGTGCAGCTTCTTTTTTTTTATTTGCGTGCTCTTTCTTGTTTTTGTGTTCATTATTTCTGCATCTACATTCATTTTTTTTGTTGTGCACGCACGCACACACACACACACACACACACACACACATATATAGTATACACACAAAGTGTGTTTGACACGGCAGTCAGGAGTCTCATTAGTGGGAGCAGAGGAGCCTTGCCTTCTGCTGTCAAGAGTGTGTGTCCCTACCGCTCCTCACAACCATCTCCTACATGTCATGTCAGCCAAGGCTCTGATTCTCTGACGCTGTGCTTTGTGAGGTGAGCGCAGAGACACGCCCGGGCTGAGAGAGAGAGAGAGAGCGAGAGGAGGAGGTAGGGGGAGAAAGAAAGAGACAGTGAGAGAGAACAAGAGAGAGAGAGAATAAAAAAGACTGAGGAACAAGAGAGAGAACTGTTGGGTGGGGGGTAGAGGAGAAGAGGGAGAGAGAGAGAGAGAGAGAGAATAAAAGCAAAGTAGGTTCTGACATTAGCAGTAATGAGGAACATGGAGGATGGTGCCAAGGGGGACATCATGACATTACTATCTGCAAATCAACCACAGCCTTGTTGCTGCCACAGATTCACTCTGAGAGGCGTTCAGGGTGGTACTGTACTTTTCAAACCGACAGTCAATCACAACCAAGAACATCAGCTTCTTTGTGCAAACGCTCCCAGCTACGCTTTAATAATAATATTAATAACCAATAATGACGACAGTGATGATAACAATAGCTGGAGCCACAAGCAAAAAAAAAAAGAGGCAATTCACACACAAAGGAAAATGCAACAAAAGGGTCTCTAAAATTACAATTTGACCCTTTTACCATGCACTCCTGTTATGACTTCTGTTTCTGTGTGTTTGTTTATTCTAAAGTTTATCTGTATGGCACGACTTCAAAGTTGTTTTCCACATTTTTATGAAAATATCAGGTGCGTTGGCATGGAGTCTGTTTGGCTTTGAGAGATGGTGGTGGCAGAGTTCATTTCAACAGTGTGGCTACTTAAAGCCGTTCTTGGAATAAATTGCCTTTTCTCTCTTTTAAAGTTGCTGCTGAAAACTCATAATTATTTCCTTATGCTGCTGCTTTGTGAGGTATTGCTGTTTTTTCTGCCAGATTAATTACTTGATCACAGTTCAGCACAGGAGCAAGTATTTTACTTTTTTCTTTTTTTTCTCTCCGTTCGTCTAGCGTGTAATTGGAACGATTGAAAGTGACCTGATAGTGTCTTGTTTTGGCAATGTGGAGCGACTGCTGAGCTAATAAGCAAAATTAGGTTTTAATGGCGTGTTGCTAAATGCAGTTGGCTGCTACTACACCTGGATCATAACATCACATTACATTTGAATCAAAATCTGCCTCTAGCATTAAAAAATATTTAATAAAGTCATCTTGACTTCCCTAAAAACATCTCCAATTAGGCTCTAACAAATTCTTAAAACACTTGTGTTTCCCTTTACTTAAACATCCCAGCATGCCCATCATATCTCCTTACTTAGCATCTGTCTGATGTCACAAGTAGGCAGAAGCAGCGTTTTGCCTTTGCTTTCATACTTAAGTAGCGTGTGACTCATAAATCCACACTCTTATTAATTCTCCTCAGCTTGTGTAAATGACCCTCCTGGGTATATATAAGCTTGATAAAGCAAAGACATGGATGAAGGGACAGAGAAGAGAGAGAGAGACAGAGAGAGGGAGAGGGTGAGGGAGGGGTGAAGGCTCGGAGGCTCTTTGAGGAACAGAGTTGTTAGTGCTTTGCCCTCAGGGTGAATGAGAAGTAGCTTTGAGGGCTGTGAGGCCCGGGGTTGGCTCCCCACCTAAAGGCGTGTTTACCACCGTGTTGCGCGGCGGCTGTGCTTTTGAAGGATCAGTCTTGAACGCGCCTCTAATTAAAGCTGTCATGGCTGGGTGCCTGCAGGGATAATGTTCTATTATTATAGTCATTTGTTTCAATTAAACGCTGGGTGATTTTACAATAGCAGCCGTGAACCTGTGTGAGTGAGCCATCACTCTAAACAAGATGGTTCCAGTCAAGCAGGGAGTGAGGAGAGGAAAGTCTCAGGACTCACAGGAGCATTGATTACTGCCTGGAAGAGGGCAGGGCGGGGTAGACAAAGGGTCCAAATGTCAGATTAAAAGCCATCAGCAGGTGATGTTAAATACTGGATGACACCATGCTGCATTATGGGTAAAAGAAAAACACACAAAAAAAACACTTTACCATTATAAAGGAAATTTCAGTTCCCATTTACAGTATAGTCCCATTTTCAAGCAAGTAAACTAGAAGTGAATGAACTCCAGCTCCACAGACCTCTCATAATGTATAACTGACATTTATTTTAAACGGTGCTAATAAGCTCAAACATGACCACAGCATTTACCAATTCTTTAGCATGGACAGGCCGCTTTATTATGATGCCAGTGCAATAAAATCTTACACAGCAATCAGCCTGCTTATTTAAACTGATGAAACAGATGCCACTCTGGTATAATCATCATGAGGATGAAGCAAGGTTAGCTGCTTTTACTCGTTCTTTCTCTTTCTCCTTGTGGCTGCTCAGAGCTCTCTTCTCCCCTTCTCTCATCTCTGTGCTGGTGGTCAAATCCCCTTAGCTAAATCAAATGGTGCAGGCAATTGGAGCGGCCGTGAAACCATTTCAAAGGTAAGGTCAGCAGGAGCAAGGGAACAATGGCTTTGTGATATTCCATCTCGCACACAATGTGCTACACATAATTGGAAAGCCTTTGTTATTTGACTCCCATTTGACTATGATGTACAAGATGTGAATACAAACACGACAGGCGTAACGGTGGCAGGAGAACACGCTCACACCGAGTTTCCTGGCTTTACATCACAGTTTAGGTCTGCCTGGCTGCTCATCACCAAAAAGCAATATCCAACTGTCCCCTTTCTAACTTTGGAGATGAATTTTAGTCCTTAGGTCATGTGAGGTGTTTTTTTTTTTGTTTTGTCGTTTCTGGAGTTCTCCTGTGTCCTCTTTCCTTTCCTCTTACTTTTCCTCCTCCTGTTTATGAGTGGACCCTAATCTCTGGGGGCTTTACAGTACAGCAAACAGCTAAATTGCTAGGAGGTTAAGCATAGTCAAGACTATACCCAAGAGAACTCAGAGTCCAACTTTATAAATATTCTAAATATACAAATTTAGGCCACTATGTTGCTCCACTTGGTAGTTGCGCCGCAAAACACAGCAAAAAAAACAAAAAACACATTGTCCACATTGAGAGTCCATGAAAAGTCAGTATGTGTTACATGCTAAAGGCAGAGAGCAGTGACCAACTAAATCCTGTTACTCACAGTGCCCCCCTTCTTCTATTCTCCCTCTTCACTCACTCTCTTTTGGCCATTTGGATGATACCATTAGGAATTACCATACAGTACCTATGGCAACCAGCAACCTTTGTCAGATTCTTTCATAATATTTGTACAGCCGTCTGCCGCTGGCTTTATTTAGCTCAGGCTTGATGGCACTATGTGATAACTTCTTGCTCTTTCAGTCTTGCAAAGGTGAAAGCACCAACTAAAAGCACTCTGAGACATTTTCAAAAAAGAAAAGAAAAAGGCCACAGGAATGACTGTTAGAAGTAGATTATAACAGTAGGAGCGTTTGGAGTAATGAGCACTAGTCCTTTAGGTTTTATACTGCATATAGCTTTTAGTATATGTAATAATGAAACACGCACTTTCATACAGTACTTACAGTAGGACGCTTTCTGCTTTACATCCCAGTTATACAATGCAACATACACTATTGGCTTCAGACTCCCACTATAGACCTCACACTGTACAGTAGTTCCTATGTTTCCATATGTTCCAGTGACCAACCGCTCCGTTCATCAGGACAGAGCACTGAGCTCCAATAGAAATGTAATTTATGCGATGACACATGACAGCGATTATAAATAATGGCAGAAAAAATATGTCCTCGGTTTGAGAACAAATCAACAAACACTCTGCACCACCTTCGTGTTTTTCCCTCCAACCAAAAACTAAGATGACTCGGTACAGAACATACTGTCACAATTTACAATTTATGTCTGAAATCAATTACGTAAAACCAGGAGCCTAAATGATTTAAAGCCTTTGCCGACTGCCAGGGTTTTACCCAATCACACCCTCACCAGGCTGATAGCACCCGGTACCCACGATGCCATGGTGACACGTTGTCTTCCCTCCCCATGAACTCCCACTTCTCTGCATGTCTCCCTCTTGTTTATATTAAACATGGTGTGGCTCAGATTAAAAGGTGACAATTTTGCCTGGAGGCTGTTGCTATGGAAATGCGTCTGCTATATCTATGATAGGCCATTCATGTTTGATTAATTGGTTTTTCAATGCTTCCTCGTTTGTGAGAAGAGGACCCTTAAAGAGCAAGTCCATGGAAAATGGAAAATTAATGGATTTCTATTTCCCTCTCCCCCTCTTGTTCTGTTCTGTCTTACTTATTTTACTGAAGCTATTTCCTCATGTTTTAAGAACTATAGTGATGGTGTTTTGAATTATGATTGGAAGTTGGAGATTGCCGTGGTTGGGGGGGGGAGGTTCGAGCTCGTTATTTGAAATGCAAAAGGAATGTCTTTGTTCATGGCTGCCTTTTGTGAGCAGCTGCTGAGGCAAACACAGAATCTAATGTCGTGTGAATATTATGAGTTTTCAAAGCAGGCCAGGGCCTCGTACAACATTACTTTGTTGTGCATTTTTATTCTGGCAATCTACTGGGACCAATTATGATTAGAGAGCTGAGCCTTCATCTCTGAACCTCTAACTTGTGTTTATCAAGACCTCATATGCTCGGGCCCTTTCAATTTGATCTTTTCTGCGCTGCACTAATGTGTAATGTATTATTTAACTCATAAATGTTTAAAAGAGCTAACAAATGCTAGTTCATCACTTTCTGATCTGTAAATTGCCAAACATTCCCATTTATGCCTGCATTAAAAGCATCCTTTGGTCCGTGCTCATGTTGTATCCTGATGAATCTTGAAGAAAAGCTTTTGATGTAGTTATTATTTAAGATCTTTTAAGGCTGCTTAGTGCAGAACTTTGTGAGAGTCTGATTCTGTAATCTCTCTGAAGGGTGTTCTCAGTGTACGGGTCATTCTCTGGCTGTGAGCGCCATTTCTGTTTCTATTCGTGGTTCTTGAGTGTTGCAAAAAGTGTTCTTTAACGTGGCAGTAACTTATATTTTTCTCCTTCATGGCACATGGCCGCAGGTGTAATTTATCTGCAGGGGATTGATAGGGTTTCTGATCAATGCCATTGACTCAACGATCGCTTTACCATCTGCTGGGCACTCTGGCTTTTCAGAAAGAAATTAAATTTTCAGAACTGAAGGCACCGACCTGGCCGCTGTGTCTCATGGATCTCAGAGGGGCCGTAGCTTTGTGACCGACTGTGGAGGTCATTAGAAGTCAATAGAAATTATGGATTGTACCTTTAAACTGTAAGAGAGAGCTCCTGTGAAATATTAAATCGTTCTAAGTTAAGTGGTAATAGGTATGTGGGCGAATGTTGAAGCAATGCAAAAGTGCCTTGAGATACGAGTCATAACCGTGGAGAATGTGAATAGTATGGGGAACAAACTGCAAAGTAGTTTTTATTTCACGGACATACCTGCAATAATTGACTTTTTTTTTCTCTTCCACTTAAACAACCGAGCACAACTCTGACATACTATCACCTTTTGAATTTATGTGGCGAAACTGTTAGCAAACAGCCGCTCGTTTTTCACATCTGCCAGATACAGCAACATTAGCACTGATTCACAGTCGTGTTCCTGGCCTTCTGATGAATTACATTCACTCTCCTTTTAGCTCTGTTTTTGGTTTCCACTAACCACTAGAAAAATATCTCTATCTTTCACTGGCAAATGATCCACTTTCTTCTAGTCATTAACTGCATCTCTCCATTATTTGGTGCTAAACAGGAATTGTTATTTCAGGTCTGTGGAAGCATTTTACTCTATAATCTGGTCTGCAAAAACAATAATTATTGATGGTGACCTGGAAAACCAAAACAATGAGCTGAGGGGAACCGTGGTCTTGTCATGTGCTTTTTTTATGCACATAGTCATATGATCCTGGCATTCATACTCTGATGGCAGTCTTAAAGATAATTTATCATTTTAAAAAATCAAATTTTTAAAAAGGGCATGTGAGGGTCACATTTGCTTGATTGACAGCATGTAATCGCATAGTCATGGTATCCAACATGAGGCCTCCACCCGGCTCCACCTCTTGGAAAATGTAGTTTTTCCACATCTTGTAACCCGACAAAGACTGTGGCAGGCAACAAGCACAGATCCCTCCATCTTTCAAAATGAGACTAGAGACAACTACTGTAAGAATGGTGTAACAGGTGATACATTTATGTTTTTATTTTAGATGTATTAGCTCCCAGGAGGCAAATATACTATACGGTGCCATGTTGAGTGTCTAAAATGAAGTTGCAGTGAGTTTATCTTCGTTGGCTTGAGCTGAGAAGTGGTACCGTCTTATTTTTGTGAGTTATTCAGTTGGTTGAGCTTACCGAAAACCTTGAACCTTCATAGCCGTGCTTAATAAGGTCAGTGCTGAAGGCAGGTACCAAACAAGCAACAGATAAATTTGACCACAAGGCTACTGTATAGCATATGTTACTGTCCTAAGAAAAGACAGCAGTGAAAAGGACAGAAGCTCTCTAACCACCGGCCTAAGTTGAACTGCAAAACCTGTAAGAGGCGTTTTGTTTTTTTTTTGGGGGGGGGGGGGGGTCAGACATATTTCCCTCTTCACATCTAAATTTTTGTAGTTTTTTTTGTCTTTAGCTGTTGTCCAATACACATACACATTTGCTCCAATTTTGATAATGTCATCTCCACCTTTTGAGTAATTGCATATTTGGCTGATTGGCAAACTTTTATCCCTTTGAGTAGAGGAGAAGATAGTAAAGCTGGTGTTCTTCTCTCGCCCCAGATGCAGGAGATGGCTTTGCACCACCACCAACAGCAACACCATCACCAGCACCCAGACGGCGCTCATTATGACCCTGCCCGTAACCACCACATGATAAACAGCTCACCTCCGATACTGCCCAACCCTATGAGTGCACTGTCCCAGCTAAACTCTCAGGTCAGCCGGAGCGCACTGCCTCATGGCTCCCCCTCACCTCCCGGAAGTAAATCGGCCACACCCTCCCCCTCCAGCTCCAATCAGGAAGAGGAGACTGATCCTCATTCGAAGGTACTGGTGCGGCTTGTCTGGCTTGTAGCTGTGGAGTAGCAGGGGCAGGTCGGCCCTGACAGTGTTTGCATGCTCGCTGTAGGAAAGCAGGGACAGTCAGACCTGGTTGAATATATTTGCTGGGAGTTGGAGTTCTAGCTATGGTTTTTCCTACAGTGTATATATATAGTATATAGTGGTGTGGTGCAGTTAGCTCTCACGTTTGAAAAGAAAATTGCTTTGAGATATATAGCTCATGATTGAATTTAATTTTTCCATCCATTTTTCTTTATTCTGAGCTGCACAGTTAAATCAAAAGCAACATTAGGAATGAGTTTCTTTTTTTCTTAAATATGATTCAGACACAATCTTCTCTTTGTGCAAAAAATAATAATTTCACCCTCAGACAAATTGACACATTTGTGAATTGCTCACAATCCACAGCATGCCTCACACGCACGTGACACGATGTGAAATCTCTTAACATGATGCAGTTGTTGAAATGTGTGTATAGCTGCAGGAATGTTATTTACAGATGTGAAGGATATTTTAATGGGTTGATCATCCTCGCAGATACAAGGTTTTGGCAATCCCATCTAATTCTGTTACATACAGCCCTGTTTGAAACCTACCACGCCTCCATTTACATCACTCATTCATCCAAATGAAAAGAGAAGGATACTTGTTTAGATTCATTTGGTTTATGTAAATCTGTAAAAACTGCTTTCATAAATTGCACACAGACCAGTGTCTCCATGGATTTGCTTGGTTTCTATCAGGGAAATGTGAATGAGTGTGTAATTTAATCTGTCTGGTCCACAGTGTTACAGATCCATCTGTGTATTTAAATGCTGGGTCGCAGTGACACTGTATAACAAGAAGGGGGATCCTGTAGTTTTAAAAATATATTTCCCAACCCATACATCTCTGCTGTACTTCGCACTGTGTGTGTGTGTGTGTGAATAAAAATGATTACCATCTCTCCTATCAGTAAGTAATTCCATTTGCTCTCTCCAATTCATTCTGAAACCACATCAAAGCCAGAGCAGATACAGCAGGCGATTTAAAATTCCTTTCACCCCTGGCATGAAAAGTCAGAATTTATGACTTGCTGAACAACTCAAAAATAAAGATTTGAAAAGGTTTGATAAATTCAACTAACAGATGTTATTTTTGACAAAGTAAGGCAGAAGAGAAAAACTGCTGTCAACCAGTGCCTGTGTCAGAGTGTGACTGTCAGTGAAACATCGCCGCAATATTCAAACGCCGACGACACGGCTGTCGAACGGAGAGATTGAATTATGGATTTAATGAAGTTTACATGCTTCACCTGGACCCAATGTTACAAGCATTCATCAGAGATGCGATTATTCCCTCC
Organism: Trachurus japonicus; assembly: GCF_045865225.1. Classification (NCBI taxonomy): domain Eukaryota; kingdom Metazoa; phylum Chordata; class Actinopteri; order Carangiformes; family Carangidae; genus Trachurus; species Trachurus japonicus. The sequence goes on from NC_140911.1 coordinate 34,616,836, forward strand.
AAAGGCAGTTCAATTGTGAAAGCTTCTTTTTTTTTTTGCAGCGTCAATAAAGCCGTTTTTGTGTGTGTGTGTCTCTCTGATGGTCTTCCAGATCACAGGCGAGAAACGACCGTCTTCAGAGATGATGAAGCCCAAGCCCAAACCCCAAAAAAAGAAGAAGAAGAAGGATCCCAACGAGCCTACAAAGCCTGTGTCAGCCTACGCCTTGTTCTTCAGAGACACCCAGGCAGCCATTAAGGGACAGAACCCCAATGCCACCTTTGGCGACGTGTCCAAGATAGTGGCCTCCATGTGGGACGGACTGGGAGAGGAGCAGAAACAGGTAGAGTCATGTTTTAGCATTTTACTCTATCCTCTAATCCAATTGATGATGCCGTACAGTATTTGTGTATCTAATGTATTACAGGCATGGCCTCGCCAGCCATGAGGTCTTTGCACACACACATCCATAACTTTCAATGTAGATGCGCTGTTTGAGAGATCTCAAACAGCAACACATCATCTAAAGAAATTCAAGAACAGATGAAAAAACAAATATAGACATTTAAACATTTCTAAAGCTTTGGGACTCCAGTGAACCATGGTGAGAGGTGACTTTATCCACTAATGGAGAAAGCTAAGCTTAGAACAGTGGTGAAAACCTTCCCTAGATGGCTGCCCTACCAAAATACTATAAAAAAATAAATAAAACGAATGATTTAAGTGTGACAAATCTGCAAGAAAGTAAGAAATCCGGAAGGGGGTAAATACTTTTTCACTGCACTTTATTTAATGGAGAGGGAACACTACCCGATGTTCTCGGCTGTAAACAGTAGGCTAAATATAATCATAATAAGAAGAAGAATAAAAAGTCTACTTTATATAATTGAGGGTCATTTTTATGTAATTATGTACAGCCTATAAAAGCACTAGCTAAAGGGGTCCAAAGTGAGGCATAGTTTTTTGTCAATAATGTGGACATTTTCCACATATTCACATACCCCACCCCCCCATGTCTTATAGCAAATGTAACTTTACTATGTATTAAGCAGAACAATGAGAAATCATGTCTAGAAAGACGTCCAGAGGCATCACTGCATTTTTGCTCAAATAACAACATGGCGGTTCCATCTGAGTGGTGACTGTTGGCAAAAACAGTTAAACATGTGACTGTGAGCTAAATAATTTCTGGCCCATGATTGAAACTATGGGTGTATTGTCTTGTTTTAGCTCTAAATGCATCTATGAACGATTCTAATAGCACACAATCAAATACTGTCACTATCCTGTGTGAATGCAATAAAAAAAATAAAAAATAAATCACATAGTGACCGAAATAAATAGTTTGGTTTCATTAGCTGCAGACATATTTGACAGCATATTTTCAGGAGTCAATTTCATTTTGTTGAAGCCTCACTTGCACATAAGGAACTGCAGTAACATTTGTGGAAAGCATTTCTGTCCAGCACATATTCTGTTTCATTTCAGTACAACAGACAAAGTCAAAAAAAAAGGTTTCTATGTGTTTGTGGTAACAAATGATGGTGTGAAATGAATGGAAAACGAGACAGTCTGATGATCATGCGCAGACTCATATTTTTAGAATATCCAGTCAGGGCGCAGCCTATTGGGTGTCAAATAAAAGCACCTGTCTCGATGACAAAGTGCAGCCCATTCTCCTCAACCCCAGCCACTGTCGACTAGACCCTATCTAGCATGTGTGTGTTTTTCTCCCACCAAACCTACTTTATACGCTGGACTTTGGAGGCCGTCTGTCCCTTTTATTTGCAGTTAATTTTTGCCGCCTTCACCGGGGCTCTTCACCATGAATCTTCATTTCGCCGCTGACACCCTTGAATGTGAATTCCTCATTTCCTGTCCTTTTATTTATATCTGTTGCCTGGTGATTTGATCATGCTGGGAATACAAGATTAGCAATTGCCTTGTCCTTGGTTTCGCCTCAAGGACATCTGCTCCTGAAATGTTATTGTTTGTGCTTCTTAACCCTTTGTGTCCTGGCTTCTTTTTTTACCTTAGGTTTCTCTCTCCCTCTCTCTCTCTCTCTCTCTCTCTCTCTCTCTGCCTCTCTTGCTCTCTCTCTGTCTCATTGTCTCTCTCCCTCTTCCCCCTAAATGCATTTGTCCTTCACAGTTTTACCTGGGAACAGAGCTGAAACGAACAAAAGGGCAGCTCTGCCATTAAAAATCCATCCGTTTGTTGTGTCATTCCACAGCTAATTTTTTGATTTGTTTGTGCATTCATGTGTTTAATCAAACGTGTCACCTCGCAAGACACATAATTAACTGGAGGTAATGATGTCATTATGGACTGAAATGTAGTACCCTCTCTGGGCAATAACACTGTGATTGCTCTAATTATTCTCAGTGACTAACACTGTCACTTATTCCAGTACAACAAATGGGCAAACTTGATAACTGCGCATTTGCAGAGTGTAACCAATTTAGCAATTGCGTGTTAACATGCATTAAACGATAAATCTTCTCTTCTTGGTTTAATCCAAAAACATATTTTACCACAGCCTGCTGTGTACCCAACTGCTGGCCAGAAAAATGCACATGGAATATGTAAAAACTTTCCATGACGACATCTCATAGCTTAAAGGCTTCTATCTCCCCCTGCTCATGATGAGTAGATGAATTTGCCATTATTTGCCCCCCCCCACCCCTCCACAACACTGTCTGTCACGTCATCTCTATAGGGCCGATGAGGTGTGTTCTATAATGTCACAGTCAGACCCTGTGGAGCCGCAGGAGCAGCAGAATGTAAACACAACCCTTCCCCTACACACATCTTTGTTTTAACTAGAAAGTGGCCCCTGTTTCCAATTACCTGTAGGGTTCCTCAAACGCACCGCTGCACAGCCCAACTCACGCAGACGCAGCCAAGGCAATACGGGTTATTGCTGCATTGTATTTAAATAATGATCAGAAGTTTCATTGCTGTGTATTCTGTTCTTTTTGGTGATTCTTTTTGTCGTCTATCCCCCCACCCACCCCCCACCTCCTTTGCCTCCTCTCTTCTTGTGTATTCTCCAGTGCCGTCCTTGAGTTTCAGAGAACAAAGTTTTTTTTTATTCATGTTTATGTTCATATTTTCTTTTTTATTAAGATGTTTTCTTAGCTTGCACGCTATACACTTCTTCTTTTTTTTATATTCCCAAAGGCCTTTGCTTTACTGTGCAAGATCAGTGTATTATTTGGGCTGTGTTATTCCTCAAGGTGACTACATGTTAAAGCTGCCCCAGAAACACAAAAGAACATTTTTCTTGTTTTTGTTATTCAAGATTAAGATCAATTTTCGGTTTTTACAAGAGCAGGGAGGGAACAATGATAATGCAGCCGGAGAGGGGGGAGGAGAGACCTTACAGTAGCTTTATTTAATTGTGTGTGCTGTGTTGGCGTTGTGTACTGGTGAAGGTAGAAGGACCGAGGTAGAAGGAAATAAAAGCAGTCACTTTGTCTAAATGGAACAAATAGTTCATCCTGGCTGAGTATTAGTAGCTGTTCAATAGTATCAATCCATCTGTTTTTCTTTTTCTTTTTGCAGTTTTCTGCTTCATTGTCTCCTGTATGTCTTTTTCTTTTGTAATTGTCCCCTTTTCCTCTTACAAAACACCTATCCTTTCCTCTTCTTTCCTCTCTTCTCATCCCTTCCTATCCACTCTCCTCTATCTCTACAATTCCAGTCTGTTTCCTCTCCTCCTCCTCCTCCTCCTCCTCTCCCACCGCCTCCTCCTCCTCCCACTCCTCCTCCTCTCACCGGTTGCTCGGTCTTTCGGTCGTAGGGGTAATCACTCCCTTCAGTGTCAGCAGGGTGCGGAGTTATTGTCTCCTGTAATTAACTGGTTATCAAACAAGAACATTTCATTAAGGTACAATTAGGGGCTAATTCAGGCGGGACACCTCTGTGTCAGGATTACGATGGAGGCATATGCTCTCTCCTTGCAGCTTTGTTATTTTTAATTCATACTGACCTGCAGCCTCTGACGGCTTCAATTGCTAATGAATCCACTCACTTTGGAATAATTAGACATCCTTAGGCATGGTAATTTATTTAAAAGTATCCGTCGTTGCGCAAATCATTAGCTGTGTTAAATTAATTTGAAATTAAAGCTGCTGGGAGTAGTTTGGGGTTCATTAAAGAGGCAGCCATGGCTCTATCAATATTTAAGGAGAAAGGGCTAAGGTTGTCACTTTTTTGTGTATGTTTTCTTTACCACAACTCCAATTAATCTGCGAGTACATACTGTCTGCTTTCATTAAGAAATCTGTAGCTCAGAGTTCTTCATTCAAATGAGTCTCCGTCCAAAATATCTCAGTGTATACCATAGGAGGGGGGCTGTAATAATAATAATAATGTAAATAGGGATGAGTGAGGGGATAAACATCAGCTGTTTGAGCAGGAGATTGTATCCGTCTTCATCCCCATTTGTTTGCTGTTCTGTGTGTATGTCTGTTTGTTTATTGACTGTACTGTGTGTATGTGTGTGTGAGAGATAGAGAGTGTGTGTGTGTGTGTGTGTGTGTGTGTGTGTGTGTGTGTGTGTGTGTGTGTGTGTGTGTGTGTGTGTGTGTGTGTGTGTGTGTGTGTGTGTGTGAGAGAGAGCTAGCGGCCGTCTCTGCCTATGTGCATTCAGCAACACATGAATGCTTAATGGTTATTCTACCCCACCTCTTTGAAAGAAATGACCCCATCCATGGAGCCACAGACAGTCTCTCACTGAGGATCAGTAATTACCCAATGCATTCACACGCACGCACACGCACACACACACACACACACACACACACACATACATACACAGAGACACACAAATTCTCCTTCATATTAAAATGCTTCAGAGAGAAGCTGAGATCTGAGTCTTCCTCATCGATTTAAGGGTGGACTTTTTGCAACTTGTTTTCCCTGCATCAGAAAGGCAATGGCAGCTATAAAGAGGCCGTGAGTGACATGTGATGACATTAACTCGAATTCCCTGTCTACACGCATCATTTGAGGTTCATTCAGAAGGCTTGAGATTGCCTCTTTGCTAATGCTGTTTTGAATTCTTCTTTTTTTTTTTTCCACCCTTCCTCGTCTCAATGATTTGCTGGGACATCAGCTCTGATTAAGAGATGAGCAACAGCCTTGACAGAGGAAGCATAACACAAAATGACAAACAGCTTCTCACTCCTCATTTAGCTCTGTAATATTTAATAACTCCCAGTTTCAACATAACTGCTTGCAGGTTTTCGCTCTGGACGTTTTTCAAGGAAGAAATGATTCAAACGCAGCAACATCGCACGGACGCTCAAAGCTCCTTGACTTCATAAGTGTAAAGTGAATGCATCTTATATGTTTTTCATTGCAGAGTGCACTGTCAGGTCAAAACAATCACACTATGGCTCCTACACCCCCCCCCCACATCAGTCAGTGTGGATCACGCGGTCATTTTAGCCTTTGGCATCACCTTGTAATCAATCGTTGTTGTTGTTGTGTTTGCTCCTGCAGAACTACAAGAGGAAAACAGAGGCTGCTAAGAAGGAGTACCTGAAAGCCCTGGCCGCCTACAGAGCCAGCCTGGTTTCCAAGGTAACCGCAGGGGTCACATCTTTGATATACATGGGTCAGCGGCGATATAAGGGATGATAAATTAGACAGAGAATTCCTCTCACTTTTATTCCAAGGAAAGGGTCCACTTGCTGCACTAAAGGGTTAGTGCGTGCGTTTGTGTGTGCGTTTGTGTGTGTGTGTGTGTGTGCGTGCGTGCGTGTGTGTGTGCTCAAAGGCGAACTGTGAAAATTAGGCCTCAAACACAACCCGATTTGCAACCTGGGGAGAAATGAAAAGTAGCAGATGAGCAGAAGTGGACATTACTGATGGGCTGCTAATGTGTTGGCTGAGCTTTACTCACACCTATGCTGCTCTCTCTTTGCTGCGGGTTACTCCAGTTTAGCCCTGAACATTAATACATTTCTAGAAGCTTGTGTGAAAAAACCATATACACATTGTAAAAGCCCCCACCCCCGACCAACATCTGCAATGCTTCTACCAGCGTTATCACAGTAATAGGGGGGTGCGCCTGTTCACTCGGTGCACAGCGTTTCTCTTCTCAGTGTCCACATTGTTTTTCTGAAACACAACTCTAAATTGCATTAGCATATGCCAAGCTCCTCCTCCTTTCCTTCCCCCTCTCCCTCCCTCCCTCACCCCACTCTGTCCTCCCTCCCTCCCTCCCGCGCACCGCCACACTTCCTCTCACGCTCATGGGCTGAAAACAAGCACCTTGATTAAAGCATGAATAGTTAATTCATCAGCCTCTTCACTGTGGCGCACTTTCAACTAAAAAGACCATTCTCATCTCTTGTCTTTGGTGCAATTAGACATTCACGTCAGAGCTCCCTATACAGAGATTTGATTGATACTATACGTTGGGAGATTGCCAGTCAAAAAAACTGACTGACAAAAATAAACCTGCCACTCCCCAACCAACCACCCCCCAGCCCCCTCCTTTCACTTATTCAGTACCAGCCAATCCGATTCAACACGACTTTTTTTTTTTTTTTAATTACCAATGAAGGAGTCTTTTCAACGTGAATTGGGGTGGGTGGAATTAGAGGTAATTGGAGTCTCATTTGAAGGATTCACATCTTCAGTGTGCACCTGTTGCCTTTTTGTTTTGTGGCGCATGTCGGTTTGTTTGGGAGAAGGAGTAGATGAAAAAAAAAAAAAAAGTTTGATTGCTACCCACTGTAAGTCATGGCACTTCTTCTTGTGTTGAGCTAAATCCAAAAAACTCCCAAGTACAGAATGTGTTTTTGAAAAAGTCCTCGATGAAAAACACAAGTCCTCATAACATGGAAAATATATGCCGTCCATATGAAAGCCCTTTTTGTAATGCTTTAACATTAATCACCCCCCATCATCTCACCCTCCCCCTTCTCCCCCACGTGTCCCTGCAAACTGCGTCTGTCCCTCTGCTTTATCCGTCCCTCCATCCCCGTTTCCATTGATTATTTCAGGGGTACAGAGGGATGGATGTGAGCCATTACTAAATAGCAGACCACCACACATCACTCCAGCCAGCCTGACAGTTAATGAGAAACACTGGATGTATTTCATACACACATCACCTCATGAAAAAAAAAAAAAAGCGAGACAGCAAGCCCAGCAGAATAAGAGTGTGGGTGTGTGTTAAGTCTCTATGCATCAACAGGGTTTGTGTGGAATGAATAGAGAAGAAGAACAGAACAGTGACCATTAGCATTAGCCACTAAGGCTGGGTTGCACCAACAAGGTTTAATTTAATCTAAGATTAGTAAAACTATGTTTAAAATGAGTTAATCCAGGTTTAAAATTAAGCAGAGCTCTGTTGCACCATTTAAAATTAATCTCAGTTTAGTAAAACTCAGTTTAACTGAATTTAAACTGAGTTTAAACTGATTTAAATCAATAGGGATAATTGTGGATATCGAAATTAAAATTAATAATTAATTACGCAATTAAATATATAGGCTACGCCACCTGAAGTGTGCTGTCAGGATCCCGGGAGCCTGTTTCAACGGGTGCTTTTCCGCAACAAAAACGTTAGCCTGACGTTTTGTTAACTTGATCAGCTACGTTAACATGGCTAAATGTGACTTTAGGTTATGAATAGTTGTATTTTTGTTTTATTTGTTCGGATCCCCATTAGCTGCGCTATAGAGCACCACTGCTCTTCCTGGGGTCCACACTTAAAACCAGTACATTTTAACATCTACAATCACAACACGAAAAAGACAAGAGAAGTCAACAAAAACTTTAAACATTAAATCGGATTGTCATCCATGTCAAGATACTCCAATGTACAGTGGTTATAAAATAAAATAGAATAAAATAAAAGGGTAAAACCCTACTACCCACACATACCCACAACCCTTTGTGGGTATGTGTGTGTGCATGTGTATGTGTGCGTATGTTATTTTACAGATATAAAATTCCAAGATGTTTTTTTATTTGCTTTTTGAATGTTAGTTTGTGTGTGAGTTTAGTTATTTGCAGTGGTAAGGAGTTCCATGCTTTCATTGATCTGTATTCGATTGTATTCTATAGTACAGATACAGTGAAGTATACGAAGGTATTGCATAAACATCCCCTTCCTCCTCTCTCCTGTCTAGACATATAATGATCCGGTGGAGACAAAAAGTGCCCAAACAAGCCAGGCCTCTCCACATATGATGCCAGCCAACCCCCCCCTGTACAGTGTGCCACCTCCCCCCCAGCCGTCATCGCCCTACCTGGGGCCCGGGGCCTTCCCTCTCACCGACCTGCAGAGCTACGCAGGACACGCCCCTCGCCACACCCTGTCGCAGACGCTCAGCCAATCGCAGATGCTGCCCAGCATTAGTGCCTCTCCCCCTTCCTCCTTCCAGATCAGCCCCCCCCTTCACCCCCACCAGCAGCTCTCTCTGCACCAGAGCTCGCTCCTCAACCAGCCTATCCGCATGCAGCAGGTCCAGTCCCAGCCAATCATCCCTCACCAGATGGGGCTGCAGGCCTCCCTTCACTCCCCCCCTCCTGGGCAGCAGGTAGAGTAACAAACCGAGACACACCTGCCGCTGTGGAGCAGCTTGCGTATTAAGTCGTGAGCTTCATCTTCCTTTCTTTCTTTCTTTCTTTCTTTCTTCCTTCCTCCAGGGTTTTTCTCACCTCCAGTCAGAGTATCAGAAGAGCATTGGGGGTTCCCAGTCTCCAGGAGCTCCTGGCCCTGGTCCAGGCCCTGGAGTGGCTCAGAGCCATGACTGGGACAGTGAATACTGCAATCGGGAGTGTGGCAACCACTGCAGGTCAGTGGAAACAGAGGAGACAGTTTTATTTGCTTCCCACAGTCTGTTTTTCCACAATAACCTTTGTTACTGCAACTCATCAAATCACATGGGCTTGAATAATAACACACGGAAAGGAGACGAACGAACCAACTGTGCACAACCATGGCTCATTTACGCTCAGAAAAGGGCAAAATATATTGAAAAACAAAAACCGTATACGTTAAGATAATGAAAGTAGGCTATAATGTTTTCTTTTGAATTTTTTTACCATAAATCTGAACCTTAGACCAGAACTCCATTAGAAATAAGCATATAGCATATTTCCATGGCAGACGTGTCTCCACACTGCTTTCACAATACGAGTGTTGAAAATTGTCAGCTCTGTTCCAGTGAGACAGGGAGACAGCTGGAGAGGTAATGGTGAGATAATAGAGCTTGTCATGTGTTTGTCAGACAGCAGTAAAAAACAGATGTTCCCACCACAAGTTTTCACTGTTATTGTACTAAATGGTTTGGTGGGCTGTGCCGTCCTGCAGCACACCGAGGATATTCTGAGCACGCTTAACGCACTGTATGAGATGTTGCATTTATTAACAGGCTTTGGTTAGAGTGAGGTTAAAGCTCAGAGAGGGAATGGGGGTGTTTCGCTTTAGATTGTGGGCATGAAATGTATTATCCATCCCCTTTGTAACATCATCTATTTTTCTCTTTTTGTAATCTAACCTGTGCCTGTTGTTGTGTTGTTTTTTTTTCTCTCTCCCTTCCTCCAGTGGCAGCATGATAGGCAGGGACAAGCCACTCTACCTCACCTGAAACTGAAGATCATACGACACCGAGGAGTCTACTCCCACCACCCCACCCCCCCACCCCCCTTCCCCATCCCCCTCCCCCTCGCCCCTTCCCCCCGCCCCCGACCCTCTTCTGATGCACACATACAGTTCACACTCAACATACAATTACATACTATTACACACACAACACACCCACCCCCACACACACATTATTCTGCCTCCCAAACACCATCACCACCACCACCACCACCTTTTTTTGTCAATGTAACTATCATTTCTCTCAGTTTCTAGAAGAATTTGTGACCAGAGTTTTTTGACTAGATGACTACTGTCTGTACCACTTAATGTATTAGCAGTCTTCTTGCTGTTTAAATTTGCCAAGCACTTATAACCCCCCCCCCCCTCCACTTCCCTCCTGCTGCCTCCACCCTCACCCTTCCCTCCCCCCCTCTTGAGTTGTGTGTCTGTGCCCTCTCTGATACAGGCTGGGCCGTTGAGCACTCCTCTTCTATGTCACCATCAAAGTCCCCTCAGGGACCCCATCCAGCTTTAATTAGAATGAGAAGAAAAATAACTACTCTTCCTCTTCTTTAATCATTTTAATTTTCCTTTTGTGTTTTTTCTCCTTTTTTTGTTGTTGTTGTTGTTATTGCTGTTTTATTTATTTCTGGCTTGCAAAATTGTTCTTTTTTTCCCTTTTTTGTTTTTTCTTTTTTGCCAATAAGCATTGGGCCCTGTACTGTAGAGAAATATTAACTTCAAGTAGGTTCAGCACAGGCCTTGATGTTATAGTAGCTTTGCTTAAGGGCCTGCAAATTAATACAAAAAGCTTGGGTGGGGAACAGAAACAAAACAAAAAGAATCTTTTTTTAATATTAAAGACCTGTTTAGGTCTACTGAGCTGTCACAGTGTGATTGTAAATATCACTTTTATGGGATCAAATTGGGAATTGGAAGTCCAGATAGATTTGTTTCCTCTTTAATATTACATGTAAGTCATTTTGTGTGTGTGAGTGTGTGTTTGAGTGTGTGTGTGTGTGTGTGTGTGTGTACGTCTGGACGTTAGAATGTACCCCATTCATAACGGTGTGCAGCTGAGTGTGCATGTGTGTATGTGCGCGGACACACACTTTGCGTGCGAGAGTGTCTCAGTATTCGAGTGTCGAGTCTTTCTCGTGAATTTTAACAGCCCTGTGCAGCTGGATTTCAGAGGAGTATTTCACACTCTCGTTCTTGCATTAAATCTGTGCTCACTGGTGTGTTTTTTCCAATAAAGTTCAATCTAAAACTGAATACACAATATGTGTCCTGCAGATCATTAAATGGAAAGAGCCAGGTGAGAGATGGAGAGGAAGGACATAGAAAGAGAGAAAGAAAGAAAGAAAGAAACGCTGAGAGATAAAATGAGATATAATGTTGCAGGTGAAGAAAAAAAAAGATATTGCCTCAAAATGCGCCCCCCCCTCCCCCTCCTCCACCACTCCCTCCCTGTTCTTATTTTTGTCTGACCATAATGTCAATTCTGTCTCCTCGACATGCAGAAATGAAGTAATGAAATATGTGAATGGAGCCATCACATCCACATTACCAGTGATTTTTATAAGTTTGTAGTCGGTGTTTGGTTGTATTGATCTCATCTTTTTAACTTTTGTGTGATTAACAGAAATGCATTTTGCTGACAAAGACATCTGTTTTTATCTCTTTACTGTAGCATCATTTCAGTTTTAGTTGTTACAGAACTATAAAAATTTTAAGTTGTGTAAAAAAAAAAAGAAGAAAAAAAAAACCCTGCCAATTGTAGTTATTTTATTTGTAAAGCCAGTAATGATAAATATTTTAAATGGTTATCAATATATTGTTTTTCGCTAGTTGCCCATCAGTCATTTGACAGGTTTTCTTATTTATGAAAGAAATTAGATCACTTTTTTGCTTCTTACAATGGAGGTGTATTTTTATTCTTATTTTATTGTTTTGTTCTTTTTTCCTTTGGTTTGATAAAAATGATGATGACCACAGCAATGATTATTTTTTTTTATTTTTTACATTTTGGATGCTGCTCCTTTCTTTCCTTGCCAGCAGCATCTGTTTGTGTCACAATGCTTCTTTTATTTCAAACCTGCATAATAAAAAAAAAGTTAAAAAGTGGATACGCCTGATGTCTGTTAATTCCCCTGTTGACTTATTCTCTCGTCCCTTTCTCTAATGAGACGATCACACCTTTTTTTTTTTTTAAGATAAAAAAAAAGGACAGGGTAATCGTTGTTTTAAAGATCCACTAACACCCCCAACTTTCTGTACCTTACAGTGAATTTGCACTTAAGAGGGTTGCGTTTGTATCCTATATTTATATTTAGCTCAGGGCTCCGATGGCATTAGCTAATTAGCCATGGATACAGTCTACACCAGCCAGCGTGGATATTGCCAGTAAACTATCTTAACAAACAAGAGAGCAGATGCGAGAAGACGTTTGCTTTGCTTGTGAAAGTGGTGCATCGTAGGCGTCTAGTGTGAGATAAAGAGAACAGAGAAATGCAATGTGCACACAAACTCAGGCAACCGTCCAAGTACTGATTTTACCCCAATTGCACACAAGTCTTCTTAGAGACTTTTCAGAAAGAGAGAGAGAGAAGGAGAGATTGAAATGGAACTGTCACGATCCCTCCATTCAATGTTTTATTCATTTTACGTCTGCCTGCTGTCTCTTCTTCAATAGTATTGAATTGGCAAATAGATCATTATTGGACAATTGGAAAACCTGCCACTTTGTGATATGACACACATTATATGAAAATCACAGTCATACATTCTTAATGCAGTGGCAGATAAAAGAGGTTTTGGGTGCAGTCACGCAGCTCGGTCTCTGTGCCTTTTGTGTACATACAGTCATGTGTTTATAGGTGGATATTACGCATTTTCCTCTTCTTCTGTGTTTAGGTGCTGCCGGTCCTTTTTATTTGTGCATACCTAGTAACAATAACTTCACTTCTTCTCTTCTCATTTTAGACAAAATAGCTTTTTTTTCACTCATTTCCTGCACCTTACTCTCTGCCATCAACAGTAGCGTGGCAGTCATTGTCTATAGTAATACTGTAGTAAATACTGCCAGGAGACAGTATCAATTTGACACCTTCTGTCAGCGCCTTTAATCCCATCCCTCGTCTCAGAGTCAAAGTCATGAGGCCAACGGAGAATGAAAAGCTACAATTTATGGCGGAGGAGAGGTGAATGCATTGGTCTTGTTGGTTTCCATAGATTTGAAAAAGACCAGTGCAGCAACAAAATGGATGACATCAATAACAGCAGGCGGGCTGACAAAGACGAGGTCAGTGTGGTGTCCATCAAGGAGACAGCGGAATAAGGAGTCACACAAACCTGCAATAGACTCACCGTTTAATACAAGATCAAAAGTGCAAAATTTTAATGAAATATTTATTATAGTTGATGTTTAATGGGATTTACATTAGTTCACTTTTATTTATTCATTCTGCTGGTTAGCTTTTAATTATTTAACCAAATCCAAATGAAAGCTGACATTTAAATTCACCTCCTGTCTTATTTTGTGTCTTTTTGGACATATTTTATACGGACATCAGGTTTTATATTTAACAAGTAAAACTACATTTTTTGCTTTAGATTCCTTAATTAGGGTTGAGGGGTTATTAACAAATTATTCTATTGAAATTTAAAACAATTAAAAAGTATCTAATGCCCTTTGAAATTAATGATTCAAGACATCATTGGAGCCGATGACAAAACAGTCTGCTGAACTGTTTCTTGTTCATCTTTTCAGGTTGTTGGATATCAGTGAATTTATTTGTGGGGGACTATCAAAAATAAAAGCATGAATACACAACAGGTTGAGTAGACAATGAATGTGAGGTCAACCTCAGTGTGTGCATGTTTGTTTGTGGACTCTCTCAGCCAACAGTGGAACATTTCAGAAACAACATGTAAGAGCCACTCTGTCAAAAAGCTTCTTATTTTCTTTTTAGAAAAAAAAAATGAAAAAAAAAGGACTTTATTTGTTCGTTGTTGTGGTGGGTGTGTGCACCATCACTAAGCGTGAATATAAATGTGATTAATCTGGCCACATGACAAAGCTAAGCGAGCCGGGGCCTCTCTGTCCTTTGAATTTAAAACTGATGCAGGCAAGAAGGTCAGTGGTGCGGGTGAACTCAAGGCTCGTGCACTCACTGAAATACACCAAACACGCCGAGCTACTAGAGCATATAGAGACAAAGCGTTTCAGTTGCAACTTTGGTGCTGCGGTGGAGCAACAAACAGCAGGAAATGTGGGTGGTTTTAACAAGAAATGGGTTTCGCTTTGTGTTCAGAATCAGTTAAGGTTTCTTTTTTATGCTGACTGTACTGCGATAAATAGTACAGTACAGAACACAATATTACCTGAATACGTGCAATAAGCCCGCACAGAATATTTCTGCAATACTCTCGATTTAACATGTTGAGCGTTACGTTATTGATCATTTCGTCACAATATCTAGTGTAGCAGATTCCTCTTTTTTGGTAACAAACTTTGGCATGACAGCTGCAGCTTTCATACATACATACTCTCTCAATTCTCTCAAATACGCTGAAGCGAACAAAGGGTGAGAAATGTAACAGTACCTAACATGTAACTAACAGATAAGACTCAAAGCACATTTGCGGATTCACACCTGCATACATAATCCAGCATGTGCACGTTGTTGTGGCCTGCGTTGCCGAAATTAAGTCCGTTTCCTGTGTTTTCTGACACCACACATGATTAAATGTTTGAAGTGAGGGCAATGGCTGACTTTTTATGTGTGTGTGCATAACATTCCCCCACACTCATAGTGAAACATCAGGTGATGAAGATTTTCTCTCTATGACTAGTATAAACCAAATTTGAATGTCTCAATATCAGTCTGGCTGCTCTTCTTCACAAACTGCAGAGTCATTATAAAGACGGTAACATTTGTGACATCTTGTGTCCAGAATAACGCAGTTACTTTTCAGAAACTCACATAAAGATCAAGGTTTTTGGATGACAACCTCACAATCTGGTGAGTGGTGCAGGGTCAGGCACACTGGTCATCTTCTGTACAGCTCTCTTGGTTTTAGTTGTGGTTGAGTGATCTTGGAGTTGAAGAGAATCCCCTTTGCCCAGTCATTCTTTCTCAGTTTTTTTAATACCTTTTTCCAGTTCGTGCTTTTCTCTCTCTTTGTCTGCACAAAGTCACTAGTGCAACAAATATGGCAGGTCGTTATGTTGACTTTCTGGAAAAATTCAAAAGTTTACCTAACAACATTGTATTTTCCTCATCGAGTATATTAGTTACCAGACTTTAATGCTACTATAATCAATATCACTTTGTCAGTAATGGGCCGCACAACTGTTTGTGTGTGAAAGCAGTTGTTTGCAGTGATAAACCTACAGAGAATTATCACCTGCATCAGTTCTCCTCAGCTGTGCCGAGCTTCACAGTGTTTCTCATTGTTTTTATTCACTCTCACCACCCTCGCTTGATTGTTGTCTTCAACATGCAGCTGTTTTCACTGAGAGGTGTCTAAAAACCATCTTGCACCTTGCACCAAACAGCAGACGGACAAACTTAATGACTATAGCTGGTGGATATAGTGCTGCTATAAGGACAGACATGTCTCACAGGAGTTAAGGAGACCAAAAACAGAACTACAACAGTGAATATTAATGAATGTATGAGAAACCAGATGAACAGCAATGTTGCTCTGTATGTGATGCTGGAGGTAACTACTAAGTTTGCAAAATATAAATAATATAGCCTATTGTTTTTCTCTTTTTTTGCAGGTTTAGACACAGAAATAAGCAAAAGGTTTTATGACGTTGAAACGTTATGACTTTATGAAGTTGAAAAATAAATATGAGACCAAACTTCAGGTAATCTCAGATCTCAGAATACTTTTTTACGACTTTTTTTTTTTTTTTTACGACTGGAGGTGTTTACCAGTCCCCTTATGTATGCTTTTACTTTCCCCTTGATATTTTTTGTACTCGTCTATAGGTCTTCATGTTGATTGTTTGTTCGTTTACATGCTAAATCAAAAACCAATACAAAGCAAATGACAAAAAAATAAATAAATACATATGAAATTGCTGAAAAGATTTGATATTCAAACTAATATATAATATATCAGCAGTCTACCCCATAATCATCCAATAATACTGTAAAATCGCTATCACATCGTCGGTCTTTGTTTAAAGGGACAGCCACAGGTTTAACACCATGATCTCACTATCTTCAGAAGAACATAAAACACAGAAATGTTTCAGAAGACGCAAATTACACATTGTGTCTTGATGATAATTTGATGATAATCAGTGGTGGCATACATACTGTATATTTCACTTCTATTGTATGCGATTGTGTTAAATGAATGTGATATTTAAGAGGTTGTGTGTGTGCAGCGGATTCTTTGTTCGGTAAAAGAAGGGTGACGCGAACAGGCTGATCCTGCACTTCTGATCTTTATGGATACATGGAAACCGTGGTGGAGAGCCCGAAGCAAACGGTGGCCAGAAGAGAGACTTGTTTGATAGGAAGTGAAGTCTCCCCCTCTCTCTGTCTCTCTCTGCCTCTCTCTCAATTGGCTGTGGGCTGTACAGGGCAGGGGCCTACATCCCTATAGAGAAACTGCGGTGCTCACTGACTAAGAGGTAAAATAATGGTGCCTCACATTTCTCCATCTCAGCAGTTCCTAAGTCCTGACTTGAAGTGGAGATGAGTCAGATTGAGAGCCGCACACGTAACTATTTTCTCATCACCCGTGCAGTCGTCTGTGAAAGTCAGGTCTCTTTATGGCCTGGATCACCTCACACTGGAGCCACAAAAAAAGAAGAAGAAAAAAAAAAAACAGCCATACGCAGTCATTTCAGATGTTTGTTAAACACAGCAGCTGCTCTATTTGTGCAATATCGCCCACACATGCTGCACCTTAGATCCCCCAATAATTGCATGTTGGAGAGAGTGTTAGAGAGAAATGGTTGTGTTATTGTAATAAGGTTCTGGTCCAGATGTTCAGGATTAAAGGCTTGTTATGAAAATACAATATAGTTACTCAGGAAGTTAGTTATTCAGCTCCGTCATGCACATGGCATGTAACACTATTTAAACAGGCTTGAAGATGAGATTGGGAAAGGATTCAACAGTGCAACATGTTGGCATGTTGTATAATACACAGTCCTGGCATTTGGTTGATGAAAAAAAAAAAAAAAAAGGAGGTCCATGTTCTTAAAAGCAGCACCATAGCAACCAAGCTTTGGAGCATAGTGTGCCAATGTACAGTAAATGTAACTTTGCAATAATCTTGACTGACTTATCCTTTACTGACACTGCTGGTTTACTTTCCAGACAGTTAAATCTACTCATGCAAGTGCAAAATCTTTAAGAGCCATTTAAGAAAATAGATATATCAAATGGTTATTTGAAAATGGGAGATTCAGCAATAGCAGCAGACAACCACAATGACTTCTAGGGCATAAAACAATGAGCTTGTGCAGCTATAGCTTATTTGTGCAGGGAAAACAATCAGCTTCTGCCATGCAGCGTGCCGTATATGGTTAAGCAATGATGCATGTTGGTCCCTTGGTGGAGAACATCCTTCTTTCCACCAACGGCCAGCTCCGACAATGAAGCAGCATTTTGTTATGAGGATGCTAGCTCTGGCTAGCAGCTATACCAACAGTGTACGTGCTTCTCTTTCATTTGCTATTCCAAGATAAACCTGACATCTGTGTAAATATACTCTTTTTTTCATTCTATCTGTTTATCTCAAAAGATTGTAGAACATGACAAAAAGGAAATCCTGTCAATATTAACTGAAAGGAAGTTAGTTTTTTCCTACGGTGTGTACGTACGTGCAGAAACAAGAACGCATGATTGCAATTTTCATATTGCAAATGAAATATATTGTGTCTCCTCTATCTGTAAACCCACTCAGTCTATTTATCTGTGAGTGACAAACTTTTTTATTTCTACCCAAGGGACGTTTATTTTTGTCAGGTGCATCTGCAATTCATTAGAATCAAATACACAAGAACGGTTTCCTCCTCTTCCCTCCCTTTGTGCCTCTCTTCCAAGTAATGATACTTTCTATCACTCTAAAGTGTTTTCAATCAGTCTCGCTAGTTTTAAAGAAATGGACTTAAAAGACTTGGAGCAGGTGAAAAATGTGGATTGAATTTTAACTTTGGATCCAATTCAAAGGAACATCCTGGGCGAAATCATTCCACAGAGAGTTCCAGCTACCGCTACACAAACGAAGACGAAGGCCACACATGGTGACAAGTTGTGTGTTTTCACAAATAAATATTTGTTCTCTGTTAAAGGCATTTTACCTGTTTTCTCACTGTTCTCAATCCATTTCTTAAATTGTCAGTGCAGTGAGTAAAGTTGCACCAGAATTACTTTTTTTTTCTTCCCAGTGTTGAGCCGACTTGCCATGGAGATGGGCAGCAGCCGTTGGAGCTGCAGCTCCTCACCTGGGTGTGTGACAGGTACAGGGTTCATGTGCAGTGTGGCTAATATAAGACTGGGAAAGTTTTCTAAAGTTTTTGAGTAAGAGAAACACTGGAACTGATTTTCTACTGACTTTCGACTGGCTTGTCCAATGTGAACTTGATCTTAAGAATGAAAACATTCTAATGCTGCTATCGCCCAGCAAATGCATTTTGAGAGAGCGCTGACTCTCAAAATGTTCAGTTCAGAAAAATACAAAACAACAGCTGCTCATGCTATACAACGTCCACTTGATTTTCAAGGTTATAGCTGGGGAACGATTCCAGCGATAACACAAAACAGGATGTAATGACTTTGTTAATATTTAACCCAGACCTCCATCTTCCTCTGACCTTATCTATCCAATCTTTTAATTGACCAATCCAGCCAGCAGTTACATGCAAACCTGTTGAGTAAACACATCATCACTATTACTGCCATATGATAGGCCTACTTGTATCCTCATGCCAGGTGAGGATGTCTTCCTGATTGAAGTTTAACACTTACTTTAAAGCCCCAGTATGTAACTTATTTGGCTTTTTATTAGCAAAAATCAAATATTGCTTTGCTTTCATAAATACGTATTTCACTGAAGTTGAATCACACCCGCATACAAATGAAAGCTTTTTCTCGTACCTTAGAATGAGTTGTTACCAGTCGTTACAAATACATAAGTGGGCGACGCACCGAACCGAGGCGGCCATGTTGCATCGCCATTTTTTTACGTTCAGTGGCAGCGTGACCGTACTGTCGGTAACCACGGAAACTCAGCAGAGCTGTCGGCTCGAGGAGAAAGTTTTCCAGGTAGCGCCTGTTAAAACTGTCACCACTGTGTAGTGTGAGGAAGGACGGAGGCACTGGTGTTGCATTCAGGTGCAGTCAGGCAGACGGCCGTCGGCAAACCAACCGGATGTTATTTTACTCGATTAGAGAAAGACGGTAAAACGTGGGTCAGGTAAACAATACCACATCACCATGACAACATATTGTCACGCCTGTATTGTTTTGCCTCGTGCTGGCGGACCACTTGTTTACATAGACGCTTGTTTATCCTGTTACATGCAGCGTCTGTTGTCTGTCTGACGTCTGCCCGATTTCACGTGAATGCAACATCAAGAATACGTTCCAATATGCAACCGCACCGCTAGATGGGGGGAATTCCTACATATTATACCTTTAAATTTTAAAGTACTTATTTTTCATATTGGCGTTGAGTTTCAAAGTTCATTTTTGAATTTGAAAAGAAAAAAATGACAACCTCTGGTAATGGTCCATTTATCAGCGAGCTCGGCTTTTTGGTAATATTGCATGATCTTGAGAATGGTTGTTTCACCTGCAACTGTTTCTAAAGAGCAAGAAGGAAATTTGAAAAGTCCATGTTTGTCCTAAACTGTGTGATAGGTCACGTCAGTATCAGACATGCTAGTGTCTCCTTGAGGATGAGTTAATGTTGTACTGTGAGTTCTTACCTGCCGATAATGAGGTTGAGCAAAAGAAATGTCTGTGGAATGTTTAGCATTTCAGCATGTGTTACATTTTTAAATCATAAGGAAACAAAGCTGAAGATGCTGGGAATGTTGTCCAACAAAGAGAGTGGACAAACAGACCTCCTGACCTCATGGTGGTGCAAGATGAAACAGTCAGGGAATGGACAAGTCATTAGGATTCAGGCCTCTGGTGCTACAGCAAGGCTACGTGCAATTTGTCTGCTGCTGCCAGGAGTAGCTAGTGTTGTAGAGCCACAGAACCACAGATCTATAGACGAGATATTGTAATACGCTCTCTTAGCATTGCTAGCTAATTCTTCATCCTCTCATGCTGAACTGAAGGCAGGCCGAATGCGACAGTGACTCAAAGTGACAATATGACACTAGCTGGTTAGCATGCAACTTCAGTAGAGGAAAATAGTTGATAGAAATAGAAGCAAATCACAAGTAAACCATCACGCTGCTCCATGGTGTAGCGTCTGATAATCAGATCAAGAGTAAAAACCTCAATATGGACAGCCCTGTATTATACTTAGGAAATTAATAAGGTAAGATGCCAGCGCATGTGGAAATACCACAACATAACTCGCTAATCGAGAGAGCCACTTTAATTTGAACCATAAATTCATATTAGAAACACTGCAATTGAATAATTTCATTAGTAACTTTAATTGCATTGACTTAAATCCTGTTTTCTTCTCACACCCACATACATGCAGCTCTAGGCCTCTTCTTTCTCTGCTTGTCAGCCTCAGATAATAAACACATGAGAACGTTCTGGAAAAGGCACTTTTTAATACATTTCTTTTTAAAAAATGGATTATCAAATTAATGGAAACTGCTCAATAACTGCTGCAGTGAGGAATGCTTCCCACCTAATTGAATTAGAGTTTTCATTTCTGTGATTTCTGTGTTTGTTTTTGGCAGCTGCCATCTGTTTGCCTGGGACCAGCTCTATTAATAAGCTATTCAGATTGAGATGGGGCTTTATTCCAGCAACTGTTTCTCACCTCCTCTCTCTCTCTCTCTCCCTCTGTCTCTCTCTCTCTCTCTCTCTCCCCCCTTTTCTCACTTCCTCGCTCACTCAAATCATTGTCATGGAAATCATCAGAGGCGCCAAACCACAGACAAAAGAAAGAGCTTTAACATACACCTGAGCCAAAAAGAACAGAACTGTATTCTAATTACGATGGGAACAATTAAGACTGTGCATATTTATTGACAGGGGACTTCACACAGGAGCATATGCTCATGAATACCAAAAAATGAAGACAGGAACGGGTGGGGTGGTTGGAGATGTTGGATCAGAATGTCTATATAATGGTGTTGTTTCTGCCCTAGAAAGCACAAGCAGAAATGAAAATGTGCAGCTTTGCTTTGACAAATCAAACATATTTTATTGTAATTTCATTATTGTATTATGCTTTTTTTCTTGCAGTGTTTTGGTTTTACACCTTCCTGAAAGCAATGTGTCTAATTCCCAATGCCTCAAATAGAGGAAAAGAAAACTTAAGTGGACTTGTCATCAGCTGCAGCCAATATTAGCCTCCATTTACCCTTTATTTATTTTTTATTTATCTATTTATTCCAAGCACTGTTGACAGCTACAGTCTCCCTTTCAATGGTCCGAACAAGGAATTCCAATCTGGGCTTTGCTCAATATTCTGATCACACTCCCCTCTCCTCTAGTAATACAAGCCTGCTTTAAAATTCATAACTACATTTGGAAAGAATAAAAGGGTGCCCTGATGGAATATTTCCAAGGAGCTTACTTGAGCGAAAATACAATTCGCTTTGGCATATTTAATAACCCTAACCTGGTCTTTAAGACATACAGTAGTAATAACAATATTAAAAAATACCGGGGACTGAAGAAAAAAAAAATCCAAGCTATGCCATAGCATGAAATGAGTACCTATAATTCGTGCCTCTAGGAGGAGGATGAGAGAACGATAGAGAGAAAGAAGAAGGAAAAGGGGGCAAAATGAAGGACACAAGAGATGGAGAGGAGCCTTGTCAAAGTTAGAAAGAGTCAGCTCAGCTCGACTCTCATTTTCTGCTTTTCTTTTTCCTCTCTTCTTCTGCCTGGGGGGCAGTTTGAATTGAATCAAACAACGTACATTGATTAAGCTTGGATGAATGACTTTCCAATGACACAGGATTCAGCTGTAGCCTCACCCCCATCCCTCTGTACATATTTGACATGGTTATTGAGGAGTTGATGCGAAAAGTGATTGCGCACTTTTCCTTTGGATTCTGCTGAAATGTTTCTACCTCGACGAAACGTTGTCGCCATTGTTCACTTCCTTGAAAGTCCCTGTTTGATTCCTGTTGAATCCTCCTTTGATTCCAATGCGTCACGAAGAAGAGCACAATGAATGAGTGTGAGAAAATAGATAACATGCTCTTCCAATTGGAATATGAATTGCACGGCTTGAGCCTTAGTATTAATCTCTTGCCCCCTTTCCTCTCTCTAGTCCTTTTGTGTTAAGAGGGAGAAAAAAGATAGGGGGAGAGAGAGAAAACAAGAAATAGAGTACTGAATATTGTGGGATGTCCTGTTCTGAATTAGGTCAGAACCGATCAAAGCTTAAATGCTCTCCCTCTCTCTCCAACCCCCCCCCCCTCTCTCTCTCTTTCTCTACCCCCCCCCCCCCCCCCCCCCCCCCCACTCTCTTTGTGATGTTTCTGTATGGAGAAACAGAGACCCCTACTGTCTCTGATGGTACATTAAAACCTGCCAGAGCTCTACCTTCCTCTGCTCCATCAATACTCTACTGCCATCTGTCTGCTGTGAAAGGCACAACAGCGTGTGCTACAAACAAGAACAACTGGTGCATGCTTCATGTACACGAGACATTTATATCACTTATATCTTCAAATATATAGTAGCTAATCCCCTATGTATAAAAAAAAATGTACACTTTTCTAAAAAGAGTTCCCTTCATTCTCTTTTCACAATGTTTTCATATCAGAAGAGTTGAGGAAAAACACTTAGTGATGAGACAAGACATCTGATGGATCAAATCCTATATCTAAACTGATTTACTTAAACCAAAGACGTAGTGCATCTGACTAAAATTGTTAATATAAGAGAATTATCACGTTTCTATGAACTGCAAAGCTGCAAGAGTGGTGGGTAGGACCATGGCCATGAATGGATGAACTGTATATGTCACAATAAAGTGTACTTCACTAGAGAGATACAAACAACATTCAAAAGGCCCCTGTCTGTGTCACTATCAGCCATATTGTTAAATGTAAATGTTAAATCAAGTGTTGCAAAATGTGTACGAGCCAAGTAATTAGGTGCCAGACAAATGAAGTGGATTTTGAAACAAAAACAATATGCCTCTAAAAATGCACAAGTATCTCAAATGCACGTACTTACTTTCCACCACTGATCTCAGGTGCATGCACTGATAGGTATTATACATGTTTCCATTATATGAGATCATTTGCATTCACAGCCATACGGTGCGTTTTGAGGTAAGCCTGCAACCATGTGATTCAGTCAGACCCTATAGGATGAAGAGCTGCTTTCATAATGACGATGATGATCACAGTGATTACACTGGCTGACGGGAAGTAATAGAGACACTAATCACATCAACTAAGTAGTTGTGCTAGTGGTTTTCATCATTACTTTTACCAGTACTTTTTTTTGGCCAATTTACAAATGCAATGCTCACTTGAAACTCTAGTGGAGCAACCTGGTGTGAAGATGAAGCCTAATGGACGTGCTGGACCTATGCCATCTCAGGGTGTTTCCCGAGTAGTTGTTTAAGAAGACATTTTCATTTTGGCATTTCAAAATGAGATAGCCACTGCAATTGTGCTTCACTCAAATAAAAGTGTTCATCATTGTGTGATTTAGTGGTTTAACAAAGAATCTGACACTGTACAAATTATCATAAACAAAAAGGAACATGTAAAAATGTCACTGATTTTAATCATTTAAACCTTTAAATACCTAGCGCAGAAGTGCACGTAGGACTGTTTTTTTACTGGAGCCATAAAGTATTTAGGACATAAAACCTGTCATAGGTCTGGAGTTGGGAACATCTACAGGATCGGAGACAGAGGGAGTAAAGCCACAGTTATGGTTATGGAAACATTGTGTTGATATATGCAGCAGCTGGTGTTTTTCACCATTCAAATGATAATCTGGTTTGTTTGCTAGTAGTGCAACCAATTACTAAAATGTACAACATGATCAATTTGTTTCTTCTATCCACTGATGCCTTGTTTATATGATGGACACAATTACAGAAATGGAACACGGCCAGACCATAACACTGTGTTGTTGCATTTAAAAAAAATAATATATAAATAATTATATTCAAAATCCTGTTGTGTCAAACATTTTACAAAGCTGTTGTGTTCTCTACATTTGTTATCATTTTTGCTGTCTCCCAAAGTCAACAGGAATCCATTTTCCACTGTGGTTATTTAATAATCTTTAATGAATGACGAAGAACATCTGCACTGCAAGTTAAACAAATAGACAGAAAAAAAAGAGTAGTACATAGTGTAAGAAATAATGAAAACTAACAGCTGTGTCCACAGAGGAAAACAAATGTAGAATCTTCTTTGGAAAAAGCATTGGTTTTCATGTCAAACATAAAAACAGCACTATGGTCCTTTTAGAACAGACTGTGCATGATCTCTGTTCTCTGTTCTCTTCACCCTTTCATGTCAACATCCACACAATATTCCTGTTTATTGTGGGAATTCAAGCACGGACAGTAATACCCCATTGGTTAGAAGGTAACGGTGCCTATCTGATCTTATTTAGAGTCAATGTTCCTTCTCTTTGTATGTCATAATGTTTGTTTTCCTGCCTTCAACACAAAAGAATAGAGCTGTAGACTGTGTTCCACCCAGAGCAACATTTTCTCTTGGCCCCTTCCCCAACATCATATTTTCTCCTCCTCCTAAGTGCCCTTCCATTTTTGTTAATCAAAATATATTCACACAATCTCCTCCTCCTCTCCAGCGGATCTGAGAGGCTGATTGGCAATTTCAGCAGCAAAACCATAGTTCAGAGGAAGAGATGGACACAGCCAATCTGAGAGCTCCCTGCCGTTGCCATGGCAACATCTCAACAAGAGGACGGAGAGCTGAGAGGGGAGACGGAGGGAGGAAGATATGATCAAATGTGAACACTCCATTCTGATTTGAAAGGCTGATATACAACTCTGGATTTGTTATTACTCGACTCTCCCACTTCTATTTGTTGTCCAGGCGCACACATGCAAATGCCTGTGTGCTTAAAAGGCACGTGCAAACACACAGACACACACTTTGCACACTAACAAAACAGCATCTGCGCTTCACTGATAACACTGCCTCATGGCTGCAACGGCATATAAGAGGGGACTGTTTGCTTGCTCCTTTTACAATGGCTAGCGGCAAGCTTAACTGTCTCTATCACACACCCCACTGACTTAAGCATCTCATCATCATCTTTTGCTCTGCCCATTCTACAGATCTGTCCGGACTTAATAAAACTGTCAGACCACCAACTGGGACTGTTAAATAAAGACGGCATGAAGGCCAGATCTGGTGTCTGAAGCAGCTCAGTGGAACGACTCGTTAAAGACCGTAAGATTCGACATTAAAATTTGCAGCTGGATGTGAAGTGCATTAGGACTGAAAAAAGGACTTCAAAGTCATATTCTGTCTATTTCAAACAAGATTGCAAAGAATATTGGAGTAATCAGAAGAATACGTCATCTACTGCCTGGTAAAATCTTGATTAATTTATATTATACTAAGATCTATCCTTTCATTTCATATTGTAATATTATTTGGGCAAGTACTTTCAACTGTATTCTCACCTTACAAAAACGATTCATCAAAATGGTAACATTTTCTAACAGACTCACTAGATCCCCCCCACTGTTCAATCCCTGAGTATTCTTCCAATTTTTGCTGTAAATACTTTTCAAATATGTATTTTTGTTTATCAATCCATTCACAAGTTACTTCCAATCTGTTTCCAAACTGTATTTCAATTCAATTCCCAGATTCATAATTTCAACACTATAGGTCAGCAAATAATCTTCATCCCACTTTTTTCAAGTCTACTTTCTCTCAGTTCTCAATTAGATTTAGAGGTCCGCACTTTTGGAATTCATTACCAATTCACCTTAGAAACTGCACAAGCATAAATTCATTTAAGAAACAAATAATTCACTTTCTATTGGCCCAATTGAGCAATGCATAACCCACATATTTTTTCTTTACATCACCACACAATATTGCTTTTCTCTCTTTCTTTTCAAATTGTTTTATGTTGTTCTTCACATAACTGTAAATTAAATGTACTGTATGTTGAATGTTTATCTTTAGGAGGACCACTTGACAAGCCCTTAGGGTTTTTTTTTGTTTCTCCTGCACATTTGCTTTATACTGTATTGTATACTTTGTATGTTTTTTGTTGTTGTTCTACTTTTTAATATGCTGTTTTATATATGTGCTAATAAAAATACAATACAATACAAGGCTGTTGGGGGTTATGTGTAGATAGATAGATAGATAGATAGATAGATAGATAGATAGATAGATAGATAGATAGATAGATAGATAGTCAGTCAGAACAACCAAGAGATCATACAGTATGTGATTTGACAGTATGCTTGATTGACAGGTGTCATCTCCACTTACACCTCCTCTTCCTTTGACCCAGTTTTGATTTTCTCTCCCAGAGACACTGGTGTTGAGTGAATCAAAAATCAAGCTTCAAGCTTCAAAACAATAGGAACACTTCAGGAACCAGAGGTCACCAACACTATATAGGCTACAGTATGTTCATGTTTCTCCAGAGCACGTACAAAATACTATAAAAGCTGCATGAGTTGATTTTCTTTTTCCACTTGTTGGGGGTGGACCAAGCTCAAAACACATCACTCATCAAACATAGTAGCAAACAGTCTAATAGTTACACCCAGCAAACACGCAATATTACCATTTGTTTGGTATTTTGTGGTTTCTGTCCCGGATGAATTGCATTGAAAATTCTCAGTCAGCTTATCATGATGCACAGTCTTTTTCCCATATGTAGCCTACTCTTTCATACAATATACAGTAAATAAATATAAAATATTGGTTATTGTGCTTTTCAGGTGTTCCCTTTTCCACTCGTCTGTTAAGTAAATAGCCAGTCACAAGTCACAAGGCTCATAGCAAACGCCAAAGTCAGAGCTGTTGGGTCTAGGCCTTACTTCCTGAGCACTGACATCAGAGCACGCTTCAGTGTAGGGTAATTTATGCAAACTGCACAACACACAACTACCGTAGTTCAAGAATGAAGAATGAACGGCCAGTAAAACTCCCTTTGGTAGCTTCACTGAAAAAACAATGGCCTTGATCTACTCTGAACCCAGTGCAGACCTGCAAAAACCCAATGTCTCATATTCAACCAGATCCATTATGATATTAATATTCATTCACATAAAGGAGACAAGCAAAGACATACACAGCAATATGCCGCTAGTCCCAATGACTTAACCACAATATTTAAACACTGACTATTATTTGGTAACTAAGTGCTCAGATGTTCATTTGATCCAGATGTATCAGCATCATAAACCAGCAGGATGAAGCTTTACCTCCTGGCGTCCCGTGAATGTCCATCCCTGGATTAGCCTAGTTGCATCCCTTTAGTCCACAGATGAAAAAGACTGTAGGCCTAATCTTAGTTCAGTGTGATGTTTTGTCCCGTGCAGACTACCCAGACTTTATTCGTGACGTGCGTCCACCATTTCCATCCATGCTTCCTTCATCTTAGAAACTATCATTTTCTTGTTAAGGATTGGACTATGAGCCAAACAATTTATGCAAAAGATGCTTTTTTTCGCAACAACTATTTGTTTAATGTTCTCCTTCTTCTGTCTCAGATGTTGTTTAATGACGTTGGTAAACAGCTTTTTGGTGCAGAGCGCGCCAACCTGTTTGTTTGAAACACATGCTATCAAGTACAGGTGTGATTCCGGGAAGCTGACCAATCAGAGCACACTGGGCTGTGATTGGTCAGCCTCAGAGACATTTCAGATCGTAAAATGTGTAAAAAAGAAAAAAAAAAAGTCTTGTAGAAGTGTAGAGTACTTTTTTTCAGCAAAGCATATAACTCAAAATAATTACATCTAAAAAGTGCCATAATTTGAAATGAATCCTGTTTTATGTAAGATTTAAGAGATTCATATTGAAGAGAAAATGACTATTTTGTGAGTGTAATAACCTGTATTCTGAGCTGAGCATCAATCTTCATTAAAGCAAATCATCATCAAGTGATAAAAATCAAAGACTGACATTTATGCTTTGTCAATAAAACACGTTCTAGGTGAACAATAAAAGTTAACAAAGTTTATTATATTTATATACAAACAACCCTGCAAGGCACACCTTTGTTTAAATAAGAATATACAATACATTTTATTCTTGAAAGCAAACATGTTTTAGTTTTGAAATATATTAATACAAGTCTGTTTAGTGTTGGACAGAGAGAGAAGGCCCCAAGTTGTAGATGTTCAGCTGACAAAAGTAACAAAGAAAAAAGACCAAACACATCATGATGTAAACAATTTAACATCTTTGACATATTTAAATGAACTTACTGTTGCACATATTGTGTAAAATGCACCACTAGGTCTCAAGGATGAAACCTTTCTGTTCTCCCTGTTAACTTAATTACAAAGAAAAACACATAGTACTATAAAATAAGTTTATTTCAGAGCTAGACTCAGTATTTTATTTGAAAGCTTATTCATACAGAAGATGCTTTGCTGGATCGGCACTCCTTCAGCCAACTGTTTGCCATCTATCAATAAATGATAATGTGACAACCTTTGTTGATAAGGATCCAAAAAGCTCAAGAGCTCACATTTTCTACTTCACATGGGCTGAAATCAAATGAAACTGCAGAGTCACACTGACTAAGGCCATCCAGATACATGTTTTATCTAATTTATTGGTTAAGCTAAAAAAAAAAAAGACAAATAATATCATACTCTGTTAGTCCTTTCTCTTTGTTAGGCCATGGATTAAGCATGCTCAAAACAGGGGAAGATGAGGAACAATACAAATATGAAGTAAGATGTTAAGTTGCAGTGAAAATAAATTTGATTTGCCATTTGCAGATTGTAAATTGTCTAAACAAAAAGCATTTCACTTCTTTCATTAACATTCGGGGTAAAGGCAACTCAAGTATCCACATAAACAGCATATTGTTACAGTCGTATTCTGTACATTGTTCAGTACAGACTGTTGATCATGCAGTGATCAGTCATGTCATCCTGTCACTCCACTGAAGCTGCCTTCAGAAAGAAATTCTTGTCCAACATCAATCAGGACATTTGTGTGATAACTTTTTAATGACTGTTCATGGCACATAAAGCAAAGATTGAAAGATGAAAGAATGCTCATAACAAAAGGCCCACTGTGACTCATCTCACAAAACAAAACCGAACAATGGGACAAAAAAAAGGGGGGAAAAATCAAATGGTTGGGACTTCAAGCTTAAAAACATTAAGATGCAAGCTGTCATAACCGTACAGTTTGCCATCACAAAGTGTCATGACCTACCATGACAGATTCAACAGATGTCAGATCCCATGAGAGGCTGCTGACTTTAGCCATCTGTAAGCCTCTGTTTACCTTACAACTCAACAAGTTCAACAAAGGTCCATCAATGCTGCAGTTTTCTCTTCGTTCCATGAAAAGGACCAGGAGATGCCTGACCAGAGATGATCATTTTAGAGGCCCAGGAAATCTGAAAAGAAGGGGTTAGTGAGCAGCTTCTCCTGGGCCCCATCGTCTGGTGTGTTTCAGTCCTTGGGCTGTGTGTTTTATTGAATATTCCTATTGTTGATGTTCCGCATGGTTGGCCATTATCATGCCAGGAGGCCAAGTCGCTTGACTTTTGCAGATAGGAAAGAGTGGATGATGAAGACTATGGTCTTAGGGCAACAGTGGAGGTCAAGTTGCTGAAAGAACAGAGAACATAGAGAGCAGAAATGCATATTGGTTATAATTTACAAATATAAGTATGCAAACACGCTACCAATTAAGGGGAGAAACAATAGAGAGTGTCTTAGTAATGTGTTGGGCCATCATGGGCCACCTGAACAGCTCAATACTCCTTAACATTGATTCTACATAAGTGTCTGGAACAGTAATGGAGGGACAAACACCATTTCATCCTAAATATATTGCCTCATTGGAGTTTTGATGATGGTGGTGGAGAGAGCTGTCTAACAGAATCTCCCATTGGTGTTCAGTTGGGTTGCAATCTGTGGTTATATTATTATGAAGTTCTTTTAATTTTATGAAATAATCATCAACAGTTTCTTTCTTTTTTTTCTTAACATATAATTAGCAAAGTTGTAGCCTATATTATTTCATTTCTTGTGAATAATATTAACCCATAACTTTTTGTAAAACAAAAAAGAGATTCACAAAATTGCTGTACCATAAATTTGAAACTTCATATTTTGTTCGATCCAAATTTCATACTGTTCAAATAGATTCAGGAATTCCTTCTGCATATAGTTTAACAAATTAATCATCATTATCCCCTAACCCTAAGCTCAACCACATCCTATGATCAGCTTATATGTCTCTTGTTGCCTCAGGAGAGATTACTCAGAGATGCCCGATTCCATGACAACTGAATGAATTGATGGCGGTGAACATACAAATATTAAAAGTTCCAGACAACACGAAAGTTCAATGGGAAAGAGTAACTTACAATCTCTGCCTCTGGGCCTCCAAAGTCAAGGAACATCATGCGAACTCCATCATCTGAGGACATTCTTAGGCGCTCAAAGGGCTGCTGGAGAAGAATGCTTTTCCTGACACCCATCTCTTCTGTGAATAACGTGAAGCCATCGTCGATGTGCACTCCCAGGGTACACTCCTTTCCATTCCAACTACAGGCTGCCCGGGTCAAAAAAAAGTGTGGGCGTTACATAGAAGCAGTACAAAGAAGGGCAGTGTCATTTAATAACAGTTTGAGCTGTTCACAAATGAATCCAGAGTCATGCCGCATATTTCTGATGTGAGCTCAGTGTTACAGTACTGGCTGAGCCCAGAGTCCTTGGCTGTATCCTATAAATGTGTATAAATGTGATATACTGTATAAATTCGCTGGAAGGTAAAAAATTTTCTGACTAATGCTCATTGTTAAGGAAGAGAGAACAGATCTATGTCTTTTAGTTCAATTTAGTTAAATGAAACAGTGATCCCAATTCTGATACTGAATTTAAACCATTTTACATCAAGGCAAAACATTACCTCATGCTCCCTGCAGAGGGCATCATATGTTCACATTACTACACTGCTGTCTTTGTAGTGGTGCCTGACTCACACAGCAAGATTACAGAGGTTCTGGAACTAACCTTATTAAATCAAATGCAACATCTGGGACATGGGACTAAAAAGAGCCATTGGGAGCAGACATGGGTTTATAAGACACCACACATACGGCTGTATCTGTCCAACCAAATCATTGTGTAAAGAACAATAAATCATAACTTCCAAGTGTGATTTGTGAGACAGGCCCTTATTATGTATTGAAGCGTTTGCATGTGCCTGCTGAATAGAAACCGAGAGTGCATGTAATTGCTTTAATTTATATTTATAGATGGAACTGAAGGGTTTGTATTATAGATGGAGAAATCAGAGTCTTGCAATTCTCATCAGGCATTTTGCACTGCATGACCTTTTAAGAAAACATTTATCAGTAAAATAAAACATTGACAACTAAGTTTTCCCCGTCTAGCTATACTCATTGTGAAAGACCTGTCAATCAATTTGAGAAGCAGACTCCAGTCTGCCAGTGGGACGACTCTATTCATATCTAGATCATGGCTTTTACCTTAAATGAGCAATTTGATTAAATATTCTGCTCACATAACATTTACTTTGTTTAAATGTGCTGCTGTTGTAGGTATTATATTAGTTTTTAAGGTATTACAGCCTAATGATGTTTCTTACATTGTGTGCTTTTCTTATTATTCTCCTCAGAAATTCAGAAGACCTCACTCTGACCTTCAATTAGTTAACCACTCTATCAGCAACAGCAATGCCCGTGTCTCAATAAAATCCTCTCTTGTGTAGGATAATGAGTGACTGGTCGTTATGTTGCATAAATATTTCATCAAAAGCAACTTGGAGCACCAACAGTAGATACAGGTTTTGTTTTTTTCAGGGCTGAAACCTAAAAAATCTAGTGAAACCTTGATTCCTGGTTGTGCCAACTTTAACACTCTAACACAACCAAACATATTTCTGACCTATCCATTTGACATATGACAGTTAAGAACAAAATTTGGTAACACTTTACTTGACGACTAGCTCTATAACGCATTATAACCATACTTAATGAGTTATAATGCAGTTATAGCACTGTATAAAGGGCTGTCCCGATTACCATATTTAAATAATCGATAATTTGCGGACATGAAATCGATCATAATCAAAGCTTCGAGGGTTGGAGGGTTGGGGGGGCGGGGGGTGGTTGACCGCCTGTGCTTATTGTTATAAAGCCTTATGGTAATTTATGAGTGTTTATAATGATAGTTATACACATAAGCCAATTATAACACATTATAATTTATAATACATTGTCAATGTGGGGCAGCGAGTTGCTAACAATTATAACCTATTATAATACCTGACCTTATTAGTCATGATAAAATACTTTATAGTGTGTTATGATTATTGTTATAAAGCATTATGATCATTTATGAGTTTTTATACAGTGCTATAACTGCATTATAACTCACTATAAGTATGGTTATAATGCGTTATAGAGATAGGCGTCAAGTAAAATGTTACCCAAAAGTTAAGATTGTGCGTGGGGGAACTGCGACACGAGCATAAAGAGAACCGGAAGTCAAAGAATCGCTGCATCTATACCTGTGGTGACTTCTTTGATTAGCTCAGCTGCATTGTGACAGCCCTCCACCAGCAGATGAGTCCAGGTGGACAGCTCCTTGGCAGAATCCACCCTGAACACGTGGGTCTCCACACCTTGCTTGGTGCCCGAGCGCAGGCCAAATGACAGCTCTGAGTCCAGGAGGGGAGAACTTTTTCCTGGGCCCGAGTGAACCAATCTAAAAGAGAGTGGGGAGAATGAGAAAAACGTGGACGAGAAAAAAGGGTAATTAAAATCTATGGAAAAGATTGGGGCCAGAGGAGGAGTAATTTATGGAGCATGTACATTGGTGTTACAGAGAAAGTGTTGTAGAGGTTAAGAGTGAGAAATGGAGTGCACAAGAGAGAAAGGGGGGAGGAAAAACCCATGACTCATAGGCTCTGTTTCCACTAATGTCTTCCAACAGAATATGACGATATATGGCAAAATCTCCAAAGGCCTGGTTATGGAAAGGAGGATGTGTTATTTGACTGGGCCAACATAAGCCATGGGAGGACTGAGGACAGGGTGGAGGGTGTTGAGCTTTTGAAATACCAAATGTCTTTTTTTTGTGTAATGTGAATTTGTTTTTCAAATCACAGAGAGAAACAGAGAATGAGTGTGTTAGTATCTGCTACTACTGTATATGTGGAGTGTGTTAGTGTAAATGAATGCAGGTGCACATAAACCTGGTAGTGATGAGCGGGTGACTCTTGGTGGGATTGCTGAAGCTCTCTTTGTTTTCAGGCAGGGAGGGGTACAGGAGCAGTTCTTTGTCAGTCAACACAGCCAGTACTGTTTTTTCTGGACCGTGAGCCACCTACACCATGTGTATCAAATGAAAAGAAATCATTTTAAAATAAGTGACCCAAATCATCAATGACACATTTATGGCAATCAAAAAGTGTGAAGTGGATTTCAGAAGGTCCCGGTCAAGAGTCTGGAGTCAGGTAGTTGACATGACCATGACAACACAAGCTATACAGTAGACAGATTTTTTACGAAGATACACAGAAATACAAAAGGCACACGTGACACGTGCTTTTGGTATTTCTGTGTATCTTCTTTAAAAAATCTGTAGCTCAGAAAGTCCTTAAACAGACACAAAAGCATTAAAGGTACATTGTGTAGGAAATACTCCCATCTAGCGTTGTGGTTGTATATCGCAAGCAACTCAATCGTATTTTTCATGCTGCATTCACGTGAAATTGGGCAGACAGCAGACGGATGACAGCCGCGGCATAAACAAGCCTCTATGTAAACAAGTGGTCCGTCAGCACGAGGCAAAACAATACACATGACAATATGTTGTCATGGTGATGTGGTATTGTTTACCTGACCCACGTTTTACCGGCTTTCTCTCGACTTCTGTGACTAAAATGACATCTGGTTTGTTACCGACGGCCGTCTGCCCGACTGCACATGAATGCAGCATCAGTGTAACGCTCCATTCCTCCTCACTGCGTTGCCGCGGTGACTTTTCACAGACGCCACCTGCACCTGAGCCGATAGCTCCGGTGTCTCCGCTGAGTTTCCGTGGTTTCCTACCGTCACGCTGCCACTTATCGTAAAAACATGGCGACACCACATGGCAGCCAGCACCGAGCTTACCCGCTCCATGGAGATATGAATGATATGAACGGCAAATTCAGAGCTTACTGGAACACTTCAGTTTGTTGATGGGGATGATTACTGATTAATGAAAACCATACTTTTGAACCAAATCAATTTTAGTGAATAGATAACAGGAGAAGTTACACAATGTCCCTTTAAACAAAGCAGAACCATCATAATATCAAAAACAGGATTTCAAAACACAAAACATCTAAATACCCTCCTGGCTCTTGCAGTACACGCATTACTGCAGTATTCTTGCGTACCTGCTCTGTGATCCAGCCCAGATGTTTCACCTCCATGCCAGGCTGCATGGTCTTCATCTCCTCCTTCAGTCTTGGTAAAAGGTTGGCCGCACCAGCCAGGATTCCATTGTACCAGGACTGGGCCATGGCCGGGTCTTTTGCCCGCAGGAACACAGAGTTCTTTCTGTTGGATGAAATTACCTCGAAATACCTGCCGCATGAGATGAGAGGAAGAGAGAGAGAGAATAGAGAAATGGCAGAAACAAAAAGAAGGTGGGGAAAAAAAAGGGCCTGTTAGAGAAGTAAAAGACACATGGCAAAGGCAGAAAAGCTGCAGGGCGAATAGGAAGTTTCAGATATTAAAGAGAATTTGTGAGCAAGATGTCCCTCAAGAAGTAGAGGTCCCTTTTACAATATTCTCTCTAAACCGTTTTGTTATTTTCAGGTTGAGGTCTATCAGATTTTTTTTTCCATAAGTGAATGAACTGAACCAAGTATTATGTAAAGCAGCCTACTTCTCTCATGTAGTACCTGTTTTCTGTGTCCGGGGGGCACTGTTTTCGTGACACCTGACACATCTTCAGCGGGATGCTGCGAGGCTCCTTCACCTCAGGGGAGAGCTCCGTGCCCCTCTGAGGGGTGGAGGGGGGAGAGTCCCACGGGAGGGCAGCCCCAGGGGACCCCGAGCTTTTAAAGAAGGCCGACATCTCCTTGATGTACTTCACTGAAGCAAGAGTGTGAGCATGTGAGGGAAAGAATTAGATAAAGGAGGAAAGGCAGACAAGAGGACATGAGGAGGGAGAGAAAAGGAATTATGGGATATGAATATGGAGCCTTCGGCTTCAGAAATGAGCTGAAAACTGTAACAGCACTTTGGAACAGCTTCAAAAAGGAGCAGAAATTCACCAGTAATGAATTTTCTGTCACTTTGGTGACTCTCTAGCCATTATATACAAAGCCATGCTCTTTTATTAAAAAGGCAATATTCCTAATATACTAAACAATAAATAAATGACCAATTGTAGTAATTATATGCTATTCTCATGAAAAAGTAATGACCAGAGAGTGTAATATTGTTATAATGAAGAGTATTGTTTTCTATGTTGTATATTTGTTGTATGTAGGTGGCATAGGTGGGCCTATGTGGAGCAGCAGCTGGAGGCAGAGAGTGGATGTGATTTCATCCAGCTGTGCTTGGTCACCCAGGACTACAATGTCAGTGCACAGCTGGAGGTGTTGAGAAATCCCCAATCTAAATTCTCACTTAGATTTCATACTCTTATTTGTAATCTATTTAAAGACTTGTGTGTTGTGTACTCCTCATTGAATTTGACTGACCTCCAGTAATGACCATGAGCCAATGGAGGTGCTAGTGCAGTCATCGTACTATGAGCAAATTACACCAGTATTGTTCTGTATGTTCTGTATGCCGGACTCAAGCATGGTTATATTATTATGAAGTTATTTTAATTTTATAAAATAATCATCCACAGTTTCTTTCTTTTTTTTTCTTCCCATATAATTAGCAAAGTTGTATATTATTTCATTTCTTGGGTGTTGTGAATAATATTAACCCATAACTTTTTGTAAAACAAAAAAGAGATTTACAAAATTGCTGTACCATAAATTTGACACTTCATATTTTGTTCCATCCACATTTAATTACTGTATCTATATTATATTCAGTATCCACAGAGCCCAAAATTTAACAACTTATAGATATTTTTCGTCGGCTTTATCAATTGACAACATGACAGAGACACAATGAGCTCTGTCCCATGGTGAGTATTAAAGCTCCTCCCATAATTACACATATTTGACGGCAATAACCTACTGTCACTGAAGCGTTTCGAAATTAATGAATTTGTTTTTTAAATTTACAGTTTGCCACTCATGCACCAACAAACATAATTTACCTACACACACACACCCACACTAGAAAAGCCATGGCCTCAGCTCCAGTCCAGTAGGCTGTGGTATGGCTTTGGCAGCGGTAGCCACTGCTGAAGTAAAAATAGCCCTGAGGACATGGCCAGGCATGAGGCTGAAGGCTGAAGGTAGAGCTCTGGTTTCACTGGGGAAGTGTGAAGTGCTCTTCTTGCACAGCACATGGGGGCATGTAGCCAGAGGGTAAGTAGAAGAGTCATAGCACAGGACAACAGGAGCAAGAGAGAGAGAGGGCTTCCACTATGTCCCAGATATAGCTCCAGCCTGTTAGCCAGTCATTTAGCTAAACACCAAACAAGACTTTAATGTGGTCACTCCTTGTGTTTTATTTCACCACGAGTAAGAGCACAAGTAATTCAGATGTTTTATTTTCCCCATCAGGAAGTTGCAGAGTGATTCACCAAGACAGGGGTCAAAGGTTACAGAGGAGGGCTCTGTCTACAGTGTCTTTGAGATGTAACACTGAGCACCTCTGACACAGCTCCTCACTCATAGTAAAGCTGCTTCCAGACATTTAATCTGGAACGCTGCTTGAGTCATTTGCCAGTTTAAGTGATGACTTTTAGCTCTCGCACAGATGCAAGCCTCTGTTGTGGAAAAGTTTCATGTTGACCCCGTTCAAAAGGGCATGACCGCTACAGATTTGATGTTCACACGCCTGGAAACAGGCATCCCAGGAAGTTAAGTATGACAAGCAATGGTGAGAGATTGTTCTTGTTATCTCAGTCTTGACACAAGGGGGAACAACAGCTGTCAGATTTCAGTGTAAGACATCGTCTTATAAAAGTGATGTGTCACATATGGCCTAAAAAAAAGTGTCTTTTCAAATTAATTCGTCACTTCAGAATCTTTCTGTGATCAAAAACAAAAAGCAAGCTGAGTTTTCACATCTCCTGTGATTGGTACTGAAATGTAAAATATAGGAATAGTAACTGTATAGTAAAAATAACTGCATTTATTAACAAAAATGGAATTAAATGTTATGTGGTTTAGTGAGAACACTGCCAGAAAAAATGTCTGCAAAAAAAATGACTCAGGTTCTTTTTCCAAACATTATTCCAACATTTAAAACTGGAACAGCATTTAGGGATTACTGTGCATGTCTGAAGGGGCTTAAATTGCTGGAGAAAAGGGCATGACCCAAACACTGAAAACTATAAACATACTGTGACTACTCTAAATCAGCGCAGTCTTCATTGTCTCCCTCTCTGTCTCTTCCTTAAATCTCTCACCATTTAAGGGTTTTCTCTCAAATCTATGTATATAAAAAAATCTCCAAACCAACTGACGTTTTCCCCACTTTGGATTAAAGCCAGTGAAAATGTTTACCTCTCTCTCTCTCTCTCTCTGAGTCACAAACACTCACTTCCTTGGTGCTGGTTTAACAGCATCCTTTTTATGGTCTTCCTGCATCGTTTCCTTGGACACACATTTACGACACGCAAACAGCATGCTTAATGCAAACACTTGCTCAAATACTTGCATGAAGCAAACACACACACAAAGTAATGCATAGTGGTATGGTTACTGACTTTGTCCCCCAAGTACTGAAACCTGACTCAGACCTGTTATCTTGTTTTTTAACATTTAAGATTTGTGAATTTTTGAACAAAGAAAACTCTTGTAAATAGTGGAATATTTAAATGTACTATATTTTAAAAACTTGTTTGTTGTGAATCGGAGTGGAAGTGTAGCTTTCCAACATTTTAACTTGCCCCCCAGTCGTCCCTGTAGGGTTCTGGACTGAGTTTTTTTCTCTCTCTCTGCTCATCTTGTTATTTTTTGTCTCTCTCAAGTATTGAAGTTTATTTTTCTGATTTGTCCGACTTTCACCTCGCCTCATTTGCACTATGCAAATTGACCCGATGTACTATGAAAAAAGATGTGCATCTGTAGACAAAATCAGACATACTGGGTCTATGTAACACGTATCAAGCAGTGAGAAACCGATGTATACCAACTACAGCTTTGAAGTAGCTGTCAACTTGCATACGTAATGCTTCATGGAAATGAGCTTCTGTCCATTTGTTCATGTGCCAACCCATTGATGTTTGTACCATGGGGTAGCCAGCAGCTTCCTTGTTGCTGGACCCGGGCCATTCAAAATTGATGTGGTCAATCTCAATATGGCTGGCTAGGTCACAAGACTGGGGATGGAAATGGGATTGGCTACATTATTGTTTCATGGGGAAGCCATCATTGAAGATCTCTTGGATGCCGCAAGTATGCCAAAGATGAAAGAGCCTCCAAAGAATCCACCTGTGGATGGCGGCGCAGGTCAAACAGCTAAAGACTGCCACTTGAGTGAAGGTTATCTGTCTGTGGTATGGATGTCTCAGTCATGTAACTAGCACCACATTTATTATAATATAGCTTCTCAAACTTTGTTGAAGAAAGTCAGAGCACAAGCATGGCTGTAGGTGCTTAAA
The DNA here is from genome assembly GCF_045865225.1 of Trachurus japonicus. NCBI lineage: Eukaryota > Metazoa > Chordata > Actinopteri > Carangiformes > Carangidae > Trachurus > Trachurus japonicus. The sequence goes on from NC_140911.1 coordinate 34,655,573, forward strand.
TCTGGCACATAAACAGTTCTATTCTCAGTGGTCATTAATCTTTATTATGTAAGCCTGAGTTTATGTCTGTGTTTCATGCTGCAAACAGCAGAACAGAACAGGCTGGGAGAAAACACCAATAATAGCAGGTATAAGGAGATGTATATTTTTGTAAAGAGGCTTTACTATTTTCCAGAAAGCATTGTGGAAATGATCGTATTAGTGTTTCCCAGATTAGAAATGTCAGGGACTGGCTGTAGCCCCACATTACAAATCAGACAAGATAGCTTTCAAACAGAGTGGTGAATGAAAACGAGAGGCGAGAGGAACGGAGAATTGAAGGGGGAGGAGGAAGAGAGTGAACAGCGTGAAAAAGAGAGAGTGGGAGAAAAAGACGATGGAGGGTAAGAAAAAAAGAATAAGAGAGTGAGACAGGCAGTACAGAGATACCGAACATGCAGCTAAGCTCAGCCAGAAATGTTGCCATGAGTACCAGTGGCGGCACATTCAATACAGAGCTAAAATTAGCTGAGATGGCACTGTTATTACTTTAGCTTATCTGGCAGCCAGTGAAACTACTTTTGTACTGTGTATGTGTGTGTGCGTGTGTGCGTGTGTGTGTGTGAGAGGAGTTTCTTTGCTTCTTCTGCAGAATCCCCTGCTAAGCTTTTCCTGCTAAAGTCTTTACATTGAACCTCACAAATCCTGACCAGACATTTTCAGCCAATTCAGTTTTGACACAATTCACTTAACTGTTGGTTTGAAAAGCTTTTTCTCTTCCAGGTTCCTGGAAAGCCCAAATTTCTAAAGCACAAGTTTAAATTCTCAAACTGTGCTCAGCCAATAGTTGCTGATCTGATTACCTAATATACATGCTAATGAATCAAATATCAATCTTTCCCCACTCTGCTTCCACACACGGATAGAAACAAAATCCCCAAATCATCAAGCATTCAATCAAAAACACAGCAGATAGACAGGTTTGGCAGTCATTAACATGCCTCTTCACTGGGGTGGGGGAAAGTGGCATTTGCTTGTCAGAGACTAAACACTGCAACTCCCCATCCCTCGCAACCCTCCCTCCCTCCGCCACCGGTTACCGTGGGAGCAGCTGGAATGTCATTGGCCAGTCAGCAACCTCAGAAGCATGCTGTTGGCTCTGTAAACCATGTCGAGCAAACAATGTCCCAATGTTACACCACCAACGAGGGAAGATGTCTCAGGCCAAAACAGTGTCATAAATAACTAAGCAAAATACAAGGAGCACTTGCTGTTTCCATTCAGTACATTAGGTCAAATGAGGTAAAAGGGGGAGAAAGGTCAGCACTGAGGGCTCTTAATAAGGCTGCCAATCAAGTTTAGATGATGAAGCAAAGGGGGATGTTTTGGGGCAGTTAAAGGAGAATTCTGGTTATTTTTGACCCCTAAATCGTTGTCCTGATGGTCACCCAGTGTTGGGGGGAGCAAAAAACGCGACTAAAATTGATGCAGGCAAACCGAAGTTACACCATGGCTAGACGGCGCTAGGGATAGAGACAACGCTAACCTAACAATAATATATATATATATATATATATATATATATATATATATATATAATATATATATATATATATATATATATATATATATATATATATATAAATATATATATATATATATATATATATATATATAGAAATATATATATATATATATATATATATATATATATATATATAAATATATATATTTATATATATATATATATATATATATACACACACACACACACACATATATATACATATGTGTATATATATATATATATACATACGTATATCTATCTGAGGTGAGTGATTACATGCAAAAACACAAAGTTTATACTGTACACTATATGAGTTCAATGCTGTGTACGTTTGGTGTGTAGGATTCCAGTCATGTACCATAGATATTTGACTGTTTTTTGAGTGTTTGTTGTGGTTGAAAAAATTGCCCCCATAGGTTAGCGTTGTCACTATCCCTAGCGCCGTTTAGCGGTGTAACTCTGGTTTGCCTGCATAAATTTTAGTCGCGTTTTTTGCTCCCCCCAACACTGGGTGACCATCAGGACAACGATTTCGGGGTCAAAAATGACCGGAATTCTCCTTTAAGGATTTTGTGGATTGTGCACAAAAGAATGCAAAAACATAGAAGGATGTTGCTTCAGTTTGCATAGATTTAGCCTAGTTACAAACTTATGGAAAAACGAAGACATGGAAAATACGAGCATGGACAAAGTCATCCAGAAGATACTTTATGTTAACGCTCATTTAGAAATGGTCACCACCAGAGTAAAAAAATCCCACATTTGACATATAACCATATTTTTTGGGCTCTTTCAGGTGGTGCAACAAGCTGTAAACACCACCACCTTCCAGAGAACCAGGCATGGGCCGGTATGAGATTGTGACGGTATGATAACCTTAAGGAAAAGTACCATAGTTTCCTGGTACCACAGTATTGTGTGCAGTTACAGCTCTAGAAAGAATCTAAAAAAAAATACATTGATTCAGTTATTTCATTGTTGATGCACAGAGAGAGAACGTGGGTGTGTCCACTGGAGAGAAGTGCAACAAGTCACAAGCAGTCAGCTGCTGGCTGAGCTAGCTGCTCTGCTTGTGATGAAAATGGATCAATAAGGATCATTACAACTGAAATCGCAAAAGCAATATCTGCCCTTATGATCACATTATCACGTTTTCTTGCATTTTGAGCAGCTCCAGCAGCAACATAAGCATTAATTAGGAAGGATGTTTCTTGCCACACTCCATGTAGCTCTGCTCTGGTGTCCAACAAACCGTGAGAAAACATCTGGCAGGTTGCTGATGATGTCTGATCCCTGTCTGATAGTTAGCAGACCTGTTTGGTGCATTAGAAATGAAGTTATGAGCAAAGAACACAAACAATGAGCTGAAAGAAGCTAAAAAAAACAACTTCCAGTCCTTTGGTATTTTAATAGACAAGTGATTTTGTTGACTGTTAAAGCATTGATTGCTGGGATTCTTTTTTAAAATTTCATCATTTCACTATTGCCTGCAAAAATTTTAGTGCCAAAATGGTGTAAACATAACACTTAGAAAAAGTGCATGCCCATGCTTCAATTTAGCTCTCTCTGCAGGATTGTTTATGGTTAATAAATGTGGAGTTTATGTCTGCCCAGTGTTATGCTGATTAATGTTTGTCTCTTTCTGGCAGCGTCAGTCAGCCAGAGAAGATTTCCCCCGCTCTGAATGATTAAGATAGGTTCATCGTTCCTATAGCCCATCTCATTAAAATCATGGAAACATGCCAACCTGGTGGGGTGTAAGGTATGGCACAGAGAGGGCAGAGCGCACTGAATCAAACTTTTAAACTAATTCACATACTGCCAAAGCATAGATTTGATTACTCCGCATAGTGTGTCGGGAGAGTTAATTATCCTAATTCAACAAAGTGAAAGTGAAGGAAAGTTGAACAGGATCTGGCAGAGGACAGGGACAGAGTGAAAGGGAGGTTCGGCTACAGCCATTATCACTTTACTTTCCAACTTTCTTTTCAGTCTGGAGATCAGTTTCCTGTCTGATATGCACAGAAACCTAATCTTCCATTTATAGATACAAATATATACAGTCACTTTGAAACAAAGCAGTCGCTTGCTGTGTGACTTGTGAGCCTAATTTGCAATTCATTTTCATTCTTGATGAGACAAATGGAAGTGATACAAACATCTGCTTCTCAAACGACAGTGGGCTTTGTAGGAATACAAGTCACCATTATTGTGTGCAAAATGCATGTATGAAATCCTAAGTAGTCATTATGAAAATTAATTGGTAAACGTAACACATTTAGATACATTGGTACATCAGCAGTTTTTTTTTTGTTTGTTTGTTTTTTTAATAAAAGCTATTCTTTATTATTAAGGTGTGGGTTTGTAGATATATGTATTTATGAGTATGTTTTCGGTCATTTAATCTGAATAATGGCTGCAGAGGCTCCCATGACATTACCCTCCTCCTCCCTCTATCCATAATATGCACATGCTGCACAATACTGTGAGATGGTTCAGTGGAGTCTGAGCCTGTAATGAAGTGAAAGAGTGGTACAAAGACTGGACCACCAATTTATCAGGGGCCCCAGATCAGGGCAGTGGGGTTGAGAGGGGGCCAGTTAAGCAAACTTGACGCCACAGAGTGGGAAAGGTCTGAGGGAGCGTTGTTATTTAATAAAGCTATGTTATTTTGCGGGTTAATCCATTCCCTCAGCTCAGCGAGTCTAAGCACAATGTCCTTACGGGCCAGCGGCTCTGAAGGAGAAGGAACCAAACTGTGAGTGCAGAGGGTTAGAGGTTTCAGAGCTGGGTTACACTCCGAGATCCAGATCCAGGACAAAAACAGCTACGCTACACCAGACTAAAGCAGAAGGTGACTGGGGTGGACAGTAATTATTCTCTGATTGCATTCCATACGTTCCATTTAGACTTATAAATACACACTTGACATACAAATTGACTTTGTTGCTCATTCTCAGCTGTTCTGTTTTAAAACAGTAATGCCTCGTGGCAATGAGTTTGCAACACTGCAAAAACAAAAAATCTACTTAAAATGGAGCCTGCAATTCAGCATATCTATTACTATGCAAATACACTTTGTCACTTTTCCTAAACATAAACAGCAAAAGCAAAGAGCAAAGACCTTCTGGCATTATACCACTCTATTCAATGCAACATTACTGTAGTTTTTTCCCAAATAACTTGGGTTGGAAAGGAACACATTAAGTGTGCGGCAAGAGTAAAAGTTAGACTTTTCTGAGAAATGGATGCATTTTTGAGAGCACCAGAAGGGTGGGATTTATTTTTCACAAAGTGCCAGACACATCGCCCCTAACAACACATACCTTCTGCGTCCTGGGAAAAGCCACACCTAAATGAGCTAAAACAAAAAGTATTTTCCAATATAAGTTTGCCCAAACCTGGGGTGTGTGTAGGAATCTTAGTGTCACTTGTCAGTGTAAAGAAAAAGACATACATTTATGGTGCCTTCACCAGTAGACATGTATTCTTTCATTGAGTAAGCATGACTTTAAAGCCCCAGTATGTAACTTATTTGGCTTTTTATTAGCAAAAATCAAATGTTGCTTTCATAAATACGTATTTCACTGAAGTCGAATCACACCCGCATACAAATGAAAGCTTTCTCATACCTTAGAATGAGTTGTTACAAGTCGTTACACATACATAAGTGGGCGACGCACCGAACCGAGGCTGCCATGTTGCATCGCCATTTTTTATGTTGAGTGGCAGCGTGACCGTAGGTAACCATAGAAACTCAGCGGAGCTGTCGGCTCGGGGAGAAAGTTTTCCAGGTAGTGCCTGTTAAAACTGTCACCACTGTGTAGTGTGAGGAAGGACGGAGGCACTGATGTTGCATTCAGGTGCAGTCAGGCAGACGGCCGTCGGCAAACCAACCGGATGTCATTTTACTCAACAAGAGAAAGACGGTAAAACGTGGGTCAGGTAAACAATATGACATCACCATGACAACATATTGTCACGCCTGTATTGTTTTGCCTCGTGCTGGCGGACCACTTGTTTACATAGACGCTTGTTTATCCTGTTACATGCAGCGTCTGTTGTCTGTCTGACGTCTGCCCGATTTCACCTGAATGCAACATCAAGAATACATTCTGATATGCAACCGCACCGCTAGATGGCAGCAATTCCTACACATTATACCTTTAAGATTAACCAAATAGATTCATTAATATCTTATTATACATAAAGGAACATCAAATGTGTCGTGCCGATATACAGTAAAGCAGCATAAATAAATAACAGCTAAAGAAGTTTTATCTCCAAATGAGGTTATCCTTAATCTCTGTGAAGGTTAACTGAAAAAACAAATTGAACTGAATTTCATTTTGTTACTGATTAACTCAGTCTACGTAGACTATACACAGCACTCCACAAAATAGTTTTAAATCTAGATAATGGTACATCTGAAATGGAGAGACACTTATCGCTTTACTTTTAAATAAACCACTTAAAACGTTTTCTTTTTTTAATAAAGGCTATCTGAGAAGAGGAGAAGAGAGCATAGAGAACAAAGATCCAATAGATAGTAAGAAACCAAAGAGATGTGGCTGAGGGATCCAGTCAAACTATCGGGGGAAAGGTTTATTTTCAAAGTTATAATTATTCTGTCACACGAGCGAGAGCCAGAAAGTTTTAATTAGCGCACGCATGTCATTGGCACAACTGTTTGTTTAAGTTTAAGTAGTTATGACATCACTCTGCTTGCTTAAAGAAGGACTAAAATACCATCCCACTGCTTAAGAGCTCCACAGATCACACATGCTTGTTCCAGTATCAACAGTGGGTGTGTGCGCTTTTAAATCTTCATAGACAGTGAGGAACAAAAGTCTGAGACCACTTGTTCTCAGACTTTGATCTGAAAAGCATGAATTTTGAACGGACGGATAAATCTAGTTGAGAATCTGCTCACGTAGTCAAACGCGTGTATTAATTGTGCACAGACTCATCAGTGGACGATCCCTGTTTGATTTCACATGGTCTGCACTAGAGCACTGACATATGTGCTTTTCAACTGGCTATTAAATTTGACAGGCGAGTCAAATTAAGAAAAAGATGAAAAATAATACAAGGGTCTGTCCAGTCGAGGTCTGTAAATTGGTCATCCAGCTACGAGTGAAGCTGATAAGAGAGTAGTTTTGTTTGCAACAGTGAACACTCCAATGCTGTTTGACTGGCTTCAGTTTGCACGTTTTAAAAGGCATAATTCATAGACAGCAGCAGACTAAGCCTGGGTGACAGAGGTCACACCGCTGACTAGCTATCCAGGCAATGTCAACAGTATGAGAAATTCATTAATCCTCCTGACTCAACCGACAGGAAAATAACACACAGGATTCTCATGCTCCAGACAACAGTATCCTACAAAAGAGCAACTGATTGAGAAGCATAAAGAGATAAGAAGATCTTAGGATGTTTGAAAATCAGACCATTCCTGTCTCCAAGCAAGACAATGAGTTTTCTTTTCTAGGCATTCCTTGAGAAGCAAGGCACTCAGAATGGAACAACAACTAATGAAAATAACACTCCAAACCAGAGGACCATGCTGCTGCTGCTGCTGCTGCTGCTGCTGCTGCTGCTGCTGCTGCTGCTGCTGCCGCCGCCTACACCCACCAGATGAATACATATTAGTTGAGCCACAGAAACATAAACTCTTGCATCTGTGAATGCAGCTTCGGGGCGAAAGACACCCACCTGAGAATTTGCAGCTGCAAACTGGGAATTGCGAAAATGTCACTTCTTGCCTCCCTGACTACTTGTGTCCATCGGTGGGGACACAGGCCACTCTACGGATGAGCAGGACAGATGGGAGAAGAATGTATATGAGCTCAGTCTATTTACAGCATAGTTATGTGTTAACAGCCAGCAGGACTGCTGTGTCACAATAAGGAGCTTTAAACATTAAATTCCATAAATCACTCAGTTAACCAGACTTGAAGCAGTGCAGGATAGCAGATAGAGGGGGAGTATTAATCTACGCTGGCCTTGCTCTAAGACACAATTCAGTATGTATCTTCTTGGGGGGGGGGGTAGATCCACACAAGTCCTCGAAGAGCTTCATTTGTAGGAAATGCGATTTTAGCCTTCAAAGCAAAATGTAACTCAAACTGCTGGTCTGCAGTCTTCAGCCTGATGGAGGCTGCAGTGTTCGTCCTTGTATTAGCCCACACAATATAGCTTTAATATTATGATCATCATCTTCAGTGACTAGACTGCCTACATAACCAGAACTACAAGTGGGTGATATGTACTGCACTGTGCAAGGAGAGCCTGGACACTTAAAGGGACAGTGTGTAATTTCTCCTGTTATCTATTCACTAAAATCGATTATTTCGTTCAAAAGTCTGTTTTTCATTAATCAGTAATCCCCCCCATCAACAAACTGAAGTGTTCCGGTAAGCTCTGAATTTGCCGTTCATATCATTCATATCTACATGGAGCGGGTAAGCTCGGTGCTGGCTGCCATGTGGTGTTGCCATGTTTTTACGTTAAGTGGCAGCGAAGAAAACCACGGAAACTCAGCGGAGACACCGGAGCTGTCGGCTCAGGTCGAGGTGGCGTCTGTGAAAAGTCACCACGGCAACGCAGTGAGGAGGAATGGAGCGTTACACTGATGCTGCATTCATGTGCAGTCGGGCAGACGGCCGTCGGTAACAAACCAGATGTCATTTTAGTCACAGAAGTCCAGAGAAAGCCGGTAAAACGTGGGTCAGGTAAACAATACCACATCGCCATGACAACATATTGTCACGTGTATTGTTTTGCCTCGTGCTGACGGACCACTTGTTTACATAGAGGCTTGTTTATGCCGTTACGTGCAGCGGCTGTCGTCCTTCTGCCATCTGCCCAATTTCACGTGAATGCAGCATGAAAAATAAGATTGAGTTGCTTGCGATATACAACCACAACGCTAGATGGGAGTAATTTCTACACAATGTACCTGTCCTGTACCAATGTCCAGATTCCAGGAATTCATAAGTACAGATTAAAAAAATCACAAAGAAGAGAAAATATGTAGATGTATTCTCCACTAAAGTTAAGTTTTCTGAGGTACATTTCTGTGTGCTCGTTGTCTATACTCATGTCGAGTATCCTACAATTCCTACACAATGTACCTTTAATCTAAAACTACTCTGACTTGCATGAAAACAGGCTGGTGTTGCATCCTCATGGACACCAACACAACAGCACAGCTGGTGAAAAGGATTTAGGGAAAAATGCTGCATTTTTTCTTTACAACGCAAGTGTAAATCAACACAGAACCGGTACTGCACATAAACAAATTGATGCAGGGAGAGGCATGAGCTGGTGCACGTGTGTGTGTGTGTGTGTGTGTGTGTGTGTGTGTGTGTGTTGTGTGTAAGAGAGAAAAAGACAGAAACAGAGATTAGTTTTGGAGGGAGCTCTCGTAGAGAACGCTGACAAAGCATCCTTCAGATAACACTCATCACAGACACAAATGAACCTCTTCAAATCTAATCTCACCTCGGGCACTCCTGAAAGACATTCCTGCTTGTTCATATTGAATTTTCCTATTCCGAGAGTTTTAAAGCCAGTATTAATGCACTTAGTTCTAGAGGAGATGATATAGTCAGTCACATTTATTGAACCCAGTCAAAAGCGCAGCTGCCGTGTCAGTGGCCACACTAGCACTTCATATTACAAGATGTAATGAAACACATTGAAAGAACTGTCTGCATGGCAGCCATGATCTGAACAGACTGGCAACACATGACTCAACAAAACCCATCTGCAATGGTTATGTCTTGGTCCATGGAACACGAGAAACTGTGCAGCAAGGTGACTGCAAATAAAAAACAAAGTCAACCATACATTTTCCCTACAAGCTATGCATCAGTACATTAACATACATAAAATATGTCCCTTTTTGCCTTTATTCCTACGTATGTTCCTACTAAGCTGTTTATGTTCCTAATTAATATTCTTTTACATGCAGCTGTACACGCTCCAATTAATATAAAATGTTCCCATGAAAGAAATTTAAAATGATGGTTCTCCTTTGGGCCCTCAGAGCTAACCTATTGGTTACTTTACTATATAACAAACCTCATAACTGTATTTGAGTGACATTTACAACATAGAACAGGTGATTTAAATCACCAATGGGCAACTAGAGAGAGCTATTCACTGCCAAGAAGGGCCTCCGCCTTAACTATGTCCAGATTCCAGGAATTCATAAGTATAGATAAAAAAAAATCACAAAGAAGAGAAAATATGTAGATGTATTCTCTGTGCTCGTTGTCTATCCTCATGTTGAGTATCCTATGAACTCTATGTTTGCAAATATATACTAAAAGGGTTAAGTGTAAAGATTTGTATTCGTCAAAATAATTGTCAAATTGTAAAAAGTGTGAATAAAATCTGTGAACCAATGATATCGGTGAGGTCACGCAAAGACAAAAAAGAAAATAAGTATTTCTGTGAAATGCAAAGTGGAAAATTGCATCTATGGCTTTACTGTATCTAATCACAAAGCAAAGTCCAAACAGGTGGTGCACGGTCATGAAAATCTGAACAATATGATTGGACTAACCTGCTTTTGGACAGGATTTGTTTTTTTCTTTTCTTTTCTACAAATGCAAAAACTCATGCAGCTTTTATAACAGGTTGGTAAAGGTTGATTTACAGTGGCAATCTAATCATTTGTGGACATTAGAAGCTCAAAATCTTATTGGTCCCAATTTGACCCTGTGTCCTCTATCACAAGCAGAGTGCAGCTCACAGACTGAATGTTTAACTTTCACTGTTGTGCAAACTGCCATGAACCAAGACAAATGTTTTCCATTTCCCTGTGAAATTACTACTTCTTCTGAATATTACATGTACTCAACAGTCACTGTTAAGTACAGTCTTTTCAATCTTATTTTGGCTTCAAACGTGACAGTGTCTCACCAGGCACATTGGACTTTGTACCAAGTCAATCAATAGTCCATGCCTTTACATTGGCCAACAGCCAACTTGGATGACAAAAATCAGGAGAATTGACACAGCTGACAACATACGTCCAAAACACTTCTTCCTAAAGGAAGATTTAGACAAGAGAAAGCACACAACCGTACAGCTTCCATAACTAAGCCTACTTAATCCGTGTGTGTGCGCCCGCTGAGCCTGAGCACAACTACCTTAATGAAAGGAGCAGGGCAGAAAGAACCAGTAGTGTCCAGAAATGGCTTCTTGGCAGAGCAGACTAGCTTTCCTTCACTCTGTCCCCTCATTCTCTCTTGTGCCCACACACACATTCATACAGAAAAAGTGTGTGCCTCTGGATATGCAAGTACACTGATGAAATTTAGGCTGACATTAAGCTAATACCCTCCCCAAAGTATAAATATGGACCTAAAGTCACAGAACAAGACTGTCAAACTTTCTCATGAGACCTGGGTCAAAATGTACTTTTAAAGAGTGAGAGGGACTTCACTCTGGGAAAATACCAAAAGCAAATCCTTTTCTTTGACAATTTCAGTCATTTAAGATGACAGAATCAGTACACTTCAATCTTTGTCATCTAACTCGAGATCAACTGCTTGTGCTTTGATTAATATACATTTGTATATTAGTCACTTTGATATTTATGAAATACAACAAGATAATGTGGGTGTAAAATAGTTTTTTTGTGCTGGTGTAATTGTCCTGTCATCACTGACTCTGTCCTGTATATCAACCACATGAGCCATGGACATACTGTACTTGTGGGGTTGGTGGAGGTAGTAGGCCTATACATAACTAGGAAACTCTAAGATAACTTCATACCTCTGTGTTCTCAGGACTTCACCATTTATTGCATCAGCTCGCGTGTCTTGTCAGTCAGCGCCCTTTTCCCTGTCCATCACTGTCGGTGAGACAGCATTACACATTCTTCTTCTGCGCTGCCGAACACGGCGAACCAACACTTCTACTTCTTACATGGACAGTGTTCACACATATGCACACGGACACGCACCGGCCCATTTTAAGTGCTCCCATATTCACACTTACCTTGGTGTCTTGACCTGTACTCTGCAGCCCATTTATCCTTTCTGCTTCACACTTTGTGTCAGTGTGTGTGCGCACGCGCATGTACGTGTGTGAACATTTTTTAGAAGTATGTGTTGTATGTGGTGGATACTTATTTTGTGTGTGTGCTTTTCTGTCAGACCTTGGTTGCCCAGGGAACAGCTTTACCACTGAACCATCCCTACCCCCCACTCTTTTCTTTCATGCATGCACGCACGCATGTTGTGCACACACACTAACTTACACACACAGTTTCTTAGCTCCATGGTTTCTTCATATAGTAGTGGAATGAGCCCTGACTTGGCAGGCAAGCAGGTGGCAATGACGGATGTCTTCTCAGTAAGAGCAGAATCCAAATTAAAACAGGGCAGAAGGCAGTGGGACAGTTCAGAGACCAGCGCTCCATCCCTCATCCCGTCTCTTCAGAGCTGCTTCATACATGACTGCAGTCTCTTTTAATTTTGTTCTCATTTCGCATTTGTTCAATTTTGCCCCACAAAGCCCTCTCTAAGTATTCCATGATGTTCTCACACTCAACATTTTTACAAAATTGATCCATAAATCTCCCTATTTATTGTGGTAGAAGCTCAGTGACTATAAAAGAAGGCACATTCAGGGTGATAATAAGGTGTGTGACTGGAGAAATGTGGAGCTGTCCTATGCACCTCTCTTTTCCAGCCTTCTCCACACACACACACACACATATTTAAAGATATGGCAGGTTGTACACACACACACACGCATGGAAGAAGCACAAGCCCACACGCAAACGCACACAGTGAGGCTGTAAATGTCACTGGTAGGAAATGAAGGCAGCTGTGGTTTTATGGTTTCATCTGGTCTCTTATATTTATCTGACCCTCTCAGGTGTTTACTGTTCCTCTCTCTCTCTCTCTCACACACACACACACACTCACACACAAATTGATTACCATTCTGATGTAAGGTACCACAGAGGAAGAGGAACAGAGGACGGACATCCTAATGGGAACATACATAATGGCTCTAGTTGTATTTTTATTTCTTTCATACAGACAGATTGCCTTGTAATAAATTCTTATTTATGATGAGAGATTTGCAGGTGGAGAGGTTTTACACACATTCACACTCACACCTGGGAGATGCCCAGTGGTGGCCCATTTTCCTCTGCCGTTGGCTGCTAAGCAACCGTGTGGGACATAAATTCATAGGATTTATTAAAAATCCATAAAGCGAACGATGGAAAAACCATTTCCAGTTGTGCCCCATATTCACAACTCGAAACACTTTTGAAAACCATCTAATGTGCGATTGCTATTGTTTTAATCTGAATCATCAAGACCAGTTTTTTTTCCTTTTAGTCAGTCCAACCACACTCTGAAAGAAATCTGTCATATCCTCGAAAACATTCTTCACTTTGATTACACCTCAGTGAGGCAGTGCTCAGCATTATTGCATTGCATGTGCTGCTGCAATAATCAAAACTGCATTAATCTAAGGTGAGCAGAAATCTATTCACTTGACTTTCCAATAGAGTCAAAAAGGAAAAAACCCTGCCATAAGCACAACCAGGGTTTTATTGTAATTCCCTTACAATGTTGTGAGAGTACTTCATCTGACAGATTCAAGTATACTGTTCACATATTCAAGATGTTTTAATGTGATGGAGGCAGTTTCCCCTTGATCTCAGTCAAGGCCGTCTGTGTTATGAATTTCACAGAGCGATGAAAACTGCCTTAAGCAGAGCAGCGGTGGCTTATTATTTGTTGCAGCTCACATGTAAGAAAGACTGTTACTCTGACCTTTAAACACTGTAGTGATGCCAAGAAGGAGTTTGCTTCTAACTGTGTTTCTCAGTATCTTGATAAAATGCCAAAACAAAAATAAGCATTGTGCTTGAACTTCATGTCATATGTATTCGCCCGTTTTTTGTTTTTTTTACGGCGCACTAACAGCCTTGATTTACAATCTGAATCTTAAAAAGAAATTGCAGTTGGAAAGCTCATAGCCCTCAAGCGTTGACCAAAAACTTCCATTCTTTATTTCATCTGTTCCCTAAAAATACTCTCAAGTGCCTCACAACAGATGTGCGTCCCGCGGTCTTGCCATCTCCGAGGACCGGACAGAACATCCACCATCACACAAACACTGTAGCAGAGGAATCGCAGGGCATCGAAAAACACACACATGCACATGCACACACATCCAGCCCACTGCCCTCAGCGAGCCTTCCAGCCTCTTTCCGCTCTTCACTCCTCTATCAGGCCCTCAGGGGCAGGAGGAGGGAAACCCATGAAATGATTCCTGACATGACGGATCACGGAGCAGCACTGGTTGAGCCGTCTGATATCAACACTTGTCTTGCCTGACTGTGGACAAGTAAGGCGGGGAGATTTGCGGTGATTTCCCCTGGCTGGCCATGGCCCCGGCTGTATCTGCTCCACTGACTGGAGTTACTGACGCTAGCCCACAGTGCAACTTCACCCACAGAAATGCTGCCACATGGAAAACTGGTAACTCTGGTTTTAGTGCTCCCTATTTTTTAACATTCATCTTCTCGAATGGAAAGTCCATGTCTTGTTTCATTCTTATTTTACACAGCTTATTGAACCTGTTTACAGCTAAATAATTATAGGCAGTGCTTCTTTATTCCTAGTGTTTACAGACAGTTTTGGGAAGCATGCCAGGTTGGAAGCTTCTGTTCGACTCATCACTGAACGCATTTCTTAAAGGTACATTGTGTAGGAATTACTCCCATCTAGCGTTGTGGTTGTATATCGCAAGCAACTCAATTGTATTTTTCATGCTGCATTCACGTGAAATTGGGCAGACGGCAGACGGACGACAGCCGCTGCACGTAACGGCATAAACAAGCCTCTATGTAAACAAGTGGTCCATCAGCACGAGGCTAAACAATACACGTGACAATATGTTGTCATGGCGATGTGGTATTGTTTACCTGACCCACATTTTACCGGCTTTCTCTAAAATGACATCTGGTTTGTTACCGACGGCCGTCTGCCCGACTGCAGGTGAATGCAGCATCAGTGTAACGCTCCATTCCTCCTCACTGCGTTACCGCGGTGACTTTTCACAGACGCCACCTCGACCTGAGCCGACAGCTCCGGTGTCTCTCGCTGAGTTTCCGTGGTTTCCTACCGTCACGCTGCCACTGAACGTAAAAACATGGCGACACGACATGGCAGCCAGCACCAAGCGTACACGCTCCATGTATATATGAATGATATGAACGGCAAATTCAGAGCTTACCGGAACACTTCAGTTTGTTGATGGGGGGGATTACTGATTAATGAAAAACATACTTTTGAACGAAATAATCGATTTTCGTGAATAGATAACAGTAAAAGTTACACAATGTCCCTCTGTAACTCTCACAACCCATAGACTTGAACACACAGACATGTAGAGCAACAGAGGGAATAATAAAAGCAAAGCATAAAACTGTGTCAAGCTTTATGGTTCCTGATACTATAACACATATTCTGTCTGAGTGATAACATCCTGTATAAATCATCACTCAACCTTTGTCATTTTAGTAACAAATGGATTTACAATTGAATCCAGTGGCTCAAAGCGTGGAGACAGAAGCTGAGTTTTTGTGATGCAATCAGTCGGCAAGAGGAAGGATGGTTTTCAGTCCCTTTTCCCTGTCTTCATAACTGAAGATCAGATCTCAGATTGACCGTGTTTGTTTCACACATGCACACAGACTTATGCTTTTAGGCAAATGTGTGCACACAAACACTCCCAGCACCTGACTAAACTGTAAGGTTGAGACAGAAAAGCACGCAGAGCGATACAGTAAATTAGCTCTGGCTGCTTGCGCGGATGAGTTAGAGCGAAAAGGGAAGAAAAACACCTGCCAACACCTGCTGACTCCATTGCAAACCTTCCCGTGCACAGCAGGCCTCACCACATACGTTCTCCGCTCTTCTCAGTTCCGACATCAACCTAAAGTAACTGTCTATCAGTGTTTGATGTTCGGGAGGAAACTGCTCATTAGCATGCTGGGATGCTCAGAGGTGTGAGCCACAACAATATTCTTGGATTTTTTTTTAGTCTTCAGGTTTTTCCACTCGCTCTTTCAGTTCAGCTCATTATTTGGATGTTTCCGTGTAAGTCTGATCAAAGTCTGGTTTAATGGATCATCTCTCTCAGCTCATCATATGTGACCCCTCAAGGGATGAAAAAAAAAATCAACCAAAGTGCTGGAGAAATGTATCAAAACATATCAAGGTATCAACATGACCTATTGTTTCAATATATTTGTCTATCTATGGAATGTGCAGGCACAGTAAAAGAATAGTTAAAGCTTCTTCATGAGAGATGGGAATTTGTATTTATGTATTATATTGTTTAAAAAATCATGTATCAGCTGCTTCTTTGTCATACAACAGAGACAGAGGTGTGTCTTGTGGTTAGCTCCCAGTCTCCTGTCACAGTGCATCCTGACAGCAAAGCAGAGAAGACAAAGAAACACTTCACCTTGCAAAGGCGAGAAAATGCAGCCTCAATTCTGGATTTCAATTTTTCCTGGAAGAAAAATATCTTACCCTCAAGGATGACTTCTTTGCCAGTTTTCTTCAGCGCTTGCACAGCTTCGTCGTGTGTGGCCTCCCGTAAGTCATAACCATTGACAGACAGTATGGCGTCACCAACATAAAGCGCCTCCGTCTGGTCAGCGGCCAGGCCCTTAAAAATCTTGGAGATGAGGATTGGCATCTTGTTCTCCCTCCCACCTGTGTTACAAAGACATAGAAAGATAACTGTTGTTGTTTCTTCCATTAATTGTTTCAGGAATCTGCTACCTCATATTATTGCTCGTTAACAATATACATTCACTTACACTGTGCAAATAATATGACGCTCAATCTTTTGACAACTTATCAGCTTCACAGAGCATTTTAACTGTAAAAAATCAATACAAGATGTGGGTTCTTATGCTGAGAGAAAGCCATATGTGCATAATTCAGTGAAAAATTGAGAGGATCGTTGGCAGCAAACCAGCCACAGTGCTACACTTATTTTGAACCCAGCCACTGCACTCCCCAGATTTCAGCATTTAAGGCAACTTTAGTTACTTAAACTGTTAAGTGAAGTTGAAAGAGCATACGAGGACAGACACAAAGAGCAGCGATTACCCCTCGTGGTCCATTTTCTGCAGTCTCCCCTCTCTCTTCCTCTCGCTCCCTTTCTCACTCGTTATATGAAGGTCAGCTCAGAAGCTGATGGATCTGCCTCTTGCTGAGGGCTTCCACTCTTCATGAGAAATATCGTCATTAATATCAGCTGACACTTGGACTCTGGCCTTCAGGCGTGTGAGAAATTATCCAAAAGAGGATTGCATTTAATTAATTCTAAATACATCTTCCACAGGTTGCTTGCTCTGGGTGATTCCGGGGGATTTAACTCATGTATCTTCCTTTGGAGGGCACAGGGTAGCGCTCTTAATAAAGAAGCACAAGGGTTGAGCTTTAGATGCTCATATTATGCATGTTGATCACGTTTTAGAAAGAGGGATTTAGCAGCTACTTGACCGCTCTGTGGCACCGCATAGATGTTTACTGCGCTGCACTAAGTCTCTGGATTATGATGTGTTGATAAAAAATTTCAAAGTGAAGATGAGATGAAGAGGAACCTTCAGAAAAGTTGATGGTGATGTCATCAATATATATCATCACAATTTTGATCACTGGGAATAGCTGTCAAAATTATGAACTTTAATCACTTGAACTTGAATCTTTACAAATTGCACTGGAATTTGGTAGAGGCACATAAACAGAATTTACATATATTCCTCCCTGATTAATAATGATTGTGAACCACCTAATCCTGTGAACTGTGTAATGCAAAGGGGAAAAAACACATGATGAAAGTGGTCTAAACACTGTATACTGTACAGAATAATAAGCTATCTATCTATAGAGTGTCTGAATTAATAACATCAGAAAAGCCTCCAATGATTCACATTAAAAACAGTGGCTTTGTCAGTGTCATAAAATCAGTTACATTCACTCAGGCACAGTGGACTGCCAACAGTTACTGTTTTTTTTTTACTCTTCACTTCTCAATGGAAACCAACTGTCAGTGTTTCTTTTCGCCTCGACTTACTATAACCATGACAACAAAAGTCCCTCTAACCTTAAGAAAGTAATCACTTTACCACAAACCACAGCTGTTTCCTAAAACTTACCGAGCAGTTATCGTGCTTCAACTTAACCAAAGAGTGACCATTCTATAAATTTAACATTGTGTTTATTTTTGTTACCATAACAATCCGGTACATCTGTGCTGCAGAGACACTATTTCAGGAGATGTTCTGTGGGTCAGATGAGAGGGGAGAGACAAACTGGGCTTGATTGGTTCTCTGCAAAGGTCAAGTCTGAATGTTTTTCTTCCACCTACATTAATGAATCATACAATTTACATGGATGTCACTCAGTGCCAGGGCATGACATGCATACGCAATGCATGAAGGTTATTTTGTACAGCTGTGTGTAAAACTAAGTTTGCAGATCCGGCCACACTCTGTACATGAAGCACCCTTGGGAACAATAACATACCAAGAATAAAAAAGAAAAAAAAAGATTATCCAGGGACATATGTAGTGATTACGTTCCACGCCAATTTGGAAAGCTTTTTGAAGCCATTTATCCACCAGTAGAAAAACACAGCCTACCACACTGCCAATGAAGAACTGCCAGAAAAATCACATCACTGATAAAGCTTATAAAGGGAGCTGTTAAATATTGAATTTGTTGGAAAATCAGTTTTTTCATGATCTAATGCAATTAACATGGTCACACATTAATGTGTGTTTCTGAACGTCAATGGAAATAGTCTGTGTCCTGCTGGCTTAACCCTATCCAAACGTTCCCTGCTGGGGATTAAATCTGAATACCTTCCAGGCAGTCACAAGTTGCTACTCTATCCTTTAGGTTACCTTTGCCCCCAATTTGCACCACCATATAAACTGCTGTGACATCTATTCACTGTACTTCTACCAATGCACAAACTACACACTAATTATCTGTACCGCCTATAGCAATTATTTACCACTCTGATGGGCAGTACAGCTTCAACTACTTATAGAATTGACAGTAAAAAAAAAAGTAATAACAAGTATTTGCATTTACATTTAAAACATTGACATGGACATTTAAAAAGAAACTAAATTGGCTCGAATGAAAACTCACAACTACGAGTAGACTGTTGCAGACTTCAACAATGACATGCCAGGCTATATGCTCAGCTAA
The DNA here is from genome assembly GCF_045865225.1 of Trachurus japonicus. Lineage (NCBI taxonomy): Eukaryota > Metazoa > Chordata > Actinopteri > Carangiformes > Carangidae > Trachurus > Trachurus japonicus. The sequence goes on from NC_140911.1 coordinate 34,674,410, forward strand.
TATCTCATGCACCAAACCAGTGCTAATGGAAAGATCACCACAGCACTTCCCACTTCACCAGTTGCAGCCCTGTGGCCTTTTACTTGATGAATGGTGGTGATTTATGTCAAGAATGTCCAGACTATTTAAAGTAAATGGTTGGACAAGTTGGCACAAGACGGCCATGTTTCTTTGAGTTGAACTGATAGCGTGGCCGGTGTCAAGATGACATTGGCATTGGCACCAAAAGGATTTAGACAGATGTTTGAATTGATTAGGAGAAGGAGTGACTTGATATAAAGGAAGCAGATTTTTTTCTCATCATCTACTTTGACAAACTACCAACTTAAAGGGATAGTTCACCCGTCATGCCAAGGAAGGGTTGGGAAAACTTTCAGAGTCATCAAAACGCTTTTGGAGTTCCAGGGGGGGTCCGGCTGGCAACGGATTTTCATATAATGGCGGGGGATTGTGCTCACTTTTGAATCGTCCAAAACACACACTATGAAACATTCAAATACCTCCATACTGCTCGTCCGTACTGACCCAAGTGTCCTGAAGCTGCGACATGAACAAGTTGTTAGGAAAAAAAAAATTTGATCTCTGTTTTTAGCCTTGTTGTAGCAGTAGCTCCCTTTAGCTCTGTTGATGTTTGTGCGCATGCGTGAGGTTATTTCTTCCGTACATCATACATCCAAACGACGAACGCAGCAAATTTTACGTATTTCACGCAGCCACACTGGGAGCTACTACCTCAACAAGGTTAAAAACAGAGATCAAATAATTTTTTTCCGAACAACTTTTTCATGTGGCGGCTTCAGGACATTGATAACTCCGAAAGTACTCTAAACCATCCATACTGCTCGGGAGGAGCCACTAGAGCATGACGGTGAGTAGAAAACTGGTGAATTATTGATTTTGGGTGAAGTATCCCTTTAAGTCAGCAGCCAAAGCAGGTGAGGGGTCGTCAGTAGTGGCAAAAACACATTAACCCCATAATTCCTTGCAATTTCTCCTCCCGTCTTCACTCAGGTTCACTTCAAATCCCAAATACCTCTGATTGACATGACTGCTGAGTAAACAAACGTTGGCATATTGTAGGGGGAAAAAACGTCAATATGTCAGCTACTCTTACACAACCCTTAATCCTCCCATATTCCCTTCCTCTTCCTGCCTTTCTTTCTTCAACTTTTCCTGTCAAACACAATTCAGCACCCTCCAGCTGGCAGCCTGTCACTCACTTGACAGGAGGGTGGCAGCGGAGGAGGTGGGGAGGAGCCACTGCAGCTAACGATGACAGGTAAATGGATGGTACCGGGTTATACAACACTGACATACACCTAATTAGGTACTTTTGTGCCAACAATGTGTTTGTGGTGATAATGCTGCTTTCAAAGGAATCAGCACGATCAGCATTTAACTTCCTCAAACTTCAGCCGAGCTGCTAATGAACACTGAAACAAACAACACAAGCAACAAACAAATTGATCTCAACACTTAAGAAAATAATGTGGTTTCTGATGGATGGCGTGCAAAGCCACACGAGGAGATAATATCTTTTTAATAATGGGTTTGTTACATAACACTGCACCTGAGCTTTGTTAACTGAGAAAAAATGTTGTCAAGGAGAGAGCATCTGAGCTAGCCTGAGACAAAACAGCTCCAGGCACCAACCAACGGTTTCATAATGTATGTCCTAAAAACTTACAAGAGTGAGTTACAATTTGCATCAAGTCCTATAAAAGTGAGAAAAGCCCAATGTGACAATGATAGTGAAGCTGTCTCCTGCCACAGTGGAAAAACTCAAAGTCACTATGGCAAAAAACCAGCAAGCTCACACATACGGTATGTGGCAGAGGAACAAGACCCAGTCTGCAGAAGCTGCTTCCTCTGACCAGAGGGCCCGTCTGCAGACCTGGAGACTCATTTCCTAGGCTCTCCTCTTAAATTTAGACATGTGAGAGTAAAGGTTGACTGCCTCCATGCTTTTCTGCAGGCTGGGGTGGGCTCCCTAAAATTAACACTAGTGGAGTACTCCACTCCCAGCCACATAGCTTTCATCTTTGGCCAATGACAACTGCCTGCTGTGGACTGCTCCTCTCAGCTGTTCACAATGTGGTGTCAGCTAGCCCACAACAACTTTTTGCCGTGCTCTTTCACTCGTGTTACACTTTTTGACACTCTTTCTTTCGTTCTTTCTTTCCCATTGACACCTCTGGCTTGTGCGGTGTCCTGCTTCATTTACTGCTTGCTCATTGTGCTTTTGTCTTGCTCTTTTCCCTCTGCTAAACCATTCTTCCTCCCTCGCTTCATCATCGCTGCCTTTGAAACAACCAGCATCACAACAGTGTCAAGCCACTGGGGTGCCAGCTATGATTTTGTTTTAATAACATGCTGTCTGATTTTCAAAGCCACCCATTTCCACAGAGATGGGCATTACATTTATGTCATTAGGGGCTAGCTTTGTTGTTGTTGGTGGCGGCAACTATTGGAGGGACTAAAATTAACATGTCACCAGCGGTTACAATGATGAACCGTCTTTGCAGCATGAACAACGGAACAAGTCTACAGCTGTCCATCAAAACCAGCCTGTGCATTTCTGAGTGGCCAAGTGATAACTTGTCAATACATGTACACTGCAAACCTGTCAAGAGGTAGGCTGTAACACACAGAGAGTATAAGTTCGCACACAACGCATTATCAGAGTACAGCTCCATTACTGCCTAGATCTTCACTGTGATGATGCACAAATAACAACTCAAGGTGAGCAAGCCCATCTAATCCCAAACAACGTCTGGAAGATTAAAATGACCATAAACTCAACAACATAAAGATACAAGATAAAATGATGAATAAAACTCCGGGCTTAGATAAATATTTTTAAGAAAAAGCAGTGCTGGAAATAAAATCAAAACTTTCTGTGGATTAGATCTATTATATCTCTGCACAACTGCTTCTTCATGTAGCTTTGCAATGCTGAACCTTCCCAGTTCTCCTCACTGAGATCACAGCTTAGATAAGAGCCTGTTGCTGCAGGTTGAGGAAACAGGACAAGGAAAAGGCTTTTATCAGCTGCACACTACACAACACAGGTATGTAAGCCTGGTTTGTCAGATATGGGAAGGTCACAACCTCTTTCCCATCGAGAGGTTACATAGGACCAACCTTGATGTGCAGCTACATGCATTTGAGATGCTCCCCTTTTGCTCAGAGACACAAAGTGAATCAGCGACAGAGCCAAACAAACTTATTGATGCAGGAACAGTGATAGATTTACTGTTTTTGTGCATCTCTTCTGGCTATGTATGACAACTCTGCCTTTACTGCAGGTCTAAGCGCTCTCTGGTATATGGCTCAGAATTATAATAATAATTTATATGGAGGAAAAGGAATTTAAAAAAACAAATGCACACATCCTAAGTTGATTTGTTAAAGGGGGTAGAAGTAGAAGAAGTATTGTCAATTTAACATGTACTAATATTCTAGTTTTCAGTGCACTATTATTCACAAATAGACAGAAAAGAATGGGGAAATCAAAATTAGGGTTGGTATTGTAGCCTATTCAACTCTTTATTAGCAGTTATTATTAGTTCTATGGAGACCACAGTTTGTTAAAAAGTTTAACTTGAACTTTAACCTTATTGTTCACCTAAGTGGAAATTTGTCTTTGGCTTCCCCACAAAAAATTACAGTACACACAAACCATACAAGAAATAACAAATAGCAGCAGCAATAGGGTTTTTTGTTTGTTTGTGAGAAAAGAAACAGGAAACCCACTTAAATCAAGTGCGGTCATTTGCATTGAGGGCTTAAAATTGTTTGAGTCATGAAACTACTGTCATTTTGAATCTCATCAAAGAAAGAGTAGAAACGTTTAATGTGTATCATTAATTATCATGTATTCTAATGCTGTCTCTAACTTTACTGCGTCAGCTATGTGTGGCCGTCTATCAGGACGGTACAGTGCAGGAGGCTACACTGTCAAACATTGGCCTAAAGTTACACGGCTGTAGCTAATTACCGTCTCCAGTGACTCCGGGACACTGAAATGGCTCCCCACTGAGAGCAGGCACAGCTTGAGCTGTCATTTCACTCCCCGTACAAACAAGAGCACTGCATGTATTAAAAATGAGTTAAAATGCTCCGCGTAATTTCTGTGGACAAAACGTCCCGGGAAAGTTTAATTAGTCTCATGTTTGCGGGGTTTCGCTGCTGAGTTAACTGACAAGTCGTCGGTTGTTTTTTCCAGCGTCCTTGACAGAAAGTGCTCCCAAACTCCTCGGGGGGAAAGAAAAACTTGTGTTAACTGAGACCAAGTCGCCATTTATGACACTACTTCTTCTTTACGCTGCTTTACCTTTGATACTGATACCGAGTCCTCCAACATCTTGCTTGGTGACTCGCACGGTGCGCTTCACGTTGGTGATGGTTTCCGGGACCGGGGACGAGCTGAGGTTCGGGGGGTCTCCGTTGATAGCGCCGGCGGGACTGGGCTTCGTGGGCTCCTCGGGAACCTCCCCGGGGTTTACCGTGAGCGTGTCCTCGGTGAGAGTGGCCAACACCCGGATCCAACGGTCCACGGTCACACGAAGTTCTAGTAGTCCCGTTTTCTGCTCCTTCATCGCGGCAGCCATGTTCAACGCATTCCTGGAATAACTCTAGACGGGCTGGCAGTCCTGTAGAGAGATAGGGGGTGGAGGGCTGAGTAGGGGGCACTCGCACTCACTCTCTCTCTCTTTCTCTCTCTCTCTCTCTCCCTCCTTTCCCATTGCCCTCCCTCAAAAGAGGTTTATCCAGTAGAAGTAAAGTTAATTGAGGGTGATACGATTAGCAACGGTGTTGACACACACACTTAAAGTTCAAAGAGCTTCTTGTTAAGTCCCTCCATTAATGAACTGTGTGCGGTTGAGTCACACATAATTACGTTTTGATACATTAATTTATTTATTTATTTCAAGTGCATTGAACCAGCCAGCCTCAGATCACAGATCTAATTTGCAGCATGCCCAGCAGACAGAAAATCACAGCACTGATATGTACAGACTTTATGTCATGAAGAAAATAGAATCAATAATGCTTTGCAAGTCTGGTAATACTGAGCTGCCTTTCGAGTGGATGGAGTTCATATCAGGCGTGAAATCCACAAATCGTCTTCAGGGTGAACTGTGCTGACAGAAAACATGCTTCACAATGGATGTGATGTTCACAGAGTTAAGAAATCTAATGTTCCCACCAAGTCTCAGTGGAAGCTCTCACCTTAAAACAAAGAGAATAATTTAGAGGATCAGTTCTGGTCCAAAATATTATCCACAAAGAAAATTAAACAGTCGCACTCACACACCAAACAAAAACAATGAGGCTGATTTGCCTGCTGGAAGAGCAGATGAAAATGATTCCAACTCCATGACAGTTCTGGGTTATGGCATGATGCATGATGCTCTCTAAAGAGTTGGCGAGCCCAAAGTTTCCCTCCAGTAGGCACTAAATGAGGAGGTAGTGCAGTATATGAGCACTGATATTCGCTAAATCATTCTTGGCCATAGACCAAAAGCAGAATAGGCTAGTGGCAGTTCTGTAAGAGTGCTGGAAGAAAAATAAAACATAAATAGTCTATTTGCTAAGAAGATTACTGTTGGTTCCCTTTACAATTTGAACAGGTAGCACAGCATCCCTTTTCAGGTCAGTCATCCGATTAACAACAGACCAACCCTTTCTGTGCACCGATGGTGTGGTGCTTTGGTAACACAAAGTCCTCCACATGAAGTATGATAGCGATTTGTGCCAAACAGCAGGATCTCAGTTTGTCATTTTCTATCTACTTAGATTCTGCTCATATTTCCATTATTTTCAGGCAACAACAACATGTTGAATAACTTTCTCTCTATTTCTCATCATTTCTTATTCCACTAGCTTGAATAAGTCCTACCAATCAAGCAGTTTCACATTATCTCCTTCAGACCTGTAGCCTAAAATAACTGCAAACCCCCCCCAACAAAAATGAAGTTAAAATCAGTAAAATGAAATGCCAGACTTTGAAAAATGCTGTTTCATATTGTGTTGGATCTGATTGGTGCAGCTATGATTTCAGCAGTTGTCAAGCCATTGGGTCTTTGTCTTGATTCCAGCTCAACGTGGATGAGTATGGCTCTGTCTTGGTGACTCAGCAGAAATGTGCTTAATTGCGCAGAGTAGATATTAAGAACATGCATGAGTCACTGAAACAAGCTGATGAAGCAGCCCACATTTCCTATGCACTATTCGCATCTGCAAGTAATCTGCCAGCCCCTCAGCAATGTGTGTGGCAGCCTGCGTTGCATCTGCTTCACAGCAGGTGAAACAGCAAATAAGTCACAGCACCCAATTTTAGAAAACACCCCTCTGGGTGGGCTGGTGAGGGGCTATTGCTTCCTTTAATAAAAAACAAGTTTGAAACATTGAGTGAAAATTTCTCTCAGCCCATTCAGATAGGCTACTTTAAATATATTCATCTGTTGATAAATCTGTAATATAAGGCAACTAAGCAAAAGACTATCCCTTCAGAAATGGCTGCAATCAGTTATAAATATTTCCCTGGTATGTATTGAGCTGTAAGCTTCAATTCCTATGACTCAACTTTCATTCATCGATTGTGCATAATGCACAGATTGCAAACTAACTAAACAGGCATCACGCTTCGTCAAAGCTGGTTCCTAATCCTCTGTCTCCCCCTAGTGGTTAAATACCTCCATTACATCAAGGCAAACACATTTCAATACCTTGGTGCCACAAGGCCAAGGCAGATTAAAACAGACATGAGGGAATATTCAGTGTATTCTACTGTTCATCTAAAGACATTTAGGGATATTTGAAATTGAGGTAGGCCTATATAAACAAATGAAAAGGCAAACATGTCCTGATTTTGTGCAAGATGTTGACATCATTTGTTTCTTGTCCTATAACATAGACCATAAGAATGGATGAATATAGTCCTTCTGACCTTTATACATATATCTTATATTAATATATTAATCTCTAATCATAAGATTAAAGACAGTATTACTGTGTCATCAGCTAACATCATATCACAACAATCTGTCCCAGGATTATCCACAGTTATTGAGTTCATATCCAACCATATGTTCAGCAATGCATGTATTGTTTAAGCCAACAACCTGGCATAGTAAGCAATTGCTATTTTATATACGGTATATATAATAAAAAAAAACAAATCAAAATCCTTTTTACTTGCAGTCAAAGGTTGTTCCCATTTTTAAGGTGAAACAATGAGATAATCTGCTGAAAGCTGGGTATATTTCCACATTAATATTATAGATTATGTAACCCTTTGGTCACTCAAGAGACTGGTTAATACCTGGTTTCATTTTTTCAAAAGTATAAATCTATGAATAAGACATAACACAGACGTAAGTCTTTCATTTTATTTCGCATAGGGGAAATTTAGGGGTTACAGTAGCATATGGAGAAAAGCAAAGAATGTAGAAATAAAAAAGACATATTCTGTACAGTTTGTACTACTACTACTTTAGGAAATTTTATACTGCTATTCAAACTATTTAAGAATATAGAATAAGGAATAATATTATATAGACACACTGTTGCAGTTGGAATACTTTTTTATATACTATATATATATATATTTTTTTTTACCTCTTCTCATGAAATGATGGGGCGGCAGCTCTACAAAGTAGTCCATAAAGTTCCAACTTTATGGACAACCGTATAAATACATATAATGTGTATATATACACAGTATACCTCGTTCATTCATTAATCTGATTATGCTATTGATTTTATGATCAATAATAGGGGATTGTAAGGGAAGTTTTGAAATGTGGCTTAAGAAACCAGAGGTCAAAGGTAAAAACAACTCTGCACAGATATCCAGCTGGAAATGCCAAGGCCAAGATACTTCCCTTTACATAAAAATCTCAGTGCTTGGCAACACAACTACAGAACTCTACTGATAGTTGGAGCTATACAGATCCATGCGAGAAAGACAAACAATTGGTACCTTCACAGCACCTAGGAAGTGTTACATTGTTTGTATTGTTGACTCTTCTTTTCTACTTGGCCAAGCTCAATAAACATAATAGACATCCAGGACTCCATCAGCCCATTTCCTCTCTCTACATCAACCCTAGATTTTCTACCTTACAAAAAATAAAAGATCATAATTACTATGAACATAAACAAGAGGGTGTTGTTAAAACATAATGTAATGTATGCACAAGAGACAATTTTCACACTGCTTTAATATTATGTTTATCAAAGATGCAAATGACAATGTATAATGCGAAAAGGGCTCTTCCAAATTGGCAAACAGAAATCTGTTGTTCTCTACAGAGCTTTTCAGCCCCTCATTGCTTCAGTTTGGGCTCAGAGTGGTTTAGTTTTACAGCTCTGTGCAAACTCCCCAAGTGTGATTAATTCATTTTATCATAATTTCCCAGCACTAAACAACAATCAGTCATGTCAACATACAGTGACCAGTGGAATTTATCTTGTATTAATCTGACATTTGACGAACTAAGAAACTAAATGTTAATTAAATAGGTAATATTGCTCTGCCTGATGAACTACAGAAAGAGATGGAAAAACCGAAACAAAAGAAAAGCTAAATCAAGAGGACATACCAGGATGTAAATTAACCTAGAACCTTCTTGCGGATATATATACTATATATAGTTTTTTTTTCTTTTCTTTTATATGCTTTGTGTCTTAACCACAAACTTTCACCTCCATGCGCATATCTCTTTCACAACAGGGCTGTACAACTCTTGGTCCAGACAAAAACACTGGGATGTCCTATTTAGCACATGTATTGAGCGACACATATAAACAACTCAGCAGTAATGACTAGAGGGTATCAGCCACAGTGCTTGACTTAAGCAGTGCATGTAGTGCGTGTTTAGCATTATGACAAAGTACTTGACCATCTGACCGCCTGTGTATACATCTGTCAGCCTATTTCTTTGTGATGTGAGTGGCAGGTGGCCAGCCTATCTTACTCAGTACCAGACCTTAATATTTTTTTTTACAGCCTCACTGAATAGAACAATGGGGTTGGTGAGGATCCCTGATGCACAAAAGAATAGATGTCCTCTTACTGACAATACATTAGTATATTAATATAACTTCTGAAAAGTTGCATGTCATATGGAAACATATGCACAATGGTGTCCAGGAGTGTTGCTTCAGTGACACACTTCCTATTGTTCTGGCTCAAATCCAACACATTTGACTTTAGATGAAACAGTGACTCGTGGTTTTAAGGGTGTTTGAATGTGTTTACACAGCGGCCTGAGTGCTCATTGTCCCCAAATGTCCCTATGCTGTTGAGCCAAAGTGGGTATAAACATAAAAAATAAACAAATCAAATTGCAATACAAGATTATAACATCATCATTGTCATATTAGTTATATTATTTGGCATACAGAACCAAAACAACAAAGATGATAATGATGATTTACACAACTAACATAAGTCTGCCATTGGGTGCTAAATATCATCATCATGAGAATTACACTGCTGTAATTATGTTTTGTGTATTAACAGATTGAATTCAAACAAAATTCAAATGAAATATAAAAGAATGTGTAATGAAAAACAGCAATTCAGAAAATAATTTTATATCAAGGTGGAATACATTCTGTTATGTTGTGTGTTGTGTTTATATTTTACAATTTAAAGAATTATCTAGCCTATACAATATATATATATTTATTTGTTTAAACTTGTGTCACAGGTTGCAGGATATAAGTTCACATAAATGAAATGTGTGTATAGTGGGATGCCATAAACATTCATTGATTTCCGTTAAAATAAATACAATGTCAAGTTAGACAAACAGTAATGTAGACACACACACGCTCCAACCCCCCCACTTGCCACCCCCACTCCCCAATCAGCCACATATATGCATGTCTCAACTCCCCAAAGACAGTGGACAGTTGGGGTGGCCTGCTGATTAATTTCAGTCTCCCCCTGCCTCCTCCTGCTCCCGCCATCCTCTGTCCCTCCCTCCATCCCTCCCTCCCTCCCTCCCCTATCTCTACTAAGGGCAGCAGCTCCAGAGGTCTACCATATGGGCCAGTGTCTGTGTGGCTGACTGCCTGCCTCCATGCAGCTTGCATGTGTGTGTGTGTGTTGTTTGTATGGCTATCTTTGTGAGGACTTATATCAGTGTGGACCATTATTCTGAAATTACATACATGTATATTTTGACCCTTTTTACACCTATATCTGATTGGACAATGACTCTCCGGTCGCAAGACCACCAATTAGAGAGCAGATGGTTCCTCTCTTTTATCCCTGCTGCAGGTCACATAAGGTGTAATGCCATTGTGGCGAGACACTACAGGCAAAACACTGCACTTTCATCAGTTTTGGGATTTTGGGCTATTTTTCTTCCTTAACATGTATTCTTTCAGAAAAACCGAAAGAAATGGTAGAACATCCACATTAAGGTGGTTATTTTACTTCATTTTGTCTCTTTCGTCAGATTTCTCCTCAATTCACAAAAAGTTAGCAGCTACTGTGACATACAGTGCTGTGCCTGTTGACTGACCCATGTCATGTCAAGTATCATTGTAAAGCTCTCTCCCGCCTGAACAATGATGTAGGCTCCAGAAATTGTCATTTCCTTCGTATCCGCAACCAATCGTAAAAGTATGATTCACATTAAGAATCTATGGAATTTTACAGTGCAAGTCTGTAAAGGCTGTTTTCTCAAAATGAGTTTTTCCTCCGACTCTGAACCCGAAATCTCCACTTACACCAAACCTTCCAGTTTTATTCCTGTCTATATTCTGAAGGTTTTTACAGAGGGGATTGTTGATATATCATTCAAAGCCTGATTTATACAACATTTTATTCCTAAAAACATGGCCAAATTGGTGACAGTATTTTCTCATTTACAAAGTGATAAAAAGAGATATCCAAAATCCCCTCTGTAAAAACTTCTGACTCTAATATGTCAACAAAATAAAACAAGAATTTTGAAAGGGGCTTTATCCATTTTTCAGATTTCGGTTCAGGAAATGTATGAAAATGAGCGCATATTTCATCAGATATTGCCTTATTTACATATTTAAACATAAAATTTGATGAAACTTGTAATACAAAAATATTTGTCTTAATGTAAGTGATAAACTTGGGAAGTTTCATGGTGATATCTGTTATATAAAATTTTTACCCTATTCACCTGTAGTGTCTCTCCTTACAGGATTATGGCAGGGATGAAGGTAATGGAACCACCTGTCCTGTGACTGGATTGCCATTGTCCAATCAAAACAGGGTCAATATTTTACTTGGAACTTCATTTTCTAGGTAAAGCTGCTCTGTGAAGTCGGACTCAATAAGTGGATTTGATTGCTTTTTTGTCATGTGTCAGGAGTGAGAGAGCGATAACTCTGCTCCCGAAGTATGCAGCCATATTGGTTTGGACGTAGGGACCTGAGATCACATCACCGTCCAGTGATGAAGAAAATATGAAAACCGCAGACAAAGATTCGTCATGCGGTAAATTGTCAAGTGAAGATCTCATAGGTTCAGACACAAATTTGAATGAAGATAAAGAGGCAAGTGCACCAGCGCATAACAGACTCTGTAAAATAAGGACCAAAAAAATCTAGAGGAAAGTTTGTGTGACTGTGAACATATGTGCAAAACAAGACAGCAATGTCTAAAGGTGTTATTGCACAATTTAAAGATAGTAAAGATAGCATAGCATGTGAAAATAAATCATAATGCCATAAATGGTGTAGTTATACCTCCATCTTTCCAGATCAAAAGATAAAGAGATGTTATAGAAACACTTACAAAATAAAGGCGATTTAAAACTCAGTATGAGTCTCAGACAAAGAAAGAGGACACAGCTGACATGACACAAGGCTTATGTGCATGTGTGTGTGTGTGTGTGTGTGTGTGTGTGTGTGTGTGTGTGTGAGTGTAGCCTGCTCCACCTGTTCCCCTGTAACAACAGACCAGACCTCTCCTCCACAGGCCGGTGAATAGACAGATGACCCGATCACACACAAACAGACGTATAGATTGAGAGGAAGATTAGGAAGGCCGTGCAGATGTGACCCTTGGGTTTCAAAGACACTAACGAACAGTCAAACCCTGATTGCAAGTAATGATTGTGGAGGGTTTTCACTGTAAATCACTGTGAGTCATTAATAATCACCTGCCAAGCCATTAAAATCATCATTGGACAAATGGACAAAATGAGCAGAGCGATAAGGAACAGACACTTGAAATGGGGCAAACTGCAGTAGACGAGACCTCTAGACAGACAGATAGATGAACAGACAATAATAGATTAAAATATGGAATAATTTATTCTCAAAATATGAATGACAGACTGCAGTGAACAGACTGTAGACAGACACACCACGCTGCTCCCCAAACACCCGAGGACACGGGATAATAATGAATGAGAACTTGGGGGTGATAATGAGAGGTCAAACAGAAGAATAAGTCTCAGGCTTGTGTACACCTGTGGCCCACCTTCTGCCATCTAAACCGCCCAGTGACCTTTTTTTTTTTTTAACCCCCCACAACATTCAGTTAGTCTCATTATAACCTACTGAATAATGTAAAGGTATATATGCATGAGGGATCCGAGCGGAGGAGAGGAGACAGGGCAGAGGGATGGAAGGATCTACATAATAGGGCTATCTCCAGCTCCATCTGGTCATGTGTTTATAATCTTCCCCTCCTCCTTTCTGATGCCGATCTATCTATCTGTTTATCTGACAGACCATCAACAGTTAAGCTCCCTCTAATAGTATCATTCTCTAACTATAGTCTGCACTGTCTGGTTATGTGAATATGACAGATTAATAATTGCTACACATATGTGTAAGAGTCAATGCAAGTGTGCTTATCTCTCTCCCCGGCGCATTTCCGTTTGTAGGAACTGACGCAAGCACTTTGAAGCCTCAGGAGAATTAACCAGGCGTCTGCCACCTGACCCCGTTGACTCCGACCGTCCTGGGCTCAGCTGATACACGTGCCATGCGGCCCTGACATGAGGAGGACAAAAAAGGAAGGAGGAGTGGGAGGAGGCCAGGGACAGAAGGACCAGCAGGCAATGAATGATTATGATGACTAGGGCCATCTTGCTGGCTTCAGCTGCCCCCCCCACCCCCACCCCCTCTCCAACTCCCCACCCCACCACCACAGCAGAAACCCTGGCCTTGGCCCTGGCTCTGGCTCCCACATGGACGAGCGATCTGGCTCGGGGTTGGCGTGGGTCAGCGTGGGTGAAGTGTCACCACCAGGCAGGGTCTGGCCTGTCAGCTGTTCGGTTATGACAGGGGAGGAGAGGAGAATAGGAAGAGTGGAGAGAAGATAGATGTAGGTGAAAGAGGAGGAGGGGGTGTACAAAAGGTGAAGTGAAATTAATTATGAAGAGCTAATCAGTGAGGAGAGTGAAATGTGGAAAAAGAAGACAGAGGAAATAAGATTGTATAGGCAACACAAGAAAGAAAGGATTATTCTGGAAGGAGTAGACCGAAACAATGGTTAAACGGGAACAGGTTTTGTGGAGGTGTCATATCTGCCAGGCCTTATGCAACCTACAGAGCTCACGCAGATGGCACAGCTGCTGAGAAACTAGGGTAAACGGTCCCAGCTAGTGCCGTGCCCCTTCTTGACTCAGTACAGTGAAGCGAAAGAGAAAAACATTCTCTCATGGGGATTAAGAGTCTGTCAGGTCAACCACTGTACAGCGGAGAGGGTAAGTGAGCGCGGCTGGCTACAGAGGGTAAACGTGTGGGATTACATTTGTGGCATCTTTTCATAGAGCTGTTGGAACTGTCGGATCACTACGCGGCAGTGATTTCTAAACTGAGCAGACCGAGAGTTACTGTTGAGGCTGAGGAGTGTGTGTTATGTCTGGATTGGGGGAAAAAGACTTGCAGGTTTCTCCACAGTGATTCTAAATGGAGAAGACAAACACAGGAAGGTTTCACACTGATGATGTTGAAGTTGAAGTATCATTTCCGTCTTTTTTATATGCACTAATCATATTCCCAAACATGTGTATATACCAATACCAGGAAATGCCAAAAATCATACAATCTCTCCAAATAGCTAACACCTGCTAATTGTGAGTTATATACCACAGTTAATATTAGTCCAGTCATTTTATGAAAAAAGGCTGAACAAATTGCAACAGAAGCAAACTCAACTGATTTTGTATCGTCAACATATCCTGAGTGAGGGGGAAAAAAAGCCCTGAAGAATCCCATTTGGGGAAAGTTTAGAAAAAGACCAAAATATAGCCCATTCATACACCTATTAATTATTTTTCTCATGTGAATAGGGTAACATTTTTAACCTTTAGATATCAAAGAATTTCAAAAAGCTATTTTGTTTGTCTTAAAGTAATCAACTGGGTAATTTTCATGGAGATATCTAAAGGTTAAAAATTTGACCCTATTCACGTGAGACAAAGAATTAATAGGCGTATGAATGGGCTTTTGGTCTTTTTCAAAACTTTCCCCTAATGGGATTCTTCTGGGCTTTTTTCCCTCACTCAGGACATGTTGAGGATACAAAATCAGTTGAGTTTGCTTCTGTTGCAATTTGTTCAAGGCCCCCATTTTGGCTTAAAATTACTGGACTAAATCACAACTACCACTGTCCTGAAAGAGTAGCACTCTCAAGACGACATCTTGCAAGTGGCACCAATCTGAGTGTTGCAGCTGATCCCAAAGTGAAAACTTTCTAAAAAAAACATATACAGAACTTTAGTTCACACATTAATTTTACATTGTGAGAGTTGAAGTCCTCCTGCGGTTATGTTAATGGGTTAATTGGAAAGTATTATAAAAAAAACTGCTGCAGCTCAGTAGGTTATCCATTCAATCAGACAATCACTCTGCCAGTCAGGTCAGCTGATTTGCTGAGTAACAGTCCTGCTGGTGTGATTAAAGGCGCTCTGACAAAGACGCTGAAAAGCGGAGGGGGTGTTTGGGGCCGGGGGGGGGGGGGGGGGGGGGGGGCAATGACCAGCTGTC
Organism: Trachurus japonicus; assembly: GCF_045865225.1. Classification (NCBI taxonomy): domain Eukaryota; kingdom Metazoa; phylum Chordata; class Actinopteri; order Carangiformes; family Carangidae; genus Trachurus; species Trachurus japonicus. The sequence goes on from NC_140911.1 coordinate 34,689,419, forward strand.
ACACACAGGGACCATAATGGCCACGGCAAATCCCACTGCCGTCTGAGCCCGTTTCTTCTTTGACTTCAGCCTCCTGCTAACTGACTAGTCATCTTTTTGTTAACCTGTCAAAGACCTGGTTGACGAGATGAGTTAGATGGGACATTGTTGTCACAATCAAAGGTTTAGCCTGGATTGATTACTGAGGGGCAGGTCATTGAATGCATAGTAGATGTAGATTACAATGATGGATTTACATGAAGAGATAAAAGATCACACTGTGGTGGAAAAAAGTCATACTCCAGACCAGACGCTGCCAAAATGCATAGGCTACAACGGACAACCCATGCAAATAGATTTGACTCTTGTTCTTTCTGCCTCCCTCTAGATAATTGTTTCATTATTTTAGATGAAACTGATGAAACAGTAAAACCATCACCCGTAACTTATCTATAGAAAAAACAAAATAAAAAGAACTCTCTTTGAATTTGAAATTCAAGCTCATGTGTCACTGAAAAAAAAAGAAAAAGATTTAACTGCCAAAAACACAATCTTAGGGTTTATTCATAGTTTGCTTGTCCCCAAAAAAAAGTTGTGGATTTCAAACTGGGGTCTATATGCTTCAAAGACTGATAAAGAAAAGGATATGATACAGTAGATAAATCAATCACTTTTAAACAGGGATGTGAACGTGTGCTGTTGGAAATATCGAGCCCCCGTTTATTGTTTTTGAAAACAGCCCAGTTGGCAGCTTGTGACTTGCTTCTGACACTGACACAGCAAGTGGTGACTCTTGGCTTCTGTGTCCCCCCTCAAACTGCATCAGAAACCCCCTGATCCCCTGCTCCACATCAGAACAATTAGTGGCCCTTGGCCCCCCTCACTTTACACATGGGGGTGGGTGGGTGTGGGGGGGTTCAGATCCCCACACACAGAGGTGGTAGCCGATGCCTCCTCGGTCTCTTCCGTAGCAGTAGCAGTAGGTAATGACTCCTGTCTGCCATGGTGGACCTTAATTTGTTATTGTAGCAAAGCAGCTGTGCAGCATGCTGCAGAGAGCAGGTGGCAGCCTGGCAGGAGTGGGGAATGGGGGGCCGGAGGGGAGGGGAGGGGAGGGGGGAGGGGCTGCAGGAGCGTGTGGCATATGTGGGTGGCTGAAGGGGGGGGGGGGGGTGGAGAGATAATGGTGTGTGTGTTGGGGGTGATACAGCTCACAGCCCACCCCAGCCAGCATCCAAATATTTTGCCTGTAAAAACAATGCCACGTGAGACCCTGGATGGAGTCCAGGTTTTGAGCAGGTTTTTCTATGTGCTCACATTGGACACACTTAATGCATCTTTACTGTTGTTTTAAAATTTGCAGGAATTCCTATAGGCCTGTATATTGCATTTTTATTTTATTTCATTATTAATAATTGGTGTTAATGACAACAGCTACGCATGACGATGGAGTGAGACTGCTCATTGGATTGTGTGATCTGGACTCTGCTGTCTTCTCGTGGTTAATCATTACCGAGAATCACCGCTCACCCTGCTTGCGCTAACGAAGCGTTGCTGTTCCTCTGATTAAACGCTCACAATTACCGCCCACCCCACGCACGCACGCACGCACGCCACGCACGCACGCGCTGTGCACCGCGCCGGAGACGAGTATACCTGACGCCTGCCTGGGTCGATATCTCTTGTAGTCTCCTGCAGACTGTCTTCTCCACTCCATTTCTTCTATTCACAAGTGTTTTCATCCAACGGAGAGAGTGAGGCGCTTCAACAGACTCGTCCTGTTAATCATTCCGCAGAGAGAAACTCAGAAATACGAGGAGCGTGGTCGGAATGCCGAGTGTCTTCAACTGTGAGTAGACTTTAAATGAGTCTTAACGTGCTACCAAACAAAGCATCACACCTTGATGACTGTTACCTGTCAGTATTTATCCATCATGATCTGTGTTGCTGCACCTGCGCGTAATGATGAGCCATACATAATAAGTGCCTCCTCGTGTTTATGTGTAGCTACATAATGAATGTCTAGGATGTCAGCTGAATGGGTTGTCACTGCCTTCTAATCAAAATATACCTAGCATATCTAAGCTGTATCTCCATAATGTGAAGAGAAAAACAAAACTTCTCCGCTCTATTATGTTTCAGCTTCTTCTCTCACAGAGAGGGTTAAGTCTTCAGAAAAGACCTCAGACTGGTGTTGCTTCAGATCATATGAAATCATCATAATGACCAAACAAAACCTCAGTCATCCCTTTGTCTGCTGAGATCTTACGCTCATTAGGATCCATTAAAGAGTGAGAATAAACTATGCATAACACAAACTCTATTGAATGCATTATCCCCTCATATTGCCCCCACAAGACAGCTATTATGCCCCTATTTGATTGAATAGCAGCTTCGGGTCTATGTGTCTTTTCAGTGGAGGATTTGGAGCCCTTAATCCACCAGGCAAAGTTTTTTTTTTTTTTCTGTCTTTCCACCATCTGGAGTTTGCCGCTTTTCAAGACAAAAACACCAGGCGGTGTGAAACCAGGCTGGAGCTACTGCTTGATGCCAGGAGGAGGTTTTACCCCCCCCCCCCCCCTCTTTGCCTGTGGTTTCTTCATCCTTTACATCAGAGGTCAATAGTACTACAGTCCTGCAATGCAAAGTGGGGGGCAGTGAGAGCTTGACTCGGACACCCACATATCATTTTGACTCCCTCCAATTAAGTCTCCACTTAGAATCAAGACCTGACTGTAAACACTGATGGTGATGGTCATAATGATGATGATGATTATGATGGTGTTGTTGGTGGTGGTGGAGCTACAGTGACCACCAGAGAGCAGCAGAGTGTGTACTGTAATAGGAATCTAACAACATGATGAACACTCTGGTTCGAAAGCAGCTCTTATCTTGGAAAATTTAGTTCCAACTATACCCACCCTCTGAAAAAAAAAGATACATCTGTGTATTCTCCTGTCTTACCATAATTGCTGTTTAGCTGGAATAATTTGATGTTATGAAGACAGCTGAACAACCCTCTGGGAAGCAGGGATGCTGTGTGTGTACACTGGGAATAAATGTGTTAAAGATCATGTAGCCTCAACAGCGCTCACACTAGTCAATCATTTCCATTCTCCCTTGATTCAATAAGCTCTACTCAAAAACATGTGGATCATTTGGAACCACTGATAATTTTCCCTTTTGCCTTTTTCCTTCTTTTCGTCGGGGTGGGTTATAGAGTCAGATTCCAATCCTCTGACATTAAAAGGGGAAATAAACGACAAAGGGGCCCTGCAGGTTTGCATTAGAGACCTAATTGGTTTTGGCTTGAGTGGGCTGTTAGCATTGCCAGACGTGGGCCCTTTGTGTTTTGCCATGTGGGAGAATTTGCCTGTGCTGGAGGTAGAGAGTGGTGCCTGCAGATCTTCTCTCTGAGTCACCCCTACACAGTTCCTTGTCTTTGTGGGCTGTTTAGTTCATGCACGTGTATGTGAATGTGTCTGAGGATGTGTTTGGATGCATACAGTATGATGCATGCTGAAATTGCATATTCAAATTGGTTTCCATGTTTTTTTATTTTATTTTGTCTGTTTTTCTCAGTGCTGCAAGTGCGTGTTTCTTTCGGTTGCTATGCGTCATGCATGCGTTTTGGCTGTATTTTTGTTAAAAAAAAACAAAAAAACTGTGTGCCTTGGTTTGTGTTTGTGTGTGTCAGGCTGTGAGCCCAGTATCCTTCTCACTCCCTCTGGTCTCTGCGTGGGTCTTTTCCACCAGCACTACCACCTGTTAGTGTTTTACTCGGGCCTCAGGGCTACAATGACTGCAGAATCTTCCAGATTTGCTCATCAGGCCCATCAGATCGGCTCCCTTGCCTCAAATCTGGCTCCCATTTCCTATCAGAGGACCAATCTGGAGCTGGATTCCCCGGTGTAGTTTAGCTGAGTCAAGATGGTGCGCAGTTGAACTGGTTTCGAGTTGAGCTGAGTTTGATTAATGACTCATGAGCGACAACATTTTATTCAGTGTGCTGCACTGCTGGATCACACTTAAGTGTTTGCTGAGTGTGGTTTTGGTGGGAAAAGAGATGTTTAAACACCAGATTTATGGGGTCATTTTTGTTGCCCAGTGCTCCACATGTGAGAACCACAACAAAGAATCTGGCATCTTCTGTTTGAGCAATCATATGTGACCAAATTACATTTTAAACAGACTTTAATTGCAAGTGTCACATATCTGCTGTTAAGGCCCACATGCTGTGACAATCGGAGTTTGAAGATTTAAATGAACCGTAATCGTAATGAAGCTTTTACTACCAAATGACAGGAAATGAAAATAGATCATCTTTTCAGCCTGTTATCAAGTCCCCATGTGTTGACTCCCAAACCACTGCAAACAGCATCATCAGTCTTTTCAAACAGATAGGATTTGTCATGTTCCGTGTTTCGTGAGACCTCTGAGCTTCTCTGTCCCGATGTCTGTTTCCAATTCAGCACACTGTGTTCCCCTGTCTATTATTTCAGAGTAGACAGTGTGGCAACCTGAAGCAAAGCTTTAAAAAAAAAAAAAAGAGGAGTGACCAAACAGTTAAAGGGGGAAAACAGTGAGAGAAGGAGAGTAGAAAGGGATTAACTGTCAGGGAGAATGTGAAGCTAATTGAAGCCAGTTTTGCACAGCTGTTTCTTGTTGCTGTGCAGCGCTGCACGGAGCGGCTGGGAGGACAGGATCCAGATGTGATCTTGCGCCGAGGATCACCCGCCAACAACAGCCCTCTCAGAAATACCAGCCGTATACAGGAGACGAGGGCTATTAGAGTGTCCAAAGCTTGACTCGCACCCTGACAAAACATCACTTCTCCTCCTCTGAAAGATAACCCAGCTCTGTGCTTCTCACTTTTGATTGCAGGGTCTGAGCTGGGCTCCCAAGCGTTGTTAACACTGTTATTTTGTTAGACTGCCAGCCACCGCCACGACCTCCGTATTCAGGTGTCACCAGGCAGCGTAAACATCGCTTTGACACATTTGACTATTCCAAAATGGTGGCTCACAGAGTTTGAAAGTGGTTTTGCATATTTGTCATATGGCTTTAGAAACACTCAACCAAAGGGGATTAACGCTTCTTTTGTGCGTTCCTCTGTTAAAAGTGTTTCATTTAAATCATCATAGAAAAAAAAAAACATGTATCCTTCATCAGGATGGTGGGAGGCTGGTTCCATGATTGTGTGCAGGCATTTATTCTGCTTTAAGTGGAGGGACATTGGATGGGAACAAAAGGACACAGTCACTTCAGAGTGAAGGGAACTTCTCGCCACATTATACTTTTTTAATGCCCCTTTTTTCTCTGTTCCCACTCCTCATGCCTTTCACCCCCCCCTCCATCATTTCCCTCCTGGCTCAGACAAAGAGGAGTTAGCATTGGTTCCCCCTTTTCTCCATGCCTTCCAGGGTTACTGCAGCACTTATTTCTCACCTCCTGTTTCTGTCTCACGTTCACCCCCCTTTGTTCTCTCTCTCTCTCTCTTTTCCTTCCCTCCCTGTCTTTCTGCGGCGTGTTCCCTCTTTTTCTGTCTGCATCTATCTGTCTTTATCCCTCTCTCCAGCCTGGCTCATCTGTCTTGGCCTCCATGCAGAGTCCAACTGCAGCTGGCTTGTCATCGCCCAGAGAAAAGCTGACATCCAGCTGTGTATGAGTTCTTATTGAAGACTCTATGAGAAGTCTTCGGCCACGGTTTGACTGGATGTAGGCAATATCACACTTTCTTTTTTTTCTTTTAAAAAACCTCCTTTTTTATATCCTCATTCCACTTGTCACATTTGGCCTCTGATTTAATAGAATGTTTCATAAGATGTCATTTATCCTTTGTCAGTAATGTTTCAGTTTAGTGGAATAAAAGATCAGTTATGGGTTGAAACAAGTGTATTTAGCAAAGTTGCTGACCCAGATAATCACCGTTCCACATCCTGACAGATAATGGTGTGAATGATGTGCGGCCTTGGCCTAGTCTCACTTTATCACACATAGACACAGGATCTTAGCCTAAGCTAATATCAGTCACAAGCTTTTTTGGGGGGCCCACGTGTCAGTTGTGAGTTTTATGACTTTTGTCAAGTTCACCTCATCTGTCCCATCCTGATTTCTCTCCTGCTGGGCCTTATGCTGTTGGAAAACAACTGGGGATTGTGTCTCTTTTGTCTGCTCTTGCTCCCAGGGTGGAACGTGCTCTGACTCTGGCTGTTGTTTATGTGTCTTGTCCTCAGCCTGTGTCTCTGCTTGTTGTCTTTGCTTGTTTGTCCTATAGCAGTGCAGCGTAGAGAGATGTTAATACCCGCAGTGAATCTGCAAAGCAGCAACATAGCAGGTGCTGCCATAGTCCACTGTTGTTCAGTTAGGAAGATATTTATATGGGTTTGTTTTCCCACAAAACTATGCAGGGACAACTTTGAAGGTTTGGTTTAGTTTGTTATGTCTTGAAATGAAAAAAAGTTTAACTGTAAATACCCCCTCTCCCCCCACCTCCTCACTCTCTCACTCCCACCATCCCTCCATGACATCCCCACACACAGATTGAGAAGTATATTACAACAGTGACAAGTCCAAACATCTCTGAGGCTTAACCTTGGGAAATGCCAACACATGCCTCTGAATGTGTGTGTGTCAGTGTGTGTGTGGGGGCGGGCAGGTGTGTGTGTGTGTGTGTGTGTGTGTGTGTGTGTGTGTGTGTGTGTGTGTGTGTGTGTGTTGAGCAAAGCCAGCCGTTATCTTCCCTCAGCTTTAATTGAGCCCTTCAGAAATCCCAAAAACTATTACACACACACACACACAAACACACAGAGAGAAACGCCTGGAGGCTCTATCTCTGCCTGGCCAGGTGTTCCCGGCTCCGCTGCCAGATGAACCACCTGCAGATCACAGGTGTGGTCATCACCGAGGAAGAGAACAACACAGCTGCTCCTGCAGCCTCGGGGAGAGAGAGAGGAAAAGGAGAGACGGAAGGTTTATATAGAATCAACTGCTGGTATAGCAGGAGGCTTGTCACACATCTGAGTATAAAGTAACATTATGTTATATGTGTTGTTGTCATCACCCTTCAGTTAAGACAGTTTTCCCCTTCATAGCCGTCTGAATGTGCTTTTAATTGAAGCAGCTCAGCTCAGTGACAAGAGTGGGAAATGTTATGACTCCAGTCATTGTAACAACACTGAAAATAGAGAGCAATTGTTGTGTTACTGTGTTCTATTATTTTAGTGGCTCGTCTCTGTCAAGGCCTAATATATTGCTTCACTTCACAACATGCCATTGTCTTTTTTTGATTAAAAATAGGGAGGTCTTCAGATGTAGCAGTTGAAGTTTCTTTCCTTTAGGCTTTTGAAGTGGTTTTATATTTTAAAGAGTTTATTAATCCATCAAGGGAAAATGTATTCATCTTTTTTTTTTAAATAGTTAAATTATTTATACTAAAAGTTATACTAAAATGTCCTGTATTGGTGAGTAGTGGAAATCAGTGAAGTTATCAGGTTGTCTTTCTTGAAGGGGAAACAGCTTTTATTGGGGTTAAGATTGCATTATCTGGCACTGTGAAAATTAAAGTATGGGTTCTAACAATTCTAATATTATGCATTATGTCAGGGGCAAAAGGATACGATAAGAGGTGTAACTACTTGAGTACTGTAGATATTTCAAGTCAGCTATATTTGAGATGTCTCATCAGGTTGCTATAGCTGGAATGGTAGGCTAGGCTAACTGTAGCTATATGCATCTTCATTTAGAGGTCCATGGAAGATTTTTTGATGATTTTATAATTGAATTTAGAATTTGGTGACAACTCAAGTCTTAACCTACTGTATGTTATTGATTAAGAAAAAGAGATACACTGGACAGATGTGGACAATGATCAGATGAAGCTTGTTGTACTGAGAGAAATGGCCACTGTGCAGTTACTAACTGTATGTGTTACTGTCTGTGTGTGGGCCTGTCCATATCTCAGCGAACACACACACACTTTTAACACTAACATGGGGTTGTTTATGGGAACCATTCATGTTTATGTGCCGACAATTGGGTGAGGCTGGCAAAAAAGGGAGCGAGTGGTAATCTGTGGTATCATTTTCCAATTAGCAAAATTGGAGCATTTAAGGATTTAATTGTGAGTACCATAGATGGATATCCCTGACAGCGTATCTGGTGCATAAGTTAAACAACAGAGCGGCTGGAGAAAGTTCGAAAAAGTGCCTGGTTGTTGAATATCGTTTAAGGGGAGTTATTGGTGAGAAGGGTTTGGCGTCTGGCTACGCACTTGGCCTCCCTGTGTGGAAACTTCAGGAAGATGCAGCCAAGTGAGCGTGTGACCCACTGCTCATAAATTTTAAGCACACATGCAGCCACTCTCTCATTCTGTCTCATACCAAGACAGACACTTTCCCACTCACTTTCCCCTCTAGCTCATAAACACACACTCGTACGTGCATTTCTCAGCCTCCCTCCCTACCCACACTTCATATATTTACCCATCTCTTTCTGTCTGTGTCTTGTATTTACACACACAGACACGCACACGTTGCACCCGAAGAGCAGCCGTGTGTCTCCCCTCTGTATGCCGAGTTGTAATAGGAGATCTGAGGGTTTTCCGTGGGTGAGTAGGCGGGTCAGGCCTTACTTAAACTAATGGCTCCCAGCAGTGTTGAATAGCCAGACACACTGGAGCCGAGGCCTGAGGTTTTGGAATGCCACTGCCGGCTCAATGCCTGCCTTTCATCGGCACCGAGTGAAGGAGAGAAAGACGGAGAGTCAGAGAGAGAGAGAGAGAGAGAAAATAAGAGAAAGGAGGGGGAGGAGGAGGGAGAGAGGGAGGGAGGGAGGGGGGTGAAAATACGGGACCCATTTGTTATGGGTGATATGAGGATGCCTGAAAAGGAAGGCACAATAGTCGAGGAATGGAAGGACGGAGGGGGGCAAGAGTGGGACTGTGGACTATGGGGATGGGGGGGCGTGTTTGGGCGGGTGCAATGTCAGGAGGGGGTAAAGTCCCAGCCAGTGGTTGTTTTGTGTCAGAGCACCATGGGACTCCTCTGACCAGCCACGCATTTGTTTTGAATGTCTTAGGGATGAGTTGTGAATGAGCCTTCAGAGAATCAATATGGTCTTTAACTGAGGCCAAGTTCAAACTACTACAAATCATTTTAAAAGACCTTAACCATCCAAACTACATCAACAGTTTGACCATCCCAAAACATATTTCCACAAAATCATCCTCCATGGTCAAAACAGTTGATAACACCAACACGTGATGTGTTTGTGCAATGACATGATGTGATACAACTGGTATGCCTAACTCCTCATGGTGCATTCAAAATAACTTCTGGCTTATCCGAGTGTGAACGTGAGGATACAAATACAGTTGGTCCAGTTGGTGACACATGCCAATATAGAAGAAGACAACTGTTAATTAAAGTTAATCAGTGTAGGATTCTATACATAGCATATTGTATGTTTCACTCATCAGTCCACAGACTTCAGATTGAGCATTGATCAACACAGAGATGGAGACAACATAGGAGCTTTTTTGTAATCTGAATGCCCTTGTATGCCATTAAGCTTCACTACGTGCCCCTGCGAAAAATAAACAAGAGCTAGAGAGTCTCTGACACATCTGTCTGACTTGATGGAGACACACAACTGTAGGAAATGTGCTTGTCCCTTGAGACAGATGTCAAATTGAAATGCTTACAAAATGCTTGGTTGAATTTCCCTCAAGAAGCAAACTGCTATCTCCAGCCACGTCTGTGTTTATTTTAATATCAGATCATTACAAGGCCATAAAACGTGGTTTCATTGAGTGCCATAAATGCTGCTTGATATAAGGACGAACAGACTTTGGAAAGCTATGCAGGCACAGAGGCTGATCTCAGTCAGTACACACAAACTGAAGCCTATATGTCATCAAACATGTTTGTGAAATGGTTCCTCCATTGCTTACCAGGAATACTTTTGTGGCTTGCCAACTGCTATTTAAATAAATATAGAGGAAGAAGAATATATTTAAATGTTTGTTTCTCTGGTATTGGAGAACGTTGAAGTAGGAGCAAAAGTGTATTTGTGTGTGTGTTTGTGTGTGTGTGTGGATTGTGCGGTGAGGTTCTGGGAACCTCTTCCTTCCTCTCACCACCCTACAGTAATCATGAAATATCACTGTCCAGAACCAGCACATACAGTAAAACAGAGGTTTACACTATCTTTCATGTGTATCATTTATCTGACCCTGCAGACAGAGAGAAAATGGCCTTCACTTTAGCCTTGATTACTACAGAGGAGCATCTTATGTGATCTCTTTTTATTTTTTCTTACTGTAAGCGGTCCTCCAGACAGACATGGACCTGGAAAATGACGTGTCCCTATTAGATAAATGTGCTGCAGAAGATGTAATGGAAAATGTGGCCATGCGAGATCAGACAGGGAAATCTATGGCTGCATCAGATTAGCCAACATCAGGAGTCTGAACAGTGATGAGATGGGGGGGAAGAGGGGAAGCAGAAGGAGGGGAAGCATGCTGGTAAGATGGTCAGGGGGGTGGGAGGGGGGCAGCAATGATGAGGTTTGGTGGGAAAAGCAGCAACAACACGAATAAGTGCTTATTCTCAGACAGAGTTATCAGAAAGAGAGAGGGAGAAAGGAGAGACAGAGATCGAAACACAGATGTCTGGGTATGTAACTTTTTTATAGACACATTAAACCAATGTTTTTCAGCCATTGTTGAGCATTTATTGTCGTTGGTAGTGGCAGTTTTTTTTTTTTTTTACTGCGTGACTCCAGTCAGCTCTTATTGGCAGTCATGTGGCCCCTTTGGCAGTGTGATTGGTTGCTTAGCCAAGCAAACCAGTGATTTAACCAATTTGGTGTGGTCTCTCTGCATTTTCTGTTAATCTTCTGCAAAAAAAAAAAAAGTGATGGACTGACCAACGCCAAGGGAGATGCAAAACATTTTCACAGTGCCAGGTTTAAACTTTTAATCATATCCTCGTTTTGTATTTTGTTTTATCACAGAGCAGCACTGTTGAAACAGATTTGTGGTCGAAATTGGAATGTTTTTTTCTTTTGTTTGTCTTTTGTTTTTGGACTTTATCCCGAGTGTATTTGTCGCTTTTGATTGCAGTCCACATGTACAGCGGGAGAATTCATCTTCCTGTCCATACAGAGCACATCTTCCTTTATTTGATGTAGTTCCTGTTGTGTCAAGGCCCTACTGAGATCTCCTGGTCAGTGAAGTCGAGGTCAGTGAGTCAGGCCAGAGAATGAGCTGTTCTGGCTCCACACTGCATGACGACAGAGGAGCCTGATAAGTGATAAGGCTGCATTCACATCACTGACACAGCCACAAACATTGACTTAATGCAGTGTGAAGTGGGAAAGCCTCCGACTCTAGGAAGCTGTGGCTGGGAAAAGAATACAAAGCAGCACCATGGTGTTTTTTTTCCAGCTTGTGAAAATCTCTGTCATCATTTCACACTGATTTGGCAGCAACTCTCCCAATGAAATCCCATCACTCAGATTACCCTGTTGAACTCCTCAGTGAGTGCTGAGAACAAAACACTCTGCCTGTGCATGAGTTATATTGTTGAATGTGAACGAATGTGATTCCAGTTGCACAGTGTGTGCTGAGTGAGTGTGAAGGCACAGCCTTTGTTTTCTTCAACACCCAGCGGCGCTGATGAGGCCTGTTGCCAAACACACCTTGTTTCATGAGAGGATATTTTACATTTCCCAATTTCGCTCTTGGCACCAGCAACAGCAGAAGCCTGTTGATCTGAATATCAAACCCTGATTTAGATGTCTGTATGAGTTGGGGATTACATGCTCCTGGAGTTTTTTACTGTACCCACTAGTCAAAAGAACACAGTTCTAGGGTCATCTGGTATTGCATTGTGTCAATTAAGTATTAGCAAACTATCCCACTGTCAACACATAAGTTTATTCTGCTGATTTGTTGCCACTTGCCAGTGAAGGACTTGTCTCATAACGTTCCGTTAATATCTCATAGCGTAGCTCTGAGCAGCTCACAGCTCTGCTCCGCCATTCTAAAAATAGCTTGCACCGACAATTAAAAGTAATGAATCTATTCCTAAAACTATAGGGATTATGGCAATGGGACAATTTGCCAAAATGTTGAACTATCCCTTTTACATTTTTTGCAGTATTCTCCTGCCCCTACTAGTAGAGCCCCTCGTTTTTTGTTTTTCCTTTATTGCCAGTATATCAAGCCCAGTTATCAAGAGGTAAAAACAGGGTCAGCATTGCGGGAGAAATATATTGCTGCTGAATTCAAAGGAAAAACTAAAACACTCCTCCATTCAGAGCTCGTACAATAGCCCCACCCTCCATATTCATAAACATGCATTTCCAAGGCAACGACACCATGACCTCCGGTCATAAACATTTCACACATTATACAGAATGTCATCATACAACGCACTTGCACATTGATTAAGTGTTTAGTCACTGGGATTGTTTTTACTAAACTACAGTGAGATGAGGAGAGGACGTGCAAGTTTATAGTTAACTCCCAGTGGACTGATGGACGTTCAGTGGCCTCCTCATGGGTCACTCACCCAAACCAGGGCTGTGTAAGAGCACAAGATTTTTGTTCCAGCACACAGAACAGACGGAGAGGAGGAATTCACTTACAAAACTGTAAATGCTAACTAATGAAATGAAGATTAGCCATCATTTCCCTTATGCAGTTTGTGCATCCTCACATTCAGTGTATAGTGCAGTACTCTTTGTTGTGTATACTTTATTGTCAGTTACAAATATGTTATATTGGTATATGAATATCATATAGCTGGGGCCCCAATAGTTTTCACTTACCAAGCAAGCATTTAATAAAACCAAGCAATCTCTGAAAATGTAATGAGACATAGAAAACCACAGTGTTCTGACTGGAGTAATTCGTATCTGGTGTACATAGTCATCAAGTCTTATGGTCCCCTCCTCCCTTCTCTCCTCCTGTTTTTTTTTCTTCACTTGCTAAAAAAATGCTGTTTACTTTTTCTAAAAGTGGAAGTTTGGTGAGGGAGCGTGTGAACAGAAACAGATGCTGCATACTCTCTTGTTCCGTCGTTCTCTCTCGCTCTTTATCTCACACACATGCATACAATGGCAAACAGCTGCATGAGGCCTAAGCAGCTACAAGAAAGCCGTACAGTATGCGGACATACAGTGGATGCTGACTGTGTCCTATACAAAATTATGTCGAGGGCAGTATGGTTTAATCAATTCCAGTCCTCATTTGGAAAATATAGACTGTAAGCAGTCACAGTTTTCATCATCACATTCTGAATGTCTGATGTTTGCGCTACAGTCCAGTGTTTATTTTCTTGTTTCTTTCGACTGCTTTAATACTCCAGAAATATAATGGACACTTTTATTTCCTTTCCTCAAGGGTAACTTTGGTGCTTTGACATGTTGGATGACACATTGTACATCCTTGTTCATGGGTGTGGGTTTTTTTTCATTACAAACAGTGCTGAAACAATTAATCAACCTAATCAACGACTTGCTCAACAGAAAATGATCAGCCAGTTTTTACATCATCCCTTGTGTTTTGATTGTAATGGGTGCGGTGCTTTGGTGTTAAAACTTGTTTTTGACATTATTTAGACTGAATTTGATTCATTAGATTTTGTTGATTCCAATCAACTGATGATACAACCAACTATTACTAAACCAATGGCACAAAATAATGGAAATTGATGTAATCATTCATTATCCATCCAACCATTACCTATACCGCGTGTCCATGCAGGGACCCAGGGATGAATGAATTCATTTCTTGCTGTAAAAGTTATATGGCCTGCCATACTGAATGCCATATTTGTGTTAGATTTATAGTCAGGGAATCTGTATCTCCGTGGGGTTTGCGTTTTGTTTTTTTTTTTGTTTTTTTTTATTGGAAACGGACAGAAAAGTGAATTTAGGTGTAGCCTGTCTGGGCAGAGTGAAATCAATTTTCAGCTTATGATGAAATACGGCAGCGTGCTGACTCGTCTGCCACCTGCCAGTGACTACACCTGGGTTTAAATCTGTTTTAGGCTACTCCAGGCCTTTGTCCATCAGTCGTGTCAGTTGCAACTCACCACCTACTATGTGCTACAATAGCATGTGGATTACAGTATGTGGCTTCAGATGCGAGAGGCCTTCCTCGTTTCTCCATCTTTCCACCCTCCCTCCCTCCTCCCCCTCCCTCTCTCACAGCCACCTGGCCCTGCCTCTGAGCCTGCTGGCTGACCAGATGCACCCTGAATAGAGCAGGCCTGCGAAGGAGAGAGGAGGGGAGATAGAGGTTATTATGGGTGATTATTCAGTCAAATGAAGTTTTTTGACAACCCATTTCAAGATAACAACCCACTGTAAACCTTTTTTTCTTGATTACATTTAAATAATCACATCTGTGTGGATTTTACCTGCATTTCAATAAAGCAGAGCTGAACTGAACTGACGGTAATGAACTGTTTGTGTTTATCGGACAGCGTTTGCTTGTTTACTTTGCGTACACAGCCAAAGTCTCACATGTTGAGCATGTTCCCTCAATTGTCGGTCGTCTCATTAAAACCAGATTAATGTCTTATTTACTGCAGACTTAGAATGAACATAGCGTAGTCCTGTGTATTTTCTAGAAGTAAACTGGAGAGGGGGGATAATAGGCAGGAGGAGTGAATGAAAGCATGCAGGCTGCCCAGTCTCAGCCAGGCTCCATTATCTTAACCTGCATTGTGTCTCTACTACAGCACCATTTGTGCAAGGCCCGGGCATAAATCAGACAGTGATTTAAGTTTAACTCAGTGAAGATGGAGCGCAGAGGATAAGAGAGTAGAAGAGCCGAGAAGAATAACTCATTCATGCTCCTCAAGTGTCCCCCCAATGGGTTGGCTGGGCTGAGCCGGCCGCATTAAGGAGCTGAGACAAAAGAGGGCATCAATGGAAAAGCCTGGGAGGGGTGGGGTGGGGTGGGGGGTTGGTTAGTATAAAAAATTTTTAAAGGGCGATCCCCACTTCTCTTGAAGGGGGCAGAGAGGAGAGTAGTAGGGAGCGAGGTTGCAAAGGACCCCCCCCCCCACCACCACCACTCACTTCACACACACATGCAGATGCACATACACACACTTTTGTCTCCTTTGGCACAGTCTCTTGTTTAGCCTTTAGGTGCCAAAGCAATTAGTTATGTTAATTGCAGGGTCCATTGCTGGTGAATGCAGGTTGAATGGAGCAAGTCAGCAGTGGATGATTGGCCAGGATCCATGGGGGGAATGGGTGGGGGAGGGGGGGTTGGGGGGGAGGCTTGCAGGGGTGGGGGTGCTCAGGGCTCGGGTGGGGGGGTGGGGGGGTGGGGGGCTGTTGTGTGACGTCGGCAGAGCACCCAGCCCATGAAAACACAGGAGAGGACAGTGTGTGTGGGAAAATAGGGGAGGAGCTAGAGCCGAAAGAGAGCTATCGAGAGGGTGGGAGGCTCAGAGCTTGAGAGAGTGAGCGCGAGAGAGGACGGCAAGTCAGAGAGAGAGAGAGAGAGAGAGGTAAATAAAATAAATACAACAGCGGCGTATAGATCCAGTGAAGGAGAGGATTAGCTTGAGAGAGAGAGAGAGAGACAGGGCGCTTTCACATGAGAGACAGAGGAACGGCAGAGACAGAAAGAAAGAAAGTCAGAGAGAGGAGCACAGTGAGTGTGTTAGTGCAGCGTTGTGCTGGTCTGCTCGGTTATCTGTCTCCATCTGGGTGCCATCTGTGTCTCTGGCTCTGGCCTTCACCACACTGGAGCTCACATATGTGGGAATGCAAACACATGCCTGACATATGAAGGCGTGGAGTCACAGAAAGAGACACAAAGGAAAGGATAAGAAAGCAAAAAACCACGGCACTGCAGCTGACTTTCCCCAACGGACTCAAGAGTGGACTCTACTAGAGTGGAGGTAGGACTGCAGCCTGGAGGAGTTTGTGTTTGTGTCTTTCTGGGTGTGTTTTTTTAGTAGATAAATGTTTATTTTATTTCTATTCGTGAGAGAGTCTTACTTCTGCAAACAGTGCATTATGTGCATAGTGTGTGTGTGTGTGTGTGAGTGTGAGTGTGTGCGTTTGTGTGTGCATGTTCCATCCTGCTAATTCCCGGAGCTGCTCTGTAGCCTACTATACAGATGGTGCTTCATCCTTTCCTCTTCATCTCTTCATCTTTTCATCCTCGTCTACTGAGGTAGGAGGGAAGGAGGGATGAATTTGTGCACAGAAAGCTTCAACTGCCATATGGACAAAATACTGATTGTTATAGAAAGTTCAACCTCTGTGTTGGTACTCAGTTGTCTTGTCATTGAGGTTAAGATGTATATAGCAGTTTTTTGCAGGGGTGATTAAGAAGTGTCATTAAGAAGTTGTTTGATCTCAAGGAATAATTTGTCTGGCTATTGTCCAAAATGCACCTATACACCTTTAATGTTTGGTCTCATGTGAGAGCATCAGTAGCAGGAGTTGACTCTCTGTATAAGCTGCTTGGCTGCTGCTTAAAGGTCTCAGGGTGTAATTGGATTCCACTTGAACTACACCTGAACTACAATTTTTGTGAGAACAAAAGTAGCAACATGTCCAACATCCAAAACATTAGAGCCGTCTTTATTGTTCAGCTTGAAATCCCATTTGTTAACACTTAAGGCAGGAAGGAGAGGGGGAAAAAAGCTTATCTGCCTAGAATGGTTATGTTGAAACAGACTTTCTCCTTTTCTTCCCGTAAAAGTGAGACTTGCGAGTACACATCAAAAACCTTTGCCACTATAACTGGATAAGTAAACCCAGAAATGGGATTGGTTCCATGTGTGAAAGGTGCTTATCTCTCTCAGCTGTCATTTACTCAGATAGTAATCAGTTTTTCCACTTGGCAAGCGGAGCAGAAGAAACTAGGTAAAGAAGACGTGTGCATCTGTTGTACAGTACCGCAGACATATGGGAAGAGGAGGGAAACTGCTGCGTCTGTCTTTCATGCTGTGCCTACATGTTACACAACACTGACATCAGTGGGAATCTGGATCCCAGCAGAGTGCAAATGTCACATTGTTGTACTATGGATATTGCGGGAGCTCGAGCTACAGTGTTGGAACACTTTCTTTCTGTTAGGGGTAGCATTTTTTTTTTTCACTTGCCCATCTGCCTTGGAGGTGAAAATGTGTTCATGTTTTTGTGCATAAAGGGGGTTGGGGGTGGGGGTTAGGGGGGGGGGCTCAGGGAGGAGAATCAGACGGAGAAAAGGCAGAGAGACCTGGCTAATGTCACACCACCACGCCAGGCCAGGCCAGTCCAGTCCATCAGGGAGATAGGAGCGACTAACTGTGGGGCTGCACAGTCTCAAACAAGAGACCCCTGTCTGCTCAGCTGCACACTGTCACCCTCATGACAGCAGACGCCATGCTCTGTATTTGCTTGCGTGTTTGTTCAGAGATGTTTTTTCAGTTTGTTTCTATTCACAAATTTAACCTCCATTCATTCCCAAAGGGCAGTTGCTGCTTTTGTCTCGGATTTATGTCGCTTTGGGGATTTTCAATCACAATCACATATTTGATAAGTGTATCGTTGTGTCTGTGTGTGCATGTGTGCACCAGGTGTCTTGGAGACATTATGTCTCTGCTGAAGTACAAGGTTACTCGTCTTAAAGCGTTCTGTAGCTTTTTTTTCTCCCCCCACCCTCCTGACCTCAATCCCAGCTGCGAGTTTCTCAACTGAAAGTGTAGTAATAAATGGAGGAACAGACCACCATGACCCATGCTCACCATGCTATTATCTGAAGAATTCATCCACAGAGCACCCCCTCCTTTTTTTTCTCAACACACACATACATAGAGAATAGAGCAGCTGCTTCAAGAGTTTGATGCAGGAAGTGCTCTATTAGTTCCAGTGGCGAGGACTGTGATATCTGGCCCCAGGGGTTCAAGCCAGTGGTTGTGTGTTTGACTGTGTGAGCTTATGTGTGTGTATATGGACATGAAAGGGTTAGGTCACTTACTCAACCAAAACTGCTCAGTCACTACAAGTAGCACTTTAAAAGATTGGTTCATCACGGGGAACATCTCCTGACTCTGTGTGTTGATGAATGTGCAGATACAGATCTGTGTCAATGAGCATTTAGCCACCTGCCCCCCTCTTCCTATTGCAACCTCATTGACATTGTATGGGAGCCCCTCTCCTTGTGCTAAGTGCATGAGTCAGAGGTCTCCTAAAGGGTCTGCTGACCCCTTGCTGGCCTGACAGACCCGTGCAGTGACCCAAGACAAGATCTTCATTTACTGGGCTGTTGAGGTCTGAGAAGGGAAGAGTTTCAGCACATGCTTAAAAGGCTATAAATTGACCGCAACGCAAGTCCTCAAACAAATCAATACAAGTCCTGACTTGGGATTAATAGTCCTTGTAATGAGATGAATAATAAATTACATTTAATTGGAATCTGTGAGAGGCAAGTTAGCAGCTTTGTATCCAGCACACACAGATGGACATATTATACACAGTAAAGTGTATATCAGAGAATGAAATCAAAACTGATTCTCAGTACGTTCAGCACCATTAGCTTCTCTTTGAAATTACACTGAGATAGGAATCCCGAAGCTATAGGATTTTCCAGTTTCTCCATAGATATAACGCACCTTAGCATTTTTTGAGAGCATATGAAAACACTAAGCAACAGCAATTAAACTTGTGAAACTTTCCTGGAAATGAAGTGTTACACACAAAACCCCAGCAGACAAGAATTGATACCCAAGTGAGGTTGCAAGAAAAACAACAACAAAAAAAAAACCATTGCATGTGCTTGTGTTGTTAGGTGTGTGGGTGGACAAGAAATGGGTGGTGCTGCCTTTCGGTGAATTGTCTGTCTTAGTCATTATTTTCTCTTTCTCTCCATTGCATTTCCCTCTGTCTACTTCTGAGAAATTGCTGGCAAGAAATTCTTACTAAGAAAAAAAGAAAACAAAAAACCTCTCTCTTCTTGCCTATAATCATTTGCTACTCGCACTGCAGCACCTTGTTTATAGTAAAGAATGTTACCTCATGATCAAAAAGCCTTGTACATAAGACATAAAACATTGTGTTCTTAAACATATGTGCAACCAAACCCACGCAGTGCACAACATAACACGACGATAACAGTCTCATCAAAACACACCTCTGCCCACACATTCACAACCGTACACTCATCCTCCACGGCTATCTGTCTCATTCTGCTCTTTGTTTTGAGCACAGCTGGCCTCTTTGTTTTACTTATCTGTCTCTCTCAACGGCTGTTGAGCTCTGGTCTTTCATACTGCTGGGCTAAGCTTGCCCACAGTTCTGTTTGTGGACCACTCTCACTGTTCAGCCCCCCCCAAAAAAACCCTTTGGGTGACAGATTAGTCCTCTGTGAAGCACGCTTGAAGAGGGGGTAATGTATTTTATTTGTTTTTATATTATATTATTGTATTTATCAGTGAGTTGAGTGAGTTCAGTGTTCTCTGAGCTCCATGCTGTGACTCACAACAGCTTTGACTGACAGTATGTTTTTGAAAGTATCGTGTGCTCCAGAAGGGCCAGGCGACAAAATAGGAGTCTAAAAACCTGAGGGAAAAACAGGAAAGGGGAGACATCTGAAACAAATTGTATACATCCATCAACTGTCCTGTTTTTACTGTCAAGTAAAGTCGCTCCCACCTGCCTAGTGCCTATAGCTACCCCAGATAAATGTCAGTAACATGGTGAATATGTACAAGTGTTGAGCTGAACCTGAACATTAAGAGAGTCCCACTTTCCCAGTCTGGGTCAGGAAAGGCCACGAAAATGTCTCCTGCATGGCCTGTGGTGATAGCAACATCTGGTTGGACGTGAGCCCAGGCCATTTGGCTGTTAAGGCCATTGACACTTGGTCTGAAGCAGGGCAGTCTTTACATTTTACTTTGTTTTCTCATGTCTAGAGCTCGTATTTTGTTTTATGGACTACTGTAACTCACCAGTTAAGAGCGTGTGTCTGCGTACGCATGTCACCCAAAGTACGGAGTTGAGGAAAAACAGTATTTTGCCTGAATGCAATTGTCTGGGCTTGTGATGTGTAGGAGCCACCCAGCCTTAATCCTCCAGACAGACACGATGATATACATCTTCAGTGCAGGGGAGCTCTATAAGTCTGTCCTGACATCTTTTTCTCTTTTTTTTTTGGGTGGCGGGGAAATGGAAATAGGAAAAGGAAAATAAGGACAACTTACTTTTAAATGGTCACGAATCTTTAGGTTCTCCTGCTGATTGTTTTTCACTTGGTGGTTTGGACTTTAAAGAATTATGAGGTTCATGGTGATTGATGGGCAGGCTAACCAATTAGCTACGGAGAGGTGAGAAGGGTTGTAACCAGATAGGCAGATAATCTACTGGCCTCAGTGAGGGAGGGGTTGTGTCTGTGTGTATGTGTGTGAGTGTCACAGCTTTTGTGTCTGGAGGTGATGATTGACAGATTCGAATTGTCCCGGTTATGTCACAGTTGTTATTTGTATGGGTGTGCCTCGGGCAGGCCATTTCACAGGTGTGCGTGTGTTACTTCAGGGATAACTGTCCTCTCTCCGCTCAGCCGATGACAGCCCTACCACCTGGTAAATGGGGCCAACACACACACACACACACATGATGACACACATCCACTTCCACTTCTATCAGCCCAGCTGTGTGTGACGCTGGAGTGCATCTGTGTTTAAAGGGACATTGTGTAACTTCTCCTGTTATCTATTCACAAAACCGATTATTTCCTTCAAAAGTCTGTTTTTCATTTATCAGTAATCAGCCCCATCAACAAACTGAAGTGTTCCGGTAAGCTCTGAATTTGCCGTTCATATCATTCATATCTACATGGAGCGGGTAAGCTCGGTGCTGGCTGCCATGTGGTGTCGCCATGTTTTTACGTTCAGTGGCAGCGTGAAACTCAGCGGAGACACCAGAGCTGTCGGCTCAGGTCGAGGTGACGTCTGTGAGGAGGAATGGAGCGTTACGCTGATGCTGCATTCACGTGCAGTCGGGCAGACAGCCGTCGGTAACAAATCAGATGTCATTTTAGTCACAGAAGTGGAGAGAAAGCCGGTAGAACGTGGGTCAGGTTAACAATACCACATCGCCATGACAACATATTGCCACGTGTATTATTTTGCCTCGTGCTACGGACCACTTGTTTACATAGAGGCTTGTTTATGCCGTTATGTGCAACGGCTGTCGTCCATCTGCCGTCTGCCCAATTTCACGTGAATGCAGCATGAAAAATACGACTGAGTTGCTTGCAATATACAACCGCAATGCTAGATGGGAGTAATTCCTACACAATGTACCTTTAAAATTTGTGCCACTCTGAATAACACACATTCATCTGACACACAGACGGTGGAGCCTGTAACAGAGGCTGAGTGTAACTACACACACATGTGACTCAAAGTCAAATACCTACAATTTCCCCATTGTATCTGTCGAGTCACCCGCTGTGGGCCTTCTTGTTTGCCTCTAAATGTCTGGGACATGAAGTCATGCTTCATGGTCTGTTTGAAAGTTGTCTTCTTTTAATAATATCTTCAGCACAGGAGCACGGGAACATGGGAGTATCTTGGATAATTTAGGTTTATGGTTATGGTTCTTTATCAAAGAACCAGATGTTTCTCAGCGCAGTTGCTCATGCTTCGTCCTGATTCAACCATGAGTTTCATCTGCATCCAAGTCCTGGAACAGCTTCAGATGCTCGACACTTAAAGTTGTTTATTCAGAAAATTAACAGAACTTTTCCTCCCACTTTGCCTCTCTATAATAGGCAATGGATGTCGCTTCAAGTTTTAGTCCTTACTCGCACAGTGATAGGGTTTAAAGAGGATCCAATTGTGAAATCATAGCAAACATAGCATGAAACTTGCCTGGATGATTTATCTCTGACTTTTGTGTTTTTGAGTGTTTGTAAGGTCAGAAACTTCAAATCTCATTAATCTCTATTATTCTCCCTTTAGTCTGACCTCATGTACACGTGGACACTGTTCGTTCTTACTGTCCAACCTCTGCCAAACCTCCTCTCCCTCCTCCGCCTCCATCATAACATCACTGTGCCTCTTTTTACTGCTCATTCTTAGTTTTTATGGACGACGTCTGTCTGCCTTGCCGTCCCCTCTTTTCGTTTTTTCTCTCCCTTTGCCACTAAGTACATTTCCATCCCTGGATCCCTTTTTTTTCACTATGTGGCATGGTGGATTACAGCAGTGTTTTTGTAATTATCTCACTGAGTGACGAGGTTATGTGAGGGCTTCTCTCATCATCACTTCGTCCTGGGGAAATGTGACGAGTTCACCCCTCGAACACATCTGTGCTTCTTCATGTGCCTGCATGGAAGTCATATACAGTTGTGTTTTTCCCCCATTTCTCCTTCTCTCGCTCTACCTTTCTCTACATCTCTCTCCCCCGCTCTCCTCCTTTACTGTCAACCTTGCCACCTCCCCTCCCTCGCAGAGTGAGGAGCAGAGTGTTGACATTGGGTTTTGTCCAAATATGTAGTCTATGGGGCTGGAAGGTGGTAATGAGAGCCAAGAAAAACAGCCTGGCTCCGAGTCTGACAACCAGCCTAGTCTTCCCGATGAAACCAAATGAAAACAGTATTAGTATTAGAATATAAATAGTATATTCTATCACCTCCTCCCCATTCTCTGTCCTTCTCTGCATGCCTCCTTGTCCACCTCTGGCGCCACTAATTTTTAGACTAATATCTTATTCCTGTGGATGCTTGTTTAATAGTGTCTGTAAATACGTGTTACAGTGATTTCCTTCACATAGTAGTCAACTTTTGGACCCTACTATGAATACCAACTGATGATGGAAAGAGATTGACAACTGTTTCCAGTGAATTTGAAAATAATGCAAATGATGCACAGATGTATTTGAACTGACCTGTATCATACAGGTTTGTAAAACTGAAGCTTGTGGTTATACTGTAAACGATGCATAAAGCAGGACTGTGCTGTAAAACGTATTTGATGTCTGCTTGGAGTGGAAGTGAGGCCTCTGTGTCGTGGCAACAATCGAGGAGGTGTCAGCCCCCAAGAGAGCAATAATATTAATTAAGTTGATTGAAATAAGCGGAGAGGACACATGTTCCCTCATTTTCAGAAATCTGACACTGAACACACGCAGGTCCTTGAACCTGTTGTTTAGCCGTAAGGTTAGAACAGCAACCCGACACTGAGAGAGACCATACGTTGTTGAATTATCTGTTTTATAAGTGGATGTGGTTCTGTGAGTGTTGGTGCAAGCACTCTTGCCTTTGCAGAGTGTATTTGTATGTGTGTGTGTGTGTGTGTGTGTGTCTGTGTGTGTGGGTGGGTGGAGGTCAGGAGGGAGCAGGATAGAGGAACAGATGTGTGCTGTATTGTGGCGGTGTGCGTGGACGGACGGGGACCAGGTGCAGCCTTTGTCTCCCTGGCATTTAAGTCCACTCGCTCGCATTCAGCCGCCTCGTGTCTCCCCTCCCCTCCACACAACACCCCCCCCCCCTTCCTCCTGTCCTTGGAGGGAAGACAGAGATGTGTGTGTGTGTGTTGTGTGGAGGAGGGGGCAGCCTTGGCTTAGTGGAGGAGACTCCAGCAGTCCCCCCCCCTCCTCCTCCTCCTCCTTCTCCTCCCTCACAGGTGACTGTTGGAGGTCCCAGCTGGCCAGCTCTTGGCCGATTAGATCCATATGGTACAGGAGGAGGAGGAGGAGGAGGGGGGAGAGGTGCCCATCAGTTGCATGGGTGCTAAGAGGGCTGTTAGCTTGTCTCTTTTTGCCCCAAGCTTCAAGACAAAATCCTCTGTCTTTACACTTTTTTCCCACTTCCTGTATGGAGACTATACGGTCGTGTTATCTCACTCGGTCAATTTTCAAATCAAATCGCTGCAGCCTTTGTTTTGTGTTCATATTTCCTTCATATGAAAACTCTGTTACTTGTTAAAATGAAGAGATTTCATA
This sequence comes from Trachurus japonicus, assembly GCF_045865225.1. NCBI lineage: Eukaryota > Metazoa > Chordata > Actinopteri > Carangiformes > Carangidae > Trachurus > Trachurus japonicus. The sequence continues at coordinate 34,713,371 of NC_140911.1, forward strand.
TTTGTCTCAGATGTGTTTATGGCTGGCTGTGATTGGAGACAGGATAATGATTTTACACCAACATGTTGGCCAGAAGCGTTAGAAAGTTCATGTCTGTGCACTCACAGCCATGTTAAGGTCACGTTGGGGCTGGCTTAGCGTAGAGTAGATATGGGTGCGGGAAGCTCACCAGACCAAACAATTGAAAAAATAGCATTTAAAAAAACTCACAAGTTGCCTTATTTACGTGACCTTTTTAGCTGCTAAGCTATAGCCATCAAAACACACAGGGTTTCATCTAAAAGAAGGATGTACACTGTTGTCTTTTAAGGAGAAAACTGCAGTGTAAATGTGACTTAAATATTTGTATTTATCGTTAAACATGATATTCACGAAAGCTTTGCACTTGTAAGACAAATGATCTCAGCTCAGCTAGGCTATAACTCAGCTAACATTCCCTTCCTATAGCAGTCAAGCTGTTGGTTTAGTGACCAATTGCATGTTTATATGTGTGTTGGGGCACTTATATATCCGTGTTGAGATCCCACATAGTTGTAGCGTTACACATGCTGTGCATTGTCTTTTTGGCTCACTGATAAATGAGTCAAGTCTGTGTTACATCTTCTCTCACCTCATCTACAATGACAGGACAGCGATAGCAGCAATAACACACACTCACACACACACTCATGACTCACGGCTGCCAACCTTTCACAGAGAATTTAAACTCTAGAGTTAAACCACGAGCTTAATAAACCCTAACACTGAACACATTTATTTATACATCACATCAAGTGTAATTTATTTGCAGTGACTCAAAGTAGGTTATCCATCCTCGCTTTACATTAGGATGTAAATGAACGTCCTCTGCGCTTTATTTGCCTTGTCGTTTCTAATTATTTAATGAATCGCTTTCAAGTGTCAGAGGCAGCACAGTGGGAATACCCCAGTTCTGTTCCTCTCTGCCCGTCTCTGCCTCATTCTGCATCACCTGCAGAGGCAGAGGCAATTAAAGCAGATTGAATGTTTTAATGCAGACGAGCGTCACCTGAAGCTGAACAAACAAGGAACACCTGGCTAGCAACAACAGCCTCGCCACAGATGCACATTAGGTTTTCCATCCCTGCAATAACAACTGTTGTAGAGAGCAAATAAGTCAGCCCAGGTAACGTACAAGACTGTAAAACTTTATATCTATAGCATCTGTTTGACATAGAGGAAGCCCAGAGCAGACTTTATAAATATTGTCGTCTTTATCAGTCAGACATTTCAGGTGTATTTCACAACAGTTATCTTCAATCTGTTTGCATCCTTTTGCTTCAAAGTGTTGTCTATGCATTGTGGCATTTCCATGTAATCCTGTTGATGTGCGGTGCGGAGCTTTGTGTGCTTCCCCTTTGTTCCATTAGAGCCAAGATGACAGGTGGCATTTAGACCAGGCAAACAGTCCACATCCTCCTCTAAGCCAATATTCACCTAAGTTAACATTAGACCACTTTGTGCACTGTGTGTGTGTTGTGTGTTGTGTGTCTGCTGTGACAGCTGCCTCCCCTGACAGTCCTGTGACTGCATACAGTGGACTCAGGTGCTCGTGAGCCAGATGAAGTCATCCAGCTATGTGCGCTGTCTAATTGACAAGCAGAGGCAATTCTCTATGGGCTGTCAGCACTACACGCACACACACCTGATGTCTCCTGTTTTGGCCATCATACATCTGGCGTGGCTAATGACAGACCAGTTCACATCTTAAGATTGTGCGAGCGCAGCTGTATCCTCACTTCTCCATGCTGAAATGGATGCACAATAAGAGGCATATTCTCATATGAACTCTGGACAGTGTGAAGAGTCTGGAGTTGTTTTGACATCTTCTAAATGGTAATGCACTACAAAAATTATTAAAAATTATTTCTTGTCAAAATGTCTAATTTCTAGTCAAAACGAATGTCTTTCCACTTAAAATAAGACTCATCACCTAAAAATTAACCTGTTTTTAGATAATTTTCACTTGAAATAAGTAGAAAAATCTGCCAGTGAAAGCAAGTTTTTTTTGTGCTCGTAATAAGGAAGAAAAACTTGCTCCACTATCAGATTTTTCTACTTATTTCAAGTGAAAATATCCTTGAAAGAAGTAAAAAGTGTCTAAAAACTAGCTACTTTTATGTGAGGTGTCTTATTTTAAGTATAATGAGATTTGTTTTGACTATAAATTTCATTCTGACTAGAAATAAGACTTGGTAAGATATTTGAGTTTTTGCAGTGTTGGTGAGGGTGGGCACCTAGGTAGAGGGGACAGGGGACAGGATGTAACACAAAAATACACTACAGACATCACAGTTTGTCGCATATCATCTGGCACCAGTCACATGATATAGAAACATAATAAATATGCCCACTTCTTCGCTGTGAATCCAGCAGACAATGTCCTGCTCTGTTGACACATGGTCTCAGTTGGACATTACACAGACCCTGTACCAGGGAGCTGGCAGGATAAAGTCTGTTTAATGTCTGTTCCAACCGATTCAGACATTTGCGTTCTCTTATAGCGCTCCTCCGGGTAAAAGTCTAGTTGTGTTCAGGGTTGCAGTTCATTTCTGAAAGCATTATCAGACATATGTTTCTGTCTGTTTTGCTTGTTTGTATTATATGGCCTGTCTGTCAAACACAATGGGCCTACCAAGCATGGCCTTTTAAAGCTTTATGAGGATGACAGGCAATTTGGACAGAAAACTCCTCTTCACTGCCAGTGGAGAACTGTTGATGATGATGTGTCAACAAATAACTTGTGAATACATTTACATGCAAAGGCGACTATATAGCACGCGTTGAATGCCCAAATCCTACGTCTTGTGTCTATATAAAGTTGTTTACATGGTAACAGTGTTGACACTAAGGGCCATATGCCCCGTTGATTCTGTTATTGAGATGTCAGTCTAATTTCCTGGCCATATGGACAGAGTGTGCAGAGCTTTGGAACCGGTGTGTGTGCGTGCTGCAGGCTGCTTCCTGCGGTGCACTGGCAGACCGTGTGTGTGGTGGGTATGACAGTCCAAATGTCTGCATAGATCCCTCCTTCCTGCCCCCTATGTTGGTGAACAGGTGGAGCGATGGCAGGCAGGCCACGGGGCTGAGAGGGAAAGAGGCAGAGGGAGAGATAGAGGCTGCAAAACAGAAGGAAGAACAGTCAAAGCTGCATAATGAGTTGCAGACATGACAGATGAGTTGCATAGACGGACTCCAGGAAAGGAAAGAGGTTTGTTTTCAAGACGGCAGCAAAGTGAGAGTTCAACTAAGTTTAAGTATTTGTGTGCGCATTGGGGGAGCATTCACATATGATTGTGTTTTATTGTGTAATTTTACTGTTCTCTAAATTCCTAACGTGTTGATTACTGCGTGTTCTTTACACATATTTTCACTAACAAGTCTAAAAATGGTCTTAACTCATTTAATAGGCGTGATTCCTCCTTTTGAGACCTTCTGAGTTACGTGCTGACGGCTTAAACCTTCCAACCTAAGCCTTTATAAAGTGGGACCCTGTGGCTCAAGGCCATGCAGAGTTCATAGCTGTGAAAAAGATATACAGGGTGCCATTGAAGTCAAAGCCTTAAAACCATGAAACCACGTTTTAAAAAGCTGCTCTCTGCTGACCCATGACCTGTGAGACCGTGCTTGTCTATTAATCGTCAATTCTTAGAAAAGTCTGATCCACTCTAAATGGAGACGGGACCCTGCCCTCATGGGTCTCCAAGAGACAAAGACTCCTTCTGATCCCACAGCTCCACCACCACCACACCACGCCCCCTCCACCACACTTTCTCCCCTTATCTGGTGGTCTCATTCAGTGGCAAATAGCATATTGAGAAGTTGCGTTTAACATTCAAAAGCTTTGCCGATCTTGTTAGTAAAGCGTGAAATAGCGCCGTCCCTTTCTCCCTCTGTCCCCGCCCACATTTTCTGGGGAGCTCAATGAGGGGGCATTCTTCTCTCTCACAATAGGCTTCTTCAGCATTTCTTCTGTTATTGATCTGAATAGTTGGGAGTGAGGGGCTAAACTTTAGACATCTGTCTCATTGATGGAAGGGAGGGGGGGGGGGGGTGTAGGGTGGTTGATGCCCTGGCAGTAGGTGTTGTGTGATGTGAAGAGGGTTTGGGGGGGGGGCATTTTCTATTGTGCCACCTTTTGTGACTTTTAAGCAATGAGTTTATATGGAGGGTTAAAGTGGTGGCATTTATTGACCTGTTTTTTTGTCATGATGACACATTAGTGAGTTAAATTCGTTCACGTCTTTTTATGGTTTTCAAGAAAAATGTGTGTGTGTTATTTTGTACATTTGTGTGTGGGCTGTTGGTTTAGCAGAGACAATATAGTGCAATGTGAAAAAAGCAACTATCAAAACAAACACTTGTTCAAAGTTACTAGCTAAATAACAAAGGAGCAACACAGTTCAAGTAACTTTCAGCCATGTGTGGTGGGATGTGAGTCACAAAAACGTGTTTCTGATTTTCATTCACCGCTGTGTCGGCAGGACAACAACGTCTTTTAAAAGCCCTCTGGTTTCTGACCTGCAGCTGACCTCCTTCCTCTTGTTTTCTACAGACAGTAGAGAGAAGAAGAGCCCTGCCATGCCCGGTTCTCCTGTGGATGCTAAGACTCATTCTAGATCAGCCCCCAGCAGCAGTACCAGCTCCACCATGCCACCCCTGCCCTCCGTCAACCCCAGCGGTCCTCGCCCAGCCTCTTTTTCCACCACAGCACGTAAGTCATTTTCAAATCTTTTCTTGTCTTGAATAAGTCTGTTTCTGATTATGTTTTCCCCACCTAAAGGTAAATTTGTATTCATAAGCTAAGATGGCAACCAATCTGGGGTATGCCTTAATAAACAGCATCACTAATGGATGGAAGACTTTAATTGTCTAATTTAATAAAATAAATCCTAGCCCTAATGTATGCTGAAATGTAATTCTTAGTCATAATTAAAAAAAAAAAAGTCATCCGCCTTCATTCCCTCTTCATCTCATCTCTTATCCCCAGTGACCAATGGGAATCATCATTCCCCACCAACCTTGAATGCAGTGCCATCTCCACCGCAGCGTTACAGCAACGGACCGTCCTCTTCCTCTTCCTCATCGCTAGCTAACCAGCAGCTGCCGGCCACCTGTGGGGCTCGCCAGCTGAGCAAGCTGAAACGTTTCCTGACCACGCTGCAGCAGTTTGGCAACGACATTTCTCCTGAGATTGGAGACAGCGTCCGAAGCTTAGTTCTAGCCCTCGTGGTGAGTTGCTTTGTTATCATGCTGATGATGAGTAAATGATCCTGTATCCTGTTTTTTTTTTAAAAAAAAAGGCATTTCATCTCCCATTCTTGACCTCAGATTAAGTTGCAACTGCGACTGCTGCTGTAAATAACTTTTCCATGCATATTTATTCATTGTCTTTATTTATCTTTCCTAATCTTCACTTGTCTTGTGTCCTAGAATTCAACAGTTACCATTGAGGAGTTTCACTCGCGGCTCCAGGAGGCCACCAACTTCCCCTTACGACCTTTTGTTATTCCTTTTCTCAAGGTAAACACATCTTCATCGCCCATCCCATGATATCTTCCTATATTTGCTTTGCATTATTCCGTTGGACCACTTCCTTATTTTCGTTCCTCCCCCCTGAACACATCACCCTCTCATCAGCCTGGGATGTCTTGCCTGTGTCAACTACGATTTTATTATTAACTGCAGAATGAACAGAAGGCGCTTGACATTAATATACAATCTCATTCATGATGCTGTGAATAATCTATGGGCAATCACACAGAGAAGCAACAGATTCATTACACTTCATTCCAGGATGCAATGCAGTGCTATAAATAGGCCTCTGGTTTAGAGTTAGTAATTGAATAAACTGCTTCTTCGTGGTTCGAAGTAGCTATCAAGATTGACTTGATGTTGACTTGACAAGCAACAGATGAGTGTGTGTGTGTGTTAAACAGCCTCTTGAGTCCCTTTTGTAACCAGGGGAGCCTGCAAGAGTATACTTTTTAGGAGCTCCTTTCAGTAAAGCGGCCCATAAATCTTCAGTCAGTTGCACCGCTGTAACTTTAAGCAGTTGAAAATCTGCTCTTTTTCCACGCTTTACCTCTTACTCACCTTTGGAGCCCCTCCAGCTGTCTGTCTGAGGGTGCTGAGACAAGAAACCTCTGTTCTCCTCCTTCTACTAATTTATTACAAGGGGGTGGGGTCCCTGCAACTTAATTCCTGCTCCTTGAGAGTTAGTCTGTCTTAAGAAAGAGAGAAAAGAAGAGGAAGGTGGGTGGGTGGGGGTAAAAAATGGACAGATGGGACAAAGTCAAGGGGTGAGGAAGTGGAAAAGAGAGAGAGCGAGGTGGGTAAGGAGGAGAGCGAAAGAGGTGGGTGAGGAGGAGAGAGGGAGAAGCAGGGACTCGGAAGTGTGAAACATGCCTATAAAGTGTTCCCTTCCCTTTTTTATGGGTTCCAGTGCGCCATATGGAGCCGCTGTCCTGTTAAAAGAGCATTCAGCTGCCAAGGCGCCGCCAATCTAGCATCCGCCCCGCTGAACCCCTCAAGAGCCCTTTGCTGAACTGACACACAGCACATGTGTCTGCTAGCTGGGGGCCTGAGGGGAAAGAAGGGAACAGAGGAGACTGTGAGACGGGCAAAAAGAGAGCACAGGGTGTAAGAGAGGATCGACCACGAAGCTGAAACATCAGCATCTTATGGGTGAAGTAAGAGAGATGCTGCAAGTCATCAATCACAGGATGGCAAAGAAAGTTTGGATTTTGTTGGGAAACTGCGTTAGAGTTTTGAGAATCTGCCATGTGAAAGGGGGAGGAGGTCAGTCACAAAACTAGAACGGTTACTGAGTTGGTTTCTCAAGAAAAGGGTTGAGAAGAGGGAGTGAGGAAGTGGTGTAATTGCAAACACACCGGAGTCTGTTCCTAATTAGGGAAATGCAGGGAACAAAAGCGAGATGGAAAGATACGACGGAGACAGCCACAGATAAATATTAAAAAAAAGGAAAGAAAGGGAGAGCGGTTTGAGGAATGAGGGAGATGTGGAGCCTGTGTATCATTTGTTTTGAAATGTTTTTAAGCCTTTGGTATCACCCTGCATATCTTTGCTGTGACCAATGTGTTGTGCAGAGGGTTGGGGGGGGGTTAGCAGCAGCTTTTGAAAAAATCTGCCTTTTTCTCTGGAGAGAGGAGAAACCACAGCCACCAAGGAGGCAGCCACAGAACAACACCCAGACCCATATTGGGCCCTACAGCCAGACCTCAAGGAGTCAGCAAACCCTCCCCTCCCCCTCCCTCACAGCTAAGCATATTCTGCAGGAGGTCTCTCAGTTCTGTTACAGGAGCGATCTGGTCTGTTTTTCTCCAGATCTCCCATCCTCTTCTTTAACAGCCAGCTGCCTGGGGCTTTCTGTCCATTGGCCTCTGATATGAGAGTGACTGAAAAGCTCTATGGGATCAGATTAATACATTTATACTGTTACAATGATGCTCTGTCAAACACAGGAAGTCTTTAAAGGGAAATTGTGTAACTTCTCCTGTTATCTATCGAAGTCACCGCGGTGCAGTGAGGAGGAATGGAGCGTTACACTGATGCTGCATTCACGTGCAGTCGGGCAGACGGCCGTCGGTAACAAACCAGATGTCATTTTAGTCACAGAAGTCGAGAGAAAGCCGGTAAAACGTGGGTCAGGTAAACAATACGACATCGCCATGACAACATATTGTCACGTGTATTGTTTTGCCTCGTGACGGACCACGGCTTGTTTATGCCGTTACGTGCAGCGGCTGTCATCCGTCTGCCGTCTGCCCAATTTCACGTGAATGCAGCATGAAAAATACGATTGAGTTGCTTGCGATATACAACCACAACGCTAGATGGGAGTAATTCCTACACAATCTACCTTTAAAATGCCCTTCTCTTGCTCTTTATTTTTGTAAATTAGAATAAAGCCTTACATGTCTGTTTATCTCTTGCTAGGCGAACCTACCCCTGCTGCAGAGGGAGCTGCTCCACTGTGCACGGGCAGCCAAGCAGACCCCAGCCCAGTACCTGTCCCAGCATGAGCACCTCCTGCTGAGCACCACCCTGGCCTCCTCTCCAGACTCCTCCGAGCTGCTGATGGAGCCTCCTGATGTCGCCACCAAGAGACACAGCCCCAGCAGGTTAGGATCAAAGCACCAAACCTGTGGCAAATCGAGACCTGTGATGCTGTGACAGGCCACAAGCATAAGCACAGTGTCATGTGACGTGAGAGACAACTTGCCGTTTTGTTTTTCCAGGGCCAAAGAGAACGGCTTTCACGAACGTCCGCCAGTTGCCATGGAGCCCGCCGCCAAAAGGATTTGCACAATCAGCCCCGCTCCTCGACACAGCCCCGCCCACCCGCTGCCCCTCAGCGCTCAGCTCCACCCGACCCCTCCACCCTTGCAGCACTACGCCCTGGATGACATTGCAGCACCGCACATCCTCCACCGGGAGCACAGCCAGCGCATGTTGGAGATCCGCGAGCTCAAAGACAGGCCCAGAGTCCCCGGTATGTGATGGCAAACCTAATTGTCCAAGTGGCATTTCATTTTCTTGTTTTCACATTTTATTACATTTTTTTGAATTTTTGAATTTGATTTATTTAGCACAAGTTAAACAAAAAAGAGCCTGGAGGGCTTGTATAAAGAATTACATGAAACTCAAGATAAACAATAAGAAATACAACATTCAAGATGAACAATAAAATGTACAATGCAACATAGAAAAACTATAAAACATAAACAACAAAAGATAGGAAGATGGATGCATAATTAACATCAGGAAAACAACACTGAAGGTTATGACATAAGGTGTTTTTTCAGTAACTTTCTAAAGGATGTGAAAGATGATGTTGACCTCAGAAACACATCTAGACCATTCCAGAGTTTTGGACCTCTAAATGGCATATTAAATTGATGCCCAGATGTTCGACAGAAGGGTAGATGAAGATTGCCACTATGTCTAGTTGAATATGAATGAAGGTCAGATGAAAAAGTAAAAAAAAATGTTGAAAAGTGTCAGGAAGATTTTGTTTACCGTTGATAAACTTATGCACGAACAAACATGAGTGGAAGACATTAAGTTTGTGAATGGGAAATATTGAATATTTCATAAAAAGGGGTGCAGATGGTTCTATACGAAATCGTTTCTGGATTAACAGTAATTTGTTCAGGTAAGTTGGATAAGTTGCAGACCAGACAATATTGCAGTAATTCATATATGGAAATAAAAAACTATAATACATTACATTATTGCTGATGGTGAGAAGTTGGCGCTAGCAGTGGGACAAATCACCATTAAATCAAAGCGACGTGTTAATTTGTAGCAGTTGGTAGATGCTCTGCTACGATACAGTATATCCTATGTTACTGCAGACCACTCAGCCTGGCTCTGCGCAAAAGTGCGAGTGCAAGTGGCTAATAAACACATTTTGAAATGAAATAGTTGCATAAAAACAGACGCGTATACACACACGTATCATATTCTGTGCGATAACGGGTGGTCTCTGTGTTTGTGTAACCGCTCCCGTACGTCTCTGGAGTCTACATGTGTGTATAAACAGAGCCATACTGTCCAGGCAGGGGGGGGTTGGATCTACTCTGGTGTATATCTGCCCTCCATTTGGGGCTTGTCAGCACACAGTGGAAACAGCAGTAGCTCAGAGACACAGTCACACACACACACACACATACGGCACATAAGCACGCACACATACAGACGCACACCTTGATATGTTCATGGTAGAGGTGCTGTGTTTACGAGGCCTTAGTCCCTTGTCTGACAGCCTCCCGCCCGCCTGCCGCCACTTAACTCATACACACACATGCACGCACACGCACACACATACGCATGCACATGTATAAACACATCAGTCCACACACTCATGGCTTTGAACTGATGAACACTGATGAGAACCAGGAGTGGAGAAGAGGCTGGTCTGTGTGTGTGTGTGTGTGTGTGTGTGTGTGTGTGTGCATGTGCGAGTGCGTGCTTGAGGGAATCATTAGTCTCTTCAACAGGCTCTGTGTGCATGTGGCCTCTTGTTGGCTGTTCCTTTTTAAATTTTAGGAGGTTGTGGTTTGCATCTTTGTAGCATATGTGTGTGTATGTTCATGCAGTGTGTATGCGTGTGTGTCTGTGTGTGTTTTGAGGCTCTGCATGAGGACAAGCTTGTATTATTACTTTTGAATGTACAATTAGATATTGCTAAAGTCACAGCGTTGTGTAATAACTGAATTGGAAACAGATAGGTCTGTATGTGTATGTGTGTGTGTGTGTGTGTGTGTGTGTGTGTGTGTGTGTGTGTGTGTGTGTGTGTGTGTGTGCGTGTGTGGTTGTAATGGTCCACATTGAGTGTCAGACCGGCTGGTTGTGTTTAGAAGTGGAGCCACTCCACTCAGCCTGAGTGTCTCCCTACTGGAATGCTGTGAGCTCCAGGAGGGGAGGTGCTAAGGGAGAAGTTTGGGGAGTGTGTGTATGTGTGTGTGGTTGACAGCTGACTTCCAGATGTGTTCAAGCTCTGCGAGCTGGGAGTCTGTTTTGCATCACAGGCTTCTCTTTTTCTCTTTCACCCAGCTTTCTCTCTCACAGTTCCTCAGTCCATCTCACATATTATTGTCTTTTTGCTCTTTGCTCCCTATTTACTTTACCCGATTCCTGTCTTCGAATTTAGTATTTAAGGAGCTTCTTTTTTCAGATTCAGATTTCAGATTTATTTATTAAAATGGGAACAGTACATATTAATGAACACTTGTGTAAATATGTGGGATTGTATTTAATTTCCATCCCCAGTCCCACTGGCAGGTTGATGTTAAACATAAAAACAATGAAGATAAAAGCACAAGAGGCAGGACTACAACAATAGACAATGCATCATGATAACACCTTGACATCTTACAAACATATGGCATGAACAACATACGTATATTAACTGGCCGAAAAAGTATTAAGGGGACCAAGAGATTACAGAACAGTTATAAAGTGCTACAGTGCTAATTAAAGTGCTATGTGCTAAAGTGACATGTGCAAGATTAAATTTAATCTGATTGCACAATGCCCCAATAAAGTGCAGCATTGACTAAATTGCACTATGCCCATGACACGACTGCACATGCAGATGTGTGTCTAATATTACACTAGATTTGTATACATGTATGTATTATGTACACACTATTGTAAGAAATTGAAATACATACGTATATGTATACATTTCTTTTACTTTTTTAAGTCACAGTTTATGTTGTGCTGCAATAATGAAGCTAACTCAAATTTTAAAATGGAAGTAACAAAGCTATTTATATGCACACACCTTTCTCATACCTACTGACACTTGTGGCTTCTTTTCTATTAAGAGGAATGTTAATCATGTTGGCCTGTGGTTTGTCTCCTGTGTGTTTTAATCAGGTACTAATGGGGGCTACCGCGAGGAGCCAGTGGACCACAGACTGACAGACAGAGAGTGGGCTGATGAATGGAGGCATCTGGACCATGTAAGTCTGCAGACAAGTAGCACCACCGCTAATAGGTTGTGATATAGAAAGAATGTAAAATGTAATTTGTTTTACTGCAGATCCACTAATCTCCCATTATTCATTGGTGACATTTAGATATAATCAGGTTTTTTTCTTGTTATGGTTTGCCAAAAGCAAACTCAAAGAACACATTCTTTTGTGCCCTCAGGTGTTGAATTGCATCGTGGACATGGTGGAAAAGACACGGAGGTCAGTGAGCGTGCTCAGACGATGCCAGGAGTCAGATCGCGAGGAGCTTAACTACTGGAGACGACGTTCAAGCGAGCAGGAGGATCCACGCAAAGGAGGCTCGGGCTCCGCTCCCTTCTCCAAGACACACAGCCCTCACTCCGCAGAGACAGGTGGGTTCTTCTGTTTTTCGGTGGAACCGTGTTGGTATGCAGATATCAATCACATTTTCTGACGTGTCTGAGTTTGGTATTTGTTGTTTTTCACTGGAGAGGATGGCTTCAAGGTAACTCATTGGACATCAGGTTTTGGTTTTTTTTGGTAATACCTAAAGAGTCAGGTCACCTAAAATACAGATACCCTGATAGTATTAACAGGGTGAACTGATATTTTATGATCATAGATGAGCATCAATCCAAGTCCTGAAAAACAGATATGTCTTTGGCAGGAGAGTGTGTCACTATTGGGAATTCATTCAGAGATAGTGATTGTCGTTGAATCCTAGAGACAGGCGACTATAGTTACCACTTGAGACAGTTAGAAACCAGACCCAAATGTCTTGATGAGATCTAAGGATTTGGACATACCAGGCAGCAGGCTCTCTTATATTTCATACTCCACCTAGTGGTTATTTATAGAATTGCACCTAAAGTCACATGTCGGTTTGTTGGTGCATCCCTCCACAGTTAGTCCCCCAGTCTGCTGTGTACTGGCAGTGTTCTCTGTGACTGCCAGCCTTGCCGTCCCCCTGCTGGTCCATAGTCACAGACAAGTGCCAGGACTGGCCTCGGCCATATCGGCCACAGAAGGGCCGTCCTGCCGTCCTGCAGGCTCAGAGACCCAGAGCTGGCTGACTCGCCAGAGCACCATCTGGGCCCCCAGCCGGGAAGTCCGCCTGCCCGCCTGCCTGCCTGCCTGGGCTCGGGCAGAGAAAGACTGTAGTGGGGGTGGAAATGGTGTTGTACGCAGGCTCGGTTGAAGAGAGAGGATGTAAATGAAGGAAAAGAGAGAAAGCAGGGGTGAGGATATGAGAGATTTGGGGGGAGGGGGCGCAGCACAGCACAGAAATGAATTGAGATGCAGAGAGAGAGAGAGATTTGAGGCGAGCAGACAGAATGTTGACACAGCTTGTTGGTTCACATATTCCCTCCAAGCCAAACACATTCCTTTCTGAAGTTGTCAGATCTCAGATCAGTCCAAGACTCTGATAAACAACAATTACATTGGTTCTTCTGTGGCCTAGATATGCAGCCTTGTTTGCATCGACATTACAAAGATATTATTACTGCCTTCCTGTGTGGCCTTTTCTTTGTGAGCACCTGTTACCTTGATTGAGCTGTCAGTCACAAACTGAACCATTATTTCAACAATTAATCATCTTAATATCTCTATAAGCCCTGGCAGGTGCTAATCCCTTCTGTCTCTGCTTTCCCACAGACTCCCAGCGAGACTTTGCTCCACGGCCAGGCTCAGCATACGTTACAGATGAGATCTGGAGGAAAGCTGGTAAGAACACCATACAATTTGAAATTGAATCATTATAAAAAGAACGCTACTAGGTTTTATTAGATAGAAAAGCAACAATTAAGATTACGGCACATTCAAAGCACAACTCAAATATAATGTAAAGCTGCTGTGTGGTCTTTTTCTACTGCTAAACACGTAAACTAAACTTATCTTCCCCGATCATCTAGAAGAGGCGGTGAATGAGGTGAAGCGTCAGGCCATGGACGAGGTTCAGAAAGCTGTAGCCGAGGCCGAGCAGAAGGCTTTCGAGATGATCGCCTCCGAGAGGGCGAAGATGGAAAAGACCCTGGCTGACGCAAAGAGGAAGGCTCAGGAGGACGCCATCATGGTCATCAATGAACAGGAGGATTCCAGTGAGGTGAGCACTGATGGTGGTTATCAAGCCAGTGCAATAAGCATGAAGTCCTAAAACTAAGAGGGATGGTCACTGCTGGTGCTTTTACTGTTTTGGTGGGTGCACTGCTGGTGACTATTGGGTTTCTTTCTTTCTACCCCTCTCTATCTCCATCTATCTACCTCTTTCTATCTGTCGACCACCCTCTTTCTTTCTTTCTTTCTTTCTTTCTTTCTTTCTTTCTTTCTTTCTTTCTTTCTTTCTTTCTTTCTTTCTTTCTTTCTTTCTTTCTTTCTTTCTTTCTTTCTTTCTTTCTGTCTTGTTCTAACTGACAGATTGACAGATATTAGGCTAGTTATCCACTGGTGAGCACAGGCTCAGATCCAGTCAGATACTTCCCTCAGTTACTGGAGTTAGTGGAGACTAACATGGACAGAAATATGACTCCCAATAAATGCTAATGCTCCTACATATCTGCTGCATGGGTAAATAGACAGCTGTTTATTGTGCAAACCAGAAGGTGTTGGAGTGTTAGTGGTGTGTTTATAGCTTTTTTTCACTGCTCCCAAGTGACCAGAAAAATTGTAAATGCAGGGTGAAGGAATTTTATTTTTGAGAGAAGACCGACTCTAATTAAGTGACAACACAAATCTGAATCCAAGAACCTCCACTCTTGTGAAAACTCACAGTTGTTTCTCTGTTCCTCCTCAGTGTTGCTGGAATTGCGGCCGCAAAGCAAGCGAGACCTGCAGCGGCTGCAACGCCGCTCGCTACTGTGGCTCCTTCTGCCAGCACAAAGACTGGGAGAGGCATCACCTCATCTGCAGCCCAGGACTTCAGGCTCAACCCAAATCAGTTTCTGCCATCACCGCAGGCAGGGTAGCCGCCATGGCCACAGCAGCGGCGGCGGCGGCGGCGGCAGCAGCAGCCGGGGTGTCCCCTGTCGGTCTGGCCGGGGTCAAGGCCCCCGACAGCGCGGCGTCAGCCTCCAGTCCCAGCGGAGAGAAGGCTTCGGTCGCCTCTCGCTCCTCCACCCCCTCCACCCCCGCCTCGGCCCCCGAGGCCAACGGACACTAGAAAAGTGAAAGACTTCAGAGATTCACCCATCCTCTTCCTTTTACGAGGAAGAATTGAATCAGCACCACGCGGGAACTGTTTGTGGGTTAAGTTAGGATAACAGATTTTTCATCATAATCTTTGGCAGATAAAAAAGGACAGATTATGGATGACTGTGTGAGTGATATGTCAACTGGGACTTTGGCTTTGGCAAAGGACAGAAGGACTCCTCTCAAATGCATCCATTGGAAAACAGATCTCCCTAACAGATGGAAACGTGTTTGTCTTCATCCAAAAAACCCCAATTCTTGGATCTGGGGAGGGGAGAGGGAAAAAACTGCCGATTGATCTCAGTTTATCTCTGGCTGTGGGGAGGAAGGCGTATGAGAAAAAGGCAGAGAGATTAGAAGACAGCAAGGCATAAAAGCCCCCCCCCCCCCTTGACTGATATTCTGACTTTGTTGTGTATAGATTTAAGATAAGGAGGTGGTGGTGGTGTTAAATGTAAACAGTGTAATAGTACCAGCCATAAAGCATCTGTCTTCATCCCGTAGGAAACATCTGACAGTAGACCACGTAAGACTGTCTCTGCAGCTCTCCTGTATACATAAATATTTGCTCGCCAACTTCTTGTCAGGTTTTCTTCTGTGTGAATGCGTGTGTCAAATGGTCGTGCCGTCAGTGATTATTGTAAAGCATATGATTACTTTTGTCAAAGCAATATTAAGATGAAGTGGTCGGGTATCTCAAGCCGTTTCTGCATTACCAAAGTTTCCGGTCACTAAAGAGAGAGTTGTTGTCATTGCCTGTAAATGTCCTTGTGAACAAGAGATACTTATACACTTACCCCCCCCCCCCCACATGTCGTATCTGCTCGTGTAATGAGTTTAACGAGGAACTCTTGGTTTCTATTTTTCATTTATGATGATCATCAGATATCTTCAAACAACAGTGAAAAAAAAGAGAATGATGGCTGGATTGAGTAAACATAGGATTCAAGAATCAGTTCTGACTTTATTCTGGTTGCAGTTTCACTCTGGCACTTGTTCACATCACCAGTCGTCGGGCAGGGTCAGACGCTGCTCCAAATCATGCACCACTGCAACGCTTTTTATCAGAGAAGAAGACCAATTTTTTTCATACAGCTCTGCTTACTGCTGTGGTGCAGGTTTTAGAGCAGCGACTCTCTCTCCCACAGAGAATCTCAGGAGTTAATCTATTTTTTTGTATGTACAGATCATTTCTGTTCAATATTTTTTTTTTCTTTTGTCACAGTTAGATTAAAGTCAAACGTTTTAGTGCGGAACTTTGATATATTGTACTCTGCTGTTACAACTGAGACATTGTTCTTGTTTTTGTTCGTTGTAAGATGACTTTGTAAAGAATATTATGAGATGATGCCTTTATTTTGTGAGCCACGATTTTCCCTTTGTTCTTTAAACATTCTTTTGTTATGAGGCATAACAACTTCATATGAAAAAAGATATCTTGACATGAAGTATGAAATAAAGAAATAGAATTACTTCAAATGTTTACCTTCTGTTCTGTGGTTAAATATATGATAAACAAAGAAAAAGTCTGTTAATATTGACTTAAATGTCCTTATTTGAGCTGAGAACATTCTCTAAACCTGCACTATAAAAAGCACAACACAACTTTTTGTGCCATTTTCTCCAACACTCTTAATATTTTAGATATTTGGTTTGTGGGCCACTTTCCTCCAGTTTGGCTCTGTAGAATTCCCATTATAAAACCTCATTAAATAGGTCTGCAAAAGATTCTCCTAAAAGAGGTAGATATACTTTTACGGAAAAATAATCCATATCCAAATATGTTTATTGTTTCTATACAACTTCTGGAATTTGTTAAATATTTTCTGAGAAAAAATATTGTCAAGACAACAAACTCTATAGTTCCACAGCTCAGTCGGTTGAGGTCGGGGCCCTTCTCAAAAGCCACACAAGTGTTTTTTTTTTATTTTTGCGTCTCCTCTTTGTCTCCTTGATGTTGTGAATCATTCAGTGACTGCTTTTGAAATATGCAAGAGGCATCTTTGAATTCAGGTATGAGGTAATGAGGAGGCTCTTGGCAAGATTGAATTATTCTAAAGTGGGTGGAAGTTCTGTCATGTATAATACATAATGTTTTTCCCATCTTTGAAGTTAATTAATATTCGAGTCAGTTCACACTGAAGATCATTATTCAAGAGAACAGTAAGATGTTGAGGATGATTGACTTCAACGGTTACATTAGTCATCATGTTTTACTTCAAAGAAGCAAAAACATTAATCCAATTCAAAAGCCATCAGGCAGAAGTGAAGTGCAATGTAATCTGTAACCACAAGGTGGCAGTATCTGATCTCATTTGTTGAAGTATGACTGCGCAGTTAGAAGATCCGACATCCTGCTGACTTGTTGCACCAGGCTGCAATGGAGAGGAAATGCCCAATTTCTTGGATCACAGTCTCCCAAATATTCCACTGTGCCTGTACAAATCATGACTTACAGTATGTAGGATCTCTTCAACAGAACTTGAGGAAACAAAGTCATCCAGGAGAGAAAAACTAGACTATTAACAACAGCAACAATAAAAATGATTGTAATTTTTGCCTAATAGCTTAATCTATTGCAATGCAGCACAATTTATCATCTTATAATTCAGTATATTTTGTGTTTACACTATTCATATGCAAAATCCCCAAAGTATCTTGAACTGAAAAACAATTTATCAGAGTAAACTGTTGGTAAATATAAACACTCAATTGCTAGTCAAATTATGAAACTGATAATCGAATGCACTGATTGAGAAATGCACTCAGTGTATGAGTGGACAGTAGTGCAACCATTAGGATACTTTGTGTAATGAATGGTAGCAATAGTACACTCTGATTACAAGTCATATCCTAAATATTTTTACTGGAGTAAAAAAAAGTTAAAGAGTTTTATAGTGTAAAGAGTGTTTTTCCATTACAAATTATGTTACTGAGTATTTTAAGGGTTATTTATGCATTAATGTTTGAGCAGCGTTTTGCTGTTGTGGGTGGTCGAGCTATTTGATGTATTCTACAGTTCAGTGTGTGACTAATTGTCTAGTTGCAGTTCACAGTTCAGCAGCCATATACTGTATCTCTCAGTGGTGAATGACAAATCTGAACAAAAGCAGCTACGGTAGTTTGGCCTTCTGTGTAATAAATTGTCTTTGTTAGCAAAGATCTGAAAAAGACTGAATTACAAATTGCATTTACTTATCATTAGTTAATCTAAAAATGAAATATGACTCATCTGCTTTGTAGATGTAATTGTGTGAGTCAGCGTGTGTGCCAGAGTCACTGTTGTTGTTTATTTCTGTGCCTGTCTAGTAGCAGGATCGTGACGTTTGTTTTGTACCGTTGATAATTCACTGAGTGGTTTCGTGCTGTGACTAAGATGCTGTTTTTCTATTTAGCTACTATGGATCTGTACATACTGTCCCTTCCATACTGTGGGAATTCTGTATAGTGTACCGTCGGCCTATGCAAGAGTATTGAGTGTTTAGGCATGGAGCTGTTTACAACTCTGTCTACTGTGAGTGCTCTTGGTCTTGTCATCTTGCTCTGTTCTGCGTCAAAGATGTTCTGTTGGTTATTATTTTTATTAGTTGGCAGCTAAGTGAATCTGCACAGAGGAAAGGGGAAAAAGTAGAGTCAGCAAACGTACACAGTTGTGTGTGTGTGTCTGTGTTTACTGGGGACAGAGGGGCAGTGTGTGGTGAGTCTGCTTTTGCTTCTTTCTGCTAGTTTCTTGGCAAAAAAAAAAAAAAAAAAAAAGCTACTACACAATGTTGTAATGATTGTGGAGAGACTGGTTTAATTATGTGCCTGGTTTCTGTCCCAATGTCTCGCCGGAGGCGGCGTAATGGATGTCAGTTTAGATTCTCGTTTCCAAAGCTTGTCTCATGATGCCTCAAAAACAAGCTGCAGCATGCAAAGCAGAGACACAGAAAACATATTTTTTCTCCTTCTTTCGCTCCCAACCGTCCCCTCTTTTCATCCTTCAATTCTGATTTCCCCACTGCTCTGACTCCTTTAGTTTCCATCATCTACTTTTATAACAAAGAGTGAATCATACACACAAACACTGAAGTTGATAGTTTCTTCTTGCTACCTCATCTTGCTAAGTGTGTTTTTTTTAAATGTAATTACATCTAATTGGTTTTATTTCATGAGTCATAAGTTTCCCACACGGTAGAAGAATTACATTTAACAATATAGCTTCAATGACCTTTGAATATGCAGCAGCTTTGTCACAATACCTGTGATAAGTTAACTGATCTTGCATTATGTGTTGAAACATAATTAGCCTCATATGAATCTGTGGACACGTTTCTGTTTACTTGCTGCAGTATGTGAATATGCTTAAACTTAAATGATTCATTTGACATTTTTGGGGAATATGAATATTTGCTTTTTCACTTGAAGAGACAACTGATTCCGCTGTTGTGTTTGTGCAATGAATATATAGCATCTGGTTAGCTTAGGGTACAGACTGGGAAAGGAAGTCACTGCACGCCTGCAGCTCTGTCCAAACATAGCAACATCTGCCCACCGGCACCTCTAAAGCCAGAGATATATAGACAACCAGCTGTCTCTGGAACATAATTGTCAAAGTGCTACACATGTTACTGGAGGATGAGGCTGAATTTCTTTTCCCTTTTTTTTCTTAGTTAGAGATCACAGCTGAAGAACTGACAGCGGTGCCCCTGCAGATGGTCTGTGAGTCCCACATCATGAAAATATTTCTCCAGTGTTAGAAGTGAAAGTTCAGAAACACCAACCAATATTTGCCAAGATGTTTGATGATTCGCTCTGTTGGATTAGTCTGCTCATTAAACACCACAACACTGAGCCTTTCAGTGCAGAGCAGCTGGCTGTCCCTGCACTGCCCCCAGTGTTCATGTGCATTTTGTATCTTGAGGTCATGTATTGTTAATTTATCTAAATGTCTGCATTAGACAGCTATTATCTGCATGCAAACGTGTAGTTAAAAGCAAGACATATCTTTCCTTTAAAAATTGCCAGTCTCTTTGCTAAGCTAAGCTAACCAGTAGCTGGTCATATGAGTATCTGATATGAAAGTGGTACATACTCTTGTGAAATTGAACATTCCTCGAATGGCAAGCTGTTCCTTTGGTCCCATGTGCAGCTATTGTTCCATTGTAATCTGAATGCATTTCACAGAAAACAACATTACTAGAGAGCTTCTTCTTAATGATGAATAGGTTACAGTATAATAATGTGAAGTAGATGGTAGCTGCACAGCAAGACAGTATGTGCATTGGATTACTAAATAATACATCTAATGTAGCCTGTACTGTACAGCAGTGTAGCTGAGTGTGTAGAGGGTTTCACATGATATAATCAAGATGGTTTTGTTCATCATGAGGGGATAAGAAGCTGACTGTAAACAAAGGGAACAAGACCAACCGTGTGCAGCCACTCAGTGACACAGTGAGGACACTTAGGCACAATTGGTCTTTGGCCTAAATGCTAAAATGCTCTCAATGACAATAATGGTGCTCTCCATCTTGATATGTTATACACAAGCAGCAACCTCTAATGCTGAAAAATGAAGCCATCACAGATGTACCAAAAACCTGTACCTCTTCAAATGGCTGCTTGAGGCTGGCTCCAAAAGCAAATCGATCCCCACAGACTCCTACTTCAACTTTACAGCAGAAATAAACATGTTTGCAACCAGGTCTTTTAAGCTAATTTCCTCCGACCTTGACAACTAATATTGTCTCTTCTAAATCCAATAGTAAAGGAACATTATAAATCTGTCTAATAAATGATACTACTGGCTTCTCAGTACCAACTCTGTGTTAATTCAAGCCCATTATCGCAAAATATCACAATTGAAAGAGAGAGGAATGCTCCTAACAGCTAAGAATGCAGCTTATAGATTGTGCTGCAAACAGCAAAGGAACATCGTGAGGGTGGTTCTGATGTGAAATGTGGCCTTCAAATCATGTTCAAATGAGGGAAATTCATGGTGACTTATCTATCTGTAACAAGTGAGGACTGAAAATTTCAGCCTGACATTCCTAAAATTCACCATTATCACAGGGGAAAACAGTTTGTGATCGCTTAAATGTGTCTGTCAGATCCAGTTCCCCCTGGATTTGTGTCATGGTTTGCCTCCTGTTTGTCCTGCTTGTGAAATTTCCCGTGTCTTGTCTTCCTGTGATTACTTCATGTGTCTCACCTGTGTTAATTGCCCCACCTGTGCCTCATTTCTCCCTCGTGTATTTACCCTCAGCGTTTGCCCCTTGTTGACTGATCTGTGTTCATCGCCTGTGTTCATGCCAGCTTCTGTATTCAATAGTGCGTTTGTTCATTTCATTTTCAATAAATCATTTCTTCATCCCACCGTAGGCTACTTGGTTCAGAGTCTCTGTCTCTCTGTCTCTGTAAATTTGCTAGGAAAATCACAAATGAGTGAAATTCATACTGCTGAATTGTCAACTTTAACAAGTAGGCTAAGTCCTGAAAATTTGACCCGATATTCATGAATCCATCATCATCCTGACAGCTGGGATTGCGGCTGTGATCTGTGATCCTCCTGTTATCTGTTTGTCTCATTGCAGTTTTGGTAGCCTAATTAGCATGTTTGATTTGTTGTTGGTCTGGGTAGACTGCATGTAGAATTTAACTGGCCATAGGGAGCTATCATTGTTTATTTCACCTCCGCTCAATTCATCATCACCACAGAGAGACCGAAAAGACGTTGGAGTGATAACTTAGTCCCATGCTGGACATGACATGACAATGAATTCCCATTCTGGTGATATAACACTATCCTTTTCTTTCTTTTTCACATCTTCACATCTCTCTTTAGAGACGTTTCCTCCTCCCGCCCTCTCTCCTTCTCATTTTCTTTTTCAAAAGCTTTTTGGCAGCATGCTATTATGAACACTTAATGTTCCTCAAGGTCAGAAGTGATTTAAAGCACTAATTGGTTTTGAGGCACTACTTCTGCTGCAAGGGGCTGCCATCAAAACACAATCCAAGACAGGCATAAAATGTAGCTTTCATATTTTAGGATGGAAAACAACACACAAAAACTGCATTTTTAATGTAAACCATTCTTATCTTATGAATGCAATTAGCTTGGGAAAATAAACTGCACTGTTTAGCAAAACCTAAAAGTCAGTGTGAGGAGTCTCCATGTCAACGAGGGTGAGTGACTCAGTCTTTCAGAGACAAGACGTCCTCTGAGCATATTACCTCCTACACAATAAAGTTTCCAGGGTGAAAAGAAACAGAGAAAGTAAGGCACAAAATAGCACAGCAGCTGCTGCTTTGTCACCTTTGGCCTCCAGTTTTTGGATGTCTCTGAAGATGAGTTTCACAAAAAAAAAAAACTTTAATTTGCATGTGTCCTATCTTTTTATTTGTTGTACTGTACATTGACATCTGTTGACATTGTATATTGTACATCTCATTCATGAGCAAAACACACACATGGTGATAGCTACAAGTTTAATTCCTCAGTAGTAGTAGGTGTTCCACTCACACTGCCTGCTCTCGCTCCAACCTTCCGTTTTACTGGTTGCCAGTTACAGCAGAAGACACATGACATCAACATCAACATAATGCTGTTGCCACAGAGATCATTCCATACCGACGTTGCCAACGTAACCAGATGTAAATATTTATATATTTCGGACCCGCCGAAATTTATTAAACAATTATTTATTTTTAAAAATCAGTAAAATTAATACTTTTATTCTGCACCCCTCTAGACATTATATGGATGAAAAAGTTGTAGCTATGACCTTTAAAGTTATAACTGGATTTATGTATCAAATATGTTACAACACTTTTATTTAGCCATGTGGCTTTAGAAAAGTGTGTCTGCGAGCTAAGTCACATTCACACTATCTTTTAAAATATGTAATACAGCCATCTTGTGCTGGCGTATTGACTTTCTTCAAGGTTTTCTGCCATTGTCAACAGAGAGGTGACACAAGCTTTGACTTTACCTTCTGTGTGTTGCCCTCTGCACAATGAAATAACTAAGACAGAGAAATAGGCAGGGGGAGGAATGATACAGGACAACAAATCTAATTTGGTCACCTTAGGGTTTGGCTTTTCGCTCTGGTGACGTGTGTTTGCGCAAATGAGAACCAAGGGCACTTGCCTGAAAATGAATTTAAAAAAGGACTCTATTTTTCCACTTCTGCGAAAGGAGGGGTGCACTGAGAGGCGGCAGTGTCATTCAGAGGACTGTACCGTTTGAAATGACTGCACAAGGTCTGAACCTTGACTTTGGCTATTCATCGGTGTCCATGTTTCACAATCAGGAGACATAGTATAATAGGAAAATACTGTGTAGTTAGAGTGAATAGGTTATGGAAATGTCCCAGTGTTGTTAACTCAGTGTTTAAAAATGGTTCATATTTACACAGAATAAAATCCAGTAAAAGGCAAAGAAGCTGGTTGGCGCTCACTGAATGTTGTTTCAGTACCATGTTGGACTGTGTTGAATAACTGTTGTGGCTTCTATGTATATGTTTTTCACCCACCAGGGACGGCAGCAGCAGCAGCAGCAGCAGCAGCATAGAAACCCTACATTGTGTGCAAAAATGGAAAAGAGGCTGTGCAAATCAACCCCTACCGTATCTCTGAGACAGACAATAAATCAGGTATAGAATATTAATAACGCAGCATCAGCTGTAACAGAAGTATTGTATGTGTTGCAGCAGCTTAAAGGGATAGTTCAACATTTTGGCAAATCGGCCCATTGCCATAATCCCTATAGTTTTAGGAGCAGGTTTGTTACCTTTAATTGTTAGTGCAAGCTATTTTTAGATCGGCGGAGCAGAGCTGTGAGCTGCCCACTGTGCCCAGAGCTACGCTACGGAGGCTAATGGAATTTCTTGATTTTGCTCATCAAATACACAATCCAACAACTCCAAAACACTCTGGTGGACAAGTTGTGACCTTGCACATTCACCACGCTATGCAATAATAACAGAATGTTACGAGACAGAGTTGTTTTCAAGGCAAATGCAGAGACTGCTTGCCAAAAAAATGCCCTGAACGGGAATGCGCATCAGCTGTTTTGCATGAATTTACCTCGAAAACAACTCTGTCTCGTAACATTCTGTTATTATCTCATAGCCTTGGAGTTGTTGGATTGTGTATTTGATAAGTTTGATGAGGGAAACCAAGAAATCGTTAGCCTGCACCGACAATTAAAGGTAACGACCCTACTCCTAAAACTATAGGGATTATGGCAATGGGCCAATTTGCCAAAATGTTGAACTATCCCTTTAAGAGAAGGGGCATATATTTTATAAAATGAAATAAAACACTATTTGTTACAATACTTTTTTTCAGCAATAACAATGAAATCTATTTATACAATTGTTTCATTACCTCTATGTGGTTTTCGTCATTAGTGGCAGAGTATGCCATTCCTTCCCTGGATTCAATTACATACCTCGGGATGAGACATTAAGCAAATAAGAGCAAAGTATTTTCTCAGTGTCAGAGACTGTCAGAGATTTGAATGAATTGTGCTTTATACTTAATGTGTTTTATTATGCTCTATACAGTTCTTTTATTGAGTTTCACAGCATCTATACTGTATTCATTATCAGGTGTTTCTGGGAGAAGAGTTGATACAAAACAAAATAAAGACATTTCATCACAGTGAAATGTTCCCATAACGTGTTTTTGTTTAAAATAAATACATTACTGTTCATCTGATTGTGGCATCCACTAGTGTGCATGAAGTGTTTTTTTTTCTTTTTTTTCGCTTCCTATAATTCACTGTGAATTGGACGCCCCTCCTGGTAACAGATGTAGTGGTGACACATGCCCCTCAAGGTTTTGAAGATGTGAAAAAGGATGTGTGGGTACATGTCCTCCAAGCCTCATCTACATGGCTGCCCTGATGGCCACTACATATTCATTCTGCCTTACCAGCAGCCTGCCCAACAGGAGGCTAAAGATGAGAGGGTTTCAATTCGCCAGCATCAATCATGCAATCAAATATTACAGGCCCAGCAATCAGTGCAATGATGTGCCAGCCCCTGTGCCTGTGCACGCCTGTGTGTGCAGTCGCACATTTGGCACAAACAATTTCAGCAATTCCAGCAATTATGCGTTCCTGTCATAACAAGATACTGGCTGTACAGAAGGACTTTACATTCAGCTATTCAGAGCTTGTCATACACATAGACTTCTCCAGGCCTCGACGTGTAGCCTCAGGTCAATTCACAATAAATTTGTATGTGCAGCATCTCCTGTCTGGTTTGGATGCTGCAGTGTGCCACTGTTACATTTGCATTTCAGCCCTTCTGTTGAATTGGAAGGGTAAAATGTACTGTCATATAAAGGTTTCCAACCTGGGACTTAGATGTGGCTAAATCCAGTTTGAGTCACAAAAACTCTGAATAAATTTCAAGTGCTGTCTTTATGTCAAAGTGTTGAGAGACATTCACAGCTCACACAACACTGATGAACAAAATCATTGACAGAGATGAGAGGGAAAGTTTCTATGCTCCTTATCTGTGAGTCAGATTATTAGGCTAAACAGTGAACTGCTCCATTCAGCTGCAGAGCTGGGGTCATAAATGTGAACGATGGTTTCTCACACTATCATTTGATGCATCATTCGGGCTGTTTAGATTTGGCTTGCGATTTGAAAGCAAAGTACAGCACACCAATGATGCCTCAATACCACTGTACTGCTGCCAGCATCCCCTGTGTTTTTATTATTATCAATAACTATAATATTAGTGGAAATATTGGTCTTCTCTATAATAAGATAAGAATTACTTTATTAATCCCCAAAGGGAAATTCATTTGTCTGTCATTTGCAGAAGAATTCAAAAGCCTGATGGCTGTATGAAGGATCTGCTGTATCTCTCAGTCCAGCAGTATTTTCCTGTCATTGTAATATGTGTGTGTGTATCTATACACATATATATATATATATATATATGATGAGAAAGACGGAAAAAAGCTATGTGTCCACATTGAAAATTCAGAGGCATTTTCACTTGTCAAAACAATTAATAGCTTTAATAGTTTATTAAAGTTGCTTTTCAGTTTGTTTACAGGTATAGGCGTTTATTACCAAACCAAAGCACAACAGAAATATGAATATATCCGAGATCTAAATGTACAGATGGAATGAACTCTATCATGATGAAAATAAATACAAGATACCTTAAATATATTTTCTCTTTATAATGTAGTGATACAAGAAAATCGCACATTTTTTACTTTTACATTTGAGACCAAGACGTTGTCTCAGGCTGAAGGATAAGGAGAGGTAACTAAGAGAAAAAACTGACCACTGTATCTAGCATTACTGCAGATAGATGTCAGGGCAGGTGTAGCTTTTATAATAACAGCTTTTTTTCTCATTCTCTGCACATGACATTAAGGTAGCTAAAGAAAAGAAATACAGTTCTACAATATCATACAACATTATACAAGCCAGGATCTAAAGGAACTGTTCCTGAAAGCTCTTGGCCACAGTCATCAGCATGCATGTTGAGGCAGCAGTAACCCTCCATCTCCTCATCCTCTTTTCTTTTTCAACCACTTTAATTTTATTCACCAGTAAACAACTCCTCACAAGCCTAAAACACTACAGGCGATGTCATTTTCTTCCCAGTTCAGGACTGATGTAGTAGCCTACACCAGCGTCTTCTTGGCTTTTCTCCACTGAAATAATTATCAGACAAGTACTGCAAAAAAGGAGGCCATAGCACAAGTCAGGGTTGTGAATAAAAACATAAATGAAAAAAAAACTGGCTTTTGCATTGCAGAAAATCAGTCACTTTCAAGTCTATAAATTGGCTATAGGGTGTCAACTATCCCTTTGATGCAAGCGGCACAATAATGAGCAGTCGAAGTCAGAGGAACATTAAAAGATGCTGCTGGAGAATGCTGGGTGACGCCATTGTCTCTGGCTCCCGTTGCTTTCAAACACATGGATGCCTTTTGAATTCTTCTGTGTGCGTATGAGCATTTAAATGCATGTGTGTGTATGTGTATGTGTGAGTATGTGCGTGTATGTGAGTGAGCGTGTGCATGCAGGTGGGTGGGTTGCTGCGCCGATGTGTCTTTGTCCGTGTGACAGTGTAGGCAGTAGATGTGACGTTCTGGATTCACTCGTTAGTTGTTAGTCATAATCCACCAGGAAGCTGAGGAAACACACACACACACACACACACACAGAGGGAGAGAGAGCGAAAGTTAGGTCACTTCACGACAGCCTGCTGTTTAACTCAGGCAATTCATGACTCCTCAGGGAGTCATCAGGCTACATTTACAAATCATTAATCTAATTTACATTTTTATTAACCTCCAATTTTTCCAATTTATTAAGCTAAATATTTATATCAGCCAACAAACTAATATGATTTGCATCGTTTGAGGAAGGCAGCAATCAAAACAGGGCAACTGAAAAAAACACAGAATATAATATAATATTCATATTATATCCATTCATATAACATTCTGCACATTGTTCCCTTGTTTAACAGCTATATTGTTTTTACATGTACGTCACAAACACAGGGCAGATACAAAGCAAATCTAGCGCAGTATCTGCATTTTTTCTTTTCTTTTTTTTTGACCAATCAAAAGTGTGGCATATTCTCTTCAATCTGGTAGAATTTGATATTGGTACTGCTGAAATTTACAGAGTTATTGGGCTTTTTATTTTGCCATCCATCCAAAAAAGCACTGTGAAACCAAGGCAAAGTTTAGTGTCTGCAAAGAGGAACTGTACTCCTTACATTCTATAAGTTACTCTATAATTCCATTGGAATAAAACCAAGGCAAAGTGTCGTATCTGTAGCTAATACCAAGCCAAAGTGCAGTATCTGCACCAAAGCCAAGGCAAAAGTGCAGTATCTGCCATAAAACGGTCAAAATTGGTCAGAAAGACAAACTACAAAATGCATTTAATTCAGTCCGCCTTTATCTAATCAATTATAGACTTGGTAGTTATTCATAATTTGATGCTTAAACCTGACAATGAAAAACACAAAAAGCTGTTTTTCTCAGTTTGGCATTTTTACAGATACTGCACTTTGCCTTTGTAGGGCCGAAATGATCTTACAGTATGTTTAACCTGGTGCTTATTTTTAACCTGACCTTTTCAGTCAGAGAAAACCACTCACTCGCTACAGCCCTTCCACAGTTTCTTGGTTGGTAATCAAAGAAAGTTGGACAGGACAACCATGTTCTTAAAACACAAGGCTGTAGGGAAAAAAAAAAAGAAAAAGCGGAGCCAGTGTTCAGTGACAGTCAGCGGCACAGACAATAATAGCTGCAGGTAGGAGCAGCAGAACGCTGTGAGTTATTTATTTTTCTATTATTGATTCCAGAGTCAACTCCTTCCTGTGCTTCTGACGTGCACCTCATAAACTATCCTCCTTCTTCCTCCCAATCAGTGCATCACGACTGCACTCTTATTCTCAGTGGCCAAACGCCTCAGACGCTCAGGGGCAAAGTAAGCCACTAATAATGTCTGCACTGAGACCGGCAGCGTCTCAGAGCAGGCAGATGAGTTCTTTCTGGAAAAAGCATCTTGGTGATTGTTTTAGTAGATGAAGAAAAAAAAAAACCTCAAAACTTATCAATGCGCAGGAAGGTGAAGCATCAACACGCCAGGACCAGGAACTGGTCTGTTTGCATCTAATGATGAGTGATAAAGAAGCTGATTTCCAGTAATTTCCCCATGAGGCTCAACACTTTATACACTGGTTATGCTGAGGTTGTATTTCTCCGACTCTGTTTACCAACATGAGATTTTTCTGTGCTGTCTGTTTATATCGGCTTTCAAAAATGACCCATATCTGATTCCTGTGTTTACACCAAAACTCTACAGTTTATGTCTGACACAGTCGGCGTGCCCGCATGTGAATCACAGATGTGGAAGTAAACAACCATGTACAGTAACCTAGCAACGATCACAACCCCTTGCAGCCCACGCAGCAAAATCCCCATCTGCAATGGACGCAAACAGGCTGAAGTAATAATTAACGCCACTGTTTTCTGCATCACATTTTTTAGAGGGCCTGCAACAACTTAATCAAATGTCAAGATGAGAGAGAGAGGGGAGTTATGATTGCAGCCGGGGCTGGAGTGGCAGTGATTCATGCCGCTCTCTCATCGATCCTGATGAGGAGTCAACGACGCGGCGACAAGAAATAAGTAATGTGCGTCAGATGTAAGTCACGTTGCCAAGAATACGGTGCCTATCTCATTATGCAAAATGTGAAAGAACCCAACAAAATACTTGATACCCTTTGTTTTTACATCCTGTATTACTGATCTGTGCATGTGAGCCATCACCGGATTCAGCAAACTTTGAAACAGATAATGTAAAAATAGTGTTTGGGGAAGAAGATCCCCACTTGGATCTTCAGTTCATCAATTATTTGCACTTCCACAGTAAATTTCTGTTTTGAAAACATTTTCTTCCTTCAGACTCAATAAGCAAAGTCCCAAAGTGTTATTGTCAGGGGGGGGGTGGGAGGATGAAAACTCTGGATGCACCCCCGGTTTCCACAGATGGGAGGTTTTAGTGCATCCAAACATATCACCACACACCAAAGTATCATCACACAGCGGACACTGAGCCAAAACCCCAAGAATCTGGAGACACACACTGATCAGTCAGCACATTAACTAATCATACCTCTGAGCTGAGCAGGAGCCTGTGTGGGAAAGACTGTGACGCCAGGCCAACATAATGATCTATAGCTGCGCCTACTTCTAGAGAACTTTTTTTCAAAGTAGTAAACCCATGAAAGTGTTTTAGCATGCATATTTAAAGGTACATTGTGAGCAAGCAACTCAATCGTATTTTTCATGCTGCATTCACATGAAATTGGGCAGACGGCAGACGGACGACAGCCGCTGCACGTAACGGCATAAACAAGCCTTTATGTAAACAAGTCTCTCGACCTACTGTGACTAAATTGACATCTGGTTTGTTACCGACGGCCGTCTGCCCAAATGCACGTGAATGCAGCATCAGTGTAACGCTCCATTCCTCCTCACTGCGTTACCGTGGTGACTTTTCACAGACGCCACCTCAACCTGAGCCGACAGCTCCGGTGTCTCCGCTGAGTTTCCGTGGTTTCTTACCGTCACGCTGCCACTGAACGTAAAAACATGGCGACACCACATGGCAGCCAGCACCGAGCTTACCCGCTCCACGTAGATATGAATGATATGAACGACAAATTCAGAGCTTACCGCAACACTTCAGTTTGTTGATGGGGGCAATTACTGATTAATGAAAAACAGACTTTTGAACCAAATAATCAATTTTCATGAATAGATAACAGGAGAAGTTACACAATGTCCCTTTAAAAACACCAGCAACACTTGAATGTCCAGCAAAAGGCTGAATAGCAAGTCAATGATGCTATTTCAAAGCTATTCTAAAGTGTGGGGATCCCTGACATGGATGCTGCAAAATCAGTATGTCATTTTCAAGTCTGCTGTATATCCAGGATACATTTCTAAAGATGCTCTTAAAAAGACGATGAATTTCTGCCGAGGAGAAGCAGGGCTCTCTGCCTGTGTGACCTCACAACAACTCTGAGAGCAACAGAAAATGTTGACGGCAGTCAGGTTTGAATTGTGAGTACCTGCTCCACTTGTGGGAGTTTTGGGCTGAATGTGCACTGACTTGTCTGGAGAACAAAAAACTGGACTCATGAATTATGCAGGAACACCAAATAAGAAATATCTGTGCTTCACACCGCAATAAAACTGGCACGCTGTCTTTCTTTACAGACATTAAACCACACCTATGTGAGCTGATGTCACAGTAACAAGGTACACACTGACACACACATCGTATACACACCTGGCAGCAACATTGTAGATACCACTTCAGCATCCTCCAGCATGTCAATGACGCAGCGCTGGAAATCTTTACTGCTGTTGGACTGCAGATAGCTAGAGAGACAGACAACAAAGAAGCAGAGCAGGAATATGTAGCATAAAGAACAAGAAAGAGAAATGGTCAGAATGAGCTGACTTGAGCATCAGTTTGCAAGGAATGCATGACAGGCGAGACACTACAGGCAAAAACACTGTTTTTAATGCACTGTTCAATTTTGAGATTTTGGGCTATTTTTCTTCTTTAACATGTATTCTTTCAGAAAAGTTGGGGAAAAAATGGTAGAACATCCACATTGAGGTGGTTATTTTACTTCATTTTGTCTCTTTTGTTGGTAGATTTCTCCTAAATTCACCAAAAGTTAACAGCTACTGTGACATACTGTGCTGTGCTTGTTGTCTGACCCAGGTCATGTCAGGTATCATTGTAAAGCTCTCTCTCTCCTGAACAATAATGTAGGCTCATTTCCTCCATATCCACAACCAATCGTAAAAGTATGATTTACATAATCTATGGAATTTTACAGTACAAGTCTTTAAAGGCCGTTTTCTCAAAATGAGTTTTTCCTCAGACTCTGGGCCCGAAATCTCCACTTCAGCAGCACTTACAGACACCAAACCTTCCAGTTTTATTCCTGTCTATATTCTGAAGGTTTTTACAGAGGGGATTGTTGATATATCATTCAAAGCCTATTTAAACAACATTTTATTCCTAAAAACAGGCTGGTGACAGTATTTTCTCATTTACATGAGTGATAAAAAGAGATATCCAAAACCCCCTCTTTAAAAACTTCAGACTCTAATATGTCAACAAAATAGGGGCTTTATCCATTTTTCAGATTTCATTAGATATTGCCTCATTTATTTAAACATAAAATTGGACAAAACTTGTGTAATACAAAAAATATTTGTCTTAATGTAAGTGATAATCTTGGGAGGTTTCAT
Source organism: Trachurus japonicus (assembly GCF_045865225.1). Taxonomy (NCBI): domain Eukaryota; kingdom Metazoa; phylum Chordata; class Actinopteri; order Carangiformes; family Carangidae; genus Trachurus; species Trachurus japonicus. The sequence continues at coordinate 34,744,888 of NC_140911.1, forward strand.
GGTGATATCTGTTAGTTAAATTTTTTACCCTATTCACCTGTAGTCTTCCCTTAATTCTACTAAACAAAAGAGTATTTCAAAAATCTGAGCACAAGTTCTGAATGACAGATTAATGTATTAATTGATATGTATATGGCATAGATTCCATTTGAAACCATGTTAGATGCATCCTTCTTGTGTGTGTGTGTGTGTGTGTGTGTGTGTGTGTGTGTGTGTGTGTGGTGTGTGTGTATGTAAAAGAGCACGTGTGTGTGCGTGCGTGCTGAGAGATGGGCCATCTGCTCATCTTCACTGGTGGGGAACATTTCCATCAAAAAGTTAAGAGTGCCAAATAAGTCTGCCAATATCTGATACACACACATTCATGCACACACATACACACACACACACACACACACACACACACCATACTGACCTCATCCAGGAGATGCGGTCTTGCCAGAACTCATACATTATGTAACACGACTTTCCCGGGAGCTTGTGAACGGACACACTGACAGGAGGATAGAGAACAAAAGTAGAGTGGGGCAAGAAGAGGATACAAAGTGTAAGTGAGTTTTCACTGGGCGAGGATAAATCACATCAAGACTTTGACTTCTTTGAAAGATGAAGAGATAGAAGTGCCAGTAGCCAGGGAGAAAAGTAAGAAAGACAGAGCGTTAGAATAAAACTTGTTTTCATTAAGTTATAAGTGTAATGTAAAACTTCATTCCTTCAACTTCAGTAATGTAAATCAAACATGTGAATGCTAATCCTTCCATTTCACTCAAGAACATCTGTTTCGACAATTTAAACTCCTGATTCGACGCTGCCTCAGTGCTGAAGAAGACATCAATGCAGCAGAGCCTGACACAGTGTTTTAAAGAGATATATTGAATACAATCAAAGACACTCACTGCAGGTTGTCAGAGTGGGCTGAGGTGGCATCGATGTAGCTTTTCAGAACTTTCTGAAAGTTGTCCAGATCTTCAGTGGTCACTGACATCTGCCTCTGAACCAGCAGGATGTTCTGCGGATGACACAGTGAGAGACAGAAATGAGGGATGAAGTGGGCTGACACATTAAACAAACATTGTCAAGATGGAAGAGTTTTGAAAACCCCTGACGGACGACTTGCTGTACCTTCCTCAGGGTACATAGATCACCGTCCCTGACAAACAGATGAGGTATAAATAAATATATGTCATGCCTCTTTGAATTTATGTTGCAAGCTCTGACTTTAAGTCCTTTCAGTTTTGTTTGTCATCAAGTGGAAACAGCTGCGTGAAGAAGGACGGAGACGAAAACTGAAGCCAGACAGTGGAAATCAAGGACCTCTTTTAAGCTCTAATGAATCAAAAACCCAGCAAACTGATTATTACATAAGAGAGCACTGAGGCTAGACTTGAATTATAATAACTGTGTTGCCATGATACCTCATGAGTGTCTTTAAGTGTAGCTTGTCATTGTTTTCATATAATATATTGACAGTAGAAGCAGGATATGCTATTTACATCTCAACCAAATCTGAACACACAATTTATTTGTCACATTTCACCCCCCTCCAGGAAACTGTGGTCCCTTATCTGGCATGTGGCCTACCAGCGTACCACATCCACACCCCGCCCTCTTTATATTGTCAACAATACAGTGCTGTGAGCGAGTCATTACTGCAGTAAAGCCTGTCTTATGTCCTCTTTTCACTTCACTCACATAACAAAAACCCAAGACTTCTGAGTATCTCCACTAGAAAAATGGAATTTAATTTGTGATGCTCAAAGTGTTTAAAAATAACAGTTAAGCGCTGAACGGTCCACAGATGTCCCTAGGGAGAGTTATCATGATATCAAAAATAGTTGCTATGAATACAGGAGGAAAATAAATTATAGCCTCCTTTGTTGTCTTTGTTTTAGAGGTAGATGTCTTGAAACAATCTGCCTGAGCAGACAACATTTAATGTGAGGAAGAATAATACGCAAATCATCTCCACTGTTAAGGTACAGCTATTGAAAGAGTTTCTGAATACAAATATCTTGGACTTTGGATCGACGACAAAGTCACCTTCAAACATCATGTATCTAATCTGGTCATTAAACTAAGACAATAGGCTTTTTCTACAGAAACAAATCATCCTTTCCTTTTCACTGCAGGAAGAAACTTATTGAGGCAACTTTCATGTCAGATTTTGACTATGGAGACATCTTATACAGGCATGCATCAGCTACAACTTTACATCCACTTGACACCATATATCATTCAGCCCTGAGGTTTATTACTGGAGACAGCTACAACACTCATCACTGTGACCTGTTTTACAAAGTTACAACAACTCACTAGTATCTATTAATGCAGGTCTATCGCACACACTCAAAAGACTGGCTCACACTGCAGGTTCCCAATATTAACACTGAACTTGGAAAGACCAGTTTCTCTTACTGTGCACCTACAACCTGGAACACTCTGCAAAATCATTTGAAACTTACCTCACTTTTATCAATAGGACAATTTAAAACCATAACTACATCTTATTTTTACCTTTAACTGCTCCTGCTTTTAACTACACATTATGTTTCAATTTATCCTTGTCACCTTTAACTTACGGTATAATGTTATACTTTTGTATGTTTCAAATGTCTTGTCTTCTGTCCTTATGTTTCATCTTGGCTATATTGTAAATGAGGTTACTCCTCAATATATCTCCAAGTTTAAATAAAGGTTATGAAATGAAATGAATATATCTCCTTTATTAGATTTTTCAATTATACAATTATGCATTGTTGGATTTTGTCACTCAGCTCTTCCTCACAAGGAAATCTACATTCATTAGTTTTCATATTGGTAGCTATCTAGGTATTATAAAAGCCTAAAAGAAACACACCCAGCCCATATGGAAACATGTTAAAACAGACTTTCACTTTACTGCTGTAGTGTCAGTAATTTCTTTTTGTGAAGATGTTAACTCAGACCCAAACTAGCCGCTTCTCTCTCATTTTAAAGTGAGGCCAGCAAACATCAACTGGCCCTTACTGCTCACTGCTTGACATTTAAAATGAGGACAGTGAACAAAATGGATGTCTAAAATGCAATTTCAAGAGAGACTGATTGCTTGGTGCAGCTGAAAAAGACTTTAAATAATATCATGTCAGCTTTGGGAACATACTCTAAATACTGGAGGCAGAGAGAATCAGATGAAGCAGAATATCTGGGGAGAGTAGAATCATAGGACAGGTGTGCAGGATTTATGGGAATATTGCAATCATGATTATGTTTTCATTAGTGCATAATCACCTGAAACTAAGAATCATGATATTTTAATTTGCTTAGAATGAATACTTCAAACCTACATGGGGAGAAGCTGCTCACTATCATGTTTCTATTGAACATAATGGACAAATCCAATCCTCGGCTCTAGAAAGAGCCATGTTTTTATGTTGCTTGAAGGCCTTGGTTGGTGGCAATCTGCAGCCTGACCACTAGGTGCCTCTAAATCTGACACACGGGTCCTTTCGATATTTACTTAGAGGAAAATTGTGCTAGTAATGTGATATTTTTGATTAACTATTGTGATACTGAATCCCTGGTATTTTATGTAGATAATGTGCATTATGAATGTTAAATGATCTGAGCTGAGTAAGGACATAAGGATGACAGAAAGACAACATCTGAAAACACTGTTCACCATTTATCCACCAAAGAAAAAATTAAATAAAACTAGAGATCTAGCCAGTGTATACCCAGTCTAACCAGTCTGAGGGGAGGTCATTCTCTATGGTGGTGATCATTGCAGAGAGCAAGCTTTAAATATTGTCAGTGATTGAGTCCGGCCAGTGTTCTGCTCTCAGTGGTGACTTACAGACTTGTACGTGCTGGCCAGTGTGTCTTCTTTCAGTGGCTCCAGCTTAGGACTCTAAAACAAAAAAAAATAAAACACATGAGAAAAATCTGCTGGGTCTGCTGAGCATTTGGCTAATTAGTGCTGCCAGAAGTATGGATATAAAGTACTGTAATTAAACCACTGAACCAATGTCTGCATGTGCCTTCAAAACTTTTCTGCTAGGATATTTGAAAAATATTCTATATATACAGAATGCATTCAGCACATGTAGGCTATCTGAAGTATAATTTGTTTAGACAAGTAAAATAAAATAAAGTAAAATAAATCCCATAGGATGTTTGTACCTTTGCTTATTACCACTCATAGTTGGTACTACTTGTAGTGTAAAAATGCCCACTGTATTTATCCTGCTAATAATATATTTGTCTTTAAAAGGGCCTTGTGTTTATTATAGCTAAACATGTAACCGGGATGATGAAACAGTCTGAAACAGTGCTCTACTGAGAATAAATAAAAAATGTACAATCACAGAAAAACAAGTAGGAAATATAATCGTATAATCTACGACATTTATTTCTTCTAACCTTACCCTGGGGCTGTATGTAGCCTATCAATATGTTGTTATGGATAATGAAATAAAGTAAATGTAATAACATGGAAGGAGTTTTCATTCTTAAAGGTTATGGTTCTTGTGTGGTTATCTGTGTGTATACAGACAGTGAACCTAACCTCTGAGGCAGAAAACTCATTCGGTTGCATTTGAGATTTGAGCTGGGGAAAGGAGCAAGATGTGTGTGATGATGTGGGGATGGATATTGCACTCAGAATATCCTACAGGTTATGAATTGCTTTGATATTCCACTCTTGAGTCTCCCTCTGGGTGGACAAAACCGAAGACTGGAGAGAGAAATGTGCTTTGAGAGACTGAAAGGAGGGAAAATGAACATCAAAAAGTGGGAATAACAGGAGCTAATAAAGAAAAGAACAGGGACAAAGAATGAGATGGAGCAGAAGGAAAATGAGGTGATGAAAGAGGCTTGTAGGAGCGGTGATGAGAACGGGTCATTGGATAACGAATGAGACAGGAGAGGTGACTTTGCTTTGTGTTTGATGAATGCACAGTTCTGCAGAAGCATTGTTCTTACACTGTGAGGGCTTGTATTATTCTTTGTGATTGTCTGAGTAAACATTTGACGATAAATTTCAAATGTGAAACAGGCCTGATGAAGAAATCTGTTGTTTTCCACAGCTAAAACCCACTTATTTACTTTTCAATATTCTCAACAGATTGATGAGTGTGTTTTATGTTTTTCCCCCTTTTCCTGTTTTATTTTGGTGTCCCCATGTGTCTTCCACTCCTGTGATTATCTGTCCAATCCTGTGTAACGTGTTGTTGTCTCTCTCTAGTCTCTGTGCTCCATTCCCTCTGCACCAATTTGTCTTTGTTCCCTGCTGGGAGAGTATACCAGACATTTCCTACTGTTTGACCAGTTTCTGAGTTTTTGACCTCAGCCAGAGCTTTTTGATATTTTTTGCCTGCCTGCCGGTTTACCGAACCTTTTCTCCAGTAAAGACTTTGATCTGAGAGACTAGATTCTGCCTCTGGTCGCGGATTTGAATCTTTCGCCATGTGCTTTCAGTCGACTGTGAAACCTTCATGTTGATCTTTCACATGTTATATTTTGCTTTCTTTTCAACATCTTTGTTACAGCACTAATCAGTGAGCTCTTGTATCTTGGTTATGATCAGATAAAACACTGATGCTGTTATGAACATGTATACAGGAACATGAATGACCAGGTTTCTCATGCTCAAAGGAAGAGCCATCTCTGAACCATAACCTAAACCAGGACAGTGATGTGTTGTGAACATGCTAATTTCTAAGGTACTGTACCTTTCATTTAACTCATTATTTGTCATAATCGCAATGTCTGCTTTTGCTGTGCACAGTTTCTAGAAAAAAAACCTCAAAGAACAACTGTTCTTTGAGGTTTTCTGTCCTCGAACTTAATTGGATGTGTGTCTCACTTGCTGCATCGCTGTGCACCTACTCACACAGTGGGGGCAGAGGATAATCAAAAAAGTAAATAGAGGCAAGGCACAGAAAGACAACATATTACTGAAATGTTGAGTACGTTACTGTCAAAATATAAAGGAAACTTTCCTACCTGACACTCTAGTTTATCCAGAAGTTGCTGCAGCCTGTTGATTTGGGAGCACCAGTTCTCTCCATCTTCTGGGCTCACACCTGATATGGAACAATACTAAATCAGTGGAATGACCAAAAAATATAAATGTGTGGCCAACCTCCATTGTGTACAATAATCATATTTCTTTTAAAATTAGGGTAGTGTGGGTACATGTACACAGGGAGACATATGGCAAAGAGTTTGACTGGGAGTGGAACTGTGGGGACTCTCTATTCAGAGCATCTGTGCTCTTGTGGGTTGCACAACCCATTTGATTTGAGTAAGTGTAGAAGTCCATCCATACTGCAGTGAATATTTTATAGCATTGCTTTACACTGTGGAGTTAGATGCTGAGAATATCATTTGATTGATGTCAGAGACCTCATACAGATGGTTTCCATCAACTGAAAAGGACAAAACATAGAGAGGACAGTGCAGAAGTGGATTCACTATTATGTGTAAAAGCTCCCTCTCTAGGAATATCTCTTTTCACTTTGAAAAAATGTAATGTAGTCACTGAAAAAAGTGTGTAAGGATAAATAATATAAATGTGCAACAAGTTTTGTAAAATAAAACCAGGTTAGGCCTATATATACATGGACATTAAACATCTGATTGGTTTTAAATCTGAGTGTCTTCATTGCAGGCTCAATATCAGCTGTTCAGTCCATCAATACCAGTGAAGAAGATAATAAATGAGGCTCAACATAAAATTATTTTCTCTAGTAAATGTCAATAGAGGAGAAAAGCCCTCAGGGAGAGCTTACTGTCTGCTCTAATTATGCACAGTACAAATGACAGTGATGGGAGTCATCCATGTGTAAACCACTGAAAACAATTCCCCAAAATGTCTGATGATGAGGGCGTACGTCTCCTCACTGATATGCTTTGGTGGGAATGTAAAACCAATCAAATTATCAGAATGTGAGAAGTGTTTCTTCATTGCGAGACTCTGACAGTTGCGCACTGTGTATTTACACATCAAAGGATATTACAGTACATAGCGATACAAAATAGGCGCTTGTTTTTTTTCACGGATTCATTTCATAATCACAATAATCAATCAAAAAACACATGCTCTAAGAAATATCAAAACCAACCACAAGTATGTCCTGCTGTGCAGCCCCAGCCTGATGTACACAGTAGTCCTCTGTGCCATAGGTTTGTCCAACAATTATTAATGTGTGAGCCACATTGTTGCACTGGGTGAGACATTTCTTTATTATGATTTAATTAAGCAGCATTTACCCTGAGACAATCATACATACACTGCCCTACAGCTGTAAATACTCACAAGCACAACACAGAATATGTTCTTGAGCTGTTTAAATCCTGCTTTAAAATCTATGTCTTCCAGAGGAACCACAGACAGATTGGTCAAAGAGAGAACTTTGCTGACAAGAGCAAAAACATATTATCAGGTCCCTGTCCTCTCATGACCTGCAGAAGTGCACCAGGAGGAGACATAGCCTACCGGACCTTTGTTGTCATGGTAACAATAGTAAACACACAATTAAAGTCATGTGTAAAATAACAAGATTTCAACTTTTTCAGCACGCGACTCAAACAACTGCAGTTTCACCGATTTTCTACTCACTGTCATGCCAAGGAGTTATCAAAACGCTTTTGGAGTTCTTTTCATATAATGGCGGTGGATAGGGTTAACTTTTGAATCGTCCAAAACACACACTATGAAACATCCAAATACCTCCATACTGCTCGTCTGTACTGAATACTGTGTGACCTGAAACCACCACCTTAAAAAGTTGTTTGGAACAAAAACTGATCTCTGTTTTTAGCCTTGTTTTAGTACAGTAGTAGCTTCCAGGGGGTGCGCAAGATGCGCAAGATTTGCTGCGAGATGTTCTTCTGTGTTTACATCATACATCCAATGGTTTACAACGACGAACGAACATCTCGCAGCAAATCTTGCGCATGCACTCAAACCGTTTTAAAGAGGAGCACCCAAATCTGCAGCCATCATCAACATTTTTTATATTACACATTGCTCTTTTATTTATCTTGAATTACTTTTAAAACACTAAAGATTGGAGTTCTACAGTCCAGAGGAATAACTGATGGTTGGTTTTGTTATTAATGATAATATATGACGTATGTTTAAAAGTTGCATTATAAATTATAATTGGGTATTCCTCTTACCTGTGGTCAGGATGCCAGAGCAGGGGTCTGATGGGGACATGCATAGGTTATTATGGATCTTCCTACCACACCGCCTGCCATTCCTCTGTACTGCTGTCAGCTCAGGTGCCTTTACCTCTCTCCTGCCATGACAGCGGTGGAGACCAAGGGAGACAAACATCAGAGAAAAAGACAGCAACTGTCAGAGGAGCCAGGTGGGGGGAAATAATAAAACAGAAACTGAAGGTATGGGAGAGAGAGATATAGTCCCATGGGAGATGAAGAAGAGGACATATAATGCAACTCGGAAGGAAAGAGAGAGGACTGGAGTAAAAAGTGCAAGGTAAAGACAGAGAGAAAGGGGGGATGAGGTAAAGAAGGATGCATTAATAATTGATTTAAATCAGAAACTGAGATTAATATCTGATGCAAGAGGAGTGCAGTCGATGGTAGACTCAGCAGCCACAGATAAACAGTACAGAGGTGAAAACAATGTCAAGAGAAGGGCAGCATACACACAAGTGCTTATTAACCCACAGGCTGGGTGTTAAAGAGAACTGTTTCCTCTGTTTACACATTCAAATATGCACACACACAGACAGAGACAACCACACACAGCTCTGTTGTGAAAGGAAAGCAGTTTGCCATGTGTAAATGCAGAGCATTAAAGCCCCAGTATGTAACTTATTTGGCTTTTTATTAGCAAAAATCAAATATGTCTTTCATAAATACGTATTTCACTGAAGTCGAATCACACAAATACAAATGAAAGCTTTCTCGTACCTTAGAATGAGTTGTTACAAGTCGTTACAGATCCATAAGTGGGCAACGCACAGAACCTTGGCGGCCATGTTGCATCGCCATTTTTTACGTTCAGTGGCAGCGTGACCGTAGGTAACCATAGAAACTCACCAGAGCTGTCGGCTCGGGGAGAAAGTTTTCCAGGTAGCGCCTGTTAAAACTGTCACCACTGTTTAGGGCTGTTCGATTAATCAATTTAAAAACGTAATCGCGATTATTTGGAATTGTAAAAATCGATTTTTTGAAATCGTAAAAATCGATTTTTTACTCTAACATTACTGTGAGAGATCAGAGTACTGAAGAATTCAACTGAGCCCTGTAAATCGATAAGCTGAGTTCAGTCAACTGGTCCACGATGGATTTGCTGAGCTGGTCACTGAATGCCATTGACAGAGTGTTCTCAACCAGGCGTGCAGGCTCTGGAGAACCCAGATGCCCGGACGGTACCTTCATCTCCGGCTACATCTTGGATGGATGGGAAAAGTGGAGAGTCCTCTGCCTTGCCGCACTGGATGTGGAGGATGTCGAGGACGTGTACATATTCACGTTCGGTATGCGGTATTTTCATGCAATATCGGGGAAAATGAGGAAGATCGCCTCTGAGCAGAGCAATGCGAGGGCGGACAACGCCACTACTCGAAGTGCTGTGGTCGGGATGCGCTCTGACATCACAGCAGTTCGTGAATTCGTGTCAATATTGCGAGCTGACATGGCCAAAACTCGGGAGGATATGGCGAAGTTAAGCGCGGCAAAGGCTGCAGAGGAGATGGATGAATAAAAGAATATGGCAAAAAAGGGCTCTTACTCCACACCATCCCAACAAATAATAAGTACACTGGACTTTGCTCTCTGTCGATTGGACCATTCTGTGACTTTGTGACATGCCAAGCTACAAGATGAAACTGTTGTTCACTCATGACGGACAAATATGGACACATGTGCAAACACACACGTAATCTGTATGTACTGTCTAGAGCTAAACTTCAGCTCTGTATAATACCTGCTGCCAACATGTCATGTCAAATGTCATAAGTAAAAGTATGTTATATCAAAATGTAAAAAAAGCAAAAACAATGGAAAAAATTATGTTATGATCTGTATATTATCTACTACCGTAACATGTTATGTCAAAATGTCATACGTAAAAGAATGTTACATCAAAATGTAAAAAAAAAAAAAAATAAGAAGAAAAGAAGAAAAAACAAAAAGATATGTATGTATGACAAATATTCTTATTCTGTGGGTAATGGGGGCGGGACTAGATAAGCTTTTGCTTCTCCCGCTTTCCCTTTCGGCCATGTGTATTGTATTATTTGAACGAAGATGATGAAGTGTGATGATGATGATTTAAATTGACATGCCCGAAATAAACAAATTAATTGATTGATAACTAGGGTAATTACGGTAAGCCCCCGTTCATGAGTCTGGGCTGCGCTGAATTATCGTAATGACTGCTGCCTCCTTCCTCCCATCATGCTCTCCCACTGCTCTCCCAACACACTGTAAACAAGCATGTCGGCATTTTGCTAAGACCAGTGAGGATTTCGTTGCCAAAAAGACCAATGGCCCTTTTCCACTACACAGTTACAGCTCTCACGGTCCATTAGGTCCATTTAAAAAGACACAAACAGCACACAAAATAGTTTGTCATTTAACAAAAAAATCGTAATCGTAATCGGAAATCGATTTTTCAGAGAAGAAAATTGAGATTTTATTTTTGGGCAGAATCGAACAGCCCTACCACTGTGTAGTGTGAGGAAGGACGGAGGCACTGATGTTGCATTCAGGTGCAGTCAGGCAGACGGCCGTCGGCAAACCAACTGGATGTCATTTTACTCGACGAGAGCAAGACGGTAAAACGTGGGTCAGGTAAACAATACCACATCACCATGACAACATATTGTCACGCCTGTATTGTTTTGCCTCGTGCTGGCGGACCACTTGTTTACATAGACGCTTGTTTATCCTGTTACATGCAGCGTCTGTTGTCTGTCTGACGTCTGCCCGATTTCACGTGAATGCAACATCAAGAATACATTCCGATATGCAACCGCACCGCTAGATGGGGGGAATTCCTATACCTTTAAGGGCAGGACATCAAGTTATAAGAGTGTGACACTTGAGTCACACACTCACAATATGACTGTGTATATGTGCACACTTTCATTTTCTCCTGTGTGCGTGTGCGTGCCTAACTGTTTCTAAATGCCCAAGTGCATGTGTTTGTCCTTGTAGTGTGTGTCTCTCTCTCACTCCTTTTGTTGTGTCTTTGTGTGTGCATGCTATTTTGTGTGTGTGTGCAGCGTCATGCTGACAGCGCGGAGGGAGCGCATTGCTAGGAGGTTCACATGCTGAGAAGAGCCTGGAGCCCAAAGGCCACTGCAACAGCCATAAATCCACTGTGGGGAAGCAAAGGAGGGAGAAATGGATGTTTGTTGCCAACTCAATATGTCTGTAATTCAGCACCACCCAACGCTCACACACTCAATCTTTCTCTCTCTAAAATCTATACCTGTTTGAGCTGTCTCAAAAGAGTTCTTTGTGGGCAAAAAGATCCTTATCGAGACCCTCTGTATGCCCCCCCCTCATTGGCACATAAGCCTCCCAGACTGTCTGTCATTCACTTACTTTTTGTGTTCATCTTTCTTGGTACACTTGCTCTCTTTTTCAATGCCACCCTTATCCTCCTGCTCCCTCTGCTAACCCCCTCCTGCCTCCCCCAAGTTCCCTCTCAATAATTCACCCTGGCTATAATCGCTCCATTATTTTCGATAATACCAGTGTGGCGCCCAGAGGGGAGAGAGGAGAGCTCCGCTGAGCCATGACACATGCGGTGCAGCAGACGACCCCGGCCGCTGCACGTCGGGCTTCCGAATTACTTATCTTTGAAAAGTGGGGAGAGTATATCCTTGACTGCCAAAGGTTCATTTGAAATTGCTTTGAAAGCCACGTGTCATGATATTGACCTGGGGTGAGATAGATTTCTACTTACTCAACGCCCCCTTGATGGATTGATTCACAGAGCAGCTTCTTCTCTGAATGTATTTAAAAAGTGACCCCCCCAACTGAGATCTCAATGAACTACAATGTAAAGAGAAATGTATTAAGTGCCAGTTGCAGCAGATTCAGAGCTTTGTGCTGAATGGCATACATTGAGATAAAGCTGAATTTCTTTACTGATTAATTTCTTCTAACTAAAAGCAGAGGCTGCTTTACAGGAATGCTTTCAAACTCTCACAGATTAAACCAAATCTCCCAAAAAGCTGATTTTACATCACGGTTCACTGCTGCTTATTAATCTTTTCCTCCAATTTTTCAGCCTGTAAAAGTGTGACAAGTTCTCGTGCCTAAACAGCACAATGAGCAGTGCTCAAACTCCTGCTGCAAGGCAAGCTGTGATGAACCACTCGAGATGGTTTAAAGGGGTAATTATAAAGATTTCTCTGCTGTCGATAATGGTTTCTCTCCAGGAGTAGAGGTGATTGTAGCTTGACAAGCGCTTCAACCATGGTTGTGTTAAAGAGGTTATAACCTCTCTGAGGAGTGCTATGTCTCCAGAGTCCCTCTCTAGGAGTTGGAGGCTTGGCGGAACACTTGTTTACATGTATATCCTGTTACATGCAGCGTCTGTTGTCTGTCTGACGTCTGCCCGATTTCACGTGAATGCAACATCAAAAATACGTTCCGATATGCAACCGCACCGCTAGATGGGGGTAATTCCCTACACATTATACCTTTAAGGCACAGCTGGGTTTGGGTGATTATACAGTTTGTCCCTCAAATTGTTGTTTTTGTTGAAACAACCGAACACTGTGTTCTGGAGGTACAAATCTCATGGTTACAGTCTTTACTGCACCACTGCTCTATGAGGACATGACACTACTGTATGTGGACAGAGATCCTTAAAAGGATTGCAGTGGAGACGTGCCAGCCGAACAGAACACCAGCGGGGCCATTCCTGAGCAGTTACCCATGGCAATGACACAGCACAGTGTAAAAAGTGACAAGGCAATCTGCACAAGTGACACACAATACAGACAGTGACATATTGCGGTTTCTCACGGGGCAGGGCTGCTCTGCTCCTCCACGGCCTCCATGGCACACTGCAGTGACCTCTGTAGAGACAGCAGCTGACTGGACGTCTCCCTTAGCATGAACCTGGTGACAAACTGGCCCAACACACTGGAACCCTGATACTCCTGAGAGAGGGAGAGAGAGATGGAGAGAGATGGAGAGAAAGAGGAGCATCTCAGAGACACGACAGATGCTGAAGAGAGATGGTGTGATAACTTCTCCAAAACAACTACAGGCACTTGAGGAACCTGTGACAGCTGCAGTTAAATTGTCTAATTAATTGCACACATGCATTATTCAGCAACGCATATCCAAAATCCAAGGTGGAAGAGTTTTAATAGGAGGCATAATTGCCGCTCGAGTCCCCAAACAAGAGCATGATTACACATTCTCTGAGGAGCCATGTTCATGCAACGTGCTAATGAAGTAACAGCGCAGTGGCTCTTTGTCAAAACTTATAATGACGAGTAGCCTCTACTGAAAATGCATCATGGGATTAGCAATCCACGGCACTCTGTGACAGACCACAGCTGCTAACTAGTGACTGTACAATCCTCTATGGATTTCACCACACCGACAGCTTTAAAGTCCCAGAACAGAGGAGCAAGGTGAACTAATTAAGACGGGAACCATAATTATTCAGGACACATCTTCTCACCTCTTTTCATTTAACAAGCTTTGCTGTTTTCTCCTCAATTTCTCACAATTTTCTCTTAAATTTCACATATAGTCTGATTCAAGGTTATTATCGCAAAAGCCTCAGATTTTTTAAATATATTTTCAACTGCAATTAGATAATGTAAGAAAATAAAACCCCCACTGGAACTATACACTTTCCTGCAGTGGTGACACGGTTCAAATGCACAAATGGTCAAATTAGAGAGTGGACAGGTTTCTCCAAAGTTAAGCTACATTTGCACAAATTAAAAAGAAAGCTAAATGAATGAATATCTCACACTCTACGGCAGTCATTTCTTTTCTTTTAAGAGTTGTCTAATGAGTCCACATGAGAGGACTGTCACATCTGTATGGTAGCAGGAGCCAACCATAGTCAGCTTGTTAGCATACTGTATCTTAGCATAATACTGAAGACAGGGAGTGAGTCAACAAAATGTGCCTTAGAGGTGTTGATAGACAAATTCTGATGCTTTGAAATAGAGCAGGGATCACTGATTCACTCCTGCCCTGCTCTTATGCTAAACCAGACCGACTGTCTTCTTTTGGCAGCTTCAAGCGCAGACAAGAGACTTTAATCTACATCAGCGTAACTGACGGCAAGAGGGTGACTAAGCGCATTTCTCCAAATCTTGGATTATTCCATTAAAGTCAGATGTAAGGGTCAGTCGTTTAAAAAAGGCCTGTGGATGAAGTATTTTTCCTCCTCTTTTGTTTGCTCATCAGTTTCAGGAGTCTTGGTGCAGCATTGGCTCCATCTGTGCACGCCAGTGTTTCCTCTCACAGCCATGAATCAGCACTAAACTAAGCATATTTGTGGCACAAACAGACATTGTGTATGTGTGTGTGTGTGGGTGCGTATTAACACCTAGTTGTTTTCAATCAGCATCTTTTGAGTTTTTGTGATCTATTATACTGAATGAAGGCAAATTCACAGAAAAACCTAATGGCCCATGACGTCACCTTCAGAGGCAAAAATAGAAACCTCACCTCTTTAGTTTTATCCATTGCCTTTAAGATCGCAATATTCAGGCTCTCCAGAGCTGACAGGACATTGAGATACTCCCCAAGGTGCTGAGAGAAGTAATCTAACAAGAAATAGGAAAAAAAAGCTGTCAGCGCTGTTGCAATGTCAATACAATCAAAACAACATCGACCAGCCACAACATGAGTGCGTTTCAGCTTCTAAAAGCCGGAGACAAACTTTTACATGTTGCCATGACAGATTCCAATTAAAAGCCAACCACAGTATGAATATCTTAGTAATGGGTAAAAATATCCATGTTTAACTTTATAATCAAGTTGAATTCTAAGCATTAAATCTCTACATGGCTGTGTGTCACAACACTTGCGGGTTACCATGTCAAGAAACTGAGAATGTGTTATGTTAGTCATCAATTGTCATCACCTTGTTTTGTAACACCTGTAGCTGTTAAGATTGATCTGATACCAGATGTAGCCATATGACATAAAGAAACTTCTACACATTAATATTCCATGTTGCAAGTGAGGGCGCGCACAACACTGGGAACATGGAAACTAATTGAGTTCACTTTTTAAATGAATCACAGTAAGAGAATGCATATAGGGAAATCATTTTAAATCTAACAGAACAGAGAATATTCCAATCGTAATAAGTTTTTAATTAAAGGTCTAGTGTTACAACAACCAAAGAGTTCACTCAAGGTATAACACAAAGAAAACAACTTGATCCAAGGTTAATGGACTTGCAGCACCTTCTACATTGCTGTGACACACAAAAACGAGAGGAACATTCTGTCAACTTCTCTTGACGTCAGATGGAAAAAGATGCTATTCCCATTCAATAAATTATGCAGAGCAAGTTTTATTCTGGGTGCTACTGGTATTACAGGTCTCTGTCCTATTTCTCTTCTCTTTATTTAGGCCATCTGACACACACTATGCATTTTTAAAGTGACAAAAAAAATATGGGTCAATAGATCCTGACAGACTTATTTTTTCCACTTTCACAGTGTTGCAGGTGCAGCTTGCACATTTTCAACTCAAATAACAATCTTAAAAAAAATTCACTGGAATAACTGGATCTATGAGTTGAATTAGATGGATACCACTCTCATGTCTGTGCAGAAAAGTTGAAGCTACCACAAGCAGTTGGTTACCTTAACTTATCTTAGCTCAGCATTAAGCCCCAGTATGTACTTATTTGGCTTTGCTTTCATTAATGCGTATTTCACGGAAATCGAATCACACCTGCATACAAATGAAAGCTTTCTCGTACCTTGAGTTGAATGAGTTGTTACAAGTCGTTACAAATACGTAAGTGGGCCATTTAAGTGCCATTTTTTACGTTGAGTGGCAGCGTGACCGTAGGTAACCACAGAAAGTTTTCCAGGTAGCGCCTGTTAAAACTGTCACCACTGAGGAAGGACGGATCGGCACTGATGTTGCATTCAGGTGCAGTCAGGCAGACGCAGACGGCCGTCGGCAAACCAACCGGATGTCCTTTCACTCGACATACAACATCACCATGACAACGTATTGTCACGCCTGTATTGTTTTGCCTCGTACTGGCGGACCAATTGTTTATAGAGGCTTGTTTATCCTGTTACATGCAGCGTCTGTTGCCCGACGTCTGCCCGATTTCACGTGAATGCAACATCAAGAATACATTCCGATATGCAACTGCACCGCTAGATGGCCTTTAAGATGACCTGTCCAAAGGTAACAACCACCTTCTCTGTTTTCAGTCTTTATCCTGAGCTAAGTCAACCACTGTCTGGATTTCTGCCACGCAGATAAGCGAGTGATATCAATCTTCTCATCTACCTGTCAGCAAGAAAGTAAACAAGTGTTGGTTTGATGTCATCCATGCTGCTAATAACCTGAAAATATGGACCCACAGATAAAGACAACAAACACTGATGTTGGTGAATTCCTAAAAGCAGACGTTAACGCACTGTGACACATTTAATCAGCCAGAGCACTCTCCCACCAACCTGATAGCTTGTCAGTGTCCAGATTACTGTAGGGCAGAGCACAAGAGGAGAGGAATGGGAAAAGTGTTGAGAAAGTTAATTAAAGAAATTCAAAGTTGTGTTGTACTTAATTTCTGCCACAGAGATATGCTGACAGTGGCTCTGAGCTGTGCACTGTGTTGTAACATTAGCTGAGGGGAGAAACGCTCACAGATTCCAGTGCAGAAAACCTTACAAATCAAAAAGCTGACACATTTGTTCTGCTTAGAAAATTTCTGCACTTGCAAAGAAGAATATTTCTGGTGAAGAATGAATGTTAATGCAATGGGGCTGGCGGCAGTTCTTTCTCACCCTACTGGAAAAATCTAAATCAATAATTCTTTTCTATATAACTCACAGCAGAAATTATTGCGTGGCCTGTGGCTCTAATGGCCTTTGGGTGGTTTTCTTTTCTTCTAGTCTTTACATTGGCTCCCAGTCAGCTACAGAATAGATTTTAAAGTTCTGCTACTGGTTTACAAATCACTGAATGGTTTAGGTCCAGAATACATGAATGGCATGTTAGTATAGTATAATGCACATTGAGTTGGCTTGGTATGAAATACGCTATATAAATAAAGATGCCTTGCCTTGCCTTGCCTTGCCTTGCCTTCACTATCATCTGCAAAGCTGCTTGTTTTTAAAAGAGCTCACAACAATAAACCATGTTTTTTTTCCAAGTGTTCATTTTGATAGCACAATTTTTACACATCAACCACAACAATAATTTAAGAGCAAAACCTGCAGCTTTTGGAAATGCTCATCTTCCACCGCTGCTATCATACAACTAATAGAACTAAAGGACTTTAATTAGACATCAGAGCTCAGCTCATGCCAAGTGCCTCAAGGCTTGGAGTGTGGTTAGGAGAGGTCTGTGAGGGCTCCCATGTCATGTGGGTGCCAGTCCGAGCCTAAGAGCCTGTCCAAAAGCAATTTATCACACTGTGATAGAGGAACTGGCATCACATGAGAAAATAAATGCAGAGTTGTTCCTGCAGCCAAACACTATTCTCACTCTAATTGGTTAGGTGCAAAAAAAGAGAAAAGAAACAAAGTCAATTTAAAAACCAGAGTATCTCTGCATTGTGTGTGTGTGTGTGTGTGTGTGGGTGTGTGTGGCCATGGGTATATGATATGCTAGACTGGTCACAGTGGATTCACTATATTATCTGAGCTGTTGCATACAGTTTGACTTCTAAATTCTAAAGTCTGGCTTTCAGTGTTGGTACAACATAAACAAGTGCAGAAAGTACAGTAGAAAGTTGCAAACTGTTTTATGAATACAAATCCCAAATCTGCCAAAGATAATAAAGACAACTGGTTTAAGGACGGAACCATGACAGCCGTTTTAAAAAACACAGTTGTGGAGAAACACTCTTTTCCTGTGAGGCTGCAGTGAGTGAGTTAAACCTTCTCTGTAGACCAGTGATTTCAGCAGCTGCCCCGAGGCTGATTTCTTCTATTGAAATTTTGGAGGAGTAGGTTTTGAAGTGGCTGGTGTGTAGCCCACAGTACTTTATGTACAAAGGAAGGGGGTAAACATTAATTCAGTCTGCTTGAGAGGAACACATTAACGGCGCCTTTAAGCTCAAAACGCTTGCTGTTCACACTCTTTTATGCGCCTTTCTAACGATAAAAAGCATGGGTTTAAAAACTGATGTGAAGCAATTTAGCCCTTATAGAAATGAAAAACAAAACAAAGGCAAAAATATTAGTCATTGTGCGCCATGACGGATTAAAGATATTTCAGAAAAAACACAAACAACAACATAAAAAAGAACACTTACTTATTTTGTCGGCCATCTATGGAGTAGAAAAGCTCCTGTAGCTCCTCTGTGGTCAGGATCCCATCCGCAAAGTAAGCATTGAACTCTTCGAATGACAGCTTGCCATCATCTGAAACACAAGGCAGTGTTTGATTATCATGATACAATAACAAGCTGCTGTGTGTGTTACCACTCATGAGATCATGAAGTCCCAATTATCACCTCAGAACATTTTTAGAAACACCTCTATTCCTAAACTTCATTGATCTATATTTTAGTGGCACAGTGGTGTCTCACAACTCAGAAGGGATAGTCTCTCGAGTCTGACAACAGTGTACTAATGACGCCTGCTTTTATACAAGCTTCACACAAAGCAAATTACAAACACTTCATAAAATCATTTTTATATTTGCCTTAATATAACCACATTAGTTGTTAGACTAATCAGAAAATTACTGAAATATGTAGATTCAGCATTTCACAGAGCACATGATGATCCCTGACCAACATGCTTCAGATAATCACACTCTAGAAGCTACGTTCTCTGTAATCTGAATCCACCGTATCATTAGTTCTCGTGTCTATAGCCCCTTTTTTTCTATCTCTGGTGTGATAACACACTAATCTTACAAGCTGATGGGACCCATCTTGGTGCACATTAGTTATTTCTTGTTTCCTTTCTTCCTTCTCCTTCTTTCCATTCCACTCTTGCTCCGGAGAACGTTCGTACTGCTTGGTTTGCACTCAACAGTCCAAAACCTAGATATGTTCACTTTACAATGATTTAATATGTCCCATATTGTTCAAAGTGAGATTTTTTTAAATATTTGAGCAGGTCATTGTTCTATATTAACACTGACTTTGGTAATTTTGTGATGTCACAACAAAGAAATCATCACTTTCAGCCATGCCTTAAGCCCCACCCACCTTCTCCCATCAGAAAACCTCAGAGGTCTTGGTTTTTCTGAATGATTAAATTATATTTTCTATTCTATTTGATCACTCAGAAAACAGTCAGCTGCTAGTAACTAAGGTAATACAAATTTAATAAATATATAAAACATTCAATAAAACACAGGAAAAAGATGTGACCTAGAAAAAATACAAAAGAAGCAAATTCTCAGTTTTTATAAACTGGAATAAATGTTTGACTTGTTTTTTGTTTTTGGTTTTTGCTTAATTGATCTAATGAAACATCAAAATTCTTCCTTATCACTTTTCTGCCAAATTGCCCAATTATTTCAGCACATTTCTTTTACAGTTTGGTAGCCATGGCAGGCAGTCAAAAACAAAAGTCGTGCTTTAATTTGGAGGTGTGTATAAGCCAAGGGAAACCTTCAAATCCTCATCAATAAGATTCTTCTGCAGAAAATACTCCACAGAAACAGTCCACAGAATAAAACCGTAAATTGGACGACCAACACCAGACACTTTGAGCAGTTTAGAGTTTACTCCTACTTCCCAGACTGGTTAACTGTGAGCACAGCTTGTTGTGACAGACAATACAGAGAAAAAAATCAACAGAAGATAAATAGCGCAGTTGTCATCTGTGAAGAAGTGCTCCTTCGTGATCCTACCATTAGTCTGTCTACTGGCACCGACCACACGGATCGGTCGGCAGTCAGTCTGCCAGAGGGAAAGTGTGAGATGTTTTAACCCTCATCAGAATCCAGAGCAGCAGATAGATTGGTATCTAGGAGGAACATTTCTCAGCCATGACAGACACTCAGTGTGCCGGAGGAAGGTGGTTACTCAGTCAGATTATGTGATTGAAGGACGGGCCGAATGATTAGAGCGATAACACGGAGCCAAGATGTGCAGATGGACAAATGAGAACGGCCATGAAGTAGCCTATTTGTTGCACCAGGAAAAACAGACTGGTTTTGTCATGGAGGGTCAGACAGCCCCTGAAACAAACAAAAGCAACCCAGCCATGTCATTACTGAGCTTTTAAACCCTCTGAATGCAGGAGGACTTTTGGCTCCATAAACCCATCAAGTAAAACTGCCCAAATAATGACCCTGTCTGCAACATGACAAGGTAAAACTGGGAGCAGTTTTAATATATGCCACGGAGTTCCAGTTGGCTGACTCAGCATGAAAACTCAAGGGCAAGCTTGGAGACCATCTGTTCTGCTGGAGCCTCTTTGACACCGCTCGTCATTACCTCTGACCAGAATGTGTAATAGGCTTATTCTGGTCAGAGACCACACCTGGCCGTCGCCACTTTGGCCCAGTCTCTGTTTTTCTCAGACAGTCTTCCATACCTCCTCTCACTCTCTATCTGCTTTCTGCTCCTCCACTCCCAGTTTGATTTAAAAAGGATAAGTGTTTCCTTCTATCTTTGTTTCAGCAAAGGCAGTAAAACAAGCAATATTTCTGTACCTTAGAACAAAAAATGTGCATGTTGGAGCAGCACTTTATTATAATCTTACTCTGAAGGTGAAAACCTTCGCATTTTAATACAGATTTTATTGAAAATTTTTCAGGGTTTCATTATTTTCACGCTTCAATGATAATCTTAACACTCTTTATGCTTAGTTTACAAAGTTTTACTCATATTCCGATGCCATCTGTACTTAGTTTGTGCATCTGAGCCCTCAGATCCCTCCACATGTCTTCGTCTCCTCTCAGTTGCATTGTGTTGAATCAATGTGTTTGGAAAGCTTCCTATATTTGGACTGCCAAACCAGACAGGCAGCAGTTATGCTCAGAAGTGACACTCTTGATAATGTGTTTGATGGACTAATGATGAGCACTGGCAATCTCTTCTATTCACTTTGACAGTTCTGGGTTAAACATCTTCCTCATGAAAGAGGATGACCGCGACAAACACACACACGACTGGAACTGAGTCATCTCTTCTATTACTGGTAAAGAGACAAGATTTTAAGCTGCATGTTGGTTGATTTTGTTGCTTTGTTACATCTGCATACTGACTTTTGCATGATCTTCTACTTTCCAATTTATCATCTGTATCCACTTTAGAACTGGAGCTGTGATCAATTACTGTTTAAACTCAACATAAGTTGTTTGTGCAAATTAAGTGCAAACCCAAAGTATAGTGAGCAGCTCTATTGTAGCATGAAAACACATTACTATTACAGGTCACCAAATTCAAATATTGAACATGCAGATCTGTGTGCTAAGAAGAACGTCTTGCAGATGCCTTTAAACACCTTTGAAAATAATAGACTGCATGTGATTTTATATCTGATGTATACATGCATGAAAAAATCCACAGTGTGTATGTTCCCCCCGTATAGTCTGTTTAAAATTATACTTGTATTTATACTTATAAATGGCAAAAGTTGTAAGTGTATGTATTTGTCTCGCACACTTTAAATGCCAAACAGCAATCGTGCTTTTAATCTCCTGCAGGCCCTGAAGTGATGTTGGTGACAGATGGCATCGGGAAATTGAAGATGCACAGTCAGATGAGGGGGATTATGTGTTGTTGTGTCATCTTAAGACTCATACCTGTTGGTTTGCTTCTTAACTCCAATTTATGCATCTTCACTCCTATCACTTGGATCTCTATTTATGACATGTGGGATGTGAGGATGATGTGAGGATGGAGAAGTTCACGCAACACTTATTTGCCAAATGGATTGTCGCTGCTCAGTTAAGTGACATTCTGAAGTGATGTTTATAATTTATAATGTACTATAGTATAGGCCCTATATTACAGAGACTATACTGCACTGATGTGTTGTGCTACACCAGAGTTCTTCATCATACAGTATGTCGTTTTACACTGAACTTTTCTTATTTCTTGCCCTAATACTGTTGTGTTATAATCTAATAACTCCCTCTTTCTCTTATTGTGTGTGCATGCCTGAATAACACGATACATTGTTCTGTTTTAAAACTGTACATCCCTAAAATATTCCACTAAATGTATTTTCTAATCCTGTTATGTCCCTCTGTGTTGTATTTTACTGAAAATTAAAATGCCACTGGTTACTGAGTTGCCAACACAAATACCAACTGATGCCTTCAATTTAATAAATCATTCATGCATGGCCAGTGACATATAAGGAACATTAAGTTCTTTAAGTAGATCATCCATAAAAAAAATAATAAAAAAAACCTTTGTGGAGCCATGTTTCCAGTTAATGTGAATGTGATGTGACTTATACAGCAAAAGCAAAATGTTTTAATGTCACTTTTTTTCTTCTGACATTTTTCATTATATGATGATTTTTTTTTATGAGAGGGATTCTGTTCATAAAATTACAAAGCTTGCATCATAAAGGCTCCAAGGCCGCATGCCTAGTGACTTCTAAGATCAAGAGAGAAAAAAAGGAGATAAAAACACATACTGTAACAAAGACATGTCACTGACATGGTGGAATCATAAAAAGTATGGACATGACAGGACTCAAATCCCAGCTAGACCCATTCATCACTGGAGCAATTTGTCACCACAGCTGTTTTCTTTAAAAACAATAAATCATCAACATGCTGAAAACAGACACGGTGGTGAATATTCACACAGCACACCAGAGCTAACTGTCTAATATCGCCGACTTAAACTGAAGCATAGCATAATATACAGTTAAAGCATTCATACGGCACACTGCCATTATTACAGCAAGAAAGTAGCTATAAATCACACAGCAGAGGCCAATCAAAAGCAATATGCGTAGACTGATCGCTAACACTGAGCCACAAACATCACTGAGGAATTTCAAGCTGGTTTGAGTGAGGCTGGTTAAGTGCTGCTGATTCTGTATGCTGTATCTGGCCTTTTCTCATTTACAGTAAAAAAAAAAAAAAGTCAGACTAGTCTAAACAAAGTGTTCACAGGATCAGAGTAAACAAGAACCAAAATGAGCAAGTGAGGGAGTCCTATAAAGTAGGGCACAAAGTAGGCCGCGCTCTTATCTCTGAAAAGGTTAGTCCCATTGCAGCCTCTCCTAAGTGGTTTATAAATTCCCACAAATGCATCACTGCTTCGAAAGCAACTAGCAATACTGAGAGAGTTGGGTCTTGTTTCTTCATAGTAAACTCCTATGCAATACTATACTCAAGCCTTTCCCGATCCTGGTATTCTTAGTATCAATGCTCTACTCAGGATGTGTTGCACCACCAGGCCATCTGTGATATAAGCTGTCTTTCAGCTTCCATAGCCCAATTTAAGCATGAAGGCTGTTTCCAGATTGCATACACCTACCACTTTTCCATTTTCATACTCACTAATGGTCTGAAGCTGACTGGTCTTTTCCTGTATGTTGGAGTGGATGTCAGGCAAGAAGAAGGTTCACTGGTTCATTAAAAACTCAGGAGACAAAGAGGAAATAACCTCCTCAGCTTCCCCACTGGACAGTGTGTTTGATAACTGAACATCTCGAGAACAACAACTATATTTTATAGTAAAATGTGAAGTTCCTCCTCATACAAATTAGACAACTTTAATTTTGTGTACCTAAAATCCAAAACTGCTACATGTAGAAATGTCAAACAAGGTTGCTCATCTGAGACCATTCTACCAATTAGGTTGTCACAGTTGGTTTACTTCTGTAGGATGTCTAATTATCCACAGGATTTCATCCACACTGGTGATGTTGAGTCTTAAAACATTATTAAAGGAGAGTGTGCTTGCAGTAAAAAACAAACAAAAAAGAAAACCTTCAGGGACACGAACATGCTGTTTTTCATCTTTAACAATCAGCTTAAGGTTTTTTCTTCTTTTTTTTTTGGCTACCCTGCTCAAAGACCATGTGATACCTTTGAAATATTAATTAAAAAAGTGAATGTGCAAATCTTGTTTTGCAGTAATTAAATCCACCTCAAAGCAACAAACTTGGACAAATGCAGTGTAAAATTTCCCTTTAGCTTTGGTCTACACATACTCCTTGAAAGTATCTATCTCTTAAGCTGCTGAAGCTGTTTACCGACTAGTGGTTAAATTCACCTGCCTCATGTTTGGTGCTGGGGCTGAACACAGCTGTCTTACAGCAGATGTGACAGATGTGAGGTGAAGTAAAACCATGAGCTGAGAGACACTGAAATGCTCTGTTGAAGCAGAAGGAAAAGTAGAGGGAGGTTATTTGTGGGCTCGTCACGATTGAGACTAAGTCATTTGATTAATTTTAATGTAAAGTATATTGATTAGTGAAACTCGAAGGCAAGACATCCTACAGCTGAGGAAAGACTTCGTCTGCATGTTAACAAGTCCAACTCTTTTTTTTTGGCTTTAATTGACAGGATGGAGTGAGACAGGAAATGATGAGACAGAGAGAGGAGGAATGGCACACAGCAAAAAAAGCACTCCAACAAATCCAGTTGTTCTAATAGCTTATTATTCTTACATTCTGCTGCTGCTTAGTTCGTTGATATTTCATATTCAGTCTAATCCCTGTGGTATATATTACTGTAAGATAAAGAACAATGGATGGAGCACACTATATACTATTTTGATTCCCCTCCCCCCCTTCTCTCCACAGCTGGCTCATGACAGTCATATCAGCCGAGCTCGTTATAATAAAAATCTAGCGGTGAACACATTTGGCTGGAAGCCGTAGCACCATTCATCACATGTGAGACTCGTCATAGTGAAGGTTAAGAGCTGTTGAGAAGTACCGGTGATTGCTGTTTAGAGGCATAATGATCACACACCTTGTAAAAGCAACAATGTCTCAGTAATGTGCACTTTTTCCTGATTTGCTTTGGTTCCTAATTTCATCTTAATTAGACATTCTTAACCATAGCATCAGCAGAGGAAAAAAGAGGGTATTATTACGGCAAGGATGTTTAAATAAACCACATAGTAAATAAATATGACTTAATATTGGATGTAATAGGCAGGGGCACTCAATAAAGCAATGTAGCTAGTGCAGTGGGTCTATGTGGCCAAAGATGACTATTTTCCCATTCTTTAAATGGATGCAACACAATAATGATGGCTGCATATGCTGTATTTTTTTCCAAGTGAGTTATTGTGGTATAAACAACAAACCCCATTCAGTTATTCTGGATTTGCATTTACTTAATTGAAGTTAGAGGAGATTTTTTTTCCCTTTCTCTGCTCAGCTGTCCTGGGTGCTCTACATAATTTGTGTTGGTGGAGTTGTGTTTGTCTGGACCCTGACGGTTATATGAGCTGGACACAACTCTGTGAGGTAAATGTGTTTATGCATTTTGCCAAGAGTAAAGCAACAGATGGGATCATTTTGTGCCATTACAGCAGGATAGTGTAGAGAGAAACAGTCTATAACATTTAAAACTAGAATCAACACCTCGTTGTTGTACATCTCTGCCAACCAGTCAAGCTCCAGGAAATATGGTCCAAATCTCTCCTTCCGGAGTTAAAGCGTTGAATATGAACATGAACATGAAAATGACCAGAGGTGTTTTTCATGTTATGATGTCACCGTGAAGTTGACCTATCCCACTAGACATTTGTGTTAAACTGTGTCATGATTGGCATATGAATTTGTGACTTGTGACTTGAAATGTGTTTTGCAAGGGCAACCAATGACCTTTAACCACCAAATTCTAATCAGTTCAACCTTGGATCCATTTTTCTGTTTGTGCTGAAAGCCAGCCTGAAAACTTAATACCTGGCTAGCCTGTCATGAATGTGGAGACATAACAATAACAAACCTTGCAGACAGTTTTTTTTCACTATTACTATTAATCCAACAGCACATACTCTACTAGCACACCCAGCAGCTATGAGGAGCAAGCGTTATCACGTTTCCTGGGACTAGTTTAAAACTGCAAGAGTCAGGACCATCACTCGTGTAAAATTAAATGAGATAGCTTGAAGGAAAAGTCTGTTCAACAAAAAAAAAAAGTACTTTCATTCCCATACAACTCCCGGAATGCACTTAACGTTACAGAGCAAGGATATATCAAACTGTGAAAAATTGTAACATGAGCAAATCCTGTTTGAGTCTACGTGCTGTGCATCCATGGTTTGATCACCAAAGCCAACAACCACGTAGCCCCCATGAGGGTCTGACGCTCTGAGCAACAACAGCCATCTCAAAGGCTCACTACACATTGCATTGCATAAGGCAGTTTAATACTGCACTGCTGTATTCAAAAGTAGCACCTACCACATAGCATGCAATCCACAATGTGCACAGTGGCAAGTATACATGGGAACTTTCAATGTTGCTTTCAGCCACTGTTTTCACACTGCATCACTGCAAACAGGTTGTATTCTGATTGTTCAGTTTGTGGAGGAATGGAGCGTTACACTGATGCTGCATTCACGTGCAGTCGGGCAGACGGCCGTCGGTAACAAACCAGATGTCATTTTAGTCACAGAAGTCCAGAGAAAGCTGGTAAAACATGGGTCAGGTAAACAATACCACATCGCCACGACAACATATTGTCACGTGTATTGTTTTGCCTCGTGCTGACAGACCACTTGTTTACATAGAGGCTTGTTTATGCCATTACGTGCAGCGGCTGTCGTCCGTCTGCCGTCTGCCCAATTTCACGTGAATGCAACATGAAAAATACGATTGAGTTGCTTGCGATATACAACCGCAACGCTAGATGGGAGTAATTCCTACACAATGCACCTTTAATGTACAGGACAGTTGAGAGAGAGACAGGAAATGGGAGGCAGAGAGGCGGGGAATGACACACAGGATAGGGCTGCTCGACGCGGGATTCGAACCGGGGCCGCCTGCAGTGAGGAGTCCAATAGAGGCCACTTCTATTAAGGTAACACTCATGATGCAACACCCCCAACACCCCCACGCTCCCCCCCCCACACACACACCGCCAGAAAAAGAATAATTTGGCTCGGCCTGTGTTAACATGACTCACATTAATTTGTAAACAGCACCCAGTCATCTGTTTCGACACTGACAGAGAGGTGCTTTATTCTGTGTGACATGTTCTTCCACTCATGGCCACGAGCCAGCATCTTGTTGGAGCATGAAGAGGAAAGGAGATTCGCTCAAACAGTCATTCATGCAAGTCTCTCGATTCTCCTTACCCAGATTGTCTCAGGCATAATATCAAGTAAAAGAATGTGGGGGAAACAACGAGCATGCATTGTGACAAATTATTCATCACCGGACATGTTGTGTACTGTTTACTCACCGTTTTTGTCTGCTCGGCGGAAAATCTGAAACACAGAAAGGGGGCAGAGGAGATGGTTATTATTACTTCTAACCAGGCATCACTAAAAGGATTCTTGCAATAGGCAGGTACAGATTATTAAGCATCGTGGCAGTTTGTCAAAAACACAATAGGATGCGTGACGTCCACTGTACAAGGTTCATTTGTTCTGCTGCGCTGAACAGAACAGTCAGACAAACAAGGACAGTGACACGGGCGGTTACATTCTGAATGCGTGACTCATGTCAGGTTGAATGCTGGCTGGTAGCATGTGTCAATTTGAAAACTGGTTTATTCTTCTGAGGTAAATACTAATTTCAGAATCAGTGTAAGGCCAAACAGTTATTATCTTGCAGCTGCCTTCATCACTGTATCCACTCAAGTGGAAAAAAAAAAAAAAACTCTTCAAAACCATTTTCACCTTGCACAGACACGCTGCATCAACAAAATTTGCAGCAAGTGACATGGATGTGCACATGAATTAAACATTTATTGATGATTATATTTTTTAGTTTAATACATAGGAGCAGTAGTTGCCCAGGTTACATATAATTAGGATCTGCATAAACAATAAACAGGAGAGCAACAGCGACAGGCTGAGGCTCATCACTGGTGCCCAGAGGAATGCCAAGCTGGCAGATCCCCCACAGCAGTGGTGTATTTAAAAGACCAGCTCTAAGCATCAGGCACTAATGCTGCTGTGGCTATGGCGACTGGCTGCAGCTAAATGCGATGATTGGCCGGTGGCTATAAGAAGCCCCAGTCCAGATTTTACCCAGTTGACAATGGTGACACACTGTAGAAGGAAGAGTGCAGGTACAATTACATTGACAAAGAAAGACTGAATCACAGTTTTAGGTCAAACAAGGTTAAACAAGTGGCTATATCAACATTTTCTGTTCAGTCTTTTGCTGTCTTATTCCTTAACCTTTGTCTTGTGTTAGCTTTCTGCTACCATCTATGGTGTCATGTTTTAAATCAGCTGTAAGATACACTAAAAACATTATTTTCATCCAATATTTTTTTTCATCTCTTGGTTACATTGTTAGGCTTCATTATCCATGAAAATATTAGTTTTAATATTTTTGGTGTGGGCCCCTGGGCCTTTTTTGTCAGTAAACCCCTTGGCTTCAATTGAACCTTCCACAAATAATTATTTATCATTCCATTTGTTTCTCATCTCCTGGTTATGTTGTTAGGCTTCCTTATCCATGAAAATGTTGGTTTTGCACTAAATTGACCCTAACACCTAGCCTGACAAGCCAGACTATATCACTAAAATGTATAGTCTGGAAACGACCGGTAGACCTCGGCTCAATCCAGGGGGCGGGATGAAGGCTGTCTTTCAAACTGCCTCTGCACGCAATAGGATAGCGCTACGACTAATCAGAGCAAAGAGCAGGATGAGGTTAGCCTGACAAGCCAATTAAAATCGACGTCGCCATCGCGTTAAGCCCGCCCAACGACTCTCTAAACAGATAGAGCGCTGTGATTGGTGAACACAATCGGTGTTCGAGACTCAAAAAGTTCCTACGGCTCGTTTCTAGACCCACCTACGGAGCAAATATTTTTGCTATCGCTAGGGTGCGTCTAGATTTCTAGGCTACCTAACACCACAAATGTCATAATTTTAACCAGAGCATTTTAGAAATTTGAGAAAAAAGTTTTTTTTGTTTTATTTTGTTTAAATAGCAGTTCCTGACAAAGTCAAAAAGCCTTGATGCTATAAACAAATTTATGTGGTACTTCTATGCATTTAAAACCTGAAAACGGGTCACTGGTGACCTGAACACCAGAGGAAGGATAAAATATATACTGCTGCACATAGAAAACAATGATGATGATTTGTCTGGGGATTTCTGGGGTTTTTGTTTCACTATGAGGGTTAATGATTACCAAGAGTGTCTGTGACACCAGAGTCTGTCATGTTTGTTAAAATAGCAACTATGATGAGGATGCTTCTGAATGAAAAGAGGATAGGTCACAATAAAGCTACCACCTCAAAAGTGAACACAACACCGAGTTGCAACAAAAGCAAAAACAAAAATCATGAATCGCATGCCACAAATGATGGCACAGGTAATACTGGACATATGCAGTTGGGTTTAGTGTTAAAAAATGCACCAAAAAAAATGATACAAGTAATAATGAATCTGGATTGCTGGAAAATGGGAATATGACAAGGATTAATAGAGGAACTGGCTGACATTTATACATGACACCGCCAAAACAAACTTTCTGTACTTTCCTGCTGATGAGAAATTAAGTGTGTCGGAGGCTGGCAGGTATTGTTCTAATTGTCACGGATAATAAAAAGCCTATTCTTTAACAGAGGTTTAAATATCTGCAGCAACCAGTGACAGCATCTGTATTAAAAAGTTTATGCTTTAAAGCACAAATAAACTTGCTTGGCACAGATATGCTGAAATCAGTTCTAGTGTAAATTGGGCAACTATCAATGGGAAAGCCTGGTATGAACAAGACACAAGACAAAAACTCCAGCTTGGGTTTTTCTCAGTTTATGAGCAACTTTATCGTCCACATTTTGTATTTGGCTCTTCACCATATGGCCAAATATCTGAGATCTAAGGACGGTGCAAGATCTGAGGAAAACAGGTTTTAAATATTCCCCAGTGTGACCATAATGACTGAACCACTTATCTGCAGTGAAAGTAAAGATTAGAGCTCCCAAAATGCCTATTATACTGTAAATATCTCTTGAATAGTTAATGCATACATAACTACAGTACAGTGGACTCAGCTGAAGTAGTCTGAAGTGCCTCTTGTAAACCAAATGAATGTTTACAATGGACAGCTTGGGTGACAGTTTTAACGATCACCTTTGTTCTCATGTGGCTCAGATAATTGGACTAAACTGGGGAAGATGTGCGCCACTATATATCACTGTCAAAATGAGAAGAGGGAGAACCAACTGTGCACAGAGATGTACTTCAACAGGTTTATGCTTAAAACAGATAAAAGATAATCTGAAACTATACATTATTTACATGTATGACAAATTATAGCTGTTGTGGCACTATAATATTTCCTCCTGCAATCACATTTTCAAGTAGGACACAATTAACTCCACCTTGAAAAAATGTAACATGATCATAGGTTTCATACTGTGCTATGTAAATGGAAAATTAAATGAAGTGATCTCTTCAATTCTATTGATTTTTTTCCACCCCCTCAGTCCGTCAGGCAGAGGTCAGCGCCGTGATGCTCGTCATTTCTGACCTACAGGTTAATAATAGCAGCAGAGCCTGCCCCACACTTTCATTTTCCTTAGGTCAACAAGCTCAAAGTCTGCACTTCCCTCACTTGTACCCTTCGCCTGTCAACCCCCATCTCTCTACAACTTCAATCCAGACTAATAACAAGAGCCAGGTCATTTTAAAGCCACTTCACAACACACTTGATTTCTGATTCTGTTTCTGATTCATCTGTCTAGACTTGAAGGTGACTGCACAGCTGCAGGTTGCTGTGTTATTATTATTATTATTTTTTTAAATGCTACGTTTAATGACATGGCACAACATGAATCTGATATGGTCGTACTTATCGCACAGCAAATCTCCTTCTCCCCTTCTCAGTCAGAAGTGTCTCCCCCCTGGTGCCATAACCCATCTTAAACAGCATTTAATCCAGGTGCAGTACTGTTAAACTTGTTTGTTGTTTGGCTGTGTCTTTGGGCTCTTCACTGTCAGGAGAAGATAATGCATCATTTACAGCAAGCCCAGAAAAGGTCAGACCTGCTTCCCAGAGCGCTGCTGTTCTGATGTCATGGTGGCAGGTGTTAAGACAGTGGGTTCTCTCAGGCTCTGCTGACACGCTGCTTTCCTTTTTAGATTTTCAGCTTAACAAAGAGGAAACGGGAGCTACTGCACGTGTCGTATTTTTCAGTTTTTTCATTTCTAGAGATTGCCTGTAATGTATATTTTCCTGTTCCCAGCTGCTTTTACCTTTGCGTTTCACTACATGCCTGTTTTTTTTTCTTTGGTTTGAGAGCAGTAAAGATGAAGCTAAGGAAAAGGAGGAAGAGATGCAATAGAGAGAGAGAGAGAGAGGGAGAGAGGGAGAGAGAAATTAATCAGAGAAAGTGCTGTGAATCAAGCCAGCCTCAGAAACGAGGACCACTGCACAAAACAAAGACAACAAAAAGAAAAAGCCCACAATATGAATAATAACCAGCTCCTTCAACCATCACCGCCATCGCCGATTGTCCCTGCTCTTTGAACAGGACTCTTTTCTTTGTGTTTTACCCTGGGAATGTGTGTTGTTACAGTCTCTGCAGCTTATTCTGTCATCATGTAAAAAGGACTCTGATGCACTGATATTCCTGCCTGTCACATGGAAAATACATTTCTCTGATACTGTACCTTCCAAGAACCAACATAATTTTATATTCATTAACATCGCCATTCTACTTACCACTTCAGCTGAGCTGGTGTGTGTGTGTGTGTGTGTGTGTTTTGTCTCTATTGATAATCAATGTGTACCTTTGCTATTATAAAGTTCATCCACTGGCATTATCTCTGAAAATCAATCACCATTGATCTGCTTTACAACTCTCTCCCCTGACACACAAAATATTCATGCTATGTTTTTTAGGTTTATTATCTGCCTGTCCGACTTTATTTAGCCACGTTAGCACCATGGGGACTGTGGGAAATGCCACAGCGACGTGAGACAGCTCTCTCTACCTGCTTTAAATGAACATTTTGATTTCTCAAGGCAAAATCTGCCAGTGGAATAATTGGGGTATAGGCTACCTACAGTCACAAATGAGATCTTGAACAATGTCTCGCCCTCACTACACCTGAGAGTGACAGACCAAGAGAAGACTGAATGTGGTGAAATGGGACAATGAACCGACAAGTGTGGTAATCAAAACCAAGACAGCGTGCCCCTGTCTGGCTGTTGTGGGTGTTAAGTATTTCTCAGCACCATTATCTCCTATACAGGCCGTTTTAGACAAAATTCAAACATAATCATGTTTCTGAGCAGGGAACCATCAAGCCGAGTGTTCTGTCAGCCTGCCTCCACTCTGACAACAACAACAAC
The DNA here is from genome assembly GCF_045865225.1 of Trachurus japonicus. Lineage (NCBI taxonomy): Eukaryota > Metazoa > Chordata > Actinopteri > Carangiformes > Carangidae > Trachurus > Trachurus japonicus. Next base: position 34,777,498 of record NC_140911.1, read on the forward strand.
AACAACAAAAAACCCAAGGCTGAGGACTAATTGCAGAGGCACTCTGGTGCTGTAATCCGTTCAGGGAACGGCATGTGCACAAATAAAGTGACATTTCTGCAAAATGCGAGTATAGTGTGTCCTTATTTAGACGAAGCTGTCTGTGTGCTACATTAGAGGCAGAGCAGATGGAAAGCTGTCAGTCAGATTTGGACACATCGTTGGCCTACTAACCCAGGACAAGACAGTACGTGATGGCTGGATAATTAGCCTGTTGATGGATAGTCTCTGTTGCAGCGTTGTGTGGTTAATCAGCCAGCGGGGGTGTTGTTGGTTTAAGCTCCATTTGGGGCAGGTGCACATTTGTGTGTAATTATGTACGAGATAAAGAGAGAAGTAACACTGAAAATCCAAATTCATTGAAGTGCAATAAACTATTAAAAAAAGCATGACACAACATAACACGATTTAATATCCAATTGATTTTGTAATATTTAGATAAAAGATTTGTGTGTGTGTTCTGTGCCTCCAGCGCTCTTGTATGTGTGCATCCAATAAAAAAGGAGGACCCCCCCAGCAGCCCCTAAAACTGTCTGACTGTGAGAGCTTAATTTATCATGCAGAGGAAGCAGCTGCAGTGCCTCCTATTTTGCTCTAACACACACACATGCACACACTGTATCATCTTTAGAAATGTGATATGGGTATATAGGATAACGACATTTGATTTTAAAAAAAAATAAACACTTTCATGGAATTAGAGAAACAAGCAGCTAAAAATGTCAGTATTTACATGTTTTCATCTTTTATGATCCCTTGAAGGAACTTTAATGTATTTAGACTTTTACTGATAATATCTAAAGACAATGAAGATGAAGTTTACAAACATCAACAGCAAAAGCATTAGGCTAATTATCTGGTGGACTAACAGCACTTTTCCAAGGTGATGCATTAGTAAGACAGTGGATGCACTCACATCATGAAAGATATTAAGCCCCTGGCCGGTGCTGTGGAGCGGCGGCGGCTGCTGTTGCTGCTGCTGCTGCTGCTGCTGCTGCTGCTGAGCCCGGAGATGCTTCTGTTTGGCCGACTGCAGACACATAGTGATCATCTCCGTACAAGCCAACATGTTGGACCGCGTCGAGACACACTTTGACCGGTGCAGTTCGCTGGAAACTGTTGACGGCTGCAAGGAGGGGAAGTGAAGTGAAGGATGGAGGTGTGCAAGAGCAAGAGGAGTGGGAGAAGGAGGAGGAGAAAGAAGCAGGTGGCAGGTGTGGAAGCTTCAGCGGAGCAGGCGGGGACTCGGAGACGCTCTGCAACTTTGTGATCAGGCTGCTGCTGCTGCTGCTGCTGCTGAGCAGGGCTGCTGGCCCCTCCTGCTGGAGCCGCTCTGATTGGCTCGTTTATCTGCGCCGCGCATCTGGATCAAAGTGTTGAACAGCCCAGGAGCAGTAGTGGTTTCTTTCGTACAGATCATTTTATTTATCAGTCACTTTTAACAAACACAGATATCCCGTATTTAACAATTTGTTAAAGCCTACCAACTTTGTAATCAAAACCATAAGAGGGTTACTTGCACTATTGAACATGCACATGTTATTGTGCAAATGGAATAAAACAGTATTTATAAATGTACACAGAACTCACTCGAAGTTAAACCTTGTAAATAAATAAATAAAAAATCTGATAGAACAAACAGTGGGAGCCATTAACTTGTCCAACTTTAGATAGACACTGCCATCTGCTGGATGTTGTTGATCATTATTATTTATTTTTTAAACTATATTCATTTATTATTATCCCAGTATGTTATTATTAAATTCCATAGCTTTGGTTGTTTCATTATAGTAAGTTTTATTACTGTTGTTAGCTACTATTATAATGTAGAAGTTGCTTGGTGTAGACTACTCTAGCTGCCTTAAATCAAACAGGGGGAAGTAAACAACTGTTAGTGAGAGCAGTTTACATGGTTAAAAAAAAAAGACATATAATCGTTTCTTTCTCTTTTGAAGGTGTACTGTAGCCTATTTAAAATTCTTAACATTAACTAACAAACCTGTGCACTTTTTCTTTAAAATTCTCTTCCTGAACGTGACTCGGTTTCACTTTCGTTTCCAGCTGTGCGTCTTGCTGTCAGTGTCAGAGGATCAGAGGCGACTCGCTGTAGGAAAGCAAGAAGAAAACACAGTTTAGTTCAGTCCAGTCACTTTTCTTTCACCTGTAGCGACCACGTGACCTTCCTCCACCTGCTGACTCGACCCGCGGAAGTGGGAACTGTTGGGCGCGCGACACCGCGAGCAGCAGAGAGAAGTTAGTTATCACACCTTTTGTCTTCCAAACAGCTGAGATTGAATCTGATTGTTGTTCTTATGTTTTTGTTCGAACTGTTTGTCATACGATTGCTGCGACACATGTTGTGTTACCTGTCGTTTCAGGTGCGATCATGGCCTCTAAAGTTGCACCGGGAGTCAATTTGAAGGAGGGTGAGCAGTTCAGCTTAGTTTCGATTTTGTTATTGGGGAAACTAATCTTATGTAGTTTCGCCTTAACTCCTTATGTGAGACCACCCATGTCTGTGAGTCTGTCATGAAAAATAAAAAAAAACACATAGCCGATCATTTTAGTCTGTTAATTATTGATCTCTGTTATAGTGTCCAGTGTCCATTGTTTTTGATTGGTCATAAACACACTGCTGTAATCTAAAAGTGACTTATACCACTCTAAAGGACAGACAGGTGGAACTGAGACTTCCCCCCCCTGTAATATGTGAGGAAGGAACTCACCATTGTATTGTATAATACACAAAACAGTGCTATCCTGTGGTGACAGCCATTGTTAGGCAATGAAGTGTATTTATAGTAACTGACATGAGGAAATAAACTCCTCTCTTCCCTTGCTTCCCTTGCAGCCGAGGAACTGGCCTTGTCCCTGGGTGAAGCCCTCAGCTGCGGGAACAGCGACGAAGCTGTGAAACTGTGTCAGATGCTGTCGCAACTCGGTGTTCCCGTGTCTGTCAGTATCAACAGTCAGGCCTACCCTCAGGACTCCATAAGGTGAGACGTCACTGTATGTGCAGGCATGTGTTTGTGTGTGTGAGACCTCCTTACTATTGGCATGTTCCCAAAACAAGAAAAACCACAAAGCGTTGTTGCACACGGGGAAGTTTCCTCCCTCTTTTGTAGAGAAGTGTTTATTTTTAAAGTGGAGTGGGGATTATACAGTGGATAAGGGTCACAGAGAATAAAGGCCAAGTATATGGCAACAAGAAATGAATAACAAAAAGTGTGGCCAGGCATGACTGTGTCTAAGTTATATTTGACTCTGTTATGCAAGAAGAAGGAAAATAGACACTAAAACAACACTGACAACGTTGTGCTGTTGTGTTCCGTAGGTTGAAGGTTGGAGTGGAGGACGCCCAGTCAGAAAACTACATCCCAGTCACTCTTGTGGTTTCTGCTGATATGACTATTGCACAACTTAAAGACAAGGTAGGCCTACTGATGTGACAACAACTTTGACTATATATTGCTATTTCCTGTGCTTTGGTATGAAACACAGTGCAAAGTGTGAAGTCAGCAGATGTTCTGCTGTTACTGTGTTAGCAGTTTTATACTTCTGTTGCAATTTTCCACAGCACTTTATCTATTTACCTGTAATGCACCTATACATGAACACTGGCACAAATTCAGTGCATAGACAACCATCATCGATCATATTACAAGTGAGAGTATTTTCCCCTCTGCACAGATGCTACACTGCAGCTGCGTTGAATGATCTGTCTTGTTGAATGATCTGTCTTGTCCTCCGATTTCACCTTCACAGATCAGCCATGACTTTGGGTTCCACCCCTTGCTGCAGCGCTGGGTCATCGGCAAACGGTTGGCTCGGGACCGGGACACGTTGTACAGCCACGGCATCCGGAAGACCGGAGACCAGGCCTTCCTGTTCATTCTCTCTGCCCACGCTGCTCATCTCACACGGCATCAACACAAACAGGACCAGCAGCAGCAACTCTTTGAGGGTCAGTAACACACACACACACACACACACACACACACACTGACAGGTCAAAGCTGCTGGACACAGATACATTTAGATTAATTATGAAAATATATTGTTATTGTTATTGCTGTATGGTATCAGAGCATATTTTTATATTATTTGTCCTTTTTTCCCTTGTCTTTTTTTTCATTATTTTTCTGTAAGGGTAATATGACCACTAGTAGCTTTGTTTATAAAATTTCGTGCTGCACCAGAATTTTTATTGTATTTTTATTTCTATCATCATTGTTATTATTCTTTTTTTTTGTCATTTATCCATTTATTCTAGCTTTTATTTTTTTTCTCACAGTTTAATTATACATTAAAGTTACCTTATTATTTATTCTTATTATCATCTTTACCGGTACTTATTTTGTCATTCATCCATCTATTTCATTTTTTTTTTTTAATTCTTTCATAATATAATTGTACGTTGAAGTTATCTTATTTTCTGTGTGCATCTGCTCTGGTGCTGTTCCCTTTTCTTTTTTTTTGCTTTTTTGTGAGTATTGTCTATTGTCTATTGTGCTCTGTATTATTCACATATGTTTTTCCTAATTTTTGAGTAATGAAATAAAATCTTGATCAAAAAAAAAGAAAAAAAAGTCTTAGACAGAGCCAGTCACTAGCCTGGATTAACCAGTGGCATTTACAGGTCAATAGAGGTTTTGATGTCTAATGGAATGGAAATCTGTTTGTAGGGATTGTGGAGTCAATGGGGTCACTGCAACTTTTTGCTAGAGGGCTAGGTGGAGGTGGTGGTGAGAAGACAGCTCCTCCTCCAGAGCCTCCACAGATTCGTCCAACTCCTCCTCCTAAACCCCCAACTGCTCCTAAACCTCAGGTCAGTCAAACACTGTCAGACATTATACCATATCTCAGCACTTTTAACTCTGTATGTAGCCTACTATAGATGATGTGTCCAGAGGTTGTTTATATCTGATAGAATAAATCATAATCTCAGCATACTTTAATGCTCCATAAATTGTAAGTAAGTAAGCAAAAGAATCTCCACCCTGCCGCTACGACCAATAATGGACTATGCTCACACCATATACCAAAACACATCAGAGAAATACCTACAGTACACGCTCTTGATGGTGCTTTTAGCAGTATCTCTAGATTTGTTTTAAGATGTCCTTATAGAACCCATCACTGTATCATGCATCAAACCCTTGACTGGCTTCCTCTCAACAGTAGGCGACGATTCCATTGGCTTCAGTTTATTTATAAATGTGACCACTTTAATTATCCCCTCTACCTAAAACAATACCTAGTCCCCTACCGACCATCTTACTCTCTCAGACACTCACATCAGCTGTTTTTTTCCATCCCAAGAACTTCAAAAGAAATTGTTAGACGTGCTTTCAAACACAAAGCCCCCTCTGACTGGAATAACTTACTGCCATCTATTAGATCTGTCACTTCCTTCCATCTGTTCAAGACCTCACTAATGTCCTTGTTTCAGACCCCCTGCTGTTGCTATTAGTTTTATTATTATTATTATTATTATTATTATTATTATTACATTATTCATGTATTTTTACCTCTATTTTGCCCTTGTGATGGGTTAGGGGCTGATGGGGTGGGCAGGAGGGATTTGGGAGCCGCTGTGCACACTTTAAGTGTATGTTTTGTGTTGTGTTTATGTGACTGTATTGTATTGTCTGATTGTTTCTAAGTATAGGACCCCCTGGAAGACGAGATGATGCATCTCAAGGGGTTATCCCTCAATAAATTTGAATTTAATATCTGTGTTTGTGTGTGCAGTTGGGCTGGGCCTGCACCATTTGCACATATGTGAACAAGCCGACACGTCCTGGCTGTGAGATGTGTGGAGGGGAACGGCCAGAGAACTACGAGGTGCCTGATATCTACCAGCCAGACCAGCAGGAGGTGCAACGGATTCGGCAGGAAGAGTTGGCCATGCTGCAGTATGAACAGGTAACAGCCCAGATCCTTGTGCTGTCCTGTGTGTGGACCTACTGGGTTTGCAGCTTTGCAATGAGGATTTACATCAGCTCCAGACTTCAGAGCTTTATGCATTTTTCTGACACCTTTTACATTCAGAATCAGTTTGATGGTCATTTTCATGCATACATAAAAAAAAACATAATGTTTCAGTTAAAAGAGGGAAAATAAATAGGCTACAAGGCTAGCAGCAGCCCGAATGTTCTTATTTTCTGTAATTCTCTCCCGTATTGAATACTGTCTTACAAGTTGGTCCCTTACAGGCCTTACAGGTGTAACCACCCTCAAGTCAGCCGAGTCACTTTACAGTAAAGCTCTAAAGGTATTCGATAAAAAGCAAACAAGACACCACATCTGCAACGTCCTTGACAAACACGAACTGCTGAGCTTCAACAACTTAGTTGATTTTAAACGGGCCTGCCTGGTACACAAAACCCTACACAACCTGGCTCCCCCACCCTTGAAAGATTTTATAAAACACACTGATAGCCAACCATCTGCTAAGGTCACAAGATCAGTAGTTAGAGGAGACTGTGCTATCCCCTACAGACGTACCACCTTCGGTCAGGCTGCTCTATCTGTCATGGGTTGCAGGACATGGAATAGCCTGCCGCTCACAGTCAGAGAATGCACCACGCATATTACCTTCAAAAAGCATTTAAAAAACTGGTTGCTATCGACACAGACCTGCACCCACTAATAGAAATGTTATTTCTGACTGTTGTATTGCTGCTATATGATTGTGTTGATGTTGTTATTACTGTCATTCTTGCTGTGTTGTTACTATTACTACTACTATCATTACTATTATTATTACTATTATTATAATAACTAACATAGACAAAATAGCAATATGAATAATGCCAGCACTAGTCACAGGTCGATTATATATATATATATATATATAATATAATAATAATTATATTTATATATATATTCAATATTATTATCTCTTATATTATTATATAACTTTTAGTTATTCATAGCCGTGCAAGTGATCAATTTATATCCTTAGGCCTATCATTGTAACACAGCTCAATTAGATATTACTCCCAGGACCTTCTAAGCACTTTGATGATTGTAAGCACTTTATTTCATGACACGGTTGCACTTTTGTACTACTGTCGTACTACGGCACCGAATCTGTATTATTATTATTATCTATTGTACTGTAAACTGAATGCTGCTATTTTATAACATGCTTTTGTTTTTATTTATTGTATTTTGTACCAAGGAACAACTATGTATTGGGACAACGGATGGAAATTAGCCTGTGGCTACAATCCGGCTTGTTTACGATTTTATGTTTCGTTCATGAACTTGCACTGTCCCACCTCAAATAAATTGAATTGAATTGAGATTTACTATAAAATATCTTAAATAGAACTGATAATCTATGCTTCTAAAGTGCAAATGGCAGTAAAAAGGCCTAAAATGCTTCACAGTCATTTCAGTGGCAGTTTATTTTCCTGGAAGTAAAGTATTTGTAATAGTAATATTAGTATTAGTATAAGTAATAGTAATATTCTCAACTAAATAAAATTATGTATGGAAGAGTCTGCATAACACCACCAGAATTGTGTAAATGAAAACTTTGCTGATGCTCATTTTAACAGTCTAGTTGCTTCCCTTTACATTTCTCTGGAAACACAGAGTTCTGATGTTGTAATGGATCTCTGTGCTGTGTATGTATCTCTCTCTCTCTTGCTGGATAATGAAGGCTAAGCAGGAAGAACGAGAGAGGAACTACCTGCGCTTGTTGGCAACAGAAGACCAGAACCTTATCCCCAATGTCACACAGACTGACTGTCCCATCTGTTTCTCTACCGTGGAGCCAGGAGAGGGCATTGTGCTCAGGGAGTGTCTGCACACCTTCTGCAGGTCAGACAGGAAACTGCTTTGTAGCATCTCATATTGTCTGCTCTCTATAAGTCTACAAGAACAGTATTAATCCAGTAATTTTAAGCCAAAATGGGGGTCAACCTTGAACAAATTGCAACAGATTTTGTATCCTCAACTCAACATGTCCTGAGTGAGGGGAAAAAAGCCCCAAAGAATCCCATTAGGGGAAAGTTTCGAAAAAGACCAAAATATAGCCCATTCATACGCCTACTAATTATTTTTCTCACGTGAATAGGGTACAATTTTTAACCTTTAGGTATCACCATGAAAATTACTGAGTTGATTACTTATATTAAGACAAACAAAAAATGTATTGCAAGTTTTTTTTTAATTGTTTGTTAACATGAGAAAATTTGCATAAATTCCACCGTGACTGCAAGGGTATGTATATGAAGGTGCCAGTATGAAAATTGGGATGAGTTGACTCCACCATCGCTCACTCAACAAGAAACCACTTGAAATTTCAAGATGGCTGCAATTTTTTAAGATGACCGCCACCTTAGTGGAGCAGGTATGACATGCTCCTTTCTTATGGAGGTGACTGCTGCTGAGACCAGGGAGCTCCAGAAGAAGGACACTTATCTTCTGATGGTTGTTGTGATCCAACAGTTCTTTAAAAAAAAGTATTCTTAGCATTTTCACCTTTAATGATAGATAGAGATATAATTGTGAAAGGGGGATGGAGAGATGGAAGGACTTGCAGCAAGGGACGTGGACTTGATTCGAACATTGCATTACATTGCAATACATTTTTTACTTGTATTAATGTAAGTAATCAACTCAGTAATTTTCATGGTGATATCTAAAGGTTAAAATTTTTACCCTATTCACGTGAAAAAAATAATTAATAGGCGTATGAATGGGATATATTTTGGTGTTTTTCAAAACTTTCCCCTAATGGGATTCTTTGGGGCTTTTTTTCCCTCACTAATTTTTTATTTTTTTTATTTAACCTTTATTTAACCAGGCAAGCAAATTAAGAACAAAATTCTTTCTAAATTCTACTAAGGGCATGTTGAGGATACAAAATCAGTTGAGTTTGCTTCTGTTGCAATTTGTTCAACCTATTTTCATAAAATGACTGGACTATATGTGGCATTGTTTCTTCTGTGTGTACGCGTGTCTCCTTGTCCAGGGAATGTCTGAAAGGGACAATAGTGAACTGTCAAGACGCTGAGGTGTCCTGTCCGGACAACTGTGACAGCAAGATACTGGACAGAGAAATCAAAGAGGTGAGACACGGAGACTCAGACATCAAAAACACAACTCACTCACATCACTATCATCCAGACTGGATCCAGAGTCATCTAAAAAATAATCCATGTTATGACTCTGTATGAGTTGTTTGGAAATCTAGACCTAATGTAAAAATGATTGATCTGATTGGTTAGCTGCTCACTGAGGAGGAGCACCAGCGGTTTCTGGAGATGCGGCTGAGCATCGCAGAGAGCCGCGCCGAGCACAGCTTCCACTGCCAGACGCCCAACTGTCCAGGCTGGTGCGTCTACGAGGACGAGGTCAACGAGTTCCACTGCCAAACGTGCGACGAGACCAACTGCATCCTCTGCAGGGTTAGCTGTCTTACATTTATTCTATTGAGTGAGTAAAGCATTTCTTTTGACACATGCATAAGAGTTGCTGTGTGTGTGTGTTTTCAGGCCATCCACACAGATATGAACTGCAAGGACTACCAGGATGACCTGCGCATCCGGGCGGCCAACGACGAGGCGGCTCAGCAGACTAAGCAGATGCTGGAGGTGGGTCAGATTTACAACTGCTGCCATTGAACTATAAACATGTGCATGTGGAACAGAGACAACCTCGTTTTTTATTATTTCTGTTCATTATGATAAAAAAGTACAGTCTATTTCTTGTGCAGTGATGCAGCATTTGAACTTTTGAACTTTAGTGTTAGTGTTGTACTCTAAGCCTTCTCATAGAGGTTTTCTCTTTTTTAATCTTGTCTCATAGACTGTGAATATTGCAGTCATGAAAAAAAAGTGTGCTGATGAAGTGTCTGTTTTTTTTAATTTTTTGCTATTAAACGTTTTATTTGAAGAAACAGCTCATACATGTACATCTCATCAAGTCTTATCATCAAAGCATATACAGAAAGAAAATATCAAAATGTATTCATTACAAAAGCACCTACACTCTCTAACACAGCACTCCTGAACAGGTATATTACCAAAATGTATAGGTAACTTGAGTATCTGAAAAATGAGAAATGATAATTACAAGATAACAATAATAACCGTAATAATAGTGAGTTTATCTACCCCATATGCACCTTCCTTTGTCCATGGTTTCTCCTGTGAACAGTACCTTATCATGGGGTGATAATAACAGAGATGACAAAAGCAACAGTAACTCAAATAATAGTAATAGTAAATAAAATAAAGATAGCTTGCTGCATACATGTATAGCACTGACTAATAATAGTGTAATTACTACACCAGTTCCGTTTTTTTTTTTTTTTTTAAATGAATCATACAGTCTCTTTTATCTGGAAGTTTAACTGTGAAGTATTTGTCTGACTTTTTCAAAGTTGATACTCAATATTTTAATATCCGTGCGCGTGTTGCTCCGACAGCACTCCAGGCTCAGAGTTCTTGACTCATGACTGTTTAATGATGCAACTTAACATTTAACACTGTTTAACTGGGTTTGACTACAGAGCCTGCTGCAGAATGGGGAGGCCATGAAATGTCCACGGTGTGACATCATCGTCCAGAAGAAAGACGGCTGTGACTGGATCTGCTGTCTGATGTGCAAGACAGAAATCTGCTGGGTCACTAAACAAGCTCGCTGGGGACCAAATGTGAATACATACACAAACACACACACACGGGGGCGAGATATTTTCATCAAGTGTCTGATCACCGTTGAGGAGAGTGACCTGTACAGCTGACTATTTTCTTTTTGTCTTTTACAGGGCAATGGAGACACAACAGGTGGTTGTAGATGCAGGGTCAATAATCAGCCTTGTCATCCCAACTGTCAGAACTGCCACTGAGCCAAGCACATGAATGAACATAGAGCGAACAACAAGCACTATCTCAAGAAATGTAAACCTCAGCTGCTCAGGTGTCTGGCTTAATGCTGACTGCATTCACGGGTTCTTTTGATTCATTTTACTGACTTCCAACCCTGATTTCAGCAACACACTGACAGGACAGCAGAGCACCACACCTTCCCACAGCGCACGCAGTGTGGTTAAAAATACTAGACATGCAAATCTCCAGCTTTAACTTGCTACAGTATATCTCTGCAGCTCAGCTGTAAATAATCTGGGACTCTGAGCTATGGTAATGCCTTTTTTGTGATGCATCAATTCTTCATATGCATTTTGACCTCTGGCTGCTGCTTTCATCCTACTTCAATCATGATATTGTCTTTTATGCAAATATGGCTTTAAGGCAAAACTTGTAGTTTGATCAGGCAAGTGTGTGTGAGAATATACTTTTCTAGACAAAACTATGACGAATGCTTGCACTCAGTTTGTGAAAATGTTGCTCCATATCTGTAAATATGGAATTTCTTTTGTTCAGTTCCTGTGCAAAAAAAACAACTACAACCTAAGAACAATAATCATTCATGAATAATTTATACTTTTTTCCCCCCTACAAGTCAGCATTTAGTTTAAACAAACACATGGCTGTTATATTTCCTGGAACTGAAAGTGAAATCTCTCTGGCGTGGTAGTTAAATGAAGTTGAAACCAGATGTCAACAACACACTTAGTTGTTAAGAGTTGATCAGCGATTATTGATTTACATTTATAATGGAACTTCTTTGGGGCGTCTAGTCAGACTACAGTGTGTTTACATTGAATGAATGTGTTGACAATGCAAAACAAGCTGCTCTGATGCAGTTGCATATCTTTAAAGTATCAGGTTTAAAACATGGCTGGACAAATAGTGTTGCTATATATTTGTTTGTCAGGTATAAGAATATATTTTGTTTACATGTTTGGTGGATTTGAGCATTAGTTGAAACACATCTATATATCAATATCAATTATTTCTGTTAAGTTAATTTATCTTCAGCAATGTCATTACATGAAATGAAGAATATTTTAGAAGAAGGGTATTATCTCAAAGACAAAAGGTATTACATAATACTTTCATTAATGTGTGCCGTCTTCATCAGCCCTAAAATGATCAAAATATAATTTTGGTTGAAAAGCAAAATTGACTTATGTGGACAAGATTAAATTATTTGAAGGTTCAGGTGGGTCCTGATCTGAAAAATATCTTTGCTGTATCCAAGTGATGTACCTTAAACTTACTCTTCTGTCAACGCTTTGTTTTGGTTTTTGTTAGTGCATTTGAGTGTCTGACCTTCGCCGCAGTTTTACACTGAAAGGCTGTTCTTACCTTCTGCTGCAGGAGAAAAGCTCCTCACTGCTCTCCTAGCATTTAACTTAACTTTAACTTAAAAACATCCACCTCCATTGCACACAGAATAGACTGTTAGGTAGACTAAGCTTTATCATTTACAAATTTCTGTGAAAAAAAAAAACTTAATGTGTTGTGTGTGAAAGAAAAGAATTGTTATTGAAAGCAGAGCATTTTTTTTAGGTTGTAAGATATTTCTATTTTCTACATTCATGTGCAACAATCACACTGAACATTTTCACTATAGTTTATTAGCATTCTCTGTACAACTTAACATTAGTATGACAGTTTTATTATAACAAAATAAACATAAAAGGCAGATAAATCATTTAGTGCAATGGAAATAAACGAAAACCACTGAGTGCAGATACATGTAGCATTACAATACTGCTGAACAGCTATTCTCTCAGGCACCTCAGAGCATCCCTGGAAACGTTCCAGGTCACCTTCATTTTGCTCTGACTGTAGATCTCTCACCAGCTGAATCAGTAGCTCACTACAAAGGCAATAAATTAATAAATCAAAATACAGGAATGGGATGCCCAAGTGTTCAGTTTCTAACACTCAGGTAACAATAAAACTAATTTTATCAATTTGAATTGCTTTCATGATTTGTTTTCAGTTGACTGGGGTTTGAGCCATCCAATACAGGTGACATTTCTGTTACACAAAAGACAAAAAAGATTTCAAATGAATTAACTTATAATGAAGTGCTCTGGTTAACTATTTAGTAGTATTTTCTGTTAAGACTTGGGTATTCAGGTGGGTGTCATTGACACATATGCAATCCCTTATTCATGTGATTGAAAGAAACAACTGGAACATTGAAATAAACTGGACTGCTGTTGAATTTCTACACTGTAGGCAATCCTGTTTACGAAAAGCTGTGTTCAGAGTTTATATCATGTTTAAAACACAACTGTTGGACAGTGTTAATTCAAAGGCCCCAGGTGCTTTCTCTGGCGGGAGCACCTTTTCCAGTAGGCGCAAGTGAAGCACCTTAGACTAACTTAAATGTCAGTGCAAACTGGGTCCGCCACCCAAAGACTACCACTAACTTTTCTCAATTTTCGTTGCCAGTTCTCCGAGCTCTGCTGTTTCTGCTACCAGGAATTGAATGAGAGTCTTTCAGTCAGTTGCTGAACTACAGGAGAGATTTAATCATCTACTCCAGAAAAAGTGAAAGAGAAAACAAAGACTAGCTGATTGAGGCCATGAAACACAGACACATTTTCAAGGTTGCGAATTCAAAGAAGTGAGTGTGCACCTGTTACAGTAGCTGTACTCCAATCAGGGGCTTAATCTTAACATTTGAGTTTTGAGATAAAAATAAAATAAAGTCTTAGGCAGGTGACGGAACATTGAGTTTGGTAACACTTAGAATATTTTGACACTAATTTATTTATTTATTAACTGTTTCCATCTTTAAAAAGGTACTTCATAGTTTTTCTTTCTTTGCTGAAAAGGCTGATTTGAACAAGTAAAAGGGGCCAAAGGACCTAAAAACATAATAAAAAAAAATATTGACCTTAAAAAGTGCCTGTGTGAAATGACCATATCCCTATACAGCTGCTGACATACCTACAGTTTGAATTAGGAAACAGGAAATTATACAAAGAGAGGATTCTACCAATCCTCTATTTGGTCTCAGTCCAGGTATCAAAGGATAACAAACGGATTGCAAACACAGGCGCACACGCAGTCGCGCACACACACACACACACAAACCCATGCACACTCTCATACATTCACTTCAGCTCTCTTAATTGGCAGCAGTTTCAAGTGTAGTGAGTCCACTAAGCGTTCAGCATAAATCTCTGTGAGCATAACTCAATATCAGATTACCCTAATACCAAATATAAATAAACTTTAATAATGACACCATCGATAATAGAAATACAGTCTCTTCATTATAACAGGATGGATTCTTCATTTCAGAACACTGGCAGCTCTTCTTGTTATACTGCTGCACGCTCTTCATGAGTCACTGAGAGGCCCCTCGGCTGGGGTCCTAAAAGCCCTACACAGGGTGGGATGTTTAGAAACATCCTAGAAGAAAAGGAGCGTTAACTGGTGCAGTTTAGACAGTACGCTCCTGACAGTGTTATCGACTGAAGGGTTTGTGGGTTTATTTACTTAAAGGGTTCTTGGAAGCAAACCCATCAACTAAAGTTAGGGACAGATAAAGCTGGAGTGGAGTAAAAGAGGAGCAGATCAAGGAAACAGATCCAGCTTCGGGGCCCACTCCAGGGCAGTGTTGACGACAGCGAGGGCTGCTGCCCCTAGAGCCACTGTCAGACCCATGACAGCCAGTCGAACAAACCGCCGCGCCGCTGAAGGCTGAGCCACTGCTACGACCGAGCCGGCTGCTGAGCTCTCCAGTGCAGCTTGTTTTTGCCTGCGTCGGCGACGGAGAACAGAGTCTGGTCGCTGTTGAGTGGACGCAAGGTCAAAGTCCTTAAAGGTAGAGGCTGCCGTGCTTCGGAGGTAAACAGAGACATGCATAGAGAGAGAGACCAAGAGAGACAGAATATGAAAGGGTTAATAAAAGAACAGTGAGTGATTGAAGTTGTTGAGAAACAGCAGAAACTGAAATATGAATTTTACAGTTCATATAACGGTCAGCGTGTGAATGTAGAAGCAGAGAAGTAAATTATTACCACCACTGAGGCAGCTGTAAAGATAACCCTAAAGAGATAAGCACCTTTCGTGTGAGGCAGCTTCTTTAGCCAGTTCAGAAGGAGGGAACTGGACAAAGAGGTCTCCTGCTCGGCTGATCAGAGTCTCATACGGCAGGTCCTGGGGGATCTGAGACAGCAGGTGATGAACCATGGCCATGTCGCACTCACATTCTAAAACCTCCTCTTCTCTGTACAGTACAATCTGCAACACAGGCACAAATACAGAGTTGTAATTCAAAGTGTCACAATATGCAATTGCTTCAGAGCTCCATGAGTTTAGAATAATCTGAATCTGAACCAGTGGCTACTTTATAAAACTAATTTAAAAGGTATAATGTGTAGGAATTACCGCCATCTAGTGGTGCGGTTGCATATCGGAACGTATTCTTGATGTTGCATTCACGTGAAATCGGGCAGACGTCAGACAGACAACAGACGCTGCATGTAACAGGATAAACAAGCGTCTATGTAAACAAGTGGTCCGCCAGCATGAGGCAAAACAATACAGGCGTTTTAACCTTTACAGTCTATGGTTTTCTATGGTTTAAACGTCTTTCTCTCGTCCAGTAAAATGACATCCGGTTGGTTTGCCGACGGCCGTCTGCCTGACTGCACCTGAATGCAACATCAGTGCCTCCCTCCTTCCTCACACTACACAGTGGTGACAGTTTTAACAGGGCTACCTGGAAAACTTTCTCCCCGAGCCAACAGCTCCGGTGAGTTTCTATGGTTACCTACGGTCACACTGCCAATGTAAAAAATGGCGATGCAACATGGCAGCCTCGGTTCGGTGCGCCCCCCATTTGTAACGACTTGTAACAACTCATTCTAAGGTACGAGGAAGCTTTCATTTGTATGCGGGTGTGATTCGACTTGAGTGAAATACGTATTTATGAAAGCAATATTTAATTTTTGCTAATAAAAAGCCAAAGAACCAGTGATGTGGGAGAAAAATGCATGAGTTATAAATGTAATAAATGGCCTCTGATATATTATGATTATCACTGTATTCTGTATGGAACCTCATACCAAATTTGTCACTTTGTATGCTTTTAGCTGCTTGAGGGGAAGGAAAGGGTGTGTGACTGTGTAAAATTAGGAAAACCCTCTGGGGGCAAAAACAGGAAACTAAGTAGAAACCCAACACCAGGGACACTACATCTGACCTCCTAGTATGACAGTGCTACATTTAGCTTCGATGTACAAAACAGAATCTACCCCCACCTGAAGAATGCATGTTATTCTTTTATCCATGTTGTAAGGTAATGCAAGACATTTACATCAGGTCCATAAGCTGCACTGTGGGGCTCAAATACTGTAGATCTCCTTTCTCCTTCATGGCTGCATTAGTTATCCACAGAGTCAGTCTTCTCATTATTAATGGGAAAGATTTATGTATATGCATATGTTCAGTTCAGTTTTATATGTGTTGCAGCAAGTAAAAAGACATACAATTAAAAGTCTAAGAGGGAGGGATAATACAGTGTGCTGAAACGTCAGTAGCCAGTAGCAGCGACTCAAGTAGCCCGTGTCCATCCTGAAACCACAAGCTGCGCGTGAGGGAGGTTACTCCCATATCTTTGTTTTCTGTATGAAAGACTGGATTGTTCTCATTTTGAGGCTCGCACTTCGTGGAGACCATAGATCTCTGTAAAAATGCTGAGCCCATCTGAAAATGTTTTATTTGAATAGAACCCACAAAGACAGGCCTGAGTCCCTTTCAGATTTAAGAGCTTCACAAGACATTTATTCTTAAAAAAAAAAAGAAAAGAAAAAAAAAAGGTTTTGACAGAAAGTTCAAAAGGTTTCTATGCTTCTTTGCAAGACAAGTATGAACTTGTGCATGTATGCTATACTGTATGAAATAAATAAATAAATAAATAAAAAATAACATACACCTATGGGCCACAGCACCACACAGTTGAATGTTAACCAATCAAAATCTAGTTCCATTTATGATTGATCAATTTCTTAAATGAGTCTTTGTTGTATGTTCTGGCCTGCCATCTAATGAAATAAAAAATACTGCCCCAAGGCAAATTGACTGTCAACCCGTGTCCTTGACATTTCCAGTTATGCTCGAATAAACACACACACACACAGACACACAGATATTAAGTGGCAGATAGGAATCTCATAATGAATGGTGCTTAGAAAAAGAAAAATAATCACTCGTGCTCATGTGAACTTATGTGACAGCTGACTGGTTATGACTATGCACAAGTGGTCGATGCAGCAAAGGGGGTTTCATCTCTGGCAACAGCTTATCTGCTGATCGGAGGAACGGTCAGACCCTCTCATGATACTCATGATGAACAATGTACGCACTAATTCTTGTAACTTTCACATATTGGGGGTTTCTGTGGTGCCTCAAACAGGCAGATTGTATCCTGTTTTAGTTTCAGTATTAAAGGGTCAATCCTTAAATCATTCTTTAGAAATGTTTAATTGATTGGGCAGCATACTTCAAGTGCTGATAATTGGGAACTCACCACAGCAGCAAAGTAGATGGGCATTAATGGATGGCAGGCCAGGAAGAAGTCATACAACCGGACAACATGGCGGAAGTCTGACAGGACATGGCCAAACCAGGTGATCAGCCAACTAAGAGCGAAGACTGTACCCACCTCAGCCCTGAAAATCAAAACATGGCAGAAATCCCGTCTCAGCACACAAAATTAAGTTTTCTACACCAGGTACAATGCAGCAGGATCTTGACATTTCGTTGCCAATAATCACTGTTGTGTTTCTTGAGCAATGACAAATAAAGAAAGTCTGAGTCTGAGATTAACTGAAAGTCAGGTATAGAGGGCAACTAACATGTTAGCCCTCCAGGTAGGAGGACATGTGACATGTGATCCTCGGTCTTTACACAAGTAACTTTGAGCTGTCATAATAGGATCAGTATACTGTAAAAGCAGTCATCCTTCACAGCAAACAGCGAAGCCCATTGGCTGTAAAACAAATTCAAATAAATGTATCACCCATTTCAAATTACTTTTGATAAATAAATCCTATGGATTTTTAATTTTTAACTAAAAGAACACGTTATGTATATCTTATAGTAAAAAGCTACTGGTACATGTGGAATTCATCTTTTGTAGAGCGATCAAGCTGATTTTTAAATGTTTGAAAGCTCACAGTCGCATACAGTAATTGTTATAAACCTTCTTCTAACTTGCATGTGAAATTAATTAAAGGATGAGTGTCCAAATTCAGGACAACGGACACAATCTATAGAGCAGATACAAACAGTATCAACTTTTATAACCAAAGGGGAAGCTCTGTCACATATGAAGGTTTTTAATTCTCTCAGAGCTGAGAGCAACAGTTAAATCTGCCTAAACTGGCAATTACTTGGCATATACTGCATAATAAAGCTCTGGAAACGTTTGAACTGAGCGGTTCACAAAGCTCAGTAAGCAACAGAAAATCATTTCATTTGGCCTGTTGTCACTAAAATGGCAGGGAGCCTTACTGTTCCATGAAGTCATGCACATCTGGGTTGACCCTCTCAATGATGGGCATCAAATAGTTGAGTATATGTTTTGTGTTGTCCATGGTGGGATCCATGAAGTCCCTGAGAAAAAGAAAATAACAAAGAGCAATTTTGAAAGTGCACAACAATGAGCCCATTGTTAAATAGAGGGAGGGAGGAAGGGAAAGAATATTGTAGACAATCAACAAAGAAAGAAAAACTGACTAAACAGTTTATTCTAACCACCGCATTCACTTTCCAGCTTATTTTAAACTGGAAAGTAGACTCAGAGTTTTTGGGCCTCACTATTATATTGTTATAAATGTATATGTCAAGTACCTGAGGTGATGTGTAGAGAGCTTTTCCACAAGAGCAGTTGCAAGGCGCTCCCCCAGGACTAATAAGAAGGTGACAACAATGTCATGGTATCCTTGGTAGTAATGCAGCTGGGGATTTCGTTTCAGAACTCTGAGGATGATGTCAATTAGCTCTTCCTGGAGACCCTCCCTCTGCTCGTCTGGCATACCTGTTCATGACCATACAAAACAAAATGAACACACTTAGCTTTAGGTATGCCAAGGAGCCTGTAATAATAGACACAATCCAGTGTCAGTTTTTTTATTACCAATTTCATTCACTAATTCGTTCAAGCCTATGACTTAACAATTTAGAAACAGTGCTTGTTGTGTTATAATCCTCAGACAAAAATAGGATAATCTGTGTGCATGAATGGTAACATTCATGGATCACCTAAGCAGCCAAGCCTGCCAAAAAGAAAAACACGATTATAAATAATGCAACATCATAATTTTAGTATAAAACCTATAGTGGCACATATTATGTTGTATTCTGAGCATTCAAATACTTACATGAATTTATTTTAAGGGGTTTAAATGTGAAAATGTAGTATTGTATAGTATTGCTGAGATTTTTCCTCCATACAGTAGCACTGAAATTGAAATTGTGTGACTTCAACCTCATGACTGAAAGATATCACAGTTTGGTACAGATCAAAGTTTACTGAGATCCAAGCTTAAAGAAGCTGAAATCTCCAGAGTTCTTACATTATTTCATGGCCACTTTCTGGGTGGACTTTTTCAAGTATAGCGTTAAACGGATAGATCTTGATTTAAGATGAACTGGCAGAAATTCTGTAATGACAGAGTAGACAATGTGGCTGAACCTTCTGTGTCATTTTGAGTGCCAAGAAGCCTCCTAACAAAGGCAACACTAAAAATCAAGTGAGAGCAAAGTGGTTTCCATTTAACATACAAATATAATAGAAAATCTAGATTTTTTTTAAATTAGTAAATTGAGTAAACCGTTTACTGTAGTGAATGGGTGGCTTTGTAGAGAAGCTAGATTGACTGCTTAGTATTCATTTGTAAGTCAAATTCTAGACAGGTGCAGCACTGCTTGATTGTGTGTTCACCTGAGCGTATAACATACAACATACAGCTGACAACATTGTAAATGTAGAGTCACACTTTGTGGTGTGTCAGTACTTACCAGGTGGGAACCTCCTCAGTGAGCGTTGGACATCCAGCAGCACCTGGTTGTAGTCCTTGTTATTCTCTCGCTCCACTGTCTCTGACAAGACATCTAACCATTAGCACTACTGCATGCGTCAATGTGAAAGCTTGCAACTGCATGACTTACTAAATGCCATGTATAGAAGGACAGGTGTGTGCAATAGCTTATAGATATGGAGCTTGAATTACTTTGTCATTACTCTGTCGATGCATGAGTAGCTAACATGATACCTGGCTCCTGATCCAAGACTTGAGGGGGCACGTTGAGAAGCCGAGGCCACACTTGACAACGTATCTCATCAGTCAGCAGTCCTCCTTCACTGATAGCCATCCTCCTCAGAGCTGCTACATCCACTGGACTCACGCTCAGGGCCTGCGTGATGTCCGCGATTTTCCTCTTCCGCCTGGCGTCCCAGTCTGAGACACATAAAACACCACGTTCAACTAGCTCTAGCTGGCATATGTTGACTTTCAGCATGCGAGTGTATTGAATGAATACATTTGTAGGCGTTGTCGGGGACATGATAAGCCTCGCTAACCCCAACAGACACGAGTTGTCATGTTTTTGTTTTGTTTTTTCTTTACTTAGAAAAGACCCAGGATGCAGACTTTGGTATGGCAGGCTAAACTGCAGACAGTCAACTCAGCGGGACAATACTCACCGTTGCCCTGTTTCCCATTCACTGGCGACGAGACACCAGCACTCCTAGATTTCTTCATTTTCTCTCTCCACTTCTTGGTATGTCCTTGTTAGATAACATTACTTGCCATCCTTTGTTTGGCTAAACTCGATTTATCCCTCCGTGCCTGCCAACTGAAAGCTAACCGTGTTAATTAGCAAAGGCCAGCCTCATACAAACACGACCCCGACAGTTAGCTACTCAGCGTTAGCTCGCCACCGGGCTAACGCTGCACCGCCGGAGCTCCGAAACCAGCACTTCAGGCAACACAGCCATCGTTAAACACACACCTGGCCGACTTGACAACGATTTAATAATACAAGGCGAAGCGACGCTTGATATCAGTGAGGTTAGACCGATGAAACGGCTACATGTTTACATTGGTTGAGGCGACCAATGGGATACATTAGCATTAGAGATCCTCCCTGCTCTGACTCACCATACGTCATCAGGATGACGAGAGGCGTAACGAGCAGGAGGTGGGTTGTTACAATAAAAGTTAATACCACCACGACTAGGTTACTGATTTTGCCAGAAACTACTACATTAGCCCATTATAATAGTTATTCTTATTATTAGACACTTGACGTCATGTTTTTTTGTTGGCATCTGTTACAGCAATTGTAGGCTTAAAAAAAGCAAGAAATTAGCCATTGTAGCCTACACAATTTCTTGCTTTCTTTATGCACAAATTAGATAGTCTACTCATTACTACAAAAGGAAACTGCACTGACACAAAACGTCTCAAAAATCAAGTAGGGGCTATAGCCTTTTTTTTTTATGTAAAACTTTTTTTTTTCATTCATTTCAGCAAATTTTTGGATTTAGTCCTACTAAATCTAAAGTTCATCTTCCACCGAACATAGCCAATTTTTGTTTCCGTAAGGATAGTTGAAACTGTTAATGAACTACAGAGACGACTTTTAGCCTACACCTTTACTCATAAAATAATTTTAATCAACTGATTGTAACGTTAATTGTTCCTATGTGGTATGAGCTAGATATGAATGCATCCCATCAGCTGCTGTGTCATAATAAAAATCAGGCAGGTTGTCAGGCACCCAGCAGCCCGTCATAGAATGTGCTTAATAAAGCCTAAATACATAGGCTACAGGACAGACGAAACTGTCAATAAACCATTTGCCATTTGCATGATCATGTGCGCCTTAGTCATCCATGCCCGCTCCACACTGACTCTAGGTGTGGTGCATCCCTTCGGACGAAACGAAAACGAAAATGACTGAGCATTTAAATAGCAGCTTCCTGAACGAAGCAGCCAGAGCGTCTGAGCAGCAGGGAAACTCAGACTACCCCGGCGAGCTACACAGACGCTGCAATAATAACAAACAGGCCTGCTTCCTGCATTTAATAGGCTATTGCTGGAAATAGCCTACTGATGTCAACTGGATTTCACTGTAGGTGAGTTCTACCGTATTTATGTTATTTTGTCGGAGAGGTGGCAGGAAATTATAGAGAAATACAGTATGAAGGGAGGGATAATAGATCGAGACTGACACCAATAAAGACAGTTAAATGTATAGAAGGATTGTGCATTTGAGAGAATCCTTGAACAAATTAAGGACATGTAGCCTACCACTGTATTCAGTACCTGCTTAGTCTGCGTAGGTTTAACCAGCTTCTTAAACAAAATACATTTTGTGGTCAGAGCAGAGCGCACTCATCCGATTTCAAGCGAAAGGAAACTTACCAACAAGATATCCATCCCCATGCAACTCCTTGATGTTTCCAGCAGAGGGCCAGCTCTTCATTTGACTTCAGTCCATTGACACTGCTTCAGGCCAAGTGCACTCTAAAAGTGCGTTTTGATAGCTAAATGTCACCCGTCACACACAGCTACTATTAACCCTCTGAGGAGGACATAAAGACCTTTAACATAGGCCTATAGCTTTAAATTTTGCCTGATAAAGTTGTCATTTAAACAATTGCTACGCATAATCAGAGAGTTTATCATAATTGTAGGCTAAATGCCACTCAACAATGAACTGTGGGGGTTGTTAGAATAAAACAGGCTATCCTCAATTTCTCCATATTCTTTAGAACCTCACTGCAAACTATCATATTAATAGGCAAGAGAAGTTCAACACATAAAGTTACCATAGTTTTTATCTGTCACGAATTCTGCTTATTCTTTGGAGCAGAATAGCCTATTTCACTCACTTTTTTTTCTGTCACTCCAATAATCTTGGTCCAAGTTCACCTCACCTTGGGGGCTATATTCAAGTTTGGATATAGCCTACTGTAGCCTACAAGCAAAGAGCTATTAGAGGCCTTAAAAAAATAGCATAGGCCAGTGCGGTTCTCAAAGTGGGGTCCAGGGACCCTCAGGGGTCCTTGAGAGGGTTCAAGGGGGTCCCCAACTTTTCCTCAAAATTTTACCATATTTTTTCCCCCGTAAAAATTACATTTTTTTCCAGAAATGTCTTGAAATATTTCCAAAAAATCATGCCATTGGCAGTAACAAGTATTAGTGAACGCGAGAAAAACACCAGAGTTTCGGCTGTGAGAAGACAACGTGAACGCTTGGGTGTTAATTAGCTGAATGACTCACCTGTGTAGCGTGTCTGGGGTTGGAGCCCCGTTGGGCGGAGGGCGGTGCGTGCCCAAAACAGGTTCCCGGGTTTCCCGTCTATCACAGGGCCAACACAGGGATAAACAACTTCAAGTTCACAACTGGGTCGCCAATTAAGTTGTAGCTATTTATTTTGGCTGCCAGGCGACAGTGCTAACCAGTGCAGCTATGGGCGGAGTATCTGGATATGACACAAGTTGATGTCACTTTTTAACCAAAGAGAAGTAACAGTGCTCACTTTCATTTCTTCAGAAGCTGTAGACAGTAAACAGTCATGAGTCATCATCCCTTATCTGAGTCCATTGCTCCAGTGGCCTTGCAAATCACACTAATAATAGGATGCAGTGTATAAAAGTGATCAATAAATACATGAAATATAAACACTTCTCAAGGGTGAGGTTCCACTTTATGTCTAGTCAGTTAACCTCCCCACCACCACCACCACACACACACACACACACACAGATACCAGAGGCGATTTTAGAGTCTGCAAGCAGTTAGCTGCAATCACCATCCCAAGAGAGTGAGAATTCTCTGTCATCTGCCCAAGACAAAAGTGTTACATTCATTTTTAATACTTCGCACTATGTGTGTGTAATTAATTCTTATTGGTCAAAAACAGGTGGGGAGTGGCTGTGGTTTAGACTTAGCCCTCCCTTCGTTGGTGCGCTCAGGCTGGCACAGGTTGGTCCCATCTTCCCAGCACACGAACCTCTGGACCTGAAACACAACAAAACCCTCCCTACACTGACATACATTTTCCATCCCAGGTGTCTGAGGGTCCAAGGCAGATAATACAGATCTTCCTCACAATGCTTCATTCAGCGGGCCACAGGCCTCTCATCCTCTCCTCCCTTCGGCCTTGGAGATGTTTTGATTTCACTGTGGCTCTGTGTGCCCTCAGTTTACCTCTGAATGATCAAACGGGTTACTGGTATTCATTGCATTATGAATTAAGCTCAACACAAATCTATGGTTTGCTTACAAGTTTCAGTTGTCTTTAGACTCAATGGGTTTGTCAAAAATATAAGACACGATAGGTTAGTTAAAACATGAGACTAAACTTTACTACTAGCCTACCTAAAGTGAGAGCAAACAGGTACATACATCTTTCTATGTCCTGGCTCTTATCTCTCCATATGTTAACCCTTTGTACCACGGGGATAGTGCTTGACTCCCTCTCATTCTTCAACAGGACACAACAGCTCAAATACAGTTCAGAACAACTTACATAAAGACAAAAGTGTCACACCACTCAGGATTATCTTGTTTAAATGGGTAAATGTGTAAGTGCTCAGTCTACTAAAACAATCATTAGTGAGATATATTCAGTGTTGATCAGTCATGTCAAAGTGGAGAATATATGTTCAGTGTTAGTTCTGATGATGAGGTAGGCTAACTGTGTGCATCAGTCAGTAACGGTGTTCTGTTTTATTTTTTTAAGGCACAATATCAATCTCAGTTAGTAAAGGCAAATATTCAGTGTTAATTAAGACAGTTTTCACCCTAACAGGCCCTTAGCTAAAATCCCCAGGGGGCCTTCCAACCAGTGTTTATCACCATTATTTTATAAATAATCGAACACCAACAAAAAATGTATGAAATTTAAACTTTTTTTATTCCAAATGTTCAGTTATGGTGTTGGCTGGAGACAAGTCATCTTCATGATGGGCATGTGTTGCTGTCTTGCTGGAGGTGGACGTTGAACTGATAACAAAAGAACCCTCTAAAGATTCTTTATGACAATATAAACTTACAGTTTTCACTGTCAGCACTGGGAGGGGGCACTTTATCTGTCTGTTTTGCTGCTGTCAGAAACCTAAATAATAATCCTGAGGAGAGATAAGAGAGTGATTTTTAAATGTTTTCCTTGGGAGTGATAACTTCGGTGCATCATACAGGTTAACTTTAGATGGGATCAAGAGAATGACATGGGGCCCCTTAGGGGGGTTTCCTACTGAGATCTAATTACAAATCGACGTTATACGATGATACAGGGAGGGGGGTGCGGTGGGGTCACTGCGGGTAGCGCATTTTGTGATATATCTGTAGATAAAACAGCCCTCGGGCCCCGACCCTCGGGGGCCCCCTAACGGCTCGGGGCCCCAAGCAGTTGCCTGCCTTACCTGTTCACAAGCTGCATGTCTGACAGATACAGTCTTTCTCAGTGAGCCAGTGCACCTTTGACAATTTGGATTTATTACCTTGTTGAACTGCCTTACTAAGTAAATACTGTTATTTAACCACCTGAGTGTCTTGAGTCTTGCATTTTCTTTTTCCTCTTTCAGTGTTCAGCTGTTACAACTCTTTTGCATCTTATAGTGGTTATTTTTCATAGTCTTTTGCACAAATTACACTGTATTAAGATGCATGTTTATTTATTGTGATGGAAATTCATGTCTTTCACTTTCTAATTTCTCAGACACCAGAAAACCAGCCTAAACAAACTGTCAAATGCAAGACAATGGAAAGGCTGCCTTTACCAAATGGGAGAAGAGATGCTAATAATGGTAATTACACAGTAGACACAGTCAAGTAAAACCAAGAGCAAACATCATGAAACTAAAGTGTCAATTTTCAAAGTCTCATTGAATATGTTGTTGTTTTTTAAACCCACAGGTAATGATATTGACCAAAATGAGAATATTAACGGAGGCAGGCGAAGAGGGACACACAGAGACTGGCTGAGAGAACAAGTGGTGGATGGAGGTGAAGGGTTGCGTGGAAGAGGGGGACGAAGAGCAAACATAGGGCGAGGAGGAGAGAGAGGTGCAGGAAGAGACAACCAGGAATGGGCAGGTGGAGGTGAGGGGTTGCAAGGGAGAGGAAGAGGAGGAGGAGGAAGAGGAGGAGCAGCAGCAGCAGCAGCAGCAGGAAGAGCGGATGAAAGAGGTGCAGGAAGAGGTGGTAGACAGAGAGGAGGCGGGAGAGGGAGAGGAGGAAATGGAGGGCAAGGTGCAGACAGACAGAGAGGTGGAGGAGGAGGAGGAGGAAGAAATGGCGAACGAGGTGCAGATGAAAGAGCAGGAGCAAGGAGAGGAGTAAATAGTGTGGATAGGAGAGGAGGTAGAGGAGGCGAGAGAGGAGACGAGTCAAGAGACCGACTAAGGGGGGACGGAGGAAGGTCAAAGTCCACAGGAAGAGTTGGGCCACCACATGGTCGTCGCCTGGGCTATAAAGCACTAGAGGAACTCTCTGGAAAAGACCCGTCTGTGGTGGCCATCACCCTCTCCTCTCACCCAGCCCTGAAGGATCTCCTGCATGACACAGCGATGAGGAAGGACCTTGTCGAACTCCTCTGCTTGGTGCTGAGTAGAGCCTTCAAATCGCGGGCGGACAGAGGGTCTGTGCAGCACCTGGCCGACATCGTAAAAGATTCAGGGTTCTTCCGCACCATCCTGCCCCACTATGTAGCTGGCATGGTGTCAGAATACAACCCTGTCCGCAGGACACAGTACCCTAGTCAACTGGAAAACATCCTGGCTATTCTGGCAAAGGTAAACAGAGGAGGGAATGAATGAAAGAGCCAGCCACCTCACTTAGTTCAACATCTTGGCAAATTGACCCATTGCCATAATCCCTATAGTCATAGCAGTATGTTTGTTACCTTTAATTGCCAGTGTAAGCTATTTTTAGAATGGCGTAGCAGAGCCGCAAGCTGCTCAGAGCTACGCTACGGAGGCTGATGGATTTTCTTGGTTTACCTCATCAAACTCATCAAATACACAATCCAACAACTCCAAAACGCTCTGGTGGACAAGTTGTGACCTGCACATTCACCACACTATGAGATAATAACAGAGCATAATGAGACAAAGTTGTTTTCGAGGTAAATAGGTAATGAACCTACTGCTAAGAACATAGAGATTATGGCAATGGGCCAATTTGCCAAAATGTTGAACTATCCCTTTAAATGTTTAAAAATGTATATTTCTGCCTAAACCTGCCAAAAAACACAATCCTAGGACTCCCTCCGGGGCCTTTAACATGCTTTGTTTTTTTTTTAAACTAATGTGAATATTATTTAAGTGTTTCTTTCTGTTAGCAACCTGTGATTTAGTTGTTTAATGCTGTGTGTATAACATGTGTTCATCAGGTGCTGAGCAGCTTCCCTGCTAGCTCTGTTGAGCCAGTGGGTTTGTTACTGACGCTGCTTCAAGCTTCCATCAACCGGCTGAGAGCAATGGGAGTGGACATCCAGCCTGAAATGGAGGAGACAATGGAGGGGCTTCATGGCCTGGTGAAGCACCTACAGGAGAGAGCTGCTCAGGGGACCCTGCGTTCAAAGAGTGACACCTACACCCTCCTACCCACTGGTGGTGGTAACCCAGGTAATGGGCTCAGAGATATGTTTTTTCCCCACAGCTTGACACCCTCGGCTTCAGTTTAGTTTATTTGAAAAGGGACAATGCACTTTAATAAACATTGTGGAAAAAACACATGTAAATTCACCCGAATTAGCTTAAAAAGCTAGTTTTCATCGACTGTCCCTCTGCCAGATTGTACAAGGCAACCTTTAAAAGAACAACAATGGAATGAAATATTGTACCACATAGGGTAGAACACATAGATACTAACTGTCCATAAATACATACATAATAAATACACATTTGGATGACGACAACGTGATGCGTGTCCACGTTAATAAATAAATACACATTTGGACAACAATAACAACATCAGTGCTCACATCTTTGGCTGTCTACAAGCCAGTTCTTAACATTTGCTTGGAATGAGTGATATGATGGAGATTCTCTGACTGATTGTGGCACTGTGTTCCATTGATGTGATGCTTTGAATGAGAATACAGCCTGGCTGAATGTGATGTTCCTTAATGGGATTATGCAATCAAGCCTACACTGCCCAATTAGCCAAGAGATGTTATGAGTAGTTTAAAAAAATATACCACAGAGTTTTATAGATATGTGACTGAATCTCCCCTTTTCTCTAACCCAGGTGAAGAAGAGCACCAAGATTTCAGGACCATACCCATCTATCCAACTGTGGAGGAGTTCCACCCGGACCACAGGCCCTTCCTCAGACCCAACCTCACCTCTCAGCGCTACACAAGCACCCACCTCTACCTGGACACGCACTTCCGGCTGATGAGGGAGGACTTTGTGCGGCCCCTCCGGGATGGGATTCAGCAGTTGCTTCGTAACCAGCTGGAGATGGGAGGGAACGATAGCCCACTGAAGACAAAACGCTTCGATGATATCCGCATTTATTTCGACACACAAGTGGTGGCCCCCAAGTGCACACATACTGGCATTGCCTACTTAGTCCAGTTTGACATTCAGCCACTTAAGGTGGGCCCCTGGATGTTTGTCACAATTTAACACTTAAATTACTTGGCTGCAAACAGAGGCTGTGCAGGTTAATACAAAGTATATTTCCATCTCCATCCTTCCTACAGTTTGTGCGCTGGGAGAATTCCAAGAGGCTCATCTACGGTTCCCTGGTCTGCCTGTCTTGTGATAATTTTGAGAACTTCATGTTTGCCACAGTGTCAGATCGGGACCCCAGAAACCTGGAGAAGGGACAGGTCCAGATTACTTTCACAGAAGAAAGCAGATACAAGCTGGCCAGATTTCAGGTGGGGCAATATATAATAGTCTAGTGTTTGTGCAACAGTTGTTTTCAGTTGGTGAGGAGACATGAGGAAGTGGTTTCTAACGTTAACATGCAAAATTTTGAACGTACATTATTTCCACAGCCCATTTGCTGTTAATTGTTTACACCTAATAAAAACATTGTGCTAATAAGCTTCTACTATAGTTTAGTCTGGTATGAACACGGTGGTGAAAATATTACACTTGTCAGTATATTCTTTTTCATTTATTTTATTTGTGTACATGTCTTGTACAAGTGTAGCCTACATGTACAAGATTAAACCTGAAATGAGTAAAACATACAGTAACAGACCAGCTTTAAACAAAAAAGACAAGAGGAACTAAACTGAACCAATGTTATCCACAGAATGATCAACTGTTCCTCATGGTGGAGTCCACAGCCTACTTTGAGGCCTACCGTTATGTCCTAGAGGGCCTACAGGACCAGCAGGAGGACGACCTGCCCTTCCAAAGGTATGAGTGTGTGTCTTTATCTCTCTGTGTTTTGTAGGGATTTCAGATTTTGCTGTCAAGGTCAGAGTCATGATCTAATCCCAAGGCACTTTCAAAGCAAGTTCACACTTAGATTTTTCAGAGGGCAGCAGGGGGAGAAACCAGACAAAGTAAGTTTAGCAATCACACCCTTAATTGGCATGAATTAATTATACCAGCGTTGTATTCCCAGAAAGCTATCACGCATGGATGACTTCAAAAGTGCACTCCTAGTGCCCTTCACAGATACCACAAAGTGATGTATTATATGACACACTTTGTTGGCCATCTGTCTCTCCGACTTCTCTCCAGTGTTTCCTTCAAAACCGCAATATGGGAGTTATCCATTACAGAAACTTCTTATATATCAGAAACAGTTCTTGAGGCCATTTATCAATTTTCTTGCTGTTGCTCTTGATGTTGAATTAAAAACAACCGGGTCAGCTAAGGACATTTTTAGACTGATTCTCCATTTCTCACTACTGCTTTTGATATATTCTTAGGTTAAAACATGTTATTGCATTCAAATACACCCTAACTTACTCCTGCTGCTTACTGACGTTGTAAATAACACTTGTAGCTGCAGTAGTGCAAAGGTTATATAGAATGGCAAAAACAGACTGACTGTTTATGGTTCCATAATTGTTACAGTCTTCATTAATCCCGATCTAAGATTTGAATTACTGAGAAAAAGCTTCAATTTGGGAAATTCTAGACACTCAATGCTGTTCATAATACTTCCAGGCACATCGTGGAGTGCAACACAGATGTCCAGGCCCCAGCATATCTGCAGAGAAATGATAAGTATGACCTGTCATGTATTGCTGTCCCCAAATCAAAGGGCAAAATGAAGCCCTTTCACAGCCTGGATGAAGATTCCTGGCCAAACATGGAGGCACTGGGGCTGGACGAGTCTCAGATGAGCGCCCTCCAACTGGCCCTCACAAAGGAGCTGGCCATCATACAGGGACCCCCTGGCACTGGTAAGACATCGCCGGAAGGATGACTTAATTGAGGATGAAAGGAAAATTGAAATGTGGTTTGCATGTTTCTAAAATGACAGAATAAGTAGAATTGTTAAGTTGAAATTCTGATTCCTCCAATTTTCTCAGGAAAAACCTACGTTGGCCTTAAGATTGCTCAAGCTCTGCTGACCAATAAGGACCTTTGGCGAGGTGTTCTCGGCAACGCTCCGATGCTGGTAGTATGTTATACTAACCATGCCCTGGATCAGTTCCTTGAGGGTAAGCAGTGATAACAAGTTATACTAATAGATATATTTTATTCTTTGTATAAGTGGTTTGGCAAATAAAAAACACCTCAGCTCAGACCTCTTGTCAACCAAATAAATGCATCTGCACCTTATAAAAAAAAAAAAAGAAAATCTTTCACAGGTGCATTTATTCAGACAGATACTTATTTCAAGTGTAGTTAATTTGTTTCATTTTGACAAACCGTGGTCAAAGTAAGACCAATAAGCATCCTGTTTTACAGAATGTGCATTTTTTATGCCCCCAACATCTAAGGTATTTATGAATTCCTGAAACGCGGAATTGTGAGAGTTGGAGGCCGCAGCAACAGTGAGATCCTGAAACCTTTTACTCTAAGGGAACTGACCCACTCACATGGCTTCAGACAGTCGCTGCCGGGTCACCTGCGTGGTGCATATAGTGAGGTGAGTTCACCCTTACCTTTTAGCCTAGTGTACGTTCCTATGTTTGCATCTTTTCACATAATGTTTCGAACAGTTCTGTAGTGAAACTTTTTGCCTGTCATTTAATTCAGCTCTCAGCAAGGATCACACACATTCTTGTTATGCTATTTCTTTAACTAATCACAGTGTAATCTGTTGAACAGATTCACAGGCAGCTGAGTGAGGAGGAGAGGGAGCTGCAGAGTCAGAGCGTCATGCTTGAGTGTTCTCTGAAAGGCGTCCTACGTGAAAGCTTCTTACGGAAGTTCATTTCTAACAGACACTGGGACAGTCTGAACCTGCCACCTGTGAGTTATACTGTACTGTAAATATATAAAGTATTATAGTAGTGTGTGTATGTGGTCACTGAGAAAAGCAAGGTAGAGCACAGTGAAGACTCATCAGTTTGTGTTTATTGATTGTAGATGCAGGATGGTTTCGAGACCTGGAACGAGAAGAAGTCTATGATTGTTGAGTGGCTGGGTTTGGGCTCCACTGTCGTCCTGCAGAGGGAGACAGAGAATGCAAATAGAAATGAAGGTAAGGCTTCTACTGTAAGCAGTGCTTCACTGAAACCATGTGAGAGGATAATGACAATTGGCATCTTTTTTGTTCTATGGATCATTTCAACAGTGCAAAGTTTCTTCCTATAAAAGCCAGCACATGAAAAACAGTCATTCCCAAGTTATATATCCTCAGAACAGAACATCTAGTGTTATTCATGAAGTTGTTAACCTTGCTATTGTTTCAGTGCTGTTTAAATGTTGTCGACAGACCAGTTGAACATGTTGGACTGTCAAAGAAGCAATGATGTTCCTTACGAATCCTGCAAATGATATAAACCAAACCCTTTTTACGATTTAGCAATAAACTCTCACACCCTGTAACATTTTTATGTCAATGAAAATGCTGTGCCTTTATTTATTGTACTGTCTTGAACTCATTTTATTACTAATTCCCACATTAATGTGCTAGACATAAGAGCAGAGGAAGCAATGGAGCTTGAGGAGGAGGACCTCATTGAAATCGCAGAAGAGGCCGATCTGATCCAGGCAGAGCGGATTATTGATGACATCTTCGGTGAAAGAGGTGGCAGAAAGCAGGAAGAATCGGAGGAGGCAGTAAGGGCACTGGAAGAGCTGATGCTGG
Organism: Trachurus japonicus; assembly: GCF_045865225.1. Taxonomy (NCBI): domain Eukaryota; kingdom Metazoa; phylum Chordata; class Actinopteri; order Carangiformes; family Carangidae; genus Trachurus; species Trachurus japonicus. The sequence goes on from NC_140911.1 coordinate 34,809,701, forward strand.
CTATGAATCTGGATGGAGCTGAGATGCGGGTGGAGCAGAGTGCAGATGGATTTGAGGTACAGTTTTAAGGTGTTTTTCATTTGGAAATTGTACTTTCTTTCATTTAGCCCAGTGGTCAAGGAACACATGTGAGGATGCTCACAGTGAGTCTAAGAAGTGGTATCAGCATTGTTCTTAAATGTACCCATGGGTACAGTATATCAGTGTTTGCTCTGTAGCAGTCCTTCCTGTCTGTATTGGCAGATCACTGCCACCAACTGTCAATCAGTGGAATAGCCTAAAGCCACTTTGCTGCAAAAGGAAGCTGTATTCATGTTTTAATTTACAACTGTAATAAATTCCAAGAATTCCCAATGGAGACTCTATGCCCATGCCCATCGAAACATCTGAAACCACAAGTTCACCCTCACATTCTGTAGCTAAATACACTCATTTGCTGTCATGTTTCTCTTTGTGGTATATTTCGATGTTGATGCTGATGAAAAGATGACCACTCTGACACGTCTTCTTTGTAGATGGTAAAAAAGAGTTTATTACAAAAAAGATACAGTGTCAAAAAGCCGAATCTTCGAGAAGCCTCTGGAGCCAATATGAGACCTCTGGGTCTTGGCCAAAAGTCCAGCCTTTGATAATAGTTTTTAATCTAAAACATTTGATGACAATAGACTATCCTAATAAATTAATGATCTTTCCTGATCCATACAGGTGCAACCGAACCAAAAGAAAAAGATGAAGAAAAAAGTCAGAAGAGAGCTGGGGAAGACTACAGCTATGTCTCAAAGGGAAGCAGATAACGTCTTTGATGTTTGGACCCTCAATCAGGAGGACAGATGGCGACTCTATCGGTAGGTTTGCTTTTCTTTTCTACCTGATTCTTTTTTTTTTTACTCTTCCTCTTCATCACCTTCAATTACCCTTCTCGCATTTTTGTCCTCCTTCCCCCATTTCCCTGCACTCCTCTCATCCCCCCAGCAACCTGAGTCTGGCAGAAGTAGTCTATTCCCAGTGTGTATAATTAAGTCAACTAATCACCAGGAAAATGTATCCCAGAGGATCTTGTCACCTCACAGAGCCAAGACATAACTTTTATCACTGTGAAATCAGGACTGTAAGGACTCATGTTTACATAGTCTTAATTATCATTTAAACTAACAGGCTAATATCCTGCCATGACAGATAAATGTCTCACTGCAGTTGTTTTTGTTTTGTTTTTTAAATTTTATGTTTATTTGGAACAGACAGAAGAATACATTTGCATGACATCACTAATAAAAATAAAAACAAATGATAAGTTTTGTTTGTTTTGAATCCAGAGAATGAGCAGCACCAGCCATCAAGGCATATGAGTCCAAAGAATGTACAGTTTCAAATCATGGGTCAGACTTTTTTGTCCCTTGCAGAACCCACTCTCCTCTAATGACATAAACTTTGCAAGACTTGCGCCAGAGTAGCTTCGGTGGAAACACAGTTATCCGCTTAAAGCCTGTGTTGACAAAATACTCAGAATATATAAAGCCAGAAGAGGCTCACGAGTTCACTTAGAGAAAATTCTGATACAACTTAATGAAAGGTACAGAAACCATGCCTATTACAAAGCAAAACCAGTGCGATCAAGTAAAGTCTGCTCTCGTGGGGGCTATGAATGAAATCCAGTTGTTCCAGATTTGATCAAATTTGTCCTTTTGGGTTCTTATTTGGTGGGTCAATCTTTCCATCCTAAAAAATTCAAACCAGTCATCTAGGGTAGGCTGAATCAGGCTTAACCATCTTCTCATAATTGTTTTCTTACTTTCCACCAAGAGTATTTGCAGCAGCTTTATCTCAGGACACCTACATTTCAAAAAAGGAACATGACCTAGGTACAGGACATCAGAACTCAGGGGTATTTGATATCCCTCCAGAAGACTTTTTACTGTAACTTGGGACAATCCCAGAAGACGTGGTTCACTGCAATTGTTAAACTACACTTGCAGTGAAGCATCATTCTTTTTTTGGTGTACTTCCAGATGCAGAGCAAAGAATGTGAATGTTCAGGCCTTTATATAATTGAGTCAGTTGTCACAGTGTTTTATTGTTATTAATTTCCTCTGTGTCTGCAGGTTGTGGGTTTCACAGTACAGGATGGAGCTTCGCACCAAAGCTGTACAGTCTGAACAGGCCTATCAGAACGCAGCGGACAGACTGGCTGATGTAAAACGGCAAGAGAGCCTCTGTCTCCTAAAGAAAGCCACGGTAAAGCATAACTAAAGGAGTAGGTTTTATGACTGATACAATAGATGAGCATGAGTTTAGTTTTTAGGCAGAGGTAACAGGTTACACTGTTAATTCACCTATATCATATAAAAACATATTGCTTTTTAATATAGTGTTATAAAGCCATGGAGATAGTTTGGGTTGTATTTGAGATATTCATTGCTTAGATAGAGATGTTTATTCACATGAAATAATAATAATAATGATAGTAATCAATAATACTCAAAGAAGAAACTTAACTCTGAGTCAAATTGTGGGCTGTTCAGTAAGGAAGCCACCATTACAGTCTAATGGCCCTGCAAGGGCTGACAGCAAAAATAATGACTTGAATGTGGTAATAACAAAAGTTAGTTTGGTGTGGAATTGAACGGATATCTTGTCCATCAGGTTATTGGCATGACAACAACAGGCGCAGCCAAGTACCGCTCAGCTCTGCAGGAAGTGAGTCCACGTCTGGTGATTGTAGAGGAGGCGGCAGAGGTTCTGGAGGCCCACACCATCACCACACTGGGCCAAGCGTGCCAACACCTCATCCTCATCGGAGACCACCAGCAGGTGAAAGCTCACACAGACCCATTGCTCAGTGTTGGGCTTGTATGTATTTGTGTGTGCCATTGTATTTGAATAGGCTGCCATTCTCTGAAATTGCCCCATTTGCATGTCCAGGTGCAAATTTGAAGGGCAGCCTGTCATGTGGGATTTTGTAGAGTTGTGCAATTGTCAGTATGTTTGTGTGTGTTGCCTTGAGGGAAATGGATGCTAGACCATAAAAGAAAAAAAAAAAAACATCTCATGCCAGACTTTTCAAGAGGAGAGGAGTGATATGCTGGACATCAGCAGACTATTACAGCAACTTGTCAGAGCCTGCCAAGGACATATGGCCAGGCAGCCTGTCTCGCAATCTGCAGTGTGCGATCACAGCTACACACAGTTCTATCACATATCTCAATATTCTGTCCTGGTTTCTTCTTGTTGTGTAACTTCTGTCTGCTCTTCTCCTAATATTTGCTCATAGCACACTGTTCTACATGCATTTATGCATGTATTTGACTAGACAAACAATCCTGACTTGTTAGAGTTGTATGGAAGGTGCAGGAAGCATAGAAATGGACTTTAAAATTGATTTTGACTTGAATACCTTTTATTGTGACTCGCTCAAAATCAATGGCCATTTTTATACAGGTACTTCAGATTAATATAAAAATCATTTATCTGTGTACCTGAAACTACCAGTGGGTCAAATTTAATCCAGCAGATATTTGTTGACTATAAGTGCAAAATAAATAAATCAGACATACTTCAATATTGATTTATCAACCAGTCTACAATCATGGGCAAGGTAAAAAAGAAAAAAAAAACCTGCAAAAAACACATTTTTTTTATTCTGAGGCAAATATAAGAAAGTCTCCTTTTCATGGGTTTAAAACAGTTTGATAGTATTTGTTTTGACTCTATGAACAAATGTGAGGAGCTTTGTTTTTGTGGAACTCGAACTTGGTTGTGTGCATGTAATGGAGGTGGATGGATCACACTTTCCGAGTAAAATAAGCTTTGGCATTTTTGTGCTGTTCATTAATCACAGGTTTGGTGTTGAATCGAGCAGAACACAATGCTTCACATTTATATTAGAATTTGTCTTGCCTCCCCCACACCCCTCCCACACACATGCACAATCACACTCTGTCCTCTAGCTAAATTAGGTTTGCACACACGCACAGACAAACGCACAAACCCACACACATGCAAGCAAAACAGCAAGAAACTTAACAGGACAGCAAAAGAAAGTACAAGTGCATTTGCATGCATTCCCATCCAGTCATCCTTCGACAGAGAACCATAGCAGAGCTTTGTTTATCCCTCCCAGGCTTGCTCCCGTATAGATTACTGTCCCCACCTGTGTCTAGGAACTGTGTAATAACTGTTCAAAAGCATTTGCATAACTGCAAATGGTGTGATCACCATGACTGTCATCCCCATGGACTCAAAATAAAGATGAACACAGCCTCTTTGACGTAGACCACAGATTTTCTGAAGAGCAGGTTTGACAATCAGATTCGGCCGTTTCACTGTTGCCATTTTGCCAGTACGTGACTCAAATGAGCTGTCAGCTGATGCAAAAATAGGCAAAGAAGAGGGGCATGTGTGGAGCCTAGACTACATTGACTTGTGGCAAGCCTATGCTTGCCTGGCTGTCAGTCAAAGTAGCATGCCCTAATTTAGCATGGTTTTGAGCCATAATAAGTTGTGTAAAACGTCACCACCCTACAGTACATCTGTCATGTAAGGAAATTAACTATACAGACATAAATATGTAAACATATTTATTTCTGCTGTAAAGTTGGTCATTTCAACATGGAGACTATGGGGACCGACTTAATTGAAGTGGCCATTTACCCTCCGCATTAACTTACTGTAATCACCACTAGATGGAAGGAGGCATAAGCTAGAAACAAGACCGCCGATGTGTATCATATGTTCTCTGTAGCTTAAAAAAGGTTTTAAAGTGTAAGATGAACATGTGATTTCTCCTCTAGCTACACCCCAGTGCCACAGTGTATGAGCTTGCAAAGAACTTCAACCTGGAGATGTCTATGTTTGAGAGGCTGGTGAAGATGGGCCATCCTTTTGTCAGGCTCAACTACCAGGTTTGTTTCTCAATCTCTTCATCTGTTTAACTTGTTGCAGCATCTATGACCCAGTAAAATGCAGACGTCTTTGGGTGCAGTTGTGCACATGTTTGTAGGTGCATGTACCCACTCTGTATCTTTATGTGACAGACTTTATTGAGCTATGCTTGTGTTTTTGTTTGTTTCCCAGCATCGTATGAGGCCAGAAATTGCCCGTCTTCTGACCCCACACATCTACTCAGAGCTGGAAAATCATCCCTCTGTGTTGCGCTATGAGAACATCAAGGTGTGTATTGTATTGGCTGTCCTGCTGTGTTTCCATTCTGCTGTTTCTCCCAGCAGTGAATATCTGTTTAGTAACCTGCATGGTTAAAAAAAAGTACTCTCACAGTCTTGCAACCTTATACATATCAAGAGTTCATTTGCAAAAGCAGATAAATGCCATTTTGAAAAAGATGAGCTGATGCTTTTAAATTATTCTTTGCATAGTGATGTTTTCGATAAAGCTTTATTTTTTTGAGCTACGTCTGTTTTGTTATGTCTCATCTCCTTGGTCAAAGCCACTCAACTTTGGTTTGACTGATATCACCTGGTGTAAATAATAATTAAAAATTGTTTTGAAATTTTTTTTAAAACGGAGTTATCTGCTTTTGCAAATTAACGCTTATGTGTTAAATAAAAGTTGGGAAAAAAATACAAGATGAATTTCATGAATTATAAAAAAAAATGTAATACAACCAAAGATTAACCTAGAATTTGCTGTTTTACAGGGCGTTAATACCAATTTATTCTTTGTGGAGCACACCCACCTTGAGGAAGAGATCAAAGATGGGAAAAGCCACCAGAACCGACACGAAGCTGAGTTTGTAGTCGAACTTTGTCGCTATTTTATCCTTCAGGACTACAAACCAGAGCAAATTACCATCCTTACCACCTACACTGGCCAGCTCCACTGTCTGCGCAAACTTATGCCCGCCAGCCTGTTCAAGGGGGTCAGAGTGCACGTTGTAGACAAATATCAGGGAGAAGAGAACGACATTGTCTTGTTGTCTCTGGTCCGCAGCAACAAGCAGGGTAAAGTTGGCTTCTTGAGCATCGCCAATCGTGTCTGTGTCGCCTTGTCTCGTGCCAAGAAAGGTCTCTACTGTATTGGCAACAGCGTAATACTGGGCCAAGTGAAACTGTGGAGTAACATCTTCCACACTTTGAGGGAGAATGACCAGGCTGGGAAGGCTCTGACCCTGTGCTGCATGAATCATCCAGGTCGAGAGATACAAGCATCCTGTGCCGAGGACTTCAAACAAGCCCCTGAGGGGGGCTGCACTCGGCCTTGCGAGTTCCGTTTGAATTGTGGCCACGTCTGCGCAAGTGTCTGCCACCCATATGACCCTAAGCACGAGAAGTACATGTGTAACAAGAAGTGCCAGAAGATTTTGTGTGATCAGGGACACAGGTGTCCACTCTTGTGTTATAGAGAATGCCCGAAGAAATGTTCAGAGAAGGTTGAGAAGATCATACCCCAGTGTCAACACACGCAGAAGGTTCCTTGCCACCAGGACCCGGAGACATTTGAATGCCAAGAACCTTGCCAGAAAGTGCTCCAGTGTGGACACCCATGTGATTCAGTGTGCGGGGCACCGTGTACCAGTAGGTGCAAGGTGATCGTCACCTTACAGCTACAGTGTGGGCACAGCCAACAAGGGGCTTGCTTTTACCAAACAGAATCAGAGAAGCCTCTCTGTCAGACACCATGTACGCATCAGCTGAAATGCGGCCACCAGTGCAGTGGTAGCTGTGGCAGGTGTCATCAGGGACGCTTCCATTACTCATGTTTTCACAAATGTGAACGTCTCCTGATATGTTCTCACAAGTGTAGGGAACCTTGCACGAGGGATTGCCCCCCCTGTCGTCTCCCATGTCAGAATTTCTGCGTCCACAGTAAGTGTCCGAAGACCTGTGGGCAGCCCTGTGATCCATGTGTTGAACCCTGCTCTTGGCAGTGTCCTCACCAAACATGCAGTAAGCTTTGTCATGAGCCATGCGATCGACCGCCATGCACCCAACCCTGTGACAAGACCCTGGAATGCGGCCACCCTTGCATAGGTCTGTGTGGAGACAAATGTCCTCGCAAATGTCGCATCTGTAATGAGAGTGAGGTCACAGAGATTTTCTTTGGAACTGAGGATGACCCTGAGGCTTATTTTATTGAGCTGGAAGACTGTCACCACATCATTGAATACACAGCCATGGACAAGTACATGGAGATGGATGACGAACAGCAGGAAAATCAAGAAGAGGTGGCCATAAAGCTCAAGGAATGTCCCAGGTGTCGAACTCCAATCCGGAAGAATCTACGTTATGGATCTTACATCAACCGCCGCCTGGCCGAGATAGAAATGGTAAAGATTAAGATAAATGGACATAAGGCAGACATTGAAAAGCACAAGAAGACCCTTCAAAAACAGTGGGGTGAAAATCTCAGTGTCTTCACTGATGATCAGATGATCCTAATGCCTCAGCTAAATGAATATAACCGCATCACTGACAAACTGGGAGAGCCCTATCTCACAGCAAATGACCTGTGGGTCCAGGAAAACAAGATGGATTTCCTCACAAGAGTTACAAAGCTACTAAAGGTGGAAAAAGAAAAAGCATCAGTCACACAAGGCTTCAGGTTTGAGAGTCATGTTGAACAGTTTGTTTTCTGGCTTTGCGGCCGCCGCCAAAAGTTCACAGATCAGCAGGTCTATGATTTACAGAGAGAGCTGCGGAGACTCACCTTCCTTACTGAGATCGACGTCTCTTGTCATATGGCAGAGAGAAGAGGACAGAGTACAAAAATTCAACCTGAGGTACAAACAATAAGAGAGGTTCTAGAAAAGTCTGGCCAGTTCACTGAGCAAGATGAAAAAAGAGTGAAAGAAACCATGAAGCAGCTGAAACAAAAGCTTCCACTCACTGGCCTGGGGATCACTGAGGAGGAGAGAAAGATGATCGTCTCTGCTATAACATTGCCCCCTGGTCACTGGCACAAATGTCCTAACGGCCACGTCTATCTCATAACGGAGTGTGGAGGGGCTATGGAGAGTCGGCAGTGCCCTGAATGTAATGCTACCATTGGCGGGAGCCAGCACACACTGGCAAGTGGCAACCGAGTCGCTACGGAGATGGATGGGGCACAGCATCCTGCCTGGTCTGAAGCCAACAACCTTCTCAATTTTGATCAGTTTGAACTCTGAAAACCACATTGAAGAGGTCTCTGGTTGCAGTTGCCTTTCAAACACCATGCAAAACCCACGAGGAACAATATCATGGTTGTCATGGTTTTACTGCAATTACATATGGATTCATAACAGATGATGAGAGATCTTGGATAATTTATTGTACTCGGTGTAGATAATGAGTAGGTAATCATGAGTAGGTAATAATCAAGTTTTTTGAGAGATGAAATGGGCTGAGCACAATGATCATGAGCATGAAACTCACTTTTGAAAGTATTAGTATTTCTCAGTCATACATAACCACTTTTCTTTCATAAACTGAAGTCACACTGTTGTTTTCTTAAGTTTTAGGTTTGTTGTATTTTTTTGTTTAGTCATAATGGGTTTTTTTAATGTTAACTGTAACCCTTTGGATCTATTCAAGACTCCTTCTTTTAAGCAATAGCTGTTCTGTACTTTCACAATAGATGGCAGTAAAGCACTGTAAGAAAAAATGCAGAGAAATTATTTGATTTTTGTCATGCTTGCAACTTGCTTATAAGTACTTAGTACATTAAAAATATCTTTCTCTATAAACCCATTGTTTTCTTTCTTTATTTATTTTACATGCAGATGTTTTATAATAACATGTCTCTGAAAATATAATTGGGGTCACTGTGTATGTTATTTCTATTTTTTATGTGGGTGCTTAATGTGAATATGAATGCTGCTACAAGATGCGCATATGTAGAAAAGCGAGACTTGCACATAAACTCAGGGTAAGGGAATGATCAATACATAAATTATTTTTAGGGTTACTGTTCTGTAGAAATATTAACTACCTAATGGATGGAAAAGAAGATTTCTTCCTTACCATTAGAGCAAATATAGATTCGCTCTGTAACCTTTTTATCTCTCAAGCTTACACACACACAGAACTGACACTAGCAAGAGTTAATCATTTGTGTCCCTAACAGGCCATCATTGTGTGTGTGCAGCAAAAGAAACAACCCTGAAATAGCTACAATTCCTCTTCACTACTGTACAGCACTCATAGTCGCTGAGTTTCATTTTTGCCATTTTGTAAAACCTTGCATCACTTTATTACATGATGAATGTGTCCCTGTCACAAAACCAGCTCCAATGCAAACTGTGCTGTCTGTGGTGGGGGTGGACAACAAAAATGTGCTGTCAAGACAAGGTTAAAATTGAGCAAACTTTAAAAGGGTGCCACTCTTTCAGTATTTATAGGATTCAAGCACTGGGCTGAGAGAGAGCTGGACGAAAGGAGGCACTGCAGAAAAATGGTAATATCCTACAGGGTGGACTGTCTCATCTATCATGTCAGCTGGACTTAAAATATGTTATTGTCAGAGTTTCAGCTGGTCTGTCCCTGCAAAAAGAAACTACCAACAAGTCTAACCAAGTCGATCCAAATCTCTACGTAGATGTATCAAGTCCCCCATTCACAAAATTAACTAGTTAGGTCATTTGATTGTATAAACTACTGTTAAAGTAGATCATTTTGCCTGCAGATATGTTACATTTATTTATTTTTGATCAAATTTGTATTTTGTTTTAATTCAGACACAAAACAAATGATGATGTACAGTCACTGAACATACCGTTACATCAACCACCCCGCCCTCCCCTCAAATACTTAATAAAAAACCCTGAAAGAAAGAAGAGGAAAAAAATAAAAAAGGGAAGAGAATTAAGACAATGCGGCTAAAATAAACAAGAGAAGAGAAGAGAAAGACTTGTGGAATTGTGGGATAGCTATGTTAAATTATTGTAACTGGTTATGTTGAGGGCATGTCAAAGTTTGAAGTCTGAAAAAAACAACACAATAAAAAAAAGTTTCAGAAGTCAAACACAATTCACATCTATCTATCTATCTATCTATCTATCTATCTATCTATCTATCTATCTATCTATCTATCTATCTATCTATCTATCTATCTATCTATCTATCTATCTATCTATCTATCTATCTATCTATCTATCTATCTATCTATCTATCTATCTATCTACACATCTGAGTATACTGTAGCTTTAAGTAGGCTACTTTGTTTCTTTGCATTTTAAACATAGCCATAGGAAAATTTTAAAGAAAGAAGTAATCTGTTTCTGAGAAAATGCAGCAAGGGCTATAGTCACAGAATGGACTGTTGATATTATGTAGACTGCAGGGGAAATGGGTTTGTACTATCAGAAAATTGCTCATTAATGTTCCCTCGGAGGCATTTCATCAGTAAAGCTGGTTGAGGACTAAAGTTTCTACAAAACTCAGGATAAGGATGATTGTTATGATGCAACTGCGCAGAAGTTAGAACACACAACAACTCAGCTGCTCTTTCAGCAAAAACATCTTAAGCAAAGTGACTCAAAGATTGGTTCTCAATATCATGTAATACCTTTTAAAAGTCTTTTCATGTGCGATGAACCACGTCTATGAGCTAAATAATAAATTAGAGGTTGTTTACATGTCTGTGCTCAAGAGGAGTTGTTTTTAAAACTTTTTTAACTGCGCTGCACAGTTGCAGCATATTACTGGAAGTTCTTACACTCGTCTTAAAAATACGGCAACGTAATACTCTTTCTTTCACTTAATCTCAGAAGAAAAAAGTTCTTTGATAATGTCATTTGATGGCACTTACACCTTGTAAAATTAAATTATTTTAATCATATGCACTTGGAATTCAGCTCTCAGCTCTCTTCAGTCATTCTGCTTAAATTTATTTTTGCCTTGTGTATAAGTTCCTGGAGCTCTTTAAGGCTGCTCCCACTCTTGGCAGTCGAGGTTTATTCATCACAAGTTTTTATGAAGGCAAGGACAGCCAGCATACTTTCATTAAATGTTACTTTACCTCTCTTTTGTCACAACGGCCCCACTGGCCTTCATTTCTTCCAAATTTGTCAGCAACATGATTTTCTGACCAAATGGATCACCGAGCTGTTTTTTCCCTCTTGCTGACAGCAGCGAGCTCACTTAGCCTCAACTGGCCTTCCATCCCCAGCCACGATTCCCACGGATGCTTTGGGCTCTGTTAACATGCTGTTCATATCCCTCTGGATTTGACTGATCCCTATCTACTGGACTGGGTAGACAGGGAAGGCCACACAAAGAGACAGACAGACAGGCAGAAACTAATGCGCACACACATTCACACAGACAGAGAGGGAGAGATGAAGATAACATCAAGAGAGAGATAGTCAGATTGGATGGGAAGAGGATGTACTGGAGTGATTGACTGATCTGCTCTCAGTCCACCAGAGACACTGGATATGGGGGAGAAGACAGCGAGATAGAGACAGAGAGAGGGAGAGATGATGTGGAGGGAGAATGGGCCTGACTTGATATGAAGTGAATAGAATAGTTTGACTGATCTTCCTCTCCACTGGACCAGTGAATGCAATAGGTAGAGAGAGATGCAGACAAGAGAACATTAAGAGGAAAATCAAAATAAAAAAAGAGGCTATAGCAGAGAGGAGAGAAAATGTGAATGTAGGTATAAAAAAGGTAAAAAAAAAAAAATAGCGAGGACCTGAAAACTAAGACTAAAGAATAAAACTGAAGTTTACATCTCAGACCAAGGCTGACTAACTCATTTCTGCATCATCAGACGCAACTATGCACTATCACAGCCTCAGCTGCTTTAAAAAATCAAAAAAGATATGTTTAATACTTACACTTTTTACTCTACAGTAACACAACTTTATTTACCCCTCTAATTACTGTATGTTAACTGAGAAACACTAAAGATAGTCCTGGATGGCAACATTTGATTGTACAGAAGGAATGACTGAGCCGGAAATGAGCGAGTTAGTGAGTAATTGTAGTTCATTATAGTCAGAAATATATTAAATAATTTCCACAAGCAGGAAATGCCACTTTAGGTGATTTAAAAAATATATTATTATTATTCCAAAACACTTCTACCTTTCAATCTTCTGCACCACAATCAGGCATGTACTTTGTGAGACTCAGTTATAAATGAGCTGGAAGCAAGAGAGAGTTTTAAAAGGTTTTGAGTGTGGTAATATTTCAGACACACAACCTGTGGTTTTAATTGGTGCTTAATTGCAGCGTGGGCAGTACATTAATAACTTATTACCTTGGTTCTCTCTTGAGATGCAGGCCTGGCAACTTCTCCTGGGGTGTGTGTCATCACGTCAAAACTTTGATTAAAGCAGTGGGAGAAGCAGAGACCCAGATCACATTTTTGTTTGGCTTCCAGGTTGATTTAAATGTAAATTCATTTTTATTTCAGCTCCTCCCATCGTCATCCTCATCTTGGTACTGGGGTAGGGGGGGAGTTGAAGGGAAGAGGGCGATTCTGCCCAGGTAAGCATATTTGGTTTGTGAGTGTTTGATTCTAAACTAATTTGAATAACTGTGTGAACGCCAATTTGGTTTAATTGAGCTCTGCCTCTCTGAACACCTGCAACTAGATTAGTGACTGACATTAAGGTGTTTTGCTGCATTGGGCCTCCAAGTGCTGCTTCAACTGCTTCATAACTCTGGCTTTACCTCCAATTTTTTAATACAACACACCATATGCTATGTGCTTTGCAGAATATGCAATGAGCTTGGCTTCGTGTTTCACAGAGCAGCTGTGAAATATGGCCAAGAAAGGGAAAATAATACCTGGGCTAATCCATTCTACTCTCCTTTGCCTGAGTACTATGACAAAGGTGGTTTATTACCATTACCATCAGTGTATCATTATCAATATGTATTAGGGCATTTCACCATCGAGCACAGCCCCAACAGGCCATGACAGGCCTAAAACAAACTATGTTTCTGCTCCATCGACAGAAAACATTAAGCAAAGATGCACATCCCCCTGGCACCATCCCAGCACAGCTGAATCTGCCCTCAGAGGCTCAGTGGGGTTTTGTGTTAGCAGAGACCAGCACACACTCTGTCCTGGCCTCCGTCAGCTTTGTGTTTGCCTGCGTGGCTGTATAATTTGTGCACTGCCAAACTCATTGATCTACATTCAGAAGGAAAGGGACAAATGAGGGAGGTGGAAGCATAGAGTAAAGCCAGATAAAAAAAAAAAAAGCAGTTTTCACTAGCCATTCAACATCAATTAATACATTACTCTTTACATTTCCTTCCAAGTCACCATAAACATTGCATTTTGGTCTGTTGTGTAGACTAGTCCAAAATACAGTGGGTCCACATTGTAAATGCAATGTAAAAAAAAATAATACTTTGTTACAACTAGTGATGAGGCAATCAGCTAAATAGTTAACCAGCTCATCATTTCAGCTCTGCTTGTAGTTCAAGGCGCTGCAGTGTGATCTTTGGCAAAACATAACATAGATCTTCAAAGTGACAAATAATAAAAATGAGTCAAATCAATATCAATAGTGCAGGAGAGAAGAAGTGTAAAGTGGCTTATAATAAAGCGAAAGAGTTAATACTGATAAATTCTTCAATCTTAGGGGCAATATTGATGAGATGATTAAAAATTGTTTGCACTGTGTTGGATATCTTTTAGGTTGGGCCATATTTCACAACTTAAAGCACTAGCTACATGTTAGTCTGCATTTGAACCTATACAGAATACTGTGATGTTATGGTGCAATATGAATGATCTTGAGAAATTACTGTATCATAGTCCTACGAAAGTGCTCCCACTGACCCTCTTTCCCACCGCAACAGTTTTTCTAAAGCTTGAATGTAACTGACTGAATATATTATTCATAATAGGCTACTTCAAATGCTTAATGACAGACTGTGACCTTAATCCAACCATTCATCCATCCATTACCTTCCCTATAACTGGAAAAAAAAATTCTTATGAATCATGAGAACCAAACGAGTTTTACATGGTTTGCAGAGATCAACAGGTGTTAAACGAACTTATAGCCTACCACTATTTAAAAAAAAGGTCATTTTGTGGGTCTATCTTTAAGAAGAGCCAAGAGCAACCAGGCTACATTAACTTGTAGCAGCTTTGGACTGTGTGCTGTAGGCTACACAGACACACACACACACACACACACACACACACACACACACACACACACACACACACACACACACACACACACACACACACACACACACACACACACCTTACAGTAGAGTAGGCTATGTTTGTTTGCCTTTTGGATTGATGCTTTGGATTGGTGTTTTGACCAGATGGGAAAATGTTTTGGGGCCAATTTGTGTGTTTGTTTGTTTACATTCACTGCATAACCCTGGGGCCATATTGACACCAAATCTGTATTTCTTTGAATGGCTGCTTATTCCCATGGAATTGGACTTCACAACATAAATAACCTTATTCAAATCAAGTAGGCTACAATAAATATGATTGGCCTGTACAGCTAATTAACTTTGCTGTGACAACTGAACAGGGGTATAGGCCTATTGCACAAAACCTAGATAAGGGATTAAGCCGGGATATGGTTATCCTGGCTGAATTTAGCCTTAAGTTGGTTCAAAAGCAGGCTAAATTTATCCTGGTCAAGTTACTATGGTGATTTATTCTCTGCAGCTAGCCTGCTCCAGGCTAACAGCCAGGCTTAGTTGATTCTGTTGTATTTATCTGTGAAGTCAGCAGTCACTCTGATCAGAAATCAATGTGTTTCATACAGTTATTCCATGTTCTTGTACATATTGGCCTGATTTATAAACAAATAAAATACGTTTACAAATCTGTGTCCATCTATGATATTTTTCTGTGACCACTAACATCACTGCTTCTCATAAAAAGCAATGGAGCAAATAAAATACGTTACAAATTGGCCTAAATAGGCTATTGGTTGAGGTAAGAAAATAAGAATAAAATTGAGTGAGTGTGAGAGCCTTCCAAATAAATAGTACACCTCATGTGAACATTGTTATCAGCAATTTATTGAAGCACCAGACTGCATAATTTATATTTAATTCATTTTCACCTGTTGCACCTTTGGCCACATTTGCTGTATGAACTTGTATGTAGCCTAATAGGCTACTTCAGATTATAAGGAATTTGTCCAATGGATCAGTATTGCACAAAACCTAGATAAGGGATTAAGCCGGGATATGTTGGTTATGCTGGCTAAATTTAGCCTCAAGTCGGTTGTTCAAAAGCAGGCTAAATCTATCCTGGTCAAGTTACTATGGTGATTTATTCTCTGCAGCTAGCCTGCTCCAGACCAGGCTAACAGCCAGGCTTAGTGGATTCTGTTGTCTTTATCTGTGAAGTCAGCAGTCACTCTGATCAGAAATCTATGTGTTTCATGCCGTTATTCCATGTTCTTATGTAGCCTACGTATTGGCCTGATTTATAACGAAACAAAATACATTTACAAATCTGTGTCCATCTATGATATTTTCTATGACCACTAGTAGCTATACATCACTGGCTTCTCATAAAAAGCAATGGAGCAAAAATGGCATATAGATTTATTTTTATTTTTTATAAAATGTTAATATATTGGCCTAAATATTGGTTGAGGTAAGAAAACAAGAATACAATTGTGACTGTGAGCAACCACCTTCCAAATAATTTATTGTGAACATTGTTATCAGCAATTTATTGAAGCAGCAGACTACATAATGTTTTTATATTTAGCCTACCTGTAATTAATTTTCACCTGTTGCACTTTTGGCCACTTTTGCTGTATGAACTTGTATCACTTGTTATGTACTTAAGATTATAAGGAATTTGTGCAATGAATCAACTTCCACTACTCATCATGTAGGCAAAGTGCACAACTGTTCATTTGTGAAAGGAACTTGAGCTGTGATTATAGTTTTGGATTATTCAATCAGTCCGCAGTTGTCCGCTGCGCTCTCTCTGAGCTTTACGACAGCGGTGCTTTTTTTTTTTTTTTTCTTAAAGAGGTGAGTCACCTGACGTCAGCACTAAGTTCCTGTTGATTGGAGGAAAGTAGCCACACCTGTCCTCTCATCGGTGAATCTGTGATAAATCTCTGTGGTCTACTGAGTTCCACCTGGCTTGACCAAGCCGCTGCTCCTCAGCCTGGCTCGGCATTAGTCACTAATGATTAGTGCAACCAATTAAGCCAAGATGCGCCGACCAGACTAGGTCAAGCCGCGCTTGCTCAGTTATCCTGGATTTCTTTATTCTACTTTTGTGCAATAGCTTCCACTGCTCATCATTAAGGCAAAGTGCACAGCTGTTCATTTGTGAAAGGAACTTGAGTTGTGATAGTTTCCAGTCTGCAGTCTGTTCTCTGAGCTTTATGACAGCAGCAGTGATTTTTATTTTATTTTTAATTTTTAAGTTGAGTCACCTGACGTCATCATTCAGTTCCTGTTGATTGGAGGAAAGTAGCCACACCTGTGTCTTCTCATCAGTGAATCTGTGATCACTGTCTGTGGTCTACTGATGAGATAATTAGTTACACCTGGCTGGACAAAGCCGCCCCTCGATCAGCCTGGTTCTGCGTTCATGCAACCAATTAAGCCAAGAGGCGCAGATCAGACCAGGTCAAGCCGGGCTTGCTCAGTCCTGGATTTCTTTATTCTACTTTTGTGCAATACCCAGGTGTTGTTCATGTCTTTGCTTAATTGGTGGCGTGGCTCGATGAGTGGCAGCTGGGTGAGCTTGTGCCTGCCACACACCGGGATCAGTCTATCATCTGGGTGTTTCCAACCGCGGTAGAGTCAGGTAGGTTAGATCCGACCATAAGTCAGCCAGGTTGTTGCTATTGTCACACTGTGATTTGCTAAAGTAAGAGTCCTGTTAAAGATTTGTTTTGATGACAACATACCTATAAGAACATACTATAAATGTCAGAGACACTTAACATTATTATTTTGGCAGTGGGCTCGGAACAAAGTGGGCGTAGGCTACTGTGCAGGAAGCATTAGCGATTAGCATATTCGGCTAGTAAAAGTGCTAACAGATCTAGATAAGTTAGAGCAAGGTAAAACCAGCCAGCAAATACACCATTATAAACTAGAAAATTTCCTCTCGGGAAATTTTGAATGGGCCACGGGAGCTACTGCGGGTTGTGCCATCTCTGTCAACATGGGAATCAAACCCACGATCTTAAGGTCAAGACAGAGCTGATCAGACAGACACATGATCATCTTTCTATAAGCACTGATATGGAGGAGCTGTAACCACATTAGGTTACCTGTGTGTGTGTGTGTGTGTGTGTGTGTGTGTGTGTGTGTGTGTGTGTGTGTGACTGTAATCACATGAAGCTGGCTCTAGAGTCTGTGTGTGTGTGTGTGACTGACTTGACACATAGTTAGTTAGTAGCTGCATCCTGTGTCAGTCTGATTTAGCTGTGTCTGTGTTTATAAACATTTAAACGAGCGCCAGGTGGATTGTTTATGAAGTTAACGAGCCCTGGCCTGAGGATCAAAGAGGTTACCACGGCGATAGGGGCCCCCGCAGGCTGAGACAGACAGAAACGTGGAGAAAAACAGCCATTTTCTGCCTCTAAACCGGCCTCACATTAGGCTTAGCATGACAAAACGGTAACTCCTATCAGAACAAAACACAGATCAATGTTGCTCTAAGGACTTACTGAAAATTTCGGTACGATTTGGTGTTTCTACAGTAAATATTTTGGCGACGCTGGCAGTTTTAAAACATCAGGCCGTTCTGCTCCTCTCAGAAAATATTTGTATTGGACTCAATGAGGAGCAGGGACAGACGTGGCCGCACTCAGAGGCTGATTCTGTAAGTTCTGTAAGTCTCTCTGATATTTTGAGCACATGACATGAGAGATAACAAGTTTGTCTTACAAATTCTGAAAAAATTATGTCTGTAGAGTGTAAATTGTGGCCGTGGTGGCAATTTATCCAGAAAAAATACAGAATGTTTCTTCACTCTCTCCCACTCTAACCGATGATGTCACGCACTCTGACACGAACATTCCATGCAATACACACCCATTATAAACTCATAATTTCTCCAAAAACTATATGACCTATCAAAACGTGGAGTAATACGACAATACACAAGACTTGTGTCTACTGTTTAAAGTTTAAATGGAGTCTCTAGGTGAAAGTATGCCTGAGCAGTAGACGTTTGTTAAACTCCAATGATTGGTCTTTTTCGCTCTTTTTTTTTCGCCCGTCCCATTGACTTACATGCAAATTTTTTGCGCAGTTTTTCGCGACTACGTCGCGAAAAATTCGTAAACTGTTGAGAAAAGTAATAGCACCCCGATCCCGATCAAACCGCACGTTTTGATATATAATTTGTCCTGCAACTCTTCGAGTTGCAGGACTAGTAGCGAATCGAAAATCGTCCGGAAGTGGAAAAATAATAATAAGAAAAAATCCACACAATAACAGTAGTGCCCGGGCTTCGCCCGGGCACTGGTCCCTGCAGCTATTTCATAGCTGTTGGGACCAGTGCCCGGTGCGATTGCCCGTGGCCCTAATGATGTTTTGTGGAAACCAGACTGGACAAAAAGTTAAAGATAATGGCTAAGCAACTTGTCACTCAGCAGAAGTTAGTGTGCAGTTGAGCTAGCAAAACCAGGTAGGCTAATGCAGCAAGTAGCAACACAAGGTTTTTAACCAGTTAAGTGCCAGTTTTTACAGCTGTGAAAATGTGGTTGATGTTGTAGAAAAATGTGCTAAATGCCAATATTCAGTGTTTAATGTAAAGCACCTTCATTATTTAGGGAAATTTATAGACTGTTTACATTTAGAACAATAGATGTTGATGCAGACTGTGACTCTACTGTCTCATGATACCAGATAGCCTTGTAATGTAGCCTACCTTGTAATGTGATTCCAAACGCAGGTGAACCAGTGGCCAGCCACCTTCCTACTTGACACACAGGTATGGAGGTATTCATCCTCTACTGGCAGAGCAAGCCCAAAGCACATCTGAGACCAGACAAAACTGATGATCAACCCACATGTCCAGCTCTTGGTAAGACAGCAAATATTCACCTCACCTTAAAGTAAAGTGGCCTCTTTGTGACACTAAATAGCAGTAGCCTATTAGCTAAATCAATTTTTCACTTCACTATCAGTAGTCAGGGGAAACTAGTGTAGCCTACAACTGTCAGTGCCAGGATGATGTCTCAACCATGTTTATTACTAGTAGCTTTGAGTATGTAAGAAAAGTATATTGCAGTACATCTCGCCCATTTGTCCACTTTTACATAATCCATCTTCAGTGATGCTCTATGTCTTTACTCTCAAATAGAGCTTGAACAGTTGATTTTTTTTTTTTCGAAACCGCCCAACCCCAGTAATCTGCATCAAATGCAGATTGAGAACCATTAGTTCAAACTCCACTCCATTTCATTGTTGCTACGAAAACTAAAGACAGGACATTATCAGACATAACATACTTTGGAGCTCTAACTATATTTATACATTACCTTGAGTAAATTAAAGAGGAACTAAGCAGGATTTTCCCGTGGCTCTGCTACATTTTTGCCTTAATTAAAAAGCTCCGGAGTAATTGTAATGCTTAACTACATGACTTGTGACTTGTTACAGTGAGAATGGACGCTCTCTGTCTTAACCGTCTCACGGCTGAAAACCAACCTTGCAACATCAGTGTAGTACCTGGCCGCCGCCCCGGTGTCCCAGCTCTCGTCTCTGCACACCGCAACACAAACACGCTCTGTA
The DNA here is from genome assembly GCF_045865225.1 of Trachurus japonicus. Lineage (NCBI taxonomy): Eukaryota > Metazoa > Chordata > Actinopteri > Carangiformes > Carangidae > Trachurus > Trachurus japonicus. Next base: position 34,829,368 of record NC_140911.1, read on the forward strand.
ACCCCTAATCTTTTGTTTATGACGGTTAAGACTACACAAACACACAGGCCGTAACATTGTTTATGTTATGTAACTTTCAATGTATTGATTTTTCGCTGGCTTCGTTGTAAACAAATGCACATGGCTGAGAGCAGCTTAACCAGAACAGCTGAAAAGCGAGTCGACTTGCATAGTTCCCCTTTAACATGAAGTATAACCACTAAGGGAGACAAGAGATCCTGATATGCTCACTACTACCGCAGCTTGCCTGACTGCTCTGTTCAGCAGGGAGGACACATCGGTGTTGTTTTTACATTGCTTTGCTGGGTTCCTTGAAAGGTTTACTGTTGTGTCGTCCCCATTTTGCTGGCTCATGATAAATGCTTGGCTTCAGACAGCACCAGATTATAGGTTACTTTTCACTAATTTAATAAGATATTTGTCGGCAAAATTGTTGTACAAAACTTAATGTGGTGTTTGTTAATAATCCGAAGTGGCAAAGGCGACATTCCCACCCTCTGTGCATTCAACCCACTGAGGTGAGAAAAACAATGACTGCCTGCTGTGAAATGTCTCTTTAGCTGCTTATGAGCACCAGAATCCTCAATACGTACAGTTGAAACCAACTAATGTTAATGTACTGAGGTGTAGATAATTAAGAAGCATGCCATGCTGAAAATTATCAACTAAATGAAGATGCTTTAAAATCATTCAATCTTGTAAATGTAATATTGGTTTACTGTGGACTACACACAAAACCATGTTCATTAGGCATCATGCCAGACACTGGGGATTGGGGAAAACATACTTGACTTCCCTGAGAGAGTCTTTGACTTAATTTCTCCAGTCTTAAGCAGATGTTGCTCGTTGATTTTGGAACTTCTTCCTGCAAAGGCACAGAGTGGCAGATCAGAGTGCATTTTCAAAAGCCACCGTGAAACTTCATTACTTTGCGCTCCTAGTGGTTTAGCAGCTGTCCAACTGAACATTTTGTTCTTGTTTTTATTAATTGTTTCTGTACTTGATCTCTTTTATTTCATCTGTAAAGCATGTGTCACTTAATATTTTATAAAGAGGATGCAGACCTGGATAATTGATAAATCTGCACTGAACATTTTGCCATTTGAGACTAATGTAGGACATATGAGTAACACACCAGCACCACAGATCAGCTTTAGCAATTGGAAAGGATCCAGAGCAATAAAATGAATCCTGAAACCTCAGATAGGAAAGATGCTTAAAATACAGAAGCAAAACCTCAAATGGGCCCTAAAATTTGCTCATATACCACTTTACTTTAATACTTTTAAGCAGCAAATTAGTGTGACAAGTCAAGACCTACATCATAAATGATTTTGAGCCTATGGTTCTAATGTGGGACTTGAACTCGAGACTTATATTCAAACATCTTGCTACGGTCCTTTCATTTCTGTTTCCTGGATAAACTGTGCAGAAATGTTCTGCGCTTTGAGCACTGTGTGAGCAGTGAGAATGGATTTGGACAGCTGTAAAGGCACAGATAGTTACAATGTGCCGCGACAGCAAAACTGGATCCAGGAGAAAGCCATTCAAAAGCCCTCTGTCAGTTTTTTTTAGTGACAGAACCAAGCCCTCGCTGACAGAGACCATTCACTCACCTGATCACCACTGCAGTGCCATCTAATTATGCTCACACTACTGATGAAAAGTTTGAGAGCACTCACATTTGTGAAATGTTATAAAAAAGAACTCCTTATGAAAGCAGTTAACTGAGCTTTCATGCAGCAGAGGAAGTAAACAAAGTCTTGACAATTAATGCAAACAATTCCTACAGATTTCCCAACTTTTCTTTTTGATGATTTACCAATCCTTTGTCTGTATAAGGCAGTGCTGGAGCAAACCATGTTACCACACCTTCTAATGCTTTATTAGCACAAGACTACTGTACAGTATATTGCTGTCACAGTGCTGAGAAAAAGGCAACTGACAAAGGAAGACTGGCTGGTTGGTCAGGAGTTCATCCAACAGTCAGATAATGACCCCAAACTTTAGAAGAAAAACACCAGACTGTAGCTTCAAATGATGAAAGACAAGCACAGACTTAAACTCCATGGAGCTGGTTTGGGATGAACTGGACAGAGTAAAGCAAATTGCAAGAGCAACACATTTGGTGGAACTTTCTGAACAACACTCCTCTGTAGAAAAACAATAAAGAACAATAGTGTGTTTAGCTGATCACTGAAAAGTTTAATTTGAATGCACTTCAACACGAAGATCCCCGATTGATTGATTAAGTCTTCAACTGTTTATTTTGTTGTTCAGAAATACTATTTCCACTATGTCCGTTTAAATACCAACTGGAAACAAGTAATATAGGTTACACTCAGTTTCTATTACAGACAGATAAATGAAAGTATTTTACATAACCAAAGAGGAAAGTTCTTTTGTTTTCTACATTTTTTTTAAATTAGGTGCTAGAGTTACAGGACAAGTGGGGAACAAACACAAACAGAGAAGGACATAGAAAACAACCTATTACAAGGATTAGGACAAATTAGACAAAATAATTGTGCTGTTGTGTTAGTGGTGCTGTACAGTATATTGTGGTGGAAGGTGCATTATGTATGTGAATATGTGTGTGTGTTTATAAATATGTGTGTGTTGTTCTGTGTGTGCTATGAGCATTGATGAGTATTGGGATTGGGCTGAGGTTGAGCTGGAATGATTGAGTGAAGTGTGAAAAAGAAAGAAGGGTGAAAGTAAACTACCAGGGGGAGAGAGAGAAAAACCAAAAAATAAGAATAAAAATAATGATTCTTCCCCTTCCCTTCCCCATACCTCCCCCTCCTCCTTGGCCCTCTGTGAACCGCATTAACACGGGGGATTCCCCCCTCACCAAAGAGGAAAGTTCTAACAAACATGATGATTGCAGAAGCAAATGACAGCCAGGCAGAAGCCTGAATCCCAACCTGTTTGTGGTGTGACATCTTTCTGTAAACAGACCCGTCACCTGCTCAACAGTCAGCACAGTGCTGTTAAAGCAGAAATATTGCCACCACTCCTTTCACTGAGTGTACACTGTGCTCAGGGATACAAGGGTGAGCAAACCTCCAAAATAAGTTTTTAAAGCACACAATCACTGACCAAAGAGTCTCACATGGAGGCACTGACACACAGCAGCACCAGCCTGGGGATGAGATGAGACAGGTGCATTTTATCAGTGTGCACGGGAGCTAGCAGCTTACTTTTTGGATCTTGTGTCTGTGGATGTGTGTGCTGTGTAACTGCATGTGGTGACGTTGCTACCAACAGAAAGAACAAAAAACATATTGACAGTGTGTAAAAGGAGTCACTGTTTTTTTTTTTGGTTTGATTTATATGTCCTTAAGGTGTGGTTGGCATTTATAACTACTCTGACAGGGACCTGGATAGGCTTGGTGAAATTCAAAGATGTAACGAAGTAGCAAACTGTGACACCTGGTGAGAGTGTTTGAAGTTTTGATTATTTTGAGTTGTTTATATGCTCTGCAGTTGTTGCCTTACGTACGGTTAGTTTAAAAGATACCAAATGGGAAAATCAATTGAATAGCCTTGAAAATTAACCCAGACTAACTTGCATAAAGAGGACAAGTTGTTAAGGACTTTCAAGGACTTGCATGACAAACAATATTCAACATTTCTCTTAATCATACACATCCTTGGAAGGAACTACTGAGATGTGGTGCTGATTAGTACATTTGGTTTTTTGCATTTACTTTTTGCAATTACATTACTACGCCTTGGGCTCTATGAAAACATTAATCTTGGCTCTTGGTTTAACCAATCACATAGTGAGTTTTCATAAAGAATTAGGGGCAGTGGCATCATCAGAGTTGTCGAAATGACTGAAAATGACTGGAATGATTTCGTCCTGACCTGATTGTACTTGAGGTTAATTGTGATGTGCTTAGAAAAAAGGGACAGGTTTGTTTGAGTCCAGAAGGAGCTGTAGATGAGAGTGAAGTGCGTTGTGCACCACCTAGAAAGCACTGCAATTTTCTTTCATCTTATTATTTCACTCAGGAGGGAGGAGCCCTTTTTGTATCCTTCGGTGCAGCACACAACTGCTTTCAAATCCTCATGAGGATTTTAAATATAAAACTCCTCACTGCATACACTGCTTGCTCCTGTGAAAGTCTGTCAAAAGTGAACTACAGAACCAAATAGTATTATTCATGACATTTGAGCCTTGACACAATTTTTTTATGTCAATATTATCTCTGTAAACAACATGTTTCCTCTGTGGAGAATGATGTTCGGTGAGTGACTCGGAATGACTGGGGCACTGGTTTTTGCCGTGAAGTCTCATCATCCTGACAAGCATAAGCAACAAGAACATGGATCTCAGGCTATGAACAGTGACGTCTCTCTAATTGGCTTGCTGCTGTCGGTCCTGATTTACAAGTGTATCGAAGCCGCTTTCTCATGCCATGCACATTATAAACAATTGGACATGGCTCTTGCCCTCCAGCTTGCTCACAATTACTTCAGTTCAATATCCTTTCTGTGTGTGTTGCGAGGTCGAGGGAGAGAATCTGTTCACGCTGTTCTATTCATACTAGTATTCATATAACAAGTATTTGTGGCAGATTAAAAGAAGATGTGTAAAGTCAAGTCTGTGTAATTGTGGCAGAAGTACAAAGTTATTTATCTATTCATAACTTTACAGAAGTACATAAATAATAGCATTAAAATGTATTTTGAGAAAAAAAAGTAATTAAGGTGCAGAGTGGCCTCAGAGAGAGTGTTGTATTATTCTGTTGGACAGTTCTGAATGTATTAAATGATAAGCAGCAACCTTGTCTCATAAAGGACTTAATATGCTGTTGAATAATTATATCTATCTATCTATCTATCTATCTATCTATCTATCTATCTATCTATCTATCTATCTATCTATCTATCTATCTATCTATCTATCTATCTATCTATCTATCTATCTATCTATCTATCTATCTATCTATCTATCTATCTATCTATCTATCTATCTATCTATCTATCTCTCTCACATACAGTTCTGTTGACTCAGCAATAACACTGTGGTAAAGAGAAAAATAAAAAAGCAAAAAGTTGAGTGCAACAGATTAAAAAAAAAAAAAAAAAAAAAAAAAAAGAAATCCTGTGCCCAGTCCGAGAGGGGAAGTTTTCCATTTTATTTTTCATTTTCATTATCTGTCTGGTGAAAGTATAAATGCCAGGAGGATTATAGAAATTACATGGGCTCTCGCCTTTCCTGGCCTGGTGCTTATCCTCCTCTCTGCTTATCTCTCTCTCCTCCTTTTTTCATCCTGTGCTCCCTTACCTTCTTCGCCTTGCTCTCTCCATTTACCCACCATCTTTCCCACTCCACTGTCCTTTTCTCTCTTCTTTGCCCGTCTCTATCAATCTCTCGATGTCACAGCGGCTCCGTTGCCTTCTTCACCTCGCTCCCGTGTGACAGCCCCCTTATTTCTATTTCTCCCACCCCTATCTTCGTTTTTTAGCTATGCCACTGCCTGTCTTCTGTTTTTGCGAGTGTGTCGCTCTCACCACCCCACTGGCACTCCCCATGCGGCTCACACTGGATCAGCATGACTGGGCCTGGCCCCCTTGGGTCCTGCTGGCCGGCCAGTTCTCAGTAAAGTGAAGTGTCTTAAGAAGGGCCCTCCTAATCCTTAAGATCTATTACAGATAGCAGGGCTAACACAGGCGACAGAGATTAGAGGGGGCAGATACTGACTGTATTGATTGGCCTCTCATCCTGAGGCCAGCCCATCAGCTAGCTCATGTAATAGCATGCTGTAATGAAATTCAGCGAGTACGTCAGAGCCAGCAGCTTGAAATGCACAAAGACTGGACTGAACTGAGAGGAACTGGTAACACTGTAGAGCCACACACTGAGGGCAGGGGACAGAGTGCCTGCTGGTGTACTACTTTAAGTGGAGGGTTAGCAAATCTGCGTCACCTCCCTAAATAGTATGTGCTGGTCCACAGTGGCCCAAATTTGCTGAAAGGGAAAACCACTTTGGATTTGAACCCAAGGTGGGTTTTTTTCCTGTAATGTCATGAATTTGGGTTTTAAAGAAGCTTTTTTGAGGGGGATTATGGGCATAGTTTGGGGGCCAATAAACAAAGACCAGCTGGACCACTCACTTGCAAGGCCAAGTGAGACAGCAAGGCCATTTTGTGCTTAGCTCAAAAAGATGTGCCAAATAGTTTCTGGAATTTGACAAATGTGGTAAATTCCCAAGGCTCATTTAGGCCTATGCTTTAAAATTAGGATCAGTATGAATTATGAAACACAAGGGTACTGTTTAGTTATTGGAGAGGAAAAGAGTGAAACTGTGAATTAAAATAGTTTGAATTCAGTTAATTTACAGGTACCGTGTTAAATGTGTGAAAGGAAAATAGATAAATTTAGTGTTTAAATTGCTGGTAATTGATATCTGGGAAAAAACGTATGCCAGGGTTGTCCGTGAGAGAAAAGAGCTCAGAGAATGCCCAATTATATCCATTACTATAGGTGCTGGCAAATGGCATGTTCCAAACCTAGTGACTGTATTGAAGTCTGGTTGTATAGAAAGTCTAGTTAAAAAGACAAGACAGCTCTTCCTGTGGTAAACCTACAGCAGAATCACGTAGCTACTGGCCACAGTGACAGTGCTGGGTTTTGTGATCAGGATCAAGTTCAGGCACTTGCACTGCAAAAGACTGAAACGGAAAAATCAAGAGATTTTCCTGAGTGAGGAGGCATATTGGGCGGTATAGTCGACAGTGGTTCGATGTGGGTTCGATCCCCTGGGGCCTTCCTGTATGGAGTTTGCATGTTTTCCCTGTTCCTGCGTGGGTTCTCTTTGCGTGCTACAGCTTCCTCTTACAGTCCAAGGAGATGCAGTTGCACACATTAGGTTGATTACTGTAGCTGATGCCTAAGTGCCCATAGGTGGGACTGTGAGTGTGTGAGGTTGTTTGTCTTTATATGTCGACCCTGTGACTGGTGACGTGTCCAGGCTGAACCCTGGCCTGCGCCTTCACAGCTGGGACTGGCTCCAGCGATGGATGGATGATGCACATTCAGGAAAGGCTCTGTCAACTGTTTGTTGTTCCAAACAAAATCACATTTACCGGTAGTTATCCTCCTGGGTGATTTATTCATTACTTATTATTTATGTTTTGACAGTTTAGCCGACTGATTGATCTACCTTGTTTAGATTTCTTGCAGCTAGAAACGTTTCACCTCCTGTGTCCTAGGTCATTTTGAAAAACAATATTGGCACTGTCCAACAGGGCAGGTGCGACAGGACAAGCTACATCTCTCAATAGCTAAATACAGAGGACATCTCCAGCCATAATAGATGTACACAGATGCATAACAGACAATAACAGTTCATAGCAGCCACAGGTAAACCTGAATCTTAACACATCTTGCAGTGTGAGTCACCTATCACTTTTGCTTATATGACAGTGCAGTTGGGGTTTTAAAGTAATGCTTAAAGCGGCAGTGTGTTCCACAGACTCTTGATGCACATAACACTAAATGAGTGCTACATCTTAGTATGACTCATTTTTATATTTTATATTTTGAGAGTTTAGTATTTTCATTTGCTTTTCAAACTGAAAAAGTAGAACAAAACTGACAGTGTGATCCCTAAGAGAACAAATACATATTCAATATTCAAAAAGCTCACAATTTCTGCCATCTGTCTGCCTTTTTTTTCTCCCTTTAAAAAAACAAAACAGTTTGTTTTCTTTGTTTCTTTCTTGCAGAGCACTTCTCAGGCTCCAATTTGTTGTGATATATCACCAAGCAATACAGTTTTGCCAAGTGATTACAATCATTCAAGGAGATGCACCGAGATTACATGTAGAGAAGGTGACATTTAAATCTTGGTACAACATCTTGAAACGTCTGTATTGTATTTTGAAGGCTCACTACATCTGGCCCTGGTTAGACCTCTTTTCTGCTCTTTCTCACGCATTCCTCCTCCTCATTTGGCCTCCATGCTTGGAAGGCACAGCAGCCCCCCCCCGTCCCCTGGGTTTAGCTTGATGCAATGGATTGCCAACAACATGCTATAGCTACAAGGCCTCTGCTAATCACACTATTGATCCTGTAATTCCACCCATTTGAAACTCTTTACCTCAGTAGGCGGTATCAATGAATAAAGTCCAAGTCTCTGTTTCTTCCCTGTTCGCAGAGGCACCAGGCGTCTCTGGGGAGGTGATTGAGACCTGTGTGCCTTCTACACATCACAGCCTACCTCTCTCTTTAGTATTCACCTGCCACAGATGCTACAGGAAAGTCTGCCATGTCGAGAACAAACGCAAATAGAGAATGGCTGATCGACCCACTCTGCTTTGACTGCATCTTTGTGTTGCGCTGCACTACGTTGTGTTGTCTTTTTGTTGTGCAAGAAGAGATTGTCACCTCATTGCGAAGAACAGGGATGCAAGAGACGAGAAGCCTTAGAATGCAAACTCTTATGGAATATCAATGGGCAGAGTAATGGCCTGGATTTTGAGGTGGCAGAGAAAGGTTTTGGTCCGTTGCGTTTCATTTCAAAAGCAGGACTCTTGGAACAAAAACACAAATACACATCTTATTGTCCCAATAGCTTTGTTACGATTTCACGACGTCCCCAAGTAGTTAGTCTGTCATCTTGTCAGTGAATTAGATTAACTGTGACACACCTCCTTGACAATAATTATGCTTTACTACGACAAGAGCAAACTCAGCAAAGCATGCCCTCTGAAGAAAAATCAGGCTGAAATTTACGACATCACTCTGCGTGTGCACTCTGCAATAACGCAGATGGTGCAAAGCAGCTAATGGTGGGTTTAATTTTCCCCAGCACTTTGCATCCTATTATTGACCCTTTATTGTAGATCTGTGAGGAGATGAGCTTGAAGTCCCAGAGTCATAATGTAATGTTTTGTATGCCTTTTAATTAGACATGCTGCATTAAGGAGAGAGAGGAGGAGGAGAAGTGGGAAAACATATTGCGGTAAAAGATGCCAAATCACTTATTCTTGTTTACATATTGTCCTTGAGTAGATGTAGGACTGAGGGCAGACATTTTAGGATGAGGAGGTGAGGGAGAGTGCGGGGGAAAAAAAGGGACGAGGAAAATGCCATGGGAGAAGATTCTGAAAAAAAATATAGCGAAGTGAGGATTATAGAAATGAAAATAACAGGAAAGAAAAAAAGAAGAAGAAGAACAGGATTTACATGGAGTGCAGTCCAGGAATGGATTTACAGAGAAAGACACAATATCTGATAGATTTGGGAGTGTATCAGTGGTTCAGGGTACACGTAGGTGAGCCTTGTAAAATGTTAACACCGGGATAAAAGTATTACATGAAATGAGCCAAAGTACTGTAGGCAGAGAAGAGCAGATGAAGTGGTGTCATTTGGAAAAGGGGATAGAAGAGAATTGGTTGAACCAGGAATGTGGTTTCCTCTCTAACTCCTCAAGTAAGAGTCGAAAAGAGACAGTAGGCACATGATATCCAGAAGGGATTTAAGATAAAGCTGCTTGGGCAAAAATGACAGATGACAGTGTATCACATCAACCGTGTCTTTTTTTATATTTATTTATTATATATATAAAATATATAAAAAACTTGCATATGTGAAATGTATGCTGTCCTGTCTTATGAAACATTTGGACTATAAAATAGATAAGATTAAAAGTAAAAACCATTCAGTAAATATTCACCTACCAGCAACTCTAAAGCTTAAGTATATTTTTTGGGGGGGCTTTTTAATGCCTTTAATTGATAGCACAGTGGAGAGAGAAACAGGAAATGGGGAGGCAGAGAGGGGGAATGACATGCAGTAAAGGGCGTCCGATGCGGGATTCGATTCGGGCTGCCCAGCTCTACCAAGTGAGCTAAACGCCGCCCCTACTTAACCAAATCTTGGTAAGGAAGAAGCATTCTCAACATGTAGAACTGAAACTTGCAGCTGGAAATATGGGCATCTAAGATATGAATAATCAGTAGCCTACTTTAATTTTAGCATTTCACTTTATTTGCTCTTTTTTTTTCTTTTTTTTTAAACAAAGAGGTATGTTGAATTTTTTTTTTATCACACATATCTTGTCTCATTTGTCCTCTTGAACAATATTGCTGCATTCTCAGATCTCTGAATAACAATAGTAGTGTCACAGAAAGGAAAGGTGGCTACAAAATCTTAAATGTCAAGCAGAGGGTGAAAAGTAACAAAACACAGGAGCAAAATGGAGGGAGTGATTTACATTTGTTTGTTAATACAGTAAAAGTTGCTTGTCAAATTTTGGCGCTCAGCACATGCAGGTGACAGCAGGGCAGCGTGGACACCTGTCTCCCAGGTCATAAAAGTTTAAACCTTATTTTACAGATGTGGACCAAACCAACTGGAACAGCACCCACTGTTTTTCAATGGTGTGTTATTGACAGATTGGAATTCCATGGCAATCGTTTCTTAGTACTTCAAAAGCCAAGCCTTCAGCAGGCTGTTCATCTATCCAGCTATTATTAGCCTCAGAAATGCACATGGACCTCTGGACGGTGAGGGATTGCCATTGTTCAGCCTCTCACTCCGTGGTTCATGTGCCGCTTCCTCTTCATTATGGTGCAAAGAGATAATACCACTCAACAAACCCTAACTGCACATCCCTTCATTTGCTCTCATCATTATCGAAAGTAGCGATTGTGCGGCTGTGGCCCCCTCCCTTTCTTGCCCTGGGCTCACCCCCTTTCTCTGTTAGAAGAGGCACTCTTTGCACTCAGCCACGGGCCATTAAAGTTGTCCCACAGCAATAAGCCTTTGTCTGTGTGACCAAACAGTTGATGCTTGATAAGCGTAATCCTGGCCCATGTTTAGTCCCCTGAATGGTGCTGTGTGGGCTGCGAGGCCCTTCACAAAGCAGTTAGCACTAAATTGCTCACTCTTGCTTGCCTTTTGTCTCTGGATTTGTGAAACACTTTGAGCCGCTTTGCAGTTCTGAGGGCAGTGGCCTCTGTGGGATGGAGTTTACTGAGGACTGTTTTGTAGCTGCACTGACCACACAAAACCAGGACATTGCCCACTTCCATTGGTTTATGACAGTGGTTACATTTATTTTATAGTTTTGCTATATGTTTTAAAGCCCCAGTATGTAACTTATTTGGCTTTTTATTAGCAAAAATCAAATATTTCTTTCATAAATTCGTATTTCACTGAAGTTGAATCACACCCGCATACAAATGAAAGCTTTCTCGTACCTTAGAATGAGTTGTTACAAGTCGTTACAAATACATAAGTGGGCGACGCACCGAACCGAGGCTGCCATGTTGCATCGCCATTTTTTACGTTGAGTGGCAGCGTGACCGTAGGTAACCATAGAAACTCACCGGAGCTGTCGGCTTGGGGAGAAAGTTTTCCAGGTAGCGCCTGTTAAAACTGTCACCACTGTGTAGTGTGAGGAAGGACGGAGGCACTGATGTTGCATTCAGGTGCAGTCAGGCACCTGAATGACGCCGTCGGCAAACCATCTGGATTTCATTTTAGTCGATACGACAATACGACATCACCATGACAACATATTGTCATGCCTGTATTGTTTTGCCTCATGCTGGCGGACCACTTGTTTACATAGACGCCTGTTTATCCTGTTACATGCAGCGTCTGTTGTCTGTCTGACGTCTGCCCGATTTCACGTGAATGCGACATCAAGAATACGTTCCGATATGCAACCGCACCGCTAGATGGGGGGAATTACTACATATACCTTTCAGTTTGTGTACAATAATGATCTCGAAGTTTTATAGTTTATTTATAGCGTGCATCATAAAAACTGAGCTGGTAGTTAATTTGTGTTTGACAAAAAACAAAAGGAGATAGAGAAGACTGAATCATTTAAAATGTATACTAAAATGTATTATTTCTGCTGTGTCACTGGATAAAGCTCACTCTGCCATGTCAGTGGATTGGACAGAATGTTTTAAGATGGTTTTCAAAGTGATTTTTACGATGGTTTTCAAAATGATTTTTACATCAGGTTGTGAGGTGCAGCCATATGTTTTTCTGTCACTGCTTTTATCCCTATAGCAAGAATCTGGTCACCCACATCCAACTAGCTTTAGCCACAATCCCATTAATCGCATTAGCACTCAAAGGGGAAGCAGCCAAGTTGGATTAATTGGCCTGCACTGTGCAAAGCAGGCACAGTCTAACAGAAATTCAATACCAAGGAGAGCTGATGAGTAATTACAAAAACATTTCATTGCCTGCTCAAAGTTGAGAAAGGAATTATCTCTCGTTAAACGCTTGCTCCTGTGTTCCTCACTCTTTTGTTTCAGTATGAATTGACACTGTCTGCAGTTTACAATGGCTGAAATGCCAGTGCCTCGTTTTCTCCCATTCTGAGATGTCAAAGGACGTCAACATTCTCCTTCATCGCTCACTTCCCATTTGTGCAGACTTGAGCTGCAGCTAATGCATCCTATATGTCCCCTCTGGGCTCCCATACATCAGCCCTTGACCCACGGGAGAGGTTCAGGAAGGAGGGATCATATATTATTTAAATGTGTAAAGGGGTGGGGTGAAATGGGGATTCTCATAAGGCATTTTTTTTCCCGAATGCAGTGAATCTGCTCCAAGACATGTACGGTAGGTTAATGTGGCTGTCACACTTCCACCAGACAGAGAATCCCACTATGCAGTATGAAAACCACACTGTGGGCTTTTTTGCTGAGAAAATATTGTGCTGATAGAAGCACATATTTGTTAAAAAATAATATATTACTACTAAATCAAAACTATTTGCTTGAATATGTTTGATATTGAAGTTGGAATATAAAATAAAATAAACAAATACAGACTATGACAGAAAATCTTACCTGTCTGCATCTAAAAGGTATCAATATGCACATGAGTATAACTTTTTTCAGTGTGGAGAGAGGTTGGCAGCATTATTATTATCTAAATGAAATCATGATGAGTACATCCACTGCAAATGTGGAGGTAATCATTTCATTCTGATTTATCACAATGGGCTCTATGCACAGTTCCACTACTTCCTGAAGTTAAGGCAGCTCTTCTATTTCCTGTCTTACATTATTGGACAAACTGATAATCCAGTCGTGTCTGGCCATTGTGACTACTGTACTAAGTCACACCTGGATTAATCAGTTTGTCCAATAATGTAAGGCAGGAAATAGAAGAGCTGCCTTAAAGCAGAAGTATGCGGAATGTTTGTGTTGTTGTGAGTCTTAAAAAAAACACAAAACACATCTGCAGTCAAACATAATACAGATGACGTAGGTATTCATAGTCCATACAGTGCTCCACCACTGTCACCGGTGGACAAACAGTCCGTTGTGTGATCAATGAGCATGTGTTAGAAATCATAGCACAGCTTTAGCCCGTGCCATATAAAAGTACCTCATATATCTGGAAAACGCCTGCAATAACTGAATGTTATGAATAATGTACAGTACAGTATACAATAAATAAGCAATGAGTTTTTTTTTTTTTTTTTGACTGGTCTTGTGTGTCTCTCAACGAGCCTTGGTTATTTCTAAAGGTTGCACATTCATCAAAGGCAGTGGTAGAACAAGAAAGGTCAAGGTTGATGTTTTGTCCTACTTTGTCGTTTTTTGTTTTTTCTTGTGTACCCATCGGACAGATAATGGAAAATGGATGACTGGATATGTATTATAGAAAAGCACCTGTCCTAAGCAGGGAAGGGATAACGGATGCACTTGGCATGTCAAAATGGATAGCAAATGTATCACCATACTCTTCCAAATAGACTTAGGTTGCAGGCAGATGCATTCAAATGGGAACGCTTCAAAAAAGAGGCAAAAACTGTAGAAATCTCACTTTAATAAACACATTAAAATGAGTACGTATCATCATCATCATCATCATCATCATCATCATCACTGTATGTCTTGTTGACATACAAGTTAGCCTATTAACGATTGCAAAATGGTCCTTTGAGCACATAAGAAGTACAGTACAATAACTGCTTTGGAAGTATACAGTGAAATGAAGGATTCATACTTGCATGCATTTTTAACACACTACAAATGAATATCCTGCGCTAATTTTTCACTTGGGACCAGCCAGCCCGTCATACTGTGTACAGTAAGCGTTTAGCTGCTTCTCATTGAAAACAAATGTAGCTGTCTGGTTAAATTGCAGCTGCTGCAACTAAATCCAATGAAACATATCTTCTTCATAACACTGGCAGTACAGCCTCATAGGTTTTAAGAGCCTAGTGGAGCAGCTCTGGAATCCATGGAAAATATCACACACTGAATACATTTTTTGACTGCTAATTGCGTTGTCAGACACCTCAAGTGCATCTGAGACTATCAGGCCCTTTTTTAATATATAAACGTGTAGCCTTGGAGAGCTCACTGATGTGATTTGCATCATCTTTTCCCAGTAGTGTCTGTTTGCTTTAAGGTGATTCTGAATTAAGACTACTTAAAATGTCATGGCTGCCATGTCTTGGGGTGATGGGTCTCAGATGGTTACATGCAGAAGCGTTATTAAATTTAGTAAATTTGAATCAAGTTGCTCAAAAACTGGCCATATTGTGCCATTATGAAAAGCTTTTTCTCACAAAAAGAAAATTTTAAATTTTCATGGTGTTAGTGGAATTAAACCAACACTAAGTAACTTTTCAACCTTCATAAAATATTTTCATAACTTTTGTGATGATACATCGACTTATAACAAGTTGAATGACACCTCTGTCGTGGTCTGAGGGGGTCTGTATCTCTTTCTCTGGCACTAAGCAACTTTGAGGAGCATGGTAGGAACCCTGCTCTCACTTTACTTTCACTTTCACTTTTGCGAGTCACAACAAGGAGGGAACAGGCAAAACGGCACTTTAGCAATGGATTATGTTTGTGTTTTCACTTTGAAATGATCCACTGGAAACAGAAACTTAGTTTTGATGTCTTCTGTTAATTTTAATGCAGGATATTTACAGGGCTTCACGCTAGTGCTCATGGGAAATGGAGTCTTCCTTCAGGCAAAACACTACCGCTTTGGTCCACAGGCGCCGCCAAACTCAACCAAAACTGAAAGTTCTTTAGTACTGCTTTAATAGCTTACCCAATTAAAAAGAAATCGTTTGTTTCTGGCTTGTTTGTGTGTTGGCCTTTAGACCTCAACATCAGTTTATTCACTGTACTAATTCTCTGAAAAAATCAGCCAGAGGGCAAAGGTTCATACAGATTATCAGGTTATTCAGTCTTACAAATACGTATATTGCTCCGTCTGTCTCTCTATTGCTCAAACAAGTCAAATAGTGCCTTGATATTTCCAAAGGAATGAGCTATCATTGTGCACGTAGAAGTAAACATCTGTTGCCTGTTTGTTACTTCCAGCTGTTAGGGTTAAGGTAACATTTGGATACTGACCATGCAAATCTATTGAAAGATTTACAACCTCCAAAATAAGCTGATTCAGTAAATCATAGTCCACTTGTGTAGTTTGGGGTGTTCAGACTGTGGTGTTTACAAAGCAGCCTCTGCTCTGAAATGAACAGCTTTACATCTCTATCAAACCAACAGAGCATGAGGATGTGAATGAGATGTAAGACAACATCTGCCATATAATGGATGCTGTAATTCAAAATGCTCCACAGCAGACATTTTTTAACGTGAATGGTTCCCATTAGGACTCTGTGGTACTGACAGAGACTGAACTGCTGTACACAAACTGTTGGACTAACAAACAAATAGAGGAATAAGATATTTCCGCAAGATTTAAGTCTGTAGAGTGGCCACCATCACTTCTAACACATGATCTTAATGAATTCTGTTTGTTTACAGATAATTAAATACAATTTTAATGTACAAGCAAGAAGCCTATCTTCAAACAAATGATTCATATTTCTGACAGGGAATGTCCATGAAAGTGATTTTTGTATTTCATGAAGCCCATGACATTGCCTAGAGGCATACCGGCCCTAGGCATGCCTCCAGGCATGTCTGTTTGTGGGTTGGTTGGTTGGTCCATCACTATGGTTTAGACTGAAATACCTGCACAACAGTGGACAGTTTGATTGCCATCAAATCGTGTGACATCAGAACTTTGCACAATACTTATTTTTGAGTCAATACTTAAAATAGTAACACCGTAGGCATGGGCCGCAATGAGATTCTGACGGTATTATTATAGCCTTGAGCAAAAATATCACGGTTTCACGGTATTGCAGCTAAATGTGGTGTTTTGAAATGAAAAAAATGTTTCAACTGAACACAGTCTTTTATTTTTACAACAACATAACAATATAGAACATTTAGATCATTAGTAATTATGTATCAAGTTAAAATAAATAATACAATAATTATTCTCAATAAAATTAAAATAAATGCAGTCCTTCAAGGGAGGTTATTTTTTGGAAATGGGCCCCAGAGTGGGTAAATCATATCTTTTGTGAAACAGTGTTGTCACAGACCCATGTCTCTAACCTGTAACCTGAGCCATACAGCTAGATGTAACGTAACAACAACAATGGCGGGTTGGGTCCCTCAGATACTGCTCCTGAAAAGCATCCGTTAAATTGGCACCGATTGGCATATTTGGACTGGCACGACTCCGAGTCGACATTTAGAACGTTGGAACTATTGGGAGCTACATGAACCATGTGACCGCGCTGGCGGCGACATCAAAAGCTGTCGTCACTCTGTTATATCAATCGCTCTGGCCATAGCAATACATCCACTCGTAAACATGAGCCCATGCTACCGTTAGCCACATCCTGTCCCTGAGAGGGGCGTGTAACAGGCAAGGCAGGCGTTGACAGACCGAGCTCATTAGCATTTAAAGGTGCAGGCACAGAAACGGCCATTTGAGCGACTTTTAGAGCTGAAATTCAGGACCACGGATCAGTTTGGGGCAATACATTTTGAATACAGTGTAGTTGGACGTCTGACAGCTGTGTGAAATTGATTAAAAAGAGTATAATGGGATCTTTAAATGAAAGTCACTAGGGCTGACCCAAAAAAATTCAAAGCTTCGTTCATTCATGGTAATCGATCATGAAGTCTGTGATCAATTTCTTTTTTTTTATTCTCCTTTTTTCCTTTTTGACACCGGTTGTCATCGGCAATTGTTACATTAACTTGGCATCCAGGAAACCTGCCTGACTTTGGACATATGCAGTGTTTGTTTGCCATTACTTTCATTATTTCCGCTACGATCGCCCCCAACCCCCCCCGCTGGTCAGACGTTACGGTTGCCGCTGCCGCCTGCTAGACATTCAGGCCCATGCCCTCACTATCTACACTGTGCTAAAAAAAAATGTTTTCTTAGTGAAAATAAGATATTCAGTGTAGACAAGTATAATAGATTTCGCACTGTGAATTTTCACTGTGTTCTTTTGAATCTGAGGTCATGGTTTAGCTATGGAAGAGAGGGAAAAAGTTAAGCAGATGCCTTGTAAGGTTCTGTGCTTCGGAGAACTCCACTTCTTATTCTCCAAGGGTTTACAGAAGGAGAACTGTAACAATTTCTATTCTGATAGGAAGCAAGTATGTGGACCGAAGGGCAAAATCAACTAAAACTGTTTGATCTCCCCACCAGCTGATTTACATTTGCAGACCACGGTCCTAATCTTCCCATTTATAACCACCAAATAATAGAACAGAGAGAGAGGGAGAGAGGGAGGGAGAGAGAGAGGGGGGGAGTGAGATTGAGCCATGTGAAGCCAGTAAAGTCCATTGTTTTATATCTGCCCCCACCCCCTCTGTATTTCCTCTCCTCTTATTTTTTGACTGCCTTTGACTCCTTGTCTCTCTCTTTTCTTTCTTTCTCTTTCAAAATCCGTCCCATCACTTTCTGTGGAACTGACTCTCCCCTCCATCTCTCTCCATCTTTCATTCTCGGTTCTCATCTCCCTGAAGGGTCTCCATCTTATCTCAGAGATAAGATGAACTGCCACAGCAACGCATTGGTCTTCATCTCCTTCTGTATACCTCCCTTCTGGCTTTATGGAGGCACATTTGGGAGGATATATGCAGTTTAATGAAGCATTCATAGTGTGCATGTCTCTCAGTGTGTGTGTGTGTGAGTGTGAGTGTGTGGCGCCAAATCACTTTTTACTTCCATGGGTACTGGAGAAATGAAGGGAGGCGCACCCTCCTGTACACTTGACAACATTATAAACCTCCATGGTCTCTGAACCATGAGGCCCCTTTGGACTCGACATCAAATAGTTTCCTGTTGAAGGGATTTATTCCAAACTTGGTAATGTAGTAGACATCCCCTGTGTGTTTATCTCGTGAGATATAGTATGCCCAAAAACATGTTGCACATCCAAAGTCTATTTAATTTAAATTCCTTATTACTTTGTTGCTGTCCTCTGCATAAATAGGAGGAAAACTATAATTTCCTATTTTGTTGGCTGTATTCCTGCATACTGCAAGATCTTCTCATTCATCACCTCCTTCTCTCTTACATAATGAACACTCACACACACAAAGGCACCCGCCGACACTCACACACCCACACACTCTCCCGCTGCCCGTCTTCACCCCACTGGCACAGGTGGTCTGCTTTTCACCTCATGAGAGCCTTGCCTGGATCTCCCATGAGCCTCTCTGTTACTAACCTGAGCGAGACGGGAAGGAACTACAGTTCAAAACCTGATCCGTTCTGTTCAGCTGCCACTCGCTGCCATCTGGCTGCGCGGCATTGTGTGGCATTACGATGATGCGTGCAGATGTAGGGGAAATCTGTTTGCCTCTAATGCAGGTTGTTTGGTATATGAGGATGGCAGACTGGCAGATGTTAATGGTATGCATGTATGCACACACTGCACAGTATATATAATATTCCTGCATCTCCAGTGGTGTATTTTTCATCAGGTGAAGGCCTCAGCTGACTGTGTGTGTGTGTGTGTGTGTGATGATTTATTGGTGAACGGCTGTGTGGTGTTGCTGAATCTGCAACTGTGCTACAGTGCCAGCAACTGATCTTCATAACAACATGTTGTTCTCTGTTAGCGACAGGGACAGAGGAGAGGAATGAGAGGAATAGGAAATCAGAGAATGAGAGAACATTTCTTTACCTTTGAAAATGATGCAGTGATTATTTATGGGTTGTGTGTCGGTGTGTTTACAAGCAAGACAGAGTGAGGCAGGGAGAATCTATACACTGTTGTCTGACCCTGACCTTGGGTTGACACTTTTCCCTCTGGAAATGCAGGAACATTGTCTTTTTTTAAAACTTTAATTTTAACTTCACTATGACTGATAGTTTTATTATTTTTGCAAAACTTTGAAGTTTATGAATCTACTCCAGAATAAGATCACAAATGAAGCAGTTTGCTTGTTTGTTTTTTTTTTAATTTCTATTATAATATGCACTTATAAGAACTTTAATTATGACTTGACATGATATTCGTGTAAATAATAGATAGGTAATTCAGGAAACAGTAGGACTAGAACCACAGAGGGCATTATACAGCTGATTTTACACTGTGTGTAGGACTCACTATGTCCCCCTTTGATATCAGATTGCATTTTTTAACATCTCAGAAATGCAGTTTGAAACTATTTTGCAAACATATAATTTGCTCATTTGCAGCACAGCTGGTTGCTTTGCCTACTTTCTCCTACAGATGGCAAGGCAAGGGAAGTTTTTTTTAATCTTCTATGGGGGGTGGGGGTAGGCAGCTGCATCAGGGCCCCAGGGCCCTTGGGTCCCTGAAGGACCAACATTCACTGTGTTGAACTTAGTTCTGGTAATTTGATTAATTGGAGCTTTGATTAAAATGAAAGAAATATGCATGCATTCAGTTCAGCTTTTTCAGCTTCCTTACTACTAAATTGTGAAATACATTATGTAAAGGCACTTTACTTAAATAGGTGTTTAGTTGTTTTATTATCAAAAGAACCCAACAGTTCCAATATAACAGTGAATACAATAAGACAATCATAATAGGGTAATGCCAATACTAGTAGGTCATGGTGGTTTAAATTAGCAGGACATCCAGATCCTTATGTCCTTAAAGGGATAGTTCAACATTTTGGCAAATTGGCATGCAAATTGGCATAATCCCTATAGTCATAGCAGTAGGTTCATTACCTTTATTTGTCGGTGCAAGCTATTTTAGAACGGCGGAGCAGAGCCGTGAGCTGCTAAGAGCTGCGCTACAGAGGCTCATGGGATTTCTTGGTTTCCCTCATCAAAATCATCAAATACACAATCCAACAACTCCAAAATGCTCTTGTGGACAAGTTGTGACCTGCACATTCACCACGCTATGAGATAATAACAGAACGTTATCAAACAGAGTTGTTTTCGAGACAAATGCAGAGACTGCTCTTGTCCTTGACAGGAACGTGCGGTTTTGCATGAATTTACCTCTAAAACAACTCTGTCTGGTAACGTTCTGTTATTATCTCATAGCGTGGTGAATGTGCAGGTCACAGCTTGTCCACCAGAGCGTTTTGGAGTTGTTGGATTGTGTATTTGATGAGTTTGATGAGGGAAACCTCTGCTCCGCCGTTCTAAAAATAGCTCGCACCAACTATTAAAGGTAACAAACCTGCTATGACTATAGGGATTCTGACAATGGGCCAATTTGCCAAAAAGTTGAACTATATATACTAAGTTTGACCACCTTTGCACAGATAAGTACAGCTGGATGCCATTTCATATTAATAACACGATAAAGCTGGAGTCTGATAAGTATGACTTATACCAGCTTAGCGTGGTTCCATTAAAGCCAATGAGATGAGATGTGATTGACAGTATCAAATGAAGTGCTAAGATCAAGTAAGATAGTAGAGGTAAATCCATCAGCTAAGGCCATCATTAAACCAGAGCTGTTTCTGTGCTATGCTGGACTGACTGTTTTGATATATTAAAACCCATGAGGAGCCACACACACTATGGTACATATCGATGGCCGAAATGCAAAACCTCCTATCTGCAAAAATTACTTTTTTGAGAAAACTAAAAAAAACTTATTATTTTCTTGCAGAATGCTATTTGTCAATGGTATCCAATGCATGATACACTGTTTTTGGACTATATTACTATTATTACATATTAACAATACCGACCAGTATTGGTGCCTTACAAAGTGCAGATAGGAGGTTTTTCCCTACTTTTCCTGGATCATTTTGCAGATAGGAGCTTTTGCACTTGGTGCAGGTTGGAAGAGGTTCTACAAAACAATGCTCTAAATTAGGTTAATTATGAAAAGTTACTTAAAAATGAAACTAAGTTTGTGTTCAGGTAAAAAAGTGGGCCTGTGAAAGCCACAGGACTAATCTGTCCTGCTGGTCAGCGGTGTAAGGCTCAACCAGCCTCCTTTGGTAATAAAAAATCTAAGTCAACTTTATATAATTGTGGGTCATTTTGATGTAATCATGTATAGCTAGAGGGGTCCAAAGTGATGCATAGTTAAACTAACTGTGATAATGATTTTTTTTTGCATGGGGTGAAAGAAATTCAAGAACAGATGAAAAAACTAATAATTGACACCCGTACCTGGCTGAAAACCACAGGACTGCTGGTCAGCGGTGTAAGGCTCAACCAGCCTCCTTTCATACAGTAGCCTAACTAATAGGTCTAATAATAATAATAAAAAGTCTAAGTCTACTTTATATAATTGTGGGTCATTTTGATGTAATTATGTATAGAGGTAGGTTAACCTGTTCAGTGGATGCTCGAGCACCAGAGCACCCAGGAATTGGCACCTATACCTAACATAACACTGAATTGGCAGGAATTTCAAGGAATAGCTCACCATTTTGGCAAATTCGACTATTGCCATAATCCCTATATATATATATATATATATATAGGAGTGTTTGTAGGGGAAAAAAACAAAACAAAAAACATTTGTTGACAATTAAGGACTTGAATATTTAAAACATTTCCACATGAATAATTGGTCCTATATTAATAAATACTTAATATATTTCTAATATAATCAGAATTGTAATTATATGTTTACTGTAGCAATTTGATTTTACACATTTATAGTGTTTATTTGATGTATAAAAAACATAATAATCGTAAAGGTGAATCCTACCAAGAAAATCTATAATTGTGACAGCCGTCTTGAATCTATCTCTTTGTAAGCAGAATCTTACTAATGCAATTGTATTATGTAGAAATTTTAAACACTGAACTGTCTGCCATGGTGTTGCAATGTTGATCAACAATTAACAATGGATCATGATGATGACGTTCAGAAGCATGACAACCTTAAACCACAAGTTCAAAATGCTCAACACCAAAACCTCCTATCTACATGCAGATAGGAGGTTTTTACCTAGCAATAGTTAGGCTAACAAACACGATATTTACAAAATAATACTTATTTAGTATGCTCAATTATGCATATTATGCAATTATGACATTCTACAGTGCTGTTTCAAGCATTATTTCCTCAGATTTTCGATAAACTCACCCTTTTGATGTGCTAAAAGTTTCACCACTGGGTGCTAATATGCTATCCTGTACGATTCAGACTATTCTTATCATTAACTTGACAAAGATACTATCAAATACTTCACTAGTACGGTTGGAAGACACGTCTTATTTAGAAAACAATGGATTATTACAATCTGACAGAAATTTAGACACAACACAGACATCCCAAATTCCAGCTAGGGCTGCTGCTGTGGCAGATAGGAGGTTTTGCACTTCAAAATTTTCCCAGCAAACCTGATAGGAGGTTTTGGTTAGGTGACTTTTCTGTCACAATTAAGGGCAGGGTTATCTTGCAAACAGACTAAATAGGAGGATCCTTCCCTGTTCTCATCATTTTAAGTGAAGTCCACAATTCGGAAGTTTTGCAGATAGGAGGTTTTGCATTTCGGCCATCGATATAGCATGTGTTGCTTGTTTGGTCAGCACCTCATCATCTCTAACTACTGATCTGTCAATGCAGTTTGCTGTAACAGTTAGCATCCCAGATAAAGGTAGTGTGGTAAAGTTTTAATAAGATACTTCAAAGGTTGATTTGCTTCTATAAAGGGCAAGTAGGATTTTCTTGAGCTCTGAGAAAAGATTTAACGTACAGTTATGCTTTTACGCTGCATCATGGCCAAGGGCACCAATAGAGTTCACATGATGTTGAGTCTGCTGTAATCAATAACCTGTAAACCAAGGATGGATGGCGAGCTGTTATGGCCATAAAACAAGGAGCCACTTGTATTGACACGGCTATCCATACTACTCTAACTCTCTGTAGAATGCAGAGAGATATTTTTCTACTTTTTTCTGCCTTTATTTCTTGTCATGCCGGGTAATGTTAATGTTCTCAGAGTTTCCCGAATTAGAAGATCTCTTAAAAACTCTGTTTACTTTTCAAACCTCCAGTTAACTTGGAGAAGAAAATTGTTGTATGAACAGATTAAGTGAATGCGCTAATTATGTAAAGACATCTAGGCTTGCTAGACGACTTAGGGCCAGATTTACTAAAGGTTTGCGTGTATTAAAACGTGTGCAAACGTGATTGCACGCGCAAACACATGTGGAACCTGATCTACTAACCGGACGCACCGAGGATTGCGTCCCTCACACGAGCAGAATAGCACGTGCGATCCATTTAGCGTGTTTGCCTTGATGAATATGTAAATATGGGCGTTTCAGCCAGAACGTGCAGAATACTGGGAGGAGTAGATGCAAATAGATTTATTTAGCGCGTGCAATGTGATTTACCAAACCAGGAAGAGATTGCGGCGGCTGTTTTTGCGTCTTTATTCACCACGTCTGAAAACCATGTACTAACTGATACAACTTTGCCAAAACGTATGCGTTTATTGATTTGATACCTGTCAGAGCCCCGTGATCTTACATCTCTGCATTTCCTCACGTCTGGGTAATTCTCTAACAGTTTTTCAGCCGTGTTAAAAGTCTTTTACGCGCCGTTACGCACGGGGCACGTCTGTCCTGCAGTGCGCTCCTCTCCTCTCCTCTCCAGTACCTGGCTGCTCAGCTGCGTCTCTCAGTCCCGGTCCCGGTCCCGGACTGAGAGACGTCACCGCTGCCTTCACCCGTCTTTGATCCATTTGGTCAGTGGTCAGAGCGTTTAGATCCGTGTGTCCCACCTGAGCTCTCTATTAATCCACTCGATCATGGGCGGCACACACACACATATTACAGGTGTGTGATTGTCGCTGCAGCTCCTGCCTGTTCGTCACTATATGACGAGTTGGGCCCTGTAGCGATTTGTGTTTATTTATCTAAACAGAGCGCGAGAGAGATGAACACACATGCTGTCATTGTATGCATCGGATCAAATGTCATTCTGTCCCTTCGTCCGTCCAGCTCTCTGTCCACTCTCTCCATGGCGGAAACGATTACACGCGCAAAACCCTCATTTACATATTGCGGTTTGCACGTGTTTTCATTTAGCGGGTTTCTCTTAGTAGATCACCTGTTTTGCGTGCACTAACCAAACTCGCAATATTGTAGCGGACGCAAACAATATAGCGTCCGCTATCTGGGATCTTAGTAAATCCGGCCCATAGTTGTAATTATACTTTTTCTGCAAATCTGAACTGCAGGCAACAGAGCTATTAACCATATGATCGGCTTTAAGGTGATTATTAATTAGAATAGAATTATTACTTCTGATCCACAGATCAGATATTTTTAATGAAAATCAGCCTATTGATAGCTTTCAGTCACGTGACTTCCCAGTGACCTGGCGGTCAAAAGCAACATTCCAAAATGGCAGCGCAACGGACTTTCTATGGACAAACAACCGAGTAATTACTTAAATCATCTGCCAGCAGCCGAGAAAGAAAGATATAAAAACAACTTTGAAGTTTTGGGCACTTGTGACCCATATTCAACACCAGCTGCTTTATACGAGCTGTTTAAGATGACCAGTTCCCTGCCGAAGCTCGAGTTGGGCGATGTTTACATTTACCTGGTGGAGAATCCATCATCCTCCACCGCTTGCAACCAATATTTCCGGTGTTATGGCTCAACTGGTTTCTGATTAAAAGCCCCATTTTGTAGTTTTTTGATTTTAAAATAATTTTTCTGAACTCATTGAAGTGGTAGAAATGTACCTGTAACTTTCCTGTGCGGGAACACCGTCCGGTACCGCAGCTCCGCTGAGCTCCACAGTCTGAGCTCCAGCCCACTGAGCCCAGGCTCCCTGCTCATCTCACCCACAAACCAGCCCTGTGTTGGTCTGCACGGTGACCAGCTGCCCAGGTGCTGAGACGGATGCACAGAGTGAAGCCTCCAGTCATCCAGCCTGTATATATATATATATATTATGGCATGCCGTTCAGGAAATTAATATTTGAATATATTGAATGAAACTTTGAATATATGGAATGAAACTTTGAATATATGGAATTAAACTCTGAATATATTGAATGAACTCTGAATATATGGAATGAAACTCTGAATATATTGAGTGAACCTTTGAATATATGGAATGAAACTCTGAATATTTTGAATGAACCTTTGAATATATGGAATGAAACTCTGAATATATGGAATGAAACTCTGAATATATGGAGTGAACCTTTGAATATATGGAATGAAACTCTGAATATATTGAGTTAAACTCTGAATATATTGAGTGAAAGTCTGGATATATTGAGTGAACCATTTGAATATATGGAATGAAACTATGAAACTCTGAATATATTGAATGAAACTCTGAATATTGATTGAACCTTGAATATATTGATTGAGCCTTGAATATATTGATTGAGCCTTGAATATATTGAATGAAACTCTGAATATATGGAATTAAACTTGACTGACGTCATCAAGGCACTGATTCTGAATATTTTGAATACACGCTTAGCAGCGAAGAAAAGTAAATAGTCCGGGTGAGGCGCTGGAACGTCGAGACCGCCACCGACTGCAGGTGTTGTGCCGAATAGAGCCTGCCTGACGAAAAACGACTGCCCCCACAGGCAGTCTCTTTTCGGCACAACACCGGCTGGCCGAGCAGAGCTGGTGGAGCCGAGTGGGGTGAAGCTGCAGTACTGGAGGCTGCAGTTTTCACTTTGGCGGCGGCCAGCCATGGCGCAGACACCCCGGCGCATCTACCAGACTGTGTGTCCTTTCTCTCACTGCTATCTAGACACACAAATAGCCTATGGTGATATCTTTGCTTTAGCAATTTCACAAATAAAATAAAAGTTTCAATTCAATAGTGAGTGTCAGTTTATGTAGCCTAATAGGCTAATGCCTTGATGACGTCAGTCAAGTTTCATTCAATATATTCAGAGTTTCATTCAATATATTCAGAGTCTCATTCCATATATTCAGAGTTTCATTCCATATATTCAGAGTTTCACTCAATATATTCAGAGTTTCATTCAATATATTCAGAGTTGACTCAATATATTCAGAGTTTCATTCAATATATTCAGAGTTCATTCCATACATTCAAGGTTTATTCAATATATTCAGAGTTTCATTCAATATATTCAAATATTAATTTCCTGAACGGCATGCCATTATTTATATTTATATATATATATATATATCTCGAAGTCTGCAAAAATATCGAGTTTATTTCCTGTCCATATCAAACATCACTGACCAAGTGCTAGAATTGGTCTGTAACCTTGCACATCTAATTATAATAATCATAATGTCAACTTGCCATTAAAAACAAAAATAGGTGCATATTCCGTTAATGTCAAGTTGTCATGACAAAGACATTTTCTGGTAATGTCACTTTGATTAATGTCAAGTTGTTATAATCAAGACAACCCAAACAATGTCAAGTTGTCATTACAAAAACCGAATGACACTTAATGACAACAGTCATAAACGATTATGACATTTGACATAGTGTTTATGACACATTCATGACTGAGTTATGACACTGTTATGACAGTGTTATGTCAAGCTTATGAATACCTATTCAAGTAAAGTGTTACCAAAAATAACTCATATTGATCAATATCCCGATGAGGAGGAGTCCAGTGACGCTTACGGCGTGTTCCCACCAAATGCGATGACGCGATGACGCGTTGTCGCACGTCGAGATTACTTGTAAAGTCAATGCAAAGACACGTCTTCGCAGCGCGATGGATGCGTTGGCCGCGACAGCCTATCAGCGTTGCTGACGTACGGACGTCCTGGTGTTCCTTTGGCAGTGTTGCTAACTTGACTTTCCAAACCCTCTTGGCGACTTTTTTTGTCAAAAAAAATCTAGAGACTCATTCCGGTGCTGTTACGTTTCTGGTTTAGAGATCCGGGCCTGAAAGCACATTATCCCTGCTGTTTTCACCGTGCAGCAGAGCGGGCGCTGTGAGCCGGCCGCCCCGTCCCAAAGCACTCACCTGCGGCCAGTCACACGGAGCTGTCTCTGCTGCAGCCAGAGACTCGCACCGCTGCACTCCACGCCGCCGCCGATTGTTCCTGTCCCCTCTACAGGGACAGGAACAGCCATGGTCGACGAAAGAATGAAATGGCGGAGGAAATGTTGTTGTTTGAGCGGGTTCGTCGTGCAATGCAATGCCGTGACGAGGTGTTTTTTGCATATTGGACCAGCGTCAAAACTGGAGCGTGTAGCGCGACGCGATTTCATTTGATTACATCGCGTTTGGTGGGAACACGGCGTTAGTTCCAAAAATGCACGCATGCTTTGCTGACTGTGATAGTTTGATCAACTCAACTCCCTGTTTATTTCCCTGTCAACAATACCTGCTAGTTATTGTTAGAAACAGAGAGGGAAGACAGATAGGACCACTGATGCATTAGGTAATGGACTTTTTATTTTAAGGGCTTTCCCACAACTAGCAAGCAGCTGGAGGGAGAGTGGGTGAATCACCTGTTGCAATGAACCTGTAATTTAAATAGGACTCGTGTTTTTTCTTTTAGAACGGCTTTCTTCTTGTTGGCAGGTGTTGGGTCTTCTGTCGTTTCATTATTGAGGTTTTCACATCCGTTAACCTCACTTTCTGGGTGAACACATCCGTTAACCTCACATTCTCTCTAAAGAACAGACAGCCCATACTGTCCTCTTCACCAGGATCCACCATCATTTTTTTCTTCCTTTTCTTTTTCGTGTCTGAGCAAAAGACTACTATCATCAACAGTTTGTTGTGACGCCCCCCCGATGGCCTATGAACTCACGCAGGGTTGTGATCGATGATTGGTCGGGGTGATACTTGATGACCACTGGAAAGACAAAAAGATTGTGTAGTCTGAACCCGGCCTTCGGTAGTGCGCCTCAGTCCTATAATGTTAAGGAAAACCCTGTATGTGTTTTTGCTTCTTGTATTCCCACACTAGAGAACTTGTACCTTTCTTGTCGACCAAACATTGCTGCTCATCCTCTGCCACCTTACTCGTGCTGTTTTTTTTAAAGACACTACACACAAGTTGCCTCATTCACTAACTTGAGTGAGTGTGATGCAGGCTTTGGGAGCAGAATCGTGCAGTGTTATGTTAAGCTAGCGGGGCAGGGGGGCAGGAGCTTGATGATGGAGCAAGCCTGGGTCACTGAGTGTCTGTATTAGGGTTATGATAGGCCTATGAAACAGGAAGGGGAAGTGCTTGTTCAACTAAACATTTTATCGACCTGTTTTTTTTATATTAATCATCATGTGTCTATCAATATATCATTATCACCCAGCCCTAATAAGCACTACTCTTTTGTTTTTTAATTAAAACCCCTCCCCATCTTGCTTCTTGCATCACCACAATCATATGACAGGGAATACTGGGCTGAATAGCCACAATCCCCAGACATTCCCACCTGCATAACCAGCAAGCATCTGATGAGACAGTCAATCTCATGTATTCAACCAGCTTTAAAGGCACCCATATTTGCTTTCAATATCAACATAGGAAATAGCGTACATTTGTTAGATGGCAAAAAGTAAAGGAGTTGAGGTCCTGGGAGCTGTATAGCTTCGCAAACTTCTACTTTCAGCACTGGAGACCTGTGTTTGTGTTCCATTTCTTATACATTCTGTTTCTTTTAAACATGAAAAAATAAATGTTTCTACCTGTCTCCAAGTAGTTTTTAATTGCTTTTAAGGCTCAGTCAGACAGCGGTTAGATGGTTTATAGCTTCTGTAATGTGATGTATTTGCGAGTGAAATGGGATATGTGGGTGGGGTATATAACTTTGAGATGGAGCTGAAGAGATTGCTTATGGATTTGGTTGAATCACTCAAAAGTACATGTGGCTTAGCAAGCACTAATCTCTGGAGAATATGGAGCAGTATGCAGTTGAGGGATATGGAGCCGTGGAGGACAGTTCACCTCCATCTACACCTTCCTAACCTACATTGTTGGATCAGGAAGAGGAGAACAGGGAGGAATAATGAATTAGACCTCAACCAAGCTCTTTAGAACAAATCTTTTCCATCTGACATCCAGATGCACGATTAATCCATGATATTGCTCTGGGACCAAGTACATCAATAGTTATAACATACGAGTGGCAAGCTGGTCACTGCACGCTATCACATTTAATTGGATACATTTATATTCATTTTCTAGAATGAAGAATATTGAGATTCTTTTAGATTTTTTATTAGTAAAAAATATATTTGTACAGTAGTTGAATATTTGAAATATACTGAAGTTGAGACTGCTCTTTGGTTTGCATTTCTTTTATCAAGAATCCCCGGCGATGGCGCATTACAATGCACAGATGTATACAATCTTCAAAGAAGATAAAATACTGAAACACCTACTTGAAATACATTAAATGTAGTAATTACTTACTTAACCTAAAAGAAAATACTCTCACCAGCTTCATGCATGCACAGCTCTTCTGCCTATAGCTTCATTCATACATATCTCTTGGTGCTACACTGTAAAAGCTCCAAAACATGCCAGATGAGACACTTGATGGAAGTGATATTGATTTTTAATAAGCGACTTCTGCAGCTTTTAAGATATTACTTTCACAATTAATAGCATCAGCATTGAACCATTAAGCTGAGTGTTGCTTTACACCTACTCTATTTTCATCATTTGGCATTTAGTTGATAACGGAATAAACTACCTCAGGCACTATTTTAATCTTCTTCTCTAAGTGATCAACTGAGAAGAAGCTAACTGAAGTAAAGTTTGTTGCGCTTGTCTGAATTTTAGACCACTTGATCTTGTATACTGGAGCATTAAAATTACATTTAAATAAAAATACACAGCCTTTGTGACTGGATTTTGTAAGCAAAAAGTTCCATTACAATGTGCACACAATTTGAAGGCCATTTTATTTCTTATGAAGAAATGTTCTTCATTCTCTAAGCTCAGGATGTCCCCTGGTGTGAAAATGAAACTCCACAGGAAGTAGTGACACAGTCAGTCACAGACTGACTGTGTCACTACCTCCTGACTACCTGACATAATTTACATGGCTGGTCCCTGCGGTTATTGGATAATGCAGCCTATCTGGGCATATGTAAATAAATGCAATACCTGAGACACAGCAGCAGCTTCTATATGTGACATGTGACATCAGGGCTCTGACAACAACTACAGCGGTTTGAGGGCAACTTGTAGGGGACAAACTACCTAAATGATCAAAACACATAGTACAAATTTGTTGGTTTTTGCTACATTCACAATTATTGCCACTTTTGGTGGTGACATAAACATACAAATCACTTTTCTGAATGTGTATCCATCAACCATTTGGGTGAATGCTAAACTCTGAACACACCCAAGGAAGTACAGTGTTTTTTTTGATGAGTGGAAAACTTCAAACATGTTTTTTCTACATGAAGAACAAAACAGAGGGCTACATAGACAGTGCAGCACTAGGACACTTTGCCTCATGACCATGCTATTGTTTTAAGAAACTCAACTGTGACTGCACTTTGTACATCGTCACCCAGACACCAGACACTATTGGAGCAGAACAGCCAATTCCAGCAGTAACTTATAAGTCTGACTGACCACACACGTTGCAGAGTGTAAGGACCCAAGTAAGTGCCGTGTTGAGTGTGATAAATGTTGGTCTAAATCAGGGGTGCTCAGTACGTTGATCGTGATTGACCGGTAGATCACAAAGGTAGTGTCTGTAGATTGCTTGACATTCAATCTTTTTTTTTTTCCCTAGATTTTAGTCTATCATCCAACATCTCAAATAGGCTTGTGCTGATAGGCAATCTGTGATTGAAAGGACGATCTGCAATATTTGTTTTCTTGTTGATGATGTTAAAAAACATGTATACATGTTATAAAACATGTATACATGTTACTACAGACTACAGGCACACTGCTCCAGCGATGCGGCGTCACATTCCATTGTGCTCTGGCTGATCACCGCTCAGATGGCGGTTAGATCTTCACTTTTTTTTTTTTTTTTTCCCCCACACGCAGATGTCCGTCTTTTTTACCTTATTGTCATTGTTGGACTTTCACATGGTACATTTTTATGTCTAATACCAAGGTCACATTACTCTCTCAATATTGTTATACACACACACAGTGTTATGTCATATATATATATTATAACACTGTGGTCAGGGGCGCATTGCATTGTGAGATACAGTACACAATGTAGACTGGTCAGATGCATACAGGAGACTTTTTCCGATCAGTATACGACATGCGGGAATATTTTGCATATTGCAGATGTTGCTTTTGTTTGTATACTATACTACATTTTGGCCGAATCAGTACATACTAGCAACTGTTTCGAATACAGCCCCAGTGTCACAGCATCAGCTGCACTGCTGTGAAGAGTTGATGCACGCTCCTGCACCCGCTTGGCTGATGGCTGCAGTTACCCTAACAGCCACAACTATTGAGTCTTATTTCTTGATCCTGCCCCAAGTTTCTTTAAAAATGGCTGTCACTGGATAGGTGTGGCCACTTCATGATCCCTACCCTAGGAATTTGGGAAGCATCTAAAACCTAGAAAATGCTATTTATTCTAAGCTGACATGTACACATCCACACTTTCAATTAGTACAGCATTATTATGTTTTCATGTTTCTCCTTGAAGGCTATACTCTGTGGGCTGGGCCCTTTCCCAGAAGCGTATTAGGGCTAAGATTAACCAAGTCCATATTCTTTCAGTGGGGATGATCTTAGCATTAGGGTCCTGTTGGGAAATGAAGGGTAAGTAGCTCTCAGAGAAATTTCTTGTAAATTGGAAAAGGACTATAAATTTTTTACTACCTTTAACAGCTTAATGAGAATAGCATAGCTTTGTCATGAGCTAGTCTTGAGCATTAAATGTCATTTAACGTGAACAGTACTGCATTTTAGGTGGGGCGACTGTAATTGAATCTGTAAACATTTTTAACTACCGTTTCCTACAGATTCATATGGGAAATCTGCCTATACCTTTGGGTCGAAAATGCTTTATGTTCACTATGTCCATTTAATCAGTTATATTTTCATTCTGAAACGAAAGGGGAGCTTCAGTAAGAAGAGCATAATATATAGATGACACATCTAAACAAACATACACCATCACTGTTTTAGTGAGAGACCAGTTAAAGGGATAGTTCACCCAAAATTGAAATTTTTTTTTCTCTGAGTTACAGGGGGTCTCGGCGTAGCAGTGCATGTCGGCGTAGCAGTGCATGTCCTACAAAACAAGCTTGAAATATAAACTTATTTAATTTTTTTTAGGGACAATTTTGCATTTCGGGGCTTCAATACAAGACGGACATTACATACGAGCAGCATGGAGGTATTTGGATGTTTTTTGGTGTGTCTTTTTGTTACGAAGACAGTTGGTATCCATTTTTGGGTGAACTATCTCTTTAAGCATTTTTCAACATTTGCGCAGGTACAGACACCTACAGAGCAGTTTCACCTTTACAACCACATTATCTGTTAATCTGTGACAGCTTCTCTCAGCAGGAGCAGCCAGCTCTGTGTCGGCGCTCCCATCACTGGTCAAAGTGATTGAAGCTGACATTGCAGCATCTGGCTAATGTGACCTGTGTGCACCCTAACAAACGTTAACATATGTGTCGCACCAATATCACAGCATGTGAATAGATAAGACCCTCCAGGAATTCTTTGTTTAATCTCTTTTGTCCTGGAAGGGAATTGTGGAAAGGAATAGTGTGCCACAACGCTGCTGATGTTAATATATCTATGAGTTTGGCTCTCTATAATTCACAATGTTAAAAACACATTGTGTTTCCTGTAGTTTTATCTGACCCAATCAATGGCCACCAATGTCATTTTCAGATGACATGAAAGCTGTGGTAGTGCGTTGTATAGGCTGGTGAGCTATAGAGAATAAATCCCTTTTTTCATGGTAACTTGCAAGCTACACAGGATGATGATGGAGGCGGTCTTTACCCCTCCTACAAAGCTCTGAGTCTCTGACAGGTCAAATGTTTCTCCTGTGACCAGGAACAGATGTTAACAAGCATATGCTGTATTTATGTCATATTGGATGAGTGATGGAGATGGTAAAGAATCCTATTGTGATGGTTTGTGAGCATCATCAAACTGGTTGCATGATCACACAGCTGGTCATGTGAGGATTAATGTTCTGTGCATATTTACAGCCTATCACCATATCCATTAAAACTGGGTTTAATTAGAGCAAACAACAACTTTAGGTGATGTAAGGTTTCCATATCCAAACACTAGTGGTTTACAGGCACTATCAAGTTAATTATACTGGCGCTTTCAGAAAAATCCACTGACCACTTTATTTGTATTTATGACTAGGATGGATAACTTGTAATAATGACCATTTTGATATGACATGGATGCATCTGAATGAATCAGAGATGTAGACGATAATTCACGGATCTGGAATCGTATGTGTTTATTTTACTAGCGGTACAGTACAACAGTCGTCTATATCCTCAATCTGGTGCCATTCCATCACTTGCATAACCATGAACAACAAAGGACATCATGAGGTGCAGTTCACCCTCTGGGAGCATGATAGATTTCTTTCAACGAGACAAAGAGAATTGCATTACTTACTTAGTTTGTTAATTCCTCTGAGTATCTCAGTGTTTTTCTAAACCCATCCCCAGGTGTTATTTTCCAAGAAGGACTTTTCTCTTTTCAAACCTGCAGGTTTGTATTCGTTGAAAATCTCATAGAACAAGAGACAGTGAAGAAAAAAGCATGTCTGACAGATGCTGTTTAATCAGAGGCTGAAGGAAGGGGGAGGTATGTCTAATACTAAGGGCTTGTGTTGCAACAGTTGTCTGCACTTTCCTCCTTTCCAGGATGATCTGAGCTGAGTAATGACTTTGGACTTTGCACTGAGTGGTAACACTGAATAATGAGGTGAGAAATGGAGTCAGAGGGTGGAGGGCTTGGTGTTGACATTTTTGACGTTTCATGTCAGTGAGTTCACAAACACCAAAGAAATCACTTAGAGCATCATGATTTGATGCTTCAGAGATTTGGTGCTTACAAGAACATGTAGAGGATGGATCTGCGCTGCTGTGTGTGTCAGGATTGTATTATGTGCATGTTTTTCGAGTTCTGTCAGTAACCATGCATGATCTCCCCCCATGAATTTGTAATACACAACTCTGTTATGTTCTATGTTCAACCCCCAAAGAGGTTTATTTCAAACTGTGAGGCCTATGTTTACATGTGGGACCATAACGTAAAAAAAAAGAAAGAAAAAGGTTTACCGCCATCGATTCATGTAGGGTCGCGTAAGGAGCAAATTAATTCCATTAAGTTGAATTTGCACTTTTGCACTTTGCCTGTATCAGATGTCCACATTGTAAAAGACAATTGTTACTATTTGCACAAAAAGGGATGCTTTGAGTCAGATGCTATGTAGACGGTAGCTGGCTACATTAGTTATCGTGAATCATGGCGCTCTCATAAACGGAGACCTGCTGCAGTTTATGGCACTGTTGTGACTCCAGCTGCCTCTGGCTATCTTGTTGTGAATTTAATGGGTGTGTTTGTGAGCGGCAGAGACTGAAAAACAACTCTGCACACTGTCCTATGCTCTTGGTTTGTGTTTGGTAATGAGGTATCACAACCATCGCAGTGTGGCAGTCCTACTTTGTTCAGTCGGTCTTTACATGCCCAGTACACCATCGCCAACTGTCCACAGATGTCAGGCTGGTGTCCAGAGCAATTAAGAAACATAAACAGCAGGAGAAAACGGACTATTAAAGTGGACGACACTCTACTTAGTTGAAACAGGCCATGTTTGGAATATTTTTTTTTAACATGCATAGAAATTACAGCTTTTACTATTCTTGTTCAGCTGTAAGTCCTTAAAGTGGAAAAAAACAAAAAAAACAATAACATCTGTAAAACACCGAAGTTTTAAAAGTTTTTTATGGCCATATCGCCCAAACTTAAATTCATATTTGTTCCAGATTAGATAATCAATCAATGTTTTTTGCTACAATTGAAAAATGCCCACCACAATTCTCCAGGGGTTCTATCAGACAACAGTCCAAAAACCACAGATATTCAGATGTTTGATTAATTAACTGATTGCCAAATTATAATTTAAAGTCAAAACTATTATTAATCTGGCATAAATGAAGCCAACACACATAAACGATGTATTGCCAAATAAAACTTTAAATATGCCATGCATTGACAATAATTCTGACCCCAAATTCCCCTGCCTGACCTTTCACAGTATTTTCTGAGAAATAGTCTGCTCCCTGAGAGATAATGTTATTATCACTGCATCCCTTAGTAAAATGTTGTTTATTCCGTTAATTACCATTCCTTTTTTGTATGCTGCACTATAGCTGTGGGTGCTATCTGGCACATGCAGCCAGGCAGAGCCTGTAAAAACCCTTCTGGAAGATTCATAAAAGTCTAAACCACAGGCAACTCCTCCTGAGGGCCTCTTAATGGGTCTGTGTCTTTCAGGAAGTGTTAAAATGTAAATTATGGAGAGTTTTATGCTTCTCAATGACAGCCTAGGGAACAGTGAAAGGCAGACCCAGAGTGGATCCTTATCTTGGCAACAGATAACAAATATTCCAATAATCTATTTCAGCAATTGCCAATGGCCAGGATATACCTGTGGCACTGTAGCATACTGTAAAAGCCACAGGATTGCAGTAAAGGAGACACACCTTGTAAGTTGTTGTATAAAGATAGACAACAATACCGGTACTAAGTCAGTCTCTGGAGAGTTTATGAAGCCTCCTTGAGAGGAGATACTCACTTTTTACATCTTTACAATAGCAGTTTCATAATCTCACAAGTACATTTATAGGCTTTAACGCTGCCATAACACTCAGTTAGATTGCCTGCTTGTCAGTGAGTAAGATAACCAACTTAGTTTAGAAAATGCTTTTCAATGAACAGCTGAGACATTTGGTGGGAGTGAAATTATTGAACAAAAATGGCTTTGATATAGACCAGGCGTTAGCTGCTGCATTGTTTTGTGACAAATACGTAACAACAAAACATACATAAGTATACTTGTATTTTGCTGTTTTTCATACCACTAATTTTTTTGTTGTTGTAAGGTTAGGAGTATCATATAAAATTTAATTCATTTCACTTAAGAATATACGATGTGTTTATTTTCTTTTTCATATTTTATGCTACTGTCAAAGTTATAAATGAAGAAGAACCTTCCTGTTAGTGTGCCTCTTTTCCTGATAAGCCATTGCCATGGGCTGAGTTCTTAGACATTTCACTGCATGAGTGGTAGTGCCAGCTTAAGAGCTGTGAGGTGTAACGTATGGCATAGTAATAAGTCTTTTTCTCCTACATCTGGCCACATTTGTGTCTGAGATGAATGTCAGTGTCAGCTCAGGTTCACATATTTGAGTCTTTTAACACCTCCTTTGTGAATATGAAATGTAGTGAGGCAGAATTCACTGTCTGCTCGACTACTCAACTCATGGCAAATAAAAAATCTTAATGGTTTTACTAATGGCAATCACCAGGGCTGGAAAAAAATGTTAAATTACCTTTGAAGAACTTGCATAAACCACCAGATGAAAGACCAGGGATAAGCTATCAGACAGGTGATTTGTTATTCGTAATTTAAATGCCTTATAACAGAAATAGAAGTCACTAATATATAACGATTTCATTACATGGCAACAGTACAGAGTTGAAAATTCTCATTATTCCCACCTGTAAACTTCTAGCCAATTCAAATCCGCCGCCTGTGTGCGAAGGCTATACCTAAGAAACACGTCCCTGCTTTGATGAATCTTTGATTTTGTGTTATCTTCAGAGCGCACAACAAAAAAAGTCCCTCATTAACCAGAGTGAGCCAGGGGTGGGAAGGGGAGATGGAGGGATGGATAGAAGATTACAGGGCTGAGGATAAAAACACACTTTTAACACAGTAGAACCAAACAGGATGGGAAGAGAGGAAACCTCAAGGAGATGAAGAGATCTTTGAAGTGACACTCTAGTCTTCTTGAAGCTGTTCTCTTGTCCAGAATAAAAGATGGATCAATACTGTACGTTTGCATTTGGCCTCACAATCTCACATTTGATAACAAAGTATATAACATAACAGCAGGGATGCTAGATACAGAGCAGTGTGGATAAACTACAGTATGCGTCACTGTCCAGAGCCGCTAAAATGTTAAAAGAAAATGGTTTGATTTAAAAGTTATCACAGAAAGCACAGAGCTGCCAGCTGAAGGAACACGAAGTCCGCAGGAGCAAGCCAGGAGTCATTCGCTGCTTCATTTTTTCAAGCAGATTAGCATGAGGCTGCCATCAGCAGGCAAAGTTTTGGCCTCTGGCATTATTTCAGACTGGGACAGTGAGCTCAAGCTTGTAATATAAACCATTCATACTAGGGATGCATACGGAAACCAGGTATTTAACGGGCCCCAGGGCAAAATGTTTTAAGATCATAGTATTGATAAGCTGCAATGTTATCAGTCCTGCTCTGGGTATCGAAGACCTCGAGGAAAGATTTCCTGTTGATATTATTTCTACAGAAATGTTCTCTCACGCGTTTTATCTCACCATCACCGTTTCTGATTGTGACATGATGTATTTCCAAATGCACAACTTAATCTGCATCCATCTCTCTCTTTCTCCCCTCCCTCCCCCTCTCTTTCTGAACCTGTGTGAGAGGCGGGGGTGGTGGTCTCACTCACCTTGGAGCACTTCACACACACATACTCTGCTGTTGACAATAGTGGAGAAAATGTGATGTGGGGGCTGCTGTTGAACCACTGCATTGTAATGTGTATTCCATTTGTTTTACATTTCTATTACAAAATCAGTCTATAATACTGATTTATTCAGCAGTGGTGAAGTTTGTCAAAAACCTTAAAGGTATAATTATGTGTAGGAATTCCCCCCATCTAGC
Organism: Trachurus japonicus; assembly: GCF_045865225.1. NCBI lineage: Eukaryota > Metazoa > Chordata > Actinopteri > Carangiformes > Carangidae > Trachurus > Trachurus japonicus. The sequence continues at coordinate 34,867,545 of NC_140911.1, forward strand.
GGTGCGGTTGCATATCTGAATGTATTCTTGATGTTGCATTCATGTGAAATTGGGCAGATGTCAGACAGACAATAGACACTGCATGTAACAGGATAAACAAGCCTCTATGTAAACAAGTGGTCCGCCAGCACAAGGCAAAACAATACAGGCGTGACAATATGTTGTCATGGTGATGTGGTATTGTTTACCTGACCCACGTTTTACCGTCTTTCTCTCGTCCAGTAAAATGACATCCGGTTGGTTTGTCGACGGCCGTCTGCCTGACTGCACCTGAATGCAACATCAGTGCCTCCGTCCTTCCTCACACTACACAGTGGTGACAGTTTTAACCATAGACATATAAAGAGTAGACGCCGCATCGAACGCTGCGCCACGAGAAATGCGGCCGCCATCTTGAACCGGTCGTTCTACTCAGTCCAGCAGCAGAAGTAACAGGATGCAGAGCACTGTGCAGCATATTATTTCTGTTCTAATCAGCAGAAAACCATCGAAAACAGCTTGCTCTGGGGATTACTTTTCACAAATAAGATTGAACATTACTATTGGTTGTATTTTGTGAATCGAATATTTATTTATTTATTCTCTCTCCTCCCTCTCTCTTTCTGACCTGATATGAATTGATTCTCTGGTTTATATATTTTTTTATTTTCTCTAACATATAGCTTTTATCTCTATATATTTATTCATTACAGGAATGCTGCTCTCTGATCAATTGCTGCTCTCTACAGGCTGTTATTTCCATAGACATATATACATGGTTATTTCTGTATAATGAATGGTCGTCAAGTGTAACACACCGTTGCTAGGGACGCCGCTCTGATCAGCGCAGCACAGAACAGAGTAGACTATGCAGGGTATTTACCTTATGTTTCATTTTTACCTTCAGTAAAAAGCTTCGGACTAATAGTGATGTTAGATAAATGACTTGTAACCTGTTACAGAGAGAGTAGAGGCTCCTTCCACATCCTGGCTGAAAACCAAACCTGCTGATCAGATCAGAGCCTGTAGTCCGCGACACAAACACGCCCCATAAACCTATAATATCTTGTTTATGACAGATAAGACTACACACATTATAACATATATGTGATAATCCATCGATCCAGTTATTGATTATAAAAGGCTTTGTTGAAAACAAATGGGAGGAGGCTCAGCAACACAGCGGAGAGGAGACCAGATATGCAGATGTGCTAAATTATAACATTTATAAATCGATAAAAGTAGTATTTTGATCAAAATTATGTTTCAAATGAATTATTTCACTCGTACGCCGTGTAATAGGCGGGATCATGTTCAGTAAGTTATTGATTAAATGCACTGACACTAGTGAAACTATCAATTGCACCTACCAAACAGATACACTGAGTGGAGCGGTAGACCGGTCCAAGATGGCGGCCCCACCGCTCGTCAGCGCCAATAGGCCCAGCGTTCGATGCGGCGTCTACTCTTTATATGTCTATGGTTTTAACAGGCACTACCTGGAAAACTTTCTCCCCGAGCCGACAGCTCTGCTGAGTTTCTATGGTTACCTACGGTCACGCTGCCACTGAACGTAAAAAATGGCGATGCAACATGGCAGCCTCGGTTCGGTGCGTCGCCCACTTATGTATTTGTAACGACTTGTAACAACTCATTCTAAGGTAGAAAGCTTTCATTTGTATGCAGGTGCGATTCGACTTCAGTGAAATATGTATTTATGAAAGCAATATTTGATTTTTGCTAATAAAAAGCCAAATAAGTTACATACTGGGGCTTTAATTGAGAAACTGAAACATGGCTTTGCTGGAGAGCTGGTCACCACATATTACAGAGTGGGTCCTGGTATTTTGGTTAAAATACCGTTTTATTTTTGTTGACAGTCGTGGGGTCTTCTGTTTTCTCATTATTGCAGTGATGTTTGTTTTTTACTCTTTTGCAACAGTTGAGGTTGAAGATCTTTTTCTGGAGCATTTTTTACTGGATTGCTTGAACTGTTCTTCACACCCCTATTGCAACCAAGTAATTTAATGCTTTTTTCCCTAAAATGAAAAACCTCAGTCACCTGTGGAACGGACAGTCCTGTAAAAGAGCCATCCAATTATTTTGAACACAACGTTCAAGTCAATTGGATTGTGATCCTCCCTCCTCTGCACATACTGTACCGCTCTTCATGCACTAATCGCGTGCATGCTCAGAGTCTTTAACGTGTTACCACTTGCAAAAGACAACGCCAGTTATCCAATGTACTACACTCCAGTCCGGTAGGTGGCAATGTACCTCTGAGCTGGATGCTAGGTGGTTTATTACAATGTTAGGTGTTTTCTTACCTGTGAATGAACCATGAGAAAGAGCTGGAGGGAGGTTAGTGATGCTGCGCAGTAGGGGTGTAACGGTATTTGTATTCGTCCTGTGCCGTCATGGTACAGGGGTCATAGTTTGGTCAGGTGCACACAGTCATACGATGAATATGTGAATATAAAAAATTAAATAAAAGTCGAGTCCTCGCTCCAATCCAGGTGGCGGTAATGAGCCTCAAAGCTGCCAGCAACCGTCATAACAGACGAAGAAGAGAAGTGATGAGAGTGGGAAGTTAGAGGAGCCGCCTGCCTCATTTATGTCACCATGTGGCTTCTCAATGAAACACAACAGCGACAGTTTGCGACTGGTTGACCGGCCGAAGACAATTTGTGTGCAACAACTTATCCCTGCTGCTTTTAAAGCAGAAGTAAGCGGAATGTTTGTGTTAATATGAGTCTTAAATAGTTATATCTTCCGACAGCAATCACTTACATAGAGTGTTTGGTCCGAAACACGGGTCTGTCAGTCACTCTGCTCTGCTGTAAGCCGAGGAGAAAACTTCTTGTATACTTCTTGTATCCTACAACCTTTATCCAATGAGGAGAGAGAACGGCATGAAGGGCTGTGTGTGCAGCCAAGGGATGCACGTGAATGTGGTGACGTAGGGACGAGGACCAATAGATCCATGACGAGGGCGGGGACTGCTAACTCCATCGGCTGACAAGAAGTTAGCCAAAACGACCGGATCGCTTACTTCTGCTTTAAGCCTCTGGACCAGAAACATCACAAAAGCAACCGGCATCCAGCCTAAATTAACTGTTTTAACAGGTTTTTTTTAGTTGCCAGTAGTCAAGTGCAAGTTTTTTTTCCTCTAGAATTAATGAATGACACTCCTAATGCACTTGTTTTATTTTTTATTCTATTTATTTTCTAAACTTTTATAACAGAAGATGGTTTTTAGTTTTGCATTCAATTAGTGTCTGTTGTATCGAACCCGTACCGAACCGTTACCCCTGAACCGAGGTATGCACCATGACTTGTGTGTGCCGTTACACTGCACAGTGATGTACAGTATCGCAGAAAGCTGTGTTGCTCACATTGGGATAACACTGGCCTTTGCAGGTTTTTTTGCGCCGTGAAGCATGCTGGGATACACGATCCATGTGATTCCAATGTGAGCACTGTACTGTCACGTGTAGTAGTGGGGCTTCACCTTGATGTTAACCCAACACTGAACAAGCATTGTGTGTTCCTGTGCTCTGGAGGTGTGGCTCCACAGGAAAGGGGCTTGGACTTTGGACTTGGACTACCGGTATTTTCAAAATGTAGTAGTTTTAAACAGGTTTCAAAGGGTCGTAGATACCTTTAAAATCTGCAATGGTGCAGTGCTGCAAGCAGGGGGAAGAGACACAGGCGGAAATGGCTAATTTTTCCAAATAACATACCCTACAGTGTATTTAAATAAATTAAATAAATATATACATATACATATTTATTATTTCTCTGAGGCCCTGTACCAAATGATCCAGCCTGGTGGTTGGGGACCGCTGATTTAGAGGAAATTGCTTTACATACACTTGATGAAAGTGAAGGACAAAAGCAACATCATCAAGTGTGATTATGCATTTATCATGTAATAATGTGCCTGAGTAAAAATGCTAAAAATTATTTGTGACCAACAGGCGTACCATTTTAACAAAGCCCACTGAGACTTTGTTATTAAGATGTTAAGTAGTAACCACAAATACAATCTTAACAGTTTCAGCTTTAATTTCATGATTTGGTTAAATTCAGTCTCCAGCTGATAAACTAATCAGCCTTCTGCTGTGTGTGAGTGGTAGTTAAAAATACAAATATATCTTCCTCTGACTATCAAAAACTCAAAGAAAGCATTTAAAGTGTGAAACATGGGGCCTTTAGATTTAAGTTAATGAACATCAAAATCTACTGATGTATTTTCTTGACTCACATTTTGCACATAGCTAACACTTCATGAATAAACCTTGAGATATAGATTGGGATTCAGTCCCCTCAGGAGAAAAGAAAAAACTCTTAACACACGTGACTGCGCCTGCTCTCTGGAGGATAGTTCCAGAGATAGTTCCTTTGTTGTAATTGCTCCTCTTGTTTTCTGTTGGAAGGTCAAGAGCGATTCTGTTGAATTACAGTAAGTGGGACATAACAGCAGTGGGCCGCATAACACTATAGCTGAATTGAAAGAGACAGTTAAGAGAGGGAATAAAATGAAAAAGAACATCTGCATACACACAAATTGTACATTTACAGTAGGAGAACAATTCTCCCCTCTGATGTTCACTTAGAGATTTTTTGTGGGTGAAGCTTTGCCCACATTAGTTGTTGTGAAAACTAAAAGAGAAAAAAAAAGCCAATAATGCACCTTGTTTCTGAAACATCAGCTAATATAATTTTATTTGTTGCTCCGTCTTACGTATTAACCTGAAAACTCACTGGATTATTTTATTTTACCGTGACATGGACTCGAGACGACTCGAGTTGCTAATTTGATGACGACTTGACTTGACAAAAAATAAGACTGCTTCAGAGTCGGGGCAGATGCACAGTAACAGTCACTTGTTACCGTTACCATACCGATGAGCTAATGTGACCTTTTTAGTTTATAATCTCCTCTACTTCAGCCTCATGTTCTCACTACATGCTGTTCTGTTGTCAATAAACACACATGGAGTTGGTACTGCGACCCAACTACACAGCTGTTAAATGACTGGCTCTTTGCCATCTTACCATGTTTGTTTGTGTCCAGGGATGTTTTAATGTCCCTACAGTGCATGCTTTGAATTTTGAATATGAAATATCAAATTAATATTTAAGACTGGTATGAGTGCAGGCTGCACTGGGTTGTCATGATTGGATCACTATCCTGTCCATCAGTCTTGCCCATGTTTGATTCCATGTAGGATATTTTTCTGAATATTAGTAATTACAATGCAATCCAATTCATTGTCATACTTTTTAAACAGGTTGGATGGATAAATTGGCCAATGATGTTAACTGACAATTACTCATTGTCTTTTCACTTTATTAAGAATCTGCGGGTAAAATTGTAATAATAAGGTGACTTGACTTGGACTTGACTTGACATAACCTGTAACTTGACTTGACTTGTCCCCCCAAAAAATGACTTGCACTTACTTGAGACTTGAAGGTTAAGACTTGAGACTTATTTGAGACTTGCGCATGTGTGACGTGGTCCCACCTCTGTTATTTTATAACAAATTTGCCTGTCAGTCTATGCCTGTGACGTGACAGAGTCTGAAAAGTTTTGCACAATTCATACTTTTTATACACAAGTCAATCGACACCAAACACTTTACTGTACCACATGGCATCTTTGATTTGAGACTTGGATACGGGCAGCCATGGGACTCAAATTTGTTGTTGGCAATTTTTCACTAGCTCTGAGTGTTTCAACAATTACTTTCAAATACATAATGTGAAAAAAAAATGAAAATGAAAGTGAAAAATTATGATAAAACGAAACAATGATGAATCTTATACAAGTCAAATGTATTTTTAATAAAAATTGATAACCGCTCATTTGCAACATCTGTCCCATGTTAGAGTCCAGTGAATTTTCCTGACATTATCATTCACCTACATCGATCCAAAGCCTGCTGTCCCAAACTGCAGCCACAAGCAGCCAACAAACAAACATTTGGTACAGTAATGTAAGTTCAACTCCATCAGCAACTGCTCATATCTGCCCTCTTAGTCATTACCTGATATGACAAGAACTCAAAAAGAAGCAAGGAGATAGAGTGTGCAATTTCATGTTTCACAGAGAAAGGTGATGTCGGTTAAAATGCTGAAAAAAAAAAGGGTTTGGAAAAACTAATGAAAGTTGTTGACTCTGGCTATAAAGTCCCAGCATGGAAACAGTTTTCACAACAGTGCTGCCTCAGCTTTATGTAGAATGCAAGGAAGAAGTGAAAAAGCTGCTTTAGACACTTTACCACCACTGCTGACATGTTGTCTAGCTCCACGGCAGAGCCTTTCAAAACACCAGCCTAATTAGCATAAATGTTACACCATTTTGCGTAGTATCAAATTATCAAATTTCTTAGAACTATAACATAATGTATGTAGGATGTAGTCCTGAACTCAATACAGTATACAGTATTACTTGATATTTAAGTGAAAGGTTTTTTGTAAATAAACCTTTACAGGTTGGTGTTACTCTAAAGTGGATTAGTTATATTCAATATGTCAGTATTGATAAACATGTATCCATAAATAAATATTATGATAATATTTTGGGCCATATTACTGACCTCAATCAGCCCCTTGTGTTGATCAGTTTTTGATGAAAGCGCTGATTTCCTGAACTCAGTGGGTTTACACAGCTCTGTGGGCCTGTGTCTGTTTGCAGGTACCAGTTTATAGCTGTCTTTATTACATAGTGTTGGCCTGCTGCTCCTGTTTGATTTTTTATTTTTCGTTTGGCACATGTGAACTTTTGCAAGAGTTGTTTTATGTACAGCCTTATGCTATGCTGACATTGTAACAACCGCTGTATTGCAATAACACATGGATGCTGTGGGCTCAAGGCAGGATGCATGATCAAGTTACTGCACCATTACCTCTTCTTGGAAATGCTTTGTGCATATGATAAATACGGTGGCCCTGAGGTGCAAAACACAACAGCAAATCAGGAAACACAACGACATGTCGTTGTGTTGTTGTGTTTAGTAATTTGTTGTTGTGTTTTCTCTTTTGCTGTTGTGTGTTCTCTTTTTGTGTTATGTTTTCTCTTTTGCTGTTGTGTTTTCAGATTTGCCGTTGTGTTTTCTCTTTTGCTGTTGTGATTTGCACCTCAGGGCCACCGTAGATAAATGCCTTAATATCTATTGTTCAGTAGCTTTACTGCCATAATGATGTGAAGCACGACAACATAGTATTTCACTAGAAACTCTAGTAGCGATAGACCATGTCTTCTACAGGAGGACGAATGTCTTTGTACCCACAATAATGCACTTCACCTTTCATCAGTAATATTGTTACAGAGCATTCATAAGTGATTTGTATTTGAATGGGGGAAAAAAAAGCACAACTGCGCTGGCAACATAAAATATCTCATAAACATATGAATATCTGTTTGCACAGTTTTAAGGACAAATCCCCGAAGGTCAACTCCCTCGTTTTAAAGCAGGGCAGTAAACAAACAGAGGCATAAATAGGCTTTAATAAACATTTAAAGATAAAAAATAGTAATGTGGAAGTGAGGGGCAACATTTAAACAATATACAAACTTAGCGTTAGCATGCTCCTGAATGAATGCCCCAGACAACAACCGCAGGCCCCTAAAGTAAAAGTAAGCAATGAAGGAATGTGGTTTACACTGTATTTTCATGTCCTTAGAGAGAGTAACCTTACCCTAATAAGGCCTGCAAAAGCAGAAAAAAAGACAGACAAGCAAGGTTGGCCGTTTGGCAGCCATTAGTGACAGTTATCCTCATACTCTTTCACATTTTGGTCCTTTGAGGGAGTAAATAAGATCTACTGACAGTGTTTACCCACAGGCCATCCACATCTAATCAAGAGGTGAAAAACGCATAAGTAAATGAAAATGCCACAAATCTTGCACTGCACCACTGCTTTGCCACTACTGTTTTAAATAGATCAATTGCCTCAGCTCGCATTGTCAGGCCCTTAATGTCCTCCCCGCAGGCTTGTGGTTTAGCTCTTTAGTCCCATAAAAATAGACTTGATGGATGGCATTGCAGCACTGTGACAGAAGCAAGGGAATCCCCAAACTGCTCCCCCACTCTACACTCATCCCCACCCTCTACCACCACCACCACCAATCCATCCATCCATCCCTCTGGAGCCAGTTGGCAGGTTGTTACAGTATTCAGCATTTTGCCAGGCTCTGTTTGCTTTGTTTTATTTGATTGAATCACATGTCCATGTATTCAGGGCTTCTTGTGCAGGTCAGGTTGATGAAGGAACAAAGTCAATCGTTTGTAGATGAGCTGATAAAAGCCAAGAGTCATGGTGGAGAGAGAGAGTGAGACACAAACAAAAAGAGACAGAGGCAAGCAAAGAGAGAAAACCAGATCCTGTGTCATGTTAGTCATCAAAGCTGAGAGTTGGAAGTAGTAGAGACAGAGAGATGCACAGACAAAGGCAACAATGTGTGTGCTCATGCGTACCATATTTTACTCAATTGCTGCCTCATTTTTAAATAATAGATTCCTCTTTCAATCACCATCAGTGGGTTGAGAGATATTGATCGGCCATCTGGTCTTCTCAAGCCAAAGGCTAATATCCGCTGTTTACTACATATAAATCTTCAGTTGGTACACTAAATAATGCAGTGCCAAGCAGGCAGAGCGAGAGTGAGAGAGCAAGAGGAGGCAGATGAAGCTCCATAAGGCTCATACAAATAGAAAATGCTCCAGATCTGCCAGTGATCATACTAAACTGAGACATTTGTCTCTGTTGGTTCTGTCCTGCTGTGTCCGCTTTGGGACGATTAAACTCCAGCCGACATCGTGCTGTCCAGGAGCAGATGAAACCTTTTTAAGCCACACTATGAAAAATGACTGGGTGCAGAAGTGTTTGCTTGTAGTTTTGGTTCGACATTACTCAGTGTAGGACACATTATTCTACTCCCACCAGTCAGTATGAAGTATTGAAACAATTGCCCCTTGGGAAAACCTCTACAGGCCCTGACTTTTAAAGGAAATTGCAAACACACCATTGATGATATAACACACAGGTTTTGTCCCTATTTCACAGCACAAAAAGAAATGACTGTGCCAGGTGCCAAGTTCAACGTGACTCATCAAGGCCCCATGCATTCACAATATTCTCATTGAATAGAAAAAAAAAACATGTTTGTTTTTAAGGTGACAAAAATTACAGAAGTAATGTTTTTATGGCCTTTGGTGCAGATAAAGTGGATCTGGCAGTGACAAAAACCTAGTTCCTATCATCTCTCACTCACAGGCAGCCAGTAGAAGGCTTACAGTTTGATCAACTTTTTCTATAACTTTTTCCAAAACCCTCCATTCCGAAACCCCCCCATTCCGAACAGACAGACCGACGCAATCAGAAAGGAAACAGAGGCTGCACATTGATCCTTCTTTTTCCCTTTTTGGGGTCAAACAGATCATGTGCATAATTAAAGCAGAAGTAAGTGATATATTTGTGTTAATATAAGTCTTAAATAGTTATATCTTCCGACAGCAATCACTTACATAGAGTGTTTGGACCGAAACACGGGTCTCCCAGTCCCTCTGCTCTGCTCTGAGCCGAAGAGAAAACATTTATCGTATCCTACAGTTTTTATCCAATGAGGAGAGAGAACGGCATGCAGGGCTGTGTGTGCAGCCAAGGGACGCCGTGAATGTGGTGACGTAGGGACGAGGACTGTTATGGTGCGTTCAAGGAAACTCGTAACTCATGTTTTTCCGACCTGTGAAGTCGTACCAGTTCGATCTGGTACGAGTTCACGGGTCGGAAGTTACGAGTGGCAGTTATAGTGCACTTTCACAGGTAAAACAGGTCGGAAAAACATGAGTGGGTTGCCTGGAACGCTACAAAATCGTAAGTTGTGACTTGAAGCTGTAATTTACGGTTTCAAAAGCCTGCCTGGAACGCAGCATTAGCCAAAACGACTGGATCGCTTACTTCTGCTTTAACCAGAAAACAAGCAAATACTTCATATTAATGACATATAATGCTCATAATGCTTAATGCGTAAAACCGATCTTTGTGCATAATCACATATCAGGCTATATGCTCTGACACACAGAGTGGGACCTGCTGTACAGACCGTTGGTCGTTCTTACCTTAACCCTGGTTAATTTCTGAAAGCACCGAGCAAAGAATTGTCTTTTATCCTCCCCCAGTCTGCTGTGAGCTGGAGCGGCGGCTGCAGCAGGCTCGCGCCTGGGTGAAGTGGGCTCAAGCCGGGCTCAGCCGCGCTTGAGCAGAGCGGGAGCGGGGGAGAGAGAAAAAAAAAACGTGTTAGGGGTGCACCGAATGGGATTTTTTTGGCCGAAGCCGAATAAAATCAAAACGCTTGGCCGAATAACCGAATAATACCTAATACCAAAAGTGGTTTTAAAGTTTTTCTTTTTTTTTTTTAATAGGGCCTATTGGATAAATAAAATATTTTTTTAGACTTATATTTAAATGTTTATTGACTATTCTGACAGTTTTTGAATATTCCAGTTGCCGTTGCTCATCAAAAAAGCACAAGTTAAATAAAGTTTTTCATTTACGTATATCGGCCCATTATGAGTGCTGAAAGATCTATGCAAGTACATTCCAAAAAAACCCAAGTGTCTTTTAAAACAGTGGTAACCTTTCTTGGTCAGATTTTTTTTGTAATTCATCAATTAGGCTACTAGACATTTCAGGTGACTTCATTTGAATTTCAGGCGACCCCACGTGGGGTCCCAACCGCAAGGTTGGGAAACACTGCTTTAGAGTGGGCGACATGCTGGAACGAGGAGCTTTCGTTTTAACTGCTGCACCCGTCTCTCCCTCTCGTACTCAGCATGCTATTCAGGGTGTTTGGTTTTTAAATGATTTATAAAATGGTGCGTTCCTACAGGAACAGTCCCCTCACTCAGCCCTCTCAGTGTCCGTGTCTCCGCTGCAGACAGGACGCACCGGGCTCTTGGAGCGACGTGCAACGGTGCGCGCGGTCGCTGTGCAGCTTTCCCCCCACTGCTCTTGTTGCTGTTGTTTTTCCAGCAGTAGGACTCACTTACTAATAAAGCTGGGGTTTAAGCTGCCGTTTCGATCGTCGCGCAATCGCGTACTTATCAGACTTTTTTTTCCCGATGCATCCCTAAAACGTGTATTTCTTTTGCTCTGTGGGAGATCTCCCACAACAGAGTGGGGGAGAAAGCAAGTGCGACAGATCTGCCCAGTCCCTGAGCAGCGGCTCCGGGTCCGAGTAGTAGCCGACTTTGTCTGTCACCTGGTTCAGCACCCTGGACAGCTGCCTGAGCAGAACTGGATGTGGGAATTTGATGCATTTGATATAGGTCAGAATCCTTTTTTCTTTGGAGTACTGCAGGTGCGGCCGGAGAACGGGCGGCAGTGTTTGATGTAGGAAGAAATATGGACTTGAAAATTAATTTCGGAGTGGGGGGATTTCGGAACAGTGGTGTTTCGGGGGAGAGGTTCGAAACAGCGATGTTTCGGAATGGAGAGCTGTTCCCAAAGTAACCGAAGCCCTTTGTGTGAAATCTGTGGAAGGCGTTTCTTAAGCATTTGTACCTTTTATTTAATGCAGAACAGAAATCAGCTGCCTGCATTGAATGTGGGGTGTTGGGGTCAAAGGGAGCAAAATATCCTGCTGAGACCTTATGATTACTTCACAAGATGTGTAAGCAACAGCCTGAGGCAGAGGCCCACCTGGTTATAGCTTCGACGTACACTCTGAATCCCAATGACTATATAACACAACATCTCCTCAGTACAGTACGATAGCAGCCACGCTTCACTTGAGGACCATTCTATTGTGATTTTATTAACATGTAAGGGTTGTGGGCTCGGCTCTTTACTGCACTTCAGTTTCTGAACTTGATGTTTTTTAATTTGCCTGATCCAATGTCTCTGTGACCTTTTCAACGAGAGCTAATGTGTCTTCTTTCCTTTATGTTCAAAGTCTCAAAACAAGCTTTATATGTCATTTACTTTTCAAGGTTTATTAAATGCATCAGACCGTGGGGTGTATTGATTATTTAAAAGCACCGCTGGATAAAATAGATGTGCCAGCAGTGAGAAGGAGCAGAGGGCGAGCTGCATAAAACAACCAATTCTCCACCCTTGCCTGCTGCTCTGGACTGTGGAATGAAATTATCGCTATTTAAAACATTACACAAAAAGCAACAAGGTCTAGGTGGAAAATGGATTGGTATTTTAGTACATTTTGTTCAATCCTAGACCTTTCTTTTAGTTACTGTGCACAGTTTTTTTTTGCTGCTTTAGGAACCGAATAGAAGGTCAACGAATAGAAGGAATGCATGGTTTTGTTTTCTTTCCCCAAGGCATTTTATGTACATAAGGGAGACCTTTTCCATTTTCAGTATAAAATTTCTCCCGTACACCTGTTACTAAGAACATCCAGGTGCTGAAAAGCCTATTTGATGGTGATCACACAACCCGGATGAAAATGTGAAGCATGAAACTTTGAAACACAACAAACAAGCAAGGCAAAAAATACAAAGCTAATACCTCCGTCTGGATGGTGTGACAACCCCAAATCATCTGTCAAGCAAATGCGAAAAGGGAGTGGGGGAAAAAAAAAAAAGATATTGAGGCTACCTGTTCAAAGCACTACCAATGGTCACAGTGGCACACTGTTGAAAGACAAATCTTGACACAGGATGTTCAGTTGCAGCATTAGCCATTTTTTCACCCCTGAACTCCTGGCTATGTGATCCCCTCAGGAGTCGCTGCCAGTGGGCATCGATGCAGCAGCGACTGTGTTGTGCTTCCTGGACTGGGCTGAGCAGGAGGAACGCTGGGGATGTGAGCTTGCTGGACTATCAGCCGGCACACAGCACTGCCTTTGACGGCCTGGTGTGTGACTACTGGCATCACTACACAGACCCGAGTACCATCAACACACACCACATGGCACGGCACCCGGTCACAGTGTAAAATCACTTTGTAGTCAGCATGCATCACACCCTAGAGGCATGTGAATGTGCGTGTGTGTGTATGGTGTGCTCTGTGCCCCTGGGCTCATGGGTGCTGAAGGGGAAGGTTAAGCTGTAGCCAGATGTTGCAAGACACTGCTCCAATAGAGTCCCTAGTGTGAGCAAAGAGGATTACGGAAAGGGCTTTCATGACTGTTGCACTGTCATATTTACTCTTGTCCCAGGTTTTGAACTTTTATTTGGGCAGAAAGCAACAAAGAAACCAAAACGAATAGAATTCATCTGCTTGTGAAGATGGGCACATGGTACAGTGTTTTTGGAAATCAAAAATTTCCCCATTCTTAATCAAAACACACCAACTGTGTCCTGAGTGCATTTGTACTGTTTTAAAGTAATTGGTATGGATTGTTTTCATGCATGCACACTGCACAGTGATTATTGTTCAACAATGGCACAACAAATGAAATGCAGCAGAAAGAGTTGTAAGAATATACAGCTTTATATTCATAGGATTCCATGTCATTAAACATAACTATGAAATGTCAAGACTAATTACCCATCATGCCAGGCCAATCTGCTTTCTGTCTTGGTGCTCTTCAGTGCAGTTGTCCCTCTCCAGGCGCTGTGTGATAAAGAGGAACTTGGCCTGTGGGATTCTCTGACCTTTGCACTTCTCCAGTGGATATGAGGGTGAGCTCCCTCAGCTTCTCCAGCCCTCGTGGGCTTTGATAAGGACCGACTTGGCACCAGGGAGGACAGTTATCGGGGCATGGGCAGCCACTGTGGCACCTTACTGCAGAGATAACAAGACCCTCTTGTGATTATGAAGTGTCAGATCAGAGGATTTCATGAACCTGTGTTGGATTACAGGCTCTTTTCCTTATAGCACTCCTGGGATGGTTCTCCGGAATGTCGCCTGGGAAGGGAGGATTATGCCTACTGGGAAATCATATGGAATTACAGTGGTTTTGGCATAATGCTTAGCGAAACTAGCTGGGATGTTGAGAGAGGATGAAAGAAGTTAGTGAAAAAACCACTGCTGGTAGAGAGGGAGAAAGTCGTAGAGAGGAGGAGTGATGAGATTTTTTTTTCAATATTGTGGATTTCTCATGCATACCGTGTTCAGCTTCCAGTCCCAGTAAACAGTAACCAGTGGGCCAGAGGCTTAAGGGGATAATGGAGAAGTGGTTAGCCACATGAAGTGGAAGTGGCTGTTTTCTGTGTCCGTCATGAAACATTGAATGACTCTCAGAAAATTACAGAATGGTAGAAGAGTTTCAGACTGGCACATATTTGAATATGCCCTCTATTTCTTGATGGCTTGACTTTTTTCCCCCATTGAAAAACAACTTAATTTGAATAAATAAATATAACTTTGGTATGTGGATACATGCAGGCAATTTAATTTGTGGCATTTCATAAATTGCTTGAGCACACATGTCAGTGTGTGAAGATTCCAAATGAGATAAACTGCCAGATAAATAAATACATCACCAACTATGACAAATTATATTTGGACAGGAAGAAAGACATCATTAGAAATAAAAAATGAAATGATAATTCATTTAAAAATAGCTTTGATTTTAAAGTAATTAGGATTGTAAGGGTGCAATCATCGCTCCTTTTGAAATATTGAATGAAATGAAATTCAGGTATAATTCTTTTCCACAATGGATATTGCATTTTGAAAGGAAAGCAGGCGTGTATTTGATTAAAGACAGAACTTAATTTCATATTCTGCTTGTTGTTGGGACTGTCAGGGCTCCACAGTCAGTCAGTTCTTCTATCATAAAAATCTGCATCCAACTTAATCAAGATTCACTGTTTGTCTGCAATAATACTGAAGTATGCACAGTGGTAATATGCAGAGCGTATGCATACTCTGTGGACTCAAACAGGATAGAGCAATTTTTTTCCCCCTTGGATAATAGATGGAGACAGGACTAAAGATAGAAGTCTGGTTCATGTTGCCAGTGTGGTGTCTTAGCTGTCTGTGCTGCTCACACAGTGTGACTGTGAATGCCAAGTGGAGCTGAGAGCAGGACCTTTGATCTCTCAAAGCATGCCTTTAAAGGGAATGTCAGACCCACTCGAGCGTACATGCAAACCTGACGTAGATGATGTTTGTATTTTCTTTTATGCCGCATGTCAATTATTTCTCGCTAACGCTAACTAATTAATCCTACTGTATGTTGTACTGATGGATTTGGCTGAGGTGAAGCTTGAAAAAAACAACGTCTTTCAGTCTAAAGCAACTAGATGCAACAACACTGCAAACCTTAAAACTCAGTGTAGAGTTGAATCAACACCACTTTGATACACTCAAGGAAAACAAAACAAAACAATGGAACTTAAAGGCTCAAGTACGCCCGACTCTGTGGGGGCCTCAACAGTGGTAAAAAAAAATTCTCTATTGCACTGGCTTGCATTAGACAGTATATAGAGTCTCACCTTGCAGAAAATATATATAAAATCAGACACAGGTTAAAATATGTCATGATACAAATTACATGATTTTCTTATAGCCTATAAGCAACAGTAAATATTTATATTACAGTTTTCCACATAAAAAAAAAAAAAATATATATATATATATATATATATATACACTTTCCTGACCTAAAGTCTATGGTGTCATAGACTATCGACAGGCTGTTGCAGAAATAAGAAATAAGTAACCTCAGGTCATCTTTTTATTCTCTCTGCAATATTGTTATTCTCTCAAGACACGACTCCACGATTCAAATTCTTCAAGTGAACTTTTTGTTTCAAATTTGAATTTTACAGTGCACCTTTTGCTAAGTCTGTCTCCAACTGTATCACACTGACACAAGTATATATGACACAAGTCATAACGTGTGTGTGCTGAAATGTGCACTTTACCTTAAGTGATGATTATACTGTAGATAGGCCCACAGTCTGACAGTCAACAGGTTTGAGTGCCTCGTCCCTGTTATCCCACGCCAGTCTCTCTCTCTCTCTCTCACTCACTCACTCACTCACTCACTCACTCACTCACTCACTCACTCACTCACTCACTCACTCACTCACTCACTCACTCACTCACTCACTCACTCACACACACACACACACACACACACACACACACACACACACACACACTCACAGAGAGACTCACGAATCACAAGTGACACAGAGAAACTTGATGAATATCAAGCAGAAATAAGGTGATGATCAAATCTCAGGTCATTTTTTCCCCCTTTCCCTCCATCTAGCAGCCAGCCATGATCCTCTGACAGCAGCAATCACGACCTATTGAAAATGTCCCTCTCATCTGAAAATGGCAGCATGCAGAAATCTATAAAAGCTTTTAATGTTGTGGGCCTGCCATGATTGCCCAGGCTTTTATCTGTTATTCACCAGATCACAGTGTTCCACTCCCTCCTGCTTGTCTCTGCCAGGCCAATGACAGGCAGAGAGCATTAGGTGTAATGGCAGCTCCATTGTTGCAGGTAGATAGCCCATATCTTATCGATACTAATTGTATCTGCTCGGCAGAGATAGTTTCTCCCTAACTCATAATTTGCCCGTTGTCTTCTTTTTAAAGAGGAATCTGGAGGAGAAAAAACACAAAGGACGAAGATATTCTTTTGTGACATGATTTATTGATAATTCATGTAAAAAATGATCTTTGTCAATGTCATGTGGGAAAAGAAAATCTTGTTCCTGGGTAAAACTTTTTAGAATAAAAATTCAAGAACACCAAGACGTTCGGTAATCGAGGCTGAGGGCTTTTTACTCTATTACTTTAAGGTTACGCAATGGACTGAAGAAGGTTTTTTTGTCATTAGTTATAATGTTAACCATAGTCAATAAAGCTAGATAAAGTTCTAGGTATTTTAATGGGTAAAAGTTGGTGTTTCAGAAATTCATTTCACCTCATTTACAACAGCTATTTTGTCATGTTCACAGTGGCACTGATCAAAGGAACCACTCAGTCTGTTCCACAGACATTAAAGGAAAGAAATGATTTACCTCTGCAAATGAAATACCTCCTGGAGAGCCATGCCCATGCATTTCAATGACTTGCTGGAGAATCCAAGATTCACATGTTGAGAAATATTGAGGGCATGGGGTTGTGTTAATAGTTTGCCAATCAGACTGGTCCACCATTTTGATTAGTGCATTCAATTAAATTTTCACATCAAATGAAATGCAGCAACACATTAATTGGTTTTGTCATGCTTTGATTTCACACATTGATGACATTGAAATTTGCGGCTGTTGCCAAATGTAAAATATTTAGTTCTGTATGTTCATGTAAACGTCAATGAGAAAAACTTGGCAGTCAGATTTCATATGTCGATGGAGCATGATAGCATTCAAGCAGCAGTAACTTTGACAAGTGCGGAGAGGTTATCGCCTCACATTTCCTATCAGTTTGAGAGCTGCACTGCTTCAGGTCTAAGAGGAAGTGTGTGCTGAGTTGACGGAAACTCACCTCTTGTCTCCAGAACACCACATGTCTATCAGAGCTGCCTCCGGCCTGATGGTTAAGGAGATGATCCTGTCACAGGTTTGACCCCAGCAATAAATGCTGTCCATTAACAACAACAAATCCTGTCAGAGTGTCCTTGAGCGCCACTCTTAACTCTTATCTGCTCAATCAACAGGAGTTACTCGATGAGAGTGAGAGAATTTCAGCTTGATTCAAATATGCACAGGAAATAGAAATGAGGCATTCTACAGAGGTGGCCCTGATGCTGCAACTATCATCAACTACGTACTATCAGTCGCTCAGCCTCTGTTCCTAGTGTTATCATCCTCTATTATACCATCAGTAACATGGTTATTTGACATAAGCATATGCACTGTACTGATTAAATTGACCATGGCAGTATAAACCATCAGATGACATCATTTTTATTCAAAATTTGTTGAACTTTAATTTGGTGATGACAAATACAGTATATAGAAGAGAGAATGATCACAAACCTCAGTGTCAGTGACAGTATTACAGATTTTGAATCATGGGTTGAATCATTTCATAGATCACCAAAAATGCACAAAGAGAGAAGTGAGTCAGATATAACTTTAAGAACTTAAAGAATGCTTAATGCAATGACTTTTGGCCATGGTTTCATTTTTAGCATTGAATTTGTGCTTTCCCTTTGTTGTCAACTATGGAGTATAACCTCACGTCTGCAGCTGAAGACTTCTGCAGCAAAGGGCTTCTTTAATGCAGAGTTGTTAAGCTGTTGTTAATTGTGTCTTAGCCTTTGGTTCACACATCAAGGTGATGTTGCCTAAAATGTGTGACCATTCTCAGTGTATTGCCATTGTCATACGTCTGCCTTGTGGCACAATATCAACATACTGTAGCAGTTTTATCAACCATGCTGAGATAGTTTGAGGTTTTATATTAAATTACCAGTTTTAGTGAGCACTGACTGTGACTGACTGATGATTTTTTACCACAGCTCAGTGGAGGCCCAGCTGATCTAATAAACTACTCTAAGTACATGTATCATTATTACTAAACAAGGAATGACTGAACATAAGACACACAGAGCAGAGAAAACATGAGAAAAGGAGAGGGTCAGTCGATCTGCTGTCTCTCTCAGTTGTGTATACACCAGTGTTTCCTCTACCGTTCAGCGCGAGCCCCCGCGACCCCTTGAAAAACGGGAAATCTAGGAGCCAATCGCGGTCCGAGCTAGTCACAGAAACCGAGTCAGACGGGGATCGACCAAACAGCGCTATTCTCCCTCTGCCATCTGATTTTTAAATACCAGCGCTCACTGTCAAAAAGTGATCACATGAATGCGATGCAGGTCTGGAGCACGGAATGGCGGATGCACGTGTCTTTCAGAACAACATTGAAGCAGAGTCGATTTGGATACCGCCCAAGCCTAATAGAGATGCACCCATCCAGTTTTTTCTGATCCGATACTACTGTTGAATGAATGAACCGTATACCTTGCCATGTGAGTGAAGGCATCAGGCTTGACATAAACATTTAGCCTTGTTTAAAAAAAGGTAACAAATATACAGATATAAATGTACTTAAAGCAGAAGTAAGCAATCCGGTCATTTGGCTAATGCTGCGTTCCAGGCAGGCTTTTGAAACCGTAAGTTACGGCTTCAAGTCACGACTTATGACTTTGTAGCGTTCCAGGCAACCCGTAACTCGTGTTTTTCCGACCAGTTGCCTTAATATTATTTATTAACAAATAACAAAGTGTACATTAGCAGTAAAAAGAAATAAATAACACTACATTAATAAAAAAGAAATGACTGGATCGGCCTCATTCATCCGATATCCGATCCAGCTAATTAGTCAATATCGAGCCGATATCCAATCCGGCTATTGGATCGGTGCATCTCTACTTATACAGTACAGTTACAGTACATCTTAGTTTGGAGCCTAAATCGAAATTACACTTGAAACCCCCCAACACAAAAAAGCTAGGGGAAACACTGCACACTGTGATGTCATCCAGGCTGATGTCTTCTCTCATCATGTTATATTACTGAACACTGTGAGTGGCCAAAATTCTCTCATGCATGCATCTTATATAATGCATGTGTCAAATGTGTTTGTTTAGTCTGCAGAAAAACTACAGTGTGAAAATGACAAGTTGGGTTTTAGAGGGGATTGTTTCTTTATAGTTACAAATCTTCTTATCTAACTCTTGGCAAGAACATAAGTCATATTTCCCCAAAATATTGAACTGTTCCATTAAGCTCATAAGAATCTTCCCACTTAAAAGCCTTTGAAAAGGATTGTAAGTCCAGGACTGCTGCATCTCTTATGGGAGCCATAGCCCATCCAACTCCCTAGTAATCCATGCTTTACCTGCAGTGCCAGACATTCACATGGGCATTAATGCTGGACATCATTTTTATGATTTCAGCCAAGAATGTTCTTATCCCTGTGGTATAAAGTTTTATTGTACGTAACATGCTTCAGCTACAGGGCAGGTTTTCAACGATGATCTACAATCTTCAATTTGAGACTGATGCTATAGCTTTAAAGACGGATGGAAGGGTGTAAAGGGTTAGAGTGAGATAGAGGAGGATGAGAGGCAAAACCTCTGTCAAGCTGGCTGGCTGCAAAAAATGGCTGCCTGTTTGATTTCTTCCCATGGTCTCTGTGGGGCCTGAGTCACTTCCCTGCTGAGCTTCACCACTGCTGCTCTTTGAAGTGTGCAGCAGGGATGTTCACACAAACTCAATTTTGTGCGACACATGTACAGGCACACAGTGCACACAAGTGCCCGTGTCTCACTCGCCTACATGCACACATGGACATGCAGGATACATATATGGGTGAGAACTTCATTATAGCGACAGTGAGGGAATACACTCAGGCACTTCCCAGGAATGGAGCTGGTTTGGTGGTTCCTGTATGTAGCTGGAGAGTTGAATGATTATATGTCATATAAATAATCAACTTGCATGAAGGCATCTGCTGATGAGAAGAACTGCCAACACGGCTCTGTTCTTATGGCTAACCTCATTGAGACTGCTTGCTATAATGAGAAAGAGTGTCATGTTTTAGATTTAAATCTAAAACTCTGACAGTAGTCAACAGCTAGTAACTGAGGGTTAATAAATTGTACTAGCTGTATATGTGACAAATAAAGTACCTTTAAATATCAGTCTTTATAAAAAAAAATGTCTGGGCAAATTGAATCGTAAGCAACTGGACTTGTATTTGTCTGGGAAGACGTTTCGCCTCTTATCTACAGTAAGGGACTTCATCAGTTCATACGCAACAAGTCTCACTAGTCTGCACTAGTTGGACAAAGACAGTGGAGTAAGTGTCCAACTAGTGCGGACTAGTGAGACTTGTTGCATACGAACTGATGAAGCCCCTTGGATAAGAGGCGAAACGTCTTCCCAGACAAATACAAGTCCAGTTGCTTACGATTCAATTTGCCCAGAAAAGAACGGTGACCTGGATGAATGAGAATATCCATAGACATCAATCTTTATACTGTAACAGCCTTCGTTTCTGTGTATCTGTATGGTTTAGAAAGTCATTTAGACATACTCATTGAGACATCTCACATCCCTTTCTCTTGCATTTTCTCATCACACAACTTGACTCGTAGCGTAGTTTTGTAAAATCCATCCCCCAGAAGTCCCTTGCTCTCTTGTAGTAAGTTAGGTATAGGCGTTATACCTCAAACTATATCAAAATGTCAAGCATACAGTAGCATAGAAACTTGTGTTGAGCCCTGGGAAAGACCAAATTTGTCTAATCACATTTTTTTTTTATATATTCCAAGGGTATAATTTCCTTTCATAAATCATTTTCATGAATGCTGATACAATAAGCCAAGTTTCTCAGTGTGATGCCTCATCTTTACTTCTGATAATATCTTCTATCTAACATGTGTTTGGGAGAATTCATTGCAGGTGTGCCGCATTTATGTCTCATGTCTCTGGAGTGTCTCTGGAGAAAATGAGCCTCTATCTTTGTGCCCTCCTTCCTCCCCTCCATCAGACGGGCGCTGAACAACAGTGTTGTGTAGTCATCAAATGCATAGTCATCATGCCTGTTTAACCAATTGGTTCCAGGCCCAGCGATAAGGGAGAGGACTGAAGTTCACAGAATAAGGCTCATCCTCAAATGAAGTCTGTATTCATTGATAAACCTCCCTTGTAGCATGTAGTCTCACCGTCCCTTCCTCCCTCGGCGGAGTCCTTCCTAGCAATCTGAAAATTTAAATTGGTTCTGCACCAGTCATAGTCAGGTTCTCCTTGTGCTCATCACTCACTCTAGAGTAATATATTACAGATAGTGGAGATGGACTAGATTATGTTGGCAGCCTTAGTGTTATGTGTGAATGCGCATACCGTACAATGTGACTGCAAGCACTGTGTGTGTGAAGGATGAGAATATATGCATGTTTTATTTTACTCAGCATGTTCATGAGGTGTGTCATCTATACTGCAAAGGTCAACCAAGGTGAATTTAACAGCTGGCAACAACATGATATAAATAATCCCTACAGCAGCCAGACCTCATATAATGTAATGTGCAAGCCACTATATTGAAATTGGCTACCAGAGAGAGTCTTTGAAAATTGGCCATCTGCTGTCAATTTGCATAGAAGTTAACAGTTACTATACTGTCAGTAGGATTTCCTGTACTGTATGTTCATAGTTTTATGTCTTTGTGTGTTGAACACAGGTGCCAAGTTAAGGTACTGTATGACTAAGACTGACAGTACTGTGCCAGTGCAATCACAGGCACGCCTCTCTCGGTGACAGAATAGGTCATGTTTGCTGACTGGGGTGGAGAAGAAAAATCTAAATTAAAAAATAAATAGGTCATAGGTGTGCAAGGTCGCTTTCACACATTGCTGCCTTCTAGTTTGTGGTCTGCCCTGGTTTGTGTTCACACTTCTCTTTTCACAAATAAACCAAAAGCTGTAAGCAGTCATAGAGACTGACAGGTATTTCATTGTTTGGACAGTTTTTTTGGTTGACTGTCACTGTTCATCATTTGTGCAGCATGGACCCTTGCGGGAAAATCAAATTTCGGCACGACATGAAGTCATGCTGCACTTCACTGCACCTTATGTGCATAATTATGTTCTTGGGTGTCACAAAGAGCTCATGGAGAAATAAATGGTTATGAACATTATCAGCAGAGACTCCAATTCAACCTCATTTTGTGAATAATGATGAGCGAGTAAAAAGAGGATGAAAGAAGGAAGGTAGATACAGGCACATTATACCTCAGATTTAACTGCTTTTCATCGTTGGATTGATAAGGGCAAAGCCCAGCTGTCTTAGTTATAAGATCACTTCACTGACAGCTCTCTGCTATAAGGTTAGCATCTGATTTCCTACTAAAATCACATATTTCGTTGTGCAAAATGTTGTGCTTGGTCCGTTTTGGTCTCACACAGAACCTAAAGACACAGTGACAACCCTTTAGAGGAAGTGCTCTTGCCATGAGCTGACCCAACTATAAGGTATACTCTACCAGTTTAGTATGAATGTGTCATGTAGCCAGGTGCACTTTGCATACTTGGATATGGATGAGAAAAATCAACAGTCGCTTGCAGCGAGCCAGAGAGTGAATCAAGGGCCAACCTGGACTAGACATGAAGCCTTCTGGATATTTTGGCAGATATAGACATAGCTTCCTCAATACCTTCTTCCTGTGTGTATTCCTATATGGGAAAGCATGAACTGTATACACTCATCCAGGCCAGAGCAAATAACCAACATGTTTTTACAGTACCCTCACCCACTTGTTTAGTCTGCACCATTTTGACTGAACACCAGTTCAAGTGAACATAAGCTAATGCAAATTGTTTCAAACCTGGATGCAGTCCTAGCCTTGTTTGTGATCAGCCAAATTGTAACAAGCGTCATATGGTAATTATACTTAAGATCATTAAGGATGTGTTAAGTAAAAGTAGAAGTACTATTTTATGTGAAGCTGCCTTGGCCTAAACGTGTAGTATATGTGACTGCATGCATGTAGGCCACTTAGTCACACTATATACTTGATGTGCAAGTGTAGTTTGCGGCTTGTCATACTGTTGCCCATTTCTCTGACAGGATTACTGTCAACATTATTTGCCGTCAACTGCAGAAACAGCTGCTCTCATCATATTTCAGGTCATATTGCAGCTACAGAGGGATGGCACATCTGTCCTACTCAATATATTTAATTGAATATTTGTAGTTCACATTAAATACTGTAATATAGCTCATATACAGTGACAGATGTGATGTGTGCTTCAATAATGTAATAATCATATTTGTCCATTTTACAGTACATATAGTACAGATGGGGGGGTTGTGGTCGACACAGGTGGTTGTATGTGATTAGATGGTGTTCAACTGCACTGAACACGTCTAAAGTGGTCTACAATGAGTCACTGTTGAGAGAAGTGGATCACAGAGCTCTGAACAGCTGAAGCGAGTACAAAGGAATTCAACTCGACAACAGATGTAAATAAATTGTAAATCACCATAATCGTGTTCCAGGGGGCCCCGAGAAATGGATGATGTCATTAGGGGCACAGCCGGTGCCTGGTCCCAGAACAGCCTCTCAGGTGGAATGTACTATAGTCCCACTATTCCCCTGTCGAATGGTAATGTAGAGTCCAATATCTACTCTCTTCTCAGAGGGAGAGGCTGCTTTCTTGTTGAATAATTGAGACCCAGATAAAAGACCAATGGTTTTGCATTAGACAACAGTGTGGCCTCATTGGCTCTCACTCACTTTTAAAAGCCTGTTTCTTCCGCCTTTCCCACTGTCTGCGTTTGCCTTCTCAGTCTCTGTCTGACCCGGTGTCTGGTACGTACACACCACACTGTTTTTGGAGGATAATTGTCTTGGTAAATAATTATGTGTTGGTGTTTCCCCAACTATTAGCCTCCTTACTGTTTTGGCTGGGCGTGCTTAAAGTTACTGATAGGGCTGTCTTGTGAAAGATAAACCAAAGTAATGTGTAGGTTAAAGCAATGCAACCTCATCTCTTTCTCTTAAATGTGGATTATGGTCACATGAAACTTCCAATTGCTTGGTAGAAGATCTTATCGTGAAGCCAACACGTTCCCACCCACCCTTTGTGCCAAATGATAGCCAGGCTTATTGCTGAGTTCCCGTCACCCCTGAATCCCCTGTCAATAGGCAGGGCAGTGCACCACCATCTCACATAGGAAAGATATTAGAAGTATTGGTCCTCCTACCACCACCTGTTAAAGAACCCCTTTCAACCCTCAGCTTTCAGACTGAATATCAGGTCCACATAGGCCTTTGATGACGGCTCCATGGCTTTATGCCCACACAAACTCATTCAAAATACCAAGGTGTCAGTTAGTATCAGAGGCATGGTAGCGCATGTTGACAGGTCTGTTCTTTCATTTCGTCTTGTGTTTTGTTGGCACACTTATCCATTATACTCATTATGTTAATTTTAATGCTTTAAAAGAAATCATTTCAAGCTGACTGTTTTTTTTCTTTCTTTTTATTAGATTAACAATACAAATTATAAATCCAGTAAATGCTTCTTAGTTTTTGTGCTGCTTTAATCTGTTTAGGTTTAAATCTTGTTCTTTTAATTTCATTAAAGGTACATTGTGTAGGAACTACTCTATCTAGCGTTGCGGTTGTATATCACAAGCAACTCAATCGTATTTTTCATGTTGCATTCACGTGAAATTGGGCAGACGGCAGACGGACGACAGCCGCTGCATGTAACGGCATAAACAAGCCTCTATGTAAACAAGTGGTCCGTCAGCACGAGGCAAAACAATACACGTGACAATATGTTGTCATGGCGATGTGGTATTATTTACCTGACCCACGTTTTACCGGCTTTCTCTCCACTTCTGTGACTAAAATGACATCTGGTTTGTTACCGACGGCCGTCTGCCCGACTGCAGGTGAATGCAGCATCAGTGTAACGCTCCATTCCTCCTCACTGCGTTACCGCGGTGACCTTTCACAGACGCCACCTCGACCTGAGCCGACAGCTCCGGTGTCTGAGTTTCCGTGGTTTCCTACCGTCACGCTGCCACTGAACGTAAAAACATGGCGACACCACATGGCAGCCAGCACCGAGCTTACCCGCTCCATGTAGATATGAATGATATGAACGGCTAATTCAGAGCTGAAAGGAATACTTCAGTTTGTTGATGGGGGGATTGCTGATTAATGAAAAACAGACTTTTGAATGAAATAATAGATATATAGATAACAGGAGAAGTTACACGGTGTCCCTTTAAGATGGTTTAACTTGATTGTATTCTCTCCCCATTTTCTCTTCTGGAAGCATATTCAGAACCTTGTTCAGCACAAGATGGAAATATTTGATGCTAAACATGTTTCAGATTTTGAAATAACTCTGGTTATGTTTTGGAGATGATGGGAAAAAACTGATGATCCCTTATTCTACTGTGCATCATATAGGCAGGATCTTGATGGAGTACTTGCAATATGGGTCCAACTTGAATTTGATGAGCACTGACCTCGAAAGTTCACTTGTCTTGAGGAACTGAATAGGTCACCTAAACCCACAGCATGTCACAGTGCCATACAGTCAAGGGACTTGAAGTTGCCTATCAGACAGGCCATAGTTGGTCTGTCATTGCGTAGCCTCAGAGAAAAAGTGTTGTCACCTGTCTTGATCTCATGATTGTTCATCTAACCTTAGTTTCAACTCTGGGCTGTGCTGCCTACCGGCATTCCCCTGCTGCTACCGCTGTTGCATAAAAGACTCAGGGGAAGAAGGAAGAGCAGACTACTCCAACAACTATCTTGAATTGCTCATCAACAATGAACCAGACTGGTCTTGAAATGCAGAAATGAGAGTGAGAGTGAGGCCAGGGCGCAGTGGTTTCACAATAGCTTTCCCATGAATGCGATCTTTTTGAATCAGTGGTGGTCAGTCAGCACTATACAGTAGTTTTGGAGTTGTGTGCTTTGGAGGGCTGGACGTGCTGGCAAAATGAATGAACAAAAAAAAAAAAAAGGTGAGAAAGGGCTGGCTCTGCTGTGGGGCTGAGCTTAAGAACTATTAGAGAGGAACATAAGGACAAAACTGAACTCCTTTCGAGATAATACATCCCACCCAGACAGTGCTGTGGTGCAGCTCCAGAGCACCTTCACACTCACATATTCAGATTGTGCAGTGATTTATGCCCAGTTGTCCCCAGCTGGCGGGGTGCCTGTCAGCACTGACTGCATGAACTACCCCGGACTGTCTTTTGATTTGTGTTGTACCAGTCCTTGCGGCATTTTCACGCAGAGTTGATACATCTCAAAATACATATACTGAAACATATTTTACTATAAGAAGGAAACTCTGTTCAGTATAGTGATGTACTGGATGCAAAATATGAACCTAATAGTATATTTCCTCTATGATACTCTCCTCTCTTCGTGGTTGTAGGCTTCTGCCCTTGGAAGATTGATAGACCAGGTCTTGTAAGAACTCTCTGATCCCTCTCTGAATAACAGATGAATATATGGAATGATTATATGAGTCACCATCTTGTCCCACCACCTGGTAAAAGTGACAATGTAGTGACAATGTAGCACTGTCCCCAATCCATCTCGTTTATGTGACGCTTTACTGCATCCTGATTTACTCTGAGGTCATTGATCTTCGCAACTCAAAATCGTACAAGAGAGCTTAATCTGATTCTGAGTGGACATAAGAGCTGTAATGTCCTGTTTGTCATTTGTTATGTGTTTCTGCCTGTGTTATAACTCATGTTGCTCTCATTCTCTGCATGGCCACATTGGAGCAAACTTGACTTCTTAAGTGGATCTCCCTGTTTTTGTCCCGATCAGTTGTACACGGCTGTATGTTGAGCTGTCTGAGAACAAAAGCACAAAAACATGTAATTTCTGCATGAATGATATAATGCACCATCCTCGCTTTCCTTATACACACAGTGCAACATTTACGGGCGCAGGCCAAAAATATTGTAAGCCAGATCCCTTTGGGCTAAACCTTTCAGGACTGTCCAAATTCTATTTTGAACAGCTGCGTGATATGTTTGGACTAATATTTGAAGCACACCGAGGTAGCATCAGTGCTTATTTATGCTTTGCGGTTTAAATAGTAATGTTTCATTTTTTCATCTACTGTATATTGAACATTTTATTCATCGTATTTTTAGATGTGAAATTAACTTTTCTTATTCACTTTCTACGTGCCACAAAGCTGCACCTTAGATATGAATTTTCAGGAATTCAGGTATTTTGTGGTGCTTTACGCATCTGGAAATGAAGCTTAGAAACATCGAACATACCATTTTATTTTTTTTATTACAGTGTATCTAAATGTGATCGTGCATGATGCAACTGAGCAGCAGACGACGACTTAACCTTTTAAAGAGAAATACATTGAACAAAGACTTGTAGAGTAATGCAGTTATAGTGCTTAATCAAAGCCCACTGAGTTGAGCATTGAACAATACAAACCACCTACGCTTGTTTTTCAAAGAAAATCTTTCAAAAGGCTTCAGGGCCTGTCCCTCTCTCTCTCCACTATTAGAACATTAAAATAATTGCCAACAATTATTATGATTGGGTCCAGCGAGTTTGCTAAGTGACTGACAGTTTTTTTTTTCTTTGTTACTGTTGAGAGGGCAGTTGAGAAAATGGATTCAGTCCCAAGAGCTACGCCAGTGATGCCATTTATCAGTCAGATTAATGGCTTAACTGACAGAAACACTTGCTACTTATGGTGATTGCGTATTTCTTTTTTTCCCCTTTTGAAATATTTTAAACTTTTATCACAAGCTAATCTGAACTCCAAAATCACTTCTTGACAACTCTTAAATACGCAGCAGATTGGAACGTCTTGTACAGTATCATCTGCCCATGCCAAAAGAATTGTTGACATATTGAGACGTATTGCTGTAAATGATCTGCTCGCTGTCCAAGTCCGATGAGAGGATCTGTACATTTCATCTGGTAAATACCAAGCTACAACCAGTGGCCAGCTGAAAACAGTGGAAATGAGCTAGACTTGTGCTTTCAGAAGATCAGCCCACTTGCCTCTTTAAAAGGTAGTAATTGCAGCTTGTTTATGCGTTCTTACACGCACAGTGTAAGAAGAAACAGCTGGCTGTGTTTTGGAGCTTACCTGTCTTACTATTTCTTGGCTTGGCACAATGAATTCCTCTATCCATCTTATTACCATCATAACCTCTTGCAAAAAAAGAAAAAAGAACACACACACACACAAGAAAAAAACAAAAAATAAAACAACAACTCTTGACACAGCTTCCACAAGGACGAGAGTCAAGTTCACTGGTATTTTCCATCCATATGTAGAACCTGGAGTCCAGAATAGCATGTATCAGAGTGTTGCAGATGGAAATGGATTCCAGTCGACATGTCCAGGTAGCCTTCAACCCACACACTCATGACACTGTGGCACGTGGTCCGTTGCCTCAGCTGTAATTAAGTATGGCCAATATCAGATGTCTGACTGATGAAAGGCCACACCGCAGTCTGATGTATTTAAATTCAACAGACTAATCTAGTATGGAATGTCTGACTGATGGAGTAGCCTATGGCTCCTCGCAGGACCTATGAATAATTTAATAGAGGCCCAAGTTTAATAGGCTCCATTATAGAATAGGAGGAGGGGTACTATTTATGGTATTTCAGTCCTGTTTACTAGGCTTTGGTCTGTCTTTAGTTCCAACTGTTAGAGTGATAGTTTTTCTCTCCTCCTGAGCTGATTGAAACATTTTGTCACGAATGCCACAGCGTTTCCTCTGAGTCATAATAATTCAGTCAAATAATATCACAGAAATTATGCACCCACAATAATCAGTGGAAAACTGTTCAGAGATCACACAAAAACACTCTCCTTTAAACCTCTGACCTGGCTTATAATCACCACATGTCAGTATCAAATGCACTGTTGTTCATTTGATACTGCTGATTGTTGTTTGTACAGTGGAAACAAGAGATGCCAGTTGTCATATCAGCATGATGCTTTCAGCGTCCAGATTTCCAAAAATCAAAAATCAAAACGGGATCATAAGCTCCAGCAGTGGGGGAAAAAAAAACTCTCTGTCTCTGCAGCATACACCGCCCATCACAAGAAAGAAAACATCTCTCCATCTTAGCTTTGGCTACTTTGCCTCAGATTTTTACACAGCCAGAGATTCATGTGTCCCGTCCCATGCTGGCAGTAGCTTAATAACTGGCGCTGACTGATTTATACAGCGTAGAGTTGGAAACACTCACACACAAACACAATACACCTTGGCTACCTGGCCCCTCTGTGGTTGTTGGTGGAGGAATGGAATCCAGCCAGAACCCATTGTACCACTCTGACACATTGAGTTAAACAATTCACTGCAGTATAAGCCACCTAGAATGCAACATAATGAATGCCATGTAGACTGGAGGACGGTGTATTGTGCGAATTTGGTCGGTGAATAGGTAAGAGAAGAGATAAGGTGTGCAGTATGCTGGATGACTCAGTGAAATATAACTCTCCCTGAGTTGGAAAAAGACAAAAATGCTTTTAGGAAGGTCTGATTCTGCAGTTTGAAGTGGGAGATACTGAGATGGGCCATTTTCAGCCCCGTTCTACATGCAGCCACTTCATACTGCTGACCTGGTGCATGCCAAGTGGCTCTAAAGATGGGGAGCAGAGTCTCTTATCTGAGCCATAATAACAAAAAAGCAGAGGAAATAATTGCTATAAGAGGAGACATCCAGTGCGTCGATGGTGCCTAAGGTTAAAACGAATTGCTTCTTCTTCATATATTAAATTTAATATATTTGACTTCGGTAGCAAACAATGTTTATTTTTATTTTTTGTATCCTTGCATACAATATAAATTGTGTGTGTGTGTTCAAATTACTGTAACAGGAAAAATAAATTTGATCCTCTCTGCAATGCTGTTTTCAAAGTGAATTAATGCTAGACCTAAAATGTTTTTGTATTGAGCTGTAACTTCAATTTAGTGAAATTGATCCATAAGATATTTAGAGGGAAAGCTCTACAAAATCGTCTTGACAAGTTTCATTTTGTGGCCACGGCTGCCTTTTGTCCCCAGTTTAGAAATCTTACATAACCAAATAACGGTTTACAAATGAGATGAGCATTTTGTCTTGTGGCATTACTTTTTATCATTTCTGCGTTGTATGCGGCATTCATTCATTTTTATCTGAGAAACTGAAAGGTCACAGATGTATCATCATGTGTGCCCCTGTCAAAATGCCCCCCTGAGGTTGTCATGACATCAGACACTAAGTACAAATCCCAGTCTTGTTTTTATCCCCCCTCTGAAATATGATGTTGCAGCACAGCGTTGCAGCCCACACGCATGAATATCAGCAGCAATGTATCACTCTCTGCTCACGTATCGATCATGCTTGCTCCCATGGCGAAACGATGTGAGTTAGGTCACTGGTTGGTCAACTGGGACTGGGGCTAGACGTTAGGTTCGGTCCCATTAAACCGACTTTAGCTCATCTCATACATTTTCACAACAGGAGTCAAGGTCAAAAAGATTAATAACTGTTTTCCGTTGTGGATTTTCTGTGATTGGCGCACACAGGTTTTTTTTTCCTGTTAATGCATTATACTGCACATTTAGTAATGCATTCAATGGACACCTCCCACTGTAGAGTAGTGTTTCTTTCTTTTTCTTTTTTTTGTTGCAACATTGTGTGAAAGTCAAGGACGAGTTTTCGACCCTGTATAATTCGTGCACAGTTGCAGACAAATTGCAATAACAAGAAAAAAAAAAGTCTGCCATCGATTGTTAGTGACACAACAGGTAATGCTCCCACACAAAGGGAGTAACCTGGGAAGGATAAAAAATTGTTTTGCGATTGTGCCAAGTAACCCACGAAGGAATTAGTGAAGGGATTTGGCCACATTCTGTAACTCTGAGTTGGCATAACACAAAGGTAAGGGATGCTGCCAGACAATTTGATTGAGATGATCGTGAACTGACCATAATAGACACTGATCTCAAGGTTTCAGAAGGTTTATGTCATTGGAAACAATTACAAAGATTATATGTTGATTATAGTGGAGGTGGGTGACTGGAGCCGGGCGCTGGCACAGTAAACGCTCCTGAAAGAGAAAACTGTTTTTATATTTAATTAGAATGCTTTTCTTTAATGATGTTTCTTGTCCTGTGAGACACTCGTCAAACCATCACACACAGACACAAACACAGACACACATACACTGTCTGGGGTAGAAAAGGATCCTAAACAAAATTCTCCAAAGCCTTGACTGATCTTGTGGGAGACACCCACCCCCCTGTTCTCAGGTCTGCTCAGCTCTGTTCCTCCCGGGGTGCTAATCTGAGAGTTATACCCTGGATTGGCCGCGGCAAACCTAAAAACCCTCAGGCTTTTGGAAATACACCTGGCCACCTGACAAACAACCTCTGGGGTGAGATATCCCGACATGACAGCTTTTTATTCCGGTTCATCTGTTTTTGGGCATGCACAGAGTCATGCCAGGTCTCTTCACTCCTGCTGCTGTGTGGAGACCTGGCATAAAATCTTCTATATGCGGGGGCCCTAGACAGGGACAATCCTCTTGACCATCTGGCATTTGAAGCAGAGTGTACTCTTCTGCTGAAAAAGAACCTTTCTTTGTATGGAAAGATTCATTTTGATGAAAAGACCCTCAGACATCCAACTGTGTCCATCTGACTATCACATAAAAACTGAAAATATGTGAACAGCTCTGACCCCTGCGGCTAGGATAATTCCATGCATGGCCTAAGGTTCTAGAAAATCAAAGCCACTATACAACGCATCCGATACTTACCACGCTAGATTCAGCTCTGCAGGTTACCCAACATAAAAGATTCACCTCCCCTCGTAGGGATTCCAAGCACCCATATTGCGGTGTGTTATTTATTCATGTCTCTGTGGAAAACATGGAAAAAACATTCAGCGACTGTTAGAGTTACTCAACAAAGGTCTCACACGGTTGCCCTGTGAGCCTCATCAGGGACAAGCCTGCATGTCATTCACTTCAAAGTAAAGATCTAGGAAATGTTGCCCAGGCATTTGTTCTCAGTCGGCTGCACTGAAATCTATCTTTAGATCAAGTAGAATGGAGTTTTCAGGCTAATGCATATAGTTCTAATGACTCGTACCCCTTTGATAAAGGATTAAGAACCAAAATATCTTTAAATCTGTGATCTGTGTTGACTCCTCCGATCGCTGGGATTGACTGGGACGTGAGGTGTGTGCCCAGTGTTCCAGCTGTTGAAACAAACCTTAGTGAAGCAACCTTTACATCCCATGGACCACATCTCAGAGAAAACAATATCTGACGTCAGCTCCAACTCCTGTGAAATAGAACTAAAACTTTTCTCATTGCCGGTGCTTTTTTTTTCTTTCTTTCTTTTATTAAATTTAGGCCTGTTTGTTTCTCCTCTGTAAACTGTACTACAACACTTAGATGTTGTTTTTGTCCATTTATGCCTGATATAAAGCACTTTAGAGTGTCCTTTTTGTTCCTAAAGTGCTAAACAAATAAACTTTGCATTGCCTTGATTGGCTAATTCAAGAAATCAAATTAGGTAAATACGTATTAGGTCACTCTCCTACAGTATAGCTTACTCAAGATGAAAGTCCACTGCATTTGTATGCTAAAGCATGTAGCCATCATAAGATAAATGAGACAATGAGTAAGCAAAATATATCATGTCTTGGACTGTTTGAGTTTAGACAGAACTCAGGGTTGAAAAGTCAGATTAGCAGGCCCTGATGATCCTACTACTGATACCCAACAACTTCAGCTTTCATCTGACTGACCATCTGAAATTGTTGTCCACACTGTCCCATGTTCTTCATGTAAAAACTCATGAATTGCATTTTTCGGTTTAACTCCTTTCTCTGTTTATCTCTCAGAGCAGCTCACGCTCTGAAATTACCGAGCAGCAGCACACCACTGCTGCAGCAAACAGGGGGAGACAGAGGGCTTTGTGACCATTCATCACCGCTAATAGGTCAGAGTTTACAACCTGACGTTGGGCATACATCATCGGTCAGACACGGGGACCAGGGGAAAATGGAAGAAGAGGTATGACTGTACAGGAAGAGCCTGGTGAGATTAGATTATATGATGTCAGCCACATTCAGTGGCAAACTAAATACACAAAGAGCTAAGAAGAACGGGCACACTGTAATTCTATGTATTTTAGAGTCTGTCCCACCGAGGACTGGAAAATGAGCTGGGCAGAGGATGAATTCCTCTGCAGTTTAAGGTCCAGTGCGACCTGAGAGGAGGGATTTTAGCCAGGCTATGGGCTTCTGCAGGTGAGACATATTTTGGGGTTTTAGCACCAAACTTAACTGGGTTTTCTCCATGAAGAGCTTTTATATGAGGGACACACTGTTGCCACCCTTCCTGAAGCAAAGCGTAAGAGTTTGGTGCTCTACAGTATTTCTCACCTGCAGTGGCCTATGACTTACCTCAAAGTGCTGTTTTCTCTGCTGTTGAGTCCACTGAATGTGGCTTTGTCAAATCGAGGCCCAATCCCAATTCTCCTCCCTTAACCTTACCCCTTGGTTTCAAGTGCACTCGCTTGTTAGATTGAATCCCCTCACTGACGAAGGGATAGTGTTGAGGGGTAGGGAATTTTACCTACAAATTGGGACACCACTTCATGCAAATTAGCGTAACAGACATCTTCACCTACGTCATGCGTATTGCCGACGTACGCTTCTTGCCCTCATTTCAAAAATGCCAGCTCCAGTGGTGGCGTTACCAATTTCCTTGGCTGTTTTTATTCTCCTTCATCTGACAAATCAATGGATGTTGATCAAAAACAAAAATTGTCAGGCAGTGTCATCAGCTGTTGTTGTTGCTGTTGTTACATGCACATGTTTTTATTCCCATTAAGAACTTAAAAATTCCTTGTGGAAATGGTGAAATTTGATTAAATGTCATGAATATAGATACAAAGTTTATGAAAAAAAAGCAGATGGAAACAGTTCTTTGCCGGATGAATGTGAGCGACGATCATGTTTTATGTCAATTCCGCTACGTATTCCAGCTGTTCAAAGACACAGCGGGAGTAAAGGAGTAAAAAAGAAAAGATGCAGGTGTTCAGGCGTACAGACCGGCGTCACGTGAAGTGTCACAATCTCGCAGAACTGTTTGGAGCGCTGTCGTTCACAAACCACCGGTGACAGGTCTCTTCCGGTGTCTGTAGGATTTAATACTCTTTTTTTTTTTTAATTATCTTTTTCTTTTAATACTCATGTATCTGCATCTGCATCAAAACAGTGTTTACACACCACTGTCATCTGATGACAGGCATGTCGCATTATAACCACCACCCTATATAATTTGTATAATATTTAACTTAACGTGGCTCTCTGCGTATGGCTCAGTGGTTTCCAGGGCCCTCATTTATCAACCGTGCGTACGCACAGATCTGTGCGTAATGAGTGCGTAAGAACATTCCCACGCAAAGTATGGAATTTATCAACTTGTACTTGTGCTTAGGAACGTGCGTAAATTTAAGCACAACTCTGACCATGCGTACACACAAAATCTAGTGGTAGAACAGTGGAACTACAAATAGAACCCAGTGGAGGAGTCACAGTGTTCAGCAATCTCAAACTTCACACATGTTCCCTGTTTCCTAATTTAAAAAAATTCTCAATTAGTAATTTAGCAGACATTTTGAATGATTGGTGTGACAAGCTATAAAAGTATGCAGGTAGATTTGTGTCGTTATTATTCAATCAAAAAATATATTTTCAATAAAAAAAAAACACTTTTTTTATTATTATTATTGAAGTGAATGTTTTTTTATTGAAAATATTTTTTTGATTGAAGAATAAAGACACAAATCTACCTTCATATAAAAGACAGCTTTTTTTTTTTTTTTTTTTCTTCAGTGATCTTTCCTCTGACCCAACAGAATTAACAGCAGTTGTTACTTTCTCCATACGCAGCATTTTTTCTTTTGTTGGTCACACCTGCATTTAGTGTTCCAAACAGTATTTTTTGGTTTGATTCAACTTCTCCTACAAGTACCTCAATCTCGGTATCAGAGAAACTCTTCTTCTCCGCCCTCTTTTGGTGTGGGGAAAAAAATCCATTCACACATTATTAAAGGGATTGTTGCTACCATATATGGTCAATTGGAGGCGTTTCTGAATGCAAATGACCCTAACCATGGTAGTTAGGAACAGGTGGGATTTATCATCACTGATTACTTACTAGTGTGCGTACAACCAGTGTCCGCACGTTTGATAAATACAGATTTTTTTGTACTTACACACATTCTAAATTTCATTCCTACGACAGAATTTAGAACCTTTTCTACGCGCTGTTGATAAATGAGGCCCCAGGACTCCTGTGTGCAGCCTTCGATTTTCTTCCCCTCAATTCGTAGTGTGCATCACACAGCTCTTCAAATGAAGTGGGGATTTTAAGGGCTGAACAGCACATCCCTTACTTGTCTTGACGTTTGGGACACCCTACCCCTTAGCGGGAACGCGCAAAACCAAGGGTTAGGCCTGATTTTGAGGGGAAGTGCGAGTATTGAGACGCAGCCCTAGACTCTTATTAAATCCATTCACTGTCCCTCAGTGCAATCAGTGGCTGTGTGCATCAGACAATACTTGTCTGAGAGGGTAAACCTGGCTCCAGCCAGTGTCAGCTTACCTGAACACATTATACTGTATGACTCTAAAATCACCTGCTCCACAGCTCACCTCAGACAGAAGATCACAGGGGGAACCATCCTGATAGGGGACCTTTTTTTCTTCACCGTGGATTAGAGATTCTCTGTGTTGGTGATTGGCTAAGCCCAACTCGTGTTGACATCCAGGCAGGTGCCCGCCTGTCATTAAGGTTTAATAAGACCGGCCACATAGTTCCTCATTAATAGCAGCCCACAGGGCTCACTCAGGACCTTTGCATAGAAAGGGGAAAGAGCAGCAGAGAAGAGAGGGTGGGGTGACTTGAAAAGAGAGACGACACGTTCATATGGCTCCACTGGTAGAATACTAATAGAGTTGGACATGTATGTATGTGCGCACAGACTACCCATTTGTAAGTCTATACAGTCCGTCTCTGAGCTTCACTGCACAGCATAGCAATCTACTGCCTGTGAAATTCGAATTCAAACGCCGACCAATTACTTCAATTTAAAGGAAAGAGTTTGAGACTCTCAGTCTAAATATTTGAGCTGAGGAAGCGAGTGGAGTTTTGGGAGTAAACACATTCTCTGTGTAGGCCTGATAATGTCAGGGATGTGTGTGTCTGTGTGTGCGTGTGTGTGTGTGTGTGTGTGTGTGTTTGCATGCAGAGGACTGAGGACTTAGAAATAACTCAAACACTAAATCAAAGGAAAGAGTTGTAAATCTACCCTCTAGATACTCACTAACTGCTGAACTCTAAAAAACATCAACTGCACAGTTCCTGAAGCAAGCACTACCAAAACTATTTTTTTGTTGATCCTGTGCATGTGCATAATTCTGCAGTGCCGGCTGTTTTTTCTTCTTCTTTCTTTTCTTTTTGTTTTTGAAAAAACAAAAAAAAACAAGCAAATTTGATTGTTAACCAACTCCTTCTCTGTTGTTTCAGTGCAACAAATTATTTGCCTTTTATTAAAAAGAAACCTCAACACTCATCTTATGTAACCTCCATTATCAAAGTGTCTACTGTTTTATCACTGGTGAAGCTTTTTGCTGATGCGCACTGAGAAGCTCTCTCTGATTGTGGGGTGTTTTAGGTGCTAACACAGCGTAGACATTAGAGTTGAAGGCGAAGTGCTTCAAAGACTCCTGTTCAGAGTCTGAGATCCGTGAAGGGTAAAACCATGTTAGGCAGCTGGGGTGTAATAAAGACAACTGAAGGTGTACACCTTTTCTGTTGACATTCTGATGGTGGGGGCAGGGCCAAGGCCTGAGTAACCCGGGAGTATTTGCTTTACAATAAGACCTGTGTTTCTGCTGCACCTGGGTTAGACGAAAGTCAGCAAAGGAAAGTAGGGATAATCTACACAAGAGAGGTAGTGTGTACACACATGCACATCTATCTATTAGGGCTGTCAATCTTCCCCTCAAATCATATTCAAATTTCTAATGCTTCTTACTGTATGTTAAATATTCAAATTTTTTTATGTTTTTTTATTTTTAATTATATCATTATATACACAGATACCAGCTTATTATTAGGCCTATGTCCCGCGTCCCACTCCAACCAAATCTGTTACGTAACATTTGTTTTAACAAGTTTTACCAAATCAATACAAAACTTCATGAAGGGAAATCAAAATGTTATAAGACCAGATACACATATAGATCTGGCCAGAAATGTATAATAAATATAAATAGATATACATAGATAAGATATAACCAGTGCTTAATTTGTGCTGGATCCTGCCGGAACAAGATCCGGCACCTCACTGACTGGATCCGGGACGTCCTCTGTCAATCAAATGTGTTATATGTGTTTGATGGCTTCTGAAGCTTTAACTTATCAAAATGAATCACAGTTGATTTCTGATCATTTATTTCTCAGACCGCCATAGCGTTCATACAGTATTGCAGCTGCTATAGACCATGTGGCCAGCTGTGGTCACAGGTTACAATGTTTCCATTTTCTGACTTCTGCTGCCGCGCTTAAATTTTTTTTTCTCTAATTGTTTTTTTTTTCTTTTCTTTTTTTTTTTTTTACGAATGCGCGCCGGGGCAAACGCGCGCGCTACAGAAAGGACACAAGCGCGCACCAAATTTCACACACAATGTAAACAATGTAAACATGCAGATATAGTGCAGGAGGAGGCAGAGACCAGTGGATGACGGTGGTCCAGTCATGGTAGACCAGGACAACAGCCTGTAGGGGCGGTGCCAGGGCAGAGCTTTGTTTTGGACTTTGATTTGCGTTGTTGCGCATAAGTTCGAACGTCAGTTTCCACACTTGAATCTTCTCAATTAAAAAAAAAAAATTGAGTTCTATTCAAATGGTGAAGTTTGTTTTGACAGCCCTACTATTGATCGTTCTATACACTATATACTCTCTCACACAGACACAGGCAGAGACACTGGTGGTGGTGGTGTGTGTGTGTGTGTGTGGGGGGGGTGCTCTGGATGACCAACAGAATTTCGAAAAGACATTGTTTTAAACGATCACATTACTCAGCAAAGAAAATGTTGGGATTGCCAAGTCCATAGTTGCCAGGGACAGGAAATCCAACTCTAATGCAGACACAGGTCTCCGTCTTTCATTTAAATTAAGTTGCTATGGATGTTATAGGGTTAAAAAAAACAATAAAGCAAGCACATTATGCTGAGTGTTAACAACTGCCTATTACACAGCCACCAGACACGGAGCAACATTAACATTCATTTATAGTTTGGTTTCAGGCTATGTTAAGAGCAGTATTCAGTTTTTATTCCCTCTAGCTTCATCTCCACCAACTTCTCAGACAGAAAATATGGCTCTTTAGCTGCTCAGTGTTCCACTGTGTTGGCTAGATAATGTTGAGAAATTATGTCTATATTGGACAAACGTGCAGCTATGTTGATGTCCAGTGCTAATGATGTACTGTAGCGTGACCCCTGTGTTGTGATGTGGACAGTAAAGGTTCGGTGATCCTACTTTCTACAATTAGCAAAGACAAAGACAGGCTTCAGAGCGTTTTTACAAACCTGTGGGGTGATATGTCAGATATACAGCCTGTGATAGCTGTAGAACACATGGTGGTGGTTGTTATTGTTGGGTTGCAGAAAGATCACAAAGTGGTTCTGGTTCAGACTGCCCAAGTGCAGAGCCGGCCCAAGGCATAAACAATCTACTGTAAGCACCTGCTTAGGGCCCCACTACAGGTCCCTAAGAGCAATTAACTATAGAGAGATTCTGTGTAATTGCAAAAATCTTTAATTGCTGTTGTTGGACTTCACAGGGGGGTCTCTGACTGCAGTGGGGACTATCATGTCTCTGCTCCGTGACACTGTGAGACTGACCGCCGGTGAGTGTTTTGGGACCGGGGCTCGCAGCAGCACCTGCTAATGGTTGAAAACAGCAGTGATACGTGCTTCCATGTCAGAATCAACAAACCAGAAACGCCTGGAACAACATTGGAAAAAGTCGCTTTTGATTAAATAAAAAAAATAGAGAGAGAGACCTGCCTTGCCATGTAAAAAAAACCAACAACAAAAAAAAGTGTTGCATGTCAACTCATGACTTCCTGTATCTGGCCCTTCAAAATAAAAGCCCTATAGCCTTTCATATACAGTTCAGTCAGATTGATTTTGACTTAATTTTGACAAGACAGGGTTCCAAATGTTTTTTTTTTTTTTCTGTGACCAATCGGCCAATGACATTTTGGTCGACCAGTGCCATTTGGGGTCAGCCCTAATATATTATATATAGATATTACTTAAATTTAAAAAAAAATCGTCCGTTTAATCGGTCATTGGATTTTTTCCCCCCTAAAAATCGTAATCGGCATCAGCCCCAAAAAATCCATACCGGTCGGGCCCTAATGTGAACTGGTCTCCTGAGGAAGCTAACAGAAGCTTATGGTATTGATGGGGTAAAAAAAACAAAACAAGCCAGGCTAAGATGGTGAATCGTAATCACAGATTAGAAAATGAAATACGTTCATAGTAGATGTGTAAATAATTAATAATCAATATTATTTGCAGTATTATTTTTCAGCCCCAAAATAAAATTTAGCTTAGGGCCCTGAGGAGGCTTGAGCCGGCCCTGCCCAAGTGAATGACACACAACAGGACAGAATCACATACAGTGGATGCAGTGGTACATACAACTGCATGAAAAGAACTCCTGGCTTAATCCAAGCCAATGCATTTCTTTTTCCACCAGCTCTCTGTCAGCCTCTGCCCCTCCTTCTAGCTCCTCCAGTTCTCCCTTTTTCCTCTTAAAAAATCAAAAACCAAAAGAACTTCTGACAGGGACATATTATATGCTATTGAAAAAAAAAACCCAAACAAGCAATGTCTGTAAATAAATAAATAAACTGCCTTGTGACTTTCTTTAATGCATGGCGCTTTATTCAGGCAGCGGACAATAGATGTAACGTTGTCAGACGGAGTAGGGACTGGAGCAAACAGAGTGTGTGGGCGTGTGAATGACAAACCAGAAAGTGCTTGTTTTTAAAATGTCCCCTCCATCTCACAAACTGAGTAAAATATAGTGCAGTGCCAGTTCTGGTTCAGAATGTATGGACATCACGTTTTCCAGCCAGGCTACACACAGAACGGAGCAGCAAAATATCCGGCACATAGCTCACCTGCAAAGGCCAATGCTGTTTCATTGCACTTTTCTTCAGATCACACCCTACTCGGAAACGCCATCATTTCGACAAAAAGCCCTTTTGACATAATAACACGGTGTGCCTCTTTAACCTTGCATTTGCTGGCACAGTGTTTTGACTTGTTCTTATAAGCTTCATGCCTTAGTCTAGGTTTCAAAAATCCATCTGACGTTATTATATTTCTAATTATAGAGAAGTTTGTATGAATAAAAAAAAAAGAATACATTTAAATCTCTCCATTATATCTGTAGCCACACAGTGAGGACCTCACTCAATCGATATTTTCTTCTCCCTATCAGTTCCAGGCGAGTGAGCATGGTAGTGGCATACTATTAGGTTATTACAAAAGCAAATCAGTCAGCAGAATTAATTTTCTTGAAAAATATGAGTCTGGCTAAAGGGAATTAATAACCACTGCGGAGCATGTAGATGCTGAATTTTCATCACTTTTCCCCAGCCATTTCTACATGTGTGCTGAAATGTGTCTGCTTTGATGATGGCTGGCTGTTGTTTATCGTGAGAAATGTTCTCTTCAGTGGGCATCACAATGAGGGGAAGTTTTCTAACATAAATTCTCTTGGAAGTATGATAAACACGCTTTCCGCCAGAGGGTAAAATAGATATAAATATTCAGGTGCGAATTTATACTTCAAGATAAAAATGTATGTATGCATGTGTATTTACAAGTCATGGAAGACAATACTTATGCAGTATGTATGTCATGCAGCTTCAGAAACCAGCTTTGCACCTTGCTGTCGTGTGGGGACACTATGGTGGGGGGGCGTGCACTGTGTATTGTAAACCATTTATGTGCTTGATCAAGATGAATGTCTTTATTGTCTGAATGTCTATTTACAAAGACAAGGGGTGATCAAGCATGGAGTTGTGATGTGGAGGGAGATGAAAAGCTTGTATGTTGTTCAGGGTGCAGCGGTGCTGAGAGCGACTGGAGAGCGGCGGAATGGCACCGGCAAAGCACAAAGTGTCTGCTTAAAAAAACATCTTAACCATTCACAGAAGCTGTCCTCTATTTTCAAAATTGCACAGTGGCAGCATGTTCTGAGCTTTAATTCAGAATCTGTTTTATTCAGCTGACAACACTGATATTAGAAATGGGTGATGAAAACAAGGTTTCGGAAAGTTCAGTGTAGGGTTGACGGTCAGGTGACAGCACTGTAAATATTCAGCAGAGCTTCTTTTTTTCTTTCATTACTTCATTTTTACTATAACCTAACCCCCAGCTAATTTATTCCTAAATCCACCTCTATTTAACAACTTTCTCTAAACCTAACACCAGGTTTAAAATGAACCCTGACCGACAGAGTAAATATTCATAAACTCTTATTTCACAGTCAGAATCACCTGAAGCCCAGCATATGTTTCACTGGTGTAATCACTCGATAACAAGTTCATTTTAAGTTAGACTACTTTAATTAAAGGATAGGACTTGCATTATTCTGTATTTTTCCTAAAGCAGCTGGGCAGTGCAACTTTTGGAAAACTTGTACAGTTTTGTCAGGGTTTAACACATGCGTATATTTGGGGGTGGTGGCTGTTTGCTGCAGCAGCAGCAGCAGCAGCAGCAGCAGCAGCAGAGTGTGTGTGGGTTTCACTTGGAAATTCTGTAAACTCCAGTATTCCTGTTTGTTCTAAGGAGGGCACATTTCACCCACTGCAACTACTGTATGTGTATGGGCTCATTGTTGGGTTTGGTCATTGTCATTCTGTCACAGTCAGACACAGGTGTGATGTGTATGTTTACTTCATGTGGGTAGAAAATCCAGACGGATATAAACAAGGTCTATGAGAGCAAAACAACTTGACTTCTAAGTTCCCCCACTGTGTTCAAAAAAGAAGTGGAATAATCTTGCAGGTCTTATCTTATCTGTGGAGAAAATAATTGAGGTCAGATAGTGTAGTGTAGTCAACATTAC
Source organism: Trachurus japonicus (assembly GCF_045865225.1). Classification (NCBI taxonomy): domain Eukaryota; kingdom Metazoa; phylum Chordata; class Actinopteri; order Carangiformes; family Carangidae; genus Trachurus; species Trachurus japonicus. The sequence goes on from NC_140911.1 coordinate 34,910,194, forward strand.
CACTTCTGCAAGTGTCCTCGCCTTTTCTAACTTCAAACACTGACTATCAGACTATGAAAGAGAGAAGAAAGTACTGTACCTGAGGTCAAACCCATTAACCGAATGGGAATATTACTACGCAAGCTGCATAGGTAACTAATGTTTAGGCTTCGGGGATACTACAGGGCTTTCTGATTAAATGTGCTCATGCGTTCTGTCCCTGTTTCCATCATACAGATGAGGACGTAGTTCATAAGAATGCAACACCACGCTCTCGCCGTTACTGTGTGTAGTGTGAGTGGGACAACAGCAAATTTGCATTCAACAGAGGCAGATGTTGTCATATGCTTAACTTCACTTAATCACCTCTGCAGACTCATGCAAAAAATATTCCGTATGTGGAGATCAAAGAATGACACCGAACGTCCCCCAAAACTAAAAGGGACATTTGCTTCCTCGCTCAGTTGGGGGGGGGGTTGTTTGTCGCCCGTGTTTCTTTCACTATAGTTGTTGCATATTTTCTGAACCCAGATGCCTAACTGGAGAAAGATTTAATGACTGCATTTACATACATGCAGTCCTGTATTGATCCTGCCTTAGATCCCACAGTCAGCACATTCTGAATTACCACCATCAACATTAATGTCATAACATGCCTTTTTCAGAGACAGCCCCGTAATGGCGCCACAAACTACTTTAATAGCACACTTAGCATTTAGCTATTGTTCACACAAAACAAGTTACAGTGTTGTCACCAGCTCACATGGGGTTATATGTGCATCTTATATGGCACCGTGCACATATTTATATGACAAGATAAGCTTGTTGTGCTGAACATAATTGACAAACTGCATGCTGGAAAAGAAAATGTCCACTGATATTAGTCGGTATGAAATTTTGGTGCTTTTGAAGTTGATTTTCTTTCCTTACCCCATACAAATTTAAATATGTTATGGAGTCAAGCTCCCCTTAAAGCTTCAGAAAATCAAATTAATCACTACTCTGTGCGAATTAGAGTTTATGGCTAAGCCAATAGAGGTGAACCATGTCTGTAATTGCCATATAATACTGAAGCATGACTCGTTGGAAGTGAAATGTAAAAACTGCCTCGCCATCATTTTCTCTCTCATATATGTGATTTCATGCAAATGTTCTAAAGCCTTGGAAAAAGAGGTAATGGCTCAGTTTGTATAATGACTTTTTATGCCACATTTCACTATAAGAGATAGGAGGTGACCAAGCGCCTTTAATGCCTCAACACCACATAAAGGCTCAGAGGTAGGAAATCTCATATTTACTGCCCAGTATGTATTAAGGAATACTTGACGCTGAATCACTGCATAAACTGTCTGGGCAAACAAAGTGGTTGAAGGCATTGGTCATGATTGTAGTAATAAATGACATACAGAATGAAATAAAAGACAGAAATTTAAACTTTGGAAAGTTGTACTGTGTTTTCCACATGCGGTGCCAGTCAAAGCATCACAGAATTACACTGAAAAAAAAAAAAAGTAAATGATTCAAAACAGAAATTCCATGTTACTCCATTGTTTGTGTGTCTTTGTGTGTGTGCGTGCGCGCTGACCCTTTAATCTTACTGAAGGTCAGCAAACTGACGTGGAAAGCTATAACATTTTAGAAACATTTCATACTGCTGTAATTCCTCAGCCTTCCATGTGTTTGTCCATGTCCATCCCTCATGGGAACACCCTGTGCAGTGCGGCTGTTTAGTCAGTTGGGTACATTTTAAAAAATCTCTCCATCTCCCAGTGGTCAATCTATCAGGTTGCCTGCTTGTGTCAGGCTGTCGCGTGGCAGCGGACTGGTGAATGACTGATGAGCGTTTGAGGTGTGTAGAGAGGGAGGTGCTGCCAAGACAGACCCCTCTGTGACAAAGGCAGTCGTCGTGCCTGTCAATCAGAGCTCCCCGTGACCTTGTGTCACATTAAACAGCTCCACTGTGAAGACACGCTGCCAAGGCCCTCTTCACCACAGTGGTCAGCAAGGGGCAGCTTTTTCCTACAATGGACTTCAAAGCCAGGGGGAAGGCGTCCACTGTCCTCCCCAATCCACATCACTGTTATCTCACATTTAGCAAACATATTAAGCTATCCATCTATAAATCAGCCACACCCCCACCCATTTATTTAGCAGGAAATTCAAAATTATAATTATGGCTTGAGGCTACTACCCTGATAGCTGTAATTAGCTGTCATAATTTAGCTGTTCCCTGTTGAAATCTGTCTTTAGTCAGCACAGGATTCACCATCATTTCATACATCAGACCATATTTCTTTCCAACCATGAGTTTTGATTGGATGAGAAACTTGACATTAATGGACGACTGGACGTTATTCCTTTATAGAATAAATGTGGTGTTGTTTGTTTACATTTAGGCCACAAAGTTTCCCACACTTGTGCTTGCCAATCATTTCTGCCTCTTCCAAGATAATGTGCCTCTTCCAAGATAATGTATTTGACATTACCCACAGTGGAGGACAAGGTTTTGGATGTATTTTTCTTTTCCTTTTTTGATGTTGCTGTGATATGACGTTTAAAGAATGAAAACATCTAAAAACAGAGGGTGAGCCAAAGGCAGAGGAAGAGCACGAGCCTTTTAAAAACCGCTTCTGACGTTAGTATTTTTCTGCAGTCGGTGTTATCAGAGCTGGAGATGGATGATCTTAAGCGCGGTCAGATGCATTTTGACAATAAGCCAGAATTAACTGTCAGACGCAACACCAGCTGCTGCGGAGGGACGCATAACAAAGTTGCTATAGCAACAAGGAACGATTTTCATGGTGGAGAATTTCTATATTTTCCAAAGAATCAGGGGAGTCTATCCAAAAATGTGTGTAACATGTAGGATGAAAAGCAATGGTGGACTTAAGCACTGTGGGTGACTCTTTAGCCCACTGTGGGAATTGGCTTGTGCTGTTTTTAACACTCCTTTCTTGTTGGTGCTTATTACGCTTCCTCATATATCCCACACTTGAACAACACAAGGGAAAGTTTGAAGACACTTTGTCAACTTGAGGCCCCAGGGTGATCATCCCACCACCACACCCTGTGGCCCCACAGCACAGAGCAGCATCCCCACTGAAGACGTTTTCTTTTGCGGATTAGATTTCATAAAACCAACATGATAGAAGTTTAAGGTCAACCGCTCCCTCGGCTTCTCTTCATACGCTCTCATCATCAGACACCAGGCTAGTTATTATGAGACAATATGACAGTCTCATTTTCTCTCACACACATTTGGGAACACACACACACTTCTGTAGCTGTCATTTATATATGCTTTTATTGCTGAGGCCTTGATTAGGCACCAAAATATATATATTCTTTGATTTATGACTTTTCTGTTTAAGTCGATTTGCTCAGCAGGGCTTGGCTTGAGCTTCTTTTGGTATATTCAATAATTACTCTAAGATTGATACATTACAGTAACATCTTCCACACCCAGGCATATTATTGTGGTCACACATTTGCAAATAGTGCTCCAACTTCCTGTGCAAGAGCAGTTTACCAAACAAAGTACATTGAAGAACCCATAGCAACTGCAATCCAATATGGATCTACTTATGGTATATGTCCCTGATATATAAATACCTCACAGTATGCATGGGAATAATATAAGAGTGTGGTAGAATATTGCTTCTTCTCCATTTATGGGCTGTGAATCTACGCTAGAATTGTGTTATGAACACAAAATGCTGATATTTCCCCCTCACACATTCTTAAGATCTCAGTGAAACAGACTGTGTGCAATAAATTGCCTCTGTGTTGCGAACAAACCCTCCCCTTCACACACACATATACACAATGTAATGCAATGCCTTGGTAATATTATATGACTAAAGAAACTCTCTTTGGGAAAATAACTGGATTTTACCCTCAGTATAATGTCTCGGAGGGGTGTAGAGAAAGATTAATGTGGTAAATATGAAAGACTATTTTTAGGTCTCCTGGAATGCTTAGCATTGAATCAGTCTGGTTGCTGCTCCACAGTGTGTGGCAAACTCATATTAAAGCTTGATGATGAGAATCACACTTCTCTCCTCGTATTCACGTTGACTAGGCAAATTCTTGATTTTTGCCCAGGTTCTCTCATTTTCTCTCGCCGGGCTCCGAAGCGTGGTTTCAAACTGTGATGCTGTGCCTCGGCGTTGTTTAGACGAATGAACGGTAGCAGAAGAGCCGCAGTGACGTCGAGTCTGCAGATAGTTTCAACTGACAGGGTTTTCTTTGAAGGAGATCCTATTGCCTGCAAGAAGATAACATCAAATCAGCACAGATTATCAAGTCGTGGTACTTTACAACCCCTGCTGGGGGACTGTGATCACGCTGTGGGCAACGGGAGTCTCAGTCATATCTGAAAGTCTTTTCTACCCACATGGTGCAGAAGATGAACACAGAGATAGGAGCTGATAAACTTGATGTCTGTCAAATGGTGAGATAACTGGGACTTGCCTGTAGCCTGAGCTAAATACTGGAATAATGTTGGTTGATATGGGTAGCTGTATTGATTTCTTTTATTGCTATATAGGTGATAATAAATCTCACTTTAAAGCCACACCGTCGCATATGGACAGTCACACATAAGGAAATATCACTGCACCATGAGGATATGGTGATTAAAATTCCTATCCTTTTTTCTTTTACATCTTTATTAATGAACATTTGATAGTGATGAGTTGTCTCTTTTAGTTTCGCTCTCTGGGCTGTAAAACTACACAAGCTCTGTTTATTTTATGATATTAAAAGCACTTAAGTGATTATTAAATACAACTTTATGAACTGTGACTTTGACTTTGTTGTGCTGTACTGACATTTCTTTGTTTACCATTGTTGCTGTCAACCTTATTGATAGCACTCATTAATAAAACTGTTATATACTTTTACTTAGTGAGTACAAATGGATAATTTATGTTTTGTCATAAATGTGACAGGGATATGAACTGATAAACTTTTTTATTGACACAACTTTATTGATATAAAGCGTGAGGCTGGTTTGTTAATCTGAGGTTGACCTTTATGAGGGATTTGAATAGAGGTCACTGGATTGTTGCAAATTGCAAATAACAATAATAAAAAAAGGTAAATGAAGTACAGATAGGTTTACTCTTTTCAAAAAGAACCTGATAGGAAGACTGCTCTTCACCCACTTCCATACACTCAGCCATCATGGTTAAACGCACTGGAGAGAGAGACTTGCAAGTCGAGGGTAGTGGCTTGAAATACACATAGTAAAACATGGGTGCTGCACTATTGATTTGGGCCTCTGGTTGCTCTTCTCTGATCTCTGAAAAGTGAGAAGGGTATGTCTGGCAGGTGTGTTGATTTTAACCCGGGGCCTGCAGCTCACTTTGACACAGCTAAGAAAATACTCCAGTACAACTATAGATAGATCTGATAGAATGTGATAGAGCAGGTCGAGACAGAGCAGCTGCACTGAAGCTCCAGGTTGCTTTTGCTCCACTTTGTATGAGCTCCACTGTCTACTTTTCATCCGTCATGATGTCTGAAGTATTTACTAATGCTTGATAATTACAGCCTTGTTGTTATTTTACCTCCAGGGCGAAATTGCTTTTGCTGTCATTTTACCACAGAACATTTTATACCTCAGATTCTTGATGTTTACTGCTACATGTGCTTGTACGATTTTAGCACTTGATTTATTAAATACCGAAATACAAGTTTTCCTTTAGCAGGTAGATGTTAGTTAGAATTCTGTCTGTCTGTTAAGGTGAATGTTTTGCACGTCGGTAACTCTTTATTTTCATAATGTGTGTGTGTGTGTGTGTGTGTTGTTTTAATGCATTTTTTATCCACCATGAAAACTTGCCTGCAGGGATAAATAAAGTTTATTGGATTGAATTAAATTTAATTGAAATGGCCCTGCGATGGCTCGAGTGAACCTTCAATGAGTCAAAGCTCCACTAATTTGACATACAGCACAGACAGATCTTTATTGAATTAAAAAAAAAAAGTGATGGAGTTGGTGTGTAGCATTGTGCTGCAAGGAAACAATAATGCTCATTTCTGGACCTTGGCAAGCTCTGTTTAACTTTGTTGCAGTAAATATCCGATCAGTCCTTGCTCCCTTGTTCCTAGTACATTCATGCTTAAAGCAGAAGTAAGCGATCCGGTCGTTTTGGCTAGCTTCTTGTCAGCAGATGGAGTTAGCAGTCCCCGCCCTCGTCCCTACGTCACCACATTCACGCGCATCCCTTGGCTGCACACACAGAGAGGACCGCCCCTTTATGCCGTTCTCTCTCCTCATTGGATAAAGGTTGTAGGATACAAAGAAAGTTTTATCCTCGGCTTACAGCAGAGCAGAGTGACTGACAGACCCGTGTTTCGGACCAAACACTCTATATAAGTGATGCTGTCGGAAGATTTAAAGGGACAACGAGGAGTTTCTATTTGATTATAAAAAAGTCTCACGTTAATGTGGATGAATCTACGCTACCCACACATTTTCGATAAATATATTGTTTTGTCTCTATTGTTATTTTGTTATTATTAGTGATGGCGGAAATGCTGGTCGAGCCGACCAGCTTTCTTTACTTTAGGTTTTGTGGCGAGTCATGAGAATAACGCTGCCAAATCGCCGTTTATGGTTGGAACTACGACGGTATGTGATCGTCTTCGAACCTCTGACTTTAATTCTTGATGAATGAAAACATGAGTCTGTCTTGCACCGGTCAAAGAATTTCACGGTGCGCGCGGAGGCTCATAGTGTGAAAACGCTTCGCTTTTATCAAAACTCCTCGTTGTCCCTTTAACTATTTAAGACTTATACAGTATTAACACAAACATTCCGCTTACTTCTGCTTTAAAATACATTTATATATTTAGTTTGTCTGTTTTTTCTTTTACTTCCATTAACCCGAGTCTGTGCAGTTTTCTGACAATTTCCACTCCAGCCAATCACTTCCTGCTTCTCTGATGCTGACAACACCTGCCCCACAAACACATGTATTTTGAAGCAGGGAGTTAAAAAGACAATATAAGATATATGGATTGGTGTTGATCTTATAGACTTATTGGACTGCTGCAGGGGGCACATGTTGTCTGTTACAACCCTATGGCTCCCTACGCCACAGGAGAGGAAATTCAGTTTGGTGGAGTGAGGTTGTATGAATAACTGATGCAGTCTATGGTGCCGACATGGGTTAGGGTTTGATTTAGCTCTCTCTGACAGTCCATTTGGAAATTAGGAGTTTCCATGGTCCTGATTTGGGATCAGCTTTGAAGATGGTCTGTCCTCCTCCAGTTTCTCATAGACTAGTAAGTTGTTTGGAAATGAGGAGCTGTCCCTGGTCCTGATTCTGGGCCAGTTTAGTTTTAAAGAGGCACTATGCAAGTCCGGTCGCTTTTCTGCTTATGCTACCCCTCTCTAGGCCATGTGCATTTGTTAACATACATTACTTTACGACATGTATATTTGTGTAGCTAGTCCTACCTGTGATAAACAAGAGATTACAGCTTATGGGGCGTGTTTATGTCGCCTTGTGCAGAGAGAGCTGGGACACCGGGGTGGTGTTGTTTTTCAGTCAAGACACACAATAAGTGACACAAGTGGAAGGGAGCTTACTGCAAAGCTGTTTAATTAAGGTAAAAATGTAGATTAGTTAAGCTACAAATCCTGCATAGATCCTCTTTAAAGCTGCTCTCTCTCCTATGGTCTTCCATTTGAAAATGAGACGTTGTCCATGGTGCTGATTTGAGATCTGCTTTGAAGCAGGTCCGTCTCACAGGCTCTTACAGCCTGCAGTTTGGAAAATTGGCATAGGCTGTGAAAGTCTGTAGGAATGAGGGGCTGTCCATCATGCTGATTTGGGATCATCTTTAAAGCAGGTCTGCCTCATCTACTCTCACAGCCTGTAGTTTGGAAATTAGCATAAACTCTGTAGTCTATGGGGGTGAGGAGCTATCTTAAATGCTGATTTGGGATCAGATTTCCAGCAGCTCTCTTCCCACATTCTTCCATTTAGAAATGAGGTGCTGTCCGTGGTGCTGATTCGACCAACAGCAGCTCGCAGCATCTTAACCGATCCGCACAGTGTGACAATAAAAATACACACTTAAATAAAATTGCAGGCTTCCCGGTGCTGTACATGTAATAATGCCTAGTGAGCTTATTGTGTAAGGCTGTGAGTACAACATGTTTTAAAGCTGCTGGCTTGGCTGAAATTCAGAGAGTATGAAGCAGCAATTGCTGAAACAACCTTTGATTGTTGTCTTCTATTATAATCAATTTCCACTTAGGAGACGGCGCGAGGTGGTGGTGAAGTGTACTGGTTAACACCACAGTTACCATCTCTGGACCTTGTACCCACGCATAGTACCTCCTCTCTCTCTCTCTCTCTCTTCCTCCCCCCTCCCCTCTCTCCTTCACACTGCCCTGTATTGATCTGTTGCTGGTTCTGTCTTACAGTACTATATCCACAGATATTTATGTTTGTAGCTGCTGGTCTCCGGTTCCCATTATGGGCTTGAGCGATAGGCACGGGCAGTGTTTCAACACCTCGCTGCTGAGGAAAAATGTAATATTCAAGAGACATGCCCTTAGTCAGCACTTCCTCCCCCAGGAGCTGGCTATGTAAAATGACCAGGGACAGCAAGTATACTGAAGCGTGGTTGTAAAAGGTTGAGCAAGAAGGGAAAAAAGAAGATTGCAAAGCCAAACCTTTGTTTAACTGTGTGCATCAAATGAGTCCAGTACTTTTCTTATAAATCAGGTAAAGAGGAAAGAAAAAATCTAAAAAAAAAAAAATCCAGTAAACAGACAATGCAACACATCATGGACATTCCAGTATGTACCGGCTTCTAAAATGCAGCAGAAAGGTTAGGTGTAATATTAAATGCTTAGAAAATGAAATCCTTGGCCCATCTCATGCCATCCATACATGACATTTTGCTGCCTGTGGGTTGGACTATTGATTTGTAACCTGCCAGTCATGAAGTCCTTTACCTGGGATTAAGATGAGAACAAAATACTCTATATTTTCTCTCTCACTTCCTCTCTCTGCCTCCCCCTGCCGCCTCCTCTCTCTCTCTCTCTTTCTCTCTCTCTCTGGGTCTCTCTGCCTCCATTCAGCAGCTCAGCTCTGTGCGAAACAGCCTCTGCACACTGGCTTTTAAAATCCTTGTTGGTACATCAGCTTCCTAACCTCCCTAACCTTGCTGACTGAGCCTCTGAGAGACTCCAGCTGCTTGTGTGTAATCTCTCTCTCCCTCTCTTTGTCTCAGTCTCTCTACCTCTGTCACACTCTTGTCCCTCGTTGAATATTTTTCAGGCACACACACACGTCGCATACACACACAGACACGTGCGTGCACACACATGCTCAGATTAGCAGGTGGACCACTTCAAAGAAAGCCAACATACTTGACATTTTCACCTTCTCAAATGCCCAAAGAAAATAGATGTGAATACCACCTCCGGGCTTCATCACGCTCCATTGTGCTCGAGTGTTCATTTGACTTGACTGTTGTTTTCAACCGCCCATACTGTACTAAGAATGGCACTGAATCTCTGCAGGTGACAGACACGGTGGTCCTTCTTTTTCTTTTCTTTTTTTTTTTGCTTCACTTTGCATTGATGAGTAACAGCTGATCCTGAACTGAAAAACACAATCTCCATTTTTTTTTGATGGGATTCCCACTGAGAAATGAAGTTGTATTTTAACAGTTGAGTTGTGGAATAACAAGTGAAAATAGAAATAGAAGACATACAGCAAGGCTGTAACAACTTCTTGCTTTAAGTGCTTGTCACTGCTGAAGGTATGGATTCAGTTTATGTTTTCACACTGCTTCTTTCTGTTCTCTGTCTGAACACGAAAGGAAAAAAACAACAACGAATGAACACAACTTTCTGTCTGTGGATTCCAAAGGTAGTGATAATGGACAAATACACAATCCTCACGCCTGAGATGAGGCACATAACTCTCTCTCTCTCTCTCTCTCTCTCTCTCTCTCTCTCCCTCCCCTCCAACACTCCATCTGTAGGTTCCCTCCATCACCACCAGGGGCTTTCCACACCGCGCCGTGCCGAGAGCGAGCGGCTTGCCTTGGCCGTCTCCTCTGCCTGCACTTATCGGAACGGAGACTCCAGACGCGCAGCGCGGTGGCAGACGGGGCGCACAGAGCGTCTGTCCCTCACATCCACACAGCACAGGGGATCCTATACCTTTCATTCCGGGGGAGAAAGCGGCAAGTTGAACACTCGCCATCGCCTCCCTCTGCAACTTGTCACTGCAAAGGCATTTATTCCCGACACAGGATAACAGAGGTAGGACTTTAATTTTTATTTTTTTGGAGGGGAGCTCTTGAAGGGGGGGCTTTAATTGAATGAGAAAGTTCACTGTGGCGGTGGCTTCGTCTTTTTACAAAAAAGCAACTCCACCGGACTTCCCCCTCCGACACCGCGCTGTGGGAGTAACTGTGCGCACTGCCACAGAGGGGAAATTGCATAAATGCACACACAGTGATTTTTGTGTGATTGTATTTGCGTGCGTGCGCGACATGTGCACGAGGAGGCAGGTTGGTGGCTTTTTTTTTTTTTGCATTTTCTTTCACTAAACCCATTTCATCTTCAGTCCAAGGCTGAGCATCAGCACAGAACTTGTTGCCACTTGGAGCACAATTAACGGCGGCGCGAGCGCTGTCGGTAATGAGCGCTGCGCAGGAGATCAGACGTGGACCCGGCCATTTGAAATGATTTAGATCGTAAACAGGCTGACCATAACGATTTTACAGTGAACTGAGGGATTGTGTCCGACGGGGTTACACGCGCCTGACTCGCCGCACGTCGATAATTGCGTCACATAAATTTATTGTAGCAGAATTTCAGTCAAATCTCTCCACTGGCAAGAACGGGCAGCTCCAGTTGTGTGCGCATGCATCTCGTGTGGCCTGGATGTGCACATTCTCCGTGTGTAAAATAATTTCCACCTACTTGTGATCTAGAGAATAAATGTACATAGCAGAAAATAAATGAATACAGCGAAGCATACATAGCAGCAGTTTCCTAAATGAAACGACAAGCGGTGTAAAGTGATTGAACGCACAGTGGGATGCGTTTCAGAGGACTGCAGCCACTTGATGCGCCAACAGGATGCATTTGGAAGTTGGATGTGTGCCACTGTGCACTAAAGCCATGCTGCTGAATGACTGGATGCAGACTTAAAAGCACAAGACCATCAAACAGTTTATTTTTCTTTTCATCAGGAAACAATGCCGGATTGGATTCAGTATATCCTCCTTTGTGCATAATCCTTCACAGATACAGTTGTTGTAGATTAAAGAGTGGCTTCAGAGAACAAAAGGTGCTGTTCAGTCCGTTCTTTTTCTCTTTTCTTTATGTGGATCTCCCTCATATTCATATTAACAAAATTCCTTTAGTTTCAGTTGCATTTTTTTTTTACCTTCACGTGGATCTAATGGATGTTCACTGATTAAATTAGCTTCAGCAGCAGTTTCTCTTCTGTTTGCTTAACACATTTTTTTTTTCTGGAAAACATCCAAATTTTGTGCAACATGCAGTTTCTCGCCAGTTACTGTTTCTTTGAATTCTGCCTCTCTCTCTCTTGACAAGCTTTCGTTGTGCTTTGTGTGCCACAGAAATGTTTTTAAGTTGATTTATGAAACTCAACCACCCAAATAATTTGTAGATGTGCCATTTACATTTATTTGAACATCATGTGACATTTGTTTAGTTGGGCAAACAGTCGCTGATGAGATAGTAGTAGAAGCTCCTGCTCTTGTTATAGAAGAAGCTTCAATGTGATGCAGCTCTCTGACACTGCACTACCACACTTACATCACAACTACAAGATTGATCAGATTCTTTCCATCACCAACTTAATATTTGTTTTGTTGGAAGGCAGACCCTTCATCTCTGTGGTATCTGAATGAAATACAACCTATTCCCAATAGGAGGACTGTGCGTATATGTGTGTGTATGCGTGTGCACGTACACTTCTTATTGAAGAATATGATTTGTGACCGTGGGGTTACAGTACACTTTAAGCCTGGATATTACTGACTGACCTTGGCTGAGGTTAGAAACGCTCAAGTTTACTCCTTTAGGGTGTCTGCGTTGTTGACTGAGTGTGTATCGGTGGGTGCACGCACGCACATGTGCTTGCATGTGTGTGTGTCTGTGTGTGAACACATGGGATCTTTGCGTGCTTGCGAGACTGCTGGCATGCTTCAGTTTACCATTTATCCTGAGCTAATTGGTGTTTGGCAAAGTGAGAGGAATGCCTTTTACCCCAAAAGCCAATCAATGACTTTAATTTTCCAATTAGACGCTCATGTGTAAGGAGTCGGGCACAGAGGCAGGACCTCTGGGTGCAGGACCCTGACCCTTTATGACCCTGTATTTGGAAAATTGATTTTGCAGGTCACTATATTTGATGAAAATTGGTTGGTGTAGTGATCAGCAAAATTTATGTGTTTGTAGTTGTCTGTAGCATTAACAGGACATTGTGTAACTTCTCCTGTTATCTATTCACAAAAATCGATTATTTGGTTCAAAAGTATGTTTTTCATTAATCAGTAATCCCCCCCCATCAACAAACAGAAGTGTTCCGGTAAGCTCTGAATTTGCCATTCATATCATTCATGATATATTTATATATATATATATATATATATATATATATATATAAGCTGGTGTTGAAAATATTTCCAGAAAAGTAAGAAAGCCAAGTATTCTCTCATTATTTAAACAGTAATCATAATGCCATTCAGACATTTCTGCCATTCTGTGAAAAAATGTTTCATATTTGACCACATTTGTGAAATTCCTCTAGAGTGTAGTGGTCCTTCCCATTGTGATGATGTTGAATTATTTCTCTATTTACCAAATGCATCAAATGTTTGCTTGCTTGTCGATCATGGAGCAGTAGGAGTTGTGGATTTTGTTACAAAGCTTTATAAACATGTTTTAATACCAGGTGATTACAGACACACATACTTAACCCACACATCTTAGCTGGTAGGTGGTAGTGAGTATAAAACCTGTTCTGTGCAAAGAAAAAAAGGGGGGAAGGAATAAATTTGGCATCTTACTGTCCATTACAAACACGTACTGTATCTGCTTTGTATCCAGGACTCCTCATTTATTCAGCTGGTGGTCTAACCAGCGTGTACATTACAAGGGCCATGTAGCAGTAACCCAGATGGCAGAATGGGCTGATTGTGATTTATGTACCAAAAGTGAATGCATTACTGTGAGCTTCTGGAGTCAGTCCCAATTCCAGGCAGCCACTTTTACACGTTTTCAACACACACACACACACACACACACACACACACACACACACACACACACACACACACACACACACACACACACACACACACACACACACACACACACACACACACACACACACACACACACACGCGCACGCACACATAGAGGTGCACACACAGATACAGACACAGACACACACAGACACAAGTTATAGATACACAATCCAAAATTGTACTTATACACAAAACTTTCTTAATACTCATGTATGTATGAATAGTAAGTCATACTTACATGTACTCTGTTTTCTCTCTCTCTCTCTCTCTCTCTCTCTCTCTCTCTCTCTCTCTTTTCACCCCCCCCCCCCACCCCCCTTCTCTCACACACCCATACACACACGCATCCCTCCTGAAAAATCGTTTAGATGAAGCAGTCCACCGTTGTGAGGCATTGATTACCGTTTACCAAGCTGGAGCATAAATGTAGTGTTAAAGGCGAGATGGCCTGGATAAACAGAGGGAGAGAGGGAGGAAAAGATGGCAAGAGAGAGACAGCGAGAAAAGGGAGTGAAAGACAAAGAGGCAGATAGATGGCAGTAAAGATGACAGATACAGGGGCTGAAGCCGAGGATCTTTATGGCCGACAGAGGAGACCGATTAGGCCAACTAACTGATCGGGACGTGTGGTTGGATGCCTGGTCCATTCCCAGCAAGCCAACTACACAAGCACACCTGCACACACAAACACCATCACACTCCCCGCCGCTCACACCTGCTGTCTTGACGGCGGTCAGGGACGGCCAGCCCTTAGTCACTTCATTACCCCCTCCGGGCAGGGACTGCATCAACCATATTAACTCTTAAGCTCTGTGATGGAATCGCTGGGTAGGAGGAGACACAGAGCTGAGGGCTGCGGACAGACTCCATGGGTGATTTTCCAGCCCTGTTTGCACCTGATTTCAAGGGGAGGGTTACAGGCAACACTTTGATCAAACAATTTTAGAGCACTGTGGCTTTGCTGAGGAAACTCAGATAGTTTTTTCTATGCTTTTACTTGTGATGAAACAGGCTACAAATACAGTTTGTCGTCAGTGTTGCAGCCGCTTTAGAGGTTAAACTTCTGTGAGGCCATCCTGATAGCCGGCTGTGTGCTTCACATAATCATTACCTTCATGTTTTATTAGTTCTGTTCAATTTTATTTATACAGTGTCAAATCATAACATACATCACCTCTAGGTGCTTTATATGAGACAAATCCTCACAGCCCAAAGAGGAACCCATTAGTTCCCCCTGTGAACGAGCACTTGGCGACAGTGGAGAAAACAATCTCATTCCAGTTGAAAAGAATAGTTTGACATGAACAGCTAGTTCTCCCCACCTCTACATTTTTCATCATAACATCTTTCCCTTACATCTCATTTTAAACAATTTCTGTCAAACATAATTCCAAAAATAACAAGTTGTGGTCTCACAGAGAGTATGTGCTGGAACTAATAATGTGTCAATTAGTAAAATTTGGAGGTGCTGGTTGGATAGATACCTGCCGGCTCTAGCTGCATATTTAATGTCGCCATAGAGACGTGATAGTTCTTTTGATCTTACAGAAAAAGTATTCTTAAAGGTATACAGAAAAGAAAAATGAATCTGATTCCACTATGGGTCATAAAATGAGTGTAATAACTCATCTATCAGACGATGTAGACCAAACTTTGTGCAAAATTCTATTTTTGAGTAAATCCTGGATGAAAGTGGAGTAGTTTTTTTTTGCATTGGATAATACAGGCACACGAATTATGCGTCACATTGCTCACGATTCATCAACCACTGATATTGGATCCGTCACTGTCAAGACACACACACACCGAGCTCGGTCTCGCCCCAAACATTGAATATCCCCCTCGCTCGATAATGACCAATCAAATTCATTTTCCTTACTCGGGTAAACTCGTGAGGCAACTTGTGAAAACTCGTAGAAGGAGGCGCGACAAACAGGACAAACGGCCATTTCTGAACACCTTTAATTCTTGAAATCAGATGTAATAGTAAAAATACCCGTAGACATTTATAAAAATAATAATAACCATTTAGGTGCTGGAAGTCATTTTCTCACTGCCAAATTCAAATTCAGTTTGGGCAGTTCAGTTCTAGAGGTGCTGATACAGTTAAATGCGACCACTTTATGTTCACCTTCTATACAAGGTGATTTTATATTTACATTTGAAAGCAGCTCAAAGCTTTTCTCTGTGGGATCCTCTCAAAAAAAATAATACTGCATTGCACTGGTTAGATTCACACTTTTAAAGGTTACAGGCAGAATAACACTGTAATTCCCACTGCAACCAAAACAACAAAGAACTGAGCAGCAAGAAGAGAACGTGGACACTAACAAGATTCAGACAGCTGTTGAGTCCATCTGTCCTTATGATGCAGTGAAATCTGTTGAAAACCATCTCGTCTGCCATTCAAAGCCAAAGGATTAATATTATTAATGGCAAGTTCAAACAAAATCTGAATACATGCATTCAAATGTACAGTCATGTCAACTACATGGACTAATCAAAGGGCCTTTTGGGCAGAGACGAGCCCTTCAAGCAGACTAATGCTGAGCTGAATTATTGTAATCACTGCACCGAAGTAAAAGAAAATGCAACATGTTTTGGGTAAAAATAAACACGGCAACATTTTGTTAGTCTTGATATTCAAGGTCTTGATACTGTAGCATCAGAGTATTTGTTGCTGCCAGTCTCAGCATGGTACTGGAACACCCTTATGTCACTGATTGTGGATCAGAGAAGGAAGATAATTACCGGTACAGTACGTGAAATTTCCCTGGCTGTTTAAATCACAATCTTACCTTTTCTACACTTCTCCCCCTGTGCTTCAGAGATGTACATACTTGTAGCCTTGTTTTACATGTCGCACTTGACAGTAAAGCACAATGTTGGTAGTGTACTGTTTGTCTCATTTCTCCTTGTGCGCTGTTGTTTGTTCCTCTTGTCTTTCTACTTAATGTGCATGATTTCCTGGAGGCAGGATTCCATCTCTGGTGATGGGATCCAGGTAGTCAATCTGCCTCCCGTAGCTAGTCTGCTGGTCTAGGTTTGTGCCTCTTGCACTGAAGTGGGAAGAACAACTGATTTGTAAACAGGCAGTTCTTCACCTGGATGTCACGGTTCACAAAGACTCTTCCTCGGAGTTTGGCATAACCCCACCGGCAGGGCTTATGCGGTGGTGTATTTCTGCATCAGTGTCGGCTTTGGAGGGATGAGGCCTGCCAAGGTAGGGAAACTCATCCACATTTTTGAGGCTGAAATATTTGATGTGTATTGAGACACACAAACGTGGTGAATCACCGCACACATACAGTACATGCACACAGATATAAGAGTATTCTTTTTTTTTTTTTTTTTGTACGCAAGGAGATTGAAATGAACAAGGGATTAGAGGTGATATGCAGAAGAATCAGTTATTATCATATCGTGTTGTGTTTGCTCCCATAAGATTTATGCATGGAACGCAGTGTGAGAGGAGGCTTTGGGGTCATTTTAATAAGTAAACAGGCTACATTCAGAAGTAGTTAATTTTATTCCCCGCTTGGCAAGTGACGGTAATGCCAGTAAATATGAGTTTCATTCTGTTTGACAGGGGAAGCTCATGTTTTTTCAGCTCTTGTCTCATCTCCGATTATCTACTGGCAGTATAAGGTGACATTTTTGCAGGCTGAAGATGCTCATTGACACCGAGTGTCCCTGAAATGAGATTTATGATGGGCTGTCACTTTCAAAGACTAGCAGAGTGACTCAGGTACAGCCATCATGGAAAAGACCTATCTCTCTGCAGTTCTGTGGACCTACAAACTAGATCCTGTTTATTAAAATCAGCTTCTTTAATGACTTAGTTATGTAAGTTTAAAGCTGAGTGACAGATTCTTTTTTACCTTTGTGACTAAAAGTGCATTCATTAGCATTTCACAAATAATGAATGACATTTTTCTTTCCTGTAGTTTGTACATGTAAATTTCTACCTATTTGATAGGTTGTTTTAAATTCAACCTGTAAACACACACACAACACAAGAGGCACTGTGGCTCAGTGGTTAGATATGATGCTCGGAGCAAGAGGGATCCACACTCAACAGTTCGCTCCAGCTGTCCCAGTTACCTGCTGTAGTTTGAAGTCGTGCATGTTAGGCTGGCTAACCGGAGACTGCAGATTGTCCATAAACGTGAATGTGAGTCTCTGTGTCAGTGCATCTGTGAGCTGGCAACTTGTCAAGGGTATTTTACTGCCTTCTCTACAATCTATGCTGGGACAGGCTCCAGCACCTTGTGACCCAGAGTAGGAATAAATGGATAAGACAATGGATTCATGAGGAAACATCAATACACAATTTGTGTATTTGTCAAAATTACCCTGCAAAGCTTTTCATTCAGGGTCTGGTAATTCAGCCTAGCAACAGACAGTTGGCTCCCGTGAGTGACTAATACAGGCTTTGGCTACTTTTCTTTGTCTTTGTCCTCTTCTGTCTCTCTCTCTTGCTCTTTCTCATCTCTCTCTGGCATGAGTTTAATCTTGTGGCTGATGAATGGCTCTAGCATAATGACATTTGGTGTGTAATACGGAACTGACTGCAAAAACATAGGGATTTTTTTTTCTTTGTCTTTTTTTGTCAGAACATACAGCAACAATCAAGTCTAATAATCAACACTTAAGAAATTAGCAAAAATGCAATGTTTGTGTAAAATGAAAAATAGGTACTGTTGTATAACATAGATGTCATAACATGGGAAAAGTGCCATTGGTTTTATTGACGACAGTAGAAGATTTTTCCCTTTCTGCCTTGCAGCTATAAATACAGGAGGTGATGAATAGTACTGACAACATCATAATATGCATTTGGGTAACACTTTATAATAAGTACACACTATTAAGCAATAGTTAAGCATTGAATACAGAATTCATCATTTATAACACATGCATACTCATTGGTACGTAGTTTATAAACACAGTTAAAAATGTTTTACTCATCATTGATAAGCACTAACTGTATTTATAAACTACATTCATGCATTATAAATGAAGAATTCAGCATTTATTAATGCTTAAAGGTATAATATGTAGGAATTCCCCCCATCTAGCGGTGCGGTTGCATATCTAAACGTATTCTTGATGTTGCATTCACGTGAAATTGGGCAGACGTCAGACAGACAACAGACGCTGCATGTAACAGGATAAACAAGCGTCTATGTAAACAAGTGGTCCGCCAGCACAAGGCAAAACAATACAAGCCTGAATATGTTGTCATGGTGATGTCGTATTGTTTACCTGACCCACGTTTTACCGTCTTTCTCTCGTCGAGTAAAATGACATCCGGTTGGTTTGCCGACGGCCGTCTGCCTGACTGCACCTGAATGCAACATCAGTGCGTCCGTCCTTCCTCACACTACACAGTGGTGACAATTTTAACAGGCGCTACCTGGAAAACTTTCTCCCCGAGCCGACAGCTCCGCTGAGTTTCTATGGTTACCTACGGTCACGATGCCACTAAATGTAAAAAATGGCGATGCAACATGGCCGAATCGGTTCCGTGCGCCCCCCCCCCCCCCTTATGTATTTGTAACGACTTGTAACAACTCATTCTAAGGTACGAGAAAGCTTTCATTTGTATGCGGGTGTGATTCGACTTCAGTGAAATACGTATTTATGAAAGCAATATTTGATTTTTGCTAATAAAAAGCCAAATAAGTTACATACTGGGGCTTTAATAGTGTGTACTTATTATAAAGTGTTTCCTGCATTTGCATAACAGAGGACTTAAGGAGTTCCAATGTTATACTAGCACTTGCACTGTGATTATTCCTAACATATTATTGTATATGGACTGACAGAGAATAGCAGGTGTGTGGTAAGTAGCAGCTTTAAGAAATACTGTATGTCTGCATGGATATCATCTTCCTTCAAGCAAGGTAATAACTCTTATTAGAGCCCTTTCAGGGACTCCTCAGGACTTGGACTAAGATGTTTTCCGGTGTGATGCTGTTGCCACCTTGCAGAGCCGTGATGGAAAAGACATCTTTAAATAATTGTGGGCAAAGTGATACTGAGATTTTGTGGAGGTAATCTCTGACAGGCATGAGAAAATGAGCCCCTTATGAAGTATGATGTGATTTAAAAATTACAAGTTGGGTTGCACAGTGGAATTTTCTCCAGTGGGTGAGGGGTGGATGATTGAATAGTTTAGATATGAGTGCATGGTATGATGGTTTTATAAAATACTCCTTGATGTTTTTTCCTCTTCGTGCCACCCACTGGCACACATACACAAACACCGAAAAGGATCCAAATTTTTAAGTTTTCATGTGTTTGCTGAATTATGTATTGAGAACACACTCTTGGGGATAGTTGTACAGTCTTACTAATGGTATTAGCTTTTGCTGGGTAAAGCATGTTTACACACATTTGTGCAAGAAAAAAATACACATGCGAACACCAACTTGCACAGGGATAAGTGCATGAGCATGCACACGCACTCATGCACAGATACATCGCTCATATTTAGAGTAATGCATCTTGCCTCTATGCTAAAAGGTTCAAAAGTTTCTTCCCTTGTGGAAACAGTTCTTGCTTAAATTATGAGAACCTCAACAGCCACTGGCCGACTAGTTTCAGCTGTAACTTTGCTTTACACTCATACTATTCACTGCCTTTAGAAGGCATGATTATGCAAGGGAATGTCAGCGGTCATCGTTTGCTGACCTTTGCTCTACAGCCACCCTTCAGGCTCTCTATGATGACATAGACTGAGGTCAGTCTGCTTCAGTCATCACCCAGCATCACAGATTATGATCAGGAATCCATCAGTTGAGCTGTCGGTGCTGGACGACAAAGCCCTTGAATTGCCGATAATATTGAGTTACAGGCCAGTCTTCCCTTTGAGTAGGAGAAGCACAATCGCCACAATACCTCATAATGAAAGAGGATTTCACAGTAACCCTCAGACATGTAGCCAAGAGGGTATGAAAAAAGCGGCATTGTTAAAAAGTCTTGAAACTTTGACATAATCCTCATGGCTCCCTTGGACGTGGACAATGACAAACTTGCATAAGACTCGAATATCACTTACTCAGTGGTATCTCAGTGCAGTAATTGTTCTGTGAGCGTCTGGTGCCTCAAGTGACTGTCAAAATCAATACTGTACCAGCTGGCTGAAATGTCACCAAAATTAAATTCAATTAATGGAAACTGATGTGTAATGTGAAACATTTTGACAGTTTCTGAATTCAGGTCACTGTAATTGGAAATGTTGTGTACAAATCTTTTCCCTTTTCCTCAATTAAGGCTTTGGGGAGAAGTGTTCAGCCCATGCATTTGGAAATTTTGTTATCTGTTGCCCTTTCTTTTGTGTATTGTCTCCTGTCTGTCTGGCTGTCTGTCTTTCTGTCTCAGCCTTGTCTCTTTCATTTCCCATCCTTTTTTTGTTCTCATTACAGTACATTATTTCTGATTTGCTTCATGAAGTCTCTCCAGGTCTCTATCGATCTATCAAGATGAGTTTCATTATGCCACTCGGCCTCGTTCTTCATGTGTGGAGTACATGTCCTCACCATGTGAACATACTAATTCATGCTGGGATTGGCCCGCGCACAAACTGTGAACAGTCTAATTTTTGTTGGAAAATAGATGGACAGAGGTTACGTCTGCTTCTGTCTCGTGGTTCTTCTGGTCTCTTGCAACAATATGCAACATTTCCAACATTCTCGCCTCCGCTGAGCCCGGACCATCATTTGTCTGCTTAATGACTACAGAGGTGCCATGTTGAGTCATAGTGATGACATATTAAGGTTTATTCCACTGTCCAGTTTAAGCCCTGGTGAACGAGTGTAGCTCATAATATCTGGTTCTATTTAACCACTGCAGGTTTTATCTGCCTTCTGACCTTCCAGAATCTAAAACTGCAAAAGTCCCCTCATCTTTTTGCTCTCCAGGTACAAAAGCTCCCTACAAAGCAAAACATAACTGAGGAATTTCATTAGTAATATCAATGTTTCAGGGGTTTTAAGCTGTAGCTATAGCAACCATTTCTAGTTTAGCACATTTTTAAAAGCTGAACACAAGTATTAATTTAACTAATATTCATAATTTCCACATTCAATGGGCAATAGCAGAAAATTACATAAAGCGTAGTGATGCATTACCCTCCTCCAAAGTAGCAGGGTTGAATGTGGCCAGAATCTGAGAGCATCAGCTGTCATTTCACAGCTTTCCTGTGTCACTATCCTGTCCAAATGATTGTGTTCAAATGATAGCTGTATAATAAGTTTTAGTATTAGTAGCCCGCTGTATTAAAGTTGATTACTTATTAGTTATTACTTATTGAGTGTTAAGACAAATTATCAATTTATGATGATAATATTACTCATGCTTAAAATACCAATATTGCTACCAACCAAATTCCAGTTGAAAATGTGTCTGACACATGGTATGGTTTGGTATATTACCAAAATAATTACTTTATGTACATTATCAAAAATGTGAGCACACTAATAAAAGTGCACTTATAGGAAAATGCAGTCTTGCAATGATGCAAATGAAAATGGGATGGGTTTTACTCTTTCTCTGCTTAACTAATTTCACACGACTGAAATGATATAAATAGCATGTCTACAGTAAGGTTGAGAGAATAAGCAACTACAGTCCAGTCACTTTTTTTCTGCTGACAGCCTCACTAGTGTTATAATGCTGGATTAAATCAGTCATTAAGATATACACTACACACTATAAGCTGGCTCTCATGTCACTAATCCTCAGACAGCCTAGTGTACATAACATGTAAAAGGCTGCGTATTGATGTGCAGTTCAGCTGTGGTGATTTTTTAATTAGTCGTTTCATATGAAAGCCACTTTATCTAAATGACTCTTAAGTTAATTATTTGACTGTTTATTAAGGACAGAAATATTTGTCTTGCAAAAGTTGATCATTTTTCTTAGCAGCAAAGGTGGGAAGTATGTAGGAGTTAATATACAGTAAGAGTGCATGGAATAGATAAATGAAAAAACTAAACTAATTTATTCATTAAACTAACTACATTCTGCACTGTAGAAAATATAGAAGAAAGAGAGTTGATGAAGGCAAAGGATGACATGAGAAAAATAGAGTGTATATTTGTGTGGGTTTGTTTGACTGTTTAATATATTTCTAATTTTCCTGTTAATACTTTCTGTGGGACTTTCTTCAATATTAGAAAAAGTGTGCTGAGAACCCAATTTTCAATTGAAAGAACATTTTGAATTCTAATGTAGATATACCACTAGAGAAGTTTAAACACCTAAACTCGCTGCTCTGGGAGCAATGGCTTTTGTTCCTTGTACTTTCTTACCTTGCATAATTGTCTACTTTTAAAAAAGGTTGCAAACAAAGAAAGACTATATAATTAAGGGTGGTTAAAAAGTTTGTATGGCTTTTTGTTCCTATAATGAGCACACTGGGGGGAATGTGGTGATATCTGGTAGCACGGTCTGCCAGTTCCAGGTGGACTACTCCTGTGCAAATAAAAAGTTGCTGAAAAATGTATTAGAAAATCTTTCTGAGCTTCAAGGTCATAGTCACCCAAACTGTGTACCAGTACTTCTATTCTTAGAAGCTGTAAAAACAAAGCAGAAAGGAGTAAAAGACACAGGCAACAATGTCAGTATCAGATTGGATCATGTACTGCATGACACCCTCAAGAGTATGTTCGTTCCCAGATTTGCAATCCTGCAAAAACCTTAAATCTCTCAGAGGCTCAGCCAACAAAGTTAGTAAGGTTACAAAGCAGATCTGCCAAGACGGTTTGGAAAGTTCCCTCTCCAGTGAGCTGAAGCTCTTTTCACAGCGAAGTGTTGACTAGACTCTAAAACATAGATAAGTTGAGCTTTTAGATGAAGATTCATGGCAGTCTGACTTTGAAATATCTTTGAGCAGCTGCTGTGGCTGTGCCATTTTAAGCAGGGATGTACTCCCTTAAAACGCAGCCCCAGTCATCTTTACTCCATATACAGTACATAGCGCTCCAGCTGTATTTACATAAGGTGATTTGAAAATACCAGTCACCTGCAAAGCATGTAATACAATTCATTAAATAACTGAGTGTGCATGTGCATCGTGTTTTTTATCGGCCTCTTGAAATGGATGGTGGTCAGCTGGAAATTAAAGAAGAGCGTGACACAGTCTTAACACAGTGATGCTTGCAGTTAAATCTTAATTGCAGAACAGCAGTAGTACAGTCTCCAATTTTGTGCACAGTGCACATGTTTTTATTACAAGACGAGTGCTCATTTAACACAATTTTGGGAGACCATGCTCACATCTCTGAATGAGCAAGTGCATATGCCTCTGACAGCATCAGTGATTATGACCGCACCAGTTTAATTCACCCAAACACCCACAAGAAATTACAAGCTTCAGTGGGTTATGCGGTGCAAGTGTTCAAGGCGTTTTTATGTATTGTTTACACATTACTGAATTTGCTGTATCACATTATCTGTCTTAGAGAATTTATGACATGAAAATGTCACATCTGTTTTTAATGGTGCACAGCTGCATGCACACATATCAGTAATCCGGGGATACGCTGGGATTTGTACTGATAATACATATCTTTGCAAAGATTAAACTACTATGCGTGCATGTGGCAGTGTGCGTTGTGTGTGTGTATGTTTGCGTGCACAGTAGAGTTACAACAGTTCTGGGCCTGTGTCTCCTCTTTGTTTCTGCAGCATAATGGGCTTTGTAAGATAATACCCAAGAGACATAACAATACTTCTGAGCTAGGGGATTGTGAAGCCGTCCCAGTTCGCAGTGCTGCTTTGGCTCTGAGCTTCAGCTATGATTGGAAAAAGCTGCAAAACCTGGATTTACCGGCAAATGATATTAATCGCTGCTGTGGTCCTCTTCACTTCATCATGTCCTCTCTTTTCAATCACTTTGTTCTCAGTTTCTAAGCTATTTTCTCTGCACCTTACAATTCACTCCTACAATGACACTCAATGTCAGAATAGGTTCATCCTCTGCAATGTTTTTCTTTATCGCAGGAAAAACGAGGGATCTTGGCAGGATTCATTTTAGAAGTACCGGTAGTCAGTTTACTATCGTCAAACTCTTTATAGGATTAGTAGAAAAGGAAAAAAAGAAACATCATAACATAGAAAAAACATGTAACAATAGAAAAAGCCAATCTACTATTTAATATCTAAATAAAGAGCTACTTAAATGACAAGATAATTGGTGTGATAGGGCTATATATGAACCTTTACCAGTCTTTAACAAATGCTCCCAAATGGTAAATAGACTGCACTTTCCTAGTCTTAGAGACCACTGAAAGTGCTCTACTCTCTAATACGTCCCACATTCAGACTCACAATCATATATCACACCCACTCAGACACTGATGGAACAGCCATCAGCAGCAATTTTGGATTCAGCATCTTGGAAGGACGCTTCGCCATTGCTGGCGATTGAACTGCCAACCTCCTGATTAGTGGATGTCAAAGAGAAATGTTGACGCAGAAATAATTTTTTCTCCTCATAATCAAGTTATGACTGTTCCCAGCTATTATTCAAACAATCACAGCCTATAGCATCATACCATTTGTGTCAAGTACAAACTAAGTCAATCTCTAACTTAATTCTGGAGGTTTATGAAACGTGTAGAAATAAGCATATCCAATGCATGTGGTTGAAGGAAGTAGCTACTGTAACATTAGCATCCAGTTAGCACGGGGAGGAGGTGCTTGTTTTTCCAATCAGTACTTCAAACACGTGTTTCAAACATTTTTTTTATCATCCTTTTTGACATCCATATGCTCTGGAAGGTTTTGCTTGGAAGCTTTGTTGGATGTCAACAATAGTTAGCTAAGATAATAGAATGATGTCAGGATCTGTTTTTTGTGGTGGGGATACAAAAGGTGTACAGTACAGGCTGAGCAGTAACATATTTGTTACACTGGGTCTTAGAAAGTAGTGGTGGAGGCTCAGACACGATGGGGAATGTTTTTTGTTTTTTTTAAGAGTAATTGTTTATGTTGTTCCCAGATAGGAAACAATTCAGAATGCAAATTAGTAAAGTTGCTACTTCATTTACTCTTGATGAAGTGACTTCAAAACTGAAAACAAGCAGGTGAATCATTTTGCCTGTGGTTTTGACAGTTTGTGTCTAAATTAGTTTATCGCTGTAATCATGGTCTACACTGTTTGCATCCTTTGAGTTAAAATGTCCAATTTCCCACAGAAGTGCTTAACTTAATTAAGGGAACAAACGTCTCATTTCACATCATCCTTTTTCCATCTGAATTACCTTTACCTTTAATTATTGATATACTTTTATCTTTTCCAACTGGATGTAAAGATTTGTCATTGATAACAAATGAATATAACTCACCTCACACAACTGGAGTTATAAATGATGGCTTTGACAGCAGGATGTATCAGACTCCCCTGGTAATTGCTTTGATATGGGAGACGTTGCACTCTAGAAGACATTGAAATAGATAGCCTAATTCTTTTTTGTGAGGGATGCACTGTTTATTAGAGATCTATCAAGTGAGATGGGGTATTGCACTGTAACTCTGCAGCACCTGTGTTTATTTATTGCTCGAGCTTGATGCCTCGAGGAGAACAGTAATAGAACTGATAAACCGGACAATTATGTTCGGAGCTCCTTTAGCTTGTATCGATAAGGACATTTGACACTCAAACATAAACTGTCTGGCCTTCATTTCTCATGGCAGGTCATAGTTTAATTTACCCCACAATCTTATGGCAGCTAATTTTACACCTAGCCGGTCACTTTCTCAGCCAGTTAGTTTGCTTATCCAGCCAATTAGGATATTGAAGAGTCAGGAGAAGAAAGGTGAGATTACCAAGAAGCAATCCAATCTATTAGCTGTCCAGTACGTTCCATATCTTTGTGAATGAAGTCTGCAGTTCATTCGTCATTTTTTTTTTAAATGACTCAGTCATACACTCCTCCTGTCCTTCATCCCTCAATCCAAAAATCTACCTCCATTAGTGGCTCATTGGGCAACATTATCATCACATTATTGTGTTTTGTTTTGGTATGAGTCATCATCCCTGACAGATTTACAAATCCTATCGACCAGATAAGCATTTATTTTGCTTCAGAAGTCTCAGGACGTAATAACCCTCTCCTGTTTCTCCCCCCGATCTAATCACACTGCCTGATTGTTTCAATTCAACATTTAACAACAAGGAGTGAAGGCAAAGAAACAGTAGACCTGGTAGATTACATTCTTAATCTGTCACAATTTCCCGGTTTAAATGTGAGGTTGATGTTGAATGTGCGTTGAACATGCCAGGATATTGATAAGGCTTTAATTATCAAAACACTACATGGATGCATGGGGGTTGTAGTACAGTTTTCATTTGTTTTACATTCATAAAAGCTGAGATAACACAACACTCCCAGCTTGTTTTCCCTTCTTGGCTCCTAAAGCCCCTTGCACATCTGATCATGGGGATCATCCCTATGTTCCCCAGGTCCTATGTTCCCCACTTTGTATGGGGCTGGGTAACATAGAACCCTTTTTTAGAAAAAGGGTTCTATGTTCCCTGCTTTTTCCCAAAAGGACCCGCGGAACATGCAATTTTTGGTCCCATACCTGGAAGTGGAGTTGTAACTTTGGAGATTTTTGCCTTCTGAATGAGAAGTTGAGTTGTGACTTTGAGCGAGAAGTGGAATTGTCCCATTGGTTGGGTTTAGGCAATGAAGAAAGGAGTTAGTTGAGTTTAGTAAAAAAGACCAGGTAGAGGCTAGACAGGCCAGATAGATAGAAAGAGTCCAGATAAGAAGAGAGAGTCCATTGACCAGCAACAGCAGGGAACATGAGACCCTTTTTTTGAAAAAAAAGGTCCAATGTTCCCCGGCAACAGTGGAGAACATAGGACCCTTTTTGGGAAAAACGGGGAACATAGGACCCGGGGAACATACTGTAGTACCTACAGTATCTGTAGCTCCCTGATCATGAATGGACAAAGCTCTTGACTAAAATTGAAAGCTGACAGCTCACATTAAGTTGTAATTTGTAGTAGAGGAAATGGCTCTGTCTCCCAGTTCCCTCTGTCGTGCTAGCACAGGTTGCACCATGTAATGTGTTTTATTGTGTCTTAATTCATGTTTTTGGCTTCTCTTCAACTGTGTGCACTGTACTAGCTTTAAAATGCTAATTGTGGTTGGGAAATACGAGATGCCTTTTCCCTGAAATGCTGCCCACCATGCATTTGGCCCAACAGAGAAACACACGCTCTCTGTTTCAGCATTCATTTGAATTAGAAATGATATACCCCTCTTGAATCAACGGAATTCACAATTGTACTGGCCACCTACTCTGACTTCCATGGACTTCAAAGAGCATATTTGTGTGAATGGCTCCCAAGCTCAAAACTCTCAAACTGAAGAGGCATCATTTTTGCCTATTATCCCCAGCACACCTTTATTGCACTGCTACTGGTGGGGATGTGATTTGACAGACAGGTTCCATCTATATGAGTCTTTGCCCTTCTACCTGCACACTTACGAGGGATTATGTGGTGTTGCAGGCTTCATATGAAGTCTCAGCAATGGATTCTTGACTCTGTGTGTTTGTGTGTGTTTGTTTTCGTCTGCTCTGAGTGAGAATGTTTGATGCAAAAACAATGAAACACTGTTGACTGAGTGAGTGTGTGTAGGTCTGTGTGCCTGTGTGTGTGTGTGTGTGTGTGTGTGTGTGTGAGTGTGTACACACCCGGCTCTTTGTGATGTCTGAGAGGTTTTGGTGTCCACGGTGACTGGGGTTGTCAGTGTGAGTGAGAACTGAGCGTGCACCTGTCACAGTCCTTTGAATACGCTCACCACCGGTAGCAACAAGGTAGAACTTCAGAGTCACTTGGAGTCATTTTTGTTTGTCTGTAGTGGTAATAATGCACTGGCGACATGTCAGGTAGGTTCTGTGACCTGCACCTTCGTGAATGTGCCAAGCATGTCTGAACTTCTCTCTCCACAGTTGGGGCTGCAAAAACTTGAATGTGAGAAAAAACAATGGTCTGCAATGCATCTGCAACACAACTTGTGGCTTAAAGGGGAACTATGCAAGTCTGCTCGCTTTTCCGCTGTTTTGGTTACGCTCCCTCTCGCCCATGTGCATTTGTTTACAACGAAGCCTGCGAAAAATCAATAAATGGAGCGGTGGATAACGTTACATAACATATACAATGTTACGGCGCGTGTGTTTGTGTAGTCTTAACCGTCATAAACAAAAGATTACAGGTTACAGAGCGCGTTTGTGTGCAGAGACGAGAGCTGGGACACCGGGGCGGCGGCCAGGTACTACACTGATGTTGCAAGGTTGGTTTTCAGCCATGAGACGCCAGGTGAAGACAGAGAGCCTCCGTTCTCACTCATAACAAGTCACAAGTCATGTAGTTAACGATCACAATTACTCCGGAGCTTTTTAATTAAGGTGAAAATGTAGCAGAGCCACGGGAGAAATCCTGCTTAGTTCCTCTTTAAACCACCTCTCACCTCTCTTGAAATATGGATTATATAGGTCTCTGTTCCCTCATTTCACAGATATGAAGAAAAGTACATCAGCAGCAGCAGGGTGATGGAGACAGTTACACCAGGTTTGTTCTGGGCATGTTTCAACAAATTAGAGGTAGAAGTGGGGATGGGGAGGAAAGGGAGACTGATGAAGAGGAGTAGGGGAGGTGAAAGTGAAATGACAAAGTGGAGTCTACTGTAAATGTCACCTGCAGGCTGGTATAGCTGCAGCAGATTAGTGGAAGACAGTTTCAAATCACTGCAGTAAACATCCCTGTCCATCGTTGATCGTGTTGATTTTGAAGATAGTCTGATGTGAAAGCCTGGAACTACGTATAAGTGTTTGTGCAGCATTATGACATTTTATATTAGCACGTGGTACATTTATGGTACAAGACTGTTTAAGTTAGTTGTACACCTAGATCAACAATTTAATCCTCTACTCAATTTTTATTCTTCTATAATTTACATCCCTTTGTTGGATGATTTTGGATTGTATGTCTGTCCATCCGTTAATTTCTCATGAATATCCAATCTTAGTAACACCTTGAGGAAATGTCTTCAAAACTTGGCAGTGATTTTCTCTTGGACTCAAGACTTAACAGATTTTTATGGTCAAAGGTCAAAGGGTAAGGCCACTTTCACCCCACAAATGTGATATCTCAAGTTTGCGGCAAAAGGTCAAAGTCACTGTGATTCTACAAAACAGGTCTCTGGCCATTAATATTTAACATTGAAATGGTCAAAGGTCAACGTCTTTGTAACATCTTATTCCGCAAAACACTTCTGGCCGTTATCCAGTGCTGTTCAGGGAGTTTGTGACCATGCTTTCTGCAACTTAGCCAATAGGCTACTGTACTGTGTAACCTGTAGCCTGCAGAACAAATGATTGCCTGTGCACAGAGTGAGACAAGCTAGATAAAACATTAATAATGGGTGCCTTTAAAGGAGGCCTTTAACTTTATCTCAGCTGCACTCTCATCAAAGTTTTTGTTCTAGGTTGATTTGCTGCAGATGGCTGCTGCTGTAACAGTGGCACCGGGGGAATATGCTTTACTTCCTTATTTATTTATTTTATTGTAAACGGAGATACATTAATGCTGTAAATGACACAGATTTTCCATTAGATCCAAGTGCAATAATGGGCACACAGGCAGGCTAAAGTAAAGTAAGAAGGATTTTAGAAGTTCTTTCTTGCTCTTCAAATAGATGTATCAAGGGGGAGCTACTGTAGAGTTTTTTCCCCCCAAAATTGCACCTCAGGGGGAAAAAAATAAAAGAGGAAAAAGGAGGAAGAGTAAACAAGCATGTTGTGAACCAAAAGACAGGAAGCAGCTTTAGAGCTCATGCTCTGCTTTCAGCAGATGTATCAAACCTTGTATTTGTGCAGATGAAACTGTCCCTCAACAAAGATCCCAAAACAAATTTGCTCATGAAATTGCATAACTTTGAGGAACAGGATCAACGAAAGATTATGTAAACAAGCTACAGGGGCTTTTGAAGCTCAAGGCGGGACTTTGAGTTTTATGACCTGGATAACAGTGAAGCTGGAAGTCTTGAAATCCTTCATGCAGCCACTTTTTTCATTACTTCTAGGGCATCGGAAAAAGTCAGCATCAGAAAGCCTTCAAAATGTACTGTGTAAATTAGCACACCAACTGTTAGTTGTTCTGTCAGTTACCCGGCATCCAGATGTTTACCATTAGAAAGAAAACTAAACTCCTGTTTGCCTTGTCCAACAAAGCCATATGTCTCATGGCCTTAATGGGAACTTTGTAAGTCGGTCTCTCATTTTTATGTGAAATCATGGCTGTACCCACCAGTGTTGTCACCTCAGTCCATACCTTGGCATTTTCTTAGATGTGTATAATGAAAGTTTATGAATTAATAACCCAAATGAACTCTTCTTTGGTGAATCTGGTTGTGTGGTGGTATAGGTGGCAGTGAATGATCTTGTCGCAACTATGAAATCCTTACTCACCGTGGTGATTCTCCATCATGTCAACTAACCTGACAGGCAGCTGAAAATGCTGGACCGTGATACAACTTGAAGATTTCACAAGTGGATTGCTTGTAGTTCACTGCCATTCATCACACATTGCACTGTGGCTGTCCATGGTGATGCTGGCTAGCTAGTTTCACTTGAATGAATAAGCTAACTTTAAACTTCCAACAAAAGCCAACATACTAAATTCATTCATACAGTGACGTCTGTGTAAAGAATTGAAATGCATATCACTGAGGTGCCCCCATGTATTTTTATGTTCATCCAAGTGGAGGCTGCTAACATTTACATAGAAATATGAACTGAGGCTGTGTTTACCTTGTTCACTGACACAGATGAAAATGAAAAGACTGCATCAAAAAACAGTGAAATTAGGTAGTTTAAAATATCTTAAATCAAAAGAATGTATTTTTGCATTCATGTTGATATATCTGAACATTATGTTTTATGAACATTTTTATTGTTTTATTTTAAGTTGTTCTAAAAATAAGACTGAGATTTTCTGTATTTTTTAATATTTTCCCAATATAAGCTTTATTTATGGCTTTTATTTTCTTTCTTTTTGAGAGCAAAGTTTTTGTTGTTTTTATTTATTTATTCATTTTTTAACTAGATTAGCATCTTAACCCTGCACTCTACAACACAACTGACCTAATCACATTCACATTGTTGCCTTATTACCACCATAGTTTGAGTTGAGCCATACAGTAGGCCATAGGCTTAATTTAACAACAGCACAAACATGACAAATCTATGGTGCTATAATATAACTATATGTAAGGGATAATGTATAGTTCGGAGGTTGTTATGGAGAAATAAACCCCGACAGGTTGTATGGAACCCCGACGCGAAGCGGAGGGGTTTCATTCAACATGAAGGGGTTTATTTCTCCATAACAACCGACCAACTGTACATTATCCCGCTTATTACACGGTTTACGAGTGAAATAATTAATTTGAAACATAATGTTGACCAACATACGACTTTCATCGATTTAAAATTGCATTTAGCGAATCTGCAAGACCGGTCACTTCCGCTGTTTTTCCGAGCCTCCTCCCGTTCGTGCATTTGAAGCCTTTGATAATCAATCAGTGGATCGATGGATTACCATACACGTGTTACGATGTGTGTATTGTGTGTAGTCGTATCTGTCATAAACAAGAGATTAACTTTACCGTTTACGGGGTGCGTTTGTGTCGCGGAGCCGCGGTGCCACCGAGACGAGAGGAGAGGAGCTGTGACACCGGGTCAGAGGCTCTGATGCAGGTTTGGTTTTCAGCCAGATGTGGACGGAGCCTCCACTCTCCTTCTAACAGGTTACAAATCATTTATCTCTAACATCACTAATAGTCCGAAGCTGTTTAATGACGGTAAAAATGAAATATAAGGTAAATATCCTGCATAGTTTCTCTTTTCTGTACTGCGCTGATCAGAGCGGCGTCCCTAGCAACGGTCTGTTATACTTGACGACGGTCCGTTATACAGAAATAACAGACCGCAGAACGCAGCGCTGGACCAATCAGAGAGCAGGATTCAATAGAGCCGTGTAATAAATTGTATAAATATATTATCGCATAAAGTACATTTTGCTTACGTTTCTTTACTTCTGACACATCTGTAATTTCACTGACATGGTTTTATAGCTCTGCTTTTTTCCACTCAATGGTCTTAAAATGCCATATGTAGATCAGGAAAATCTATCTTTTTACAAGGAGCATGCGAGCAACCCCTCTAACAAGCTCAGGTTCTGGACATCGGTATTTATAAAACTACATTCATGAGTGAAATCCAGATATTGGGCTCCATTATATGTCTCTCATTAACAATCTCTGTTACACATTTCCTATTTCTTGTACGTTGGCAGTGATAGCGTTTATGAATCATTGGTTGTTAATGGGACATTGACTATTCCAGTCACAGCAGGAGAGGGGGGAGGGGGCAGCTGGGAGTCCCAAGGGGACTCAGACCCGTGGCAGATCCATTATTCATGGTTCACCATGGGCTTGTAGGGAACACTGACACCCGACCTGCCTAAATCAAACAGGGCCAGTGAGTTTAATGCCCCCGGGGAAATGTGAGGCTCAGGTAAAGGTGGGAGTTGAGGGTGGAGGGGAGCAATGGGGGAGATGGCGAGGGTCCGTTTAAATGGAAAGGGAGGAGGGGTGAGGAGGAAGAGAAGAGAGGGAACGGCCCTCTTCTTACTCCACTGACTCTTGCTTGAAAGCTGTCAACACAGTAGCTGCAGTATCGGTCTCCCTCACTTCAATTCTTTCTTTCTTTCTTTCTTTCTTTCTTTCTTTCTTTCTTTCTTTCTTTCCTTCTTTCTTTCCTTCTTTCTTTCCTTCTTTCTTCCTTCTCTCCCTCTCTTTCTCTCTGTCTCTGATCTTGTTCAACAGCTTCTACTTCTGAAGCCTTTCATGTGCAGATACAGTACATTACATAGGCTACATTGTGTGGTGGAAAGTGGAATGCGAGTTAACCCTCTGCACACCCCTCCTTTTGTCTCCTTATCAAAGAACTTAATCTCTTCACCTGAAAGAAAACGAAAAACCTGCTGTATATGAATAATACCAATTAGATGAACTGTGAAAAAGCTACAGTGTTGTATGAATATGCATAAACATGTAATCTGGCAAAGAGCTTGCCTTGACGACATTAAGGGATCACTTAGCCCTCAGAGTGGATGCTTAACTGCTGTTTGGGAAATCAGTGAGACCTCACTGGTGTCCGCTGTGTCATTGCTATGCAAGAGGTTTAGTGGTTAGGCTCCATTCAGTGCCCGAGCCAGTAGGTGACATGGTATTGAAGCTGAGCATTAAATACCCAACAAGGGACTCGTTTCCTTGCATGCACCAACATTAGTACGAGTTAAAATCATAGAAATCCTGAGGAAATCTCCACTGCTAAGAACAGCACAAGTATTGTTTACACAAATATTCTTTGAACCTACAGTCTGTGTCTCATTAAATGCGATAGGCAGTGAATACAAATATCTGCATCATATTCATGTACAGTAGAGAGGTTCTGCGGCTTCATGAGACAAAACAAACGTATAAGAGAGGCCATCTTCTTTGAATTAATTCCCAGCTCATATTGTCACTGAACTGGGGGAAAAAAACACTTACCAGCAAATACCTTTAAGTGAAAATTTCCCCTGATAACACTGATAAGGTTACCAACAGGTCATTACTGCCTTGTTTGTGCAAGTTGAGAAATTGTATAAAATCAGTGGAAAGCCTTACTATGGCACATTAATATTCTTTTATTTATTCTCTGCTTAGATATGGAATCTAATGAATCCAGAGACTGTTTTACTCTGCTCGTACATGATGCACAACTCATTTCCCACAGACAAAAAGC
The DNA here is from genome assembly GCF_045865225.1 of Trachurus japonicus. Lineage (NCBI taxonomy): Eukaryota > Metazoa > Chordata > Actinopteri > Carangiformes > Carangidae > Trachurus > Trachurus japonicus. The sequence continues at coordinate 34,944,382 of NC_140911.1, forward strand.
CCCTGAAGTCTCTTGTAATTACTTACAGAGATGTTGAGTTCCTGGGTTGCCTGTTTATCTCCTTCAGCTCAACACATCCCATGGGCAGACCCTTCCTGTTGTCACTACAAGCTCCTCAGTAATGGGTAGCATTTTCTTTGATCTTGCTACATTGCTAATCTAAGTCAGATTTCCTGAATTTGCTAATGAGATAATCATTAGCTTGTTTCCACATAATTTGACATAGCTATCAATAGTCAAAGCACACGAGCCTGAATCAAACAGGGGCAGAGAACAGGAAATAAGTTGATGCAGTTTGTTAAGTTACCTGTAATAGTCATAATTACTGAGTGCATTACAATGTGGCACTTGTGATTTCTTTTTTAAATCTTGTAGAAAGTTTGTTTATGCCTTGTATTTACACGGCAGAGAGTTCATGCGGGGAACTTGTCCCCTTTGTTGTCGGCTCTGTCTTGCCTAATGCGCGAGCTGTTTAGCATGCATTTTCTGGAGCATTTTGGGAAGACAGCCAGAGGCATTCAATGTTTCATCAAATCAGCAGTGTCACTTCATATTGAGCTTGTCACTGTAGCAGCTATGTTGCTTCTAATGGATATGCTGTATTGAACATACTGCAGTGTTAACAAGGTACCAGCAAAAGAAAAATTCCTTTAATTTAACCAGTTAACGCACGCTGTACCCCCCACGGTACGGCTCCAGAAGGTGGCGCTAGCATCAATTACTCCCGAACATTTTTTAACAGCAGCCCTTAAGCATATATATTCATGTTATACATTGTTAGAAAGCTTAGATCGCCCCGATCAATTCAAGACCACCCATGATTTTTTTGGTTGCTCACAGCCCTAACAGGATTAGCAGTTAGGTCGGCTAGCCGCTAAGCTAACGTATGATGCGTACATACCTTTCAAGTCTTCCTTATCCACAGCTGATCTACAGCGACCATCTTATGACACAAGACCGTTTGTACAGCTTGCCAAGTATCCATGCTTGTGAAATATGAAATCCGTTTCCTTCTAACCGAAGTATTTTCCTCAATATGTCCATGTGTTTAATCCAATGCGTAACGTAATACACGCGGATCAAAACAAAAACCGGCCCCGTTACCGCATTTTACGAGTTGCACGGCGATCTGTGACTACATGTGACTGAATGTTTACATCCGTGAGGTCTTCCTGCTTCAAACGACACCACGCAGTAGCCAATCGGTGGCGAGGATGGGCCGGGACATGTCTCGAAAGCCAATGAGGACACGTGACGATGAGACTGACAACGTGACTTTGATTGACAGCTGCTTGAGCCAATAGAAATTGTCCGTGAAATGAAGCAGATAACCTTTTAGCCAATAGTCTGAGGTTTTCAACGGTGTATGACACTACGCCATCACGTTTGGTTGCTGATAAACAAACCCTCGTGTATCCGACGTGCGCACCACCCGCTCCGCCGCATAGAAATACACAATGCAGATAGGTGTATAGTTCTATAATCCACTGCTTTTAGGGGTGCGCCCTCTACTGCGCGCCAGGAGTTTAGCGGTTGTATTTTTTTTGTTTCTTTTGGTCTTTTGACTTGAAATTTGGACTGCAGGAAGCCAAGACCTGTGGCTGTGGCCTAATTGTGTCTATAGCCTGCTGAGAGGTCCCTGAATGTCTGTACCCATGTCATTCTATAGGCAAACCTATGGGCGGGGAAACAATTTAATCATTCTAACCTTTGCCATTTTTGTCAGTAAAGTCACAGAATCAAAAAAACACCTTAACAGTAATCCTGAGAGTGTTACCTTTACAATGATACCAGGCACATCTCTGAATCTTAAACTATGTGGGATCTGTGCTGCTCACAACTTGGGCATGGCGTTATGGCAAAAAACATGAAAAATAGGGGCGTGCATTAAGAGGTTAAACTTTGAGAGAGTTGGAAGGCTCGCACTCTATGCAGATATGCAGCCGACTCGGCAACACAAAAGGCTGGAAAAAAGAAATGAAAAAGCAATCAGTGCACCAATCAAAGTTGAGAGGAGACATTTTTTTCAAGTAGTTTCAAATGATGTTTCATATGATTGGTTGACAATTCCACACAACAAATTGGCACAATCTTACCGATAATTTGGACAGAATTTTCAAGCAATTTTAGTTTGCTGACCAGAGGTCAGTGTGTGGCCAGACAGAACAAGGCAGAAAAGATTAGAGTGGTGGTGACCAGGTGTTCAGGTACTCTGCACCTCCACAGCTTGGTTCTGCTTATTGTGTCCAACCATTCAAAGGAAACTTCCTCGCCATTATAACCAAGTGATTGCTCTTTTGAGAAAGTTACAGTATGTCTCTGGAAATACTATTATAAAGAGTGCAGCCTAGACCTGTTAAGATTTGGTGCCATATAAATAAGGTTGACTTGACTCCTCTGCCTCTTTCCATCCATTGCCAAGCCTCAGATTAATGCATTTGACAAACCACTGAGCAAGAAAGGGCATTAATAGCTACTCAAAGCAGAGAGCTATCATGGGAACCCTTGTTGTGAGAAAATTACGCATCTTCAGACCCGCAAGGCGGTATACAAACTTCTACCCACTGTTTTGTAAACACTGTTTTGGCCAAGCCTGAAAAGGAAAGGGAGGAAGAGACTTGGGCTTTAACTGGCAAGACGAGGCGAGGCGAGGCGAAGGAGGGGGTCTGTTCCCTGGATAGATGGGTATAGGCCTCTGCTTCTCAAACAGCTTGTCCACAAAGGCCTAATCACCAAATGACATAATGATCCAGCTTACAGTGGCAGACTGACAATGAAACAGCATTCCCTTCGTTGAAAATCGCCATGGGTCTCAAACAATGTGTGTACACACAGTTTTGTGTGTGTCCATGTGCTTATGATTGTGTGTATGCTCAAACAAGCATGTGTGAGCCGGTGTGCATGAGTGTGTGCTCACACTTGTGATAATTTCTTTATGCATCTAGCTGAATTCAAAATATAAACACTTGCCCTATTCTCATGTGGTTAATTTGCATAAACTTGAGAGTGGTTCTGCTGTTTGATGTTATTCTCTACAACTGCTCTTGACAAATGACCACAAAAATGCTGCTGTGTTTACCAGTGTCTAAATACACAGTGTGTTTTGACAACTGTTTGACCTTCAGCATGTAGTCCTGTGGTGTTTTCGAGTGGCAGAGACATTAAAGGCTCAAGGTGAAAAGTGCACGCATTTAGTTCCAGGCTTTGAACAAAAATAATGATCAAAATGATTAAAAAGGGGGAAAAAATATTTCTAAATGCATGACACATTCAAGGGAATGGCGTGAATACATTTAGCTAATTAGCTTTCAAAATAAGAACTAGCCAAAACAAAACACTGTCTCCCTTTCTACCCCCTGTAATTTTAATGAGGTTTGTGAGTGTCTTATTCTAAAGGCTTATTTTGTTTTTTCCTTAATGAAAAATTATGCAGTGGCTTTACTGTATGCAAGTACTCAGATTTTCTTAATGCACATCTGATAAATATTGCTGGTACAGTATAGCTTTGCTTTACTCACAAATGCAATTATTGTATATTTACAATACATAGCTCAAGTTCATAAGATGCAGTTAGTCCTTGGGCCAGACCAGATACTGGTATCACTTGAGTGGGCAAAACCTTACCTATACTAAATTGTTTTTAGGGTCAATATAAGTAAATTAAAATATGATAGCCTTTTCATAGGAGCAGCTTTTTATTTATTTATTTATTTATTTTTCGCATTTTGTTATTTTCCCCTGTAGGGAGATTGTCATTAATTCCAAAAAGAACACAGACGGCCAATAACACATTAAATGTAATTTAACACTCTTTTTGGACATCACACATCATGGTCCTCTGAGCCGGAGCAAACACCCATGCTGGAAAATGGACCCATGGCCCGTTCAGCAACATGATGGGAGAGGAAGGAGAAAGGCCACAGTGGGAGAGAATGCCTCCAAGAACTTTATGGCAGGCCTCCCCAACAACCACAGGCCAGAGCGGCACCTGTATCACAGCCTCCTGAATCTGTCTGAGGCTGGAAGTAGCACAAGTAAGGCTGTCTTTACACTGCATGATTCAAGTGGCCCAATTCCGATTTTTTTCCTCTCAAGTGGCTCAGATCGGATCTGTAACATGAACGTGTAAACGGAACAAATACACATGGAATCGGATATTGTCAGATCAGATTCAGGCCCCCGTCATATGTGGAAATAAATCAGATACAAATCAGATATCTGCCAATACGTCTGCACTAATGGCACATTTCCACTGGCACGGCTCGGCTCGATACGGCTCGGCTCGGCACGGCTCGGCTCGGTTTAGTTGTGTTTCCATTACAACTGAGTATCACTAGTGCCACCGTGACATCATTTACACGGCGCCGAGCAACGCTCTAAACTCTGTAAATATATAACTTTAGCAACATTTGAAACATTTTCAGGCGAGAAAGTAGTCGTTTAGATCCCCAACGTGTTGAAAATCTGACAAAATACCAGCTGTTTACAATTTTGTTTCGACAAAGTCGGGGTTACTAAAGCTAGCCGTAGTGAGCAACGCACTTCCGGTTATTTTCACAAAATAAAATACCCGTTGCCTTTTATCATAAGGAAAGCCATTACGATAGAATTGGTGCTTTTACTTTGTAAACAGGAAGTGAACCTACCCTCGCTGTAGCCAGCTTTAAACCGCCGTTTTGACTGCTCTCGTCCCGTTAACGGCATTTAACCGTTCAATATGCCTTACTGGAGAGTCTGGCCAGCTCTGAGATCGGCCTGGTTCATTGTAAAACATTTATTTATTGATGTAAATGTGGTGTTTTCTGTGCGTACAGACCCCAAGGCAGTGCTGCTCTTCTGTCTAACCACAAACAAACTTCTGCTACAGCCACAATTGTTAGATTTCATCAATGAGACCAACATTTATCCCCTAAAAAGAGTTTAACCAGCCGGTGGTAAACCTCTAAAAGCCATCGGGTAAGTTAATTAGTGGTCGTTTTCTCCTCGGGGTGACGATGGTAGGCTGGCCGGCGGAGCACGTCAGGAGCCGGGCTGCTGCCTCTGTCTCGGTCGCTGCTCGGACCTGGAGCTTCACTTCTCCGAAAAACAAAAATGACACTCATCGGCCAATCAGTGGAAGGCAGTCGGCTGACGTCACGTTTTAATAACGCTTCGGCTCGCTTGGAACCAGGGCTGAGGTGATACCAAAAGTGTACCTGGTTGCAGGTACTGCGTGCTAGTGGAAACACGCAAATAGCGCGCCGAGCCGAAGCGCGCTAGTGGAAATGCGCCATAAACAGACTGGCGGATCTTCCCTGGCAATGCGTGTCATACGTCATCAATGATAATATTAATTCACGTGCCCACATGCTTCCCTGAACCTCTGTAGCCTGTGATTGACATGTGGGACTGACCTGGACTACCATGGCAAGTTTTCACAGGAATTATAGTGTTTCATTTTCATGGTGTCAGAGCGTCTGTTTTTGTCCAATCTATGCGGATTGATACGAGGGCAAGCAAGCGAGTGTGAAAAAAGAGAGCATGCGAGACAAACACCAGATTTCGTTTGAGAAAGGCCCAAAGTTGTTAAAGTGAGACTCACTAACAAGGACAAAACCTTTAATGCCCATTGGAGTGCACAATGTTGTTACCTGGTACAGCAGAATATCTGGGCTTGGAGGGAGAGCCTGAGCAACTTGAGCATCGTACAGTGAGGCAACAGACTGAGAAACTTAAAGGAAGAACCTTAGATTATCCATTGCGTCAAGCCCTGAGAAAAAAATACTTAACTCTATCTATCTAGCCTCTACACCAATTGAATAAGGTATTGGGAAGAAATATAATTTGTCAAAAAGTATCCTTAATTAGAAAATACATTGCAATGATTTAGAACTGACAATCGGCTAATTGAAGCTTATTTACACCTATACTAGATAAATTACTTGAAACACTACTCAAGGGTTTATTATGGCTGGCCAATAGTTCACACCCAAAGGAGAGGATATGATGAAAGAAAGATTATTGATTATGTGATAAATGCTGCCAGTCAGCAAGGTCTATCATATCAAAACTTAATCTAGGGGTGTATAGGAATAAAAAAAAAAATCACAACTAGAATTTGCCCTCCCAGGTGATACCGATATGTGAAATGTTGGGTCTTGGCCCAAGGACTAATGCTGCGTTCAAGACAACTCGGAAGTCGGAAAAAAACGAGCTCCGAGTTGTAAAAAATGAATTGAACGGCGTCGAACTCGGAAATTACAGGTCGGGAACTCGGGTATCATATCAGAGCCCCGACTTTCCGACTTGACGTCACGACAACATCAAAACATGGCAGCCCTCGTCTTAAACAGTTAGAATTTAGACATTTTTATTTATTTGTTGAGGTTTTAATGCATATTTTTGTGTATTATTGCAGTAGCCTATATGAAATACGTTTATATTAAGGTGTGATTGTTGTATGGTGTGAAATTGCGGTCCTCGTTTGTGACGGAAATAACGTTTAACTGTTATCAAGGCTGTAACATTATATGTGCACTCATCTGCGGCGTCTCCTCTCCTCCAAAATAAACATCATTTACTGCTGCATTTATTTTTCGTATTCAGCTATGAGCCACAATATGCCAAACTTCCTTCAGGTATCCATGTTTTTTTTCTCCCGAGTTCCTGCAGCGTGAACGCAATGATGTCGGAAGTCGGAAATTTCCAAAGTTGGGAATCCCGACCTCCGAGTTGTTATGAACGCACCATAAGTGGCCCAATCAGGAAAAAAGGGTGAGTGATGCTGTCAGTATTTAAAGGGATACGCCAACTTTTTCGTGTCTTGCCTCACTCCTGAGTCCATGACAAGCAGATAGACACCATCCTTTTGACTGTGCGTGCAGTAACAATGGAGATACAGGCAGAGCTGGTGCACCACTAATTAGCTTAGCTCAAACGCTGGAAGTGCATAGGTAGTGTTAGCCTGCCTCCTACCCGAGCCCAAATCAGCAGTCAGAAGCTGATTTCATTATATATATCACTTATATCACTTTATTGACATTTCAAACATTTTTAGGCGAGAAAGTAGCCGTTTAGATCAGCAGTGTGTCGTTAATTTGTCTAAATACCAGCTGTTTACAATTTTGTTCTGACAAATTCAGTGCTTTACATGCAGAAAACCATGACGATAGAATGTGTTCTTTTACTTTTAAATAGAAAGCTAACCTACCCTCGATGTAGCTAGCTTGAACCAAAATAAACCGTCTTTGCTTGAACCCTCCGTTTTGACCGATCTCGTCCCGTTACCGGCATTTGACCACTCAAGATGCCTTACCGGAGAGTTTTGTCAGCTCTGAGACGAAGATCGGCCCGCTGGTTTCTGTTTAGAGTTGCTGAAGAGTTTCTCTGATGACTTTAAGTGGAGGCAGGCTAACACTACCTATAGACGAATTCGGAGAACGTTTTGTGTATGCCGCCATCTTGCGGCGGCGCCATTGCTGCGGTGACATGTGTCAGTCATAGTAAACTGATTCTCTATGACAGCATCATAAATAGGCTGCATTTGTGATGTTTAGTGCCCCCCAGTAACTGATTAAGGTATCTTACATGAATACCGATATTAATTTAGTAATTAATCATTTGTTTGAGCGATTAGCAGGAAAGATTAGAGTAACAGGGAGATAAGAGACTGTATCATAAACGATATAACATACCGGTACGTTATGCATGCTGACGATAGCAAGCCAGCAGCGGGATATTTAATCATGTGGACAGGCTACATGAATAAGATTATAAAAACAACAACAACTTTTGCTTTGTTTTAGATATTCAAGAATATTTTATTGACCAGCTGGCCTCCGATGATCAGAAAAAACGTCAATTACAGGTCTCTTTTATGGTCAAAATGACCTGAGCTCCGGATGGGTCGGACATATTTTACACCGGCTTTTAGACGACCATGATCACATCATATTGAAGGGATCAGTGAGACATTCACAGACTGTCCACACGATGTGAAGGTAACGGTGAGAAGGGAGGGTAGCCAGGTTGTACAGGTCAGCTGTGACTGCATCGCTGGCGGCTGCTGCTGCTGCTGCTGCTGACACGCTGTACGTAACGTTACAGTCTAAACACACGGACACTCCTCCTGAAGTAAGGGGCTGTGTTCTGCTGATATTAGAGCAGTCGAGGACGGCACATGTCCTCCCAGCCTTCCTGGACATGTTCGCAGGAGAGAAAGGGAAGAGAAAAGGTCCACTTGCATTCAAATGCCCGCTTCGCGCACAGAGCCAACAGCTGCCTGACTGTGAGTTGTCACCGCAGTAATGGCGGCCGTTCGATTTCCGGTGACGTCGCCGAATCAGTCTATACGTATCTCCATTGTTACTGCATGCACAGTCGAAAGGATGGTGTCTATCTGCTTGTCATAGACTCGGGAGTGAGGCAAGACACGAAAAAAAATGTTGGCATATCCCTTTAAATCGTACCTTAAAAAATGCTTAATAAAGGTGTGAATGATATGTTCAGATTTTGAGCAACACAAAAATAGATATATTTCTCATTACTAACTGAACAAGAATTAAGAAGTCCATTTAGGTTCTGTAGCCCACAATTTATGACCAATACCAGCGCTCCCTGCCAATGCAGAGAGTAGTGTGCCCTTTATGCAGCCAAGTGAGAAGTGAGGGTGTGAAGGCTGGTGTAGTGAATGAGCCCTCAGCATGTCAGACTGTCAGAAGATTACATCCCATCTCAGAGAATATCTAATGATGACTTCTTTAAGCCTAACTTTCTTCCCCTGACTTTAACAAAGCTTTTTAGTTACTTAACATTTCCTGCACCACACCGTGGATGACGCAGATTTTGGCACTGAATATTTTGCGATTTTCTTTCTACGTTTCATGTGAAGTTGCTCTTCATATCAACATCAGGTGACATTTTCTCTGCACCCACATGCTTGAGTTTCTGCTGCATCTGATCATTTCTCCCTATTTAAACCACAGTTAAGAAAATATCTCAGACATGTATTCATAACTGGTTGCATATTGCCAATTTGCATAGCCTCCAGTGTTGCTGTGTGTACCTGTGGGCTAAACACCATTTTATTATGCCAGAACAATTCCCATAAATAGTTTCCCATAAACATCACCTCAAATACAAAAAAAATGAATAAATGTGGAGTGGAGAAACATGAAATGCAGATGATGCTTACACACAGGTGCACTACATGGTAGGGTACAACATGAGTGACTTTAAGAAAAATGCTTTATTGTTCAGTCACAAAGACAAGTTTGTACATGACTAAAATGACATCTACATGTAGATATGAGTAAGACACCAAATTTTCAGTCTTTTTCAAAATCATGTCGGTTTCATGGTATTTGACGCTTTTTTTGTTTTGTTTTTTTCATATAAAGGTGCGTTCACACCAGACCTTTTATTTTTGTCGCTGTCGCTTGTGTCACTCCAAAGAAATCGCTCGTCAGTTTGGCACAATTCAACAGATCGCTCTGATGACGTATGTCAAGCGATTCCAGTGAATTTCATCTCACTCGGAGTCGCTCTTTTCTTCCCGTTTGTATTGGTCCAGCACGGCTGACATTGTACCTGTTGCCCCCGCTGCACACGTTCAGGCGTTGTTTGTGCTCTCCACCAGTATTGCGGTATATAAAAAATTAATATCATAACAAAAATAAAAAACTGTTTTCGGTACGAACCGGTATACCACACAGCCCAAGTGTCGGACAGTGTGGGTTACATGACACATTTGATAACTGTGAAACTTGTGTAATAGGGCAATATGTAAGAGAAGCAGAAAAACAGGTCACAATTCAGGAACCGCTACATCCAAAGGATACAGCCGATGGAATCGTGGCCTTTGTAGCCACCATTGACCACAAATAACATACATCCTTGGCCACTGTCATTTTTGACACCATAATCAAGATAGTGATTCATCACCAGTGGCCACTGATGTTCCACCCATCGGATGCTTTGTTGCCCATGAAACATGGGATGCATGTCTTGACTGCATTTGAAAGAATCTTTCAAATGCGACAGCCTTGTTGCACTGCCATGACATAATCAATTTTCAAATGCACCCTTCGACTGGAGGTAGCCCCTGAATTGCGACACAGCTAATGTCAATGCAGGACATGATAAGACTGTGTCAGTCCATTGACAATCATATAGAGAGGGATATTAAAGCAGGGCTGCAGTGCATAAACTCCTCATTACAAAGATGGATGCACATTTGAGAGTAGTGGAAAAACCATGGGCACAAAACATATAGGCACCGGTCTATAGAGATGTGGAAAAAAATGAAACTCCACCATACACTTGACAAGTAGGTGAGGTACATGGAGGCCCAACACCTTAGCGTGACACTTTCTGTATACTCCCGCTATGGTAAATGTCAATTACAGTATTGATAACACTGAGCTAAAGCAGAGAGGTAGAGGTAGATAAATAGGAAGGAGATGATGGGTAAGTGGCATTGCCTAATAGAAACTGCACCTGGACAAAGCTGGTAAAGATAAAGAACATTCAAATTCATGGTGCTGATTGAATGATTGAGAGCAAGACTGTATTAGGGCCCATTCACATGGAACGTCTTTTGTGCGCACGTTTCCATTGTTCTCAATGCAGCCGCGCAAAATCCGAAGTGAAGCCTTTTTTTTCGTGCGCTTCCAAGGCGAATCCGAGATGAAAATATCTCAACTTTTTCAAATGCCGTACGCGCACCCCTTGTCATGTGATCAGAATTGACCAATCAGCTGCATGGACCTGCTTCACTAGCAGCAACAAGCAGCCCGGCTCTCAGTGCTTGGCCGCTTTCAGCAGCTCCCTCTCGGCGAGCGGCAGCTCAATTCTTCCCCGGTCCAGCCCGGATCTCTACTCCATAGCTGCCGTAGCAGCAGTGTGATACCAGTACATTTAACCGCATTTTTAACTTTTATTACACACAAGGTAGGGAGTTTACGTCTCGCCTGTCTCCCTCCTCTCCACACGGTGGTGAGTCCTCCGTCCAAACTGACAGACAGATCGAGCAGTGAAGCCGCTGAGAGGGATTCACGGTGCTTGAAATCTGATCAGCCCTGTGTTTACTTAATTCCTGGTTAAATGACAGAAGCACACTACTAATGTAAAAATGTGACACGCGCTTTTGGTTGCTTAGTAACGGCAGACGCGACCATGGACGCGAGCTCAGAAGCGCTTTGAAAAACGCATGCAAAACGCTCCAGCTGGCGTTCTGCACGCGTTTTTAGGTGCTCCATGTGAATGGGCCCTTAGGCTGGATGTATGAACACACATGCACAGCCCTGCTCAAGAAAATATATGGAGCATATTCACACATTCACACACATGCTGTACAACACAGAGTAGTGACTATAACATTAATGCAATAACTGGAGACATAACTGTGCTCTCACACTCCTTACTGTGTGTTTATGTGTTTGTGACAGTCAAACAGTGGAAACTTCATTTGACCTATGGTTAAGCCACGCCGCCCTCTAATCAACATTCTCTGACAGGTGCTATGGCAGGTGTCACAGTACCAGACATTTTGCAGAAGACCATTGATGATTTTTGGGGACATAAGGATCAACTGTCATCAAGAAGTCACCCAAAGGATCTAAACTATGCATTGGAGGGATATATTAATCATTTTAAGGTTGTTGAAAAGCTTCAATTACAGGCCAAAATTTAGAGGCCCCAGTGCAAGCATAATAAACCTCATCTTGTTGTCGGTCATACAGATTTCAATCAACACTCTTGCCCAGTTGGTGGCGAGTGCGCATATTAATTGGCTATTGTCTAGTGTTGATATATGACCCTGTTGGCTTCATATGGCAAAAAGTCACGGACACAGAGTGTCCTGCTGAAAGTCGACGTGACACTGGGGATTGAGCTGCTGCGTGGTGAGAGAAGGCTGCAGAAAACAGGCAAGAGAGCGGGCTAGCTTGTTGCTGCTGAAGGAATAAACTAAATTCTGAGCTGTTTGCGGGCTGGAGGAGTTTATTTTTAAAACTTTCGGGATTCAAAAAAAAAAAAAAAAAGGATTTTAACTTTCACTTCTCAACCCTCTCATATCCAGAGTCACACACCCCCTGAGCCACTGTCATCAATAATAAACATCTTAAATGAATGACTGAACCAATATCACTAGGCTAAGGACTAGAGAACAAGAAGGCACTGAAAACGGATTTGATTTGGATAAGTTTCCCTAGAGACTTTCTATTCTTCTCTATTGTTTATATACCCCTGGCAACAGCAGGCCTATACGGTTGTTCATAAAGGATTAAAAAAAAACTTGTGACGGTGGGATTTAAACATTAGCGGGCCGGGGCGGCAGCGGGAGCAGCGCTACAAGAAAGGTAGAACAAGTTCTCTGGGAACATGAGGATCAAAAACACAGGGTTTTCCTTCACATCATAACACTGAGGTGCACAGACGAGGTGTTTCTGCCCCCCGACCCGCCAAATGAACGGGCAATTGAACAAAAGAAAAAAACCGCAAGTAACAACAATATCCTTCTACAAATGAACGATCGTCCGTCCCCTGTATAATCGTGTAACTTAGGCTAATCATGATTTCACTCACTCTGTTCATCAGAGACAGGTGATTGAGTTTTGGCCTCAGTTTATAGTTGTTGGTCTCTTTTTCTTTCTCCCACCTTGCGCTCTGCTGTCGGGCTCCGCTGTTTTTTCTCTAACATTGCGGCTCCGTGACCGACATTATCTGACCAATCCAGGGGCCCTTCCACACATGGGGCCGAGGAAAGCCTGTGCATTAATCCGCGCCAGTCTGTGGTGTTAGCAGGAGGACTAGCTAGCAGTCGTGATAGCTTAGGATACCCTGTGTCCAAGGTGCATTTAACCCATGGACACTGTTTGACCATTTTTTAAACTCCAAATCTTTAGAAAAGCTCATAAAACTGAGCAAAACTGACTTTATCTAATGCATTTTAGTGGATGTTCAGGCATAGAATTTCTGAGTGTATGGGAATGGTAAAACACTGAATGAGGCCGGGGTTAGCCTAGGTCAATTGAGATTAAGAACAAAAGAAAAAATGATAGATATATGTACACACACACACACACACACACACACACGTGCATGCGTGCACACACCCACAAGCACACACATGAACACACATCTAGGCACTGATCTGACAGGTGAGAATGGCTTGCAGCTAGGTTAAAGGGGAAGCACACTACATAAGCAGGTCAGCTCTCCTGGGACACAGCAATTTTTCAGAGTGTTGCACTAGAGAGAGAGAGGAGGAAAAACAATACAGTGCAATGAATGGGTGCAACCTGGTGATCTTTCAGTTGAGAGTTGTCCCTCCTCTCACCACTGTCTCTATCTTCTGGCAAGTGGCTTCTTCATTAAGTCCAATTCTCTCCTTCAACATTTCTGCCAGCCTTGAGATAAAATTGCATTTAATAACTGAGTGTATTATATAACTGGAGTAAGTTGTATGACCTTTCATTTTTAACACTTGTTAACACTATTCATGCAAAATGGTTCAATTTTGAGCATCTCTGCAAGTATGAGTAAGGTACATTTTGGCCTTGACCCTTCTCTCCAGTGTGTGTTTGTATGTGAAAGAGGGAAAGAAACTACCTCTTACCACCCAACAAGAGATGGTAGGTGGGATTCACCTCCTTAGTACGCTGAAACCAGCATGTTTTGAGCATTAATCTGAGCCCAGTGGAACACTCTGCTATATTTGTGGTAATATGACACAGAATTCATGCATATCTTTTTAGTTTGGAGCTGATAAAGCTAGATTTGGCTTTGTTGTGTCAGTCTGGATCTGTGAATGAACATGAAATGCCAACACCTGCCATATCATACCTTATAAATTCATTTAATCAAATTTTAGGGTGTTGCTGAAAAACCTCCAAAAACCTCCTGTACTTTGTTGTTGATTGATGATTTATTCATGCTGCACAAATATACAATATTCTAATAAATTAATTAAAGGATAGACTTCACACAGAATGTAAAGGATTATTGCCTTAAACCTACCACCAACAATTCTCTTTTATTTATATATTAAATGTTGTTTTATTGTTGTGTGAAACAGGGATGTGTGATGTTTGTCCTTTCTCAAAAAGTACTCAAGATAGTTGGCCTTTTGAGTGACACAGTGTGTTCACTGTATCACCTGTAGACAAGTGTGCTCTCAACACGTCGGTAACAACAGCTTCAGTTTCACAAGGCCTCTATCGGGTATGTTTGACTCAATTGTTTTATAGATCCTCCAGCCAAGTCTTTCTGCACTAATCGGTGCCTCTCCATTAGAACATGGTCGAACAGACAGGAAAGTCTGAAGACCACTTACAACACATCTATCAGCTTCTTCATAATGTGGCGGCCACAGGAGCTGCAGCCGCTTCTCGAGTTTTCCCACTGAACAATGGCTCCATTTGGAGGGGTCGATGAACGGTAGTTCTGACAGGGTCATTCACAGTCGGGTTTTTTTTTCTTTTCTGTGGAATTTGAAGTACGGATTCCAAAAAAAGAAAAAGAACAAAAAGAAAAAGGACAAGACTCCCAGGTCTGTCTTCATCACATTGTGAAGATAAAAGCCTCATGACTACGTAAGGTGAGATGCTTTTTAATATCAGGGAGCTTTTCCTGGGGAGTCGACACTTTGACACTGAAGCGGCGCCCGTGTCTACTTTCTGCTGCTTTTCTTTCCACTGTGCTGGAGTCTGACTGGAGAGACAGGCAGAGTAACTTTCAGATGCTGGCAGGCTGTGATTAGTCAAGCTTGTGCTCAGCATGCTGCTTATTCTCATATTAATTTTTCCATGTGCTAGTTCTGACAAACGTAATGTGGTAATGGAGCGCAATGATAACAGTAAGCAGGGGTACTTGTAGCCGTTTACAGAGAACAATATCCTACCAACTCAGAAATGATTTTTCATACCATCAGTATCGAGGTATCGGCGTGTATTTCCTCTGTACCATGATGTAATTAAAGTACTTTGACAAATGACTACAACACCAACACCGTGAATACAAATATTTTCTTTCATCAGTGACAAGTTCAGTTTTTGAAGTTGTTTTGTATTTGCAGCACATATTATTACAGCACTCATGGTTTTCTTCAGTGTAGTTTGTATTAAATTGGATCTGAGCAGTCAATGAATGTTATTATGGTACCTTTAAAGGATGATATATAACATTAGGCACAGTGTGTGCTATTACGTTCAACCTTAATGCAGCAAACAAATCTGATTAAAGTGATAAAAAACAAACAAAAGAAAACCAAAGAGGTCTGTGACAATAATCAGAATAAAACAATTCAGTCTGAAACAGTACTTTCTCACACTCTCTTA
Source organism: Trachurus japonicus (assembly GCF_045865225.1). Taxonomy (NCBI): domain Eukaryota; kingdom Metazoa; phylum Chordata; class Actinopteri; order Carangiformes; family Carangidae; genus Trachurus; species Trachurus japonicus. The sequence continues at coordinate 34,959,699 of NC_140911.1, forward strand.
GTTGCCCTTGTCTTTACACTCTTCTTCATTCTGTGATTTCTTTGGCACCAATACTGTTGTCTCAAACACTTAAGAATACTTTAAAGTGATCAGAAGTGCAGTGTTACTTCTTACTATATCGACAAATTACTTATTTAAAGGTACATTATGTAGGCATTACTCCCATTTAGCGTTGCGGTTGTATATCGTAAGCAACTCAATTGTATTTTTCATGCTGCATTCACGTGAAATTGGGCAGACGGCAGACGGCAGACGGACGACAGCCGCTGCAACGGCATACACAAGCCTCTATGTAAGCAAGTGGTCCGTCAGCACGTGGCAAAACAATACACGTGACAATATATTGTCGTGGCGATGTCGTATTGTTTACCTGACCCATGTTTTACCGGCTTTCTCTCGACTTCTGTGACTAAAATGACATCTGGTTTGTTACCGACGGCCGTCTGCCCGACTGCAGGTGAATGCAGCATCAGTGTAACGCTCCATTCCTCCTCACTGCGTTACCGCGGTGACTTTTCACAGACGCCACCTCGACCTGAGCCGACAGCTCCGGTGTCTCCGCTGAGTTTCCGTGGTTTCCTACCGTCACGCTGCCACTGAACGTAAAAACATGGAGACACCACATGGCAGCCAGCACCGAGCTTACCCGCTCCATGTAGATATGAATGATATGAACGGCTAATTCAGAGCTGAAAGGAATACTTCAGTTTGTTGATGGGGGGGGATTACTGATTAGTTAAAAACAGACTTTTGAAGTAAATTATCGATTTTCGTGAATAGATAACAGGAGAAGTTACACAATGTATGGTCTTTACTTCCCTCCCTGTCACCCCTCTCCACCAGCCCTCTGCCTTATTTTGCAGTTTTTACGGTGAAAAATAAACATTAACGCGTTCAATTATTTACTAGAATAGAAGTGGTATCTTCAAAGACCCTAGGAAAGTGTTTTGCAGCTGTGCGTGACTGTTTTCATGTAGCTGATGCATTTGTGAGTTTTTTGTGAGTGAGTGTATGCATTAGGGGGCAACATGCTCTCTCAGGTAGATTAGAGGCAGGGGCTGCAGCTAATGGTGCTGGCTAACAAGTGACATTCTCTCATTAAGTGGGAAGATTTGTCTGAGTGGCCAGTTAGTTGGAGGGCATTACACAAGGTCAGAGCCTCTGGCTGCCACGGGAGAATAAGTGAAATAGAAAAGAGGCCGAGTAGACAGGCTAAAAGACAAGATACTCGCTGTGCTGTCTGAAAGCCTCTCTCCTCTCTGACTGGCAGGGCTTGATATGAGGGGAGTCTGAAGTTTGGACTTTGGTCACAGCTGCTTTTGAACATGGAGCTATTTTGGTTCTGCATGGACTCTGCCGGTTTATGTATCTATTTAAACTGACTTTGCTGACCGTCACCAAGAGGCCAGACAGATCCACATGCTCTGTGGAAGCAAGAAGGATCCGCCTCGCCAGGAGGATTGCTAGCAGAATGGGAAATCAATAACGTCAATAGGATGAGCATTAGGATGGCCAAGTGGTTTTAACAGCCCCATTGTCATTCCACCATTTTTGTAAAGCAGTTTGCGGGCCATTCTTTCTACAGTCTTCGGTTTTCTGGAGGCTGAGGGAGACAGACAGCGAGACAAAGAGAGGAGAGAGGCGAAGGGAAGCAGCCCGCAGACAATCAAACTGGAAGCATATTTCTGACAAGTCTTCTGTTCGACAGCCATTCACAGGGGCTTTCAAGGTGTGATTTTTTTTTCCAGACCATCAGCCGCTGAATTGAACCATAGTTGTTTTCTCATCAGCGCTGAACACTACACACAACTTGCCCTTCACCGAGGAGGCTGACCTTTTTGAGCAGGCACCCTAATAATACAACAAGTTAACTTTTAGTTTTTGTTATTGCTGGACAGATTTTTCACTTCTATATACCCCTTTATATTCACACACATCATGTTATTACTCTACTTAAAACAAACAAACAAAATAATGAAGTTAATAAATTGAACCTATAGCTGGCCTGTGCACATATTGTTTGATATGAAACAAGAAAAAGGACTGTTACCAGCCCCATTCATTCAAATATGTGTAATATGTAGGCTAATTCAAATGTAATCTGTTCAGATGTTCTCTCAGCCACCACAGTTTTATTATATTGTATATTGTTCTAAGGCGTAATCTGCACCAGTTGCAAGGAACAACTGAACAGCCATGTTTTGTGCAACAGTGCGACTATCAGTCTCAGAGCAGAAAATGTGCCTCCATATCTACACAATCATCTGGGTCTATCTGGATTGGAGTTATACCCTGGTGTGAAATCAGAGATAAGGGGTGCAGGGCAACCTCCCTCTATCTCACTGAGACTGCAGAGAAACTAATGAAAACTTAGCAACACAGAGCAGCACATTCAAAAGTAAAAAAAGAAAGAAAAAGAAATAGCATCATTATCCTGTTGTGTTGTTCTAACACAGTTTTCATTAAATCCTGTGTTGTAGCGCAAAAATGGTTCATCAAGATGTTTTTTTTTTTTTTTTGCCCTCAGTCAGTCAAATAATTTCACAGCTCCAGAGGGAAAAAAGGGATAACTGACATGCGGCAGTCTTACTGCTGTCACACAGTTACATTGATGGTCATTTCCCCAAATGCCAGTGTTCTCATAAAAGCATCACTTTGACGTGTCATTTAGCCTCATATCTGTCGAAAAGCATCACATACATCATCTACTTTTTTTTTGGTGGCATTTCTTCCGACCAAATCCCTCTCACAAAGATAGGTTAATCTAAATGTTAATCTGAATCTTAATGTCATTCCTCATTTTCACACTGCAGCTCTGCTCTGTACAGTACAGCATGTGCAGATGTGCTTAGTGTGCACAATTGTTTAAGTTAGACAATTAAATTCAGCAATCCCACTTCCCCCTATCATAAAAGTGTGGATTATTATTACGGATGAAAGCATAGTTAATTATTGGTCCAGGGGAAAATGGGCTCTTTGTCACTAATAATTCCTCTTAGCGGATGCACAGTAAGTCTTGTAAAGGTCATCTTCACAACTATGGCTCGACATTCCTGCTCCTTTTGTTCTACGTATACATTGTTGTCCGTCGACAATGTGAGATTCTCTTATGTTTGAAGAAGCACTTTTTTGTCATCAAGCGTTGGTGGGGGATTTAAGAAGTTTAGTCACGGGCAGGTTCACAGTCACTGTGGGTGTGTTCAGAGGCACGCGAGGAGAGATGTGTGATGATGAAAGTCGACTGCGGCTGACAAGAGGAAGAGCAAACAGACAAAAGCAAGGATTAATAGAGGGTGAGTGAGACAGTCGTGCTCTCTTAATACTCCCTTGTGATTCTCGAGTCACATAGTCTTAACAGAAGCAGCACTTGTAGAAATTTACTTTGTGCTGCTTCATTCTCAAGAGGAACATTTAAAAACAAGATTTGGTTTAAGACAGATCTGTGCAGCTGCCATCAATTACAGAGAGACACAACGTAACTTTCTTAAAAAAAAAGATTTTAAAGTTTTTAACAAAGAATCTATAGATGAAAGAGGACAAGCATACAGAGATGTGCATCTACTGTATGTGTTTTAGACTCTCCACTTTATTTCCAACCTCTATTGTAGTGTCTCTGTTCTCTAAAGATCTGGCTAGACAAATAAAATCCACGCATTCAAGACAGGTGCTTGTTGACAACTCAATCCCGTCTGAGCTCAGACTCGTGCATCTGTCAAATATAAATTATATGCAAGCTGTTAAATTTTAACCTTCATTTGTTAAAAGGTAACTATTACTGAGGAGGATAGAGGAGTATTTCTGTATTCTAGGCTGGCGTTTTCTGAGGCGTCTCAAACATCTTAATGAGGTCTTCTCTGGGAGCAACAGGGTAACGCTCGCACGCTCGCACCCAGACTGGAGAAGCATGCTTTTGAAAAATAAGAACAGCAAAAGTGTTCTGTGGTCGATGCCTGGTTGAGGTGAGTTTCAGAAAGTGCTGCACTAAAAAAAGACAAAAATGAAAAAGAGACATCAGACATACAGTACTATACAGGTGGAGGAATGGAGTGAAACACGTCACATACTCAACAGTTGTTATACAGACAGGAACGTGGAGGCATTTCCTGAAACCTTAGCTGAAGCATACAAAACAGAAAGCAGTCCAAGGATTCATATCTCACACTTTAACACTTGAACACCTGAGTGGAAATAATTTATAGTTCATTCTGCACTAAATTTAAACCTAGGTTTCTATGCTTTTCAATTTATTCTGCTCTTTGTCTGAGTTAATTTGGCACCACTTTGTTTCAAATCTGCGAACATGCAGCATAGCCTTGGGGCTGCGCTATAGCTTACTTATTTTGTAAGACTTGTCTCATCCATGAGGTTTAAATATCAGCACTGAAGATTCTCAAGTCGTCAGCCTCACCACATTGGATAGACCAATTTAATAGGGCTTCACTTCAGTCTGGCTCCATAAACAGATAAGAATAACCCAGAGCAGCTGAGAGAACCTTTTCCTCTCCTTGATCGTGTTATCTTAAAGGCATATTCTTTCACTTCTACCGGATACTGTCATGTTTCTCAGCCCATGTTTTATTTCTCTGCTCTGCGCAGGGGAGCCATGTGCCAACTGAGAAAAGACAGGGGAAATTGCCCCTTCCCTCTCTGTCTTTTTGACTCACTGTAGCGCTCCCCTCTTCCTTTTCTCAGTAGTAAATAATGCTTTTTCATTGCACGCGTCCTCCAGCTCAACAGTGTGTTGAAAGCATTTTATGAAAATCAGTAGGTGTTTGAAGTTGAAGCTTATACCAAACTTAAATCTCTTGGCCTGCTACCTCGGCCCCTCCCCTTTCCTCATTCTTTTTGATATGCAGGCAGAGTACACAGCACTGATTGAATTTGTATTCGTTTTTTTTATTTTTCTTCTTTGAGACCTAATTTCATCAAATGCATCGGTATTACTGAATTTCTGGTGGTTGATAAGCATCCCTGCAATCATTTACCCTTGATGTCTTTTGGAGAAGATTGCTAGATGAGAGGGAAGAAGAAAAGGTGGCTGATTGACTTAGATATTTGTTTTGCTTTCTAACTTCTGTTTGAAGTGGTATACACGCGAGTGAGGGGGTGCTTATGAAGTCTTGTGAGTCTCTAACGCTCCCAGTGTAGATTCATTTAGCGTGATATGCTCTTCAAAAATTCCACTTTACCAACCGCGCTCAGTTTAGCTCTCTCTCCCCCTTCCCCGCCTCCCAACCCCCTCTAAACGCACATAGCGCCGACATCCTGGCAGCCAGGCTGACATTTTTTTTTCTCCCCCTGTAAACACACCAAGTCATAGGCGCGTACACAAACATGCTCACACAATAACGCAACGACGTTCAGACTCCAACACAAACAAAACACATCACTGAAGGCTCCGTCAAGCTTGTCAGATTTGACAGCCTGTCTGTCATTAGCATAGTTTTGCCTCGCAAATCAATAACGTCTCTGGCCGCTTCGAGTCACTTGCTGAAGTTGGTGTCTGTTAGAAAACGTGAACGAGTGGAGCACAGAACACAGATTGCAACTTGTTCGCTGTTGAGAGAAAGCTTTCGAGGCTCATGAGTCTGTGGATGCATTTAAAATTTGGATAAAGAGATAGAAACTGTGCACAGTAAGAAACAGGCAGCCACACATGCTCTACCTCTCCCACATCAACACACACACAGTCAGTGAATCATAACTTGCTGTGTTTTTAGCCATAGGGAAGTCCTTTATCCACATAACTAGATTAACTCACAGTGAGCTCTGATCAGCTTAATTTGGATTCAGCCTACTTACCCCTCCCTGGTCTGCCTGTCAGTATGTCTGCACGTTCATCTGTCATTCTGTCGACTTGAATGGCAAGATATTTGCCTGCGCGTCTCTGTGTCACTTTATTTAACCATCTCTGTCTGTCTCGTCTTTACCAGGGATTACCACCGGCAACGCATACCTCCACTCATTCTTAGCTTTTCCTGCATCTGTCACTCTTGTTTTGTTGTTTCTTAAATAATATAAGAATCTGTTGCCTAAGAAAGAATGGATGCATAATATTATCCACATTTGTTTGTTTCAGAAAGCAAGACAATTGCTCTGGGTAGATGATCATTTCTTTTTTTTTTTCTTCTGTTTTTAAACTACATGTATTGAACTCATTCTGTTTCCATGTCTTGGCAGGGTGTCAATTCACTATATTGACTGCAATAGTCCCACAGTGCTTTTGGATTACAGAGTCTTTAGAATGTCCCCAGGGACTGACTGACAATAAAATAACACGGGGCATGTGGAAACTGTCTAATTTTCCTGAATAAATCTCTTATTTCCAAACAGTTAGCATTTGTGACAAAGAGAAAATTGGATACAGTTTTCAAATCACATCCACTATTCACGACATGATGATGATATTTCAGTATTGTATTTTTTTTTTCATTCACCGACAATTCAGTTAAGGCAGAAGCTTCTTTTAATACTTTATTATTTCTGTTAAGGTCAGTCGCCCATGATGTAATGATGCTATTCAAAGGCAACCAGACAGCACTCTGTTATTCAGTTATATTTGTGCAAATAATAAATATATCTTGAAATATCAGATGGGTAATGGAAATGATGATAACTAGTTGACAATGAATATTTAATTGCGTTGTTTTCTTGAATCTACTCCAGCAGCATATTTGATCTCACACTGTGCATGAAAGCATTTCCCACATATTTCATTGCCAAAAGGAGTTTGGTAGTCCACAAAACCATAGTCCAGACAAATACTGTTAACTACCATTTGTTTGGTTGGAATAACAGCTCCAGGGATGCTTAGTTTGTCATTAATTATTAAAATTCTTGTAATTGGATCATTGATCTAATGAGCAAAAGTTTGTGAAGTTTGTGTTTGTATGAACTGTTTTGTACTGAGCTTGGTTCAATATAAGTTGTTAGTCACATAGCCAGGCCTGTCTGAAAAGAAGTGTTGTAAGCTCGTTGCCCTTGAAACACTTTCCCTGATGATCTACAGAAGTCACTTAAGACTCGGTGGATGAGAGAGCGAAAAGATTTGGCCTTTCGGGACAAGAGGATACTAAGAGGTCAATGTCCTATTACAGGGCTGAGCTTTTGTTCACTAAACCAAGGTTACAGCGCCGCGTAACCAAAAGTTCCTACCCTCTTTGGCTGGCGAAGATGGGCCGCAAGCCTGGTTCATTACTGAATTCTGGAGAAAAGAGACAGCAAGATGAGGGCGAAACATGGAGAAAGGGATGGACACAAAATGGGAGGGGAGCAGGATAAGGAGGCATGGAAAGGAGAATTATATGAAGGTCCGGGGGGAGGGGAGGAGGTGACAGATAGCAGGACAGAAAGCATGAGATGCTGAGGAAAAGAAGGAGGATAGAAATAATGAGGGATGGAAGGAAAGTGGGGATAAGGGAAGGAATGGAGGAGAGGGAGGGGCCAGCAAAGAGGGAGCTGAGTGGAGCTGAGAAGGCGCTGGGCCTGGGGGATTGCTGCGCGTTTATCCTCCTCTGCAGCAGGCTTCTGAAGCACTACCTCAGGAAAAGACTTTAAAGCAGGGTGGCTGCTGCTCTGCGCTGATCTGTTAATACCCACAGATACATGAGGCTTCGCTATAGTACTCTGGGGGTGGGGTGGAGTGGGACAGTGTGTATGTGAGTTTGTGTGTGCTTTTTTTGTTATGTGTTCAAGGATCATATCATATCTCTGCAGACGATATCCCATCCCCACTGCTAGCTTGCCCCAACTCACCCGGAGACATGAAGTTACCGAAGCGATTAAAAGATTAGATTGGACTATCATGTGGCTGTGTGTCAGCATTGTCACCTAAAGCTGCTGCCGTGAGTGGGGGGCGGGGGGGTGTGGGCGGTGGTGGGGGGGGGGTATGACTACCCTGTTTTAGGATCCTGTATAAATAGACTCCCACCCTCTGGGAATTGGTGTAAAACTCCCTCAGAGCCACTGTATGCAGCAAAAAATACACACACTGGGAGGTGGAGAGGCTGCATGGGATTTGTGCTGGCTGCTTCACAGAGGACCATGTCCTGTGCTCTCGGGGGGCCTGTATGATTAATTCAATGAAAAAAAGGCCTAAGGGGGGATAAAGATGTAAGATGTGAAAGATGAGTTTCTTTGTGTTTGGCCATCTCATTTCAAAAAAGAGCGAGAGAGAGGAATACATTTGAGACCATTTATGGGATCAAATCAGGGTCCGTAAGAAATTGAGCTCACAAATAATTCCAAAGTGAAGAAACTCAAGTAAATCAATAAATACTGATCAATAAATACTGGTTTACTGAATTACTTACTTCCAGTTGTGTTTTAAAGGTACATTGTGTAGGAATTACTCCCATGTAGCGTTGCGGTTGTATGCCGCAAGCAACTCAATTGTATTTTTCATGCTGCATTCATGTGAAATTGGGCAGACGGCAGACGGACGACAGCCGCTGCACGTAACGGCATAAACAAGCCTCTATTACCCCTTTCCCACTGGCCAAAAAACCTGTTTAAACCCGCTAACAATCGGCTTTTGGTGGCAGTGGGAAAGGCGCACCGAGACGCGGGTCAAACGACTCGGCAAGCGACGCGGGTTAAAATCGCCTTTAATCGGCTCGGCTCCGAACGGCTTGCAGTGGGAACGCCAGACCCGCGTCAACCCGCTAATTTACGTGATGACACTGAACGTTACGTGACGCTACGTCATCGCGCCGGTCGCGTCTCATATCACGTACCAAAACAAAACAAAGCTCTGCTCCGCTCTGCTCTGCTCTCATCCGAGACTGGGATCAAAAGATCAGAGAACACTGACCAAAAACGATAGAAAAAAAGAAAAGAAAAGAAGCGACAGTCTGTTTAATTGACGTGTTGTGCCGCGGACGTCCGTCATCTGGCCGCAGCAGACTCTCTGTCCTCCGCGGTCCTGGTGCTCCAGGTCAGCCACCCAGAGAGTCTGCCTCGGCGGACGGACACTCCGCAGCGGGCGGCTGTGGCATGACTGTGTGTGTCTCTTGCACCGCGGATGAGAGCGGGGCGACTGGTTTATGCTCTGTCTGATCCCTCAGCGGGGGGTCAGACTCGGCTCATTTTGGTCAATGGGAAAGGGGCCAAATGCCGATTGTTAGCGGGTCGACCCGCGTTTAAAAAACCCGCGTCGACCCGCCAATTTTAGTGGGAAAACGGCTTATGTAAACATGTGGTCCATCAGCACGAGGCAAAACAATACACGTGACATGTCATGTCGTGTTGTCATGGCGATGTCGTATTGTTTACCTGACCCACGTTTTACTGTTTACCGGGGGTGATTACTGATGAATGAAAAACATACTTTTTAACGAAATAATCGATTTCCGTGAATAGATAACAGGAGAAGTTACACAATGTCCCTTTAACCTCTGCTTGGCACCCTGTTAGTAACAGGATTTTTTTTAGATGAGTTGGGTCTGACCTCTAAGCAAGCAATTAGTGAAAGTCATCGTGGGCGTTCATTTGATTACCTGGACTGTCCTAAAAATGAGAGGTGTTCTGAAATTACAGGACAGTCATACAATGATTAGAAACAGACAAAATGACACAATCAAAGTGAAAGACTATATTAGAGACATCATGCTGACTTTGTGACTGCTTTGTTGTTCGTTTGAAGCCGAGGACAGAACTATAACAGCCTTTACTGGAACAGGTATGAGTGATAACTTAACGTGCTCTGAAATGATGAAAGCCACTTCAGCGCGAAGCAAAATGAGGTGAGAGAATTAAAAAAGAGAATGAAGGGAAGAACAGAAATAAAAAAAGAACTCACACACACAACAAACAACAACAAAAAAAACAATTAAAGCATCACAGGCCCAGTTCACATTCCACACCATGTTGATGTTTGATCAAGATAATCTCAGAGCTTGGGCTTCTCCTCCAGGCCTTTTGCTGCCACTCAGCAATAATCTTTAGGAGAATCCTTTTGTTTTTCACTGCAAACAAATTGACTCGATGCTAAATGTCAAAACTCCATGCCATGGGCCATCCCAGCTTGCTAATTTAAACATTCAATTATTTTGTGCAACATCTCATCGATTATATAATTGATTTCCATGTTATCTACTCTACTCTTGCACTGACTTTCTAGCAGATGAGAAGCATTGTCAGTGTGCCACTGGCTTCTTTATTCCTCTGCCATCATCTCCTCTTCAACCCTTACTCTTTTTTATCTTCCTTAGACACAATACTGTTGTCTTTAACAGACAGACAATTACAGCAGGGGAGATATTCCGCTCACACTCAACTCACTGTGTCATTATACATCAAAATGTTGTGTCTGTGCCTGCAGACTGTGGGTTGTTTCTTCGACCCCGGCCACTTATCCACTTGATCAAAAATCACCTGTATTCTCAGATAACATGACAGGCTATTAGAAGGACGTGGTTAACCAGGCGTGTGATATCGCCTGCAGTTGTCTTTAACGATCGTGTAAACAGCAGCGCTACTGGGTCACTGCTCGGTTTCATATGCACCGAGCCTCTGCTGCTTGTGTGTTTGTGTGTGTGAATGTGTGCGTTTTCTTATGTACAATGGGATTTCACTCCATAAAACGGCTGTACAGGTTCTAAATCTAAGAGCAAAGAACACAACACAGCCTTGATTGAAATTGGGAATTACTCCTAAAGTTAACATCAATTGCTAGGTTGTTTACACTACTAGTATTCTACACTGATTGTATTGCCATTAAGAGAGATGTAGGTTCCAGTATCTTATCTATTGCTGTATTACCTGGCTGAACAAGAATTGTTTAAATGCTTGACAAACATGTCAAACACTTGGCAATGAATGTGTAGCATTAGCATGTGTAATATCAGAGTCTATTCTGGGTAAAGTTGTCCCTCAAAGTGTAACAGCTGCAACATACAGGAGACTCTCAGATCAAAGGAATAGGTGTTGAATAGGTGGCCTGTTGACGTCTTGAAATGATGCATGCTCTCGCATTCGGGTCATCCAAACATCAACACAGCACAGATGACCTCCATTCCTGCCGGTCGAGCGAGATTGTAAATAATGTTCCCGCTGAATTAAGAGGCCTAAATCCTGGAGCTTCATCTTGCTGACAGAGTCTGTGGCTTGTAATCTGGACACACACTTACAGGGCAAGCAGGTTACTTCAAATGGCCCCCTTTTTTTTCTTTTTTTTTTTGTAATGCCGTCATGAGGACAAAGTTTGTGTGATTAGATTCCACTTAGGCTATAATTAACATAGTTAATAGCTGCAGCACTGTCTCCAGGGAGGGAGCCCCTGTATGCTGGACTGGAGGTGGTAGAGGGAAGGGGTTTGGGGGAGGACGTGGTTTGGAGACTTAAAGCAGGTAATTAAATGAAGATTGTAGGCTATTGAATGATCTTTAGGGGCAAGCACAGCACCTCCTCTTCTCCCTCCCTCTTGTTCCCACTTCTGACCCTCGCTCCCCAGCCCTGCACCTGAGATGAAGATGACAGTTAATGATGGTGTTTTTTAAAACCACTTTAGCACTTGCCCTATAGCTCCCGCCTGCTCTCTCTTGATAGACTAGAGTTTTTCTTTTCTTTTTTTTCCGCCTCTTCTTTCATCCTTTTTCATCCTGGGTCCACACCATTTTTCTCCATGTTCCATTAGCAAATTGCCTCCCCCTCTTTCTCTCCGACTTGTTCCCACCTCCCCACCTGCCCCCTAACCCACCCATTACAAATCTAACTGGAGAATTTATTTATTTAAACTTGGGGGAAAAAACAATGAAGTTCACTGAGGGGTCTGTTTTATTTTGCAGAATTTGGAGAGGAGCCACAGAGCCTGAAAGAGACTAATGTTGGATGGCATAGTAAAGTCAACCTGAAGTACCTGAGAGCCATCATTTGCACGGAGTGGCAGCAAGGTCATCTGACTAAGGGATGGTGAGTCTGTTATTTGCATATGCCGTGGGCTATGAGGTAATAAGGTCTGCTTATCCTCTCCATTTTAATCATTTTAAAAAGTGTTAAGACAGCCATTAGTAAACTGACCAGCAGACTGTTTAATTTGCTTAGCCATTATATATATCTACTTTCCTCTACAGTGATGGCCTGGAAAAGATAATACCACACACCTTTTTGTAGAATACTCAGAGAAAATTACAAGCTACTTAACTACATATCGTCAACAATCTGTACAACTAATGTTATAGCATTACATCTTACAGCATTACACACATTAAGTGATTGACAGGCCACAAAAAGCAGGTTTGTTCTGAGAAAATAATTACTCTAAAGCATAGAAGCAAAGCAGGTACAGTATAGTGTTAAAGCTGAAGGCAAGTCATCATATCCTATCATGTAATGATGGCAGAATCTATTGCTGAATAAATACATTAATGTGATCCATTATTACTAATCAATTAAATTCTCCACATATTTGTATGCAGAGCATAACAGCTGCATCACATTTGGGGTAATCAACACTTGATTACCATAATAAAATAAGTCAGTTAGTTAAAGCTGAGTCGATTAAACAGAGAGAGGGAGAGAGGGAGAGAGGGAGAAAGACAGTGTTTCCTGTCTATGTGTGATTCACTCAATATTCTGTCCTCATTAGTGTTTCACCACAGCATGTGTATTCCCAATGCTCTGGATTACCCCATATCCCAAAAAAACTGCTGAGTCAGTCAGCTTAGAGCCCTCACAGACCGCTCCTTGTCTTAATGTGTCTAGTCCTGTGTCAGGTCTTTGGATATCAGGGTTAATATCTAACTGAAGGATCCAACCTTCGAGATTATGTGTGTTTGATTTTGTTTACACCATCTGCCATCAGATGTAATTGAATGTACTGCATGGTATAATCTGATACATCCGGGGGTGATGTTTTGCTGCCGCTGTCGTTTTGTGTGTGTGTGTGTGTGTGTGTGCGCTTGTGAGTGTGTGTATGAGAGAGAGAGAGAGGGAGAGCAGTGTTTCATAGCCAGTAGATGCCCTGTAGGAATCCAAAATAGCCTGTAGATGTCCTGCGGGAATCAGTCCTGGCCGTATGGTAAATCATGCTCTCTGAGCTTAAGTCTTATCTCATTAAGGTGATATCCTCTGCATTTGATTAAGGTGTTTAAAGGTCCCACACATGCTCATGGACATATTATAGGTTGGTATTCATCAGTGTGTCCACATTTGATAAAAGTTAATGTTTTACTGCAGCCGTACTTAAAACAGTTATATGATATTTCAAATAGTAAAGATCTGAACCAGAGCTACTATACTTGGAAAGCCATAAGAATTATAACCTTACAGTTTTGTGAGATTTTTGTTTGATGTTTCATTCATGTTTATGGTCATGTGTAGGTTACTAAGTTGAAAATAGCACTACAGTATGTTATCAATCTGAACATCTAACTCAGTCATTCCTCATGTACCACAAACCTGAGGCAGCTGGTGCTTAGGTTTGACATACACATTAACATTTTAGTCTGATGCTGCCATGAAGAGTGATGAGTGAGCAGCTACAGCAGGGGTTCAGTGTCAGGCTCAAGGACACTTCGACAGGGCACAAGGTTGCGTCTGGGACACGTTGGCACTTGAGGTGATTAAATCGTCTCCGTTAATATCAGGTGTGTCTAACTGGCTGATATACCACCCTCAGATAGTAGTTTGATTTGTTCACACCTTTTCATGTGAAACACCATTATGCTGCTCCTTCACCTGCTGTTGCACAGTCTGTGGTGTTGCCTGGAAACCAGCACAACCTATTGTTTGTATTGCACAGAATAAAACTAATTAGATATAATGTGTAAATTTGTGAGCTTTAGAGGTGTGGGCAGTTTCCTTTTCAACCTTTGGACCCAGTTGTGCCAGCTGTTGTACCCTGCTCACAGTCTTTATGCTGCGCTATTTAACCAAAATATAGTGTTTTAAACATAATTAAGCCATTAGGCACGCATATCCTGCCAGACTTATCCAGAATTAACATTAATACCTTGCAGGGATGGAGAATGTTACAGGAGGAAAATGCATTTCATGTGTTTATACAAGGTTAAGCAACAGCATTTGTCATCATAATAGCAACAGCTACAGTATAGACTTCAAAGCTAGATCCCGAGAAATACAAAAAGAGGATGTTACATGTGATTTGCTGTGTTTTTATTTTATTTCTACTCCACTGAGGTTCTGCAGTTCAAAGAGGTAGACTGAAAGTATGTCACTGGTACCGAGCCAAGATAAGGTATTAGCTTTAAATCCTTTAGCACTGATCAAAACCAGACTTACTCCAAACATGAACTTTACTCACACACACGCAGAGAAACTGGTACATCTCACAACACACAGACCATTACACACAAACAACACAGTTATACTTTGATGACAACAACTTGAACAATAGTACCAACAGCAGTGACCTCTGTGGCCTGGTTTGTGGGCCAGATGACAGTCAGTGGTTGATCACATCGTGTGGAGCTGCTGTCATGTAGTCAGGGATGCTGCTGCTGACCCGTAGTCCCTCTCTTTCATCACACTGTGTTCTATATTTATTTTCCGTTCATTTTTAACAACTGCAGTATCATCAATAATGCATAAACAAACAAGGCCAAAACATTGTTATTGTGATCCTCTATCAGTCTCACAGTTATGGCTCTATTCTGTAGTTGCATTGTTACACAGTGATTAACCTTTGAATTATTCTAAACTTGTGTGTTGTTTTATATTGTACATTTTAATCAGTCCCTAATGTTCATTTTGAAACAATAAGTTAGACTCAGATTCAGTCCTGAAGAACAGTTTTGCTTGGGGGCTCTGGAATGATGGGAGATGGGGATGGCTCTTTAGAGTAAGTTGCTCTAGCCCCAGAGGTTTAACAACTAAAGATTTGGATTAACTTCTTCAAATGAAAATATGACTGTTAAGTCTGCATGTCTGCGTTGGAGGGTTTTTAGAGGCTTTTGCAAATCTCAAATTCTCACAGTTTAGTAAAATTTGTAATGTGCAAGCTCTAAAAATGAATGAATATTTACAGTACATCTGTCTGTGAAAGTGTCCAACCATATAGGTTTCTCCCATTAGTTTGTTTGCACATCCACTCATATCCTGTATCTGTAACTGTGTGTGTGTGTGTGTGTGTGTGAGAGAAAGAGAGAGAGAGCGGGTTAGACTTTCCGAGTTTGTTTGCCTATGCTTGTGTATTCGTATGCCTCCATATGTTTCATAATCCAGTAGACTGGCACACATCATAGTGTTGGGAGCTGGGGAATTCAAAGCATTCTGCCACATTCATCAGTCCAAAGACACAGACAGAGAGAACTTATGTGGCTGTGTTTAGCGTATTACACAAAATAAAGAAAGATTTCGACTGTGCACGGGGAGAAGCAGCCTTCACTGAATGAGGAATCCACTGTGGAGAAAATTCAAAGGGGCAATTTTACACCAGCTTATGTGCAAGTGAGTGAATAGAAGGATGCGCACTGCCTAGAGACCGCCAGATGTTACACAAGGGGATCCATCTACAGCAAGACTGACCAAGGGTGGAATGATTCTAAATTGGCTCTGAAAAATTGGGTCCTCACATACAAACAGATGAAGGAAATATTTGGGGAACAGTATGTTTTAAGTGAAGAAGAAAAAAAAAAGGTTCCCAGTCGTGACTCAGTGCCTGTTTCATTACCTCTCAAAAACTAGACTGCAGATTTCAATCACTTTTGGTGGGAGGTCCACCCCATGGGCCAAGGAATGATTAGTCTTTGGTGCAGATCCCAATTTAGATCCTTAAAGGATTTCTTAACATTACAATATTTTTATACATTTTCCCATCAACTCCTGCACTTAATTGAAAAATCATCCAGTTCACATCACCGTTTACAGTTTAACTTAAAAATAGGGCAGATAAAAGATCCGTAACATAATTCTGTTATTCATGTAATAACACATACAGCACAGAGTGAAGGTGCAGACTTGGCAGAGGTGCTCAGAGGTGTACAGTATGTGCTCTCTGTGTGCTCTCTAGTTTTACAGCAGCAGACTGATGAATCAGCAGGGACAATGTCTTCATGTCGACTCTGTGTAATATGATAAGGGATACTCTACAGTATGTGCACCTCACAACCACAAACAGTGTAGTGTATTGCGGGTATCATACACTTGAAACACAAGTACAGTAACACTGTGTTCACACATTCATAGACACAATTATTTATTATTATTGTTGGCTTTTAAAGGTACATTGTGTAGGAATTACTCCAATCTAGCATTGCGGTTGTACATCGGAAGCAACTCAATCGTATTTTTCATGCTGCATTCACGTGAAATTGGGCAGACGGCAGACGGACGACAGCTGCACGTAACGGCATAAACAAGCCTCTCTGTAAACAAGTGGTCTATCAGCACGAGGCAAAACAATACATGTGACAATATGTTGTCATGGCGATGTGGTATTGTTTACCTGACCCACGTTTTACCGGCTTTCTCTGGACTTCTGTGCCCAAAGTGACATCTGGTTTGTTATTGACGGCCGTCTGCCCGACTGCACGTGAATTAGGGCTGTCACTTTTTAGAAAAATGAGGTTCGAATGAATATCGAATGACCCGTTTTCGTGAATAGGTAACAGGAGAAGTTACACAATGTCCCTTTAAAATTCGAAATGTACTTGTCAAGTATTTAGAGTATTTGTTTATTCAAGTCTATTAGGTAAATGCTTTGTGTCATGTGTCCTTCATGGAGCCTACCTGGCTTTGAAGCCATTGTCACTGTGAGGCTGCAATCCAACAATAAATGAGAACTGTGACTGAGGTAACATGGTTACAACCCTAGAAATAAATGGTCACCTTTTTTTTTCTAGCTGCAAAGAAAATGGATGATTTTATACTGCGATTCAAAGATAGTGGATAATCTTATAAAGACAATAAAAACACACCCAAGAATGAGACGACTGTGTGTTCAAACCCTGTTATCCATCTCCAGAGATACTGTGATTCCATGGCAGATGGGAGAGGTGAGATGCAACAGCGTTGTGCACATTGATCATTACTTTCAGCAAATCCAATCCTAGAGATCCCAGAGATATCCTAGAGATTGAAGCAAGCGCTGGTTTAATCATTCGGTGTGTTAGCTATGGCAGGTGGCTGGCAGTCAGGCGTGCTCCATGTAAAATCCCGCTCCTGTTGTGTTTATTGATCTTTTATCTTTTAAGAAGTAACAGACAGGTCTTTTGTGTTTGCATCTGTAAACACTGATGATGGTTGTAAGCTGTGTTGATGCAGACATTGATTGTAACTGATTACAACGTGGTGTATGGATGTGGTCGGTGCATGTAGATGTAGAAGGGGTTCCTGTCTGGATTTGCAGCACTCCTCCTACATTTCTTCTTTAACTATTTATATACAGTAAATCAAAGAATTGAATGTCTTATGAGGAAAACTGTGTGTAGATCAAGACTGTTGACCTGTCATCAAAGGCGACTGCAATATTCACCAAGCAGCCAGTGTTCTTAGCATGTTTTACAGTTTGTAGTACATGTTGTTTCCTATGTATTGCATGAGCTGACAAGATAGCACAGTACAGAGAACAGCTACTGTATGGTAGGGCCGCTTCTGTGATTCCTACATTCAAACTAATAAGTTCCCATAAGTCTTTTCTTTGTGTTTCAAAAGCTTCCCTCACATTCTGCGAGCTCTCAGTCCTTCTTTGACTTCCTTCTCTATCTTTCACCAGCTGAAAAAAAAGAAGAAAAAAAAAAGGAAAAGAAAACCCACAGACTTGAAACCGGAATGGAAATTCTGCCAGGCACTGCCACCTCCTCAGATGCAATAGTGAACTAAGCAAGGGGATCTTTGAGGAAGCAAAGGGACTTTTAATGAACAGGCCCTTTATTGATCTGTGGACAAAACAGTCGTTAATTATGTGCGGGTGGGCATTTAATTGAGGGAGCGAAACAAGGTCCCTGCTTGCTAAGCTAATGCATGGTCAAGAATTATGAGAATTTGATTGAGTCCTGTGCCATTAGGGTAAAGGATAAGACACAAATGATCACTCAGCCAATGCTTCTGGATCTTTCCTTCTCCCTCCTGCACTCATGTCTTCTCTCTTCTGTCTCTTCCTGTCTTTGTCTTTTAGCAAGTGTCTTTCAGGCAGTTACTGCTCTTCTTTTGTTTCCAAATTAAGAGGAAATGCCCTCTGTCTCCTTATTATCCTCATCTCTCTGTGCTCTTTTATCATCTGCTCAGCCCAGTCTGACTTGTGTGCCTTTGATTTTCTGACTTGTACAAATGGCAGCAGTGAGGAAGTGTCAAAAGCAATAGTGAACATGGAGGAGGAGCATATTGACTCAATATGCCGCGTGTATGTATGTGTGTGTGAGTGTGTAATCGCACCCATGTTTCTATGGTCTGTGCAGTGATTTGTGGTTGTCAGTCATCGTCAGGCAGCCAACTGTCGTATGCCTCCACTTAGTCAGTCACATTAAGTACAAGCACAAGTCCTCTGGATCTGTGCTGTCTGTCTGCTACATTATCTCTGTGAAGCCTCTGAAACTGATGGTCATTTAATAGGTTCTCATAGTTGCAGTGAACGATTCTAACTGCTAAATTAAATTCCAATGATTATTCTGTTCATTTACAAGAGCTGAAAAACAAACCCGAGAGGAAGATGAATTAAAGACAAAGCATTAAAAACTGCTGAAGTGGAGAAATGAGAGCGAGATACAAGTTTAACATGGTGAAGTAATAACAAATGATTAATTACCTCCATTTATGATCTAAAATATCCCAACCCATCATTTTGAGCTTTTCCGTGTTATTCTACAGTAAGATTGTGCTGAAATAAGTCCAATGCAAGTACACACACATTATCGCAAATGTGCACTGCCTGCACAAGCAGCCATTTGGTTGGTTGGATGCAGGGGTGCAGATCCGATGTCAGGTTTGGGGGGGGGGGGGGCACAAAGGTGTTTTTTTTTTTTTTTTTTTTTTTTTGCCCGTATGCAACTCATACCATGCCACCATAAATCACAACTTGGTAGAGGGTCGCCATATTATTCAAAAAGTACTGCACAGGGAATCATTCTTGTTTATTTGTCCTAAACAGCCAACGGCGCGAATCACTGATTACTTAACTGTTATATTAGTAAATCATTACAGGTATGTAATGTCTACTCACGTTCTTATCTTTCGCCTCCCTCCAACCTTCAGGATCCCCAATTCTTCTCATAATCTTCCTTTTCTCCCAGTATGGGACTACTTTATGCATGATTAATTGATATAGATGAATATCAAAATATGAAGCCCTAAGATTGAGGGGGTCGTTTCTTTAAAGCCTGCTGATGTCATCAGCGTCTGTGTATGAAACTACCCATTCATTTGCATCCTAGTGAAGGAGACCAGAGATGGGATGTGGAGTCAGAAATATATTTGTCAATATCATTTGTTCCACCAGTTCAATCATTTATTTTTAGATCTGAATCTAAAATGTGAAGAATGTGAAGTCTGAAAATACAGTTGTTCGATTTTGAATAATTTAGGGTATTTTTATTGGGGGGGGGGGGAATTAATGTCCCCCCTCCCGGGATCTACACCCATGGTTGGATGAGCCTGAAGTCACCTGTCCTGTGGTGTGCACTATAGACAACAATATAACCAGTGTCACTCACACTACAGACACTTCCACAGATGAATGGTGGTGTTTAGCTGAGGAACTACACAAGGTGTAATCCCTACAGGGGATGGGTTACGTCGCCTGAGCAGGAGTGCATAAGCTCAGCATGACTTAGATTCTCATTAAAAGAGGCTTATTTATCTCTACACCTTCTAAAGAATCAAGCCTGGCGTTTTCAAGTCTTTGGGCTGGCAGCAATTACCATACCTATCAAGTAGCTTTTATAACGCCTGTTCTGTGTCATAAGAAAGATGTGCCAAGCTATTACTCAAGCTGCTGGCACTTTTCACAAGGTGTAAGTGCTGAATGCGCTCTCAAAATGGATTTATGTAAAGGGATCAGTTTCTGTGCATGGAAAAAACACACACATCCATTTTAGAAGTTAAAAATATAGCTTTACAATTTTTTTCTCGTCTGCAGAGAGGCAAATAATATCGAAGCTGTAAGTTGTTTACACCTCTTGTGTTGGGGGATTTTAACTGCAGCTACGCTTTTTATTTGTCAACACTAAGTTTAGAAAATTGTTCCTCCTCTAAACATCAACTTAGATTTTGTTTTTGCCCTTCTCTTTAAAGTTGTATTCATCCTTGTTTTAACCACTAGTCATCCCCATTTCTTCGAACAGAGATGAGAGCGGAAGAAGAAGCAGAAAATTAACAGAATGAAATATTTAACAAAAACACTGTGGTGTAACCACAGGAGATGAGGAACAGGTTAAACATGAATTAATAAAACATGGAATAAGCGTCAAATACTGTTATATCATTCATTCTCAAAAGAAAACTTTTATTCCATGTTGATTCTGATCATGGTGGCTCCTTAAATAACCCAAATTCTACTGGTACAAGTATTTCTTTGTTATTGTAGTTTAAATTTCAGTGCAATTCCCAAGAGAGATAATAGAATACTTGATAAATTTGGGCACTGATCCTGATGTGATGAAACACAAAGCAACTCCTTGAGCTCAGTGTATCCAGTGTGAATTTAGCATATAAAAAGACGAATCCATACATTAACCTTAATAGAGCTACACCTCCTTAATAATGCAAACAGTCCTCCAAGTGTTCACCTTGTGTCAGGGTCTGCTTGAAGAAAATTCCTCTGCTTTATAGTGTTGTGTGACTAGCCATGATATCCCACTGCTGTTTGGAGGGCTATTACTGTCACAGTAACCCAACGGGATGTCATTATATGGCCAGCAGCTGTGACTATTTGTTTTTTTTCCTCCTGTGTTACTGCAGCCTTACAGCTGTGCTTCTGTCTGCGTATGAGCATGAAAAGGAATGTGCACATGCACATATCCCTGTGTGTGCGTATGTGTCTGTGTTTCTCATGCATCTGCTTGTGTAGCATAAAGTGAGCCTGCGTGTGTAATCCGCAATGCTCTTTCCTCCCGGGGTCCATAACCTCCCATTGCTCTATGATAAATGTGTGGCACTGTGGTGCATGTGTGGCCTTAAAAGGAAACGGCCTGGTGGCCCCCGCGGGAGCAGTGCTTCATACTGTGTTCAGACACATCATTACTGCTATGGATCTATTGATTGTTGTGTGTGTGTGTGTGTGTGTGTTTGTTTCTGTAGTTGTGTTGTTTTTCTTTTCAATTAGCTGCACTTTCACACAAATTAAACACGCAACACATGCTGAATTATTCGCCTGGTTGACTCACAGCATAAGCTTTGCCATTTGGGACTGTCACCCATCAGGAAAATCACACAGATCATTCAAATAAAATGACCTGCGGTTTGGCAACAGGTAACTTTTTCAGATATGAGGGAAAAACATGATAGATCTCCTGAGGGGAAGAAAAGTCTGCATTGTTTTTTAAACTGAAATATGTTTAGTAACAATGGACATTGTTAGCCTTGGAGACAATGTGAGGGAGAGTGGATGGGCATTTAAAGAGGCTAACTTAGACACTAGAGACTGAGGTTTGCATCCTGTCTCCTACAAACAAACACTGTTGATCACTTCAAAACATGGAGGCAATTATTCCTCTGACATTAACAAAGATGTTTCGTTTGCTTAAGGCTGATCACATAGGGACCATAGGGACAGCCAGGTTGTTGACAGCAGATATAGAACTCAAATGATTCCTTCATTAAAGGGACATTGTGTAACTTCTCCTGTTATCTATTCACGAAAATCGATTATTTTGTTCAAAAGTCTGTTTTTCATTAATCAGTAATCCCCCCCATCAACAAACTGAAGTGTTCCGGTAAGCTCTGAATTTGCCGTTCATATCATTCATATCTCCATGGAGCGGGTAAGCTCGGTGCTGGCTGACATGTGGTGTCGCCATGTTTTTACGTTCAGTGGCAGCGTGACGGTAGGAAACCACGGAAACTCAGCGGAGACACCGGAGCTGTCGGCTCAGGTCGAGGTGGCGTCTGTGAAAAGTCACCGCGGTAACGCAGTGAGGAGGAATGGAGCGTTACACTGATGCTGCATTCACCTGCAGTCGGGCAGACGGCCGTCGGTAACAAACCAGATGTCATTTTAGTCACAGAAGTGGAGAGAAAGCCGGTGAAAAGTGGGTCAGGTAAACAATACCACATCACCATGACAACATATTGTCACGTGTATTGTTTTGCCTCGTGCTGACGGACCACTTGTTAACATAGAGGCTTGTTTATGCCGTTACGTGCAGCTGCTGTCTGCCGTCTGCCCAATTTCACGTGAATGCAGCATGAAAAATACGACTGAGTTACTTGCGATATACAACCACAACGCTAGATGGGAGTAATTCCTACACAAGGTACCTTTAAGAAAACACAAACTATAATGTAGGTTTCATATGCATATATAGCCTCTTAGTGTACTTAAGAACGGGCACTTGGAGCTGTTGAGTTGTGAATGTAGCTTGAAGGACGTGACATTAGATTTTCATCCAGCCTGAGAGGCATTGGTATTTAATGGATTTTCTCGGAACGCTCGTCAATTATCTTTCTTAAGAGTCAACATTCATTGATTACAGGATTTATGTAGGCTTTACACCATTAATGACACAAATGTATCTGTGTGTGAAGTGTGTGTGATATATGATCATCCAAGCACTTGCACTGGACTTTCTCGTCTCTCTGTCACTTATCACTCAGTAGAGTAAGCTCTATTCATGCTCACCGTAAGGTCAGATTCAGCCATTTGCTATCACAGCCGCCTTGGATAGGAAAGTCAACCCACTCACTCTACTCACAATTTGCCTGAACACCTTCAGGGCCTCGTTGTCCCCAGCCCAACACGGTTTGAATCAGTTTTGAAAAAGACTGTTGATGCCTCTGCTTCTTCCTCTGCAAAGCTTTCATAGTCTACAGGTCTTTTTAAAAAGCCATGCTTTACATGATAGCATGGATATAAGTTTAATTCTAAGCATTCAAGGTTACGGGATAATGTGGGGTAAATACAGTTTTCCTGAAAGCGTGACAATACAGTCAAGGTAATGAATAACGTGTATGCCTGAGCAGACTCACTGTTATTCTGCCTGTTTTGCTTTGATTGTGATGGAGAGAGAGAGAGAGAGAGAGAGAGAGAGAGAGAGAGAGAGAGAGAGAGAGAGAGAGAGAGAGAGAGAGAGAGAGAGAGAGAGAGAGAGAGAGAGAGAGAGAGAGAGAGAGAGAGAGAGAGAGAGAGAGAGAGAGAGAGAGAGAGAGAGAGAGAGAGAGAGAGAGAGAGAGAGAGAGAGAGAGAGAGAGAGAGTGAGAGAGAGAGAGAGAGAGAGAGAGAGAGAGAGATGGGACTTTGCAGTGTTTATCTGCTTCTTTTTTTTTTTTTTTGCTGTTTATGTGTTGTCAAATTGATGTTTTCTGAATCTGCAGCATATTTGTGTCTAACATGTGCTTTCTTTCTTCTGTGGCAGTGTGTTGAGCTCTCAGGGCCACTGTAGATAAAGACTGCATGTGTTGCCTCTGTCTGAGTAAACACCCTCTCTTCTGTATGACGATGCAAAACTTATTTCTCTTTGATGCAAGATCAATCCGGTCTCACTTATCAATGCGGTTGTGCCCTCCCACCCTCCCACCTAACCACAAAAAAAAAAAAAAAAAACTCCTGAAACCTGACAAGAGATTTTCAATTTCCCGCAGCGATCTCTGCTAACAGCCCTGGCCTAGCAGGATATATAAGGCCATTACCATTCATAGTAACAACAAGAAACCAGGCAGAGCAGAGGTCCCATAAGACTAACGGAAAATGCATGGTGTTGTCTACTTGTGTTAAATCAACATCATGCTCTGTTTAAAAATAATTTTTCTTGAAGCTTTGCTCCCACTGTTTGTATCTTTGCTGTCTGTGAAATGTGTTTTCTCTGAAGTAGGATCAGACGAGCCCTAATGCTTTATTTTGGCACGGCGGCACGGCAGACTTAGAGGACACTGATTGCTTGTGTCCTCCACTCTAATGCTCTTGTTAATTCTCCAATGAAGCTGATTGCCACATTCAGATATGCGGAGGAGGTTAGAGAGGAAAACTGTTAGCGGTGCAGTGACGGGGTCCTGCCGTAGCCTGTCATTTATTCAGCCACTGAGTTGTTTCACCTCTTGTCTTTCCCTCTCGCTCGCTCCCTCTTTGCCTCTCGCCCTCTCTCTCTCTCTCTCTCGCTCCCCTCTTCTGTCCCTCGCCCGCTTCACATAACGCTCTAGGAATTAAATTAGAGCTCACGAAATCTTCAGACATGCTTATTACCGGGCTGGCATTGTTGTAATGTGTCTGACCTTGACCTGTTAAGGATTAATCCAAGCAGACAGGCCTGAGCAGGCGCCCCGGCTGATTCCCATGCAGAGCACAGGCACCGGTTGTGTTTACCAATCTGAGATAGAAGAGGAGAACAAACAAGAAGTACCAGCTCCTCACACAGGGAGAGCAGTTTGGACTGGACTCAGTGTGTCACATCAGACGGCAGGAGGGGAAGAGATTAATGTTTGTGTGTATGTGTGTGTGTGTGTGTGTGTGTGTGTGTGTGTGTGTGTGTGTGTGTCAACATACCTGCATCAGTGTGTGTTTGACTGTTTATTGCCTTTTATTTGCAATGGTTAAAATGGAATGAATCAGAGTCAGCCAACATTTCCATGCTGGTCTCTTAGGTGAGTGAAGTGCTGGCTTTGGGGCTTAGTCTGAATAACTCATGTCGGTTTGTCAGTGTGGTTACCTAATTGGACCAAGAAGGCTACCAGTGCCTGAGCAGCCACGCTTGCGGTTCACATGGGTTTTTTTGTCCCTCTCTTTGGGGCAAAGGTAGGCTTACAAAAACCACTGGATGAAAAAGAAAATTCAATTATTATTCTCAAGTATTATTTTTTTTTTGCATGCCTCTGCTTGTCATCCTATCCAGTCCCTCTAATGATTAAACACAGGCAGCAAACACTGATGGCATTTGCTTTAGGAATTACCTTTAAAAAGAAAAAAAAAGCTAAGAAAAGCCCAGAGAGCTAAGAAATGTGATGATAAATCTAACAGGTTTATGTGTTGTAAACAGCAGTGTACTGAGATGTCCAGTAAATCTATAATAAAACAAACTATAAACACTGGAAAAACCCTTGTGAAGGTCTAATCAAAATCAAATACAACCAAACTTAAGCTTTTGCAAAACACAGTTCAATCATGACATTCAGTTGAAACCAAGATGAAGCAGCCCACAAATTGTAGAATAGGGCTTTGCAAATGTGAGAAAGTCATCTTAATTTGTAGAGCGTGATCAGACTGCATTCTTATTCTCATTTCAACACCAAGAGTGCAGTGACATGTAAATGTAATAGACTTTGGGCACTGTTTTGCTTATTGCTTTTGGGTATTGTCCAACATGGAGCAGGTCAGTCTTTGAAAATGGAATGTCAGATGCTATTTTCATTTACACTTTAATTTTCAAGTACAGTAGATAGAAAATTGCATTTTAATTTAAATTTAAATTGTGACTTGGATATTGCTCGCATAAATGCAAAATCACGTTTATTGTTTATATCACTTTTGATTTCCAAATTTAAATTAACAAATGTAATATTGTCCACTATACAGAGTGGCACAACTTTGAAAATTGAACATCAAGCTGTTTTTTCATTTTCATTTTAATCTGGTCATAGAGTGCCCATACAAATATGGGAAAATTAAAATGCAAATTGGATTATTGCATTTTCATTTCAGTTTTTATACAAATAACACCCACACATGGAAAATTATAAGGATTGTAGAATTACATTCATGTCCAAGTTTAGGCTACATTATCATTTTCAACACAGTCCCCATATGACATACTGTAGTCCTCTGTATGAACAAATAGGACTTAAGCCTTCATTTAAAAGTAATAATTCTGTCTCTTACATTGTTTCATGTAGGCTAAACGTAGCTTCACCATGATTGGATTTTTGCTCTGGAAGCGAGCTTAACCTGCAAGGAGAAGTGGGCTGATGTGTAAGAGATCGAAGATGCATTTGGTTCTTAAAACATAAGAACAGGCTGGAGGCCAGTGCAGAAACTTGAGAGGTGGATTGGTGTGCTTGGCTTTCTTTGTGTCTGCAAAGACAGGAGCAGCAGTAAGATCTTACAGTAGATATAGAGACCTCAGTTAGGCCTGAAGTAGAAAATACAGAGGTACGGTATGGATTTGTTTCAGGAAATCTTCTTTGGCCATGAATTCCCAAATTATGACCATATTTTAAGGTGATAATGATCTGTTTCTTTTATCTTGTCTTGACATGGTTATTGTAAATCTATCATCTGAGCATTGACTTTCACTGTTCTTCTTTTGGCACAAAAATTATTTCAGTTCTACTAGAGCAAATGAAAATCTGGCAACGCAGTCATTGATTCACTTAATCCACTTATAGAACTGTTGTGGGAAACAGCAGGAATGTAATAAGAAATGCAGTTGATTGCCATCAGTTGAGCAAACAGACTGTATTCTTGTATACTTTGTCTTCCAGCTTTATTTCTGGTGTACAGTGCGACATACACGGTAGTCATTCCCAATGAACTTTGAAATGTAAGCCTGAATCTCCTTTTATTTCCCCCAGCAAAGCCTGCCACATGAGATACATTAAAGTATCAGTATAGTGTTGTGCCCTGGCCAGAGTGCTGTTGCTGCTTCTACAGCCTCATGTCCACTGACCCCTGGTGCTGATCTTGTGTTGTGAGCGGCCACAGGGGAAACACAGAGCCCACAGCAACGGCTGTTCGACTGCCTCACACACATACTTATGCACACACACAGACACATAAAGACATAGACACTGTCCAGTCTTGTCTTTTCATTGTTTTCTATTACATCAATTCAGTTCAGCATCAGTTTACGAGTTTAACTTTAAACTGGTCACCTTCACTTTGATCATCGCTATTCTCCTCACCGGTTGTCCATGCTCATGTTGCATTACTATAGCTGCTGCATTTTCTCTCTCCACTAAACCTTGCATTAACAATTAAATAATAATTAACACATGATTATCACATGGAATGAAGAAGAGTGCCATAGTGTTATCATAGATTAAAGTGGGTAAACTTCATTCTTGATATAGTTCACACTCACAACCCGTAGTCTGCAGTAAACCTGCAAGATTGAATTAATCTCTTGTGTGTTGATACAGTCATTCTCCATTTGTATTCAGGGGAACCAGGCAGATGTTCACCAGTGCTGCAGGAGCGTAACACATGGCACTTCTGTTCTCCTGACGCACAAACCACTAGTTTAAGTCAGCACATGATCCACATGTTGTTTTCTCTGCAGAATTTAAATGCGGTGGAAACTGGATTTTTTGGAGCCACACATCCTTTTGAATATTGAGATTGTGATATTACACAGTGGGATACATACGTGATTCCATAGTAAGTAAGGTCTGGCTGTTCTGTAATGCTGCTACCTGCCTGTTGTAAAGAATCCCAAACTCAAACAACATGCAGACTGAATTCCTAAGTGACAAGGTGATATTTTTCCAAAAGAGGACCATGTACTCTGTTTCTATGTAGGTCATTAGTTCTCCAAATCCTCTCCTCTCAACGGTGCTAATCGGTTGCCTAAATTTAGTAATCCTGTTGGCAGTGAGGGCAGAGATTCTCTGAGTTTGGCTTCTACGGCACTTCTGAGGTGCCTGCAGAAATGTTGTCTCACCGGTTTAGGTGGCTCCAATGTCATGTGTAGAAATAGCTGAATGAATTCTGAGATTATTCATGCTGTTTTTTTCGTCATTGAGTCATAGTTGAACAACTCTTTCACATTTTTTCTTCTTTCAACATTCTCTCAGTGCAGTAAAGTACTGATGCTGAGATGTTCACCACACACACACGCACAACACGAAACCTGTGATATAGGTAATAGTCCAACTCTATTTAATACAATTTGTGAGTAAGCTACATGGAATGTTGATCAAGTACAACAATAATGAGGAAATGTGTGATTACGTGGGTGAAGAAGAATTACTAAGAACAATTTACACCTTTATGGAAGCCGAAAACAGCCACGTCGTCCATATATGTATCTTATTACCGTTTTCTCGTGATAACGTGATTATTGTCCACTCCAATAAAACTTAATTGATCTGTCAACAATAACTTACGGGTAAGTTACACTACGTTAGTTTGTTTACTGGGCTGAGTTTATTTAAAGGGGAATTGCAGTTTTTTTTACAATCTGGACTTTATTTCTAGCGTAAAATACAATCATTTACTCACCCAGATAACTTTGGTGTCATTTCAAGTCGTTCCGACGATATTTGATCCAGCTGAGAGCCGCGTATATCCGTATAATGCGAGTACACGGGGCAGCGCAATGCAGCCTCTAAATAACACATTATCTGCAGCAAAACTCGTTCATTCACCAATATTTAGTTATGATATGCTAGTCCTATTCCCCTCTGAGTCCGGGGTTAGCTCTTATCAACATCCGGGGTCTGTAGGTTGACCTACTAACCTCTGACCTGGATGATGTCATCTCTGAGCGCCGCACGGTGCGGCTTGTTTACCTGAAAGTTGCTACTGCTAATACTATGGTCCGTTTCTGCGTGTTTCCGACTTGTCAGAACAAAATGAGCAGCTGGATGAAGTTCAGCTTCCACAGGCTTCCTCTCCGCAACCTGGACTTTCTAAAGCTCCGGCTAGTTGCCGAAGCAGAATGATTATTATCAGAATGAGCGGGGCATCGGTTGGAGATGACATCATCCAGGTCAGAGGTGATTCTAATTAGGGATGTCCCGATCCGATATTGATATCGGATTTATGTCCGATATCAGCCAAAAAAACGAATATCGGATTATATCGGACTGCATCTAAAATCTCCGATATAAACGCTCCGATAAAAGCAGTCCATTCGTTCACACTCCAACACAGTAGGTGGCGTAATGCACCTTAATGTTGGTGCGCCGCCTGCCAGAGAAGAAGAGCGGCCGGCTCCAGCATGCAGAGATCACATGATCACAACAACAGCGTGTGTGCGACACACACACACACACACACACACACACACACACACACACAGG
Source organism: Trachurus japonicus (assembly GCF_045865225.1). Classification (NCBI taxonomy): domain Eukaryota; kingdom Metazoa; phylum Chordata; class Actinopteri; order Carangiformes; family Carangidae; genus Trachurus; species Trachurus japonicus. The sequence continues at coordinate 34,988,760 of NC_140911.1, forward strand.
TGCATGGACAGGTCGCGCTTGCCCGCTAATAAACGGTAAATGCGCTATATTGCTCTAAAGGTCGGTGGTCAGATTCTTCTGGAGGAAGACCAGCTGGTCCACATGTTGTGCCGTGTTAAGGTCAGGTTACGGTGCGCTCACACTGGGCGCGAGTAACAGTGCTAAAGCCAGCATTAAATTAACAATGCTAATTTCTGTTAGCCTGTCTATGGCGTTTTACGTTATACGTTAGCATTAAGCTAGCGGGCTTTATGCTTAGTTGTGACACTGGCTGTGTGTTTTGAACGTTGTTTCAAACTATGTGGGTATGATTAATCATCTTTGATGCTTAAATATTGCTGCTTAATATATTGCTTTACTCCTCTTTTTATTTTATGTATGCCATTTTTACTGTAAGGCAGGCTATAAATTTGGAGTGACAAATAAAACCTTGAAGCAAGAAGATTTTGCCTTTTGTTTGACATTGATGTACATACAGTAATTCAATAACAGTTGTAAATAAGGTTTATTTTTTTATATTTTACAGTTCAAAAGTAAGCTCACTACTGTCTGTCCCATAGAAGAACATGACAGTGGCAGCCTGTCAGTCAGCAACAGGAGGATCTCCTTTGTATTAGAATTTGAAAAATATAAATAATCGTTTTTTTTCACCACCCCTAATATCGGATCAATATCGGTATCGGGCCGATATTGAAGGCTGCAATATCGGTATCGTATCGGAAGTGAAAAAGTGGTATCGGGACATCCCTAATTCTAATGTCAAAAAAAGTCAGGCCCATCTGGATTTTTCCAGGCCTACCCATTAGCCATGTTCTGGCTCCGCTACTGGTCTGTGCCAAACTGACGAGCGATCTGAGCGACAGAGTGACAACAAAGGAGCAGTACTGTACGAGCAAAAGCGACAAAAATAAAAGGTCCGGTGTGAACACACCTTAAGTGGAAGTGATTCATTCCACCAGTGAACCATGTTGCTAGGCAACCATGTCAACACATTCTATGATTACTGTATTTCATTATTACGAGAAAATGTCTGTGTTATAATGAGATGACAAAATAAATTAATTCGTTATCACGAGAAAACGGTCTTTGCTATATCGAGATAACGAAATAATAAGTAGTTATCATGAGAAAGCGGTAATAAAACAAAAAAATATGGACGTGGCCGTTTTCGGCTTCTGTAGCTACACCTTAATGTGAAAGCACTGGATTAAATTGGACTGTAGCCTATGTGTCACTGTGTGGCACTTATCAACATGAGGTGGTCCACAACAGCTTTAACAGCTAGCTGTTAAAACCAATTGTGATTTGTTTTGGTGTTTTGTCTTATTGTGTGTATGTGACTTGTAATTGGGTTTATTTTATAGTTTTCTGTTACAGTGCATATATAATGCAGCATGTGCTCCCACAAGTCCTCTCATTACTCAGTGTGGACTCATAAACAGTGTGTATAGTTCCTTCCCCCACACACACCTCTCTAATATCTTATGTAAATAAAGTGAAATGTTGATTTCTAAAAGCTGACTGCAGCACCTATCATGTCTCTGGTGCATAATACCCGCCTACACATGGTTTTAATCTTTAAGTCTCCCTCTTTCTCTCAGACACTCTAATGTCAATGTTTATCCAGACTCCGATTAGTAGAGAATATTGTTTTGCATTTCCACACACGCCGAGTCTTATCTTTACTGCAGAAATATGGAAAATGAAAAGGAATGCAGTTATCTGTCTTTCTAGTCGTTTCCATAGCAGCCTGCAAACTTGAGTCCCTGACCCCTCATTTAGACTCTCGCTTAGCCCTATAGCCCCTATTAGCCCTGAAAGACTCTTTCGCTTTTCTGTATCTCTTATTCTCCTCCCCTTTTTTTGGCTCATTTTTCTTTCCCGTCCTGAAAGAGCAGTGAGTTATCCTCTCTGTTTCTCTGCTATTTCTTGACCACATTTCTGTGTCCCCATGTCTCCGTCTCTAACCCACTTCCTCTCTCCCCGTCTTTGTCTTTATTCCTCATTTCTCCCTCAGCAATGTTTTGTGATTGGCAGCTGAAGCTTGACTGCAGTAGAGTTAATAGAGAATACAGAGGAATACCTAGAGGATTTACAGCTGAGTGGAGACGCACAAATAAGATAATGACTTGGGAATAACAATTTCGCTGCACCGTTTGGGGAGGCACTGAAGAGAGAAAGAGACAGAGGGTGGAAAAAGAGAGAGAAGAGACAGACAAAAAAAAGTCTCAAAGACAGTGAAGAAGAGAGGGAGAAAGAGAGGCAGACATAAGTGAACAGATTCCAGGGGCGACTGACTTAACAAGATTTTTCTAAATTCTGGAAAATAGTCAGAATCCCTGTGGGTTTTCCAAAAAGATAAAGCTTTGTATTTTTAGACAGGTAGCACTGATGAACTAAAACAGAAATTTTCCTTCCTTATGCACGTGTTTTGATATGAGTCTGGTTGATTGCTGACCGTATGTTTGTGTGTGCGTGCATGGTCATGAGTCTTCGGTGCACTGTCCCTGCGTTTGTCTTGTATCTGGCTTTGTTTGTGCTGTTTATATTCCTCATTCAAAACAATGGCCGAATACCGATATAAAGACATTTTTTCCCACAATGAGAGAGGCGCCTGCTGAAGAGAGATAACCCACTGAAATTCATAATGCCCCAGCATCCCTTTAACTTTGCCAGACAGGAGTGGGTCACCCATCAAAACCATAATCTATAGTCATTTGGTTGTCAGAGTTGTTGGTTGAGTTATAGAGGCTGGCAGCACTCAGAAGGCCTTCTTGAGGGACCTAATCACAGTCTAAAGACAAGGGCTCTTGGTGATATCATTTTCCCCCTCTCGCTTCACTGCTCTGTCCCTCCATCATCTCTTTGACATCACTCAACGCTCAACAAAGTAGCTAATGAAGCAGAAGGGGAGAGAATATTTGCCTGGTAATTAAGAAAAATGAAAGGAAGCGGAGTTTGAAAGCTGACACGGATGCACACTATAATTGTCCTCTCCTTGACGTGGGAGTATGGCGTAGGCTATACTTTTCCAGTACACTATTCTTAATTCAAGTCTCATTAGCTTCTCACACTTCGCAGCCCTAAGATCTGTGTCTGTCACAATTTCTCTCTGACTTCATTTGTGCTCCTCTCCCTCTGTCTGTCTGTCTGGTCTCTTTCCCAGTCACGTAGCCTTTATTTATTACATTACAAACATACTGAGGAGCCAAGGTACAGAAAACGTGAGCTTAGTTTTTCTTTCTGGCATGAGGATCAACACCAAAGCTAAGTGACATCTTAAAAGTCATATTGGGTTCAAAGTCTGTCATCCAAACCAGTTCTGAAAAAAATCACACAAATGTCTGAGTATGAGGGCGGCTGACCTCATATTATTAGTAAAATGCAGCTGAGTTTAGCCTGCATTGAATGCAAAGGCTTGGAGGTTTGCTCAGCTGCTTGTAGGAAATTTCGCTCCAGTTGCGAACACAGCCGGAAGTCTTGAAAAACTGTTCAGAAATATACTATTACCGGGCGAGCCCTAGGTACCAATTTTTCACACTGTTTCTTGACAATGCTGGATGCCCATTATATGTAGGGTACAGGCTCATTTTATGTTTTATACAGTCGCAAAATACACATTGAACGAGTATAAAATGTGGTTCAATTTATTTCAAATGCTAAAGGTTGTGCTGTAAATTGCCAGGGATTATACTTTAAGGCATATACTGTATATATATTTTTTTTTCCCCTCCTAAATGGAAGCTATCCGTTCGAAGCTCATCAGAGGCTTAAAGAAGTTGGTAAGGGATTTCTTTGTCCTTCATTCTCTTTACCTGACCTTCATCAGAGAGAGGGGGCCGTACCTTAGAGGACTCCTCATTACCATGTTGTGGTAACAGCAAGGCCAATAGAGCTGTAATGATTATGATATTTCACATTTTACGCATTTAATAATTTAAGAGTCGATTTGTTTTCTGAGCTGCCCGTCTAGTAACAGAGTTTTGTTTGCATTACCAAACATTTGGTGCTATTCTCTAGAGCAGACGGACAGCTCAACATTTATTAAGCTTCTATTGAAGATATTTTTAGTACAATAGACAACATGTTGATGAACAAGTCATTCCCTGAAACAGACATGCCATTCAGTTGTGATTATGCATTGCAAATATGCAAATATGTCATAACCTCACACATTACACTATAGCGCCTCATTCATAAATGAAGTCAATAATACACACAAATAGCTTTGGTTACTGTTTGTGTAATTACTGTGCAATTCTCATACTGTGGTATTTCTTTATTTCAAGGATTTAGAACGGGGGGCTGCCGTTGCTGCTGGTTGGGTAATCAAAGCAATTAATAGCTAAATAAAATCCTGAGCCAATTATTATATTCCAAAGAGAGTAGTTAGAGTATGTAAGCTCCATTTTAAAGAGGTTGTGAGTGGATGCCTAATTTAATGCCAAGTGTAGAATTTGACCTTTAGTTTTTACATTTATTAGTAATATTTTCACATCTTAATGTTTTTCTTACATTTTGCTCATTTCAGGGTATTAGTGTGCAAATTGTGCTCGATTTATTTCTATTTGCAAGCCCATTATTAAATGAGACAAGTATATTACTGTGTAATTTGAACACAGTTTTCCACTCCTAAATAATAAGAATCCTCACAGTATCTGCCATGCATCCATTCTCTGTCAGTGGTAATGTTACAACTTCTACTGCTGCTTGTTCTTTCACAAACACCAACACATGAGTAGACTAGAGTATACTACTGTAACTCCTAATGTGACTGACAGTCCAGTGGTATTTTCTGAAGGTCAGAATATTATGTGGGCATTTGAAAAAAAACGAGAGAGAGAAAAGAACAAGTTAAACAGAATTGCAATGCCTGCAGTCTACGGAGCAATTCTGTCTTTGCATGCAATTGTACACACAACAAGTGAATTTTTGTATTTGGGTGATGAAGTCCAAAAAGCTAATTTGGCAGAATCCGGCCCCCCCACCAGCGCAGCCACCCTCTTCCTGCCGGTCCACTCCTGGCCACATGCCGTGATTCTGATTGACTTCTGATGGACATTATTCTCTTTATGATGGTAATAATAAATTCAATGTTGCCCTAATGGTAGTGATCATGACACTGGGAACTCAGTCTTTCAATAGTGTGCTGATAGCCGCGCGACAGCCTCAGCGGGGAGTGAGAGAGCTGACTTCAAAGGTGTGATTTACCTCACAGTGGAGTGTGGGGCGTTAGAGCCAACATGGTGGCGGTGATTGTCATTTTCTTGGTGAACTTCTCCTGTTTGATCCTGTAGTACAATATTAGTGCTGTTCATCAGGCAGGTACTTGTAAGCTGCGAGAAAGGCTGCAAAGGTCTTCAGTGATTTATCTTTTTTTTTTTCATTTTGCAGCGTAGCTCCTAGTCCCACCTGCATATAATATCCCTATAGATAGTCCATCCATTTAGTAATATCACCATTATGGTTATGTTGGCTATATGCTCTGTAGTGCCAGTTTAGATTAGACAGAGAGGGAAAGTTACACAGAGCTCATCTTGACATTAATATTGATTAGCTTGCCTGTAAACGGCGCTTCTTTGCTTAGCCGCAAATTGAACCCTAACAATCATCCACTCTCCTTGAAATCCCTCCTGTGTTGGCCTGGTAGATTTTCATGCAAAAGATTGCCTTTTCCAGCCTCAAGGAGAATACAATGGATAGATTGATTAGGCAATATCGTAATGGGGATAGGGTAATGAGCCTGTCAATCATACAGTAGACAGTGTCCGACTGAGAAAATACGCCCAGGCAGCAGTTATTACTTTGCTAGTAGATACTGTAGGCGTGCAGTGGGGGTGGGGGTTAGGATGAGTCAAAAAAAAAGACTGCTGAAACAGAAGCTCTTTGGGCTTTGTCTTTCTCTACAGACAAAAGAGAGAGTAACTTCTATTGCAGTTGAGGGCTCATTCATTGCGAGTCATCCATTATTTACTTGTTGATTATCCACGCAGTGAGGATTTGTGCTCATTTGAACTTAGAAAAAAAACAAAAAACTTTGATTCTTACCTAAATATCCAAAATTGAACATCAAAGCATGGAGCTGTTGAATGTGTTACCACTGAAATGAAGAGCTCTTAAATCCTTAAACAAAGGCTTCCCACTGACAGGCATGAAAAGAAGTATCATTACTTACTGGCAATAATCTGACAACTCAGACAAGTATAATGGGTGGTTATGTGTGTTATGTATGAGTCACCCAGTGGGGGTCTCTATCTTGTTAAATCTCAAATGTGGACTGATCCAGAGGTCAAGGGTCAAAGGTACGTAGTGTATCACATGTGGTGTTTTCCATCATGTGCCTGCATTTAAGTCAACTACTTCCAATTGAAAATGCAAATCATGAAAAGCCATGCAGGCATATAATGTAATCTGCAGCACCCGGTTGTTTCCAATGTGAACAAGTGCATTATAAACCTAAAAGGAAAGACACCGTCTCCCAGCCAGCCCATTTGTTTTGCTGCTGGGCATATGGAGAGCAAATTCACTTGTATCTGAAGCTGAGCAATTTGTTTTATTTGACTTCTCGCCCCTTTAACTGTCAGCTCGGGTTCCCCTAACCCAGAGGAGCGTCGCCACAGAAAACAAATGGGCTCCGTAATGACCCTCTCCAGCAGAGTTCAGTTTTGGGGTGTGATCTATGTATTTATCCAAGAACGTTTGCTCTGTTTATCTACAACAGGGTGGATAAGTGGCAAGTTTCCGACTCTGTGCCTCTGTGTTTGTCCTTATATCTTTTCATGGATCTCCTCATTCTCTTAGAGAGTTGTTAGAAATTGGGGAACAACTCACAACATTTGTAATAGCTTCAGAAAAGTAATGAAATTCAGGACACTGGTGTGTGTGTGTGTGTGTGTGTGTGTGTGTGTGTGTGTGTGTGTGTGTGTGTGTGTGTGTGTGTGTGTGTGTATTTGCATATCTGTAGATGCCGCAGAGAGACAAAGGTGGGGGAGGGAGGCATTTGTGCCCCTGTGTTTGTAACTATCAAGAAGTGAATGTTCAGCCAACTATTGATTTTGGAAAAGGCTCTAACTGAGATGATGAGGAGGTGTGTCCTGTGAAGTGGCTATTATGTGAAATCAGTTGCCGTTGGCTGATTCTGTGTGCTCTATATTCATTGCTTCCAGATTTCCAAAACAGCTTAGGCTGCATCTCTTTAGGATGTAGCCAACTTCATTCAGACTCCTTATTTAAAAAAACACAAACAACAAACACACACACACACACACACACCATTGCCTAAACATGGTTTACAGGTGCATCCAACATAATTGCTCCGGCTCTCGGCAGAATTAAATTAATTGTCTTGCTTTTCTTGGCCTTTTCGAAGGAACATTTGTATGGACGTTCACCATGTTCCATGTTGTTCAATTCTTTAAAGGGACATTGTGTAACTTCCCCTGTTATCTATTCACTAAAATCGATTATTTTGTTCAAAAGTCTGTTTTTCATTAATCGGTAATCCCCCCTCATCAACAAACTGAAGTGTTCCAGTAAGCTCTGAATTAGCCGTTCATATCATTCATATCTACATGGAGCGGGTAAGCTCGGTGCTGGCTGCCATGTGGTGTCGCCATGTTTTTACGTTCAGTGGCAGCGTGACGGTAGGAAACCACAGAAACTCAGCAGAGACACCGGAGCTGTCGGCTCAGGTCGAGGTGGCGTCTGTGAAAAGTCACCGCGGTAACGAAGTGAGGAGGAATGGAGCGTTACACTGATGCTGCATTCACCTGCAGTCGGGTAGACGGCCGTCGATAACCAACCTGATGTCATTTTAGTCACAGAAGTCCAGAGAAAGCCGGCAAAACGTGGGTCAGGTAAACAATACGATATCACCATGACAACATATTGTCATGTGTATTGTTTTGCCTCGTGCTGACGGACCACTTGTTTACATACAGGCTTGTTTATGCCGTTACGTGCAGCGGCTGACATCCGTCTGCCGTCTGCCCAATTTCACGTGAATGCAGCATGAAAAATACGATTGAGTTACTTGCGATACACAACCAAAACACTAGATGGGAGTAATTCCTACACAATGCACCTTTAAAGAAAGTTTGTTGTGGTTGCAGGTGCAGGAGATTTCTGTTGTCATATCCTTCATATACAAAGAGAGAGAAGGTTTTACTCATATTCTATTCACCAGTTTCCAGTAAAACAGCAGTCTAACACTGCACATCTTTGTGATTACATTTCATTTGCCAGTATGATGAAAAACTTGTAACAATAATTAAAGTAGGCACTAGGTCAGCAAACTAAATAAAGTCATTTGTCAAAGCTCAAATCTCGATATAAGAAAGAACTGCTCAGTTCATGTAGATGTATGAGACAATACTGCTCATATCACAGTCTTTAGGGTAATTTGAAGTATTGAAAAAAAAGTATAGTAGATATGAATGACAGTTAAAGACTCGTATGACTTTTCAGGAAATGAATAATGAGAAGGACTGAGTACAAGTTAAAGCAATCACTGTTCTCAAGTAACTTCCTCACCACTGACATTTGCAAACCAGTAGATGTGGATTGAAACAGGCTGTGTCCTCGCCGCTGACATTTGACATGAAGTTCCCTCTAATTCCTGAGCAACTACATAATAATTACTGCAGTTATACAACCCTGTCCCTGGGCTTGGAGGATTGACCTTTCAGCAAATAACATGTTCATTTCCCTTAATGTGAAAACAGGGATGTCATTTCCTATTGTGTTTTCCAGATGCATTAACACCAATCTCATCCTGCATGAACTGCATGAACTGCATACAGTGTGTCTTAATGCCAACGTATGTAGGTGTCTATCTCTACCTCTCTGTGAGGAAGAAGAAGCTGGCACATTCACAGCAATAAGCAGTAACATTTCGGTCTCTAACAATTGTCTAGCCTTGGCTGAAGGGTAGCATAGCAGCCAGGTCTTCACACACATACATACACACACACAAACACTCAACCATCACAGAGTGTGAAGAGTGAGAAGAAACACACAGTCAGGTTCGATCCTTTCTGACCACAATCTGGCCTAATGGGAATCTTATGGCTGAGTGCGCCACATAACACACAGAGTGAGGATGTATGGCCACAGTGAAAGCGTTCCAGCAGAAAAAACACTGAGAGGAAAAGTAGGGCCATATTATTCTGGGATGACGGGAGGGCAGAGAGATGGGGGGGCGGGGTGTTCAAAACAAACACCAACAGGAGATCTCAAACTTAATGATTTCAGATTGTATTTTCACACCATTTTCTTTTTTGCCCCTATCAATTGTAGCCAATAATTCTCAGACGTTCGCACATTTATTTCTGGTACATTTTTATTTTTGCCTTTGCTGGCAGACGGAGCCTCAGTACATAAGAGAAGGGGAGATGTGTACAGTGTTTGCCTGGTTTTCACTTTGTACATATTTGCTTCTTGCTTTGAGGTCTCAGGTCTGAGATTGGCTGTTGTCACAACATATTGCTTCTCTGGATTCTCTGGTGATAAAGAGGAAAGTAAAATAAACATGTTACTGCCTCTGAAGTCCTGTTGAAATGTTTATTTCCTCTGAATATATTAAAGGATTAGAGATCATATGTAACGTGATTATGAACAAAGCAGCTGAAGTGTGATCAAAGGGAGGGAGAGAGTAAACACGCAGACTCACACTTACAGACACATACACAGGAGACAGAAAAGGTGAGGGATAAACAGAAATTATGAGATAGATTAAGAGATTAACCCAGAATGAGATTTTTTTTCATTAATGAAAACAAAACATTAGCAATGTGTCTTAGTACAGGAAGACTGAGAAAAACTGAGAAAAAAAAAAAAAACTCTTAACATCCATTGGGCTTTTAAAGATACGCTTTTTTTTGCAAGTTCAAAACACAGTGCAAACATTCATTTTTGTCAAAACATGTTATGCTTGGAAAACTATATTTAAGTGTCTTGTTTTTAACTTAGAAAGAATTATTTCCTTCCCAACATGAATTCAAGGTTGTACAACAAGAGTGTAAAACACACCGTTACTTTAACAAGAGAAGGTTAAATTGCAGTGTCCTGACAGTACCTTTAGCTAAAAATGCCCACAAGAACACAGCAATAACTTTTGTTCAATACCTTTCCATTGTTACTTGTGTCCTCGCAGCTCTACTCTACAGCCTGAAGTGTGATAATAAAATACTTAGAGGCAGTGTTATCCATTTTCAATAGGGTTCAATTTGTTCTGTGCGAGTAGAACAATTATTAAAGTTCTTTGATGCTGCATCAGATGAACCCTGCGTACAGGTCAGAAGGGAGTAAAAACAAGGGGATGCAGGTGTTACACACAAAGGCCGAGTTGCTTGACTGATTTATCCCTCATTTGTGACTCAGATCTGATTCTTTAATGACAGTGTGAACGACACAAATCACATAGTCTGATCTTTTCAAATCAGATTATGGCCAATTTCATACAGTACGTGGCTTTTAATCAGATTCAGATCAGATTCTTTTTGAAATGTGACCTCAGTCTGAGCTGCCATGTCACCCTCATCGGAATTCAGCGAGACTTTTAAATCACTCACGATCGATATTCATCATAATTATGTGTAGGTGGGAGTCACAAACAATTGAAAACAAACATGTCAGACAGCAGCGACGGAGGAAGACACCGGGCAGACGGTGAAGTTTTAGACCTAATCGGTGCATGAGGTGACATTTCAACCCAGGCGAAAGAAATCACACATCTGATGACCAGTCCACAGAACACCTCTCTAACACTTAGAGATGACACTACCGGGTGATTCAGGATACCTAGCATGGACACGATTTTACTGAAAGAAGGCACTGATGTATCAGAGATCAATAAAACTGTCAAAAATAAATGGAGATGGAATTGGCTGTGTGAAAAGTACAGTACAGTAAGCCTTTTAGTTTGTGGTGCAAGCCAGGTTTGTTTTTGCATGGTATAAGATTATAATATAAAAATCACACAGCTGAGTGACCATGCTGCTGAATATATCATGTGCAGGTGATACATATAGAGAATGTTGCTGGAAGAGCAGACATGGGACCACAAATTGATAAAAAGAAAATATTGGATAACATAGAGCGTAGTACTGAATTTATTCTCTATACCGGTCTGTTGTGTTTTTATAAACACATGTGGTCTAAAGTGTCTGCTCAATTGCTTATGAAAGTTGTTGCATGGATAAAACAAACACGGTGAACAGGCTGCACAGCAGACTGATGCCCACGGCACATAGACAGTTATCAGGATTCTATGCCAAGTTAACCAAAGGCAGGTGTGCAGTGGTGTACACATTACTGTAAAAGTCTCACTGTATGATAAATCCCTTTGCTCCTTGATGTGCATCAAACCTTCTTTTATAGAAAGGGCAAACAATCCTGTCATTTATTCTGCAAGATCTCCAACTTGTTGACATTATGGCAGTTAATCCTCCTCTCTTAGTTTTTCATATGCATTGGCAGGAAGCTTTTCTTGGAGGCACCAGTGGTCTGTGTTTGTTCTAAGAGGGTCCTAAGTATAGTCAGCCTGCAGCTCAGGACAGAGTCAGAGCAGTGTGTTGACAGACACCAGCGCTCGTCTCCCGTCCTGGACCCATGTGCACTGACAGCTGTCAGCTACCTTGGCCATCACCTGTCTCTCACTGAGACACACACATGCCCACATGTATGCATGTACACATGCACTGACACACATAATATTGCCTTTGCACACTTGCATGCACACGTGCACACGTGTAAGCAGAAAAACACACGCACAGGGTCACAGAGCATCGAGCTTTTGGCTTTGGCATTTAGTTATTCTACCTTCTCAGATATCGCTGCCCTTTTTTTCTTGTTTCTTTCATTCATATACTACCTTTCTTTCCATTTCACTCTCTCTCTGTCTTTCTCTGAGTCTCTTCCCTCTGTCTCACTCCTCCAGCCAAAGCTGGGGATACAGAACGCCAACCACCCGTGAGATGAGCGATTTAGTAATTGTGTAGCTGGCAGCCCAGGCACTGGGGGTCTGTGCAGGAGTAGTGGACACTGTGACATGTATGGGTGCAAAGACTATTCCAGTGGGGAGAGAAGAGAAAAAATACGGACAGATGGAGACAGAGTGGATGGAATGGAACAGAGTTAGTTCTTGAAAAAGAAATATAAGAAAAATTAATAGATGTAAAGAGAGTGCAAGGCAAACGAGAGTGGGTGCAGGCGCATCTTGGTATGTGGGTGGAAGCTTTTGAGTTTTGAAGAGTAGCGGCAGTGCTGGCATGAGAGAGAGAGAGAGAGAGAGAGAGGGAACAAGGAAGGAGGAGAAGGAGGGGAGGGCAGAGATTTTGAAGAGAAAGGGAGGGAGTGAGGGACGGGGGTGGAAAAGCAGCAATTAGTGTAATTAGGAGACCAGCTTTAGCAAGGCACTGACAATATGTCACCTCTCATTATAACCCATAAGCAAACACAGCAGCCTAATGCAAGGCAGCACCCATTCTCTAGACAGTTCCCTGTGTCAATGCAGATTTTGCTCTCCCCAGTCACGCTCAGCTGCATATCATTGACTTGCCAATACAACATGGGGTTTTGGATTCAGAATTCAGAGTCCAGCCGAAAGAGAGAGAAAGAGAGAAAGAAAGAGAGGGATCCAGACAATGGCTAGGTCCAGCTCGCTGCGGGAGTACCCAGGATGTTTGGCTGCAAAACAGAAAGGAGTCTGGGTCCTTGTTAAACTACAGCAGGATCGATTAATTCAGATAGATGCAATGTGTTAGATGTTTGTGCTTAGCTGCTTTGACAGGAGAATTATATGTTGTGGTCAGTTGAAATTGCTGTTTGGACCATTATGGCATGAGGAATGCATCGTGCTTTGAAGCTGTGGATGATTTGTATCAACATCGCATTGCACTTTGAACATAACATTACTTTATCAATGTCTTTTTCAAAACACTTGCTGGCATTATGTAGAGTACACATATATAAAAGGTAGGCTAACTTTGAAGGTGAAATTAATACCCACCAACTTTGGTGATGTCAACAACATCATTGTCGTCAGTGAATACTTGCCTGAGGACACGGCTCCTGATTTCTGCCTATTTCTGTGTATTTACACAACTTCCATAAGCCAGTATACTTGTTTTCATGGCAACCCAACTGTTCTCCAAAGAAAACTGTTGTTTGTTATCTCCTTTTTGTTTATTTATTTATTTTTTCCCCTATTTTGCCAGTCTCATAGCAAAAGGCCCATTAAAACTTTACCATTGCACCATAAACACTTTACTGAAGGAGACGTGTTTTCTGTTGTGCCTCTGGTCCTCCCCCCCCCCCACCCTCTGTGACATGGCACGGGGCCGCTGGGCCAAGTGACTGTGACAAATTGGGATTGGAAATGATAAAATAGGCTATTTAATAAGCATGGCGGAGGGGATTGGACTCTGGTTTCGGGTTCACTCGAATAAGCAGACTGTCTGAACTCCTCCTGGGCCCGGCTTTGATGGCAGCTTTCATCCATCTGATGGGGAGATTCTGGCAGTGGAAGATGGAGCCGGGTATGTTTCACTATCTACAGTGTGTGTGTGTGTGTGTGTGTGTGTGCGCGTGCATGCGCAGCGACGGTTATGAGTAAATGCAAAATCAGTGCACACATCAATCCAAAGGCAGAGATATACGGTCGCAAGCGAGCGGGCCTGGGGGGAGTAAATGTGGCCATGTGTTAACCTCAGGCTATTAACTTACAAATATAAACTCCTTCCCTCAGATAGTAATCACTTATGCCATTTTTTTTCTTTTTTTTGGTCACAGTGGACCGTGGAAATGAGAAGTTGTTATTAGAGAGAGTCGCAGCGATAGTCCCTAATGATACAAGGCTCAACTGAGATGTCACACTCACTGTATGTTTGATTGTGTGCGGGTGCAGAGAGAAATGTTTGTGTGTGTTGAAATGCATATAGATGAGAGTGAGCAGAAGACATGAGAGAAGGTTCATTAAGACGTGCATGTTTCTATGTTCAAAATACAGAGTCCATTCATTTGAAGATGCTAGCAACAAACGCAATCATGTGTTGAGAGTGTGTTTTAAGGCGTTTAAGGCGAGGCCTGGAAAAGACGAGGGAGTTAAAGGAGAGAGCGATAGAAACTGTTAGAAAAACTATAGCCCTGCAGAGGGAGCGATGCAGAGACTCTTAAGGAGACAATAGGAAAAAAGGCAATAAAAGAACAAATAAAACTGACAGCGGAGTGCAAAGGAGAAATGAGTGAGAAAGATGGTGCGGATGGGCAGACGGCATAAGGGAAGAAAGAAAAGGTGTAAAGGCAGGGTGACCGAGGAAAAGGGTGAGTTAAAAGCTAAAAGGAAAGACAGCAAAACAAAGTGACAGAGGAAGAGAGAAGAGAGCGGAAGGCAGGAAAGCAATAGGTTTCAGAACTTGTTGACAGTGAGTTCGACACAGAGACAGAGAGACAAAGACAGAGAGGCAAAGAGATGAGTGTGGAATATAGAATAAGACGGTGAAGGAAGGTGAGACATGAAGAGTGAGGAAGAGAACTAATGCTAGGTTTGGTGTAATGGGGGAGGGGGGCAGGGAGACGGCACATTTATCTGTGTGGCAGTTGCATATATTAACACAATGTTTATACTTAAGTTTGCATACATTTTCAGCGCGACGGTTGCGTGTGTGAAAAGTAGTATAATATCTCTGAGGAGCGTGTCAGTGTGTATGTGTCTTCTTTTTTTTTTTCCTTTTTTGATCAAACCAGCCCCCCAGGAAGAAAAAAAAGTTTCAGCCCAGCAGGAGAATCCATGAATTTTGGCTCAGCTCCAACACACACCCTAATGTCTGTGAAAAATATGAATTATGAATTAAAGTATAACTTTTTCCAGTAATGCGCAAATTCTGTCCCATGAGGAATTTTATATTTCTCTTCCTCAAAACATAGCTTAAAAAAAAAAAAAAAAAAAGGTTCTTGCCAGTAATTCACAGCTGCTCTGCCCTGTTGGACAAATATCCCTAAGCTATTAATGACTGTCATGTTAGAGCCCAGACCTCCACCTCCCTCTGATGAGAAGACCTGACTACAGAGTCTGTGCTTCTGTTACAAATGGAAATGGTTTCGCTTGCCAGTGAAACTCATGGAAGCATCACAATGCAGAGCTTTGAGCCCTAGAGACTTTGAACCACACTATACAGTACCTACCTACAATACATATTGATGGTTTCTCAATGGAATGGATTCTAATGGATAGTTTGGATACATTCATTTTTTATTTTTCTTGTGTGTACACCTCTGATGGTTCATGTTGTGATACATTTTAAATCTTTGTAGACCCCTTGTTGTGAAGTTAGCCTCGTAAACCAGCCTCTCGCGGAAATGCATTTCATTTCATTTCTCACAGAGAGTCTGGCCTCATTCCCCCTGTAAGCGTTTGGGGTGGGCGGGAGCTGGGCGGGAGTCGTAGCGTTGACAGACAACCCCATTCAGCCAATCAGCAAGTTGGTGTAGTGACGGGGCTTTGCACCAGTCGGTCCCTGATTGGCCAACGTGCTGTGTCAATCACAGCGGCGACGCTGATTGGCTCGGCCTTCTGAGGGTTTCAGGCCAAACGCTTACAGCGGGAATGAGGCCAGACTCTCCGTCAGAAATGAAATGAAATGCATTTCCGCGAGAGGCTGGTTTACGAGGCTATTATGAAGTGGCAATTTAGCCAAAACTACATTAAAAAAAAACTAAAAGAGCCACATGTTTGCTGTGACATTGTTTGCTACTTATGAAAGCTAAGATCTTCAAGGTTTTCTTAGCCAAAGAGCAGCTCTGAGCTTACTGTAATGTGTATTGTATGTTCAAACTGATGATGTTAACTAGGCGTCTCCCCGACTAAGAATTTTCATAGTTGAATCTGATTTGTCAGGTTTTGCCTTTAGTTGACTAGTTGTCAAATCATGTTGTGTTTTCCCTCATTGTTTCATGATCTCATTTGTGAGAATAGAGCTAAAACAAGCAAATAAAATTTAAATATTAAAGGGACAACGAGGAGTTTCTGTTTGGTTATAAAAAAGTCTCATGTTAATGCGGATGAATCTACGCTACCCACACTTGTTAATGGATCCATTTTCATTTGTCTCTATCGTTATTTTGTTATTTTAATTAGTGGTGGAAATGCTGGGCGAGCTGACCAGCGTTTCCTTACTTTCGGTTTCGTGGACGCTGCCCGACGGGTCATGAGAATAACGCAGCCGAATCGCTGTTTATGGTCGAAACTGTGACGGTATCTGATCGTCTTCCAACCTCTGACTTCCATTCTTGATGAATAAAAACATTCTTGGCAAGACGTCCGTCTTGCGCCGGTCCAAGAATTTCACCGTGCGCATGGAGGCTCATGGTAAATGTAGTATGAAAACACTTCGCTTTCCAAAACTCCTCGTTGTTCCTTTAAGTCGCCATAAAATCACAGTAACAAGACATTCTCCATCCTTTTCCTCATCTCACTCATTAGGCTGCCGTGCATCACTGTGTCTCTTTTGGGGAGGGTGTAGCGATGTATGAGTCTGTGCTGTGAATTAATGAGTGTGTATGGTGAATGAAGACTTACTGTATAAGTATGATTGTTGTGTGGGCATGATGCACATCAGTGCTTGTACAGCTGGTTCAGGGGTCAAGTATGGTATACACTGTTTTTTTGTTGTGTGTGTGTGTATAATGTACAGGTGCTGGGTGATCGATAGACAGAGATTATGTCACTCAGTTTAATCTTGTAAATAAAAATGTCAGCCCAAATTCAATTGTCCCTCCATTGAAGGGTGAGGAGGGAGAGAGAGAGAGAGAGAAAGAGGGAGAGAGAGAGAGAGATGCCCTCTCTGTGTTCTGGGACCTCCTCATGGACAGATTTATACTGCTGTATCGAAATAGGCTATATATCATTAATTATTATAAACAAAGAAATTCTATGCAGCAGCAGTGAGTACCCCCATATAGTCAGAATAGTACGATCATTTTTTCGTAATATTCGACGATAAGTTTGGCAGTTGAATCAACGAATTGTAGACTATTTGGGGTCACGCTATAATGTCAACAGACAGCAGGTTGTTAGCAGGTATAGCCTTGTCACGTCTTGATTTTGTCCATTAGCTTGCTAACTTGGCTCTACAAACAAAGTGCTGATGCTGACAACAACTTTGGAAAAGTTGAGCTAAAAGTTTTGTCAGTCCAACAAATAGTTTTTGGGATATTTTCACACAAAAGCAAAACTGTCTAACCCTTATGAAAATGTAAGAGAGAAGTCTTGTAGTCGTAAAGTCAGTCTTGTTGCATCTCTGTAACACAATGATTGAAGTTTCCTTGTAAATCTGCTAATATGGCAGTATCAACAAAATGTGTAGCTCACAGCGCTCTTTACTTATCCATCTTTCCTTCACATTAAGAGATCTAATGAGATGTTGCCACCTGCTTTTGCAGCTTTTGTAACAACGATGCAGTTTGCAGTTAATGACCGCCTGTTTCATCTGCTTTACTCTGGAATGACTGACAAATGGTGCAAAATATTGCAAAAACTGAATCATCATTTTCAAAGTTGGAAAAAGTGTTTGGGCGAAGAATAATGATTATAATAATGATAAAAAAACAGCAGCCTTGTATTTTTCAATCAGTAATTCACAGTACTCATATGCACTCCAGACAACTCTCTGAAGTGGCATCTAATCTGATTGGTCAAGGAAGGCACAATAGAGAGGAGAGACAAGCTAATGGCAGAGCAAAGAGGCAAAGATAACAAGCTTATCACAGTGTGAAAAAAGTGGGTGAAAACTTGTTTTGGAGACAAATCCAAATGGACTGACCAATCACTTGACTTGTCAGGGTCCTCATGGCACATTTCAACAACTAATCCTTAAAGTTGAACCCTGTCATAGCTGCAGGGAAATTACAGCAATGGACAAAACTTTCCTCTTTTGACTGTTCAAATACTTTCTATTGTGTGTAATGTATTTATTTATTTATTTATTTGATACATTGTTTCTGTGTCTTTGAGTATAATCTTGGCTGTATATAGGTCATTTTTCCTCATGCAAGGAAAGCCTTTTCATATACAGTCACCTCCTCTCCCCCTGCTTTCTTGTGCTGCCTCCAATTCTTAACAACTAATCTGATGTATGTCTCAAACATGGAACAAATTTTTAATTCATTTCATAAAATAGCACTGTTCACTTACATCGTTATGATAAAAACATGCATCAGTGAATAACTATTTTTTTCAGCCAATAAAAGCAAGCATACTTACCGCAGATATTCAGATATTTTGATTTTACTTGAGTCATAACCCACACATTACCCTTCTGCCTTTTTCCTTCTCGTCTCTGGCGCTGGCTCAACTTATCCCTGTCATTAATGTAAACACTGTGCGATAACCAATATGAAACTTCATTTAAGGCTACATTAACCTTATAGTCAACAATTAACCTATTAAAACTAAATGTAATCAAAACCTAGCCCATAAGCAACTGCTGTACAAACTTCAGGATGTGAAGCTGTAATGTGATGAGACCCATCAACAGTATGTAAACACTGAATATCTGTAAGCTTAAAAGGATAACAATTACTGAACACACAGCTGTGGTCACCAACAGATGAGTTGCTTGCTGGTAATGGCAGCCTGACAGACCCTCACAATAATTATAATGTCATTATATTATTATTCTAATGATAATAATCTGTGTTTTCATTGTTTCATATAATCTATGTACTTATTTATGTGGTTTTACGGTAATTATACTGTATACAGCTCTAGAAAACAATTTTTTTTTTAAATTTTAAATTACTGTTTTATTTAGCATTAATATTAATTTATGTATTCCTTCATAATTGTGTGAAATTATTTTAAGCTATATTGTTTTTTTGCCTAACTAGTGCAACTGTACATCATGCACACGCACCCTTCCACACATAGTGCTACATTACATAGGGCTGTCTGCCGGCCACTGGCCCCCTGCCTATCAGTTCGCAGTGATCAGTCTTGCCTGGCTGTCGTCTGTCCGCTGCCAGCTGTCAAAGGGCCTGCTTTGGGCATGCCCACTGATGAGAGGCCGCAGCTATGCTCTAGAATCAATCCAGCTCTCTAATAGGTCACGAATGGCTGCACAGTGCTTGCCAACAGCTTGGGATTGGAGAATGAGTAGCGCAGGGGGTGGAAAGATGAAGCGGAAAGAGAGAGATACACAAAGGAGAGACAGATATGTCAGCTATGTTGTTATAATCAACAGCAAGTTGTGTTGGCTACAGTAAGAAAAGAGAGGGCAGTAATTGACATGCCGCTAATTTGCAGCCACTAGTCAGGGCTTCTTTCACAGGGTTTGAGTGAAACCATATCATACTGGCATAAACCTCTCATTCTCCCTGTCTGCATCTCTTACTCGTTAGTTTCCTACTTTTAGACCTAATTATGAGTGAATGTGTACACACTTATAAAATTCCCCCATGTGAATGGAAGGAGCCAGAAATTCATTGGAAGAATGTGGATTTGTTTTTAGATACCAAGCAGTTGGTACTCAGCAAATGTTTCAGTTTGCACTGAGCAACTTCTGCGCCGTTGGTGCATGCAGAAAAATATTTGATACAAATGCAATCTAATTAAACATATTCAAAATGCCTGCCGCACTGTTAAGTCATCTACTGTATGGGAACAGGGAAAGTGTAGATAGGCAAAAACGAATTAATTCTATCCTCCCAATGCTGTTTGCCTTTGAGGCACAGATGAATAAACAGTATGTTTTTATTTCTTTGAAGTTATCACTCCACAGCTCAAACATATCTAATTGGAAACTTGAAAAGAAAATTTTCTGATCAATTTAAAGAAAGCAAGAGTTTTTCTTTTACTTTCTCTTTGATTGACTTTCATAATAACACACGTGTACATGTATGTATGATACCGTTTTTTTTGTTTGTTTGTTTAAATAACATTGTATTCTGATCCAAAGGTATAGGTAATGTAATGATTAGATAAAACAATTACATTTTTGAAAATAGCTGTATTTGTGTTTGATGTATTTTGATATTATTTACTGAAATAATAACAATAAACAATTACAGTGGTGTCTGTCTCTCGATACTCCTTGATCTGTAAGCCCCAGGCAAACCTGAAATAGTGCCGCATTGAAAACCCCCAGGTGGCTGCATTGGTGTAGAAAGGTTGCTACAGGTAGCAGGAAATTAAATGAGTGAGACTTGATTGACACGGCACAGCAGCCTGGTATCTGTAGGCTACTGATTGGCAAGTGCAGTCTATCAGCTGAAGATGCTGTGCGCCTCTCTGAGGTTGGGTGGCAGTTGTCTAGTGCTGCCATCATTGGCAGGTGTTCTTCTACCACACAAGGAGCCACATGCTCTGACCTAGTCTCTTCTCACACCTGAGCAGATGGTGCAGGTACAGGACATGTTCCCATCTGCAAGAGCTAACTAACCCCGGGAGCTCTTTGCATTCTCTATGGGGGGTAACAGTGGAGACAGGTCATGGTCTGTGTGACTTTTTGCAGACAGACAGTCACAACCTTGGCTTAAAGTGAGTATGGCTCTGGAGACACAGAAATGTTGGCACTTAAACATCTCAGTGGGGTTGGTCTGGCCACAGAGGGGCACAGCTCTGCCTCAGCAGAGATTGATAATAGTGTGTCATCCTCACTGCCAGGCAGCATGGACTGGCCATCATCCTCTGTGGGGGCAAGTGGTGGATCTTAGAGACAGGCACAGGGCAGAGTCAGAAGAGCCCAGTCTCACTCCTGTCAAAGCAAAGCTCCATCTGAAGAGAATCCTGGAAAATAGGCCTATTACTGTACTGCCAACAAGCACACTCCCACTGTTAGTGGACGCAGGCAGCGGAATGCACAGTGCTGAGGCACACACTGCTCCGCTGGCGTTGGTTTTTCCGTGCCAATCAGTCCAGGACACAAAAAGGGAGAGTCTATTTTTCCCTTGAGACAAACATATCCTTGACTGCTGAACAGCCTCTCTGGAGTTCAGAGTTGCAACGTCTAGTCCTGAAGGAAAGTGTGTGGGCTTTTGGGTCAGAGCCATTTTCTGCCCTCAAGGGTTGCTTGGCAGGCGTATTGTTGATTGGGTGACATTGAAAGTAAAAAGGTGAGGAAAAGCCAGCACACTCACGATCCCTTTGACGGATTTTTATTGAGGGACAGGCAAGCACAGACGTTTCAACCAAAGTCTTTTTCAATGTGAGATCACAGGTGACCGAAGTGGCAGACAAGTACCATCAGACTGATTACAACAGGTATGAGAAACAAGCCTCTTCAGTCGATCAGCCTCCTCACAAGGCGATTAGTAACACTAGACCACCATTTAAGATCAGTATTATTTGGCTGTCACATTGTGTGCGATTGTGTTGTTGCTAGGGATGCACATGACTAAACCGATAGCAAAAACTTTGACCAATTAATACTATCAGTTATTTATTTATTTATTCATTGTAATTTATGTCAGTCATTGGCTGTACTTTGTAAAAGAGTTCAAAATTGGTAGATGTAACCGCCATCTGAGCACCAATCAGCTGAGCTGGAGCAGATATGGCGCTGCACTGCAAGAAAACGAAAAAAATCATTGTCAGTCGTCCTCTCAATCACCGATAGGGGGTACAAGCCTGGTCGCTCAATAAAGCATTAAAATCTCAGTTAACGGTTATTAATAAGTCAATCAGCGTTGGTTATTGGTGTGAAAAAAAGTCCAAAATGTGCATCCCTGAATGTTGTTACTCATGCACCCATGCATCACACGACTGACTACACAGTACAGTATGTACAATATTGTCACATCCTCCATGTGTTCCCCTGGTTAGTTTGAGTTTTTTCCTGTAAATATGTTTTTTCCTGTTACATGTCACCATATACAGTAGTTCCTCCATCAATAACCATTATCAACCAACGACCAAGGGCTCTAAGCTGTTTAAGTTGTTCTTGAACTGTTTGCTCTGGAGATTGGACACCCCCAGTGCAGTTGGTTTCCAATACCACGGACATTGCCTTGACCAACAGTCTGAGAAGGAATTATTTCCGGAAGCTCCAAGCTTGCTAGCGGGCAGGAGCAGACGGAGATTAGAAGTCTTCTCCCAGCCGGCAGAAATACAATAGGTTAAACCACCTGCTGGCCTTCAGAGCTTTTCTTTCACTGCTGTTGCAACTTTTTCTTTTCTTGAGGTTGTAAGGCCAGAGACATAGTAAACGTTATTGTTTCTCCTTTTCTCTGTCATATGACTTGTGTTCTGAATGTTTCAAGGAGACCATTAATCTCACCCAGAGCTAACCACAACAGTCTGTCCCATTCCCTCTTTTAGTGTATCACTCATTACTTCATTTTTCAGCTTTGTGTGTGTGTGTTTTTTCGCCTCGCTCTTTCTCATTTCGCCCCCTTCCTCTGCCGCGTCAGCTCTGTCTTTCTGCTTGGCCTCTGAGCATGTTTCCACAACAGCCAAGGACCGTGTCTTCTCCCCCTACTGCTCTCCAATGTTTGTCTGAAGTATTAGGGGCTTGTTGCCTCATTGGATAGAATTAATTGATTAATACTTTTATCCAATTAGTGCTCCCTCATGCAATTAATCAGCTGGCTGATGTTAGGGCCGCTCTGTCAGTCGGACGAAAGGCAGACAGATGCTTTGGGTCTGCTGTGTGATGAACAATGACCTCTCTCTTTCTCTCCTTCTCTCTCCCTCTTTCTCATCTCTCCTTCCTATTTTCCACACACCTGGTTTCCCATCCTCTCGTCACTGTTTTTCTGTTGCTCTCCAGCTCACAGCACATTGTTAAGATTCTTGCTGAACATAAGAAGCTCTAGTGGAAAACAGGTTCCTACGGATAATCCTAACAAAACCAACACATTATGGGTTTTGTGGCTCAGAACACAGAAACTGAAGAAAGGCAAGATGAACAAAAAGTTGGTGTCAGAATCTTTTTTTCTGTTTGCAGAATATATGGTATAGGGAATAAAAACTTAAACCCAAAAATATGTATGTTTAAAAAATCCTAAACCCAGAGTGACTTTGATGCTCAGATGACCTTTAAAAGTATCAAGTTGAGAACATTTCCAGATAAAGCCCAAACTGCAATTATAATAACAGTAAATTTTCTTTCTGTCTTTCAGGTTTGTCCTTTTACTGCCTTTGAATCACTGATGAAGTTGTCGCGATGGCCAAAGAAATATCGTGGGACCTTTGAAGGATGAACTTTCCAAACCACTGGATTGTTCTGGTTGGAAAAGCCATTGCAGATCAAACAAATTCACCAACAGTAAAATCTGCTGGCCTTTTCTCAGTCCAAGGATTCTGCTTCAGGAAGCAACACTAATCATGACTTTCCAAGGACCTGGACTAAAGAAGGGTTTTCTTTGCAAAAACAGTTCCACATTGTAATTTTTGTACAACTTGGTATCATCACCTGAAACCCACACCAACCCTTTGAATGGACATGGACAGATATGAAACTCAAAGTGCTGGAAGCAAAACATCAAAGGCAAGAGTGGATGGACACCTTCACTCATCAGAGGCGCGCTCCTCAATGGCACAGTATCTGTTTCTCTCCACTTACCCTATTGACCAGTGAGCCAATCTAGAAAGATCTGTCATTGTTTCTGGCAAATATTCAGCCTGAGAAACACTTGTATGAGACATATTTTGAAAAAGAATACCAGAAACTTCACAAGGTGGGACAGATTTGCTAAGTGAATCAGAATGACTGGTCATGTTACAATACAAACAGGTACTCTGCAGGTGGTAGAAATCCAATATGCTCTATGACCTGCTTAGTTTTCAGCAAATAACTTCAGATCGATTTGCGATCCCATGGATTGACTTTCAACTTCTCACACAAAGACCTTTTTAAGTTTGCCCTTGTGGAGTTTTATTTGATATAAATCCACAACAGAAAAACTCTTCCTGTCTGCATGTATCTTTTATATTACATGTAGACCCAGGTGGGATATCTTTTCCTTTTTTTTTTATTTTCCTCTGTTTTAAAACAAAATGGCTCCTCATTGGACAACAGGAGCTTGTACACTGTTGGCAGCATTGGGACTTCTTAGCTGCTGCAGTCTCCACTGGTGTGAGGCCTCAAGGACTAGTGGTTCAAGCTCAAGAGGGAATACAGAGGACCAAGGACCCTCGTCACTTGAAAGAGTTAAGAGAGGATGGGTATGGAACCAATTCTTTGTGGTGGAGGAGTACACAGGCACAGAGCCGCTGTATGTCGGGAAGGTAAGACTGAAGTATCTTCAGAAAAAAATAATGAAAAACTGTTGATTCTCTCAGCTGCTTTTGAAACCAAAGAAAAATCTGACTAATTCAGGACGTAGTGAGGATTCAGTCAAGACAAAGCCAAGACTACTGCCTACATTTCTTTATAGGGAATATTCAAAGAGATTTTGTTTGACAAAAAGAGACATCTGCATACTTTTGTCATCAGGATGAATGCAGAACTAAGATTTTTTCTCAGTTATAATAGCTCCACATATCAGCAAACATTTCTGAATGGCTTGTCCTTGAGCAAAGTAAAGTCACAGTTTGCAAATATACAGTAGATCCAAATGATACAAAGAGGCTTCCAAGGGCAGGCATCTGTTTATAGATGAGTTTACCGTTGGAGGAGTTAGACAGATTCTTGTTGGAATACTTTTTACACGTAGTGAGACAAGTATAAAGTCATTTTAGATAACAGTAAAAATCCCTCCAGTTAGGCTGCAGTTGCCGCACCTTGTACGACATTGTAATGGGTTTCCATTATGATTGCCTGCTGCTTGTATTTTTATCTACTGAAGTGATTCAAAAGGTTACACTGAGTTAGTCATGTTATTGTGTAAAGAAGTGCATGAGAATGTTGGAAGCTGGTCTGTTCATTTCTATAAACTGACAGCCCTCCATAAAATAACAACAATAATCTAGTATACATAACAGAGAGGGATTTTATTTATCAAGAAAAACGGCTGCGATCAGAGCTTTGGTTCGAGTCAATTTGTGAAAAGTGAGAGCTCAGCTTCTCTGCATTAAACCTGATTGTTAAGTTTGAATGGTCTAATCATGCACCTCTTACAGAAATACCCACAAAAGGTGCTCAGTGCATTAACACTGAATTGAAAACAGATGCCAACTGGCACAACATGTTGCCAACACAATTGTAGCTCCTCCACTCCCCACCCCTCACCTCGCACGCTACCATGGTCACGAAATCTGTCCACACACATACAAACATCAAAACGACCTGTGGTAGTTCCTGCTACAGCAGGAATCTCCAGGATCACACCTAATCATCACGACATGGACACACACTGACTCACAAGGTGAAAACAATCCCAGTCATGCTTTCACAGCTGGTAACAAAACTTCCTTGTATTCCGCAATACTTGCATTTTACTTTCTTCTGTACCTCTGCCAGTTTTTTCACCTGCATGAAATAACAGAGCCCATTAGGTTAGGACCGTTACATGATGGCTTTAAGAACAAGAAAAAAAAGAAAATCAGGCCCAAGTGGTTTTCAGCAAAGAGCTGGCTCTGAAAGATCCTCTATCATCAGTAAACAAGCAGGGAAGCACTTTCCTACTGCAAAGACATTGAGCATTAAAAATTTAAAACCCTAAATTTCACTTTTTTTCACTAATAGTGTGCTGCCTGCATCTCTCTGGCAGACTTGGCACAAACGTGACCTCATGCAAGTGAATAGAAGCTGTCTTTTGAAAAAGCGAGGCTACCCTCAACTGTCAGCAGCTTTGTAGCTCTGGGCAACATGGGAGTCACTGTGGTTCCGACTTTTGTTCCACTTCCACTTTCCTGTCCTTGTTTTTATCTAACCATAGGAGCTTCATTGTTCTCTGAACTGCTCTGTTTCTCTGTACTGTACAATCTCTGAGAACAACAGAGGTCCACTGGCTTTTCACTAAATGGGTACTTCATGCTGCGAATGAAAATCTGATGGAACAGCTTGTTGTGAAGCAGCTACAGCAAGTTTTGACTTTAAGATGAAAGTTTGTGACTAAAACTTGTCCACGTCCACATATACATTTCAGTTTTTTTTTTCTATTAGCTTTATCTTGAGACAAATGAACAGAAACGAGAAGTGATAAGCACAAATCTCCCATATATCAGTACAGTAATATGCATACATCTTCCGGTAACACTTTACTTGAATAGGTATTCATAAGATTGACATAAAACTGTCATAACCATGACATAACAGCTGTCATAAACATCAATGAATACTCATGATAGCTGTCGTTAAGTGTCATTCTGTAAGTTATGTCACTTTTGATGCAAAGTTGACATTATTTGAGATGTCCTTGTTATGAGAACTTGACATCATTTTTAAAGTTTGACAATTAGGTCTGCTATGACAGTTTAAATTGTCTTTATATCAAGTTGTCAGAACAAAAACATCTCAAACAATGTCAACTTTGCATTAAAAGTGACATAACTTACCGAATGACACTTAAGGACAGCTGTCATCAACATATATTAATTGATGTTTATGACAGCTGTTATGTCATAGTTATGACAGTGTTATGTCAATCTTATGAATACCTATTCAAGTAATGTGTTACCCTTCTTCCCTACATACTGTATGTAGTCAACATTGGCAGGGGCCTGAATAATGAGTTCTGATTTTCACACCTACACATAATTTCACTAATTTACCCCTTGAGCTACACATGACTTATAGCATAAGAGCTAAAGGAACCTTTGTATCAGCAATAAATTACATTGAACCATTTTTGGAACCTTTTAAAAGCATTCTATGCCTCTTCACCAGAGGAACCACAGAGAAAACTACATCAGTCCCTCTGCTAATGTTCCTTGACTCCAAAAAGCTTCACGCTCACAGGGTTGTACCCTCCGATCACCCAGGAACTATCAGAGCAGAAAGTTTCTTGCACACATTTCCTCTGCACATTTCTTTCAACTTGGAGTCAGACGCTTTGATTGAGTTTTCACACTCCTTTTACACGTGTCTACTCTGTGTCCGGTAATTTAATCAAGTCTGTGTTGTTGTGTTCAAAATCTGTGTCTCGGATGTTACCACTATTTTGTAATCCATTATTAGACCCAATTTGTCCAATTTTCAATGTTCTTTAGATCCAGAGGAAACACAACAAACACAGTGCCTACTAGTTCTTTGTTTACCTCCTCTGCCTCTTTAGTTCCTTTAGATAATGTGGTAACAAAGAATTGATCAGTGATTACAGCCTCAGCTGTGTCCTTCTCTGAGGACAATGTCCTGACACTGAAGATGTGCTTATCAAGCGCTATTTTTCCACAGTAATGATAAACAATGAGTATATGTCAAATCAAATCTGTTAGTGAATCATCTCTGTGCCATGAGCAGATTTGGGGATATTTTCTCATTCTCTCCCCCCCCTCTCTTCTTCCTCTTCTCTTCACATTCATCAGCTGTTTCTCAAATAAACCCCGTTGAGCTGATGAGAGTGGACGGCATGTACGATTCGATTGGCGTACACAGGACGTGATATGAAAAGGCGGAATATTAATTCAGACAGCATGAGACTCATCGCAGAGTCACACACATCAATCATGTGATCGCCTTGTTCCTAATCCTTTAGACATGGCAATTGACCAGCTAATAAAGCATCTACATAATATCGATTGCTCTCTTCTTACAAATAAATGTAGATGTTCTCCACAGCATGGCAGGTTGTTGCACAATAATTATCCCTCGGCTGTTATTTAGCTGCCGTTGGGACTGTGCCGCAATCCTGCTAGCAACAAAGCCAGCAGTCTGTCTGCAGGGGAGACGGAGGGAAACAGAGTGATACGCAAGATAAGGAAGGAAGGAGGAGGGAACACTGTGAAGGGAGACTTGGAATGAGGAGGCTTCATGCACTCACTTGTGATTCATTACAGGACGGGGGGCCAGAGAAGCCAGTGAACTGATATAAAAGAGTTGAAGGGAGCTCAAGGGAGTGGCACAGCAGGAGGGAGAAGAGAGATGATTTTATTAATAAAATTATCTAAGTTATTGCACTTCATGTGACTGGGGCACAGGCCAGTGCTATCAGTGCTATTAATGTTGTGTGTAGACGTGAGTGTCCCTCTGTTTCTCTGTGTGTGTGTAACTCTCTCTCTCTCACACACGGATAGACTCTGCTGGATTTTTGGTATCAACACTTTAATTTGAGCAGCAGCGGATTAAAGCCAAGCAGTGTGCCTCTGTACTGGATAATTGCAACAAGCTTCTTCTTTTTTTTTTCTTTTCATATTACTTTACCCCAACTCAGCAAACTTGCCAAGCTCGCTCCTGTCTCACACTATGGCTGCCACTACTCTGCTAATGAAATCAGATTTACCAATAAAATGGTCACTCACATGACATTAAACTGGCAGCTTTGGTCGGTACATTTAGATAATGAATCCTTGTGGACTTAAATGATCCAACAACTATATTTTTTTCTTGCCAAATGCTTTTCAAAAAAAAAAAAAGTGTTGTAATGAAAGGAAGGGAACTGGGATGACAAGGAAGCAGGAATTTTTGTACGAGACAGAGATGAGGTTGAGCCCAGATAATCCTAAATGGCTGTTGTTAAAGGAGGTAAAAATGACACATTCTTCCTCTCCTCAGTCATGTTGCTCTCTCCTCCGTTACGACAAGAGTTGTCAGAAATAAATCCATTGTGTGTCGGTGTGTATGTGAGAGAGAGTTGGACTCTGTGTATAACAGGTGCGCATGCTTTTATTTCCCCCCAAAGAAAAAGAGCATAGTTAAAGGTTTGTGTACAGTTTTTACTAGAGTTTGTGTTTCCTTCCAGCTCTCTGATCGTTATGGATGTATCTGGCATGGCTTCTCCTCACTGTGTCTCAGCATAAACAGTGAAAAAAGTGTCGGCACAGTCCAAGTCCAAGATGTTTCTTTGTCCCTTTTTAACTCTCTGCATTCATCTTGAAGCCAAATAAAACAGATGGCCTCATCTTTTTTTGTTCACCAAAACGTCTACGTTCTCCTGGAGAATATCAGTTTGATTTATGGCGTTTTTCTGGTTTTGGCTGCAGCAGGTTTGGTCAGCTGTTGAACGTAGAGTTTTATTTTCTCTTGCTTTAGTGAAAAACAGATGTTAAAAGAAATGAAAAACAGGGTTGGAACAGGAGAAAACTGTTACAAGGTTGAATCTGTTCAGTATTTTCCTATAATTAGCTAGTGCAGTGTTTTCATAAGTTTCGTAACATTACCTGAGTAATATCGGGTGGCAATATGTGTGTGTTTATGAATGAGGGGAAAGGGAGTTTAGCCAGTCAATCAGACAACAGAGAAGTGCATGTACCATGCTTGTTTAAGCAATTCTCCTCGTTGTAATGATCCAAGCTATAATTAGTCAGATCTAGGTCCAATTGTAACAACATCACAAGGCTGTCGTCAAAGAGGAACAAAACAGCTTAAGATCTGAGGGATGAAGAAAAAGACACACACACAAACTGTGGAACTGTTGGACGTGGTGTCTGAGGGAGACACTTTTACTGTTTCATGAGGAGCCTTTTGTTTTCTCTGCATTGGAAATTAGTTTTTGCAAATTATTATTTCCATGTTTTCTGTGTCACTGTCCTATCTATATGTACTTCAACCCTCTGTCTTCCCTCTCGTCTCTGGCTCTGTTTCCCATGGTCTGTAGCCTTCCTTCCCCTCAGCTGTCTCCACCTAGGCTGTCGCTGATACAGTCACCTTGTTAACACTTTGAAGCTGTTAAGATCAGAGAGCTTGACAAGCTGCAGCGAAATGTGGCAGTCCTACTCCTGATTACACAGACTTAAATATAAGACAGTCAATTTGCTCCTGCTTTGAAACCCTCAATAAACCAAGGATTCAGTGCAGCCCACGTTCTGCTATCTCCACCGCCAATGTAAAACCCCTGCTCCAGAAATGTTTCGCTATTCTATTCTGTTCTACTCTTGAGCTTGTCATTAGAAACATTTGCAACTCATGGCTTCTTCAGATGTTTGAAATTTCCGAAAATCAGTATTCCTAACGGCCAATTATTTCAAACCGCGTCTGTCATATTTATTTAGAAGAAGTTTGTGCTTTAGTTACTTACACTTGTAATGTACGAACTGAAAAGAGCTGACTACCAAATAAGAGGGAAGCTTTCCATCACCGCACATGACTCATATGTCATCGCCCTCAGCAGGGTGGCCCACAGTGACAGTCAGACACTTTGTTATGACCCATGGGTGAACCCGACAGGGCATCAACAACCTCGCTCCCCTGAGTCCCCCTCCACTGTAAACCCCAGGGCTTTTCGAACTACTACTTACTTGTTTAACCTAAGCCAGACACTGAATCATACTAACTGCTAAGCTACTGTGACAAATACACTTTTTCTTACTAAGTTCAAAGTATAGGTATAATGTATTCTAAGTAGCCTTAGACCACTATGCTATACTGCTATATTCCCATGACATACGTATTTGAAAGGGTTATTGGCTGCTCTAATCATTCTGTCTATAATGGCCATGAGGCAAATCCACATAGTTAAGGTGAATGTGGAATGATTGCTGTAGCCAATACCCCTAACCCAGTACCTACTATAACATACACATGAGTATTGTGTGAACTATCTGTACCAACGTTATTGTTCCAACCCAAGTTATTCCATGAGTTAATATCTCAGGCTGCTTATTTTAGCATATATGTAAAATTGTACAAAATCTTTAAGATTTTTAAAACTCTGGTAACACTTTACAATAAGGGTCCCTTAATTAACATTAGTTAGTATGTTATTAAGCATTAATTAACTGTTTACAGATATATTCATAATCATTATTATGTATTACTTAGGATTATGACACACATAATTAATGTAGCCTATAGTAAGCAGTTAATTCATGTTTACTACTCAAAGTTAGTTAATAAATTATTAAGTAATAATAAAAGTTGAATAATGTAATTAGTTGTCATTATGTATGCAATACTCAGCATTAATTAACACATAAATAATGCTTAGTAATGTACTAACTAACGTTAATTAAAGGGACAACGAGGAGTTTCTATTCGGTTATAAAAAAGTCTCACGTTAATGTAGATGAATCTCCGCTACCCACACTTGTTAATGGGCCCATTTTCGATAAATATATCGTTCTGTCTCTATCGTTATTTTGTTATTATTTGTGGTGGCGGAAATGCTGGTCGAGCCGACC
The DNA here is from genome assembly GCF_045865225.1 of Trachurus japonicus. Lineage (NCBI taxonomy): Eukaryota > Metazoa > Chordata > Actinopteri > Carangiformes > Carangidae > Trachurus > Trachurus japonicus. Next base: position 35,019,913 of record NC_140911.1, read on the forward strand.
AGCGTTTCCTAGAATAACGCAGCTGAATCGCCGTTTATGGTCGGAACTACGACGGTAACTGAACCTCTTTGAACCTCTGACTTTAATTATTGATGAATGAAAACATGAGTCCGTCTTGCGCCGCTCAAAGAATTTCACGGTACGCGCGGAGGCTCATAAATGTAGTGTGAAAACGCTTCGCTTTTCCAAAACTCCTCGTTGTCCCTTTAAGGGGCCCTTATTGTAAAGCAGGAGTCTCAAACTCAATTTAGTTCAGGGGCGACAAACAGCACAATTGGATCTCAAGTAGGCCTAACCAGTAAAACAATAGCATGATAGCCTATAAATATATTTAAAAAAATGAATTTTTCCTCTGTTTTAGTACTACATCATTAAGATGTTTACAAAACATATTATGAACCACCTGAAATTTCTTGATAAAAATATGTGCAATTTAAAATGTTCACACTTGGCCCGCGGGCCGCATGTTTGACACCCCTGTTGTAAAGTATTACCAAAACTCCTTAAATGCCTCCATGGACTGTATGTTTACACAAGCTGCTGCAGCTCACTCTGTTTCCAAGTGGTCCAAATCAATGAGCAAAACAACAGTAATTAACTCACCACTGTTTTTATAACAGCAATACACCTGTTTCTTCTACCTCACAGCGTGTTTTACTATCCGTCTATCGCTTCATGCCTCCCCAGCAACCCTCCCACATCCCCCTGGGGAGGGCGGTGTTGGTTAATGTCAAACTTAAATTGGTCTGGAATTTGAATAAATATAATGAACAATGTCAATGCAAGAGTAGAATATATTCAACTTAGAGGACACATTGGGTTTCATTTTTGCCATACAATGCAGAGAATATGTACTGCACTGTCCTATCCTGACCGCAGACACCTTTGCTTATTTGTAAGAAAATGTGTCATTGTGCCATTGAATTATACACTATATGTGAATATACTCCAACACAATTAATGCTCCAATAGTCATACTGCATACTGAGTGAGCCATCCTGCAGCCTTGGAAGGTGGATATAAAAAGTTTTTTCTTTGCGGACAGGGATCAGTTAGTGGTCAGCTTGAATTCAGCCTGGATTCCAATGGTTGTCCATTTTTCACATTTGGATAAAGCACAATAATGGCCATGCAGAATTCAATTCAACTGCAAACTCAGTATAATCCACCTCTCTGCTGCCATTGACCCATGTGCACAGTATGTGCCAAACACTCTTCTTTCTGCTCGCTGTGTCCTCACTGATGGAAGTGACTTATGCTGTTAGAGTGGGCTCCTGTTTATCTCTGCTGTGAAAATGGGCCACTACTGGAATCTGTGGTTTGTGATTGAACTCCATCTGAAACGAAGCTGCTGTTACCCGTCAATGAGCAAACTACAGACTTTTTCAGGCTAGTGGGGTTGTGGGGCTGTTAGGTCATTGAACACTGCACGTTGATGGTTTTTCTGTTTGTCTTGTTCATCTTATATATACTCTTTATCAGATTTCAGATTTTTATTTTTTTTTAAATGGGAACAGTAATGAACACTTGTGTAAATATGTGGGATTACAGCCAAGTGGCTAATTTCCATCCCCAGTCCCATTGGCAGGTTGATGTTAAACATAAAAACAATGAAGATAAAAGCACAAGAGGCAGGACTACAACAATAGACAATGCATCATGATAACACCTTGACATCTTACACAACATATATGACATGAACAACATACGTATATTAATTGGCCGAAAAAGTATTAAGGGGACCAAGAGATTACAGAACAGTTATAAAGTGCTACAGTGCTAATTAAAGTGCTATGTGCTAAAGTGATGAGTGCAAGATTAAATTTAATCTGATTGCACAATACCCGACTTAAATTGCACCATGCCCATGGCACACGATTGCACATGCAGATGTGTGTCTAATATTGTACTAAATTTGTATACATAAATGTATTATGTACATAGAAAAGTATATATATACAGAAAAAAGAAATAAAAATACAGAGTGGTGCCCCATACAATTATACATTATACATTACAATTATATATATTTGTATACTCCCTCAGACCAAACACAGCCCAAATGTTGAACATAGTATATTTTCCCACCATCATATTACCATAGCGATGCGATGACTCAGCTGCCTGATCTGAAACGCGATGAGCTCATGAAAATGCATCAAAGATCTGACCAATGGAGCAGCTCCGAGTGCCGGTAATAGAGTTTTTGTCTTCTCCCATCATCTCTCTCATGTAAATTTGTTAAGGGCACGTTTGCACTTCTGGTTATTTTTTGCCAAGCGAGTGACGTCCTGGCTCTGACCTTTAGTTTTGCAGAGAACAACTTAGCTAAGCGTAGAGTATGTGTTTTTCAAGCTGCCAACTTGAATCACTCCAGTGAGGATAGACTGACAGACGGATGGGTATATCCAGCCTGAGGGGGGGGAAATAGCATCATCCTAGCAGAATGATGAACTCACTATCTCTGTGTGTGTGTGTGTGTGTGTGTGTGTGTGTGTGTGTGTGCGTGCATGTACTGTACAAACTGGTTTGCACACATATATACAGCAGGTAGGAGTTTGCATGGTGCCAGCATTTGTGCAGTTTAATTAACACAACGACAATGTACTGTATATTCACACACATTTCTTGTCTGCGGAATCCGATTGAGAAACACAGAGAGTGTGTGTTAAGAGAGAGTGTGTGTGTCTCGGGGAAACATATCCAGTGGATCTTGAGTATGCACACTTTTATTGGATAACTCCCACAGTTTGGACCGATGGAACTTGTTTTATTATAACTGAAATATTGATACCGCCAAAGTATCCAGCAGTATATTTTCTCTGACACCTTCCTGTATTTGTCTTCAGGATAACTCAGAATGGTGAGAAAAGGCAAAAGCATATAGATAAAAAAAAAGGGAGGGGAAAATGGATGAGGGAAGCAATATCACAGCACAGGCTTGCATTATTCCACAGTTTTACGACAAATACTTAATGAAAACCCCCGCAAGGGTGATAGGAGCCTGTATTTAATTAAGCCTTAATAAAATATTAACCAGGGAGGCCAGGGCGATTTCCCCTCTCCCCTGGTCTGCTCAGTAGATTGAACCACAGTTACACTGCATAGACAGCTCTGAATTATAATTTCAGATAGAAGGTGAGTGAGAGAGAGAGAGAGAGCAGGTCTAGTACTCACTAAAGAGCCAAAGGGGAGGTTGGGATGGGGACCAGTGCTACTCCTATTGCTGCCTCTGGAATGTCTTCTAATCACATTAGGGGCGAAATATAGCTCTGATTTATAAGGGCTCTTTTAAGTTCACTTTTCAGCACCGACACTGCTATGTCTCTACCTTTAACAATCTTTGAAATGACTTTGATCTCCTAATTTGGGCGTCACATCCTGTGAAGGACACAATGTGCAGAAAAGGTGTAAATCATCACTCGAACTGTGGTGCTTTTTTTTTTACCCAGTAATGGGGATGGCTGGTCTATAGGGAGCTCTGAGGAGGCATTAAGCCGCTATTGCTAGGTGGGAAAAAGATAAGTAATAGGTCGAAGGTACTAATTTCCTTTAGACATGGCTTAGGAAGAAGTGTCATTTTTGACAACTATTAGCTATACACATCAATATTCACAAACTGAATGGAAATGGAAAATGTGTGACTTAGCTCCACAGAAAGATCCATGTGAATGAATGGTGAATGAAGCTGGCTCCAGTGTCATCAGGTGATCTATGTCTGGGGTGCTGGTCCTGTGACATGTGGTTGAATATAACGAGAAGATCATAACCTCTGTCTTGGTGCAGTGATAGCTTTTGGCATCAGATGTGAAAGGAGTTGTGATCTTCCTCCAGCTCTCCTCTGCCTCCTGGTTTATTACCCTTTGCCAGGTGATACTGAGACCAGTCTTGGTCCGTACATTTAGTCCCAGTGTTTCTTGGCCTGCTTTCAAATGTACTCACTCTGTTGGCCCGAATGACAACCCTGAATATATACTTGTCTACTCAAAAGATACTGTCCGGAGGTCCAAAAGCCCTCATCAATAAAACTTTTTTGCTCCTGTAAAATATTGAAGCATGAGACACTTCGATGAAAGCAAAACACAAATCTCACATTTGTATTCGCGCATTGTCCTGTCAGGCTGTTGAAGCAATCAGGAAGACTTTCTCCGGCTGTCAGCATTTTTCAGTATGACTTTACGAGCACCTCGTCGTGACTTCATGTGACAGCAATAATTCTTTGCTATTTGACAGATGATTCAGTCCCAGGTCTGTTTCTGCAATAAAGACATATTAATGGACCACACAAGCCATCCGAAACTCCTAAGATTAAAGTGGTTATCATAAATACCTTTTGGACTGACTAACACCATAAATGAGCAGTAGCAGTATTTAGGCCACAAATAATGCAACATTCTCTGGAGGTACTGATGTCAAACTGGCACTTTCTGCACTAAAGAAATTCATCATTTAGAGCTTTTATTGGCTGAAAATGACTATACTAGTCTAAATAACCAAAAATATCAAGTCTTTTCAGACCTTGAATCATAATAATGCAAAGAAAACGTGTTCATATTTATTCCTAAACAACACAGCAAGAATATTTTAAAAGTTTATAAATCAGTTTCTGTGGGATAATGTCAATGTTTAATCCTAGCAGTGGTTTTAATAATCTTCCTATAAAATCAGATGTGGTTCAGGTGATGACCTCATCAGTGTCTCATTAAGTAGAATGAGATCACCCTTGAATATAATATGACCCACAGTATTTTGAGTATAATATCCAAGGAAAAATGTTGTCATGGACCAAATTTTTAAATATTTTTTCATTTTGTTTCAATTTGCAGATCCATACAGACTCGGACGACGGGGAGGGCAACATCAAGTACACTATCTCTGGAGAGGGGGCAGGCACCATCTTCATCATCGATGAGCTAACAGGAGACATTCATGCTACAGAGAGACTAGACCGTGAAGAGAAGGCTTTTTACACGCTCAGGGCTCAGGCTCGGGACCGGCTCTCCAACGACCCTCTGGAACCAGAGTCGGAGTTTGTCATCAAGGTCCAGGACATAAACGACAGCGAGCCCAAGTTCTTGGAGGGTCCCTATATTGGCAGCGTGGCAGAGCTGTCACCCATAGGTAAGGCACGGAACATTTAGTACAATCAGACGGTGTTACATCCTGATATGCTGTTTGAGGCTTTGAGCTAAAGATGGCCCAAAGGTGCACATACTCTACAGAATTACCAGTTATATTACAGCTATTTCCTTGATGCATAGGTATGGGTTATAGGGGGATGCTTTGTCCTGCGCTCAAGGGGAAAGTAGAAAGTGCCAAAAAGTGCAATATGCTAAAGTTCTGCCCCATGGAAATAGAGTAGACAGCAGATGCTGGATGAAAATAGATGTGGAATCGGTGAATTCACTGTGGATGAGAAAGAACGGTGAAATGGACATTTGAGGAGCATCCCCATGTGGACTGTGTCAGAGCTATGACCCGTAGGTAGCAATGAGATGGAAAATGAAGGAGACGGCGCAGGCATATAAAGAAAGGAGAGGTAGACGAATTGCATTTCTCCCAGATGAGCTTTGTGGCTGTTCTGACACACTGTTATGAGGCAAATGATAAAGGGGGGAATAAGGAGGAAAGGGGAGCAGAGGAGAGGCACTTCACAGGAGTAGATAATCGCCAGAGTACACCACATTCTCATCCAGGCTTTTGACATTAAAACCACAATGCTTTTAATCTTGACAAACATGTTTTCATTTTGAGCGAGAGTATTACCAGTGTCCCGTGGCTGCTCAAACCTCTCCACAAAATGGAAAAGACAGGTGAATGAGGGTGTCAGGGGCTTCATTTGCATGGTATTAATGTCAAAGACGAAGACGATGTTTAATAAACAAAATTCAGTTTAGCTGTCAAACGATATCACAATGCCACGTCTGCCCAGACTGGAGTGTGTGTGTGGGTGTGTGTGTGTGTGTGCATCATATGCATATGTAGTAGAGGTGGGGGTGCTTTGTGTTTGACTGACTCCAGGAGTGGTGAAAAATGGAATAGCTCTTCCGCGTTCAAGCCTGATTAGAATTAATTCCTGCTTCCTCAGCCTGATCCAAACCATGGGCATCTCTGCCTACAGTGCACTCATAAAAAAACAAAACAAATGGAGTAGTGTGTGCGTGTGTGTGTGAAAGAGAGAAAGTGTGTGGAACATAGCAATTGAAATGCAACAGAAAGGTAAAAAAAAAACAGCAGATTAAGATCAAGATGATAGAAAAAAGGCAGACATTTCGAAAAAGACGCAAAACCTCAGGCAGCAACGGAACTATTATCTCCTCAAGATTGGAGTCATAGAGCTCACACTTAGTTAATGTCAGTTAATGCAATCTAAATGATCAAGACCTTTGTGCATTGGCTGCCCTCACCCCTTGTTCGACCCTGTCGCACCCCAGTCAAATTAGACACTAAATGAGCGTGCAGTTCATGTTTTAAACATTGTTGTGGAACACCGGCCCTAATGAGGGAACAGCTACTGCTTAGTCAGGCATTCTCCTGCTGCCCTCTCCCCGTGTCGTTTCCTTCCGCTCTTCTCCTGTTGCACATCAGCTAAGGCAAGCATTATCTTCTTGGCAGTGGCAGTGATAAGGTCATGAGCGCAATGACAATCACTGAAGGGAGTGAAAAGAAAGACAATAAAAAAAAAACAGGTGTTGGGCAGTCTTGCTTGACAGCTACATGTCTCTCACTTCCATATAGGTGGAGAATATCACTTGTACTCCAGTTGAATTTGGTAGAGGCTGGTTTTTTACCTATTCTTTTAGTCAGCAGATCCCAAACCAAAAATAATTGCCACTGCCGGCGCCTAACAAATACAAACAGGGTAACCAAAGCCTGATAGCTCATTCCTTTTTGCGGTGGGCTGCTGTTGTTGCCGGCAAACTATTATGAACACATCAGTAGGCTACACCATTACACCGGATGATATGTTTCTTAATTACTGTTATTATACACATGTGCACTGTTGTTAATTTTGGGTCAGTCCCACACACACTGTTCTGCTGCTATAAACACTCATTGCAAAACCTGTGTATTAGCTATTATGCTTGAGTAACGTCTGTTAAAAAATGCACTGTCCAGCTGTTTGAGGAACTTTGAAAATCTCCCATAATTATCATTATCTGTTTTGACTGACTTAACCTCCTGAATAGGAAGAGAGGTAGGTAAGTCAGAAGATTTGAGACACTGTTATGGTCAGTCTTTTTATTGGGTTTGTTAAGAAAACTATAGAACCACCATCTTGATCTTTTTCAGATTCAGATTCAGATATTTTTATTCATGTACTTAGAAAGAAAATGTCTTACAGATGAGCAGATGCAACATATGTACATGAAAGGGAACCCCAAAGAAGCAGAAACTGCTTATAAATTCTTTGTTTGATATTTAGTTTGTCATACACAATTTGTTCAGATTTGAGTAGCTCCTTTGTTTCTTCTGTGCATTGTACTGTATATTCATTAACAAAACAAAAATGTTGTTGATTATGTGGGCACGTCGTAAGTAATTTAGACTTAATTTTCCACTTTGCCTTTTTGGATGCATTATACACCTAAACCCTGATTTGAATCAGTATTTTATTTAATTTGGACACAGTTCCTTTGATCTAGCCTGATGGAAGCAGGTTGTGAGCATTAGCCACATGAGTGATATGCTCACTGTGGTGTTTTATGACCAACTCCACAGCGAACTGCCATGGAAAATGTGAGGCCATAATAGTAAGAACATAATCAGTAGTCCACTGCCTGAGGCGTACTCATTTTTACTTATCCCTTCTGTCATGTCTCCCAGTGCACGTCTTTGTCTTCGCTTTACAGCCTCCACCCCTGCATCCCTCCCCGCCTCCCTTTTTTGTTTTTGTTTGAAGAGGCTTCCTATTTGTCTGTTTAACATCTCGTGCCAAAAATAACGTTTGTGTATACAGTCTAAAAAGGAGAAGAGAGGGCAAATGAAACACGAGTGGCAAAGATGATGATGAAGAGTGAGGGCCCGAGCTCTGTGTTGTCCTGTGGAAAATGTGAGGCTAATGAAATTGCAGCCTTAAATCAAATTTGTAGTGCACGGGTGATTGAATGTTACTTTGAGAACCATGCATGTCTGAGACTGAAGAGGGAACATGCATGGAGTTGCCCGGCAGAACACTGGCTGTGTCCTCTGGCTAATGATGACATGACTGTGAAAGATGGATTTACTACAGTGTCGGTGTAGAGGTAGAGGACGACCTGAACTGAATGTAACCTTTGAGAAACATGCAGGCAGCTGACTAGATGCTGCTGCTTTGTGCTTCCTTCAATTATTTACAGATCAAAATGTATTTAATGTATTCCAAAGTTTGTAATATGCATTTAGTTTATCCATAAACTTTGGCTGAGAGGTGAAGAAGTTTGATAATAAATGCCAGTTTGGTGGGTCACTCAGTAGCTGCGTTTTCATTACAGATTTTCGCAAAATAAACGCAATATTTCTGAAACTTCGAAAAAGTGCTTTTGCCATTTGCGGATGTTTCCATTGAAAGGTGTTTTGCGAATGAGCCGTAATCTAGTCTCGCGATATCCCATAATTCTCGCCCTGCGAGACTTCACTTTGAGGAAGATGGATGTAAGCGTTTCCGTGGTGACGGCACAGCGATCTCAGCCGCCGCTACAGCTGCTGCTGTTATTGATTTTAACAAAGACGAAAACAACGCTTGATTGCTGAAAGGCAAAGCCTGTGTGGCGCTGGCAGAGGCCACAAATAAGAGAAAAGTATTTCCATTACACACAATATACATTTATATCGATACGTCTGAAAAACCACCTCATGAGAGCGTAAAAACCTTTTAGCGATATTTGAGAGTTTTTTCCATTACCAGTTTTTAATTTCGATATTTAGGTTTTGCGCATTTCTAGGGGTAATGGAAACGCACCTACTGTCACCAGCTGTTGGATCTATTCAAGCTAAGCAAAAAAAAAAGAAAAAAGAAGAAGAAAAAAACAACTCAGTCCTATGTTTTGAAGAGTGACACAACAGTCAGGTCAGTTATTTGATCTACTTGATATGTGTGAACTGTTTGGTGTGTAAAAACTTCAGCACATTGTACAGGGTTAGGAGTGCACCCAACAGCAGACCAATGGGTCACTGTTTAGTAATGTTTGCCAGTGCCACACGGCAATAAAGCTCAGGGTTCAAACTTGTACATAGGACTTAGTTTGTATGTCTTTCAGGTGTCATTGTGGGTTGTACTGGCCACCTGTCTCGCTGTTTCCTCATCTCACTCCCAGTGCATGCATATTGAGAAGGGTGAGGGAATTGATTCATATGGTTGTTGTCTGGTCACAAAGAAACACATTTATAACAAATGCATAAATTTCACTCACACAATGCTGCACTGGAGCAATGAATCCTTCATCTGCCTTTTGTTCCTCCCTCTGGTGGTATTAAGCGCTTTCACCAGAGAACAGTGAATTCATCATTTCCTTGTCTTTTTTTCCCCTAAGCACAAGGATCAGTAATCTTGAACAGTAATCTTTCCAAACTGAACTCTGTAGTGCATGGTTGCTGCTTTACACCCGCCCTTCTCCAAATACTGAATATTGAACCTCATTGTGAAGACGTGCTGCAGTGTGTCACTCTGTGAACTTGAGAGCATAGGCCTGCACCAAAGCCAATGTCAGACAAACAATGCCAAACTAAAGGAAGAAGATTTAAACTCTGACCCCAAAATGAATGAGTTTACGCCCCCTCCCACCATTGAGTTGGTGAAAATTGGTTCAGCACTTTTTGTTTAATCCTGTTAACAAATAAACAGACATGGGTTATAGCATAACCTCAATGGTAGAGGTAAAGCTTTGCATTAATATGGTAATGCAAGTCCATAGGGTTTTGACCCACAACACCATGATAAGCTGTGGTGTCGCCATGTTTTTACGTTCAGTGGCAGCGTGACGGTAGGAAACCACAGAAACTCAGCGGAGACACCGGAGCTGTCGGCTCAGGTCGAGGTGGCGTCTGTGAAAAGTCACCGCGGTAACGCAGTGAGGAGGAATGGAGCGTTACACTGATGCTGCATTCACCTGCAGTTGGGCAGACGGCCGTCGGTAACAAACCAGATGTCAATTTAGTCACAGAAGTCGAGAGAAAGCCGGTAAAACGTGGGTCAGGTAAACAATACCACATCACCATGACAACATATTGTCACGTGTATTGTTTTGCCTCGTGCTGACTTGTTTACATAGAGGCTTGATTATGCCGTTACGTGCAGCGGCTGTCATCCGTCTGCCCAATTTCACGTGAATGCAGCATGAAAAATACGATTGAGTTGCTTGCGATATACAATCGCAACGCTAGATAAGAGTAATTCCTACACAACATACCTTTAAGCATTTTGTTCAATGAATTATCATTATTTCCTCCACCGTTCGTGTCCCCCCCTGTCCTTACCGTATGTTGCAATCTTTGAGCCAGGTTGAGAGAAAACTCAATTGTCTATCTGATATAAAACATAATGCAGCCGTATCTGCCTTGATTCAACTCTCTTCATTTATTACTTGTCTCAGTAAATTTTTCAGGAATAAAGGAGATAAAGATGCATTTTGCTCTTAAACCTGCATGCAGATCTATTTGATTAATGGGTTCTCACTAACAGGTTCTTTTTCCCTGACGGACCCATCATTAATGTAAATCACCAGTGATATTAAAAGCTAATGTTGCCTCATGTCCATTGCAAAGTGAAGTTAGAGGTACAGTACAGGTCGATCGCCCTTTCCATTATACAAACCCTCTAATTGGCAAAAATCCATGTGTCATCCTAAAAGTTACATTAACATTCACTGAGACCACTTAAAGTTACATAATGTGTCCACATGTAAAGAATTATATAATCTTAAATGCTGGAAGTTTTTGGGGCAGCCTAAAGCATTTAAGAATATATGGACTACTACAATGATTATACATCCCGTTCTTAAAAAAATAGTTTGACAATTTGGGAGAATGTGGATGTTTATGTTGATTCAAAATTAATTGTTCTATAAACTATTCCTTCAAGAACAGAGCCAGAGTAGGAGGTGTAAATAAATGAAATGTACTGTAATGCAGCCAGGATGAGCATATTATCTATTATTCCATGTTTTTGAACTGCTGCACAATTTGGTTCCAAATACAATTGTCATTGGATGTACAGTATGTCTCGACTGCAGGCCTATAAATGTGAATGGTACTGACTGACTGAGTGATAAAGTTTCATTTACAGTCAGTAGGGCGAGTGCTCGCTTCTCTGTTGGTTGTTGATTTCTCAAAGTGATTAGAGAATGATGATTTTTTTCCAGACAACATTGCAGGTATAAAATCAGGGTTTTAGCAGTGCAGCAGCAGCAGCAGCACGGACATGGCTTAAGAGTAACAGCTGGTTAAGGTCTTAATGAACCAAAGTCATTATTTCATACTTGTTCCGATGTCTGACAACTGAAAAAGACAAATCTCTAAACAAGGACAGGTTCATTGGGAATTTGGCTGTTAAAATGTTGTATATGTGGGCACAGAGAGAGTACAGGAGAGAAGAAGAAGAGAAGATAAACAGCTGAAAACAGATGATGTGGTCCAGCCATATATTTGCCTCTGACCTATAGTCTTGTTTTCACTCTCGGCATAATGAAAAATATATCTGGTATCTGGACTTAACTACTGTACAGTATATAGACTGACCTGTTTTGACTAAATGACACATTGCTGAAGTAGTAAAACATGTAGTATACCCACATTTTGTTTTCTTGGTTTTTAAAAGTAGTGCTTGACTTCAATACTATAAAGTATTATACAGTTATGATGGGGGCTGGGGACAAATAGGTAGAATATGATTATAATGGAGATTTTAAAAAAAAAAGCCCAATGCAGCTCATTTAAAAATGAAAAGAAGCAAATAAGAACTAATCATGTTCTGACCTTAATTCAAAATTTAAAATTGTGATATATGACGTAAACTAGACATTTCAGTGTCTGTAAACTGAGCTGAACTACAGTACTGCAGCATGCACAATGCTGGACTGGTAAAATAAATGGATGACTTTTGGGGGAGTTTGATTCACTGACAGTGTTCAAGTTCAGTGCATTTGAAGTTTGCCACAGTCTTCAAGAAATGCTTGTAAGGGAATCATCAGAACTTGCTGGTGATAGACTAATTGTTATAGGCAGTTGGCTTCTTCTCTAGTAAGATGCAGCAGCTACTGTATATAGAGCTGGTGTCCTCTTCAGTGTATTTTGTTCAATATGAGTTGGTGTAAAACCTTTGAAAATCAAATTTTTTTTCCTGAGGAAACTGTGTTTTTCTCTGCTGACAACTGAGTTTTCATCTTTTAAAAAAAATTAAATTGCATTGCATTGCCATGTATTTCTCAGATTTATTTTTGTTGTAAATCTTCAGATCTGATCCATTGGGTCTGTTAGGAATCATGCTATCTCATATCGTTTAGTTGAAGTTTGTTTTGTTTTGTTTCTTAGTTATTTCTTTCTTGGTTTCCTCTGTTGCATTACCTCCACTGGTGTTTTCTAATGACTTAATTTAGTATTCTAAATGAGCTTTTTATTATTTTTTATTTATCAAATATGGGATTATTTTTTCCACATACAGTAGTACTGCTTTCCCCAAAGTAATAGTGGGCTTGAATTCTGGCCTGCAGCAAAACACTCACGGATCCTCCCTTTAAAACAATGCTCACTAGTTTTCACAACCCACTTCATTGACATGACAAAATATTTTCATGTTATGTATTGTGACAGTAATTAACTTACAGATGAATGGATAAATGTGAAGGTTGGATACATGTGAAGGTTCAGTGACTATATTTATTTATGGAGACGTGATAAACAGTATGTTAAATAACTGCGACTGTGGATTTAAACAGAGAAACAGAGTGGAGAACTATTTCTTTCCCTCAGGCAGTGCGTCTCATGGCACTTCTTCTAATGTTGAATTTGGACCCTAGATTTACTTTTCTACATTAATAACAGCTTTTCAACTGCACTTTAATACCAGGTGGCTTACATAGGATGACATATAGGACCAATGTGTGTGTGTGTGTGTGTGTGTGTGTGTGTGTGTGTGTGTGTGTGTGTGTGTGTGTGTGTGTATATATATATATATATATATATATATTTTTTTTTTAGGAAAGCCACAAGATTAATATTTGAACTGGATTTCATCTCTGTTCCCTTTGGTTTTTCCTCAACCAGTCAGTGTTTAAATATTCATGTAGCTTTGAGCTATGGCTTCAAAAGTTTTAAAAACCCAGTGGCTAAAGTAATGTCAAACTAGTCTGCTGTTTTCAACAATAGTATACATTCATATAGGTTGGCGTCTCTAACAATTTAACATTGGATAGATTGAGCATTAAGAGACTGGATGTGTAGTGCACATAACTGCTCAGACATTGTTGGCAGTGGCACAGTGGCATTGCAAGCTAATGCTTACTGTATGCTCCACACGCCCAGGTAATATTGAAGTAATAAAGACATACCTTTTCCAATTTGAAATCAGTATTACACCGTGTTACAACATGCATACTAAGACATCCGTCACTCTCTTTTGTTTTTTGTGGGGGGTGGGTTCTATTCCAGTCTTTATGTGAGTTGACTGACAAAATAACCCTGTTTGTTGGGTTTGAAACCATTTAGTCACTGACGCAGACATCCTTCCCTATCAAAGGTCGGGTGACAGTGAGCGAATCGGGTGGAAATGTGACTAGGAGGGGCAGCTCTTGATGGCAGAATCACAACAGGGTGAAAAGTTTCCATGGAGCTAATCCTGTGATTGATGTGGTTCCATTAGAGAGGACCTCAGGACCTCTGAGTGGCAGAGATGTGGCACAACACGACGTCTGTGCTGTAGCCTCTAAACCTCAGGTAACACTAACTGACAAACCACAGTGGCAGGCAAATAACAGTCTGATAATGGACATTAAGCTGACCGCTGTCCTCAGCTCTTATCCTCTAATGACACAAGCTGATGTAGTGTAGAATTACCAAACACAAAGAACAACAGGAAATGGTTGCCTGAAACCGACATTTATCCCATTCTCTATCATAGGCACGATCTAATTTATAAAGCCGGGTTGTAGAAACTGACAAACAACAGAGTCCAACCACAGATATATGACTTAAGACAATGTCTCGTACTTTTATTTACTAAACCAACGTCAGTGTCTGAGGCTTTCTCACATTTATGCCTATCTATACCTTAAGGCTTGGTATCTCTGTAAAATGCCATAATCCCTGTAGATTTTTAAAAGTCATTGCATTTCTGTTGTTGAGTTTGTTTGAATGGAAACTGTATGGATTTTAGATCAAGTACAACTGAGCTTCAGGATGTCATGCAGGATGTGACTGCTGCACAAATAAACATACAGTAACATCAGTGTGGTCAGATTTGCTTCTTGAAAAAATAAAATATATATATATCAAGTGAAGAAGTGCCTGATAAATTACCTGGAGAGGGTATAGAGAGTGTCAACACTGAAAGCCCAGAGAGCAACGCAGGAGAAACATTGTGGAATGTACTTTCCACAAAGTATCTTCTTGAAGGTCACTGCCCTAACAATTGGTGTTTACGCAAGTATAACATTGCAAACAAAATGCACAAACTACATGGCATTTGAAGGGTCAAGGGTGTCCATGGTAACTGTAGCACTAGGCAAAATAAAGCAAAAAGCCTTGCTCAACAATGGTATCAATATATATACATATATATGTATTTATAAAAAAATAATTATCTTTGGATAGTCCTGGCAACTGAACTGCACGCACAGTGGAAATCATAGCTCAAAACAAAGAGCTTGAGGGTCCAGGTTATAATGTAACAAATTACAGTAAAACATGTACATAAGTAGGACTGTGCATTAGAACTACCAACACATCACATTTCACCTCCTCTCTCTCTCTCTCTCTCTCTCTCTCTCCATCTCTCTCTCTCACACTCACTCAGTCACATACTCGCGCACACATGCACACGCACACACACAGCACAAGAGATAAATCCCCCCCCCCCATTTCTTTTTGTATGTAATGTGAGAACTCCACAAGGGGATTAAAGTAATAATCACCCGTCTTGTTACTTTTGTCCAGAGAGGTTGCCCAGGAGGCTGCAAATTGCTGCAGTCACCATTAGGACAGCCAGGGCCTGTCATGCTAACCATAGATGAGACATTTGGAGCAGCCGGATCACAGGAGAGAGCAATGCAACACGGCAGGTTCAACCTACAATCAATATTCTCTGCCAAGCACCTTTATGTATATGACCACTAACATCCTCCATTATGCGCTCGACCACAGTGCTTGACATAATTGATTTTGGCTGATCTGTGTGTGCATGTGTGTGAGTGTGGTCATGTGTATGAATCAGGATATTTGTGGTGGGTTGAGGTAAGAGCGAGGGAGAGAGAATGTGTGATTCAGTGTGTGGCCACAGCAGCACAGTCTAGTCACAACTGTAGTGTTGAGTTAGGTGAGTGTCAGAGTCAGGCAGAGAAGTGTGGACATTGTCTTAGTGTCTTGTATAATATACACTATATATATTTTTTAAAGGTATAATATGTAGGAATTCCCCCCATCTAGCGGTGCGGTTGCATATTGGAACGTATTCTTGATGTTGCATTCACGTGAAAATGGGCAGACGTCAGACAGACAACAGACGCTGCGTGTAACAGGATAAACGAAGTTGTCCGCACGAGGCAAAACAATACAGGCGTGACAATATGTTGTCATGGTGATGTCGTATTGTTTACCTGACCCACGTTTTACCGTCTTTCTCTCGTCGAGTAAAATGACATCCGGTTGGTTTGCCGACGGCCGTCTGCCTGACTGCACCTGAATGCAACACCAGTGCCTCCGTCCTTCCTCACACTACACAGTGGTGACAGTTTTAACAGGCGCTACCTGGAAAACTTTCTCCCCGAGCCGACAGCTCCGCTGAGTTTCTATGGTTACCTACGGTCACGATGCCACTCAACGTAAAAAATGGCGATGCAACATGGCCGCATCGGTTCGGTGCGTCGCCCACTTATGTATATTTGTAACGACTTGTAACAGTGAAATACGTATTTATGAAAGCAATATTTGATTTTTGCTAATAAAAAGCCAAAATAGTTACATACTGGGGCTTTAAGTATATTTTTGGGGGCTTTTTTGTTTTTAATGCACAGGAGACTTGAGAGAGAGACAGGAAATGGGAGGCGGGGGGTGGGGGCAATAAATGCACTGTGGTTGATGGTAATCAAATCCAATAATGATCAATAAATGTAATTGGACAAACCTGAAGAATTTTTTTTTTAACAGTATTGAAAAGTTACTGCACAGAAAATGTTTTTTTTTCCTGGGCTGAGATGTGACCGACAACTTGCCACACTGGCTGACGATACTGTCTACAAACCAATAATGATATGATCTATTAAAAACAGGAGTTCAAAGGCTAACAAAGAGTAGATTTACAATCTCTGCCAGGAGGGATGAAAAATCTCCCTAAAGTCCTTGTAGAGATCACGAAAAGGATCAATGTAAGCAGACCATTGGCTTTTATGACATGGCAGATTTTTCTTCCCTTTATACTTCATTCTTTTTCACCCCCTCTCTCTCCCTCTCTCTCTCTAGCCCTTCCTCTCTCTCTCCTGGGGCATTTATGTGGATGAGAGAGAAATGAATCACAGTAGAAGTAGTGAAGAAATAACTTTTCATGTGAAAACACCTCAGCTTTTATGGCTTTACTAAATGATCCATAATGCGGGCGGGGAGCACTCAGTCCTGCAGATTAAGGCGGGTCGGAGTGGGAAAGGGGCTCAGTGCTGCAGCCGTTAGACCCCTCCACTGAAGCTCGCACCAGTACGGCACCAGCTGAGATAGGCACAAATCTCTTTTACGAGGCTGCCTCTTAAATAGCTGTCAGTCTAGTGTCTCACACGTGGCACTCTCCTCCAGCTCCCCTCGCAGTAATTGAACCATCTCTCCCAGAGTGCTGAAATGGTGTGGGAAGCCATTCCGACAGCCTGTGTTGATACCATTAAACCAAACTCATGCATAAATCTAACTATATAGCCATCGTCACACACCCTCCACTGAATCCTCCTCCCCCAAAAACATCCTAACTCTTTACTCCATTTCACCAGAGATGGCCCCAGGGCTGGTTTTCATCGAAATATTATTTACATTATCCTTCAAGGGATATTGTGCATCACTTAAATACCATTTTCACCACAGACTGCTTGAGTATATTATTATTTTGGGACAACTGTTGCTTCCTACACATTCTCCTCACCATGACAACTGTGAGAACCACATGTTCCAGTGAGAAACAATGTAATAATTAGAAAAGAATCATTTACTAATGTGGCCATTCAACACTAATAATAATATTCATATTTTATGCATGATAACGTTTTTATAACTGGCAATTTATTTACTAAATTAGCCCTTAATCTCATGTACGCGGCAAGGTTTCCAGTAACCTTATAGGGGAGTTATCATATTATAATAATAGAATTATAACTATTAAATAAAGATGCAAAGTAATGTGTAATAAACAGCTGCCATTCAATTGCAGTAATGTCCCAGGCAGTTTGCTCTGCCAGAGGATTTACAGGGAATCACAATACCGTATCCTCATTACAGTTGCACAGCAGTGAGACGGTGTAACCCTGTCTAGTCCGTAGTGATGGAGGTGGCTGCGAGGAACACTGCTAAACAGAGTTGCGTTAATGAATGCTCTTGTGAATGCTAGGAAAGGGGCTAAATTACAGTTTGCTGTCACATCATCTAATTATTACACTAAAGGGCAGTTAAGTTACATTTGAAAGTCAGAATATAATTTACTCTTTTTAATATTGTTTTAATGCTGGGAATAGCTGCAGGCTGCTGCATTAATTGCACCCTAAGCAGTGTGAAGGGATGAGTAAGCGAGATGACTAAATATGTATTTGTTAAACAACTGTCAAAACTCAGACTAGTGGCAAAATTAAGGTCACGCACATTAATGAACTGCAGTAACACCACGTGGAAAGACATTGTTTTGGTTTAATTCGGTCTACAGATGCAGCTGCAGTTTAACCTGGCCCTGGTTCTGAGTGGGCATGGTCAGAAATGTGTCAGCGCTGTTATAGTATTTATAGTGTAAGAACGCCACAGTGGGTGCGATACTAAATACACACTTTTCTATACTAAATGCAGAGCAAGATTGAAGCATCAGCCACTGGGTGTCAGCAAAATAATTTCTTTCTAAGTGTCAATCTCCTGCTTAGTTAAAGTGAGGCAATAACATGAGGTATAATTAACTCTGTCATTCACTTTCACTCGTCTCATTATTGCACTGATACAGTATGTGGAGAATATGATGCTGAAAGGTTTGTTGTATTACCAAACCAAACAAATTCAGCCTAAACAAATGTGTCCATGAGGGCGAATAAAGAGAGGCAACCATGTATATTGTGGTCATTAAAATTATTAGTGCAACAGTAGATGCTGCCTCTTCTGAGAGCAATTTGTGCTTCAGCTTTTTAGTTGGTGAGAGAAAAACAACTCTTTAGATAATGAACATCTGAAGCTTCTCTCCCCATTAGACACATTTCTCATATTACTGCTATATGCATTACATTCCAATCTGCGAAAGTCAATATTTTTTATTGAATTCCCACAAGTCCATCAAAAGTAGAATCTGCTTAAGTCAACGCCAACCACGCCAACAGATAATGTAAGTAATGACTTCTCACACTGAAAACACTGATGCTAGCCAGAGCTTTAATACGAACCTAAGTGCCAAACTCACTGCCTCACTCCTCCTTTTAATATAAACACAATAAAGAAGCATTTGCATTTATATAGTTCTTCCAAGCCATCTGACGTTGCTGCCAGGCAGTACCCAGAAACAGCTGAGCGTCAAACTGATTGTTACCTGAGGAAAATTAAGATAAGGGAATAATCCCATGGACGAAAATGGCTGTGTTGGATCCACAGCAGTGGAGCCAACCAGGTAAGCAGAATTAACAAACCACTGCCTGTTGCCAGTAATGGAAATGCTGAGGCTCTATACAGTTTTATGATTTTAATACAATAAGAATGATAACTCACTCATCCCCCAAATCTGGGATGTGGCACACCTTGATCTTCTGAGGATCAGGCTGGTGTGTACTTTTGCATATTTGGATGAGTTAATGACTATATATGAATTAAAAGCTCATTCCGCCCTAGTTAATATGCAATGCTTTGAATCCACAGGGAGCTGCAATATATCAGGATTTATCTGAGAACCAAACAAGGTTGTTGATAGTACCAGAATTTGTGATTCATTGGTGCTGCAGACACTGGTCCAACCAATTGTCCACCCACTTTTTGTGTGTCTTGACTTATCCCTTCTCACAATTGTTTCCTATGATAATTTACCTTTGTGCTAATTTGTCACATTCTCATGTTGCTCAGAACAGCTGCAGAAAAGCACACCCTCATTTGTTTCAGTGTGACCATACACCAGGTAGAGCGCTGCATCATACAGTATTCTAGTGACATGTTACTATGCGAACAGCCCAGCACTTTGGCCACATACCTGGAGAACAAAAGACAGCTATAGGTGACAGCGGCACCGTGGTCATCTGAGGCTGTCTGATTTAATGGCCGGGTGACTTTAATGATAATCCACTGGCCTCTCCCTCCTTCTTTCCCCCTTAGGAGCTCTGCTGGATGACAGGAAACAAACAGTGCTCTGACACTTCCCACTAATTAGCATCATTAGCATACGGCCATTATGTGGCTGGACAGTAGCATGACAGGGCTCTAAGAAAGGCTACAGCAGTGACCTTTGGTGGACAACACCAGCTGTCAGTAATTACCCATAGCATCGGCCAGAGTGATGGAGACAAAGACTGACTCCTTGTCCTTGAGGACCTATGGCGCGCAGGAACGTCTTCCTTTTTATCTCCTTTTTGCCTGTAAGTGAAATTATTTATAGAAAGAAGAGAAATATGCTCACATGCTCAAAGGCAAGTATGCGGTTGTTTCTTATCCTAAAAATGAAGCACCTTAAAGTTTCATAGGCTTCAGGCAAAGCTTTAACTAAAATGTGTGACTAAATGGAGAGATGCGCCTGCGTATTTGCTGCCAGAGGCTTGTGTATGCACACTGTTGACAAATACGCTACACAGGGTGAGAAATAATGACTTAAACGCTGTTGCTTCATAAACGCCAATTTAAAGGTTCTATGTGGAAATGACTCTATTCTCTGCCTAAATGCCAGTAATTACCGCTAATTGTTTGCTGTAGTTTTCTTACGCTTCTAACCGTCTTTAAGGATAGAATGTTATGACTGCATGTTTCCTTTCATCTCACAGAGCAACTTCTGTGCCGACGTGCGGCAAAACAACTCTGAGCGTTGGTATTAAAGTGAAAAAATAATTTGAAACATAAAAAATAAAATTTGTTTGGAAAATTATGTGCATAGAGATGATGTAGTTACCTGGTGCAGTGATACCCAAATGCATTAACCTCCCTCTCCAAGGTATAATCACAGACAAGCACGCATGAACGAACACTGGTATGTGCACAAAATCACAAACAGATTAATGTTACTATACTCGTGCGTCCCGCTTATTGATGTGATGGATTCCCAAGACCACGGCCTCAAACATCACAGCCATGTGCCAAACCCCACACGTTGCTCTTACCTTATCCAAAACCACATTTTCATTTGAACCGTAACAAAAAGGCGAAGCCCTCAAACGGTGCTTTGAAAGACTGGAGACAGGCCAGCCTGTCCTACTATTGTGTAAGTGTCCTCACTGTCAAGGACTGAAAGTCTCACTGGTCAAAGATAGAAAGTTTCAGGGTTTTGCATTCACCCTTAAAAAGAAAAAACGCGTACATCAACACATCTGCCCTTCCTTGTGTAGTTTATACTAACTTTTACTCTTTCAGTCTGATTTAAACTCACATTTTTGGATTCCAGTACAAAGTTTCCCCAGTGGCCTCCCTGCTCAGAAGTGTTTTTTTCCTCCCTCTCTCTCTTTTTGACATTTTGTTATCTCTTTTCAACAGGAGCGTCCGTTATGAAGGTTACCGCATCAGATGCTGACGACCCTACATACGGCAGCAGTGCTAGAGTGGTGTACAGCGTGCTGGATGGAGAGAAATTTTTCACTGTTGATAAACACACAGGTAAGAGCGATAAAGACCACACACTCAGCACTGGCTGCCCTTAACTCACATAAGATTCTTTTCTTAGCGTTCCTTGTTTTTTTTCTAAAGCAATCTCAAGCTCAGAGACCATAATTCCCAGATCAATCAAAATTTGTGGCCAAAATCAGGAAATCAATTTGCCAAACACAAGCAACTTTACAGAGCTTCAGCCAGTAACTACTGGCTGCTCTTACAGTAGCAAGTACTGTACCATATGGCACAGTTTGTTTGGTTGTGTTTAGCACAAGCTTTGAGCATATATTTGGAGATTTTATTTTAGATGATAATTATGTGGCAGCAACAGCATCCTTTGCCTTGACATACAATGTGAGAGAATAACATGTTCTTATGAATATGATTATTATGAATTACATGAATTTATTCCAAAATGCTTTGGTTTAATTGTTTTTGATTTACGTTGAACTGCTGGTCTGCTGGTCAATTTAACAAATTTGTTTTGACAGTTGCCCACCATTATATCTACAGTAAATCCCAGGGTTATACTTCAGCTGGATCCAGATTTACCCCCTAAAGAATTTCATCCAAGTTATATAATCCAAAAAGTCCCAGTTTCCCTCAGAGTCTGGATCTTACAGGAGGGATAAGTCTTGACCCACAGTCTTTCAGAAGTAGCTTAGCATCAGTGTTGCCTTCAAATGCCCCCCAAGGGAAATGCACTAAAGTTTTAATGATTCCTTTTTTGGTCTCCTCCACTTTGATTTGGTCAGCCTGGGTGCCTGGATGATAAATGGCTCTGCCTTGGTGGGACTAGCCAGGAGAGACTGGGTGGTTTATTCCAGCCTACGTCTCCTGACCCCCCACGCTACCCACAACCCCCCCCCCCCCCCCCCTCTCCTTCACCATTTTTTTAGGCGGACAGGCCAGCTTAATGGGTGCGAGTCAAGAAGGTCAATATGAAGAGGACACAGAACAGCTGTGAAATCTGCCTCATTAATATCACTCTCACTCACCCTGACAACAAACTGAACAGTCTCTGTGTTTTCTCTGTCGCACTGACCTGAGGCGGAGGTGTCCCTGAGGCAAAGGAATTATTTTTTATAAAGACTGAACCCTGGATTCAGTATAAGATTTTTTTTTTAATTTAAAAGTGGATCATGGCATCATTATACTGTAACATAAAAATAGTAATACATTTTACACATTTTAAATAAACCTTCTAACACGTGTCTTGTTTTCCCACTACTGATTATTTGCAATTTATTCATTCATCCTTATCCAGGATTACAGAAATTTCAGACTGATGTACATGGGACCTACATTTGCATTTTGTGAAGTGAGATTTCACGTACAGAATTGTAACAAATACAACATGATAAATAGCATTTAGTATGATGTTCCTTATGTGCCATATGCAGTTCAGCCTACAGTGGCATGAGGTACTGCAGACTCCACCTCAGAGCCTCTGGATGCATTTTGTGCTGGTGTGTGTTCCCCACATCAAACCCCCTGAATTATATTGTTGAAGCTTTTCCTCTCGGAATGGGTGAAACACCACAGTTGTTTAGACTGTGCATTGTTCCTTGTTGCAGATTGGATTTTGGGTCTGTGCTAACACAGAGCCATTTACCTCCTCTTGTACCTCGTTTCAAAACAAAATCAGCAACAAGGGATGCTTCCATATCTTAACGGCCAAGGGAACATGGGAATCAAAACAAAACAAATGGATAAATAAGACACGCGTTCTGTGTAAGAATGCAGATGTATAAAATGTTGATAAAGACATCTCCTGGATTTCACGCCTTGGTCGGCTGTGCTGCATGTGCGCTATAGATTTGTGCACAGGGTCAGAGTTCAGCAGAGAGCAGCAATATGTGCAGATCATTGCTTGCTGACAGTGCACACAGTGGCAGAGGAAATGAACCCTCTCCAAGGCGCAAAGGGCAAGCAAATACCTAAGCCTGGAAAAAATAGCTCTTTGCAGTTTTTACAATGGCAATGAAGGTCCAAATTACAGAACAGCTGGTTTTGTAAAAGCACAGTAGATTTAGATTTCCATTGCCTAGCCAGATGAAAACAGAAACGCAATTGATGTGAGTGAAAAAAAATGATTGGAACATCACCATTTATTTCATACTAATGGAATGCATTACCATACTGAGACACTATTTCACAGTTGGTGTACACGGCCCCATTACCCGGTTAAATTGGTTAATGTTAAGAATATGTGATATGCATTAGAATGTGGACCATGTGCAGTCGACTGACTACAGTACATTCATGACATGCAGACTACTGTATGTAGAGTCGTCTACTCTCAGGCTCTGCCATGTTATAGCAATAGTGTTGTGTACTAGTTGTGGACTGGAGTTTTTACTCTTGACAGCCCTAATTTGAATGCATCCCCCCTGGCTTTTGGTGGATAAAAGAGGGCCATGTCATCTGCCTCCCTCCTTAACTCCATTGCTGCATGTACTGTATTTTGGCTACTCATAGAACATGGCCCAGGGCTAAATGTGACTGGAAGCACTGAGTTGTGTACCCAACACAGTGCAAACCTTTGGGAATGAGACAGCACCAAGCCCAGGAAATGCATCAATAGATTCTGATGTTGAAAATCTCAAGGGGTAAAGTGGAATTATATTACTACTGCACACTAAACCAGCCAGCTACTGATGCTGCTGCCACTGAGCCAATGAGTGGTATGTCTCTTTTAAACTAAGAAGTGCCATGAGCTAGTTTGTGTGAGCATGAGAGAGACATACCGTATAGAATGAAAAGAGAGACCCCAGTGCTGGCCAAATGTAGTTTTTACCAATTAAAAAAGCATACATTTGTTTCCCAACAATGACAAATCATCATGGTCCAGAATCAAATCTAATGTAACGTTTAACTAGCTTTGTTGCACAAATTTTTGCCATGGTAACCGAAGCAGGTCATCTCATCTTGAGTTAAAAAGTTGGTCCTTGCACTAACATTGAGTTAGTCTTGTTTCACCTTCACTCAGTCTACAGTACAACCATGTTTTATCTGACCAACCATTCGGTTAACATTCAACAGCATGTGCACCGTGGACCAAATGAAGTCACTGCATTGGTTTGGCCTCCCTCTGTGCGCTTCCTAACTCTCTCTCTCTCTTTCTACATTATATCACTTTCTCTGTGTCCCCCGCTTACTCTTTGGAAATCTACTTCTTAGGTTTGAGCGCAGTTTTACCCACCATGGAAGGAAGTAATGCTGTTCAGGGTGGCTGAGGCATGCCTTCATTCTGCCCATATATATTATTCATTTTAATACAGCTGAGCCATAAAATAGTATATAGGCAGAGGCGCAAATATGACACAATCTCCTCCATCCAGCCTGTCTGAGGAGGTGAAATGGAATGTGCTGCACTTATGCCTCCATAATACTGTGCTTAGCAGAAGTCAATATTCAAACTAAGAGGCAAAATATAGTTAGTTATTGCGTAAGTGTGAACCACCAACGTAACCTTTCCATTGGCCTCACTTCTCCCCCAACTCTCTTGCTCTGTTTCCCTCTCTCTGGGGCTCTCCTTCAATCTCTCCCTCGTCCCTCAATCATTAGGGATCATCATGACAGCAGTGGCGGATTTGGACCGTGAAACACAGGATCGTTATGAGCTGGTCGTCAAGGCAACAGACATGGCAGGACAAATGGGCGGTCTCTCCGGCTCCACCACGGTGACCATAGTGATCACAGATGTTAATGACAACCCACCACGCTTCCTGCAGAGTGAGTGTTTCCCACACATTCTTCTTTCTTTTGACGGAGAAAGACTTGGTGACACAAAAGGAGAGGGAGGAAAGAGCAGAGAGAAAAGTGTAAAAGTGAGAATTGAAAGACAGTAAAAAATATGAATACAGTGTAGTTTGCAGGCCGCAGGCTTGCTGACACCAGCAAGCATTAGTGGTCATACTTAATGTGCTGCATGTAGTCTGAAAAAAATCACAGAGCCTAAATTTATAGGCCAATCAAAACCACAGCCCATAACGAAGTAGTCTATCAGATGTGAAGAATTGATGCGTTCCACTGCACATTTGATCATTACTTTCAAGAAAGGCTCAAGAAAAGATGAAATCAATATAGATGATAGTTTCATTATTGTAATATTATTGATTTATGATGGTATGGTGGTGTTTGGGGGCTTTTCAGTCCTCAACAGGTAGAGTTAAAACATGCTACTGAAAATGGAGTCCGTCTCCCCTCATCGCACAAACATACCTAAATCAATTGTATTATGGCAAATAAATTGAGTCTGGTTTAAATGCGACATAATTATCATTATTTTCAAATAAAACTGCTTTCATTTCAACTGTTTATTTTGTCCACTTTTTCACAGTTAAACCACAACACTATTACTTTTGTTACAGCTGGAAGAACAGCATCTGACAGTCTGGTTGATTGTATTTGATATGTCTCCACACACCTTTTTCTTATTTCTGTATAAATCCTTTTTTCATCTCAGTAAGTCATATTTACCCAGTCAGAGGGATAAACCCAGCAGGATTATAGTATCTCCACTGTGGGCCATGGGGAATAGATAGAGTTTGGAAGGCAGCCTCATAAATAAGATGCAAAGGAAGACGACACACTGTATATGTAAGGACTTTGATTTTTTTTCCTATAATGTCCCCCTGGGGAACAATAAAGTTTATCTTCTTACTTTTATCTGTTTTATGGTGTGCATAATGAACTCTGGCAGGCCTCATGCTTTTTTTCTTTTTCTGTCATTTAAATGTAACTTCAAATTTAGCATTTGCAATATCTGTCGTCACAAGTAAATGTTATCCCATTCTTGTTTATGCAAAACACTTTGCCGTTTATATAATAAAGCTGGGGTAGACAAAAATATAGAAGAAAAAAGAGACTTGTCATACAAACCCACAGCACACACCGACACAAACAACACAACCACAGCCTTTGGCTAAACTTGTTGAATCACCTGCTGTCATAGTAAATCTACCTGCCACACAGCGACTTCAACACATTAAGACATTACAGGACAATGACATCAGAGAAGATTTGTAACATCTGCTGCTCAGTGTCTCTCAATCAAAACAGTAAAAAAAAGGGTGTTGTAATTTAATAGTGTGGAATTGTGGGAGTTTTTCCTCACCACCATTAATGACTTTCTGTTTTTTTAGAATCCTTCAGTGTCTGTGAAGAAAGCACAGAATTCAAGCAGTTTTTACATTTAAAGTGTTTTACTGCTGCGGCACAATCGACAGAGACGTTAGTAAATGGCTGGGAGCTAAGACTTATTGTTTGATTTTTTTTCTCTGATAACTTATGAACCAGATGTTCAGGTGGGTTTTACCAGAAGCTGAATTACCTGCAGAGGTGTCCTACTCTCCATAATAGATGGATCAGAGGAGTTTCACTTTAAAAATCTATACTTCTGGTGGCTCACCCTTTGACTTGATAGAGCATAAAAAATGACTTTAAATTATTTTTAGTCAGACACAAGACATCTCAACATAACTCAAGCTGCACTCCTTTATTTCTCTGATAATTTATTAACCAAATGTTTAGCTGGTTTTAACCAGCAGCCAAATTATCTGCAGACGTGTCCTCCTCTCCATAACAACGGAAGGGGGGATTAAAACTGTTAATCGAATAAATCAGAGTTTTTGCCTGCACAGTTCAGTGGACACAGGACAGGAAGTCTCCCGTGACTCTGAGCTGAGCTGCGTAACATTTGCTCGGCTTCTTTCTCTGATAATTTAAGATCCAGACATTCAATGACTAAATTCCTTCATCTTGTTGAAATTCATAGTTGAAGTTGATGTCATCATCATCATGGAAAAACACAGCTCAGAAATGAAGTAGGTCTAGTTATATTAATGTGAAAAAGTTGCATATTATACCGACTATAAATTTTATATTTTAATCTGATTAAAGCAGAAGTACAGCAGTAGTAGTTGATTTTGTGGGGTTAGTATGTACGGAGTCTTGGGTGGGGAAACAATACCCTTTTTGTGCAGTAATTGATCTTCTTATTATTTTTGATTATTTTTTATTTGTCAGACTTTGACACTGACTGGCACCCCAGACTTTAGTATAGGATCAAACTGTTACAACTTATATAGAGTGTTTGGTCTGAAACACGGGTCAGTCAGTCACTCTGCTCTGCTGTAAGCCGAGGAGAAAACTTTCCTTGTATCCTACAACCTTTATCCAATGAGGAGAGAGAACGGCATAAAGGGGCGGTCCTCTCTGTGTGTGCAGCCAAGGGATGTGTGTGAATGTGGTGACGTAGGGACGAGGGCGGGGACTGCTAACTCCATCGGCTGACAGGAAGTTAGCCAAAATGACCGGATCGCTTACTTCTGCTTTAATCAGGCTATATTTCATCAAGTGTAGCTATATTATGAATTCAACGTGATTCCAGCAACACATTAAAGCAGATATCAGTGGAATGTTTTTGTTAATATAAGTCCTAAATAGTCCTATTTTCCGTCAGCAATCACTTACATGAAGTATTTCAGCCTAAACACGAGTCTCTCCGTCACTCTGCTCTGCTGTAACCCGAGGAGAAAATTTTCCTTGTGGGATACAAGTGTTATCCAATGAGGGGAGAGAACGGCATGAAGGGCTGTGTGTGCAGCCAAGGGATGCGCGTGAATGTGGTGACGTAGCACGAGGACCAATTGATGCCTGACAAGGGCGGGGGCTGCTAACTCATGGTGCGTTCAAGGAAACTCGTACTTTGTGTTTTTCCTTCCTGTGAAGTCATACCAGTTCGATCTGGTACGAGTTCACGGGTCGGAAGTTACGAGTGGCCGTTATAGGGAACTTTCACAGACAACAGGACGGTAAAAACACGAGCTACGGGTTACCTGGAATGCTACCAAGTCGTAGTTGTGACTTGAAGCTGTAACTTACGGTTTCAAAAGCCTGCCTTGAACACAGCATTAGCCGAAACGGCCGTGCCGATGATATCTGCTTTAAAGCAACACTATGTAGTATTTTATTACCATAAAATCATTTTTCTAAACTCATTGAAGTGGTAGAAAAATGGTTAATATGATGAATGGTGCCGCCACTGCAAGCTGGGCGGGGTCACGTGTAGACACAGGTAGCAGAGAGTTGCTCTTCTCAACCAAAGTAGGCTACCCCGAATCCTATATAGTGTTGCTTTAAAAG
This sequence comes from Trachurus japonicus, assembly GCF_045865225.1. NCBI lineage: Eukaryota > Metazoa > Chordata > Actinopteri > Carangiformes > Carangidae > Trachurus > Trachurus japonicus. The sequence goes on from NC_140911.1 coordinate 35,048,248, forward strand.
ATAAGGCTAGTGCCACAGTAAGTACATTCATATTGTAGTATTGATATTGTAATAAAACACAGCAAAAAAGACAAACCCTAACCTTCTATTTATTTCTACAAATGCTGCTAAATGGATAGATTGTTGCCTAAACTAAATTTCATTGTGTTGTTTCACCAGTGCAGTGACAGTAAATTATCTTGAATCTTGAAAATGACAAAACATTGTCTTCAGATAAAGGTATAATAATGTGATTTGAGTATTTTTATACAGCTTTTATGTGAATGTAATGATTACAGTGACAGACGCTGCCTGAAGTCTACCTGTTGCTGTTCTTTCAATGTCATCCCAACTCAGCTTTGTTTTCTCATCACACATCTCCTCTCCTTTTGTTACGATCTCATTCCCTTCCCCATCCCACTTTTTCTGTTTCTGGCCCCAATCCATCTCTTCTACCATTATCCCCCTTTTTCTCCACCTACGGCCATTCATCTATCTTTCCTCTTCCTTCCACCACCAGTGTTTTTCTCTCTTCCTCTCCCAGTAACCTTTGTCTCCCATCCTTCTTCTGCTGAGGTGCTTTCTGCATCACCACCTACACTGTTGTTTGTCATTTCACTCCACTGTTGCTTTGCTAAACCTGACTCTCCTCGTTTTATCTGTCCACATATGTTTCCCACCTCCGGCAACCTTCTCCTTATACCAGAGATGTATCAGTTTTCGGTGTCAGAGGGGGCGAGTACGGGGACGCCGGTGGGACGTGTCATCGCCATGGATGCGGACATGGGAGAGAACACCGACATGAGCTACCTGATCAAAGAGGGAGGGGAGCTCTTCAAGGTCACAACTGATATGCAGACACAGGAAGCTATTGTTTCCATCAAGAAAGTACGTTTAATCTAAAGGTCTCCTACACTGGTCTTATTGTTGTTGGTGGTGATTCACTCATCCTTTCCCTCAGAGCATAGCAACAAGACAGCAACAAGCTGCATAATTGAACTAAGTCATTTCTACCTGTGCTTTAAATTTACAAACACAATTTTGTATGCACTGTGCTGGGAAATGATTGTTCTAATATCAGAGTCAATACCTTCACCGGGCACAGTAGCCACATTCTCTTTAAACATTTGTTGTTGTCGTTTTAAACCATAACACCTCAAGCCTTGTTACACCCATGCTGATTGGGATTTTGTAAGTAATAAACACGTTGGCCTCTGCTGAGCGACTATAGAGCTTTCCTCTTAGTCAGCTGAGCATCTCTTTTCAGACAGAAAACTCAACATCCATAGAATTGGGGGAGAAAAGGAGAAGATTGGTCTTTGATGATTGATGATCATTGGTTGCCCGCTGGAGTTTGACAGGTGCTGTCACTACTGTCTCTCTTCAACAGTTGAACTGTTTTCAGTTTCTTTCCCCACCTTGCAATCTGTGACAAAAAAAGAGTGCGGGAAAAAACATTGTAGCAGTTGCATCTCTTCATTGAGACACACAGATCTCAGAAGTGTTTCTCCTGAGTGACACGCCACTTTTGTGAATGGAGCCTAATGGGAAAATGACCCATGTGACATTCAGCCAGTAGCAATGTTTTGGTTCAATGGAGTGCTGACAATGTGGCAGTGGCAACCATATGGGCCAGCAGGAGTGATGTTTGCCTAACCCAGTGCCCGCTTCACAATAACTTGAGAGACAGCATCAGTTTGTTTGTGAAGGGATATGTGTACATTGATGCAGTGGCTGACTTCTGGCTCTGAGGGCTGAAATCTATATTGCATGAGTGTAGATTCATTCATTATTATTGTAATGTAATATAGCCTCTGGCCATCAGTATCAGTGCTGGGCATGTTGCCACTTCAAATGCTGGACGGCCTGAGATTGCTCATGGATTGTTTTTTCCTCTTCCAGCCTCTGGACTTTGAGAGCAAGCGTATACACAACGTCGTGGTGGAGGCTGTAAATAAACACGTGGACCCTCGCTTCGTGGACCTAGGCTCCTTTCGAGACCAGGCCATTGTCCGTGTCAGCGTGTTGGACATAGATGAGGCACCCATATTTCAACCAGCAGAGGGAGCCATCATGGAAGTGCTGGAGGACGCCAAAGTAGGAGCGTTGGTTGGCATCGTTACTGCTAGAGATCCAGACGTGAAGAATAAAAGCATCAGGTAAGGAATCACCAAATCATTACGTATGTATGATGTTAGAATAATACTTTTCATTATCCTTAGTTGGTTCACACTTAACACGACAATGATCCACACTGGAATGCAAACTATACTTGAAATGTAATAGATCGAGCAGACTAGGGCTTTAAAGAAGGGATTGTTTCTGACCCAACAGTGCTGAGTTTGTACTTATGTTTGTGTGATGCGACTCGGAAATGATATTAAAACCTCTGGGCTGTGTTAAAACAGTGGCATCGATGAAAAATAGATGGAAATACAGAGATGGGATTAAAACAGTTCTTAGATACTGTAGGTACACAGCTGCTTTTTCGCAACAGCCCGATAAAAATATACCTGCCAAAACACTGGCAATAACACATTGCCGTGGGAAGATATTACTTCCCTAATGTGAATAACAACATCACGAAGCAAAGTTTTGCATGACAATGAGTACCTCTGTTTTTATGTGGCTTGGACAGGACACTGTAGCACTGCAACACTGGCAGCCAGAACACAGGCCTGCTATCACACATTTGCTGCATCTACTGTGTGTTACTCTGTAACGCTGTAAACTGTAGTCGATTTTTTTTTGTCAGAACAAAATTTGCCCTATGAAAAATGCAACATCCCAAACTACATCTCACTAACTACAAGTGAATACATGGGTAGCTGATAGGCTTGAGAGCAAAATATTTTCTTTTAGCAATTCCTCTTGAAGATGGAATGAAGGCACAAGCAAACACTGAACAGTAAGACTAGTACGATAGATGGAGCCATAAGACGTCTCTCTTTTTTCTTCTCTCAGATCACAATGTGTGATAAAAACAGTATCGTCGGGTAATCTTCTACACCAAGGTCTGTGCTTTATGTGTCCTCAGAAGAGCAATTGTAGTGTAAGAGGGGAATATAGATAAGGGCTAAGACAGTCTCACTGACGGAGTATACTCCGACACACGCAGGGGCCTGTGCAAATTACCTCGATTAAAAATGCATGAGGCTCAGAGTTCCAGGTGTAATAAAGTACAACACAATGGCAGCGCTGTCGTTCACCAGTGTCTTGGCAGCCTGCACCTGCAAGCATGCATGTGTGTGTGACAGAGAGAGAGGGAGAGAGAGACGTGTTCAAGCATATATGAGTATGTGTGCGACTGTGCGTACATGTGTTTGAATAAGTGAATGGGCAAGTGAGTGAAAGGGGGGGGTCAGAGGTTGGCCAGTAGCCACCCACTAGATAGAGAGCTCACGGCCTCTGACATTACTCAACACACCCTTGTTAAACCCGACATAATCATGCACCAGAGTGATCAGTGTGAGGATCTAAGACCACCCCTTTTGGAGAGAGTCATTCTTCCACATCAAGCTGCAAATGGAAGCACGCGACATAGAACAGCTAAAACAAACAAAGCCTGACATTGCATAAAGATTCAACCAGTTGAGTCAAACAAGTGAGAGACAGCATACATGTACAGTAGGTGCACCTCAGAAAAAGAATGCTCTCAAATACAAAGCAAGAGATTATTGCCACATGGTGAAAACTGCAGCCGGCCAGGTTTGTGTTTTTGTCACACAATGACAATGTTTGGAAGAAAGAGTTCATGATTCTAAACAGTGGGAGAATTTATGTTCATGAGAAGAGGATTGGTAAGAGACTTAAAACATGGTAATGATGCCACTCCTCCCACTCCCATCCCACAAGAGCCAACACATACTGGAAACAGAAGGTCTATATTTTTATTTCTTATTTAACATGCTTGACAATTAAAGCTATGGTCTACGATCTGAAAGACGATAAGAAAAATTTGAAAAAAGCAGGAGCCTCCTAACGACACGCCCCCTTCACCAGAGCAGAGCACAGCAACAAGCCTGCTGCCAGCAGAAAGCAAACACAGCTTTGAATGTGGAGTAAAATGTCGGATTCACAGTCACACCTTCCACAATAAAACCAAAGATTAACTCTGTTGTATCAGCACCGCTGCTGCAGCCTGAGCGGGGTCGCTCTGCTACAGACCCCGGTCTTCCTGCTCCTCTCCCCCAGACACGTGTGGCGAGCAGCCTCCCTCCAGCTCTGGTGCACCAGCTGCCGGTAATGACGGCGGTGCCGCCATAGCAGCGCCGTGGAACGCTCCAGAGCTGGAGGGAGGATGCTCGTCTGTAGCTCCACAGGGCCGCAGTGTGGCTGTGCAGTGAGCAGAGCGACCCCGCTCAGGCTGCAGCTGCGGCTGGAAGCGGCAGTGTGTCGTGGAGAGGATCAGGGAGACTTGACGCGGCACCGGTACCGGCAACAACGGCAGCAACACATTCTGTGCTTCTGTACTGTGCTAGTGGCAGACCGGCCGGGGTGGGGGGCCAGTAGGTGCTGAGTTCATGGGTTCACATGTCTGTGGTTGAGCAGCTTGGCAGTTACAAACTACTTGTACTGTAGTTTCTAAGCGGAAGGGGGTGGAGACGAGGCCGGACGAGGCGTGTCGAGTCGGGATGGCGAAGAGCAGGGGAGACGAGGGGATTGGATGGAGGGTACAAGCCAAAGGGAGCCTTCCGTGACGGATGGATAGCATTGGTCAATATGCAGGCCTACGGCTGATAGACTGAATGGATTTATTTGGTTCTTTTTGCTATTTATATTGTGTAGATCAGACTACAGGACCATAATCGCTGTATAAATGATGTAAATAATAATATAATAATAATAATAATTACCAGTCTTCCAAATTGTAGACCATAGCTTTAAGAAGTCTGATTATGTGGGGGGGGGGACACTATTATACAATAAATTGTGCAGCAAAATAATGGACACAGATAGAGGGAGGTGTACATCTAATCCAGCCACATCCAGTTACTCCTCTAAATGGGATGCACGTGCACATCCATGTGGGTAATATGTTTGTATGAGTTAGTTCTCATGTGAACAGAAAAAAAATCTCATTTCATACACAGGTTATTTTCAGGGCATTTTATGTGAATGTAGTCCCACAATGCCTCGTAAACAGCAGAGGAAATGGTTAATAATCAGAATCTGTTTCATTTATTGACATTCACTGACATGAATGAAAAAAAAAAAACAGATGCAGCACCCACACTATTACAGTATATTAAGAATGCATGATCAGAATCCAATTGTATCCACATGTCTTTCTCTGTACCACATCAATTTGGTTGGTATGGTTTCTCTTGACATTGTGCATTATATCTACAACATGTGACCATTATTCTCATGAGACCTGGGAGGATGCTGGCTGGCATGTTTGTCAGAGAGGCTGAGAGAGCCGATAATGCCCATGGTGCTTTTTTATGGTCTATGTGGGCATGAGTAAGCCAGCCAGCTGTGAGCGTGTGATGAGGGAGAGGAGCTAAGAACAAAGAAACCTTTCAGCAGATTTTTGTTGACTCACCAATCTTTTGAGAGCACCAAGTACCCCAAAGAACGGAAAGATGCATTTGTGGGTTTTTTTCTAGAGTGCACAATGAAAATTTAATGTTTGTTTTCTTACACCGAAAAGGCAAAGAAAAAGTCAGAGTATAGCGGCTTTCAGTCAGGGGACACAGCACTATTAGAGTCACAGGACCTGTGACAAGGCTACAGTAAATGCCTTGAAAATATAATTACTTAAACCCTGGTCCCTTCTATGGAAGCTGTTATTCTTTGCTTTAGCCTGAAGTCAACTCTCCATGTCCTTGTTAAGCTCATGTAAAAAAATACAAATAACCCAAATGACTTGATAATTGAAATTCCTGTTTACTGTAGACCCCACCTCTCAGTCAGTTTTCTCTCTTTCTTGACATCTACAATGCATGACGTCTGTTGTTACAGGTTCTCTATCGATCGGACCACAGACCAGGAGATGATCTTCCATATTGATCCCGATTCAGGAGCCATCACACTGGGAAAGATTTTGGACCGAGAGACCGCAGGCTGGCACAATATCACCGTGAAGGCTGTAGAAGCAGGTACGTTGTTGAGCTTGTCTCATTATGTCTTCCTACTGCAGGGAAGAATGAGGTGTTGTTCATCATGTAGTGCTCTTCTCACCTCGCTGAAACGTCTGCAATAACATATAATTAATCCTGCTGTGGACAGTCTGATCCAAGACAATAGTTTCATTTTCACTTTACGCAAGACTTGTGCATCATAACATGTCAAAGCAAAGCCTTGAAGAAGCATGCTTTCCAGATAATAACACTGCAATGGCAAAACAATGAAATAGTAATTAAAATTCATTCTCATGATTTTTATAATTATAGCCATTTCGCATTATGCAAGGAGAAAAAACAAAAACAAGGACACAATGACAAAACTTACATAAGTGACAGTTGAAACTTCTGACAAGGAAACTACTTGCATTTGTTTGAACAAATTACACTTTCAGTTTTTTAAAACAAGACAGTTAAAATTACTCCATTGATTGGCATGCTACTCCCAGTGCCTGCCAGTGATGGAGACTCCACAAGTTGAATTTGCTGCCGAACATTTGCCGACTCCCACCAGGGGTGATAAGGGGTGACAGACAAGCTCAAACTGCTGCTGTGATCATTAGCTGCTAAAGCTTCTGGCTCATTTTAGATGGCTTTTAGCCTTGAGAAAGGCAGAAAATAGGACAGAAATATATGGTTGAAGAAACGGATGTAGGATTTTGTTGTAAACAACTTTTTCATCTCTGAAGTTATAGGATGTATCAAGGGATAAAATGGTTTAATGACTAACATCAGTAATGTGCAGTATTTTTTAGGCTGATGGCATGAATTTGATGCTTCTTTTAGCTGTGGATGAAACAAAAAAAAAACTGTCTGTGTCTGACATTAATACTTTTAATCAAAGGTCACAAGCATCACCAATACAGAATCAGATGTTTAGCTTAGATCTGTTTGTGGTTATTGATTCTATTAGACTTGTCAATCACTTCTGGGATGATACCAGCTTTTCAATAATTTGTTTGGAATATTAATGTTTTTGCTACAGTTTTCACAAGGGAAACAACTTGTCAGCTTGAAATCACACTGAACCGACTTTATTTGTTCTGCCAGTCCATCAAAAACATCATAGGTCTGAGAATTAGCTGTCAATGCACTCACTGTCACTTTTCTGATATCAGTGGGGGAGATACAGTCCTAATTTTATCCCTTTTCATAGAGCTGACAGGACATGTCACTGAAAGTGAAGGGAGAGCTTACATATTTTTTCATCTTACTGATTCATGTTGTCTTAGTAAAGAACATGAAGGATGTAATAAGTCGGAGGAAACTGGGAAGTTATTATGATACAATTAGAAGTTAGCTAGAGAAAGACCCTGGTATTCCCTGGCTTTTTCAGTCTTATACAGATGAAGTGATTTTGTGATTGCAGTGAAAGCAGAGGAGATTGCGTTCTGCATCTTACTGGTATCCACTATTGCACACAAGAGGGAAGGAAAACACAGTGCATTTAAACTAAGCTGATTTTTAAAATGTCTTCATATTTGTTCCTCTTTCATATAGCCCCCAGTCTGAGGGGCTGTACTGTGTATTACTGTGATAATCAATACAGCCTAAACTGAATAGTAAGAAGTCTCATCCAACACAAACATTAAGACAAAATCAGACTTTTTTTTTCAGTCGTTTTTTTTTCAAGCTGTAATTCCCAGGGCAATTTGGCCGCTTTTGTGCTCAGCCTCTTTGTGCTTGGCATTATGTCATAGGCACATTTTAATGTTAATTGAACATTTAAAGCGGTCCTACCCCTTCCAATATCAGTCACAAACACATGCCTGGACTTGATAGATAAAACCTCTCACATTGCCTTCCAATGAAACATCCTCACAGACAGAGTCAGTGGTCAACACCATCAGAATCCCCATCCAGAATGTTTCTTCTTATCACCTGTTAGCTCAGAGTCCAGAGAGCCACAGACACACAGACAGGAGGCTGAGGAAGAAATAAAGGCCACGAGAGAGATGGTAGCAGAAGGGGGAGGAGTATACTTGTGAGGAAACTTGCTGGAGTATTTTAAGAAAGGACTTCATTTTCTCCATAATGATTTTGTTCCTTTTTTTTGTCGGGTGCCTGTGCTCATTAAGGCTGGAGAGCACCAAGGTCAAACCGTCTTAGGACATTGTTAAAACTAAAATTTTGTGGCACGGCCCTTAATTATTCCCCCAGTCCATTACTGACCTTTGAACTATTGTATTGCCACTGCATCAGTATTGGATAAGTGACAACAACTTTCTGACACAAAGCTTCATGTCTGTGCCCCAGGATTAACCCCTGGCTACAAAACTGCAAGAAACACACTAAATGTCAATTGCAGCTCTTCAGTGTGTGGAGTAAGTAAAAAGCTTTTACTTATGACTTAAGTGTGAGCAAACTGCACTATAATGATACCCCACCAATCAAACACAGGTAGTATATACGTATGCTCACATGCCTTCAAAATTCAACCAATTAAAAGTAGCAACCGCTGGCATCTGTTCCTGTACATATTGTCACTGCAAAAGAGGACACAACCTCTCATCTGTATAGTACTTGTCTCCCTTGCAGAGAACACAGAACCTCCCGAGTACTGGAGTAGCATTTAACTGCACTGTCACTAGCCAGGGTACTCGTACTTCCTGACAGTTTTCTCCATAGAAACATATCAGGGTAAGTTAGAGTGACATATAATTTTCAAGAACTGATGGCAAGTATGATATCACCTCGCAAAACTGCTTTTTTACCCAGACAGGTAGGTGGAAAAAAAAGGAGCATCACCCTCAGGGCAAAAAGATACCGAAGTAGCTGGAAAGTCTTTATCTCTCGCACCGTTGCAGGCAAGAGACATTTTCTACAGTCTAACTTTTCTCACTTGCTATCTGGCAAACAAATGCACACTAAAGAGCAAAGCAAAAAAAGCACATTTCCAGAGTACAATGTGTGTTTCACTTGAGTCAAAACCAGGAAGTGTTATCTGTTATTTATTTTTTTATTTTTTTATTTTTTTACAAATTATGCACCGCATACGGTTTGAAGTGCTCTGCTTAGAAGAACACAGTAGATGCTATTGTAGTGCAAAGCACATGCAATGTGTCAACAAGGGTGGGGAAACATAACAATGTTTAATCATAGACTGGAGGTTACGACCCAGCTGATGGATTCTGCTTCTCTGTCCCATTATATAATCACTCACAGGTCTGTGGAGTCTGTGGAGTTGGGGGGGGGGGGGGGGGTCCTGAATACTCAACCAGTTGTTTAATGTGTTTTTGTTTTCCTACATGTGGTAGGTTGACATCATTAATTTGTCAAACAGTGGCCATGCAGAGTGTAGCGCTTATGGGGAACTGAAGGCACAGGGAGATTTCATTGTTAATAGTCTCAAATTGTTGTAAATACGAAGACATACCATTGTCATTGTCATTGTCATCTAAATTTTGTTGTTTATTGTGTATTGATGTGTTTTACAGAGAAGTGGTGTTCTCTGAGATGCATTTAAAGTGAACCTTTTGTTCAGTCGCTAATTCATGATTCAAACCCCATTCAGTGGATTTTAATGAAACACAACAGCAGCATTTTTATATTAAAACTATTGCACTGATTACTATTATCACTTTTTTTACTCATTTGTGAAATAATGGGCGATTGTATTTTTCTCCAGTGTATGGCCAATCATCTAGACCACACAGTGTGAGATGTTCACTGGTTGGTCAAAAGGATTGCTGCCAGGGGGGGCATGCTGAATTACTCTTTAAGGTTTAGAATATAACATGTTACAATTACAGATAGTATAAATAATACGAGTTAAAGATTTTTACTGATTAAACTCTGTCTTCACTTGGCATAGTAAGACAGTATCTACAGGTACCTAACTATTTGGCATCTAGTCGGTACCTAGCCAGTCAAAGCCAGAACAAATATTTGATCAGTTTCCTTTACAGTTTGCTGCAAAGATTCCTCATTCAATATATATCCAAAACACCAGAGAACTGATAAAAGAAGTGACATTTTATTAGGAGTCTGAGCAGAGAGTCCATGCCCACACAGCCCAGTAGGTCTTCATTTAGCAAAGAAGAAGAGTCAGCGGGAAATCCAAATAGCATATGATGCTGGTGGTATGTGAAATAACTTCAACTGAAAGTGAAGAATCTTCTAAATTGAGATTGCACCTTATTGCCAAGACCAAAAAAAGTACCACATCGATTAAATGATGAAGGCCCTTCACAGTTTTCAGTCACCAGCAGAGGTCTGTTGGCAGAAGCACTGTGAGGTTAGGATCACCGCCAGTTTATTGCTCAGTTTTCAAACAAAAGCATGTTGGGTTGTTTTTTTTTTATTTCTGAAAGGGCCAACTCTTGGCAGAATTACCCACTTCTACAGAAGTGATATTGATAAGGATTACTTCACAAAGATGTGTCTTGACACCAGTGAACAAACCAGCACCTCGTTCCTGACTCATGTAGAGACCTTGTGGAGGCGGCAGAGATTAAAAGTGTGGCTGCCAGAATTGTCAAATTTATTAATACATACACTGATCTACTAAGATCCAACATAAGGAGCACTGAATTGCGTGCTCCTGCTAAAATTTTGCGTGTTTAGTTAGGGCACACAAAACATGTAATCTACTAAGAGTAAATGCCTAAATGCCAACACACGCGAACAGCAGTATTGAAATGAGTGTTTTGTGCATTGTAATCGTTTACACCATGGAGAGTGTGAAGAGGGGCTAATAAACTCTTTGTTGAGCAACATGGGAGATTATCTGTGAGAAACTAAATGTGGTTGGTAAAACAAGAAGAGACCAGATGAAGTGAAGAGAAGATGAGGAGATATAAGGCGAACAACAAAAGAAAATTTGCTTCATCATAAAATCAGCAAACAGGAAAGAGATGCTCTGACCAGTGTTGAGCAGCAGGTGCAGCTCACTGTCTTAGCTGAGCAGGTACTGTAACTGGGATACTGGGCTGTCATTAATTGGACCAGAGTTGTGAACCATGACACCGAGCTCAGGTGGGACACTCAGGCCACACTCGGATCTAAAAGCCCCGGCCGAAGGGATCAAAGACCGGGTGAAAGGCAGCGTTGATGTCTCTCATTCCCAGTCCCACAGCTAAGCAGCCAGTTTCTGTAGAGGGATGAGAGGAGTGCATCTTTTAACACACCTGAAAAACTTTGCTTTTTTGCTGGAATGACCGAGATGGGAGGAAACGCAGAGGTGAAAAAACTTTTGCCATGACGTTATTAATTAACTCCCTGTGAGTTGCTCCAAATCAGCCTTTAGTTCTAGATCTAACAGCTCCAACATGACATGACTGGATGTGCAACATGTCTGAATTATTATTTATTCCGTCATTCCAAAAATGTTGGCCCGAGCAGAGCAGATTTGTTGTCTCTGTCGCCTTTCGTTGTGCCAACGCCTCCTCCTCGCCTCAATGACCAAAGGCATTTGTGCTGTGCCAGTTAAGACTTGCCTTTCAAACATGCTAAATAAAGACGGAAAAACAGCCACCGCAATCAGTTTCAGGTTTGGTAAATCACATTCCGTGCGCTTAATAAATCTATTTGCATTTACTCCTCCTCCCAATATTTTGCGCATTCTGGCAGAAACGCCCATATTGCATATTCATTAAGGCAAACGTGCTTAATGGATTGCGCTTGTTCTTTGCCTGTTTGAGAGACATAATCATTGGTTAGTAGATCAGCTTCAACCTGGGTTTCCGCGTGCAATCAAGTTTGTGCAAGTTTTTACACACACAAACTTTTAGTAAATTAGGCCGTTACCGTTCCATAGGTTCATGGAAGAGGCAATTGTTTCTGGATGATAAGGTCTCTGGTTACAGCACTGACACAAAACTTAATCATGTTACATTGTAGAATGTCATAAAATTCCCTAAGCAATGTGCTGCAGGGTAAAGAAGATGAATTCATCTAGACAGACATTTTCCTCACAAAGAACTGATGTCAATGCTGCTGAAGTTCTTTTTTTACACCTTCTGCTTTTGTGATATTTATAAAAGGAATAAGGATTGTGTTTTCATATCTTTGTAAAAGCTGGAATGTCTCTGGGTCGCTCTAATTTGTTGCTCAATTTTCATGTACGATGGATCTTAGAAAAACAAACTGACACCAAACTGTTTGTGTTTAGATGGAAAGTCGAACTGTGATGTGTTGTGTTAGTTTGGTTGGTGTTCAAGCTTTAGAAAGATTTGCATTCATGTTGTGCTGGAAGGTTGTTGGTGTTGTTGTTGTTGTTGTTTTTCATGGGAATGGATGAAAAGCAGCTGGCACAGGCCCAGAGGAAACCTATGCATTTAGAAGCATGTTTATCTTATTTATATTATCCTCGGTATATCAGATATACAACAGGTGTATTCCCAGTTTGCTAAACCTGTTTAATCTTGATGGTGATGAAAATGATTTTCCTCATACATTGTGTATTAGTTCTACAGGGACTCTGGCTCTCAGCGTATTCTCTTCTCTTCTCACTGTTAACTTGTTTGAGGGCGGCCATGGATAAATCCATAAATCAACACCTTTCAGAATGTTTTTGTCTTTGAAGGGAAGGGTAATTGTTTGAAAAAGAAAAAAAAGTAATTGTTAAATTGTCGAGATGTTCATTTTTCATTAAGCACGTATGACAATTTGCCCATTTAACAGGATGTTTTAAATAATTCAGTTTGTTCAGAACACCTTGAATATTTTTATGCTGCCAGCATGGTGGGGCATTTAGGGCTGTTAGTTCTTGAATAAACTGTAATGAAGAGATTTTGGTCAGACACTAGTGAGTCTATGCAGTTGAAGACAAATGGCTGTAATACTTTGCAGGCTCTGTGCCTTCACGGTCGGGCCACTGGCTTAGTAAAGAGACCAGAGGCAGACACTACAGAGTACATCTGTATTCTCATCCCCCCCCTTCCTGCCAAAAGTGGCATTTTAAACCAAACTCTTTCCTCCAGCAAAGAAGATGAACCGTTTGGTCATGAGCAGCATGACACTCGTGACACACACCCACGCACACGCGTGCAGGCACGAGCATGTTCGCAACGACATGCATACACGCTCTCACATCCTCTCCCCTGAAGTTATGTCAGTGTTATTCAGTGCCTGAGAGATCTACCATAGTTATTTTGAAAGATTCGCAACAGCTGGTGTGTGCCGCACAGATGCAGAGCATGCCAATAATCTGTTGAAATCCTTTTATTCTCCTTCTCTATCTGAAGACAGATTTAGAACAGCACCACTTAGTCCAGATGAATGAACCTGTCTCACTGAATAACTCTTTTTTTCCCCATGGAGAGAGTTTTGGGTGGGTAGGGGTGGGGCATACTCACATTGTTTCATCTGTTTTCAATTCTGGGAATTGAAATGTAAAATGAGTAACATTTGATGATTGCTGGTTTTCATTCTGGCACAGCGGGGACAGCAGCATAATGTGAAGACGAAATTAGAAGAAGAGAGGAGATATCTAGCAGGCTGAGCTCTCTGTGCATTTATGTTCTTGCTGCTCCGGCAAAAAGCAGTCAATTAAAACCCAGCATTGATGTGAGGATTATGCTATTAGTTGAGACCGGCATTCTCATTAGCTGCTGTGCCACTGTTGGGCAGAACTGCATGGTGAGTGAGAGGGAGCTTGAGAATTTGCTCACTGTAGTCTTCTGATTGTCGTTTTGACTTGCTGTCTTTGGTATACCTGTATCAGCTTTTTTGTCTATCAAGCTGGTGGCCCACCTGTATGTCAGCTGTCAACATTTCTGTCACGTTGCCCCTCCATAGGCAGAAGTAAATCATAGACCCCAGCATTTCTGACCTCACCTATAGGTTTCTGTTGTGGCCTGACATTTAATTTCAGCGTTGTTTTGTCCTGTGAAAGATACCTGTAACCATGATATCTGTGGTTGGGCCACAATTAGACAGCTGTACTGTATGTGGATGAGATGAGGAAAGCAAGCACCAACCAAACCAAAAACCAACACCCTTTGTCAGTTTAAGCAAACTCATCACCTGCTAAAGCCTTAATACCTTTGTTATAGATAAATACATTCAAAAATGTCTCTTATCAAGGAGCCTGTCCTCAGGGCCATCAGAGGACCAAGGTAAAGTAGAGAAATGTACAAGTTGTAATTGAAACGATCTAAAATTTACTTCATTTATCATTAAGGGCAATTTAAATCCATAATTGTATCTTATTTTACCTCCAGCTGCTTCTGTTTCTAATTGACTCATCTTGCTGATCGTTAATTTGTTTCTAATGTGATCTTCTGTTACTTTTACTTTTCTGTAATACAGCACTGTATAGATGACAGTAGCAAGTGAGGCCATGCCCCCATTCCGGTGAAAACAAACTGTTGGCTTTGACTGGCGGTAAATACAAATTTGCCTATCTAACGTTAACCGGCCTGGAAACCTCCTGCAATAGCTAACGTTTGTCAGGCAGACAGCTATATCACGTCGTTATATCGAAAAAATGAAAGAGTTAGGGAATGTATGTCCATACAGCCTACCAGAGAATGATATAATATATAATGCTGAGTGAAACATGTAAATGAATTGCTGCCGTAGTACAGTGGTTAGAACAGTTACCACAGGTGTGGGCGATCAGGGTTCGAAACCTGTAATATGTGTATTTTTTTCCTTGTATATTAGCCCACACATTATGTACATTTTTAGAACAGACCTTCGGAAATTTTCGGAATGGCGGACCTTTGGAATGGCGGTCGCCCCCCCAAAGGGTTTACCACACAAGCACATGTGAACTAGCCGAGTCCCACGGCTTGCCATCTTTGTCCATTCTTCGTATGGCCTGAAGCCATAAATCTCTTCTTTTCCTGTCCCACTCTCTTAAGGGGAGTAGGGGAAATCGTATGTTAGGTTCTTTTAAGTTGGTGAATGAACAATATACTACACAACTTCAGCATTGTGGTTTTTTGTATTAGTGCGTATGGAACACAGCGAGGACTTCTCCTTTGTTTTCACCAGTGAGGGGGCGTGGCCTTTTAGGTGACGTAAGGTTGCGGTCTAATATACCTGTTTTGTTAAATAAATGGGGTGGTGTTTAGCTCAGTTGATAGAGTAGTGTGTGTGCACACCCCCCTCCTCCCCTCCACACCCCCCGCCTCCTCATTTCTTGTCTCTCTCGTCTGTGCTTTCCATTAAAGGAGCATTATCGCAAATCCAAATTCTTAATTCGGCCACTAGATGGAGCCAGGCGGAGCATATCAGATATAAACAAGTGGGCAGCTGTCAGAGAGAGAGAGCAGCCTCGTTTTCCGGTTCGGAGGTCGGATTTGCGAGTTCCGAGTGCAATCGAACGCAGCAAGCGCCGGGCCGGCTTGGATCATAACAAAGACAAATGCTGCATTTGCCCCATGGACACTATACTGTTGGCGATATTTTTTGTAAATTTAGTTATGGCTCCCCCCGACCTATCTTTTGCATATTTCAGCTTGTTTTATGCTATTACTGCTGTATTTGCGATAATGCTCCTTTAAAGAAAAGAAAAAATAAATAAAACAATAAAATAAATAAATAACTTAATGTAGTTGTATTGAGAAGAGCCAACATTACCCTTTTATAAAGATGCCTTTTTTCCTCAACCTAAACTTTACCCATGATATTAAAGCAGTACTAAAGAACTTTCAGTTTTGGTTGAGTTTGGCGGCACCTGTGGACCAAAGCGGTAGTGTTTTGCCTGAAGGAAGACTCTATTTCCCATGAACACTAGCGTGAAGCCCTGTAAATATCCTGCATTAAAATTAACAGAAGACATCAAAACTAAGTTTCTGTTTCCAGTGGATCATTTCAAAGTGAAAACACAAACATAATCCATTGCTAAAGTGCCGTTTTGCCTGTTCCCTCCTTGTTGTGACTCGCAAAAGTTAAAGTGAAACTTAAGTGAGAGCAGGGTTCCTACCATGCTCCTCAAAGCTGCTTAGTGCCAGAGAAAGAGATACAGACCCCCTCAGGCCATGACAGAGGTGTCATTCAACCTGTTGTAAGTCGATGTATCATCACAAAAGTTATGAAAATATTTTATGAAGGTTGAAAAGTTCCTTAGTGTTGGTTTAAAAGTCTTACTAGTGTGAGCCAAAAATCACTTGTTGTTGCCCTCAGCCTACCAATGTTAATATTGCATAGAGTTTTTCATAGTTAGATTCAACTCCATTGGCAATAGTTAGTCACTGCTAACTGTTCATTAAAATTTCAAACCCCAGCTTGGATCACTTCACTGTATTAATTTAGTTTTTACATACTGTATATATGCATCAGTAATTCCACAGTGTGAAGGTACTCATTCTTAAGAGTGAGGTCACTTAATTGCACTTAACTATCTGCTATATTTACATAATTACAACAATTTAAATTCATTCAGTGGTGTTCTTTTCAGCACATGGATTTATGTGTTTTCCATCACTGGGTAATTGTCAGTGGCTGTGTGTTATTACATTTTCTGTAGGGTGCCACTCAGATGTGCGAACTGGGTGGCGACAGCTGTGTATACTCATTTATTCATAAGCTGTGTACTCTAATTAACCAGGATATCCAGACCAACACTTGGAGCAGCTAGATCACTTATTTAACACTGAGATAATGTTCTCCCTCTCTTTCTATTTCTCTCTCTAACACACACACATGTGCACACACACTTGGGGCCTCGGGCTCCCTTCTGTACGGTACATAGTGTTTTATGAGTAAAATTGGAAACTCCGTCAGACATTATCATATGATTAAGAATGGGAATTAAGATTCAAGGAGAAGTTGAGCTAATTTGAAGTGGGTTTTGATTGTACTAATTATATAATCTTTTCCTCTCCCACGTTTACATTCGAGCCCATTAAGAAAAATGTCTCGAGAATGCATTGTGGTTTTATTCTGCGTGTTGTATCTAGATGAAGATGGCATGAGAAATAAAATTACAGCACTACATTTGCAATTTTGTCAAAAGCACTTATTTGTCATTATCATCGCGCCGAGGTGCGCTCTTTGCACTGAGACTATTAAACAGCTATATATCGTAGTGTTATTATCAGATTGTGGGGACCTAGAGACAAAAATGGAATCTTTGCTGCCATTTTCATGTCTCTCACTGGAGCTGGAAAATGTCATTCAGGTAATGGGTGCAATTTTAGGAGGCATTAGATTAAAACCTCTCAGCACTTAAGACATAGTATCAAACCACCTGCCTGCTCCCTTCTGAAAAACTGCACGCCTGTGACTTAAAAAAGCCAGTTTTGTTTGGGAACAAAGAGGGACGTTTGCAACTGAGTGACTACGTGGAGTACTAAAGACTTTGACTAATTTTCCTGGTGTAATCATGGTTGGGGCTCTGAGTTTCAGTGACCACATCAAAGCTATAACTAGATCTGCATTTTTTCTTCTCAAAAATAGATATGTTGTATCTGAACAGGACTTAGATAATCCTTGTATTTCATCCTCCATTGTTACAATGCTCTCCTTGCTGGTTTACCAAATTGGATCATTAGATAACTGCTTGGGTTTTACTTATTGTCTACAATTCACTAAATGCTGAAATATTTCTGAAATGTTTTTAAGTACTGTATATGAGCATTGAGGCCCTTTGAGATCTGCTAAGCTCAGCTTGCTAGTGATGCATGGAGTTAAAGCTAAACAGGGTGAAATGGTTTTTGGCAACAGAACCAGCTCCCAATCACTGTCAAGGCTCTGTCTTAACGCCTTTATTTAATCATATACTTTCGCACTCTTGCAAGATATTACTGTAGTTCCCTTATTATACATTTTACTCCAATTTTTCTATGCTTCTTCTATTTCCGCAAAGCACATTGAATGACCTTTGTGATAATGTGCTATACAAATGCCTTATCTCATTGTGAAGGCAGACAAGAGCGTGAACAGCCTTGACTCTTGCCCATAGAGTCTCACACCTTGTACACACCAGCTTCTTCTGTCAGAAATCAGCAGGTCAGCAGCATGTAAAAGCAGCAGCCGTCCTCTGTCAACATTCACACCGGACCTGTTCAGTCAAAGGACTGTTCGGTGGTCAGTAGCACTTTGGCACAGCGCACAGACTAATACACAATTCCTGCAGTGGCTTGGAAGAAAATGGGCTGGAAATATAAAAAGCAGGATTTTGGTCTGCAGTTGTGGGTTTAAAGTGCAAATGAAACATGAGCCGTTCGGGGTCTGTGTGGACAGCTGTACGGATTAAAGTAAAACCATATCTGTACTGTTCATGTGTCCAGTGAACAACTGAAAAACTGAGAAACCTAAATTGGTTCCTTGAGAAACACTCCAATCAAGATCAGAACCTCAGTCGCTTATTTTCCATGCACTTACTGTATGTGATACTCTCACTCCACTATATCCAACCACTGTACTCAGTCTACCTCGTCAGACACGGGAAGACAGGTTGTTACCAGCCAGAACATTGATATAAGAGACATATACTGCTCTGTACATCTGTTACAGTTCTTTACATCCCATTGTGTTGGACATTTATTGTTGATAGAGTATGTATTTTCCCTCTGTCCTTCCTGTAGATAACCATACCATGGCATCCCACTCAGCAGTGAGTATTCGGATTCTGGATGTAAACGACAACCCTCCTGAACTGGCCACACCGTATGAAGCCTCCATATGTGAAGATGCCAAACCAGGCCAGGTAAGCTTTTCTTTATTCTTAAGCTATACAGTATCTGTGTCCCCAGTAAGAATCAAAACGTACAGTATATGTGATCGGTGTTTGCTGAGCAACAAGTTAAAGATGAATGTTATGCAGATAAAGTTTTTGTAGCTTCACAGAAAGTTAGGGCATTCAACACAACACTGTTGTGGTTTTATATATATTTCATTTACGTCATAAGAGCAACAATATTTATGAGTGCTACAAAGATCGGTCAGTTTGAATGGCTGATGCCAAAAACAACCACATAGTCTACACACAGTACTGAACACCACCCATTCATTCATGCAGAAAACTCAAAGCTAATTACTGATATGAAGTGAACTGGAGTGTACTCAGTCATAGATTGGATATTGGAAGACCAACGATTTTGTCTCTCAGTACACATTAATAACAAAAGTACTGTGAGAAGTAGATACACTCAACATGTGGACACACTAGACACACATACTTAATTAATGCAAATCACACATTAAATCATTATCACTAACAATCATGGGGCAGTTGAAGTGCTGTATTCACACATTACATGAAGTATCCTTAGATTAAAAACACACATAAAAAAACAACCTAATAGCCAATTAGGAGTAAAAACAATGGTCAGGTTTCTATATGTGCATAACAATAGTTCCTGCTTGATATAATCTCTCCAACTGTTCATACTGGGCAGTAGTAAAGTGAAAGATCCCTTCCTGATGCACACCCAGTGCACCAGTGATGGAGGACAATGTCCACAGGCCTCATTATGTTTATCTAAGTTTCAAATGAGTCATCCCGCATTAAGTGGGTATTTTCCAAAGGTGTCATTTGTATCTTGTTTAGTATGAAATATCAACCTGTCTCTTAAAGGACATTTATCTTCTGGGAGTCACTCAGACAGGAAGCAAAGACTAAGTTCTCAAGCTCCTATCTTGACTGAAAACACTGTAAGAGGATCAACATTAATGAAGGCGTCAGATACTGACACCAGTATCATTTCCTCTGTGACCTCGTTTGATTTAGACTAAATTGATGAGTCACTGTTAGCAGAATAGTTTCAGGCTTGTGAGGAGCCTGCATATAAACTGGATGATGCAGAAGGTGTAGTGTCTTCCCCCCATCTGCACTGTTCTCAGTGTAACCATTAATATCAAGTTCACCAGACATGAAAGAAAAACAACTGTTCTAAATGTTTTGTAAGGAACTCATGAACAATATTAAAGCCTAAAAAAGAGAAAGTGAAAGATACATAACATTTCAGTGTGTAACAAAGGAAATGCTGAAACTGAGCCAGAGCCTTTTCAACTCAACAGCAATTACAAATAGTAAACATGTAATTATTTTATAGAAAATGACATCAACTGGCAATGTGTCAAAGGTTTACGATTAAATTGTGTGCAATGGCAGAAGAATATACCTCTACAAGTCAACATTTAAACACTTGTGTCAGCCCATTGGTGCCATAAAAGAGGAAACCACCATCTTTCTCTGCTGACAATTGTCCATTCTTGATCATGTGAACACGTGATGACAGAGATTTCTTAACGTTCACTTAACATCTTTTTCTGGAGCTTGAATTCTGTCTGCTTTCTTCAATAAATGGAACTTTTTCAGGTGTTAGCATGTAGGTCACAGGAGGTCACTATCCATCTAGGTTCTAACCATCTTACCAGCCTGTGCATGAAGTTAGAAAGTTTATACATTTTTATCACATACACTTCGTTTTATTTGCCACTCAGTCTCACCAGCCTATTTCTTGTCCTCTTAGAACTGCCTCATTATTTCAATTTTTGGCTTGGATAGTTTTCACTTGCACGGCATGATCTAACGATCCTGACACTTTATACCAAAGCCAATTAATAACTCAGCTTTTGGGCAAGGGCACAATTTGCCAGAATGTTAGTGCCAGACGGAAACTGTTTTTCCAATGAGTATGTTTATTTTCTCCTCTTCTCAGTGGTTTTCATAGCACATGCAGATGCAGAAGTCAGTAGGATTAATAATTTACACAATATCAGAATGGTGTTTGTTTGAATAAAGCAGTCTTCTTCCCGCCAGAGGCGTGTCATTTAGCTTCTTCATAGAAGACATCAATTATCAATCCTCACAAAGGCTACAAAAAGAGAAATGCTGCTCTACTTACGGTGGTTTTGTACCTGTTTAACAATGTCACACAAAAAGTGAGGCAGCAGTTACTAGAGGATATCATTAATTTCTAAATGTCAAACAGGTGAACTCTGCGAGAACAGAACAAAATCCAAGAATGATTTCTACAGTATATGCATCATTACCCAGGACCAATCAAACAGTGGGAGTGGGTTTGAAATAATCGAGACAAAAGACAGCACCAATCCAGCTCATTCCACTGATCACCATTAAAAATGGACAAAGTCATTAGGGTGTTTTATTCTCCTTACATAGTCAACAGGCCCTGGGCTAAGTTAGACCCAATTATCATGTGCAGAGCAAAGGAATAATTAAAAAAGCAGGGCTTTAAAGTGGGGCCTCCATGCTGGAAGCTGCATTTACATGTGTAATGAGGCTCAGGCCTCTCCTCCCCTTGATCCACAGACTCTTAACCACTTATTGCCCCCCTGTGCCTCAGCAATGCCGTCCGCCTCTAGAACGTTGTCTGGTCTGATCTCTCTCACTCCCACCTCGTTCCCTCTCCCAACTGCGAGAGCCCACATTAACCTTCAGCTCGTAATCACACAGAGATGATTAGTCTTGCAGCAAAAAGATCATTGCTGGCTCCCAGCAATGTAAAAGTAAAGTTTTTTATACTCTCATTAGAGAAAATATGTAATGACATATTTCAAACTTAAATTAAAAACCAAAAAGGCATTCAGAAGCGCATACATGAGAATATGGCATTGAATGGTGTTTCCATCTATCCATTCATCTGTGTTGTACAGTACAGCCATCTTGAAGGGGTGACAGCAACGTCTGACAATGTCTATTCATTTCCATTTTCCTTCTTCTTATCTGTTCTTGAATTGTTGAATCTCACTTTTTGTGTCCTCTCTATAGACTCCTTTTGTTTGTTGTTGTTGTGGTGACCACTGTCAGAGCTGACTGCCAAGACTGAATAAAAATGTGTTAGCCTTGGGTCAAAGGCTTTCCAGTGTTCATTTTCAGCCTCTAAGGGAACCACTGGGGGGCATGGGGGAACAATTTTCTCCTCCATGTTATTTTTAGAATAATATTTTAGAAACTGGTTTCCACCAGTTGTTGTCAGCCGCTTTGAAGGAAATGTTTTGGATCTGAGGATTCGCTGCATGATTAGTTGGTATTTGTAACATTCTTTGATTAATTTTTGATTAATAGCGTGGAGAAAGTCTTTCTACTGGTGGCCTTTCAACTCTGAGAGAGACAAGACTGAGTGAAGAAATGTACTAATGAATTACTCTTATACTAATAATTTTCTACAGTGAACAGGGAAACAATAAAAGTGTAGGTAATGACAAGATAAATAGCGCTGAACTAAAAATTGCTTTGAAACCCAAACTAGCTCAATGCTGCTGAATTTCTTCCTGTCAATAAGTGATTTTTTTTTGTCCACAGTGCTCTCAGAGAAGCAGAGGTGCTGGCACCCAGCCTTCCTCTAAAACCCTTGGTCTCTTGAGGGGTAATTGAGTTGCTTGGCAACTGTCTGATCAGAGCAATTTGGCCACATCTGATATTCAAGATAGCACTTGCCCTGTTTTTTTTTATTTTTTTTTATTTGTGGCTTGTCAAAAAACACCAGCTTTGTGTTGGTGGCAGGGATGACATGAGGTGGAGGAAGGTAGCAAAAGTAGATGCACCCAAACAGCCATTATGAATCCCTGTCATTGATAAGTTAATGGACATTTTCTCCTCATCCTGCTTCTGCAGCACAAAGTAGCTCTGTGCCACTTTAGGCAAAAACTCACACACACACACACACACACACATACACACTCCCCTACTGTAGTAAGCGCATGCATCGACCTGCAAAGATGACTCTGCAGATAGGTTGCAGGGTATTGGCTCCATTATTAATTCATACAACAGAGTGACACAGGCTTCGTGCAACTTAATTAATTATAACCGACAATATATTTGAGTGGTCTCCATAAACTGTGCAAGCTGTACAGTCATGAAACTTAAATACAGTGTAAAACGGAATCTGAAATCAGGGTAAAGCAGAGGATAGACCTAACATCACAGCACACTGAAAGAACATCTTCAATGAACATTTCGCAAATATTTGTGTAAGCAATTTCTGTCAGTGTTCCCAGCCTGTACAGAAATGTTTTTTTATGAGGTGGAACAGAACTAATAATTGTCAAAAGTGTCACATTATATCTTATCCCATTGTCTTCTTATCTGAAAGCATACGCTGTGTTGTTGATCTGTGATGAAGACAGCACATCCAAGATAGTACAAAAGTGTTCTTGAGTCTTTATCTGCCTGAACTCTGACAATTTGACAGTCACACATAAAAAAATAAGAATAAATAAACATATTGTTGCATAGTTATTAGCTGTTGTGTTTCACACATTGGTAAGATTCCATCACATGACTTCATCCTTACCTTGACTCAGAGGTCAAAGCTGCCGAGTTACACTGAAGACAGCTGTTGCCTTATATAGTAAAGTGCTGCTTTGTCCACTGCTTCCCAAGATGCCCTTGTGTAATCAGTAAAATAAGCTGCCAAAGGAGTTGTCCAGAGGTATGAGCATCAGCCATCAGATGTTTGTGTGTAAAAGGAGCCTCAGTTTTGTTTCAGCTCCCAATAATGTTGTTAATCAAACTGGAAAAACTCAGACAGCCCAGCGACTCTCAGAAATAGGCATAATTAAGTCCATTTTTCTTTCACCTGGAATAGACGTCAAGCACTGGCGAGCTGCCCTCTTTTGCATGCATATGCCTCCGGACCCAGAGAATGTGCACTCTGCTCACTTCATCTGGCCTCTGTGAAAAGGAAATGTGATGTTAGAAAAGAGGGTTTTTCCTTCTTTGTTCAGTGTCCTATACAGAAAGCCAGAGTAGCGGGCCCTCTTTCATAGGCCCACTACACTGGCAGAATTAATTAGAGCCCACACAACAACTGTTATTTTACAATTGAATCAACTGTCAAATTGCCTAACTCTAAAATTCAAAAACTTTTCACTGAAGAGCATTCCTCCAGTTCCATGTTGCCACTGCACATCAGCTAAAACCCACTGGCGAGGCATCATGCATATCAAATGATTGATAGCAGGACTTGATTGTGGCTAATTATAAGTAAACAGTGATTTATTTTACACCTAAATCATCATGCAGCCGAGCTGTCAGTGGAACAACAAGACATGTAGCGTGTGTTGTGTGTTGTTTTTCCGTCTGGTTTCTTGAGACTTTTATTTTTGACACTTTGTGAAAATACAGCCCAGAAAGTCGTCTGGCTACCTCTCTGTCTCGCTGTCATAAAAGCGGCTTTATTGGAGTGAAAGTTTCAAAAACGAAGCTGCCAAAGCTTCATGACACAATTCGTCTAAGTACGCCACTGAAAAAAACAACACCTTACATACTGTATGAATTATATATTCTAACACTTACTGTTTATTTATATACCTGCATCTACCTGTCTCATTTTCAGAACAGAATCCATTTACTCTATTATGTCATAAAAACAGCCACGCATGGATGTTCCTGCAGAGAAAATGAAATAGAGACACGTATGCAGACACCCACACATACTATGTTCACACATAGTATTTACTGCAGCACTCTTAATATGTCAGATCAACCCCCGGTTTACTAAGCTAATGAGCAGCGTTCCATTGTCTCCTGTTGTGCGCTGTGTTATAACCCAGTCTCGTTCACAGAGTGTCAGCTCCCTGGCTCGGGTCCAGCTTTCGGTGGAACCACAGAGAAAATCAGATTAACCTAAGCCTTTTAACTGCGGTTGGGTTTGATCCCATTTGAGAGTTGGCAACACAACCTATTTTGTTTGTGTTTAGAAGGAGAATGCGTACGGAGGGAGAGGGAAAGGTTGGCTGTGAAGTAAAAAAAAAAAAAAAAAAAAAAGGAGAAAAAAAAGGGTGACACAGGCTAAGCAGCTTTAGCTTGGGGACACAGTTCAAGCCAGGGCCATGACACAAAGTGTTAAATAGCTTGTCACCTTTTATTTACAAGCCCCTCTGGGGGTGTTATGCAGGTCAATGACCAGGGATGGAAGGTAAAACATGGGACTTTACAGTAAGAGGGAAGTGCAATTAAAAAGGCACATAGTACACACAGATTGGATCGAGACCTGCATCTTACTATCACATAGAACAGATGTACATAACCATGACAAAAAGAAATGCCGTTTTTAATCCATTTCTAGAGCATAATTTACAGGTTCGTCTGCACCGTCAACTTATTTTTATCCACCTCCTTTTAAGTGCAGTTTTGATTTCAGTATGAAAATACCCAGGTGGAAATGTTAACAATTTGTAACAAAGCCAACATTTCTAAATGTGCTTGAGGGGGAATGGTTGGCACACTGTGATCACCAAGGTGTAGTAAGATGTAAGAAAGGCTTAAAAAAACATTTTCTTCATCCAAGCAATGATGTTTGCGAAGGTGCTTTGGCTTCTTCCGCTGTAAATGCAGCACCGTCACTGTGCCACTGTTTCTTGCCTCTATTATACAATGAAATATGATACATGTTGGTAAGTAGCAATGAAAAATATTTTTATGGGTAGTTCCTTTAAAAAGCAACTTCATGTCTGATTTTTATAGCTTGATTTTTCGTAAAATTACTTCCTGCGCCATTAGGTTAGCACTCTGCCACGAAGGCCAATAACTACAATTGACTCCAGCCTGTGACTCAGTCAGTGAGTGCTCTCAGAACAGCAACTCAAGCTTAAGTTATAACATATTGTTATTACACGATGCTTCGCCAGGTCAGTTCTGGTCTTTTCATGTCTTTTGAATGTACTGGAAGACAGGTCGCCTCTCATTAGCATTGACTAATTGACTACACAAAGCAAGGCAGAGAGGTGTGGCCTAGTGGTTTTTGCCTTGGGAGATTAAACTCTCTAAAAATGCTGCACACACACACACACACCCAGATTTGAAATAATATCCTTTTGAAGACCCTCATTGATGTAATGCATCTCTTGTATTTTGCTGTGTCAATAATTACAACTTGCTCTGGATAATAGTGATATATAAAGCTGTAAAATGAAAATGTAAATCATTTTCTTTTAAATTATCTGATTGCTTGTAAATCTATATGGATACAGAAAACAGTCCAGCAATTTCTTGCTATAAAGATCACTTTGATAAAAACACCCAATTTCTAAATGGGCCTTAAAGGTTTTCAGATGAGATGCAGTTTAGCTGCAGTATGACCATTGAGCCAAATATTGGATCAGACGCAAACAATACAAATCTTAGCTTAGTGATGTTTTTGTCATTTTAGTTGACAGGCTTTAAATCCTCTTGATTTCTGTATTCATGCCTTGATTCGTCCATTTGGCCAAGCCTGCACAACCCTGGAAGACACGTGAGCACAGTCTTATCCTCTCATTCCCATTCCTCGCCCACCTTGTGGTATTTATCTGACTGAATGCAGAGGGACAGATATCATATAGTGCCATGTGCGCAGAAAAAAGACCGGGTGGAAAGCCAAATACTAAGTGTGGCCTGGGGAAACAAAGGCCTGTCAGCTCTGCCGTGCTGTCTCACAGCTGCCTGAGTGGGTCACTGCCACAGATCACCTCAGTTTAGCCACATCACCGCCAACCTCCAACCCCTGGGAGAGTCCATTGGAAATAGCTAAATGTTAAGCCTGTCTGAAACACAAACACTCACATCACATACACATGAGCGCAACACTTAGTCACTACATGCAAATACAGAATGGGTAGTAAAACTAACACACACAGGCGCTCATTAGATGCACAACAGAGGCGAGTGACAGAAAAAGCAAGAGAAACACAAGAAACACAGACGAGGAAGTAACCCAGACAGACTCACAGTGTTGGCATGAGTAGGAGAGTGAGTGAGTCATCTATTCTTCTCTGCAAATGCCTCTTCCTTTTGTCTTTAAAATGTTAACATTGATTCCGACAAACCAGCAGACCAGACACACTGGAATATTCACAGTTTCCAGCAATATCATTTTGTCATTTTAATGTTTAAAACATAAAAGTCTAGATGCATGAAAGGTTTAATATGCATCATTTGATGCAATCCCTCTGGTTCATCTTTGCCTCTCTGCAGGTGGAAAGTCCTTGTCAGTGCGATCAAAAAAAGTTCCCCTTGTGAATTGTCTGGTCTTGGTTACAGAGTAATGTACAAAGGGATGATCTGATGGTCAAGTTTAGATAACTCAAGTTTTTTATCTAAGTTAAGGTTGGGGAAAAACAGATGCTTCCACCTGATGTGTTTGTTCATCTATGGTAGAACATTTATTAACTCTTTAACTCTCTTAAATCTTCATCACATCCAAGTATCAAAGTACATCATTCAACACATTACAGGGAGAGTTAAACATTTATAAATTGCATTGCTTAGTATCAATGTACTATGAATACTTTTGAAATAATAAAGCATTTGTTCTAATGATTAAACATGCAGACAGTTGCAGTTGCTACATATTTGTAAGAAAATAAAATCCTTTAAAATATTCACTGTGGCAAAAGCAGACCCACCTAGCTTTTGCTTTGACACCCTTGTCATTCCTGGATTGATAGAAATGGGATCAGGTTCTGAGAGATGATATTGAAATGTTTCATCTCTCCACTGGACGCTATGACGATGCCTGCACTAAAAATATTGGTAACACTTTACGATAAGGGTCCCTTAATTAACGTTAATTAGTACATTATTAAGCATTAATATATAAACTAATGTGTTAAAGCAGATATCAGTGGCACGGCCGTTTCGGCTAATGCTGTGTTCAAGGCAGGCTTTTGAAACCGTAAGTTACAGCTTCAAGTCACAACTACGACTTGGTAGCGTTCCAGGTAACCCGTAGCTCGTGTTTTTACCGTCCTGTTGTCTGTGAAAGTTCCCTATAACGGCCACTCGTAACTTCCGACCCGTGAACTCGTACCAGATCGAACTGGTATGACTTCACAGGAAGGAAAAACACAAAGTACGAGTTTCCTTGAACGCACCATGAGTTAGCAGCCCCCGCCCTTGTCAGGCATCAATTGGTCCTCGTGCTACGTCACCACATTCACGCGCATCCCTTGGCTGCACACACAGCCCTTCATGCCGTTCTCTCCCCTCATTGGATAACACTTGTATCCCACAAGGAAAATTTTCTCCTCGGGTTACAGCAGAGCAGAGTGACGGAGAGACTCGTGTTTAGGCTGAAATACTTCATGTAAGTGATTGCTGACGGAAAATAGGACTATTTAGGACTTATATTAACAAAAACATTCCACTGATATCTGCTTTAATTAATGCTAAGTAATGTATACATAATGATCACTAATTACATTATTCAACTTTTAAGTGTATGAACTAGCTATTAATTAACTGCTTACTAATAGGCTACATTAATGAATGTGTTTCCTAATGCTAAGTAATACATAATAATGATTGTTAATATATTAATTAATGCTTAATAATGTACTAACTAACGTTAATTAAGGGACCCTTATTGTAAAGTGTTACCAAAATATTGAACGCATTTGAAAGCGCACACCTACCACTAATGGTACATTCCAGGCTTCAGAGATTAATCTCTGTTGGCTCATTTAAAGTAGTTGTATTATTATTTTTATTTATTACCGTCCCCACTGCCGTTGTGAAATGCTTGATTTCTACTGCAAATGAGAAGCCGCCTCCCTATCACAACCTTGACCTTTCAGACACCGCTAGTGCAAACGGGCTGTACTTTTGGGAAAGTCTCCCCTTCTAGCTTTCCAGAGATGCAAGAGATTTAAGAGGGTCAGGAAAGGGGACCGCTAGATAGAAATCTAATTAGGTGATTGTGCTTGAGGGAGCTTCGCTAGCTGCTCGATAAACTCCCACACGCTCGCTCTCCTCCTCCCTCATTTCCCTCACTCGGTTCTCCCTCTCTCTCGCTCAGCAGTCTGCGCTCACCCCCTGAGAAGCCGCCTGAGAGTCCCCCCGCTGAGGGCACAGTCACAGAACCCAGATCATGGCTCACTTACTACATATTCAGTGCTGTTCATATTTCTTCAGAGTAATGAGTACTGCATCCCTCAGCTGACAATAAAGCTCTTGCTCATGATGACACCGTCTTCTCTTTGCTCATTATTCCTTTACCTTCGGACTGAAATCTAAAAGGGCCATGTGCAAAGAATGATCAGGCCTGTTTTGGTGTACAGCACGCTCACATGCACTCTCTCTGTCCTTTGAATGGTCTCGACACATGTAAGAAAAAAAAGAGAAAAAAAAGCTGGATGCAATGGAAAAGAGATGATTCCCACAAAGAACATAATGCATTTAGCGTGGTTAGCCCCATTAACGCATGTCCAGAAAAGCCCTTTTACATTGCAGACCTACTGTCCAGCTTACATAAATAAATGAAAATCACAGTGATTGCACGGCAGGTTTTTGTAAAAGGTGGCTTGATGTTTATCTGACCCCGTCCACCATGGGGAACACACACCGGCCTTGCCTTTGGCTATCTTTAGCAAACACTGGTTCACAGAGTAAAATGAGAAGCTGTTGTCAGGTACAGTAGCAAATCCTTTAATCCCTTTTTTGCAGCATTGATGGACCTGATTCGTGGAAACAGGACAGCAGTGCATTATCCTGTATGTTCAATGTACAAACTGATGGTGAAAACAATACAAATGTGTGCATTTTGTGCACAGCATACCTTTTTCTGTCTTGCTCTTAGCCTTTATTATTGAACTTTAGATATTCATTACCTTAATCATATTTTAGTGACCAAGCATAGGTAAAATCCATTTGTCGTTAACAGAAGTCATCCATACTTTTAATATGAATGACTACTGCAGTGTAATGTACTTAATACAATTGCATCTTGTCATAACACCAACTTAAGTCTATTTCATTCACATTTGTAAGAATTTAATCCTCCGTCTGCAGTGCGGCAAAGATTTGAGATGTCGGCAATGATAATTCTTTTTTTCTTTCTGCCACTGTAATATAAGTGTAATACCTGGTTCATTTCCATATTTTACTCTGTTTCTCGAGCGCAGATTTTGCAGCGTGCTGAAGAAGAAGCATGTGATTTACCCTGAAATCATGCCATAGCATTTTGTAATTACAAAGTAAGCCATATTATCCCAAACAGGCTCCCTGAGCTGATGGTATGACTAAGCCTGTTCTGTCTGTGATGCAACGTCAATGCTGAGGAGGTTTATTGTGAAGGTACAATTGTGGCCCGGAAGTGTGCTTGGCAGTAGCTTAGTCACAGTAATACATAGCCACCGCTCTGGCTCATAATTCAGAGTTTTATGCAACGCTGTAAATGAATGAGGCTGTCTCACACAGACAAGACAACATGAGCTTAAATATCACACAATAAAGCAGATGTCTTTATGTGCAAGAAAGGTGTGGAGTATATCTACACTATTATTGTTTGAATAATCAATTTGCAGGTGGATGATGAACGAGGGACACATTTTTCTGGAAAGGACGCGAACGAGTGGAAGATACTTTAAGGAGGAGATAAATACTGAGGACAAGGTATCAGAGGAAGGGTGAATGATGAATAGAGAGAGCAGACTGAAGAGGCAGAGAGGTGGAGGAGAAAAGATAGACAGGAGAAGAGTTCTGTCCAGTAAACAAAGCCATGATTAACATTTTATAAGTATCCCGTCTGTTAGAGAGAAGACTGCTACTGTAACAGCTGAGTAATAGTTTGATAGATTTCCCGCGATCTTATCTGGTACTGCGAGCTCCTGTGAGTCCAGACAAAGGAATTCCATCCCTCGAACGCTGCGCTTTAATCATCCTGAGAAATGCCTCACTTAATAGTAGTTCTCGGGGGGGGGGGGGGGTTGTTTGTCATGTGTCTCTGCTGATTTCCGACAGCGCCTCTGAGCGGTTCATCTGTGGGTGAGTCAGAGAGAGACTTCCAAAATCAAAATGAATTTGGCGGTCTTCTTCCGAGGTCCCACAGTGATGAGAAAAGGCAGTGGTGGATTTGAGAGAAACCAGTCTTCCTCGACCTTGTTTCTCCACTGTTCACAACTTACGCACTCGTTTTTTTGGGGACGTACTGTTTTTGTGTGATGGAACAGCCTTTCATTTTCAAGTGTCCCAACTCCTCCTCACGCAGCTCGTCGAAGAGACGTCATTTATATTGGTTATTAGGGATTATATTTTATATTCAGAGGATATTTCTTTTGTCGAGACTGAAAGCCCTTTGTGTATAATAAGAATTGAAAAACGCCAATAGCTGTGTGTAGAGTGGGAGTAAAGCTGAAGTGGGATGGACTGTTGCTAAACAAGTACCTATAGAAATAGCAAAAACAAAGAAATAAAGAAACTGAGCTTCAGTGGAGTTCTGTGGCAGCGCCCAGCTTTTTCTGTAGACCAGAATAAAAACAATCATTGTCTCATTGACAAAATGACATTTACCAACTGCGCTACGTGTCTGCTGCATTCTGTGATAGACAATAGAACAGCAGCAGATAGTGTTACATGCACGCAGCTGGTGTTAAGGGAGAGAAAGGAGCCTGATCATCTGAACTTCCTCAGCCGTGTCTGCACAAATTCAGCCATTTTCCTTGAAAGAACACATTCACAACTCTTCATCCTTGCTGGGATGTATTAAAATGCTGCACACTACTGCAGGTCATTAATTTATAATGCTTTTCTTCATAGTTCAAGATTGACCTTAAAACAATAGTTTGACATTTTGGGAAATACACTCACTGGCTCTCTGGCGGTGGGTTAGATGAGAAGATCGATACCACCCTCATATTCATCCGTTCAATACAGCCAGAGGTCGCCTAGCGTAGCTTGGCTCAAAGACTGGAAATAGGTGGACACTGGCTCTGGACAACAGTTACACTACTACACCACCAGTCACAGCTAACGTTCAGTTCACACGTCTGATCTGTTAAATCCATGTAGAAACTGATTTAAGAATGATTTACAGTTTCTTGAATTTCCACTGGTTTCCTGGCAACTGCTCAGAGCCCAAAATAGTCACATAACCTTCCGTAAAATGCCAAATTCTTGTTTTCCGCCCCTTCGGGTTTTCGAACAGGTTCAACAAAAAAGATGTGTACAGATGCTGGTAAGCTTGAAGTACATGATCAAGTATTATTACAGAGTGCACTTTTTTCTTTTTTTGGGGGGGGGCATCATTATTATTATTATCTTAGAAAAACAGAGTAGTTGTGTGCAACTCCAGTGCCTATTTTAGGCCAGGTGCCATTAGACCATCTATGTGAAAAGAAAATTATTTTTCATACCCTGACAAAAGATCATCTAAACACAGAACCATGTAGGCTACAGTACAGGTGCTACAAAAGAGCCATGACTGCCTCAACCAAACGAGTAAATCACACAGAAGTCGTGTTTTAAACCCATAAATACGCAAACAATGAAGATATTATTTTTATTTTTTAACATGACTTGCATTTAAAACCTTTTATTATGTCTTCTAAGTTTTAACAATGACATTGTTGAAGACGCTGCGTTAAAATGCATAGGATTTTTCTGTTTTCTCCTGTAGCTCCACTCCCTGGAGCCTTCACCTACATCCTCACCCTGTTCGCTGTCTCAGCTAATGCTGGAATCTGCAGCTTCCTAGCCTGTGAGTCACCCGCAGTGACGTCCTCCAGCTCCTGGTTTGAAGCCTCGGAGCCAGAGGAGTAGCAGGCTCACTCAGAAACTTTAGAGAAGAGAATATCTCTGCACTGCTGCCAGGCTGTTCACTGAGAGTCTGGGTCAGAGAATCCTTTGGCTGCACCTCTCTATATTAAGATAGGTTCATCTAAAAAAAATTACAGTTACTGCACACTGTAACTTTAAACTACTTTTGAAACTTATTTGTTCTGCACTCTATATTTTATGCAACTTTTTATGCTTCCTTCACCTTTGTTCCAGAGTCAATTTATCCTGCCCTCTTTTTTATGTGGGAGAATGCAGCAAACAAAGGTGAATGAAATAAAAATAATGAGAAATATGTGAGCTCATACGTTGTGCACCAGCAGGGGAAACAGAGACAAATATCATTTATCAGCTTGTGGTTTGATGCTGGCTACAGAGTAATAGCATGAGAGGAGGATGGATTGTCACTGAGAGGCCTGCGTTGAGGTGAAAGGATCTCCAGGGGCTGTTTGATGTCTGTTCAGCTCACACTGAATCCTATCTCGCCTTATTGTGTCCACACTGAGTTCTTAGAATTGGATCGCAGTTGAGTGTTATCTTTGAATGTGGATCACTATTATTGTATTAGATGGGGGTGGTGGGTTGGGGGGAGGGCTACACCTTCACCCACTCTCTGTTCCTCCATTAGCATTTGATTTTGTCTTTGCTCCTTCTTAAAGCAAATATGGCAGCAAGTATGTCTCTTCAACAAAAAAAGAAGGAAAAAGCAGCTTCTCAGTGAGGCATTTTGTAATGGTTTTGCATTTCTAACATTAAGACATTTTCTGTAACGCTGTGTCAACTTCCTGGAGAAAGAAGTTTTTTATCTCTTTGTGACTGTACCGCCTTTGAACTGCACTTTCATACGAAACCTTCTGCGTCTGTTTCATCCAAGTACATTCATTCCACCTCTCTCCCTCCCTCATGAAAGAGGCATTTGAAATGTAAAGTGTACGGTACTTTTCATTTTCATTTTCTTGTTCCCATTGAGTGGATCTGAGTGAGAAATCTAACCTCTGTTTCTTTTCTTTCTTGTCCTTTCATTTCCTCTTCCACTCTGCTTTCCTCTCTCCTTAGCTAATTCACACCATCAGCGTGGTTGATAGAGACGAGCCCCAGTCTGGTCATCGCTTCTACTTCACCCTGGCCCCCGAGGCCTCCGGCAATCGACATTTCACCCTGTGGGATGTCAAAGGTGAGAACCCAAAGGTCGTAATATTGGTGTAATAGGTGAAGAAGCATAGTTGAGTAGCTGTGCTTATGACTTGATCAGCATAATTTGATTTCCAGGGTGTAATGTCACAACCAGGAGTCCAAAAAGCAGGTTGTTAACAATTGTGGTTCAATTTTAAATGTGAACCATTCCTGAGAGACTGTACTTGACTGACAAACGTTCATGATCATGATGAAGAAGGAGGCATTTATAAAGTGATCTCAGCATTTTCCAGAGTGATTGGTTTGGTTTAATGCTTAAGGGTGTTCTGCAAATGTTGACCTTAAGGCAATATTGAGTTAGTTTCAGAGACTACGGCTCGGAAAACCTTGAAAAAAAATATTCTGTCAAAACATGCACGAGTGGTTTTTATGTCTTAGTTACTTCCTTCAGCTTCCAGATGGCACTGATGTTTTTAACATAGGACTTCAAAGACTCCACAGCCAGAAGGTTTTGACAATTGCGGGAGGTGATGGAAAAATTGGATTCTTTTATTTTAGATAAACACCACCTGTTCTGCTACTCTGAGCAGACTAACATTGTAGAGAGTATCAAACTTCAACGAATGTGACGCTATACCTGCAAAATATTTTTACAGTCAGTCTGATCAGGTACTGTACCACTGTGGTAATAGCTTTAAAGATGAACGACAATAGCTTTGAAATAAATGGCAGCATTCTCCCCATGTCACTTTGAAAACTGTAAAAAAAAAAAAATACACTTTTTTCTGTGTTTGCAAAATGTAGGGGACCATAAAAATCACTGTTGATGACTTTGCTCTGTCGGGAAGATGAGACTTTTTCCACTTGTCTGTGTTTTTGCAAACACGCTTGCAGATTCCGCGTTTAGAGATGTGTACCTAAGTGAATGTGACATCTGGCTAAATCAAGATTGATCTGACACCAGGAAAATGTCAGGGGAGCAGCCTGAGCTAGGGAAATGTCACTGTGCGGAGGCAGCGAGGTCTGCTGAAGTCCCACTCACATGCACACAACACAAGCTTTGTGTAATGCACAAACACATTCTGTACACACACAAATTCACATGCATGGGTAGGCAAGGACTTGTGTGGCTTTCACTCCTCGATGCATACTGTAAAGACACACACATCCTGCAGACCATCAGTGTCTGCTGTTGTATTTACTTATTTATTTTTTCAGTTGGACCGTTGTGTGTATGTGTGTGTACGTAGATGTATTTGTAAATGGAATATGTGAAATAGTGTTTGTATGTAGGCGATAAGGGATTTCCCCAACAGACACGATGCACACACAACCTACAGTACACCATAACCACTGACCCAAATATCTGAGATTTGTCCCCAAAATAACCTTCACACACACATACATAAATATACACATTTGTTTCAATGTATGCATTTGTGAACATACACACTACTGCATATCCTGTCTAAATATTTTTTTCTGAAAGACAAACAAGCACCACACATACTTTTTATCCTCCCACCCCTCTTTTTTTTCCCACTCTGGTGTCTCTTTTCATGGACACATTTGTCAACCTGTCACTTTCAATCTGTCACTTCTTCTTTTCCTCATCATGGCCTCACATTGCGTTCTGTCTCCAAGCCTTGACACACAATGATGAAAAGACATTTTTTTCCCATGTTGCTAAAATGTCACTTGGAAAACATCCTGATCCTGCTTAAAAAGAAATCTCCAGTGATATAAAGCTGAAGTCAGTCAGAACATTTACATCTTGGTGAATTACTTCTACTTATGTCAATCATGTCGTTTTTGTTTTGTCACATTTATCTTTTTTTAAATCTGATATTTGGTTGGTGTTTGTTTTGTTTTTGTTTTATTTTGTATTTTTTGGGGGAGTAGGGTCATGTGGGAATTATGTCTAAAGTGATGCAACTCTTAGCAAAAAGTATTTTATTAAAGTGTACTACAAATATACTCATTTTATACTAAAACTGAGGCAGTATACTTGGGAGTGTACTTTTGAAAACTTAAAATGACCTATAAAATATACTTTAATAAACTAAAATGTGGACTAGAAGTATATACTTAGTGCAATAGGAGTATATAAATGAGTGTACTGTACTGTAAACTTAAAAAGTATACAGTACTTGTCTAAACTTAAAATGTTCCAATTTAGCCCGAAGAAGTATTAAATTAGTATACTTTCTAATATGCTACAAGTACATAGTCCATAGTATACTTGCTATATTTATACTTACATACATACTCAAGCATACTTAAAGCAGAAGTAAGCGATCCGGTGGTTTTGGCTAACTTCTTGTCAGCCGATGGAGTTAGCAGTCCCCGCCCTCGTCCCTACGTCACCAGATTCACGCGCATCCCTTGGCTGCACACACAGAGAGGACCGCCCCTTTATGCCGTTCTCTCTCCTCATTGGATAAAGGTTGTAGGATACAAGGAAAGTTTTCTCCTCGGCTTACAGCAGAGCAGAGTGACTGACAGACCCGTGTTTCAGACCAAACACTCTATGTAAGTGATTGCTGTCAGAAGATATAACAATTTAAGACTTATATTAACACAAACATTCCGCTTACTTCTGCTTTAATAAAATGAACTTCAAGTATACTACTTTTTGCTAAGGGAATACAATACACTTGTGTGTGTGTTTATTGGTTCTGATTTGAAAATGCTCCTGAGGCCTCAGTCTATTATTCTGTATGTACCCGTTTGTCTGGAGAGAGTCTTTCCATAAAGCAGACAGCCGTGGAGGAGAATGCTGTGTAAAAGTCAAAATGACAAACTCAGGGGCGTAACATTCCCGTACATAAACGGTAATATGAAGATTGTTCTACACGTGCCAGAGGAGCTGTAGGGCAACATGGATAAGGGTGATATATGTGCTGGGAGATGGATTACTCTGTATCCTCTATGCAAGTCTACCCACAAAGCCGCACGGACTCTATTTGTCAAAGCCTCTGCGTGTATTTTACGTTACATTCATCTGTGTCTCCGGCAGAGAGCTCATAGATCCACCAGTGAAGTTTGATTCCAAACACAAGCTCTCTCACTCATTTTCTCCCCTGCGTTTTGTTTGCTTTAGAAAATAAATAGCACAACAGTCTCCCAGTGAGATCCATTTAACCCCAAATTAAACTTGACAATCCTGACACCGTTTTGTTTGGAGCTCTTGTATAACAAGGACGGCACTCTTCTGTCTGTCTTTTTATTCATCACTTGAGCTTCTGACCGTCTCTTGAAGAAGTTTTCATTGTTATTTTTTTAATCAAATGGCAACAATCTTACAGTACATCATCAGACCAAGATTTGTCTTTTCATTTTAGAACCATTAAATAGGCTTGCATGATCAAAACTTGTCTTTTCTCTGCTTCTTCTGTCAGCGCAATACAAAGCAGAAAAAAACAAGAAGGTTGATCAAAGCAGTCACTAGATGGAGCCTCATCAAATTTAGTATAGTGTGGTAAAAACCAACCATCATGGGCAGGGGAAAAATGTTTTTCTTCAAATATTAAGCCACTCACGTGTAATTCTCTGCTTTACTTTGTTTCTCTGACCCTCCCACTCCCTGACACCCACGCATCGCCCACCCAGACAAGACAGCTGGCATCCGGACCCAGCGGTCAGGCTTTAACCGCCATGAGCAGAATGTGTACTTCCTGCCTATCCTGGTGGTTGACAGCGGGCCTCCCTCTCTCAGCTCCACAGGCACCCTGACCATTCGTGTCTGCGGCTGTGACACAGGTGAGAGCTACTGTAGGAGCAGCACACCATTACTAACATTATCGTCACTGTCACCTCCTGCATCGGCAACAGCACCGCTGAAAGGTCAGCTACATGCCAGTGTTTTGGTCGGCAAACAGTTCTTATCAGCTTCTGTTTGTGGAAAACAAAATAACACAAGACCACGAAGCCGAAGACAAGCGGCCCTCAACAGTGATTCCAGCAGATTGAAAGTATAATGTATAATGTATTGTGATAAAACTGTGCTTATTCCTTTTCCGCTGAACTGAATCTGCTGCATCTGGACAGCAAATGCTATTTTATTTTTATGTTTTTGTCTTTTACAACACAGAGGGAGAGATCCAGTCCTGTAATGCCACAGCCTACGTAATGAGTGCTGCTCTCAGCCCTGGGGCACTTATAGCACTACTCGTCTGCATGCTCATCCTCATAGGTAAGCACACGGGTGTACTCATGTATGGATGGATGAAGGATAAAGGCACGGATGTGTGATGGATGGCTAGATGGATGGATAAGCGCAATTCATTAGCATTGCTTCTCTGGGGTCATTGCTAAGTTCAACTACTTGAGCAGGACCCGTGGGAGCAGGAAGCTCAATAGGGGCGATGTAGCCTCACGTCACCAGGCTCTTCAGAGAGAGAAGAGCCTGGTGTCTCCGAACTCCGAATTTTGTCTGCATTCTGGTTCTGGTCTG
The DNA here is from genome assembly GCF_045865225.1 of Trachurus japonicus. NCBI lineage: Eukaryota > Metazoa > Chordata > Actinopteri > Carangiformes > Carangidae > Trachurus > Trachurus japonicus. The sequence continues at coordinate 35,086,346 of NC_140911.1, forward strand.
AGAGCGGATACAGAAATCATCAAATTCACCAAAGTAAAAGTGTTTAACCAACATAAAACTTATAAACTAGACATTAACTTGTAATACAATAAAAGCAAAAGGTTAACTTAATGGCTTGGGGACTTTTCTTGTAAATTATATTCCTTAAAGGGACATAGTGTAACCTCTCCTGTTTTCTATTCATGAAAATCAATTATTTCATTCAAAAGTCTGTTTTTCATTAATCAGTAATCTCCCCCATCTACAAACTGAAGTGTTCCGGTAAACTCTGAATTTGCCGTTCATATCATTCATATCTACATGGAGCGGGTAAGCTCGGTGCTGGCTGCCATGTCGTGTCGCCATGTTTTTACGTTCAGTGGCAGCGTGACAGTAGGAAACCACGGAAACTCAGCGGAGACACCAGAGCTGTCCGCTCAGGTCGAGGTGGCGTCTGTGAAAGGTCACCACGGCAACGCAGTGAGGAGGAATGGAGCGTTACACTGATGCTGCATTCACCTGCAGTCGGACAGACGGCCGTCGGTGACAAACCAGATGTCATTTTAGTCACAGAAGTGGAGAGAAAGCCGGTAGAACGTAGCCTGACAAGCCAGACTATATCATTAAAATGTATAGTTTGGCAACGACCGGTAGACCTCGGCTCAATCCAGGGGGCGGGATGAAGGCTGTCTTTCAAACTGCCTCTGCACGCAATAGGGTAGCGCTACGACTAATCAGAGCAAAGAGCAGGGTGACGTTAGCCTGACAGGCCAGACTATAGGCCTATCATTAACATGTATGTCGTCATCGCATTAAGCCCGCCCAACAACTCTCTAAACAGCGCTGTGATAGGTGAACACAAACGGTGTTTGAGACTCAAAAAGTTCCTATGGCTCGTTTCTAGACGGACCTGCTGAGCAAATATATTTGCTGCCGCTAGGGTGCGTCTAGATTTCTAGGCTGGGTAAAACGTTGGTCAGGTAAACAATACGACGTCGTCAAGACAACATATTGTCACGTGTATTGTTTTGCCTTGTGCTGACGGACCACTTGTTTACATAGAGGCTTGTTTATGCCGTTACGTACAGCGGCTGTCGTCCGTCTGCTGTCTGCCCAATTTTATGTGAATGCAGCATGAAAAATACGATTGAGTTGCTTGCGACAACCACAACGCTAGATGGGAGTAATTCCTACACAATGTACCTTTAAATTAAAAAGTTTCACTGCATTTTATTAGCTTGGTGCTTTTATTTTGACGGAAAGTCCTGTCTCTCTTGCCCTGGATCTGGTTGCTTACCAAAACAGGGAGTCAACGGCCCCAGACTCGGGGCGATGTACCATTGAGGCAAGGCTGAGTGACGGTCTGCACCAAAACATGCAACTCAGTGTCTTCTGCTCGTGAAATCATACAACCAAGCACGTGTCTGAAAATGGACCGACCACTTTTAGCAGGTATCTATATTTCACGAATGGAACTGCACACGCACTGGCAAGAGAAGAACGAATGACATGAAAAAGATGAATTTTTGATCTCTTGTTTGGCTTTCCTGTCAGATATTTTGTCACATGCGTTTATGAGAAGAAAGCTTGTGTTTAAACAAAAGCACATGTGATGCCTGGGTTTATGAATGGTACCAAGCCACTTTGATCGAGACGGAGAGAGAGTGAATGGGAGTAAAGTGCTGGTGGTGGTGGGGAGGGGGGTTAGAGAGAGCAAACAGGCAAAAGAGCTGCCTCAGCACTTGCTTCCCTCAGGAACAGCGGGCTTTAAATAGATGAGGCTTTCCAGACATTCTTTGATTTTAATACACAGACACAAACGCACACATACATGCACGCAGCACACACACACGCACACACACGCATACACGCATGCACACATTCACCCTCTCAAGGACCGAAGAGGTTTGGTATTGTCATATTTAAAATTTTCATGAGTTAGCTTCCCCCTCCGTCCCCACACGTCTTAGCATCCCACTCCTCAGTGACAGCCAGAAACGACACGGCTGTCACGGTGTTTTGTCTCCCCCGCTCGTGCCTCTACACGTTTCACATGGCGCAGGCAGTGAGTGATGGATGACATGACAGTAGGCAGCTGTATCTGTGACTAGCATTTGTTATCGGTTTCTTTTAAGAGCCTTTCTAATGAGAGTTGTTAAAAGTCTGTCTCCATTAACCAAACCATCTACTGGAGTGAACTTCAAAAGCAGAGCATCATTTATTCATCACGGTTTTAAAAGCCTCAACAAAAAAAGTCTTATGTACAAATCTGAGGCAACCTCTGCCTGGCTACAAAAAAAAATGTGGGTTGGGTTGCAGTATATCATGGTTTTGGAAGACAAGATCCTCTCAAAGGCTTCAGTAGACAACAATTCTTTGGCCTTTCAAAAACAAGACCCTGTGCAGAAAACTAGGACTGCATGGCATTGGATCTGTTTTTCTCCATGCAGTGAGAAAATATGCACAGTTACATGCGTTATGGCTTTTGGTTTTATTTCATGGCCACTTTGATTCCGCTAATGAAACGATGCCATGTTGATTCCAGTCCTGTCGGAGTGTAATTGGTGCAAAGCCAATTGAGTGACTGATACAGATTAGTAGAAAATGGACTGAATGCTCCTCATCAAAGCAGCGAATGGCAGGCTAAGTGGGTGCGCTCGGCTTCTGCCAGTCATCATGTGGGCAGTAACAGTCTTAGTGCTGCAGGTGCTGGAATCAGGTGCGATGAGCAGTGTTGTCTCCAACTATTATGTGGTGTGAATAACACACTTACCTATCCATCCTTCACTTACCATACACATGCACAGGTTGTAATGTGTCCACTTGTACATGCTAATCACACGTCCACATGCTTAGATAAATCATTCCTCACCCATTAACTGCAATGCAATCCATTCTCTTTGTGTTTGTGTGTGTGTGTGTGTGTGTGTGTGTGTGTGTGTGTGTGTGTGTGTGTGTGTGTGTGTGTGTGTGTGTGTGTGTGTGTGTGTGCGCACTATGGCTTCTCTCACACACACACACACACACACACACACATCGACTACCTAACCAGCCAGGGCTCTCTCTCTCTCCAGAGGCTGGACCACCTCTATTACATCAATTGTTGGATGATGAGAAAAATGAAAACAAATTTCTGCCTAATTACCTTACAAACAAACAGTCCCTCCATCAGTTCATTTATAGGCCTGATGTGATGAATCCATTCCACCGCGTCGCAGCATCTGCATGCATCCATTCCAATTACCTCCCATCTGCTTGTGATGAACTCCTGGGTGGGGGCAACCAGCGCAGCCCAAGGGTAAATTAACCGTCTTGTCAAGAACGCTTATCGCAACATCTGTGCACATGGGAACCAGCTTTGTATGTATAGCAGGCAGATATACGCAGCTATGTACGTCTTCCTGCAAAGGTAAGATCTGTACATGGTTTACAATTAACATCACCCTAGGCGTGCTAATCTCCAAGTTAAATGGGTTTTCAATGGCTTACAATACAAGCTTCTGTGTACCTAATAGGTAGTGACGCTCACATGTTATCAGTGAGGAAGGATGACAGAAGTCAGATTATCTGATCGCCTTTGCTCCACACTGATCCGCCACGTATAGCCCTTCAGTACAATTCAGTGAAGAAGTGATCTGCACCTATGTGTGAACATAAAGTTTTCTATCTCCCATTACTCTCCTGATTAGTGTAAATTTAGCTTAATTGTCTTAGCGACTGTTTAGTATGCATGGCAGTGTACGGCGCAATTTACCGCAAACCATGACTGTTTCCTCAACCCAGGGGCAATTAGTTTGCCCCATTCATGGCTGAGAAGAATAAACACAATGGTTACAGACACCGCTTTCCCAGTGGAGCCCAGCAAACAATGTAAGAGCAGAGCAACTGTACATTATCCAGTCAGAGATACTGCATAAAATCCCCATTCAAGATCAGCAAGGCTCCTTAGGCTGGCACAGCTTTTTAGGAAAGGAACACACGGGGTGTTCTCACTTTGCAAAGTTATCTTTTAGGCCATTTACACCATAGGAGGACAATTACCAGGGGCAGCAACAAGTCATTTGTACAGATTATATGCTTGAAACTGATGGGGTTTTGTTTTAGCGCTGTTTACGAGAGAAAACAGTTGGGGGGAAAGAGATAAAAAGGTGAAACATGGTGTTTTAAAGTCACATCATGAGTTCCAAGGTCATGTTAAAAAGTGCATTTGCCCATCGCATGTTTTCATTCATGTTAATATTTTGGTTTAGCCTGTAAATGTCCTGTACACAGCACATAAAGTCCTGCTATTGATCTGTTTGCACAGTGAAACAATGTGTGCCTAACTGTACACGGGTGTACTGGTGAGTTCAGAGCATCAAACAATCCCTACCATCCCAGACAGCACAGGCCCCCATTATAATTGATCGCCCTCTTATCTCTGTGGGTTTGTAGGCATTTGTTTTAGGCAACAAGCAATCCGTTCCAGAAGATGCACAGTGCCTACTGGTTAATGATCTATCTAAATGTCCCTTCACTGGTATCCCTGTATAGTAGCTGCAGAGGAAAAAAGGGACAGTAACACAGACCAGAGCTTGACTGTCCACAGGAAGCACATCCTGCCACCAATACTGTATGATGTCAATAACCAAAGACACATATTCTCACATCTTCTGGAAGCCATCCACTGTTACATCACATAAATTGTCTCATAATAAGCCTGACGAATCAGTGTTCACTGTTTCTCAGCATGTACGAAGATTGCCCATAACCACTGAAAATCACATGTCTTCTAATTGAAATAATATTGCAAAGTGGGAGAGCAAACAAATGAACTAGGGCCCATTTCACTGAATATAACACACAACATGCTGTTTGCTACATGAGCCCTTTTTAATTATTTTCTTTTTAATTCAATAGATATCTTCTTTGCATATTAATGAATTAATCAGAAAGAGGCTCAATTGCAGTTGCCGTTTGTCCGTTAGACTATTGTAAATGCACCTGTGTATTATCTTTCTCATTCTGTCCAGTGTGCATAATTCTTTCAGAAGTGCATGTAATGGAATATGCTTCTGTCATCACTGAAAAATGACATTTGGTTGAGGATCTGGTTACCTGAAACTTCCACCAGATGAATCTCCTAAAGGTCTTAGGGAGAAGGAAGCAGCCCAGGGGAGGGATGATGAAGTCGGGGTGTGGGGAGGGGGAATCTGAGCTAAGTGAGACTTCTCTAATCAGAAATGTAGGCAGTAATTAAAATAACTAAGCTGGAATTAAACCCTCATTGATTTAACTGTGCATACAGCCTTTGTTTTCCTTTTCTCTCATTAGTATATAACATGATCCATCTCAATTGTTTTTCCCCGTTTTAATTTTTTTTTCTCCAAGTAGGCTGCCTCTGGTTTTAAGTTGTGATGGAACCACAGAGTCTTAGTTTCATTTGACTTGGATGAGTATTGATATACAGATTGGTCTCCATTAGGCCTTTTGAATCATATTTCTGGGCAAGGCAATCAGGATTGTGAAAAATCAATGCTCATGCATTTGTAATGTAAAACTTGATAATATATTATCTTCCCCTGCTGTGCCTTCACCTTAAGAGGTGAAATCAAAGTTACACTGGGAGTAGTTAGAAACTTTCCAATGGAAAGTGCTTGCAAATACATTGTGTACAGTGCATGTCTGATGTGCAGCTCCATACAGTAGATACATCTTGTCCAATGACTTTTTATAGTATAGTTGCTAGTGCTGAATGACCTAAATCTGGTTTTGGTTATGTCATTATTCTTAGCAAGATGAAGAGAAGCACCATTTTTGCAGGGAAGCGCTTTAAACTCAGCCTGCCAACTTTTAATCCTTGTCTGCTGTGCAGCAAGAGAGTTAAAGCCGCAGATTTCAAAACACTTGCTATAATGACAGTTTATAAAATCCCTTAAATAGGAACCTGTCTCTCCCCCAGCTTTTATCTCATCCGACTGTTCAGGTTGATCTGACAAATTCATACTGAACTTTTAAGTTGTTTTGTGCAAAAACATGAAGGTGCAACATGTCCCGACACCTGAGAATAGCTTGTTTTCTTTCTAAAAAAATCATTAATTGTACATGATATTAATGTTGTTGTGCAATCTCTGTCTTTCTCTCTTGTTCTGTTTCCGTCAGTCCTTGTCCTGTTGATACTGACCCTCAAACGCCACAGGAAAGGCCAGAGGATGGCAGAGGACGAGGAGGACATGAGGGATAACGTCATCAAGTACAACGACGAGGGCGGAGGGGAGCAGGACACTCAAGCATACGACATGAGCGCCCTGAGGAATCTCTATGACTTCCCAGAGGCCAAGAGCTGTGACTCTGGCCCGGACATTCGCTCGCTGCCGCAGTGGATACAGGCAAACCGGGCGGGGGGCAGCACCACGGAGGGAGCTGCGGCGGCTGCAGCGGCGGCGGCAGACTTCTCCCTGTTCAAAGGCTACATCCGGAAGAAGGTGGAGCAGGCCGACGCCGACCTCTCGGTGCCGCCGTACGACTCCTTCCAGACGTACGCCTTCGAGGGCACCAGCTCTCCAGCGCTCTCGCTCAGCTCCATCCACACGCTGTCCACCACCTCGGAGCAGGATTTCTCCTACCTCAGCGACTGGGGACCACGGTTCAGGCAACTGGCGGGCTACTACGCTCCAGGAAACCCTGAGGAGGAAGGGTCCTAGCACAGCCTCTCCTCTGCAGAGAGACGTTCAAACTCCCTCTTCTTTCTCCTCCCTCTCTGCCTCCTCTTCTCACCCTCTGGCACTCTACTGAGATCATCAGAGCCAGCACTGTGTACTCCTTAAAACAGAGCACTGCCTCTTTATCCCTTTGAAAGAAAGTTACCAGTGTCAAAGTTTGAACTCTTTTTTTCTACGCTCTTCTGATCGGTTTTCAGACTTCAACATGATTGCTCTGGCAATGACATGAGAAAGAGAAAGGAAAAGTCTAAATTGCCATTTAGGGACATGTGAAGGGGAGGATTTTTATTTTTCCCCAGCACCATTAATGAGAATCCTTATTTGAAGCTACAAAACTGTTTTCCAGAGTTCAGAGAATCCAGATTACATAACGTAGGGTTAAACCATGCCAAGGTAAACTGTCTGACAAACATGTATTTATTTAAGGAGGAAATATTTATGTATGTATATTTATTTGTTTTTATGTATTTATTTATTTATTTACCACATTTTGATCATGGTAAGTGCAACAATGAACAGGAGAGGAGAGGAGGACTTGACTTGAAATGAATTACAGACACCACGGAAGAAAGAAAGGACTGCAGGGGCAGAGGACTCTACACACTGCTGGTGCAGAGGTGACATCTGGGTCATGAAAAAAGAAAATACATCCCTGGAAAATATTTGTATTTATTTTCTATGACCACTTTTGTAAAATAACCAACTTAAAGACAGATAAAAAAAAAGGCAAAAGGTAAACATAAAGAGGGAACAGATGGAGAGAGAGACGTGTGCAGAGGAGCTGCCAGTTCTCTCTCAGCAGAGACCGACATACTTTTGCTGTATTTTAGTGATTTATATATATATAAAAAAAGAGGGTGGGGGGTGGTCTGGGGGGATTCAGAGGTCACAAGCCGAGGACAATTGTGTGTTAACAATTTCTTTTCCTTTCCTCTCCACAGCCAATTGTAAGGCAATAAGGCACAAACCGCAACAGTGATTTAAGACTAAACAAAATGACTGTTTTATGGAAATTGGCTGGTGGCCAACTTTGTCCCACATGAAGAGGTGTTGGGGGTGGGGGGGGACAATCTTCATTCCAGATTTGTGTGTGTGCGTGTGTACAATATGTTCAATTCATTTTATATCCTGAGATGTTTTTGATTTTTTGCTTTTGATATTTTTGCCGTTTCCTTTTAGGGGGGGGTGTGTGGGGGTGGGTGGGTGTGGGGGTTTGGGGTGCACTCGTGACAGTGGGACCGTAATTAAGCGGGAGAGGTTTAAAAAAGGTGACACATGATGAATGGACTGGTCAGATCCACCTGTTATCCACAACCTATTCAATGTTGACCTTAACTTGCAAATGTATGGAAAATATAAAAAAACAAAACAATTAAAAACAAATAAATATTTAATTTTTTTGGTAAAAACCTACATCTCACTGTTTGCAATAAACTGCTTTCCTCAGTGAAGTACTCAGGAAACGAGATCACAAAGATAAAGTAAATAGAGCATCTGTGTTGCTAATTATTGTTTGCCACTTGTTTGCTGAAGATGTCTCCTGAATTATGAATAACGGTGGAGCTGGTTTGTGTTTACACCAGAGCTGGATTCAGAGAATAGCCCTAGATGGAAACAAACAGACCATATGACAGGCCAGAGCCAAACAAAGGCTCCCCTCTCAGCATGGCTCCCTCCTGGCTGCTTTCTGCCAAACTACAGTAATTGTCCTAGTCACCAGAGGATGCTGAGGCATACGAAGCTGCTTTCATCTTTCATGATCTGCTGCTAAAATGGCCAGTCAGACAGTGGCTGAGATTCATATTCGATTGCTTTTATAACCACGTTTCAACGAAAATGTCAGCTGCTTTTTTTTTTTTTTTTGTTCCTGTCACTCATAGGTCTGCTGTATCTACTGATTGCTTGCTGAGAGCTGACATTGAACTGTAATAAGCATAAATTACCCATCGCCGCTAAACAAAAAAGGAACTTTACTCCAGACTTTTGTTCTTCTTTCACAGGGCTCAAACAGCAGAAACTTTAAAAACAAAGAAAGTGTTGCAGCTGTCACACTGTTTTTTTTTGTTTGTTTTTTGGGGAGGGGGGGGCGTCTAAACAAGCGTGGAAGTGTTGCCACAATTAGCAGCACAGCTGGACTCTGTGATGTTGCAGTTGCAGCATTTCAGGCTTATACTTATTGCCATTAACTAAATGAATGACCATCTTAAAAGTGTAATTCCCAGGGGGTATGAATGAATAGTCTGGAAAAGTGTAGTAATGACTAATTAAGCTAAGTTAAAGTTGAAGCTTAAATTGATTTCACAATTTGAATCCCATTTTACATCAGTGCCTTTATCAGTATGCAGCATACCCTGTTCTACTGTATTGAGCTATACTGCAGCAGTGTGTCTATTTACATTTGTAACTTTGCCAAGGAGTGATTTGTCCATCCATTATTAATCATAGCCTTTAGCCTAACAGCATTTGCTAACTGACAAGCAAATGTCACAGTCTGGATGGATGTACACAAATGTAGGTCACCGTGGAGCTCCACGGTCACAGTCGTGCGGGGATGGGTGAACGTGTGTGTGTGTAAGAAACTACAGTGTACAAGACAATGTGACCGGCATGGCTACAGGTCGTGTGACTAACACCGTGAAAGACGAGGTTCAAGAGAAAGAAAGCTCCTTTTTCAGTCCTGTTCTTTGTGGAAACAAGCCTTTCATTCATCTTCCATCATTGTCAGAGAAAATGTCAATGCATAGTGATGGCCTGCACATGTAAACGTATAAATGTGTTGAAGTCAATCAGAACATTTCAGCTCTGCCAACCCCCACAACTCCACCAGGCAACACCAGGCCCGTCGTTAGTTACGCAGATAGACGTTTTGTGATTGACAGTTCTCTGGGGGGATAGCTGTGTGCACATTAAATATCCTCTTCTCTCAGAACGGGGCTGGGTAATGACAATTGATTAAACATTGGGGGAAAAATATGAATTTGCACTGCAGAAAATATCAATCATACTGTATATAGCCTAATAGCTTAATAGCATTCAGTTATTTAGTTTTCCGATGCTGGCAAAACAAAAACTTTCACCTGGGTAGCAACCAATCCATTAAGCTAAAACATGCTGCATAAGGAAGCTTCACCAAAACAAATACAAATGCAGCACTCTAAGAAGCTGAATTAATAAAGCGAGATGACTATTATGGTTAGATGCTCATTGACTCTTTACAAAAACTGCACTCAGGTAGTCAAAGCTTGGATAATGACAGCGACAAAGACTTTTTTTGTTGCTGTTTTTGTGACAGTGTATTACTTGGGCCTGAGAGGATTATTTAATTTATTTTATGCAAAATGAAATCAAAAACAATAGCAACATTTATTTGTTTAGTACTTTCAAAACTCGGGACATAAGGTGCTTGAGAATCAAATTAAAACAGCTTTGTAAGGTTAAAAAGGAAACAGAAAAACAAAGTAGGATGAGATTAAGATGGAGAAAAGGTGCAGAGGCATCAAACAACAACACATCCATTTTGTTACACCAACCTGCAAGGCTTTAGACTGTGGGAGCGAACCTACACAGGATCGAGAATATCATGCATTCAGCACAGAGAGGCACCGGTGGAAAACAGGAACTAGATGTGCTTTTATTTGATGCTGTCTCTGCTGTCGTCAAATACAAACACATCTACAAAGATAAGGTTTAAGATGTTAAGATTATATTGATTCTGTTACTGCCTGATCTCCTCAGGCAGGTTGTTCCAAATCGCAGAGGCCCTGATGGTAAAAACCAGTTACCCCTTCCTTTAATTCTGAATGATGGTTCAGTTGGAAGGGCCCTGCTGGAGGATCACAGTCAGTGAAGTGGCTCACAGAAGGACAAAATGTGTGCAGCATAGCTCGGGGGCAGACCTCACCAGGTTTTAGAAGTGATCCTTAAAACTTCAAGATAGAGAGATGATTTTAGTTTTTGAAAGGTGGTGACAGAGGATACCTCTGATTTACGGTGTAAAAAAAATCAAAGCAAAGAGGCTAAACAAGGATCAAATGGCTTGGAAAAAAAAAAGCCCAACATGCATTACTTTTTGATATTGCCGTGAGTTGCAAATACACTTGAAAGCAACAGCCTATGCAAGTTTCATCTGCTGGCTGCTACTGTACAACCCCCCCCCCCCCCACAGACAACTGCACTATCCAGTCTCTTTCAGCCCAGGAGTTCTCAAAAAATGGCAAAGGGCCAGAGTAACCAATGTGTGTGTATGTAACCTGGTGAAATAAGTTGCATGCGGCAAGTCAAAAAGACACAGCTATTTTATGCAGGTCTGGGACGAAGCACCGACGGCACAAGACAACTCCATGTCTGTGTTTGTGCTGGACTTGTGTAACTGTTAACCTGTGTTCACTGAGGCAGCTGTGATGGAGTGTTATTTCCCTTCTAACATCTTCAAAGCTGAACTATGGCTCTTTCACACACTGATAAGGTGTGGCTTATTTTTTTTCCAAGGCAGTGATTACGTGCAAGTGTGATGCACAAGAGTGCCCAAGAAACCAGACGTCTACACCAGGCCTGTGTTATGTAATGGATTAGAAAACACTGCAGAGGAATCAGGTAAGGATTTTGTAATTTCCCTCCAGGTCCAGTCGAACTGATCTTCATGCCACTGTGAAAATCTCCCTCACTGTGCAGTAGCTGTACTGATGCAGAAGAAAACGATAGTACAACATGAAGTGATGGAGTAATGTCAGTATATATGGAATTTATCTATCATTGGTTGATGTTTAAGGAGCTGAAGGAAGTTAGCAACACGGAAATGAAAGGCGGTCTATGTCCCCTAAGCACTTAGAGACAGAATTTAGTGCAGCTGGAGCATTGGGGATAATTGGGAGGTAAATCTGAATGTCATCAGCATAACAATGAAAGTGTAGATTATCTTGAGATGATCTTTCCAAGAGGCAGTAGATAGAGGGTAAAGAGAATAGGGACTAGAATGGAACCCTGTGGGACCCCACATGAGAGGGGGGCGTGGGAGGATGAGAGGTCCCTGATCATAACAGAGAAAAACCTATTTCTGAGGTATGAGGAGAGCCATTTCAGCACTGGACCCTGAATGCCCACGTGGTTGGACAGACGGGAGATGAGAATGGAATGATCAACTGTATCAAATGCTGCTGTAAGGTCTAGGTTCGGAGGACTAGTATCATGGGAATTTTATTGTCAGCTGAAAGGAGAATATCGTTATGGATTTTTAGCTGATTCAGTACTATGGCGGGATCTAAAACCGGATTGGAATTTTTCAAAGATGGCATTGGTTTCAAGAAAAGATTGTAACTGAATAAAAGCAACTTTCTCAGACAGGCCTAAAATTAGATGAAATTGAAGGATCCAGGTGAAGTGGTCTAACCACAGCATGTTAAAATCATCTGGGACGGTACCAGAGCAAAGGCAGATGTTGACAAAAGCAAGGAGGTAAGGTCCGACAGAATGAAAAACCTCTTTTAGCACCTTAGCGGGGACAATGTCTGAGGGACAGTTGGTCACTTTCAGCTTTTGCACGACCTCAGAGAGGAGAGGGAAACAGGGTCAAACAGCGGTCGGGTGTGCAGAAGCGGAACTCAGCCCATTATCTGCAGTTTGAAAGTCGGGGTTAGCTATAATTATTTCCCGTACAGAAATTTTTTTGTCAACAAATAATTTTAAAAACTCTTCAAATGTTGTTGAAGCATCTGTAGGACAACTAGTGGGAGGATTAATAACAGAGTTTATAGTGCTGAATAATACCCTTGGACGATTACTACTTGTATGAGTCTGGACAGATAGAGTGATTTTGCGTCTCTCATAGCTTTTTGATAACTAACTAGCTTGTCCCTCCAGATACCCAGCAAAACTGAGTGCTTCTTCCATTTCCATTCAGCCAGTCTACAATCTTACTTGAGAGCACGGGTGTAATCATTCAACCACAGATCAGCCTTGGACTTTGATGACTTGATCTTTACAGGAGCTACAGAGTCGAGAATTAAAATACAGGTAGAATGGAAGGAGGAGATGAAACAGTCAGGTGAGGCAGGATATAACAAGTTGTCTAGGGTATTGGGATCACTCTTTAAAAATGCTGATGCAAAGTCTCTAGCAGAAACAAAATATTGGATGACCAGGGTTCCATTACAGCACATTTGACCTCAAAACAAAATACCAGGTAAAAGAAGCCTGATAATAAAATATGTATTATTAAAGCAGAAGTAAGCGATCCCCGCCCTCGTCATGGATCTATTGGTCCTCGTCCCTACGTCACCACATTCACGCGCATCCCTTGGCTGCACCGCCGTTCTCTCTCCTCATTGGATAAAGGTTGTAGGATACAAGGAAAGTTTTCTCCTCGGCTTACAGCAGAGCAGAGTGACTGACAGACCCGTGTTTCAGACCAAACACTCTACGTAAGTGATTGCCGTCGGAAGATATAACTATTTAAGACTTATATTAACACAGACATTCCACTTACTTCTGCTTTAATAATAAAAATAATAGCTGAATAGTTATTCACTAAACAACTATTTTTGCAATATCTAAGCAGTTTCTTCACATTACATCTCAAATCTGAATATGCCATCGGATTGCTCATGTAGGAAAACCTAATGCACATTTAATTCATGTTTTTACCTTGTTTAGTCAAAAAGATACACTGAAAAATAGATTTCAGTCTGGCGGTGGTGGCCATGTTGGATTTCTCAAATTTTGGGGCATTTTGGGGCATTTATGAGCTTCATATACAGCAGATTTGGATTCAGCACCCCTTAATACCCCTAGAAATGTTGTACTGTATATTATAAATATTCACAAAATGCCTCCACTCTGCCTAGACTATTTTAACAGGTGCTTAAATTAGCCCTGTTCTTCACCAGGTGTTGTCAATTTGGGTTTTGCCATGTGGGATTTGTGGCAGGGATGAATATTTCTTTTTCCCCTTTTTAACTTTTTTTTCCCTTTCTTGTGTGACTGTGTCACTGACTGTAGTCGTGTACAGCTAAAACATCAGTGAAAACGTATAGTAAATGCAGTCGACCACTGAGACTGTTTGTTTTGTCTGACTCTTGTCCATAGTGGTTTGAACCAGTGGGTATTTAAAGCTGCTGTATCCTTCATTAAGCTCTCCATTTGTGGGCTGAGGGAGCTCCTCTGACCCTGTGTTTGTTTCTTTGTTTAGCTGTAGCAGTCGATTCAAAGTGTAGACACCTGCTCCAGCGGTCAGCCGTGACTTCTGTATAACTCATCGCACATTGACAGTGTAGCAGACAATTGATTTGACGCTGTCTCTGTGTTACTGCTTTTGAGTCTGCCTCTGCAGCATCTCTGTCACTTTAAATAAAGAAGGACATCTCACTGAGGCCTCACTACACAATGTGGAGAACATTAGGTCTGTGTGGTCCCTGGACATGCAGCCTTGTGTGGGTGCTGTGAAGTGGGTTATTTCACAGCTTTAGTTGCATCCAGGGACACAAAGTTTGTGATTTTCTTTTATTTATTGCAACAACAAAAAAATGAGGCAGAAAATCAAGAGTGTTGCTCATACACGATTTTCCCTGCATATCTCAACAATTATTACACTACTCTCCTTTTACCATACATCACAATTACTGGCATATGCGCTATTTTATATAATTAGTATTAATGGGAACTAATGAACAAAGCTCATTAATCTGCAGGAATAGCTTGTTTTGTATCAGATGTAGTTTGAGCTACATAACTCTTTTTTTTATTATTGGCAAAAAAAGCAAGCAAATTCAAAAAACACAATGTGTTTGTTACAAATGATTCAAAAGTAATTTTGATCTAATCATGTACTATCTGCTAGAGTGGATCCCATGCTGTGATAACAATCATTGATTCAGGATAGAATTTCAAATTGATGCCTTGGTCAGTGAAAAATGAATCTTCCCACTGATACAGCACTAGTGATAAATCTGTATTGTCTTCTTCACACCTATTGCTTCTTATTTCTGACAAATCAGCAAAACAGTTTTGCTTTGTGAGACTAAAAAACAGCCAACAGTCTAACTACCAAGTTTATGGTTGAAAGTTGGCTTGATCCACTCTCATCTCTCTTTGTGGATGCTCTTGAGACCCTTGTTCTGTGACCTTGCATCCTCTAAGGCTTCACTGAAGCTGCTAGATGATGCCTCCCTCCCTTAAACATCAGTCAACCTGAGCCGACAACTGTCATATACCATACATGTTTGTTTTTTTTTTACTATTTTGAGAATCTCTTGTCACTCAGCAGACGCTCCCTCCCTTGAGTCATCAGCCTTCCGGTGCACTCGGTGATCGACTCGTCAGGGCTTCCTCACCAACAAGCGGCTCCCGGAGGAGAAGTAGGTGAGTTGAGTTGCATCTCCTTGCTAAAGAAAACAGGCAAAGCTAGCAGATGTTTGACAACTCGTACTACGTGCTGGGACCCTGTGTGTACTATTGATGACATTTGGTGCAGTTCTGAGCATTATTTTGGGCAAATGGTGGCGTTTTGGTTGCGGTCAGACAGTGGATCCGGACAGCGCCGTGTGTGGCGATATTGCGGTATTTGCTGAAGTTGGTGGATCTCGTGAATGTAGCGGCCGGGCAAATTGATCTCTCGAGGGGGGGTCTAACTCGGTGTTACGGTGTGTTTGACCATGGTTTACACTTACGCCGGAATTTCACTTTAAAAACATTAAATGACATGAAATACCACATCCAAAAGCATGAAGACAATCATGTTTTGATGTCATACAGTATGTGCCCCTCAACAGAAGGCTACCTTTGTTTTGCCCTTCAAGCCCCATACAGCGGGGTTTGATCTGGGGCCTGTAACACAACCTGCATATTAATATTATTTAATCCAACCATTTAACCAGAATGTCTCTCAGGCTAAGCCACAAGACTTAGTGCAGAGATCCATTGCTAACTGTCAAATGTTGTCTTTACCGGACATGCAACACTTCATTAGTGATATTCATTGAAGATTTATTGATGAATTAATGGCTGTCCAGGCAGTGATGTCTCTACTGGAAGGTGTTTCAAGCATGAGCCTATTTTTCCCACAGGGAGATCGACAGACACCTCAAGTCAGAGTATTAGCCTCTATATAATAGTAGGAAGACGCAGCGCATACAGTATATCACTGCATGCAGAGGTGTTTCTCCATTATCCTCCACAATTTCTTGTCCCAGTTGGATCAATCGTCCTCTAAATAGAGATCGTAATTCAGCTCAGGGTTGACAAAGTACCAAACTTGTCAAGGGCAAAAAATAGAGCTGTGCTGCTGTTCTCTCTCAAATGTTGTCTTTGATGTCTGTGCTTTTTTCTGGCATCACTCTGTAAATCATGTTTTTTGTTTTTTTTTGGGGTGGTGGGCTCTACTTCTGGGGTCTGATTTATTTTTGTGTGTGAATACTGGATGGGTTCTCACGCTGTCTTTCCCTCTTGATTGACTATTCAAACATTTACAGTGCACTTCGGGCGTGAGCCACCACACAAAATTGACCAATCACTTGGCATTCAGTGTACGATAACGGCTCAAGTTATCCTCCAGTGAATGGTAACTGCACGGCGATAAACAGACTTCTACTGCCAGTTCAATATGCTCACCAGCGATTTTGTCTTCGCACTCGTGGTAAAATTGACCATAAAATGGCATTTGGCACAACAGATGTTGCAAAGATAAAGGAAAACTAACGTACAGGGTATGTCACACGCTTCTGTGTCTTGCTTGAATCAGCAGTGTGTTGACAAAAATGTGCCATGCCTTTGTAAATATAAATGTCATCAGTGCTGTTACGATCCATTGCTATTCATGAGCAGGAGACGTTATAAGGTCACCTCTACGAAAAGGGCTAGATTCTCTAAAGGGGCTACTTCAACAATAGACTTGAGAGGCTCAGACTGCCATAGCCTCGCTCGTTGATTAGAAATCACATGTGCCTGCATTAATAAGAGACAACCTAATCTAGGTGTACTCATTCCAGTGGCTGAACAATGGACATGGCCTTTAATTAGAAAAGGAAGCGATCATGTCTAATGAAAATAAATAGTAATATAACAAAGGGCAGTGCAAGAGCTCAGTGCTCACAGCTGCAGCTGGAGTTCTTCTGTCGAGGGTTTTTGTGTTTTTCTCAGTGTCAGACATTTCACACAGCTCAAAGATATGCAGCTAAGATAGCTGTGATGCTACTGGCTGTTACAAGTTATATGTTGGTCTATATTGAAAGTGTTGGTGCCCTGGCTACACTCCTTTTTTTTTGGAGTCGAGCTGCTGGGGACATGAATCCCCCAAACATACAGTACAGTACAGGCCCAGGCGACTCAGAAAATGAACAAACACCATCAGTGTTGGTTTTATAGATGGTGTTGTAAGGGGCTACAGAACACAGAAGTATGGTAAAGATGTTTATTGGAAGCTACAGGGAGGATGGTGAGTGGGCTGCAGAAAGCAAGGGGGGTGGCTGAGAGAAGCAGGACAGTGCAAAGAAGACAGAGGAACAGGATGAGTTCTGTGGAAATGCCCAAACAAGAAAAGACTGACGAGGAGAACTGGTGACAAATTTGAAATTTGAGGTGTATTCACTCACCAGCTGCAGAGTTTACGATCATAGCAGAGTGGATGCAGCAGAGCCGAGCAGGTTGCAGCTGGTGAGGTTCTGATCTGACTCCAACACACCTGTGTCTCTCTCTGTCTCTCTCTCTCTCTAATGTGTTTTTTGTTACTGATTGCTTGCACATGTAAAAAGCAAGACATTGTGTAAAGATGCCATGCATTCTATTTTGTGGCCACAGTAATACCCCGTATACTTAGAACTCTCTCATTGTGAATGTGAGTGAAATGGAGGTTAGTGGAGTTCAGGAGAAAAATGAGACCACCAATTATCAAACCTTTATTTAACCAGATAAATCTTATTGAGATATACAGTAGAATCTCTTTTTCAAAAGCGACCTGAATTAAATAAGAATGTTTTGTTTGTTAGGCTTTCAAAAACACAACACAAACAACAAACAAACTGTGATTCTTGTGTATTTTTATTTGCTTATGTCACACTGTCTCTATGTTTTACAGGGTCTGCTATGCTGCAAGGATTTTTACGTCCAAGATTTCAGCTATGCGGAAAGAAAGCACACAAAGAATTCATACATTACTAGTGCATGGCAGTGGAGAGGGGAGAGGCCCTAATGGTGTGGAGCTGCAGCAGGTCTCCATATCAATCCTCTGAGATGCTTTCATGTTGTTTCTCACTGAGTTCCGTTGAAGTCGATTTCTCACACTATGTGGAAACAAAATGGGATACTAATATGTTTATGTTGAGTATGAACCACTAACAAAGCTCATCAAAACACAACTGATTTGACTTGTGCTATAAAGAGACAAAGGGGGAAAAAAACTCAATTAAGAGTTGCGTTCTGAAATTCTGAAAACATAATTTACAGCAGAACTAATTGGACTACCTTGACTGAGTTTATGGATATTCATTCGTGTCCCTTTTGGCTCATCTGTCATTTATGTCAACATTTGGGAGATCTGAGGCTCGGATGTATCGGAATGAAAAACAATCCCACATCTCTGATGGTCCCCAGAACAGAGATATAACAAATACCAGAATAATTAGACGATATTCTTTTGTTTGAAGGTTGCCGAACATTTCCATGACAATAGAAATGTAATTAGTAATAACACCTAGAAAGTTGAGGCTGTCACCGGGGTTGGAAACATTGTAATTTCCCTTCTTTCTTTTTTTTTAGCACCAGCGATTAGACAATTTGTGGCGTTGTAAGGCTCGCTGCGACTTTGAATGAGCCTTTATAGCTTTGTCGAATGAAATAATGTGAACCGCCTATCTGGGTATTTTTGTATGTGCTAGAATTATGGGTTTATTGAAGCCGTATAATTGCATTTTATTGTTTCTTTCTTTCACCTCTCCCTTCCTCTTGTGGCTCATACCCCATCCACCCTCAGAGGACAGTCCTTTTTATTTCTTTTTTACTTCTGTACAGTAAATTTGATCTCCTTTCATTATGCAAATCAATTTAATTTCAGCTAAAACCTGGAGAGAGCAAGTGAGAGAGACTTGGCGAGAGAGGAAGATGAATTAGAAAAAGATGAAAAGGAAATACAACAAAATGCATTCAGAATGAAGCACTAGATTCTCGCTGGATCTAATTTCAGTAGATTAAACCTTCCATTTTTCCCCTCTTCCCCGCTCGGCCTTTTTATCCATGAAGCATTCCGAGCTGATTTAGGTTGACACCTGTTTTGCCCTAAAACAATTGCACTCCTTGCCCAATGTCGGAGGGTGAGAGACAGATGGAGCTTTAGGATAAACTGTCTCAGTGATTACCCTCTCTGTCTTGTACAGTAAGTCAACATTATAAATCTCAGCGGAGACAGTGGAGCAGTATCAGCCAACTCTAAAAGCCAATTACTTTCTCAATGACCTGGCTCATGTAATATTTACAGCAATATAGTGGGTTCTATTTACTTCAAGTCTATGGGATTGTGATGTGGAAGTAATAAAATTATTATCTTACATTTTCAATGTTGCCGTGTATCTGGTGTGCGAGCTGCTGCAGCGTGACAAGAAACATTTACACAGCAGCACAATGATCAAAGGTGAATTTTTATTTTAAATATGATTTTTTTTTCTTTTCTTTTCTCTCCCCCCCCTTTTTTTTTGAAGTTTGTTTTTCCAATTTCACACTGAGGATTTTCTGAAAAGATTTTTTTTATTTTATTTTGTGAATTTGCTTTGATGTTCATTTAATGCAGAACACACAAGCTCACACAGTCTGGCATGTTTTCCTCTAAATTGCTGCTCTTTTTCCTCCCACACCCTTGACAAATTTAATTACTATTACCAAAGAGTTCACAATCAAGCAGTTTGCTAAGTGATGTGAAGGCAACAGGACAGACCCCATAGTGAGAGGGTTGCAGCTCCTCTCCACAAGGAGCCATTCGATGAAAATGTACATGCTTTAATGTGTTTGTGTGTGCATGTTCAAGTATACGTGTGTGTGTGTTAAGTGTGTCTGCATGGGGCCAGGAAGACGCTGGGGTGTACACAAGCTGTCTCAGCTGTGGCCAGTCCCTGCCCACGCACACTAAGTACTTGGCCCAACACACACACACACACATATAAACACACAAACATGCACTGATAGAGACAATGAATGCCATTGGCAAGGTTATTACTCTGTCTCATGTGTCCCTACGACCCTCCCTCCTCCTCTCTTCTCAACTTTTTGATCTATTCTCTCTTTTGTATGAAAAATAATGAGGACGTCATTGCAGATACATCAAATAGGCCCAACGTCATCTGCACTGATGTGGGAGGATTTGTATTTTTTGTGCATAGATTAATAAAATAAACAGGGTAGATGTGCACTATATCTGACATTTGACATTCATTCATTTGTCTGCATCTAAGGCATCTTCATCAAACACAACACCGCACAAAGCAGCAATGTTTTAATGCTGCCAGAATGAGATTCACAAATGTATGTGTAGGACAATTGTAACAGATGAATCTGGATTGTCTGCGGCGGCTCCTATTATCTCCTCTTTTTTTCCCCCAGAGTCACCTTTATGCCGATTAAAATGCTATTTGACCTGTAAAATATCAAATGGTTTGTCGCCAGGACATATTGTACATGAAATGTGTTTATGGTATTTGTGGCCTCAGTTTCAGCCAAGAACAAACACTGCCAACTCCTATTTCTTGGCTTTCACTTGACAAGCTTTTCTGCTCAAGGCTTTTAAGTCATTTTTCCCCAAAAAAAAGGAAAAGAAAAAAAAATGTTGTGCCTCCTGTTAGAGTGGGCTCTATGGATCAGATGTGTACTTCAAATCTTGTTTTTGCTGCTATTTTGACCTTGTTTGACTTACTATATATATATGGTCTGATCAAGCTGCAGGGCCAGCTGCAGACTGCAATGAAGATGCAGAAAACAGTGAGACAATAGTAACAGTATGTTTTTCATGCACATATGGACAAAAATCTAACTTCAAACTGATTCCAAATGTATAATGTAAGTGCTAAAGTTGATGATATTGTATTACCTAGATGATTACAGTATTACATTTTTACTTGGTATCTATTAAAGGGACAACGAGGAGTTTCTCTATCAGCAGAACGAAAAATTCCGCGACAATAAAAAAGTCTCATATTAATGTGGATGAATCTACGTTACCCACACTTGTTAATGGGCCCATTTTCGATAAATACTGTATATTGTTTTGTCTCTATCTTTATTTTGTTATTATTAGTGGTGGCGGAAATGCTGGTCGAGCCGACCAGCGTTTCCTTACTTTCGGTTTCGCGGCGAGTCATGAGAATAACGCCGGCCGCCGAACCATTTATGGTCGGGACTACGACGGTATCTCATCGTCTTCCAACCTCTGACTTTAATTGTTGATGAATGAAAACATGAGTCTGTCTTGCGCCGGTCAAAGAATTTCACGGTGCGCGCGGAGGCTCATAAATGTAGTGTGAAAACGCTTCGCTTTTCCAAAACTCCTCGTTGTCCCTTTAAGGTAATTAATATTATCAGCATCTGCAAGAATAGACACACTGGCCTATAGACTTAAATGGTAAACTAAAACCAGATCAGGATGATTAAAATCCTTGTTATTACTAGAACAGAAACTAAGTGTGTGTGTGGCATTTAATAATTTAAAGGTGCCATATGTAAGAATGTGGCCAAAAACGGTTACTGCAGTCAAATTCAAAACACAGCGATCTCGTTTTTTCTCCCAGCCGTAGCTGCAGCTCAGTGGAAGCGACCGGAGGCTGAAATGCCACTGACGCCGCCGTGACTGGGAGAGAGGGCTAGGTGGCGCAACATGTAAACACGTAAATTCAAAACATAAACATGATTTGCAGTCTGCAAAAAAAGATTTTTAATGCGAATACTCTGGCTGTACTATTGTTGTTGGTGAGTTCATCATGTTATATGAACATTATTCCTGAGTCTCTGTGACATATTAGGAGGATTTTACAGCCAGTTACTTTAGATTTCTTACATACTGTACCTTTAAACATTATATAGATTTATTATGTGACTAAATATCTCAAATGTGGATTTAAAAACACATCTTTATTTATTTATTTATTTATTTGTTACCTGAACATGAATAGTTGTGCTACACTGACCTTGGGACTTTTAAGCTCTCTACAGAATTATAAATGAGAATCTTCAGTCCGCTGGGCTATTTATTGTGTTTCCATCACACGGTCATCAGCTTGAGAACAAAGTTGTTGTGATTGGATTTTCTGAATCATCAGTGTAGTTGGTACTGTTGATGGAAATGTCAGTGCCATTTAAATCAATGCAATTAATTCTAGTTCCACCCAAGAATGAATATGTGTTTGTCAACCACAGAAAATATCATAGTATCAATTTATTGATTGATGATATTGTATTCCAAGTCCCTCGACGTTGTGGTGCCCCATCACCTATCAAATGTGGACATATTGAGTATGGTATGTATGCTAGCATTACATCATCCAAAGCAGTGTAGTGCTGCAGCTGTGTGTGTCTCTTTCTCAGTACAGTATGTAACTTCCGACACTATGGGTCTTTCAATCAAAACAATAGGTATCATAACAAACAGAGCAGGTGATCTAAACTGGTATGAAGCAGTCAGGTGATATAGGACAGGAAGTCTCCAACAGCTGAGAGAGGAGCTGTACAACATTTTTCCTTTTTTATTTTCTACGATAACTTAAGATCCAGATGTGCAATCATTAAAATCCTTCTAGTTAAAATAAATAGTTGAAAAAATATGTAAGATGTGGATGTGTTTAACAAATTGTCAGTTTAGACAATAGTTAAATAATTCTGGCAGACAACGCTCATGCATATTTTATAACTTGAAGAAGTGAATAATAATAATAATATACAACATACTGTAACTTTAACCAGGCCCCTTCAGAGCAGGCTCAAGACCAGGCTTTAACTAATATTTCTTAGACTACTGATGTTTTAGTGTATTTAAGTGTTAAATGTCACTCTTAGTTTTTATATCAATGTTTTAATGCCATTCTTAGTCTTATGATATATTAAATGCCATCCCGGACAAACCATGTAAAGCACTTTATGCTGCTCACTTGTATGAAAAGTGCTTATAAATAAAGATTGATTTGATTTGATTCAGTTTATTAACAGGTAGTAATAAACATCCGTCATTCTCTGTTTCTCAACAACTAATGTTTTCATAAACTGCATTTATCATGAAAAATGGCTCAGCCAAGTTGCTCACTCAGGATGGTGCGGTGAAGAATGATGATCATTATAAGCAGTCCTCCTTGAGAACATCTGCACGCCACCTAAACACGATGCTGATGTCAACAAAACGACGCAGACTCTGGTGAAAACGAGGACACTTTCAACAGCCTACTTTTCCTCATACAGCTGGCTGTGGATGGCCAACAGGTGGACCCAAGGGTGCAATTTCCCTTTCAACTTTGGTGGAGACATCTGCTTGGGGCTGCTCACTGCTGCTACAATTACAGTCTTCACAAGAGCAATGTGTTCTTAATGGAACACTATTAACATGCATAATACACTCCACATACTTATAAGCCATTTCATTAACCCTGTCAACATGAGATTCTGGCATGAACTGTGTGTAGTGAGGGGGAAATGATGGTTGCAATTCACATTTACATTTATATGCAAAGATTAATGAATGGAGAAATTCCTGGGACATGTGTAGCCAGTAAAACACATGCATATAAATACTTGTCTGTAATTAATAAATAATTAAATATAGGGGTCGTTAAAAGAGCATGGATAAATGTCACATTTAGTTCACAGATAAGATTATTCCAAATTCATATTTAATTTAATTGTAGCCTATTTCTTGCCAATTAACTTAAATTAAATTAAATTTCTCTTTCTTTGTCGTCCATGGTGCCGAATCTCCGAGACCCTGACGTAATGTTGATGTGAAGTTGAACTCTGTATTGGGTTTTATTTTGAAAGGGGGCGGAAGTGTTTTACTTTGTAACTGTGTCGGACTTCCTGTCTGGTGCGCTCTTGCTCTGTCGAGCTTGACGCGATTTAGCAACGGCTCCGTCAAAAATGGAACTGCTACTTGATAGACAGCGCTGCTGTGCGGAGAGCCGCGGCGCGCCCGGTGGAAATATAGGCTGTTGATTATGTGGCAGCGTTTAGCTCCGGTGACCGCGGCGCTGACGGTCCGGTGGAAGTCGGGTAGCCTGCCATGTGTTTTGTAAACTGGATCACGTGCATGGACACGCAGGGAGCGCGAGAGGGACAAACAGGAAGAGGAAAAGCTTGGGGCCTGGCGGGATTCAGAAGTTGTGGAGAAAAGTTCGTATTTTATGTGTTTCTTAGATTGTGGGATAGATAATCTACAACAGGAGGACACGCTGTTGTGAGAAAGTTTGCTGCGTTGTTACCGATAGCAGCAGGAACTAGCTGTGGGCTGATGCAAGCCAGCTCAGCTCGACCTGCGGCTTCGCCTGGTCCGTGCGACCAGGAGACACGAGACAACAGGTCCAGACAGGTCTGAGCTACCTGAGGATGATGAGAGTTTCTATGGCTAAGCTGCTGGAGAAGATGCTCAAGTTCTGCTTCTGCTCTTGGACCGAGGGCCATGAGGTTG
This sequence comes from Trachurus japonicus, assembly GCF_045865225.1. Lineage (NCBI taxonomy): Eukaryota > Metazoa > Chordata > Actinopteri > Carangiformes > Carangidae > Trachurus > Trachurus japonicus. Next base: position 35,110,655 of record NC_140911.1, read on the forward strand.
TCACCTTCCCTGTTGGACCACACAGCTGAAGAAAAAAAGGTAGAGCCCTGTTTTTTTGGTTGTGTGTTTGTTATCGTAGCCTATGAATCACAAAGGAGCACACAGTTTGCATCTCTTTATTTGTATAAATTTGGTTTGCTGCCTTACTGTGCTTTTATTATCAAGGTGGTTTGAGTGAGAATTAAGATGTCAGTTCAACTGTGGAACAAATATAAGTGAGAATCTGTGTCACTGAAGCAAAGAGACTGAACACCTAGTTAGCATACATAGTGTACCGATCCAATCCATATACTGTATCACACACACAGACACATACGGTATTATAGTAGCCTATAACAGAATGACACAACGTGTCAATAGCACATTCAAAAAATGAATTGACTGTCATACAGTGGCCTCATAGCCTAGTATTTTTCACACTGGGTTTTCTAGAGCGACCCAAGATAGTTAACATGTAGCTGGACATTTAGGGTTGATTGATTAAGAAATCAGGACCCTTCTACTGGACTTGTAGTCAAGACCACCTAACTGAGACCAATACCAAGACCAGAGAGTATCAAGACCAAGACCAAGACTAGTTCAGCTCAAGACCGAGACCAAAAAAAAAGAAGAAAAACTAGTTAGGCCTACACCATATTTTGCTATTTTGCTTGAGTTGTAGAGCATAAGCACCATACTGGGTTCAGCTGCTTAGTGAGAGTGTATTATTTCAGCTACAGGCACAACAATACAGAGACAGTGCATGTCTTGTGTGTGAACTCACTATAAATGTTTTCATCAATTGGCTGAGATCAAATATTTGTGGCAATTGCATGACCGCTATTTCTACACTATTATATTATTACTAGAGGATTGACTCTTGAGTGCTGTTAAGGACTGACATGACTATTAACTAGTCCCAAAGTCATCTAACAAAATAACAAGCCTCCAACACCACCCTGCACCTCAAACAAAGTCTAATGAATGGGAAATATGTTACTGATTTAAATTGCACTTAATTTGTAGATGAAACGTGACATCATATTAAAGATACACAATTATCAACTTGCAATGGCATTATTTCCCAGTAGCCAAATTACACTAATATCAGCATAACTGAAATGGCATAGACCTAATGCTTAACTCATTCATTTCCCTCAGTGTACAGCTAGTGCCAGCACTTTTGAGGATTTATACTACTTTTATTTTATATGTCGGGTCTCTGACTGTAGCGGGGACTGTGAGACTGACCACCGCTGAGTGCTTTGGCAAGGGGGGGGGGCAGGGCTGCTCGTTGAAGATAGCGGTGATGCGTGCTTTCACGTCTGAGTCTCCAAAACAGAAACGTTTGTAACAACACCAGAAAAAAGTCACTAGTCACTAGTCACTTCTGGCTGTCCATTCACGGCCGTTCGGTCCGTTCTTGTCCGGTGTACGGAGCATAAGCCGCGGTCTGCTGCTACAGTCTGGGATGGGTTGGAGGAGTTTGTTGTGGTCACTGATGATCACGTGATGCGTGATTACATGGCGAGCGCTAACGCATCTGTGTCACAAAATGCATGTGATTGCTACCACTTGAAGTCGGCGTATAAATAATGATAAAAAAAACAGCGTGCCTGCCTGAATATTAAATCACTTCGAGACCGCTCTGCCATTCCGAGACATTGCGAGACCGAGAGACCCGAGACTGAGACCAAAGACTGTCAAGGCCGTGACAAGACCAAGACCACAAAAAAGTCCGGTCTCGAGAACTACAAGTCTACCTTCTACATACTTGAGGCTAGACAGGCTTCTCATGTGCATGTTTAAACCTGCAGCTGCTGTGATGTTGCTTGGTCCTTAAATTTATGAACTCCATTTGAGTCTTATTGAATGATACCAGCTCTCACAGATAATGAAGTCCAGATAAGATTATTCACTTAATTAATAAATGTCAGGTCATCATATTTTTAATTAAAGTTCATCAGTAGTCTGACCAAACCACTGCGAAGTGTCTGTGTTCCTGTGCCTCTCTTCCTGTGCAGTGCTTTAAAGTTGGTGGGACTGTCACCTGGCCACTGCTGCTGACTGTTTGCAGAAGTGGTTTATTTGAAACAACCTGTTGTGGGCTATTCCCAAGTTTTTTTTTCATAATATGACATCTATGGCCTCCAGCCACATTGATTGGCAAGCACATGTTGCCACTTGCAAACCTTTTTTGCTTTGTCAAACTCAGCTCTTTACCAGGCCAGCATCCTGCTCTCAACACTCGGGCCTGGAAGTGTCTGAAGAGCCCTGAGAGAAGCTGCCTGCCATTCGTATCACTGCCTTGTGCACAGAGATGACAGAGTACTGGCAGCACCATGAAAATAGTACTTCAGTGAAAGGGTAAATGCCCAGTCGGATTTTGGCTGTCTGAACCGTGCTGGTGTTTCCCCCACAGCCTTCCTCAAACAGGATGATGCTTCACTGTCTTGCTGGCGCAGACAGTGCTGTGGTGATAGGTCCCACAGAGTTCGCGGCACTCAGCACTTGAGCTTTGGCCAGTGGGATCGAGGGGTCTAAGAGACACAGCTTAATAACCGTTCGTTATTTCTGGAGGGTAAAGAACAAAGAAATTGTTTGGCAGAATTTTACCTTCAGCTGTTAAGGGAGGTCTCTCCATGCATCAAGGTCTGCCTGCTGTCTGGAGAATGTCTCAACAAAGAATCACCATGTGAGTTGTAATGCGCCTCACTTTTACAAATGCAGATTGAACAGCGGTAGGTTATTTCTGCTGTTTAACACTGGCTGTGTAGTCTACTCTGCATTGCTTCAACTTTTTTCCCTCCTTACTTTGTCATTATTGTGCCCCGATCCGAGTTCACCGTAGTACGTGAGTTTATCTGCTGGACTATTTGTTGGTCATGAGCAGTAACTCTCTGGAGTCTCTGCTGGCAGTTGCTTGGCAACAGGTACCAGCCAAGAAGCGGCAAATTGTGCTCCAATTGTGCTTAAACTATCAGTTTTGTATCAGATCACACAGGTTATGACATGTTTAGTAGATCAGGTTGATTGATACCTGTATGAATGGACAAAACCTTAGTTACCTACTTCCAGTCTTTATGCTGAGCTAACGTGCTACTGGTTGTTGGCTTATATTTAATGTAAATTTCTTCACCCAGCCAATAATCCAAGAAATGTTGAGCCGTAGCTTTAGAGCTTGTTTCTTCTGTGAAATGAAGAAGAAAATAACTTTGCCTGTTTCCGTCTCAGTTGCTGTTGAAATGAAAGAGAACATTTGCACAAAGTTGAAACTTTTTTTCAATGTTGAAATCTTGGATGCTGGTGCCATCCTGCATAATGATATTCAGTTTAGTGACTGGTGTCCTGTGGCTTCTCCCGTCACTGTGAGGCTGTTGTCAATCTTTCACTCACTTTAATACATTTAGTATCACAGTCCAGACATGGCTCCATTCCCAGTGATTGCAGTTTTCTGATACAAATTCATCCTTGGCTTTGTATCATTCATAGAAGTTGATTCTTGAAGCTTCACCAGAACTATTTGCGTATTTTGCTTGTTTTTTTCTGAATGATTGGCCGCATGGACTTGTGTGCACACCATTGTTGGGTATTTGAAAAAAAAAAAAAAAAAGAGGTAAAAGGGCCTCTGGGAGGTCATTTGACACCCAGTAACACACCACCACTGTTTAAAAACAATTATTTGATTTTAATATTCAAAAATTTGTTTTTTCAAACAATAATATTTGGTTCATTGGGATACAACACACAAACAAAATTTGCAATCTAATGCATGTTGATTTTATGGACACTGTGGGAATTCCTCTCATTAGGTAAGAATCATAACAGATTTAAATTTGTATATACTTTTTCTAAGACACATTTTCTCTGTAAAATAAAAAATCCTCTGTGGGATCAAAAGCACTCATGCCCCTGCAGTTTACTCTTAAATCTTGTATAAATTCAACAAGGCGTTTTCTTTATACACACAGCCAGCATACAGTCTTTGCCCTTTGCTGACTAAGCTGGTAGTGCAGGAAAGTAGATATGCCACACAATTAATTAGAAGTGTTTGTACATCATTAATTTTTATTAAAGCTAGCTCCAAGTGTGAGTGAGATCATTCTCCCAGTGTACTGATAAAACAGATAAACAGATCATTAGTCTTCTCTATGTCCAAAGAGGAAAAAAAGTATGGTTGCAAAGAAAATGAATAAAACTGAAATAATGAACCCTGACTCAGAGTGGACCTCTTAGCACAGGCAATCAATAATATCCTTGTCAAAGCAGAGGGGTTAGTTTAATTATGGACAAGTACCAATCATTACCATAAACTGCGTGGTTCATTAGCAAGTATCCTCCACATCATTTCATTAATTTAAAATGCCCCTATTAGTTCATGTCTAGTGTGGGGATGCACATATGTCTTGCTGGAGAGATGCGTGGCCACAGTTAACCATGCCTCTGTTTGTGTGATATCAAGTCTGTGGCATTTGATTTTCAGTCTAAAACACTCCGAGCCTTGTAAATATTACTTATAATTATGGCCTCTATAGATGACTGACCACTTACACACTGACAATACATCACAAGTTTACTACTGTTCTCATAAACTGAAAGAGAAGCTGTTGCTTTATAATGTAAATTGATTTCTTTATGGTGTGCTGATGGATCATCTGCTGCAGAGCAGGAATTCATTGCAGTGTGACATCCAAGGTATGGCCAAGATTAAATCCTTTGAGTAATTACACTCCAACCACTGTTTCATGAAATACTGCCAAATTCATCTTTTACCATAACAGAGGCATAGAAATGTACCTCAAGCATTCAGAATCACCATTTTTGTATTTGTATTCACGGCAGCCGGTAATTCCGATAAGTGCAAATAAGTGCAATTAACAAAGCACGGTAATTGCCTCACATCTCTTATTCCCCCCTTTCCCCTTCTCTGTTTTTCTTTCTTTCTCTCTCTCTCTCTCTCTGTCCTAATGAGCTTCTCATTTTGGTAGACAGATCTCCTGCAGATGAGAATCTAGGACCAGGGCGACAGCAGAAATAAATAATAGTCATTAGAGCATGTTCAACCAACGCAGCACAGGGAAGTAACTTGCTCATTTCCTGCTTACGCGAAGCCTTCATGCCTCCCTTGCTCCTATGCTTTTTCCCCCCCCAATGAGATTTATAGATGAGTAAAAATAGGGTTGTGAATCTGATTTATCACAACAAAGCTCTTTGGCTGGATCTCTCTGCCATCGTACCCATGGTCCTCTCTGGAGAGCTTCACCTGGCATCCAGCCACCATCCACTTCATGCCCCCCTCCACCCCCCCGCTCTGTGTTTTTATGGTTCTGTGGCGCAGAGCTAATTTCAGTCAATTTTTGAAAAGCACTCTGTTATGCTGTGAAATGGGTCTCCAAAGGGGTCATAAGAGATGAAGTTTCTGGTTGATGCGATGTTATGTTACAGCATTTTTTTGAAATTTACCGTATGTGTCAACAAGTATTCGAGGCTTCCAATTTTTACAATGTCAACAAAACAAGATTTCACATTGTGCCGCTTCCCACAGTCATCAGTGAAGTATAATAAAGCATGAACTGCTGTAGGATGCTACTGATTGAACCTTTTTTTAAAGAAACCATGGATACATCCACGCACCACTATTCAGTGGATTGATTGGATAATTTTGCTGTAAATGTGAAAATTACCATTGATTGATGGTGCTGGTAATGTACGTAACACAGTGGAGACAGAGAAGAGTATACAGCTCATCTCAATTACTTTGACACAAATTATGGTTTTTAACAAAGTAACTCATGACATTTGAAGAGATTGAGAAATACAGAACCATTCTTTCAGATCCTATTGTGCTAGTCACAATCAATTCTGTCAAATTACCACTAATTCCTTCTGTAGCCTCAAAATTAATGTAAATAGAGTACCAAAATCATGCATTATGCCAAGGAGTGTCAAAGAAAATAAAGCCATGCCTCCTGAGAGACATGTGGCTTAAGGCCCCTCCATGCCTCTCATAGCTGCTGGCATGAGATGAGGAACAGCATCTCACACATTCACAGTGGCATAATTACACCATGTGTGCAAGCCTGATGAGTGTCTCTCAGAATCTGAAACATCACTGCACTGTGGATGTGCCAAACGCACACATGGCTGATTGTTGGTGAGCGATGAGCGTGAGCTACACTCAGCCTCTGCTACTAACACAACAGCCAAAGGAAGCATTAGAAACAGGGTTTACACAATATGTATTGTTTTGTTGTTTTTTATGCCCATATTTGTACATGTTGGATAATGAATTAGTGTCTGTAGCTTGCAGAGCTAACCTCCACACTGCGCAATCACTGTCCCTGAAAGCACAAGTAACAAATGCAAAAGCATGTGTCTATGTAGGTGTGAGATGAATGATGTGCGCACATGTGGAGATTCAACTTTCAGGCCTTACTGTCACTTCCTCCCAGGTCTGGCTCCAGCTGTGATAGTTTTCCCCCCTTGTTTAATAGGGGAGAATACACATGTTGGAGGTGATTTTTCTCAAAGGCCTTTTACTTATTACACCATCTGCCACGGCAAGAAAATTTGAGAGCTTTGAGAGGAGCAAGGAGAACAGGAGGCACACAAAGCAGTATGTTGTGTGTATGTATTGTGTTATGCTGTGGGTTTGTTGTAAATTAATGGTGATTACAGACTGCTATTGTCTCAAAATGAATATCATAATGACGTGAAACACATTCATCACCACTCTATGTTTTCAGAACTGAACTGAAAACAGTTTTTCCACAGTCTCACTCTTCCCATTTTAACACTCTGTTTTGAGTAATTGTTTGGTTAATATGGGGCTTGAAAAGGACAAGCTTGTATGTCACTACATAACAAGCCATGTGCACAGTAGCCTACTCCAGGCACATATGACCCAAGAGAGTGCAGCAAGGATGAATGACTGTGATAATGCAGCTGGTCTCCCGGCAACACGGAGGCAGTTCTTTTGACTAGATAGAAGCCAAGGGATGAAAAGTATATTAAGTAAATTAATTGAAAAGACCCCTAAAAAAAGAGAGGATTGAGAGATATGTTGCAGGGCCTCCTGTGGGGAGGTGTATCGAGAAAACAAGGATGAGAAAAACTAATTTTCTCTCAATTATGTATCAAGCTATTGTTCCGAGGACAGTTTCATATATAACATCGGAAGCTGGGGACTTACTTGTACGTGGAATCTCTTCAAATTAGATCTGTTTTGTTTTCTGACAGAGTTATTCTACTTATCCATTACTGAAAACAGTATCTTTTCATATTTGTTTTTATTTCTTTACAAACAAATGAGTCACAAATATTCAGCCGCAAATATTTAATTAATGACAGTTAATGTTGCATAAAAACGACTCATTTTATTTATAATCTACAATAAACAAAAAGTTAACTGGATTTAAACTCAACTGAATACATAAAAAATGCTGGGTTTCGTTCCTACAATTAATTAGGGTACAGGTCGCAGTAAACTAGTAATCAGCAATCAATAATTTAGCCTCACCACCAAGGATTTTTAGACCTTAATAAATGCACATGCACGGCCCATTATCTTTCTACTCTTTCCAATATTTCAAGCAAAATTAAACTATAAGGTTGCCACTATTATTTGAGACTCCAGCAAGAATAATTGCATTAAATGAATTATTGTGTAAGAGAGTGTCCCTCTGCAATCTTGTGTGCATGCCTCAAGTCCCCATTTACTTGAAATTGGCTTATTAATAATTAAAAGAATGATTTGTGGCATGTTGAGTATTGTGGGCAAATGTCTAATGGACCAGGCCAGTCCTATCAAAATAAACTTAGCCTCTGTTGAATATGGAGGTGGCAGCAGTAATGGCGAAAGTGAACAAAAATGAAACTTTGACAGTAATCACAGGAGTAGAAGTCATCAGGTCAAAGCACAATTTGAAAGCATAACTTTTAGTGAGACACTTCCTGTCTCAAGGTGAATAAAAACAGGCTGTTCTTGTACGAAGCTCCTTCATTATGGCCACTTTTCTCCCATTAGGTTTGTGACTTTCTTTTGCACGTATCCTTGCACTCTGTTATTTGTTTGGAGCCTTTGCATTACTTTTACGGACACTGCTTTGATCGATTGATGGGATTTGGGTTGTGGTACACTCATACTCCTTTGTGATGCAGTGTATTGCACAGTGGCAAAGAAAAGTGACTCTTTTACTTTTGAAAGAAAAGTGTATTTTAAAGATAAAAGTACTTAAATGTGTAGTGTGTCCATGGACGTCGGAACCTCTTTACGCACGCACAGCCATTGCGCATCACTGAAACAACTGAAGCTATAGACCACACTGCCAGATGCAGCATACATTCAGACAGGACTAAACCCCACTCAGCTTTAAGTGTTATAAACAATGCCACGGCGGGCAAAACACATTAAAAGAGGCTCAGCGTTACCTTTAGAAGAGTTGTATGCGGCGAGTGTGTGGCCATTAAAGAACAGCGTCTTTCCACTGGGTTGGACATTTTCGGGTCCAGTCTCTCTCAAAGGCCAGCTGAAGCACCTGGACTTTTCTTTTATGAAGCAGTGCACATCTGTGGTCCGAAAACACCCAAAACGGATCTTTTCTGAAACGATGATGTCATAACCCACCCACGTCACACTGAGCTGTCAGATGCAGCCTGACTCCACTATGCCAGATGCCAGGCTGCTGTATGGAGCCAGGCAGGCTGCATATCACCTCAAAAGCAGAGATCTGCATTATATGAGATAAGTGTAAGTCAGACAAAACTATGCAGGATATTTACCTTATGTTTTATGTTTACCATCATTAAACAGCTTGGGACTAATTGGTGATGTTAGATAAATGACCTGTAACTTGTTACCATTGTAAATGGTGAGCAAAACAGCGGCGAAGTGACCAGACTTGGAGATTGGCTAAATGATGCAATTTATAAATCGATAAAAGTCGTATCAACATTACATCTGAAATGAATTATTTCACTCATAAGCCAAGTAATAAGTGGGATAATGTAGAGTTAGTCTGTTCTTATGGAGAAATAAAGACTGACAGTGCGTTCACACCGGGCGTGAGGCGAATTTTTCGTGCGATAAGATTACATACAAAGTCAATGTAAAGACGCAAATTTGTGCCGGTGGCGCAAATGAAGCGAACATGTGAAATTCGCCTGTTCGTGCAAGTTCAAAATATTTAACTCAAGCGAAATATTCGCGTGAATGCCGCGAGTAAAAACAAATATTCCAGCGGGCAAACTCCAGCGAGTAGCGAGGCGAATATTTTACTTGCGCCCGGTGTGAACGCACTGAGACATCCTTCATCGTAGCCAATACATTATATAATCGTAGCTGTGCCTCGGTCCCCAGTAGGTCCTCAAGATGACGCTGCATGATTTGGCAGTTTGACTGACAGACAGGCCGTCCAACCAAAGTTCACTGAGACTAATTTGATTGGTAGGACAAATTGGCCCCTGCTCCTACACAGATGACCAAATTTCGTCATTGATATGTCAAATCACATATGTCATCGATTACTATCTAATACTCAGATTTTTATAATTTTGCCCAAATTTTGCCAAAAATGAGCCGCCCGGGATGGTACCTTTAATTAGGGCTTTGACATTTGCCCAAAAAATCATATTCAAACCTTGTTTGTTTATTAATATTATATTTGAATATATTCAAATGTTTATTGATAATATTTTGATCATTAATGCCTCCAGTAAGACCTATATTGGTATCAAAAGAAGTACCACACATTGCTCCATAAATTTTCCGGCGTGTAGTGTTTCCTCTAGGATTTAAAAAACAAACAAACTATGTTTTCAGGCAAACACATTTACCAAAAATATTGCTTATTACAGGTTTGAATATTTAGAGCTGCCCCATATTTGTTTGAATATCTTTTTTTTTTATATTCGAATTATGTTCGAAAAACGAAGTTCGATGTCAAAGCCTTATCTTTAATCGATATAACATCTCATCAAACCCTCTCCTCCATCGCCTTTGTTTATAAGATACTGACAGACTCCTGTAACACTCTCTATACTTTCTCATTTTCTCTCTTGAACAGCCATCTGACTTGAATCTCATTAAAGCAACGGCAGCGCAGGACAGAGAGGGCGAAATATCAGCAGTGAGCTCTATTATTATAATTTTTCAATCACTTGTGAAGATTGATATGTTGGTGGGGAAAGCTGTCCCCCCCCCCCCCCTCTCCCCTCCCGGCCTGACTGACTCCTTGGGCCCATGAAGAGGCTGGGTGGCCCCTCATTAAGCACATTCTGGATTACTGCTCCTAGCCAGGGCTATTTCCAACAACATGCTAGTGCATTGTAATGAGCCTCTCTGTGTGCTGCGCAAATACACTCAATCTCCCACTTTAATCACCGAGGAGGAGATAGGCTACTCCTCGAGCCCTTAACAGGAGCAGTGAAAGGAAAGGGGGATTTGCAAGTTCCTCCACACTCTTGATGACATATAATCTCCTTGGGAGATGAGTGTTCTGTCTCAGAGCTCTGATTGACATGTCTAGCATTATGATGGAGTGAATTAGGAGCAAAAGCTTGAAGAAATGCCACAGCTAGGAAAGAGGAGGCTGAAATGGTTCAGCATGAGCAGTGATCTTTTATCTGCCTGGTCATTCGGTTGGTCATGTAGCTACAGATCATCTGTATGTCAAACAGCTTATGGGGAGATTCAGTATGTCATGTACACTTTATATGGCGTGTCATCTCCGCATTCCACTTGATTACATTCAGGAAATTACATTCATGGCTTAGAAGAAGCAGAATTTCTCTCTTCAAAAGCTTCGCCAATGATGGTTTATGATAATAAACTTTATTCATAAAGCACAGTATAGTAGAAGCGCTTCCAGCACAGAGATACAGACAGCGTACAGCAAAGACAAAACGAGCTGCAGTTAATCCTCATAATTCCTCCAGCTTGACTCTTGGTTGAATCACAAATGCAGCGCACAAGTGTTCAGCAACCAAAAAGTGTGGATTTGAAAATCCAGGAGTGTAGTCTAATTAAAGAAACATCCTTCAGGCACAGTGTCCAAAGGCTGTCATGAGATGAGCATTGAGTGCTACCTGAACAAATTGCCCAATAAAAGCACTCCAGCAGTCGGTATGTTACTCACTGCCAAGATTAGGCAAATTTTCCAGTCGACAGATCAAGTGACAATACTAGGCGCAATCACAGTGCTTGGTAGAGTTGGTACATGCAGTATGGTAGGTAAAAAAGGCAATAATATTATTTCATACTAGTATTTCTATGACTACTCTTACTGACAGCAAGAAACACAAAGCAGAGGGAAAGAAAAGGTTTCCATCCCTTCTTTTTCATGCACATAGAGCAGAAAAAGTGATGGAAATTTTGAAAAATAAAATCTTAAGTTATTACATGATTTATATATTTTCTCCCACCTTCAACCCACGGTACCTTCAGCTTCTAGTTTTGAAAAAGCATTCTCAGTGGCAGCACAACAAGAAAAATAAAGAACACGCAGGCACTGTCAGGAAGGCCGTCATACATGGATCTGCTGCAAAAGAGGAAAGATATTTCTCAATTTAACTGCATGAAAACAGTTCTGTTGAGAAGGGTGAGGGAAGATGAAATTCTGTTTAGGGCTCTAAAACGTCTTGGGCTGGCTCTAAGGGGTTGTTTATTAAAAGATCTTTCTTCTATACATTATTGACAATACCCTTTAGGCTACAAGGCTACAATAGCTAATTTCCTGAAGGAAAACACACTTATTAGTTAAGCAGTTTTCATGAGGCACCAGGGCAGCTTTTGCCATGAGATATAATGTAAAACACTGACGGAGAGGATCTATGGAGAGCTCCTGGCTCCTAGGACTTCATTGAAATAGAAATAGTCCTTTGAAATTCCTCTACAAAAGAATATATTTCTCTTTGAACTGCTAATGTCTAGAATTTTGACAGTGACTGCATCAGAAACAATGCAGTTCTATTGGACTTTTGTTTGTTTTAAGGGGTCAGACAAGAAGGAGAAAACACCTGCTCTAGGCATGTATTGTGATCAAGGACCTGTTGCTGTCTCTGGGAGGCAGCAGTGACTGATGTCTGAGTATGTACAGCAATATGCAAAGAGAGCTTCCTGCTCGTGTGAACCTCTGACAGTTCATTCAAGTGGCAGAGCCGTACAGCAGTCTCTGGTGTGGTCATTTTTCATACTACTGATACATCTGTGGTGATGCAAGATGATGGCCCCATAACTCTGGCCTCAGTGGCACAATGTTTGGTGGAATAATTCATAGCATCATAAATATGTGGCTGGATATAGAGAAGGAAGAGTTATTGTAGTTTTATTAAAACAGTAAATCCAACAACTTGGTTATGCTTGGGGGGAGGAGGGGGGGTGAACATGTTCATGTCCATTGCCCATTTGCTCTTCAGTTGATGGCAACATTTGAGTTCATTTACAGCTTGTTATGATACGGCTGAGGGGTGTGGGGTCTGTGTGTTGAGAGGGGGCCAATATAATCTGTCTTTCAAACAGGGACTGACGTGGGGGGAAGAGGAGAGCAAACAGAAGCAGGTATGCAGCCTGCCTAACGGGTGGCTGTATTACATTCCACATGGGCCGTACTGGTGATGGATTGACGCCAGCTGGAGGGAGGCAGCCCTGAATCAATTAAGGTGAGTTCATGAAATTGAACAGTGTTCAAACCTGTGCGGTGGTGGGGGGTCGTTTTCTCTTTTTACTGGTAATTTTTATCAAACCTATGCTTTCCCTCAAAGCCAAGATCTAATGGGCAATAATGTAATGCAGTCGCATTACTTTGTTGTGACACAAAAATACACATTCCAAAGTTTACTCTTGCAGCTCGTTATGAATCTGTTGTTCGTTATTGGAAGTCACTGGACCTTAATGAGACTCTGATATATTTACTTACTCAGTAATGAATCACATGAATCATTTAAATATGGTAATAGTGTGAAACATAGTGAGGAAGTACAGGGATGGTGTAGTCGGCTGTTTCCCTCCTCTTCTCCCCATACGTTCCCTTTGCCCTCTGATCAGAAGATAACATTTTGATTGACATTTATGAAGGTCATTGGTTAATTATCAGTAACTCTTCACCTTTAATTACGCATCAGTGGTATTACGTACATGCTTATTTGCTCAAGACCCCAATCGGTTCGACAACATTTCTTATGCAAATTGGGCAACAATTATCTTCCCCATCAGTGATGGAGGAGGCAGGACTTGTTTGTTCCCAACGACATTGTTTGCGATATTGAGCGCGTCATTAAGTACTTCCCTGCAAAGACGCTGTCAGGGTGAACACCCCTTCATCGCCTCTGTGCCCCTCTCCCTTGCAGAACAAAGCCACTCCAAAGTTGACCTTAGGAACTTCAACAAACAGAGGACGGGCATGCATTCTTTCATGTTAAGTGTGCTCTGTGCTGTATATGCACATGCACATGCACATGCACACACGCATGCATGCTAGGATCAACAAATTGTATCAATTAACTCTGTCAGAAGATATTACGCTGCGGGCATGGTAACACAGTACTGCAGTAATGAGGCTATCTACAGAAGAAAGGTATGAAAAGCACATTCTGTATAAAACTCAATTCCTACCACATGCAAGGAATAACATGAGTAACACTGAGAGGTAATAGTTTTTACATAGACATTTGCATTTGGAAATGCCAGGTTTAATCCATATACCACATGATATTGAAAAGAAATTGTCAAACCAACCGTGAGCATAATCAATTCCATAAAAATAGTCACTCCTTGCTCTGTAATTTCAGGTGTAGTTTGATATGCTGTCTGACCCATTGATGAGTTGGAGTAAGTGTAGAGGAAGTTTATTTTAATTTTGATGGAGCAGTGAAAGCCTCAAAAAGATTTATGAACAACTCCATTATGCCATTTGAAAGAAAAGAGACTGCTGCACCGTTTCTGATTGACATTCCCCTTTCATATCCACGTACCTACATCACAGCTATATTTTCATATGGAAAAAAATTACACTATGTTCAGCAAGCAATAAAAGTGATAGATTCTATTGTCTTGATAAAAAATAATAATATTGTCAGTGTCCCACAGGCTGTATGTGATGTGGATGGCTAATTATAAATGCCAGTGTAGAAGCCTACAGAGCTTGCCAAGTTTATGAGAGTTCACTGAGCCCTCAGCAGAGCCAGAGCGACTCACATTCTGCTCTGAATATAAAATGTTAATTCATGCTGCAGGGAATCCAGAATTGGGTAAAAGAGCAGTACCATTGCCATTATCTCTCTCCCTCTCTCTCTCTCTCTCTCTCTTCATTTCTCTGTCTCTCTCCAACTCCATAACCGACTGCATGAACTCCGCTCATAGACTATCATGGTAGTTTGTGTTCATTCTCCCTGTCTGATACATTTCCTGTTTACTTAGAGGCTGCCACTGACCTGATTCTCTCCCCTCTCTGACCGCTGGCCAGGCTGATGAACCAGGGTCCCTGGAGCCCTCGCAGTCAACATCTGCGAAAATCCATATAATTTACTGAACATATCCATATACTACACCAGCAAATGGCCCAACCTCTTGGCAGAGGAGAGAGGCGTAGAGATTCAGGCAGTGGTTGTCACAAGTCATTAACATGGAGTAGGAAACATATCGTATTTGGACACTAATTGGAATAAAAGAAAAAATAGCACTGATATGGACTTTTGTCAGGCTTGTTATCACCACTGTGTAGTGTAGTTCTTCTGCCTTAAACTTGGCCATGAGCCAATGAGACATTTTACTCATTAGTAGTTTAAGTAGTACAGTATGTTCCTGTTTGACAAGTGAAATCAGGCAGAGGTGTAATGTACTTTTTGCAGAAATTGCATTCTTCTCTCTCTTTTTTTTTTTTTTTTACTTCACAAAGCCTTACACTTAGTGCTAATATGAAACAAAATTTTTTTGTGAGCAAGCCAGTGCTGTTATACTATGCAATCAAAGTGGAAGTCAGATTTGGTTAATTCTCACAAAGTGGGATTACAAGAGAGAAAAGTCTTGCCGTGCCCTCTCACTCATACATACTGTATGTGACGTGTGAGTGTAAAGGATTCAACTCAATCCCACTGGAAAATTGCAACCCTCTAAACGTCAGTAAAAGTGAATTTCATGGTTAACTGTCTGCCAATCTCACACCTCTTCCTCCTTCACGCAGCTTTCAAGAGTGATTGATAGGACTCAAGTCATCCATCCTGGGACTCTGTATGTTTTTCAGTGGGTAACATTAATCTTTGCTGCAGTTGCTTTGTACAGGGCAAGGTCATTTTAAATTTAATCGGACACGCATGTAAACAGCATAAATGCATCCTTATGTCACTGTTGTCCCTGTGTGAGTAGAATAAGAGCAAATTATCACATACGGTGGTTAATGCAGCCTTTTTCTGCATGCATGAAAACAGGCCTCATGTACCTGTTGCAAAAAATGCGCAATGTGCTCTTACTTAGCAAGTGTAGTATTTTAGGCTACTTCTTTCAGAATTGGATGAGTTTATGACAAGTAAAGAGTGCAGTATGAACACTATCCATAATGCCCAACAGAGCTGCACAAACTGTCGAAGTGACAAAGTGTTTAGTCTGCAGTCCTTTGACAATGGTGATCAGCCCTCTGCTACTGTGCAGGTCTAGTAAAGTGTGTGTGTGTGTGTGTGTGTGTTAGGGGGCTGCTGCTGCTGTGTGTGTTTGCGTGGGAGTGGAGGAGAGTGTCTTGCTGCAATGTACACAGGTGTCTGTTTTATGCATTAACACAGCAGTATAGGACATGAATAAAATAATATTTGCATATGTAAGCTCAGAGTCACCAAGTGTCTCATTCAGCTGGGTGTTTAAAAGCAGGGCACTTGTTACTCAGTTAGTCTTTTTAAAAAAATGTATCTTAGTATTTCTCAATGCACCCAATCCATGAAATTATCTTAAAACCTTATGAAATATGAACTATGGGATTCTAAAATGTTTTATATTCTGTATCTTGTAAGACTTAGCTTTTCTCTCCATTGATCACATAGGATAGGGTACACCTCTCTCAGGTGTGTTGCATTTGATTTGGTCTTTTTAGATGTGGAAACTGTTTATTTTTCTCTTTTTTGTATTGTCTATGTGCTGTCTACTGTCTATTTGTGTATCACTCTTGTATAGTAGTTTGTGGTCTGCGTTTCTTGTCTGTTTGTTATATGTTACATGTTGGGACTGCAGATGGAAATTAGCTATAAGCTAAATCTGGTGCAACCATCTTCTCATTTTCTGTAAATGATTAATGTCATTGCACAATGTCCCCTAAATAAAAAAAAGAATAAAAAAAGACCAAACTCAGCTTCACCGCTAATTTATCTTAAGACAAACACAAAGAGCTTTTTTTAATGTATAGTCAGAGAGATTATAGGAAATGCAATTTGCTAAGCCACTGATGGATTCTTGTTTGAGGAGAAAAATGGAAATGATCCGATAATAATTATTGATGATTGATTATCAATTGCTGGACAATTATATTGCCATGTCCATTATCACACAATTTCTGTTTAACTTGACTGTCTAATCATATACTGAGTATCATTGTAAAAGTTGTATCTAATACCCGAGCATAGTTATTACTGTGTTTAGGCAAGAGGTGGATATGTACAGTTCAATTGCTATGACTTGGAGATAATAAACTATTAGATTGCTACTGTCAGCAGTGTATAAGAAAAAGTAGCAACATTAGAAACTAGCATTTTGGGCAGAACACCAACACAGCATCTTCGTGAGAGGGTAGGCCACCCTGGATCACCAAACTCACTGCACCTCAGCATTGATTCAACAGGTCTCCCTCAGTTGCTGTTGTACATAATGATGCTATATCTCCTATTGGTGGTGAAGGCCATAGCATATGACTCACATTATTTTCATACTAATTGAAGCATTCAGTGGTCCTCACGTGGACATTGTCACCCTGTCCTTCTTTCTTTTTTCAGGTTTTTACTTGAATTAGTCACCTGTCTGTCTCTTTATGTTCACGTGAAAGGGCAAAAGATGATTTGGCTATAACTGGAGGTTCACTAGCAAGGACCACACCACAACAAAGTGCCATTAGACGATTTAATGGGATGAAATGATGAACATGAATGAATGATATTGTACGAGAGTGGTAAAGGTGCGGGGAGGTTGATGTCGCGTCTCGTCTGGGAAGATAAACCGGAGACCGGCGGAGGGAGACTCAGAGTGGGGGTTCCGTCTCGGCGTTGTTCCGCCCGAGCTGGATTTGTGCCCCCCAGACGATGCCTTGAAGGAGATCTGAAAGGGAATGCGTTGGTTAAGAAGAAAGGGATGGAGGAAGGGAGGGAAGGATGGAGGGATGAGAGTGAGGATGATCCAGGAGGAGGCTGGAGCCGGGAGGCGCCTAGACAGGGGGAAGAAGGGAGGGTGGGTCGAGAAGTCGAGGCAACTGAGGAAGGAAGGGGTTGACCCGGGTATTTGTAGGCTTGACCGGTGATTAGAGGTGTGGTTGAGGCGTGGCCCTGCTCCTGAACTTAAGTTAACTCCGTGAACTTTCATTTCACTAGCAAGGACCACACCACAACAAAGTGCCATTAGACGATTTAATGGGATGAAATGATGAACATGAATGAATGATATTGTACGAGAGTGGTAAAGGTGCGGGGAGGTTGATGTCGCGTCTCGTCTGGGAAGATAAACCGGAGACCGGCGGAGGGAGACTCAGAGTGGGGGTTCCGTCTCGGCGTTGTTCCGCCCGAGCTGGATTTGTGCCCCCAAAAGTTGAATTGAATAAAATCGCATCGCGAGCAGGCTGAACAGGTCGTTGAGGTCGTAGTGGAGGATGTGTGCGCGAAATGCTTTTGACGACCGACGGCCCGGACCTTGGCGGTTGGTCCGAACATGTCTTGTCTGGCTGCTGAGGACGCAGTGCTTATTCTAGGAAGGGCGAGAGAAGTATGTGGGAATTATTTTTGAGCTGACGGCGTTGCGGAGGTGCGTTAGCTACGTGCCTAGAACTGGTGCATTTAGGGATGATGAGACGGATCGTAGGAGGATGAGGTTGGGATGAATTTGGAGCACCTCGAAGTTAAGACGTGTATAGCATAGGCGCAGAGTACGGATGCAGAGGGTCGGAAGGGAGTGGCAAGCATCTTGCTATGTGAGGAGGCTCCCATTGTCACGAGCCTTGATTAACGCGGTAATGTGAGAATGAGTAATGGAAGGACGATGAGTCCGCGGTGGAAGATGGTACATAACATATACAATGTTACGGCTGTGTGTTTTGTAGACTTCATAAACAAAGATTACGGAGCGCGTTTGTGTCGCGGAGCGCAGAGACGAGAGCTGGGACACCGAGGCGGCGACCATGTAACTACGCTGATGTTGCAAGGTTGGTTTTTCAGCTGTGAGACGCCAGGTGAAGGCAGAGAGCCTCTGTTCTCGCTTGTAACGGTCGCAAGTCATGTATTTAACATACTTACTCGGAGCTTTTATTAAGGTAAATGTAGCGTAGCCACCGGAGAAATCCTGCTAAGTTCCTCTTTAGATTTATGGCTGTGGTGTTATCGGAGTAGTATTAAAGACATCTGGGACGCTTCGAACCCCCAAAAGAGAGGCAGCGATGAGGAAGGGACTGCCCCGTACGCGACGAACGAAGGAGAGCGGGAGCCCGAGTCTAGCGAGACAAAGTCAATGAGCCGTACGGAAAACGAACATTTGCCTATGATAGCCATCGAAGCCCTTGGACAGAACTGAGTCCTGGTAAAGGCGTTCGGCACATCGGAAAGTGGAAAACGGAACTAATCTGGCGAGCGACGAGAGAAGAGCGACGGTCCGACAAAGCAGGCCGGAAAAACAGTGCTGCTGAAAGAGAGATTAGTTACATACACACCAATATGCATACGCACCATGGAAACACCTGCGGAAAGAACAAACAGCCGCCAGCGTAATGCCGGAGTTACAGGGGAGGGGCGATGGGATGGCTGGGTGAGCAATGCCGCCGAGACTGAAAAGAATAATAGTTAGTGATGCATAGAGAGAAAACAAACATTTGGGTGATGGGAGGAGGCAGAAGGTGAGATGCCAGAGAGCCCGTGATGGGGCTGCGTGGGGCAGCTGAGCCGGTTGGAAAAGAGGGAGGTGCAGAAGCTGTACCGTCGAGAATGGCTGAAGGCTACGAGGAGAAGGGACAAAGGGATGTGTACGGGAGGTCTGTGAAGTCTACGTACACAGGGATGTGTACGGGAGGTCTGTGAAGTCCGGGAGGTCTGTGAAGTCTGCGGACGCGGCGATGTGTACGGGAGGTCTGAAGTCTGCGGATGCGGCGGTGTGTACGGGAGGTCCGTGAAGTCTGCGGACGCGGCGATGTGTACGGGAGGTCCGTGAAGTCTGCGGACGCGGCGATGTGTACGGGAGGTCCGTGAAGTCTGCGGACGCAGGGATGTGTACGGGAGGTCCGTGAAGTCTGCGGACGCAGGGATGTGTACGGGAGGTCTGCGAAGTCTGGGGACGCAGGGATGAGAGGAAGGCAGACGTTGCCTGGGCTGAGAACATACGATGGATCGACCGCGAGCACACACGCAAGCTTGTACGATGCCCGCACCGATGCTACAGACCTCCACCTTACCGATGCGCCACATGGGACGAGAAGTGATGGAAATTTTTTTTTTTTTTTTCCCTTTTTTCTTTTAATTTGAAACTTATACCCCAGGTGACCGAATGCGGGGTCCGTTCGTGCTTACGCAGCAACCAGATTCAAAGACAGAGACAGAAGTGGAGCAATAAGTAGACGAACGGCAAAAAACATGTTGCGGTTTTAACGAAAACATTTGAGTCAATACTCACCAGAAATTGCTGATGACCGACCCTAGCTGCTGAGAGGCGAGCCACGGCGCCACGTTTTGACATGCAGCTTGGTGACGCGACAGGAAAGGTTAAACACGAGGAGCCATCGAGGCTGTAATGTAAAGACCTGTGAGCCCCAGAGGTACCCGCTGTGGGTACGAGCCACGTGATACGGAAGTAGAACAAGAAGCGTGTTCGTAACTCCATGAGCTATGGCTTGGAGTCGTACCGACCTACGGTAAAGTTACGTTCAAACGAAGTCGGTCGTTAAGCCTCTTAAATATAACGGAGGCTAGAGAGCAGCGAGCAACACTTTAACAGGAAACAACATTTGGGTGCTGGGGAAGGGATGGGGGTGGAGGGACGAGGGATGAGGGATGAGGGATGGGGGGGGGGTAAGGACAGACCAGGTGGAAATGAAAGAGGTTGCGAGCGAAGAGAGTGATCCTGTGGTTGGACCACTGAGTAGCTGAACTAGCTTGTGAGCCGCCGAGCAGGTAAACGGAAAAGAGGGAGGAGCAGAGGCCGCGGCGCTGGAGGCGGCTGAAGGAAGGGTAGAGGAAAGGATGATGGGATGAAGGGATGCATGTGCACGGGGAAGCATGTGCACGGGAGAAACCTGCAGAGATGGGGGACGAGAAGAAGGCAGAAATCGCCAGACAGAGGCGAGAGAGGATACAACCTGTCCGCCGCCGGGAGCCGATGAAGCGGGCAGCGGAGGCCCCGTGACGACGTCGCCAGAGCGTAGTGAGCGACACGTGAGAAAACAAACGTACGGGTGGTGGGGAAGGGATGGGCGGAGGAAGGAAGGGTAGAGGGGATGGAGGTTCGTGGAGCCTGCAGGCATGGGGACGAGAAAAGGCAGAAATTACCTGATGGAGGTGAGTAGTCTGGGGCCGTTGACTTGCCGTTTTGGTAGGAAACGGATCCAGGGCGAGAGAGACAGAGCTTTCCGTCAAAATAAAAGCACTAAGCTAATAAAATGCGGTAAAACTCTTTAATTTAAGAAATATAATTTACAAGAAAGTCCCCGAGCCATCTAGTTAACCTTTTGCAGTTATTGTATTACAAGTTAATGTTTATATCATAAGTTCTATGTTGGTGAACACTTTTATTTTGGTGAATTTGGTGATTTCGGTATCCGCTACAGACAGGAACCAGAATGCAGACGAATTCGGAGGTTAACAGACACCAGGCTCTTCGCTTGTCTGAAGAGCCTGGTGACGCGAGGCTAGGAGGTGAGAGAGAGCCGGCACGATACCTGTCAGCCAACGATGAGGGCAGCGGAGGCCCTGCGACGTCACGTACGCCGCCGCCTGAGAGTAGTGAGCAACACACGAGAAAACAAACATACATGGTGGGGAAGGGAGGTGGGGAAGGGATGGGGGGAGGGAGGGTAGAGGGGTTTGTGGAGCCTGCAGGCATGGGGACGAGAAAAGGCAGAAATTACCTGATGGAGGTGAGAGGGAGCCGGCACGATACCTGTCAGCCGACGATGAGGGCAGCAGAGGCCCAGTGATGCGTGGCGTGGCCGCCGCCTGAGCGGAGTGAGAAACACACGAGAAAACAAACATTCAGGTGTCGGGAGGGGGAGGGGGTGAAGGGTAGAGGGGACGGGATGAGATGTGCACGGGAGGTTTGTGGAGCCTGCAGACACGGGGATGAGAAGAAGGCAGAAGATGCCTGATAGAGGTGGGAGAGAGGATGCACAGGGAGATACGACCTGAAGCTGCCGGGGGGAGCCGATGAAGCGGGCAGCGGAGGCCCCGTGAAGTCACGCGTGACGACGCTGGCGGGCTGGCCCGGAGGAGGAAGCCGGAAGCGCGGTTGACTTGGTTGCAGTCGTTGCCGGCATGTTGATAGAGGCGGAGAAAAGATGAAACGACGGACGCGGAGCCGGCCGAATCCGTGAGGAGGGCGCGCCGAGCCGGGAAGAATACCCAGCGTGGCTGCCCGAGGTGAGCCGCCGCGGTGACGAGGAGAGGCGTGTCGGCGTCGGGGCTCCGCACGCTGCGGCCGCGGACGGAGGAGAGGAGACCGGGGATCCACCGACCCGGCGGAACCGGGAACGGGGGACCGTCAGGAGAGCCGAGGCGAGCGGCTCGGCGGGAGGCCCGAGGCTGGGGCCGAATGTGCAGGTCGTGGTCCGCGGCGGTGGCGGCGTGGAGCGACGAGGAAGCGCGGCGTGTCCCCTCGAGAAGTCGAGGCAACTGAGGAAGGAAGGGGTTGACCCGGGTATTTGTAGGCTTGACCGGTGATTAGAGGTGTGGTTGAGGCGTGGCCCTGCTCCTGAACTTAAGTTAACTCCGTGAACTTTCATAAATTTCTGTTCTTTTTATGAATCCATGGTTTCTTTTAATCGTGACCACGATCATCCACTACCCTCAGCTGTAACTACGATAAAGAACCTTCCCTATCCGTAGCACTTGTTGTGGTTGAAAAAAACAGAAAATAATGCTAATTTCAACAAGGATTTTTAAAAATTCTTTAAGGCATTGATAGATGATATCCTGTCAATATGGTCATCAGATTAGAACGTGGCTGTTTTGGTTATAATAGAGGGCATGAGGGGAAAAAAAAACAAAAGAACATGTTTTGTTGTTTTTAATTTGGCGGCCTTGTTGGGTTAAAAATATGTTACAACCCATGGAGGTACCTCATCTCAAAGAAAACATCTAATTAGAAAGAGGGTATGACAAACCCATTCATCATCATGCTTTGACAGGAGACATTTTGAGTAAGATGCAGCGGTCAGTGCAGGAGAATTAATTCTGATCGTGGTTGGGCAAGTAAATTGGCTTACATTTAACAATTTCTGTTGAGTCCGTACACTACAAGCATAAATAACACTTTAAAATATCGGTGAAATTTCACATCTGAATTTCAGACACTCTCCCGTGCTCTAATTATGAACGGTGTTGTTTTGTGACGTAGTATTGGTAACAGTAAATACAAGAAACAACCTGGGTGGTAAGATGGGTCGACAAAACACAGGGATATGACACAGAGGTGTTGAGTTGACAGCAGTTGTTCCTATGTTGTTTGTTTCTGTCATCCACGATAAAGTTGCTCTCTTAGAGCTGACCTGTTTTAAAACTAATTTGCACACATTTGCATATGCAAATTTAATTATCTTATAACAGAAAAACATTAAGGCCAAAATGCTTTCATTCAAATTATAAATATAAACACATTATATTTCATTTCTTCTAGTTTCTAAAGGTATGCTCATTTTGCATGTACTGTAACTAAAACCTAACCTAAACCACATTCTTTTGGTATTTTGTTGATCCTGTAGGGAAATAATCATATTTCATAACTAAATACAAAATTGAACAATGAAAAGCTGAATATTACTTATACAAATTGTCAAAAACTCCTCTGTGAACCACCAAGGCCTCTAGGCCCAATAATTTGGTTTAATAAGTCTTTGTAGTTCATTTTTTCACTGGCTTCCATAAAACTCTTTGAAAGGAAAATTGGGACAAATGTGCTTTAACTGTTTAACATGAAATCTAAGAAAACATAATGAAGCATTTTGATTAGAAACCTTTTGTAACCTTTCAAACCAGTGACTCTATTTGCTTTATTTCTTTGATATCAGTCCAGAAACATATGTCATTTGAACAAGTTATAAGAAAATGTATATAATATACAAAACATGAGTTAAAGAAAGGCCAAATGTTTAGGCAAATTTGTGTGACAGACTTGTTTGGGTTGTTTTGTACTTATTGGCCAACATCCATCTCATTGATAGAATTAATTTCAAGTGGTCTTTTTTTTTTTCTTAAAATTTACCAAACTGAAACACTGTAGCACGATAAAACTTATTTACCTTTCAACAGTGATTTCAGTCCTGAGAATTTTAGAAACCAAAGACATAACACATCCCTATGAGATGTTATTTGGAGGACTTGTTGATTTGAATAACATGATATTTTTTCGTTTATTTTTGTGCCTGAGGCAGGACTCATCATCACCGTGGCATTTGAATTTAGGTTATTAACCTCAGTAAGTAGTGGGGATCATCAACTATTGGCCTGAAACCGTGTCAGGGAGAGTGGTTATGTATCCTAAACATCTTGTATGGCCACAGGGCAAGAGCACAATAAATGACCAGCCCTTTGGCATTTGTCTCATCTGCTAAAGGTCTCTGTAAAGCTGAACCCTCCATGCCCCCAACCCCTCCCCATCACCACTCCTACTCCTTTGCATGTGTGTTTTTGCTGTGCTCATCGTCTACAATCTTCTCTATCTCATGTTGCTGTAATCCTCTTCCTTCTGCTGTATTTAATCTGCTTTCTTGCTACCCTTTCCCCCTCCCTCCTCTTTTTCTCTCTCTCTCTCTCTCGCCAACTCCTTTTGTCCTCTGTTGTCAACCTTCCCCTGAGACGGTGTTGTCACTTCTCTTTAGTCTGGCGACTCACTGAGGCTGCGCAGCTGTAATAGTTTTAGATTCCAGCTAAACCTTGGGCTAACTGCATTCAGCGGAGGGGTGAGAACAAGAGGGACAAGTGGAGAAAGAAGGGGAGGTGTGTGTTTGAAGGCTGCAGTCATCCACACAGGCAATTAATGACTTTGAGGACAAACCTCTGTCTTCTGTCTCTGACCCTGGGTTATGCATTTTCTTACTCATCACCCCTTTTCAACTTATTTTCCTCCTCTTGTTTTGCATTTTAAGCAGTTCCTACGGGGACATGGATGCGTTTGTGCGTTTGGAGTTTTTTTTCTTTTTTTCCTCTCTGTTTTTCTTGTCTTATCAAAGAAATGCATTAAGGGCACAATGGTGTTCCTGCCCTCTTCCTCTCTTCTCCTTCCACATAATATTTCCTGTGACAGTGTGGGCCCCCCTTACAATGGCGCTTTTGGACATGGTGACTGATGAAACAGCCAAGTCTGAATCACTGGCTTTGGGCTTGAGGCTGTGGGTGGTGAGCAGTAGAAGGTTACCATGTCAGAGGCATTGCCACACAAAAAAAGCCCTCCCTTTTTAATATGAGTCTGTTTCATGACATTTGTGCCCCTCACGTGGCACTGCAAATCCATCAGCAACCATATTTAATGAGAATTTGATTTAAAATGACTGGATTTCTCTGAGCACTTTTTCACTGAGTATTGTTTGGGGGAATCAGGGTAATTTGTGCACTGACCAGGTCCATTGTAATGTGTACTACTGAAATTTGCAGATTGCTTTGTAGAATTACATTCTGTTTACAGTGACATGTAATCACTGAAGCATTAAGGTTTGACCTGCATATAGGCCGATAGCATGGGGATGCAATAATATAATGCAATAGATAGATAGAATAGATTCTTTTTATACATTGTTCCCTAGACACCCTTTTCCTCATCAAGACTTAATAAACAACATATATCAATATATGAATAGTGACTGCTTTGTTTGCCCCTGCAGTGAAATATGAAAGGAAAGGCAGTGCTTCTCCACAGCATACTGTATGCAAGGCCAGTTGCCTGAAGAGAAGACTTCTGCTCATCTTTCAACAGTACATTTCTTACATTCTGATATTCTTATGGTAATGTTCATAGGTACTAAAATGTAGCTATATAGAAATATATCTGTATACAATGTTAGCATTAGTTGCTCTACAGAAGTGACCTGCCATCAAGCCAAGCAAACAGTACTTTCCCAGTTGAGCTAAAACTAGACATCATCAGAATGAAAGTAAAAAATGTGATGTTGGCTGTTTGGGTACATCATAGAATTTACTGCCCTCTTGTTGTGGCACTTAGCTTTTGTGTCTACAAGCTAGCTTGACTCTGAGCTGTTGTATCTATAGGCATGTGTTGTTGTTGTTGTTGTTGTTGTTGTTGTGGACATGACAGTGTCCCATTGCCAAAGGCTGGGGCTTGTCAAGCAAAGAGAACAACATTTCTACAGACTTTAGCACAGCATGTGTGACAATCAGGCCAGATTGACTGTCTTGTCACTTCCTGATACTGAGTTGCTGTAGTGTGGCTCAGTATATAACCCCTTGTGTAGTAAAAGCATTGTTATAGTTAAAGGGCAACTTCGGTTTTTTTCAACCTGGGCCCTGTTTTCATATGTTTTTCTGTATATGTGAGTGATGGATAATACTTTTATTGAGGTAGCTGCAGTATTGAGCCGGGCAGGCAGCCTGCAGCCCAGCTAACGCTCTTCCACGGGGCAAGTGGTAATGAAGCAAATAAGTTTATATCTTTTGGGCCTTAAACTTACTTGGCATCACTCTATTGTAATAGGTTTGAAGACTCGAATAAAACGCTGGAAAGGGATGGATCTGAAGCAGGGTTGTCTTTTATTCGTTCTCAGACAAAGTAGATACAAGTTAACGCCCCGAGTCACTCCACAAGATACAATGTATCTAAAAAAGACACAGTGTCGGCAGACGGGTAGACGTGACCGATTTTCACATCGTCGGAGTGTGGCTTATATACTGGTGTGTGTGAAATTTAGGTACTTTCCCATGGCTCGACCTTCAGCTAAATCCGTGATTTTTGCTAACATCCTTTCCAAATGAAGCCCTTCTCCCAATGCATTCGGAGAGGCTTCCCATAGACATACATGGGATTTTGGAATCCCGTTTCTTAGCTTAGCATGTTTAGCATTGGCACGTTGGCACTAGCATAACAACTTTCAGCAAAACACCAGATGGTAGGGTCATACATAGTTCACTCTTTGCACTTTTGACTTGCACTCCAAAAGGGCATGGTATGATTTTTGTAAGCCAATCGGTGATGGTAAAGCCATGGTGGGGTGATTTTAGGCCAATCAGTGATGATAAAGCTATGGTGGAGTGATTGTAGGCCCATCAGTGATGATAAAGCTATGGTGGAGTGAAACATCATAAAACACAAGAAATAAGTATATTCTAACTATTTAAATCAACACATAGTAACATAAATGTGATTATTAATGACATAATAACACAGTTCACATTCAGTCTTTAAAGGTGGCATAACTTTCTTTTCATTGGTCTCGTTGTTGTCAGGCTTATCTGTCATTTCTCATAAAAAATGCCACCACATTATCCCTCCTTTGTGACTGGATAAGTCACATTTAATAATACATGATTGACCAGAGTTGATTCAGACATATCAGTCTAAGTGTAGATATGGATTCTTCCCTAAATCAGTAAAATGTAACCATTGCTACTCCCGTTACATAAAATCACACAGGTAATACTAAAAGTGCACACTAAAAATTGAAACATAAGTGTGAAATTCTAACACGTCAAACATGCAAAAAGTACAAGACTCATCAAAACATGATGCATGATGTCATTTCCATGTTTCTCCTCAGGGCTCTCAAAACTTAGTTACAAAAGTAAAACATAATGCTTGATGTGAGTATGTGTATGCAAGCATTTATGTGGGCCCTTAATATGTAAGCAGACAAAATATATGATTATATAAAAGCAAGTAAAATCTATGAGCGTGCAAAATCATGTACGGGCACCACATTTTGTATCACTTTTAGTGATAACTTAGAGCTCTAACGTGACTTCTTCAAGCCAACATCATGATACTCGCGGCAGGCGGGGCACCACACAACAGTGTCCATGTTTGGGTTTGCGTTCACTGCTGGTGTGGCCCTGCCCTTCCTGCCTCTCCTCTTCCGAGCAGCCAACAGCCTGTTCAGCCCCAGGCCTCTCACATAGCGCAGATGATTTTTCTCCTTTTCTGGGAGGCTTGTGATTATCTTGGAAAAAACTTTGGTGGGGATCTTTGCCGTCAACTCCCAGTCCTCTTTCCAATCCACATCAGTGACGTCGAATGCCATCAAGAGTCTTGGTCGTTTCACGGCCAAGCACACTTTCTTCTTCCCCACACTCGCCCCGGTGACCCCAGTTGGGGTCACAGGCAGGGAGAGCCCCCTAACAGTGACTCTCCCACCCTGTGGAGCGGGTGCCACTTGTGGTTGTACCTCGACGTCCTCATCCTCATCAGATGACTCAGCTGAGTCAGGCTCGATTGCGTGTGGTTCTTCGTCACTGCTGTCGTTGTTCCCCCCTCTGTAGGGACCTGCCACAATGGGTGCAATGGATGCACCCTGTCCCTCAGATATTGAGGGCTCTCTCACTTCATAACTTCTCAAAGCATATCTTGGCCCTTGATTACTTGGGCCTGGCAGGTCCTCCATTTCGTTGCTGGAGGTTGAAGGACCTGCCCGGTCCCAGTGAGTTGTAGACTCTGGTTGGTTGAATGCTGGTGGATCCCCGCTGTTACCTGCATTTGGTAACTGGTAATTGGCTGGGTGCATCTGAAGATAATTTCTTGGGTGGCCCTGATAGCTGCTCCAGTCCATCAGGAAGAGGTTCTGGCCCCTCTGGAAGTCGTCTTGGCCCCTCCGGATGTTGTTCTGGCCTTGGGTCCTCTGCGCGTCGTTCTGGCCTTGGGCTGCCTGGGCGTTGCTCTGACCTTGGGTTGCCTGGGCGTTGTTCTGACCTTGGGTTGCCTGGGCGTTGTTCTGGCCTTGGTTTATCTGCTCCACTGCTGTACCATACGGGACAGGTTGCATGGGATTAGATTGACTAGTGATGTCATACCAATTGATGGTCTGGTACTGCCAGCCTTGTCCGTGTTGGTCAGCCATGTCAATCTATATGGGTGACACAAAAAGATTGCTTAAGACATCACTCCACCTTCTAGGATTATTTGCATAATCCTCCTTCTTGTACGACATACTTTTTTCCATCTTGTGTGACATACTTTTTTCCTGATCTTTCTTTATATTCGTCAATATCTTTTAAATGCTTCTGTTCCATGTTTTCCATGTTTTAACTTTGTGAGTGCTAAATATTGGTGCTTCTTTATAGCGTATTAATATTATTTCTACTTTACCTCTAGTGAACAAAGTCATGCAACGTTTTTCTCTAGGTTCACAAGATTATATCTAGGCTATATGTCATAACAAGCCGATTATAATGTACAGTAAAGTCTTCATTTATTTTATGAATGTTAGTACTCCAATTTTCACATCCATATCTTTCAGGTAAATTTCATACGGCTGTGACATGAAAGGATAGCCTTCAAAATGTACTGATCTATGACTATACTGTATGAGGATTTTTATTTGTTTGTTTACTAGAATCGGTCCTATAGGGGCAATTGATTCAAGATGGGCTACAAATTGTATTATGTTTCTTTTCTGATTTTGTTTTATTTCTTCATCTGGTTTGTTTCATATTTATACATTTTGCAGATTCACTTCCATGTCTTCATAATCTTTATTAACAATTCTTATTAGAAATTTTCTCGTAATTGCCTTAGTTTTCTTATTTACCGTAATGTTGACTATTGGAAGTGCACAACACAATACGATGGCAGTTATCAACATCAAGATTCCATTTATCATTCCTGATATCTGCAAGATCTTTTTCAGGACAATTTGTCTAACAAATCTTCTTCTATAGTGACAGGTTTTGTGTTCCAATTAGAATTTACAACATGTTCATCTCTAAGTCTTTTCATTATTTTCAATATTCGGGTCAAATTACCATTCTCACCTGTATGTAAAGGTACAACAGTACGACAGTCTGTTCTTTTGACTATTTGTTCTGTTTTGTTTTGGTTTCCCATTGCTCCTAGTGAGTTTTTTTTTTTTTGCCAATCTCTGGGAACATAGTTTTCTGTAGTTTTTCGGGCTGTTTGATGTCCTGCAGGGAGGCGTGGCCTTCCCTTCGATTTCTTTGTGATTGGTTCTGTCCCTGCTGTTTTACAGCAGTTATTAAGGTGGTACCAGAGGATCTTACCTTTCACTTTCAAAGCAGTAGATGTAACTATGTTAACTTTGTAAGGACCCTCCTTTCTGGGCTGATTCCACTTTCGTTTGAAAATTTTCAAATACACCCAGTCTCCTGGTTCAATGTTTCGAAGCAGTTCTGGAATGACTGCTTCTCTGTTTTCCACTGCGCCTTTGACCTGTTGAGATATAACTTCATAGGTTCGAATTAGTTGTTGTAAGTAACATGTCAATTCTTTTTCACATTGTTCAAATGGGGCGAAGAAGGGGACCGGCAGGTCTCCCTATGAGCATTTCATGCGGTGTTAAATGCGTTAGTCTGTTAGTCTGCATTCACATAGACATTAGTGCAAGAGACAAAGCGTCAAGTTCAGTACAAGTTACTTTTGCTATTTATCCTCTCCCTCCTTGCGCAATGGTCAATCACCATGCGCATCTTGAAATAGCAATTTTCAACAGTGCACTCGGTAACACAAAATGTCTATGAACACTTCTCCACAAACCTTTATCGGGACCATTATGAGTAATATTAATTGCTCCACGATTAATCCAAATAGACAGTTCATATGGTTCAGCCTATCCTGTCTTTGAGTCGGTATGTTGATGCTTATTCTGGACTAATACACATGCAGCTGTCGGAGCTTTAATTTCTGCCAGCTGTGCTGAACAAGGCTGATAATAATAATAATAATAATAATACATTTTATTTGTAATGCACATGCTGCGGTACTTTAACTGAGTATAAAATTTAAGTTCATAGCCCGCATAATTTCCCATTGCATCTCTATGACAGAATCCATCCACAAACAGAGCGAGGTCAGCAACAATTAGTTCGTTATATGGGTCATCACGTAGTTTCAAAAATGTGTTACAACATTGGATTGAAAATTCAGGTGCAAACAAGATAACTTCATATCCTGTCTTTCTAGTTCTGTGTCAAAACAAATCTTGGATTTGTAAGCAGAGCATGTAATTGGTGTGATGTATACAGTGTGACTGGATGATCCAGATCTCTTTGCAACATATAAATGAAATGGTTTTAGAATCATTTGGGTTTCCTAATGGTGGAGCAGCTCCGCAGATCCCCCTTTTCAAGGCATCAAATGCCGCCTCAGCGTCTTCAGTCCATTGTGATTGAGCAGAGCGATCTTTTTTTTTTCCTGCAGCACAAATGAGTGCTTGTAATGGAGCTGCTTTAAGAGCTTATTCAAAGATCCAAGGTCTGCCATACCCGTCGAGCCCAGGAATTACAACATTTGCCCCACCGTTTGCGGTTTGGGCGATTTAACTATCACTTATAATCGGGAAGGAACTATAAGTCTTTTATTTCCACACGATCTCCTGCCAAGATACTCAACCTCCTCTTTACAAAATTTTAGTTTTTCTTTGCTGACCTTATGACCTCCCTTTGCAAGGGCAGTCAGTATTGCTATGGAATATTGTATCAAAGTGCTATCAAGATCCAGATGATTTAGATAAATAAACAGCACCCTATTAAAATTGTAAGACCATCCACAAACCCTTGGGGTAGTCGTGTGTAGGTACTGTTGTCCTTCATACAGTAAGTGAAGGCAAATAGAAACTGAAAGTCAGAATATACTGGAACACTGAAAAATGCAGAACGTAAATCAATGACAGTGTACCTAGAATCAACAGGTAAGTTGGAGAGCAATGTATGTGGGTCAGGAACAACAGGTGTCTCGGCGTTCACAATGGCATTAATTGCTAATCATTTAGAATGTGGCTTTTTAATAAGGAAGATTGGAGTATTACAGGGACTCTTAGTTATTAGTTATTAATACTCCAGTTTCCATCAGACCTGTAATTGTGGGTCGGATGCCTTCCACTGTCTGGTGCTTAAGAGGATATTGTCGTTTGTATGGCAATACAACATCTTTCCTGAGTGTTACACGTGTTGGCTCTGCTGACTTCACTAGACCTACATCAGTTTTGTGTTTTGACCATAATGTCTGTGGAACTTGAGTTAACATTTCTTCGTGTTCTGCTGTGAATGTCATTTGTTTAATTGTGTTGTTGTGTATCAATACTCTTTGTGTACAACCCACATCATAAGCATCTATAGATATTTTTAGATACTGCTTATCAGGTGTAACATGCACATTTTCTTCCCCAGTTGGCTCCCACTCAGTTAACTGTGATGCGGCCTTCACCATCTCTCCCAGCTGATAAGATTCATAGTTTTTTCTTACCAAGAGAGAGATGTGAGGTAATGCATTTGAAACCTGAAACCACTGCACAAGGTCTGCTGGTAGTTTAACAGCTGCCGCTGCTCCCTCCTTTCCCACATAAATGACGTGGCTAGAGAGACAAAACTTTTTGTTATTAATTAGTACTTTCCAGCAGGCTTCATAGTCCACATTATTTTGTTCTTCATCATATAACAACGTACAATGAAGTGGTAATTGAGGTTCGTTCTCTATTCCTAGATGAATTTTTATCGATGTTTCCCATGTTTCCCATTGCTTTGCTAGATTTGAGTCAGAGTCTAGTTTTAGCCAATACACAGCAGATGGTTTGTGCAGGGTTTGCAAAGGATCATGTTTTTGTTGGAGTTGTGCCATAATTTTATATGTCATAGTGTCATTTAGAAAGTCCATTCGTAGCCCATCAGGGGTACACGTGATATTAGTTTTTAGTTGACATAATATGTCTCTTCCTAATAGGTTAATTGGAGTTTTTTCATTATACAATAATGGTGCAATTACTGTTTTCCCTTCAATTATCATTGAAACCGGCTGAGTTAATGGTATTATTTGATTTTTCCCAGAGAAACCTATAGTTTTAACCGATGAATCCGAGAGAGGAAGGTCTATGCCGGCTTTTCCCACGCACGAGAATCCCGCACCCGTGTCTATCATAAAGGTGTGATCTTCGCCAAATATTTTTACTGTTATGATTGGTTCATCTTGGGATCGTTTTGAAATAATTGGCGTCATTAAGTTCCTCTCTGGTTTCTCTGGGCCCCCCTATTGTTGAATGTCCACAGGCCATGGCTTTGTCGGGCAGTTTCTTCTTATATGTTCAGTTGAACCACAGCCCCAGCACCTGAAGGAGAATGCTCCTTCATTTTGGCGGGGTTGGTATCGCTGTGTTGGAGCCATTGGTCTTTTTCCACGAAAGGATGGCCCTGCTCTCCGAATGGGCTGTCTTCTGAAACTGTTATAGTTTCCTCCTTCATTTATATTGAGACGTGGTCTCTCTGTTGGTTGTCTTTCCCAATTTTGTTGATTCTGTGGTTGAAAGTTCTCAGGTTGTGCTTGTTCCACAGTTGGTGCTGCTGTTATCACTGCTGCTTGGGTCTTTACTTTGTCTTTTTTCAATTTGGTGTTCAACTCACTCAGTTGCAATTGAGTGAGTTTAGTTGTCAGATGTTTGTTGGCTTCTTCTTCTCTTGTTTTCTCTTTTCTGATGGCTTCCACGTGGTGAACAATGTGTTCTGCGAAAACTGACCAATCCTGTTTCATAAGTCCCACCACATCATCCAAACGTTTCTGCACTTCTGATGGCAATGTCTTTTTGACCATGACTTTAAATAAACTTTGACTGGTGTTGTCATGGTTCCAGGGACTTCCTGTTTCTTCTTTCCATTTTCGTTGAAATTCACGCAGAAATTTATTTGGACATTCATCATTCTTTAATTTTTCTCCTTCCAATTTAGATGGGTCCATTTTCTCTGGAAATTGCTTTCTTAGTGCAGCCCAGATAACACCTCGGTGTCCGTTGAATCCCACGTGATCTACAGTGTTTCCTTCCACAGCATCGGGTAATTCTGCATCCCGAAAGATTTCTTCTGTTGTTTGCTTTCCAGTTTTGTGCATAAGTAGTGCTTTGATATCTCCGATGGCCAATGTGACTCCAGCTGTGCTTTCTTCAAGAGCTGTGATCCATTTTCCAGCTCCCTCTGTCAAATCTGGAAGTCTTCCAGCCAATCCGATCATGTCAGCAAATGACCATGGTACATATCGAGGTTGGTTTGGAGACTTTGCCACAATTGGACAGATTGAAACTGGCTGGCTGGGGTCTTTATTTGTTGTCTCTTGTCCAATTGTTTTTCCACTTCTGAGCATTATGCCCCTTTCAGGACAGCTCTGTGCTGCAGCTCCCAATACCTCAGGATTGTAGGTATAAAGAATGTCTTCTTGTTCAATGTCAATGCAAACCTGTGGAGACGCTGTCCACGACTGTGGTTTACTATGCCTTATGATGTCGCGAGTTTCTAATAACTCGTTTATTTGATGGCTTTTCAGTCGTCGAAGTTCATGTAATTTGGCTCGTTGAGTTTCTCTCAAGATGTTGTCTTCTTCATTTATTCTTCTTAATCGGTCATCAACAGACCTTAACTCTTCGGTTAACTGATCAATTTTGCCATCAGCATCTTCATTTGTCTGTGATTGTTGATAATAATTTCCTTGAGGTGTCACAGGTGGCCACTTGGCTTCTCTTGCTGCTTTTCTTTGACTTGTCTTGTCATATTGTGAGCTATCTTTTGGAATAGCCCCACCTTTCTCTCTTTTTGTTTGTGACACAGCACGTTCATATTCTTTTCTGTCTTCATCTTCCTGTTCATGTGGAGTTCTTGCTTGATGATACATCGTAATGTCTTTTTGAGTTGTTTCATCAAAGCTTGTATTGGATGCTTGTTGCTTAGGCTTGTCTCTGTTCTTCCTCCGTGTAGCTGTGGGTGTAGGAGGGCGTGATTTTTGAGCAGTGTGTTCATCATCTGACCCACTGGTATCCGCCTCTTCTTCATCGGAGGACGGCTCCATCCAAGACACAGTAAACTTTCCTTTAAGTCCGCCCCTCTTGTCCTTTTCTGCTCTAGTCACAGGAAATTGACCAATGAGCGTTTCTTCTGGGTTGTATGGTGGGGGCTCTGAGCACAGAGGCGGAGCTGATGGAACAGGCAGCTCCACTCTGCATCTCTCCTTTGCTTTCCTGTTGGCATCTTTTGTGATAACAGGTAGTTGTGTAGTGTTCAAAACATGTTGTCTGCCCACTTGACGAAACCACCGCAAAACCTCTCTCTCTCTTGCCCTTTTGCCTTCTCTCTTTTTACTTTTGTCTAATGATTTATAATGTTTTATGTTAGCTTCAACCTCATTGCAACAGACAGCATTAAAGGTCCCTTCCTTAGGCCATTGTAACGTTCCTGTGACACGCTTGTGCCACTTTTTCATACAGAGACGTATTTGATCTGCATAGTCTGGTTGTTGTCTTATCACCAGTTCTAACGGCGTCAACACCTTGTTCTCCTTTGCCACTTTAGCACCCATATTTACCTGTGACTCAGTTTTTAAGTTTGACTCAAAGTGCTGTGAGTCTATGTGTTTTGAGATCTTTATTAACACAAGGATCTTTCCAACTGTAATGCCGTGTTTTATTCTTTTATTGTCTGTAAATTCAAAATTTAATTCATTTATTTCTTTATCATTGATGGTTGTAGAATCTTTATTAAGAATTCCAAACTGCCCCGTTTCCCACTGAACTTTTCTAGGAACGACAGCTATGTTCAATCTCGGATTTATAGCTCCAATCCTTTTTCCTTTGACTATTAACCCTTCAGGAATATCCAAGTGAGGAGCTAAACGCACACACGCCTTGGATTTAGGGTTTCTGCAGAGCTGATCCAGCAAATATGATAAATTTTTGGAAGTCCAGATATTCTGTAATATGTTTTTCCACAATATAGAGGGAAACTCCTCTTGTATTTGGATCAAGTTTTCAAATGTTGTTATTTGCCACAGTTTTTGATTTATTGCTTGCTCACTTTGCCAGTGCACGACTCCCCCTTTATCTTTATAGGTGTTTTCCAGCCAAAAATGAGTTTTAATCCCTTGAGTTTCTATATTACCGTCTTCACATGTATTTAATTTACCCCTATGGCTTACTTCCTCATCCATTCGTTAGGAAATAAGTCAGATTGTTGAATGCTTAATATTTCATTATTGACTTTTTGTTCATAAAACATGAAAATCTTGATCATTTATGAATTACCTTTTATTAAAATTAAAACGTTCAATACATCCCACTCCTTTATCTTAGTCGGCTAAGCCTCATATGGATGTTACTTAATTCAAAATTCAACAATTGCAAATAATTAGTTTACTTTAACTTTGTTATGACTGAGTGTCATATATTATTCTTGCATCTTGACTCAACTATAGTGAGTTTTGTTACTTATTTTCCAACGATGAAGTAGTCACTACAAGCAGACGGCAGACAGCCTCCCCCGCTCAGCAGCCAGTGTACTTTTCTTCACAAAAAGCCCAAAAACACCATCCAATCTCTGCCAACAGTATCTGAGCTGATGTACCCTCAAAAAGGAAGTAACAAATTCCCAAAGATTCTCTTTTCATTTATCTTTTCTAAGCCTTTTGAGACAATACACCCATTCATGACACACAGATATCCATGCACTTGCAAGTTCCACACAGCTTCTCGCAGATTCTATAATTATATAATACACCAATTATGCCACATCCACAGTTATTTATCACATTTGATGTTGCTGTTATTTTTCTCAATCGAATTTATACCATAGTCTTATGCTTTATCCTTTTCATCCGTCATTCGCCTCCTTTCACTCCTCTGTCATCCTCCCAGTCTTCATACACCACACACACACATGTCGACCATTCGTTCTCACCCAGTAGCGCACACACATTTGCCACACTATATACAGAGATTATTTGGATTCACACAATATACAGTTAACTAATTCTCTACTTTGATATTATATGTATGTACAGTATGGCCACAATTATAAGCTTATTTCTACTTCTAGTCTCGATAGAAGTCTTCTGTACCTGACCGATTAACTACCACTAATGTGACAGATTTTACTATAATCTTACACAGGACAGGAATTCTTTGTCTCACCTCCTGACTGATCAAACTTCCACTAACGTGGGAGATCTAATCTTACACAGGACGGTTCCTGACTGATCAAGCTTCCACTAATGTGGCAGACTTGATCTTACACAGGACAGTTAGATAGATAGATTGAAAACAAGAGGTTAGTAGGAAAAGAGAGGCGTTAACAAGACACTACATCAGATCCACCTTAACAGCTTCACATTAATCATTTCTAGGTACTTTTGGAAGTGAGGTATAGAGAATTACCTGAGAGCAGTCACGCATTTCTCATGTTTTCAAATATCAATCAAATTAAACAGCCGGCTTACCTTTTTGTGTAATTTTGGAGAAAGCGTGGTCCCACTCCCAGTTGTCCTCGTCTCAGATTCCTCCTGGCTGGATTCTCGCCAAATAATGAAGCAAATAAGTTTATATCTTTTGGGCCTTAAACTTACTTGGCATCACTCTATTGTAATAGGTTTGAAGACTCGAATAAAACGCTGGAAAGGGATGGATCTGAAGCAGGGTTGTCTTTTATTCGTTCTCAGACAAAGTAGATACAAGTTAACGCCCCGAGTCACTCCACAAGATACAATGTATCTAAAAAAGACACAGTGTCGGCAGACGGGTAGACGTGACCGATTTTCACATCGTCGGAGTGTGGCTTATATACTGGTGTGTGTGAAATTTAGGTACTTTCCCATGGCTCGACCTTCAGCTAAATCCGTGATTTTTGCTAACATCCTTTCCAAATGAAGCCCTTCTCCCAATGCATTCGGAGAGGCTTCCCATAGACATACATGGGATTTTGGAATCCCGTTTCTTAGCTTAGCATGTTTAGCATTGGCACGTTGGCACTAGCATAACAACTTTCAGCAAAACACCAGATGGTAGGGTCATACATAGTTCACTCTTTGCACTTTTGACTTGCACTCCAAAAGGGCATGGTATGATTTTTGTAAGCCAATCGGTGATGGTAAAGCCATGGTGGGGTGATTTTAGGCCAATCAGTGATGATAAAGCTATGGTGGAGTGATTGTAGGCCCATCAGTGATGATAAAGCTATGGTGGAGTGAAACATCATAAAACACAAGAAATAAGTATATTCTAACTATTTAAATCAACACATAGTAACATAAATGTGATTATTAATGACATAATAACACAGTTCACATTCAGTCTTTAAAGGTGGCATAACTTTCTTTTCATTGGTCTCGTTGTTGTCAGGCTTATCTGTCATTTCTCATAAAAAATGCCACCACAGTGGCTCCCGTCAAAGTTCGCCCTATAAATGGGCATTTTTTTCAAACGGACAGGCTCAGATAGTTACAATGAGTGTCCGACAACATACTAGAAAGGAGAAATGAACGTAATAGTCTCTACCTTTAGCTGGAGGTCGCTGTTTGCTGTGATCTGTGTCCAAATCTCACCACGCCAGAAATCTCGTTCTGAAATCCCGCGATAACTCGCGGCAAAACACCGGTGGGGAATACTGTTACCTGACTGAGGTGAAGAGAGACGACCGGAGAATTTACAAATTGTAACAACAAAATGTTGGCGCTGCTCTTCGCGCAGCTTTCACAGAGCTTTCACAAGTTAGGGCTAACAGTTAGCTGTGCTACAAATGTTCCTGTCGATGCACTGCGCCGTGCCGACCACAGGGTCTGCAGTGAGCACTTTGACCGGGGGATGACTACTGCCAGTCAGAAGAAGAAGAGGCGTGCTAAAGGTAGAGACATACGTTAATTTCTCCTTTCTAGTATGTTGTCGGACATTCATTGTAACTATCTGAGCCTGTAAGTTTGAAAAAAATGCCCGTTTATAGGGCGAACTTTGACGGGAGCCACTTGCCCTGTGGAAGAGCGTTAGCTGGGCTGCAGGCTGCCTGCCCGGCTCAATACTGCAGCGACCTCAATGAAAGTATTATCCATCACATATACAGAAAAACATATGAAAACAGGGCCCAGGTTGAAAAAAACCGAAGTTGCCCTTTAATGTTGGCAATATGCAGCAATAATAACCCTTAAGGATAAGGCAATTAAAGTCCTAATCAATGTCACGATATTCAGTTTACAAGTTTAAGAACTCTTAAGAAATACTTAGTAATTCTTCTATTGAATGCATTTCACAGTGTTTGAAAGAGAAGAAAAAAATAATTTAGCCAGTCAGTGATTGAGATATTATCAGTAATTTGGTTTGACATGTCAAAATTATTTTTTGACCTCTAGTAAATTATTTCAACACTTCTTTGAGGTTTAGAAGAGTCATTTCCACATCTTCTCTACTCTGTGATACATATTACTGTATTCATTACACCAAGAGAATCTGTGCTGAAAAGTCAGCCAGTTTTATCCTGCAGATGTAAAAAAAAAAAAAAAATGGGGAAGAAGGCGGTGATTTTTATATAAGACAAGAAGGAATCTTTGCCTCATAATCCTCTGCACTCCTGGAAAGGTTTGAGACCTTACTAAGCCTGTAATCTCTTCCTCCCACAACTTCACAAAAGTCAATATGAGAGACCAATTACCAGTATAAATACTGCACATTTCCTGTCATAGATGTAAAATAAAAAATAAAAAATATAAAAAATAAAATAAAAAACTGCTGTGTGAATGATAAGCCTATAGGGATTTTCAAAAAGTGTCAACTGTACAAATATTTCTGGATATGTGTAGGCCTGGATACAGTGCCTCCATACTATGCTATGTTGGTGTCATGTATCACTCACCAGCATGAAATGTAACCTGATAAATTATCCAGTTACACAACTGACTGCAGTCTTAATATCAGCACATCCCTTCTCATCCTTCCTGAACTTGTGGAAAATATGATCTGATCATCTCAATGTGAACCTCCTGTAGTTTGTCATTTTTATCTGCCTGTATTTCCTGTGTCTCCATGGACACCCTAACCCTGTCTGTTTAATTAAGTATTGTTAGCCTCAGAACCCGACTGGGAGCCTTCATTAAACTCCCTCCATTATGCAATTTCTACATCACTTACTACAAGAGCCCCCTCAGCACAAGGCTAGCTGGGTGTGCACAGAGGAGGAGGAAACCCCCAAAGGTAAAATCAAATCAATACCTTCAGGCAAAGGGAGCTAACAAGGTCTATCTAGTGTTGTGCTCTGAGTCTAGTAATGTCAGGGGACAAACATGCAGGTTCTCACTGTTCACATGTCTAATGGAGTAGTGCTCCCTTTCTCTCTGTGTGTGTGTGTGTGTGTGTGTGTTGGTAAGGTGATGGCTTGATCTTCCTCAACCTTCCCAAACATAAGGAAATCTCCAATATAGGTATTTACCGTGAACTTTCTGTCATTGATACAGTAGAGAAAATGCTGCCTATTCATTAAAAACATTTCTGTCAAGTTACTTCCCCTGTGCAGCCCCTGCAGAGACAGGCCTGTAAAGTGAAAAATAATCCTCCCATGGGTCATTGGTGCCTTTGAGTTTTATTGTTAGCTATAGGCTTCTAGCTATTGTACAAATCACGGAAAAAGTGTTCTGAGAGTATGTTGAGGTGGATGGATTGGTTCACAGCATGTTTACAACTTGAACTCAATCGTTGTCATTCCTTTTCTCCGCCTTTTCTAAATGTTTGTTATTGGAAGGATGATGGTAAATGTTGTGTGACCTTAATCATTTCTTTAACATTAACAAAGGTCCAGCTTGGGGCATTGTTCAGGTCCACATAATATGGGTTGTGAGAACATACATGGTTGTTTAGGTGGAACTTGATGCTTCTGCAGCTTATTCTTCAGCCTACACACTGAAGAATATGAAACTTGCCTATACTGTATGCTGCAACAAGTGTTTTTTATGAGTTGCTTAAATGAGTATTTTCGACTTGTCAGAACAAAATGAGCAGCTGGATGAGTTCAGCTTCCACAGGCTTCCTCTCCGCAACCTGGACTCACTAAAGCTCCGGCTAGTTGCGCTAAAAATGGACCCGAATGCCGAAGCGGAATGATTATTATCAGAATGAGCCGGGCAGCGCTCAGAGATGACATCATCCAGGTCAGAGGTTACTAGGTTGTATTTTATGCTAGAAATAAGGTCCAGATTGTAAAAAACAGCAATGTTTGCAATAGGTTGTGGTATATCCTGATATTCTTGCACTTGTTATTATCTAGCAAGCCAAGGATAAACTGACAAAAGAAAAGCAGAAAGCCAGATCAATTTCCACCAGGTCAAAGTGTCCTTTGACCAGGTTGATGGGAACACATCAACAGTGTTGATTCACTTGGTGATTCTATTAGTGTGTGTGAGCCAATTCACTAGCAAATCGAAGTCTTGTTAGCATGGTTGGCATGTCCTGATTAAAGGGTATGGCGATTGCTTGTGGTCTTTAATTGCCATGGCTTGTGTTCATGTCATCATTGATAAGAACAAAGTGGGTGTTGTTTGTCCACTTCATAGAGGTACTACTAGTTGGGTCTTGATTATTTTGCTTAAACCTATGTCCTGAACCACTATTTTTAACAAAAAATGATAGAGCTCATAATATTTCTTGGCTCATAGATTAGGATGTGTATTACTGAGATATTAATGCTTGACACATCCCAATAGAACATACAAAATGTATTTCTATGTCTACAAATACTGTATGCACTTTTCGTCCTTTTGCTATATACGTATTATATGGTGTCAGAATCAGTGTGATGCATAGTTCTGTCATCCATTTTAATTAGTGGCAGTTTCAGGTCTTTCCAGTGGTTGCTGTTATTTAAGACATTCTGCGTTCCACAGCAACAACTCCTCTAGTCTCCTGCCTAATTGCTTTGTTTAACAAAGTGGCAATCAATCATACCATTTACTAGTTACCTGTCATACTATCCAGCCGTGAAATAGATGAGGGACACCATTCCATCTTCTCTTTCAACTGAAGCACTTTTACCCTGCCTCCAACATTTTTAAGTCGGTGAAGAGGAGAAAATGTGACAATTTTTCATAATACGGTGATTTGGTAATCTGTCAATCTTCATCTTGTGCTTTTTCATTGTTCACTCTCAAGTAATTGATAATTCAGAATAAACTGAAAATGACTGAATAACCCATGAGCCTTTTTGCTATAAAACATACCTGTATGCAGATTTTGAATAAATCAGTATTCACCAAAAGATGTCAAATTATATCCACTAAGGAATCATATATTAATTTTGTCTCAAAAAGAAAAAATATTCTTCCAGGAAAAAAAAGGAAGATCTCTGTTTGTCTGTATCAAGTATGTTACATCTGAATTATCAGTCCAATAGAGGTGAGTTCCTTTAGATAATCCTGATAGTATACAGTACCTGAAAGGGCAGGAAAAGGATGTGTTTCAGGGATGGTTTTGGGAACTTTATCATTTGATTAATGGAGCATTGATATGCATAGCTTATGAAATGAAAGGCTGGGAAATTGCTTTCCTATCTTGATGGGCTGATAATGTGAATGGGATGGGGGACTTGCCTTGCTCAGTCAACAGCACCTGTCATTACACCTTTGGTCCCTATCAGCCCAACGATCTGTCTTCTCCCAGTCTGCTTCAGAGGGGTAATCTCACAAAGCAATTAGGACTTTCTACTTCTCCCCACTGTATTTAAATGGCAAATTATAATGAACCCCTCCTCTCCAGCTGTGGTAGAAGCAGTGGCTGCAGTTGGATGCTTGCTCAAGATGTTCAAAGATTGGGGAACAGCCATGGCTCATTAGTTTGGGAATTTTGCAAGGTTAAGTTCATCTGCATTAAAACATACTTGTGTTCTAAAATCCCAAAACATTCTAAGATGAGTATTAATGATACAATTTGACACAGTACATCACATGGTTCTGAGACGAAACCTGTTTTATTACAGGTGCCATGCCTTCACACTAACTTAACACTTATTAAGTTAGTCTGCAACCCTAGGCTGCAGACTAACTTTGGTTGCAGCATTGGTTGCACTGGTGTGATATAACTTTTTTTTTAGGTGCACCCAAATTTGTCATTGCATCGCCTTTAACGCCATAAGGTCACCTTTTTATCGCTCTCCATAACTTTCATATAATGTGAATGACTAACAGGAATAAGGTGTAGAGAAATGCTTAAAGGACAATTCCAGGCAAATTCAACTAAGGCTGTATTTTCCTAACATTTTAGGTCTAAAAGAAGGAATCAGAAGATTTTCAGTTTAATTGCTCCTGTTTTGCGGTAGTTGTGTCTGTCCCCGCATCGCCACGGCAGCGATGAATGGGAGCGGATGCAAGTTCCGCTGCTTCGGCTGTGAACATCCCTCAAAGCTGCAATTTTTTTCCACAGACAGTGTCAGATGGCTACTCAAACATGCACCAAGAAGTGTATTTACTTCAAGCAAGCCGACATGTTTGTAAAACTAGATCTAATTCAATGTCTCGCGCGAGACCCAAGTTGATGCACTCAGTGTGTTCACGTGCAGTCGGAAGCTCCTGTTTGTGTCATAAACACAGGAGTATCAACTCTTGACTTGCTTGAAGTAAATAAACTTCTCAGCGTATGTTTGAGTAGCCATCTGACCCTGTCTGTGGAAAAAAAGTGTACACTTCAATC
Organism: Trachurus japonicus; assembly: GCF_045865225.1. Classification (NCBI taxonomy): domain Eukaryota; kingdom Metazoa; phylum Chordata; class Actinopteri; order Carangiformes; family Carangidae; genus Trachurus; species Trachurus japonicus. The sequence continues at coordinate 35,153,629 of NC_140911.1, forward strand.
AAGTCAAGAGTTGATAATCCTGTTTATTACACAAACGGGAGCTTCTGACTGCACGTTAATACACCGAGCACGTCAACTTGGGTCTCGCGCGAGACTCCACGACACTTTGAATTAGATCTAGTTTTACAAACATGACGGCTTGCTCAAAATAAAGCACAATTATGTATAAAAATAAAGTGTTTAAAGTGCTTCACTGAGCTGAAGTTGAACATTTCAAAGCTGTAGTACTAGTAGTGGTATCTAATTTACCGTTAACGTTTTATGTTTCTTACAGCGCTGGGTGTAATGTCTCTCACACACACACACACACACAGTCTTTTACTGTAGCCCCTCCCAACACCTGCCTCTTTCCCCTTCTCTGCTCTCAAGGAGTGGGCTACTTGTCTGTTCTTTGACCTCCCACATGTGCATATGGGCTCCTACTGTACATGTGAGTTCTCAAAGGTCCGGCCAACATAATCAGACGCACATTCCAGACGAAAATGAATGATCGTGAGTCGAGGCGCGTCGGGTCTGGCCATCGCACACAAGCTCAACCACAGGCTTCTGCAAGCATAACTAAACAATCTTGAATGGCTTTTCTGAGGGTCAACAGGTAGATCACAGACAGACTTGGCTGTTCTGTGATTCATCAAGGCCACGTGACTTGTTTACAATTTTTGGATCACTTGAGTTTGGCCTTTGTGAATGCAATTGCAAACCAATTTCAAAATTGCAACATTGTATAATACTTGCGTTGATTCGAATCAGATAACGGACCTTTAGGTGTGAACCCACCCTAAGAAGACAGTGTCGTTTTGAATGATTGATAATCAGTTATCTGGAATAGAATAGAATTTTATTCTCAACAAAGTTGGTATTTACTGTCAACTTGATATCCTAACAAACCATAGCTCTGATTTTGGTCCTAAAATGTGATCTGAACTTCATCATTGCGGCAGCAATCATTTTTTCACATATAGGGCCAGGTAGGTTTGGATAGCTTTTTCCCTTAATAAATGGAATCATCATTTAAAACTGCATTGTATTACTTTACTTGGGTTATCTTTGTCTAGTATTAAAATTAGTTTGATGATATGAAACATTTAAGTGTGACAAATATGCAAAAGAGAAAGAATTCAGAGAGGGGGCAAATACTTTTTTCACAGGGCGTTGTTAGGAAGCAGCAGCTTGGTCTGTGGCATGGCAGGACACTAGGATTGATGCAGCCATGCACCATGATTTCCATATGATAAACTCAGGAACACAACTGTTAAGCTGCTCCAATGATTTCTTTAAGCCTCTGAAGTTCTTTAAACGCCTACTTGTATGGAGAGTAGCCACAGAATTAAATCTCCTCCATTTATAGAGAGTTTGTCTGGACTTTGAGACGACTTTGTGCCCTTATGCAAATCAACAGTTCTTGATCGTAAGTCTTCTGATATCTCTCTTTTGCGAGGAATGTTTCATATCAGGAGATACTTCTTGTGAATGGCAAAATGTTTGAGTGTTTTTTAGTGGTTCTAACCCTCACCAATTGTGTTTCATTCGCTGGACTTAAATTAGCCTGGAGGTTCACATACTTCTCCATCCTACGCTGTCAATATTTTAATAATGCATTTGGTATGGACAAGAACAATAGTATCAAATGTGTTTTGAGCTGCTTGGTTAAAAATATTGTTAATTATTATATCTTAGATGCAGGTCTGAAATGAGGATAAATACAATGGGTTCACTACATTTCTCTTGACGCTATGGACCGTTAAATATTTCCACTCAAGTGTGATGCTTTGGAAAAATCAGTGATAGTAAAAAGCTGAGTGAAAAGTAGATTTAATATGTATTTGTTGATTGTGTGGAGTCTCAACAATAATAAGACTATTAATCCTAACGGTAAGGCACTTACATGCTTGCAGATTGTTTTTTTTTGAGGTGCATTAATTTCAGTCCACTTTACCTTATATTGACACGCCAACTAACAGCAAACTGAGGTGTGATAATGAGAGAGGGGAGTGAACTGAATTGTGCAGGTACCATAGCTTGTGTATCTGTGTAGGTGTGTGTGTGTGTGTGTTAATTCCACTTTGCGATGCAGGCTTCACCTTTTTAATAGGCTCATTTGATGCTATGCAGCATTGCAAGGCAGTAGAATTTGCATATACTGGAACGTCCTAATCAATCACTAGTGAGTCCAGATGTCTATCTGGCCAACATCATTATTGCTAGCAACTGCTTAAATGTTTTCAAAGAAGTATGTAGATATACAATCTATCATGCACACAAAAGGTGTGGGTTTGATTTCCGGCTTCAGGGCCTTTATGGGTGACGTTTCTGGGTGTGGATGTGTGGATTCTCTCTGGGTTCTCCAGCTTCCTCCCACAGTCCAAACATATACACACTAGCTTCATCGGTGACTGTAAATTGCGTGTGCTGTGTGAATGTGAGTTTGTCTCAAAGGGATGCCCTTGTGATAGACAGGCGACCTGTCAGCAGCTACATCAAACTAATAAATGTTTGTAGTTGTTTTTCTCATTATTTTTCTTTCACTTTATTATCAAACAAGTCAACTTTATAAAAGGCGATGCCTCCACCAAACAATTGAACAAACTGGGAAATGAGAAATTCAGAGGTATTGTACCAGGCAATAGTTAATCAAGATGCACTGACCAAACACTCACTCATGAAAAACATAGCCTTTCCCCAGCCTCCCTTTGTTTCTGCAACAAAAGAAAAAATCCTAGACTTGTATTTTCTTATGCATAATGCCCCATCACTGGGGATGTGTGTTTCCTAAGCAGACAAGCAACCAAAGGTTTATCATCTGAAATAATATGCTGCCTTTTATAGCTGTTTTCAGAAACAGGACAACCAAGTATTTTTTTTGTTTGTTTTTTGTCCTGAAACTTTCTGCAAAGGCATCACATTTATATGACGAGAAGGTTTGGGTCAGTGGATGGTCAGGGATTTATTATGCAGTAAACTGTTGAACATGTGCTTTGTTTTGCCATTAGGGGCCACAGTCAAAAGTTAAAATGTAGTCAGGACACATGTGCCTGCCTATTGTCCCCATAGGTCTTAATTAAAAACATACTGATCAGTTTCCTTTGTCTTTGAGCTGAAATATTATCATTTAGAAAGAACAATTTGCATTATAAAGAGCTTACATTTAAAAGTGTCACGAGGAGCTCGTTTACTTTGTTAATGTATTGAAGCACTGAATCTCAACGGAAAACAAAATACAAGACTCATCGTGTTTACTCCCTGATGAGTCCATTTTAAAATTGACAGTGGACAGTAGAAGTCTAGCCGAGATAATGGAGGGGATCTTTCAAACAAGTGTAAGAGTGTTAATTCAATGATTCAGCCCTCCCAGTGGGTGGGGATGTATCGGAAGCAGAGAGATGACTGTGTCAGTGAGTTTAGAGCAGCACAGGCTGTTTATGTAGTTAGTTGTATGACAGAAGCGCACACACACCTGCTGCAATTCAGAAAGCACAAATCAAGAAAATCTGAAGCACAATTAAATCCCAGATATCAGTTTATCACATTTTTGTAGACAAATGTTTGACTTGCAAAATGTTGCCTGGGTTGTCATTACAAACACGCATTTTCTGTTGTTACCGACACCAGAAAAAGATATTCTCTCTTAGTTAGTGTTGGATGTATGCAGTGGCGGCTGATGGTGAAATTATGTGGGTGGGCTAATAAATAAATTATACCCATTAAATGTTTAACACAGCAGTAGCAAAAAGTTACATCCCATCTGACTGGCCCATAAGTATAGCAACTAACTAGGCCTACACACTGCATTAAGTGGAAGGGTCTAGTCAAAAAAAAAAAAACTTCACCTGGTTATCTCTCACACACTCACTTACACATACGCACACAACACACAGAGTCTCTCTCTCTCTCATGCACATGCACGACAATATTCTCAATTTTTGAACCTGAATGACGCTGTTGGCAAACCAACCAGATGTAATTTTACTCGACGGGAGCAAGACAGTAAAATGTGGGTCAGGTAAACAATACGACATCACCATGACAACATATTGTCACGCCTGTATTGTTTTGCCTCATGCTGGCGGACCATTGTTTACATAGAGGCTTGTTTATCCTGTTACATGCAGCGTCTGTTGTCTGTCTGACGTCTGCCCGATTTCATGTGAATGCAACATCAAGAATACGTTCTGATATACATTATACCATTAACCTTTATTTAACCAGGCAAAATCATTAAGAACGAGTTCTTATTTACAATGATGGCCTGGCAAGAGGCACAAGCTTCTTGAGGGGTAGGGGAGAGAGGGCTGTGAAAGAAAAAGGATTGGTTAAAGGACAGTAGCACAAAGCACAACTATACAGACAGGACATCAACAGAGACAGCACACAAGCAAGGCTATGCGGACAAATAGCAAGAGAGTGACAGGGACAGAAAGGGTTAACAAACAGCTATTCAGTCATACAGGCAAAGCAGCAAGACAGGCGGTGGAAGGCAAGGCAAAGAAATGTAACAACACACTAGTACTGCAAATGGTTCTTAGGGAGACTAAATTGAGAGAACATTAAAAACAGGGTTAATAGCAAGGATTATTTACAACATCACTACACAAAACATAAAGACAGAGTTAATAACAGGATTATTTGCAACATCATATCACAAAAAAGGAGCCTGGGCCAATGGCAGCAGGTACAGGCGTTCAACATAGAGTACAGGCATCTCACATCTCAGATTTAGCTGATATCGTGCAGGCCTATTGTACATGGTGAGCACAGATGTAGTTTTATGATCTCATGGTCCAGCAAATGCAACAAATTCTTCAACACAAATAACAGAACTCCATTGGTAATCCCACTTTAACAACACAAGTAATCAGTTGGCGTGACGACATGATTAGTCATTGTTTTCCAAAACCACACATATCACTTCTGCAAAAGCGTTCTCTGATTTGCCACCACTATAAAAGGTTTGATAAAGTTTAGTTACAAACAACATGGATCGCAAAATATTGCGGCTCAGATCAATGTAGTAATTACTTTGTTTATCTATAATGGATCAAGAACAGCATTTATGAGGAAATATATAAGAGAACAGTGGTCTCTTGTCTCACATTTTGGTGAACCATCTATCCAACCAATCATCCACCACTATCACCCAACCTTGACAGCAGTCACTGTTTTTTCTGTTGCTTAGCGGATTTATCACTTGAACGTTATCATAGTTGTTTTTGTGTATTTGCTGTGATGTCTGATGTGTTCCGTTCATCCTCGTCTTGCCAACACACTGTCACTGAAGATTGATGGATGCACTGGGATGTTTTTGATGCCCTAATACTCTCAAATGTTGGTAGTTCATTCCAAATAGCTGACAGATACATTTATTAATACAGTAGCATTGTGTGGAGTCATGGCAGCGTATTGGATCCTGTTGGAGGGCTTCACCTGTGGTCATTGAGCTGATGTTATGATGTGCATGTGCAGTCTCATGGGATAAACCAGATTGCACTCTCCATGCGGTTGGATATTTCTTAAAACATGACTCTTTGGTGGACACATAATCCGCTGGCGATGGAGAAGAAAGACTATTCTGCTTGGCTGATTGGGCCACAGCCTGTTGGCCCCAGTGTCTTGTCAGTGTCTGAGTGCTGACTGTTTATAAATAAAGATGTTTGCAGATATCATTTAATTCAAGCTTTTGACATTGTCACTGACATCAAAGTCATTCCTTTTGGCAAGCCTGTACCAACTGGGAGGGAAAAAAAGTGTTTTCATTGGGGCTGAATGCACACAAGCATGGCTATGCATCCCTAAAAACTGTTTACCAAGCCACTTGAGCCAACCTCTGTAAAATGCTCAGTGATTGGGCAGGATCATCCGTATCATAACAAAGACTGTTAATTCTCAATCTGTCTTTTTTTTTTCTTCTAATTAATGGAAATGTCTTCACAGTGCAATTGTCATTTTCTACTTTTCCACAAGAGGTGTAGCGACAGAAGATCATGTAATCTGATAATAGGTCTGCAAGACTGGGTGAGAACATTAGATATAAATTTAATAATGTAGGATTTGTACTCGGACAATTGGATTTTGATTGGCATAATTGACAATTACCATTCACCGACATGTAACGCAGCCCATTGTTTAGTGTGTATGTGATGTATTTGTTATCAGAACAAGCAAGACACTGTGAAACACGACAGTGACAAACATCTGAATTGTCCTCAATTACCAGTGGCTATGTGCTGAATGTGTTTGTCGTCATTATCATTATGATAAAAGGTCTGTAAAAGGTGGTGTACGAATATGTTTCAGCAATCATTTCTTGAGCAGCCTCATGGCAGTCACATGGTTTTGCATGTTCTTTTTTCCCTCTGAAATAGGAAACTGAGAATATAATTGAATGTTTTCCTACAAAATTATATTACTTATTTCATTGTACATAATGTAATTTCTAGGGCCCGACCGATATGGATTTTTTGGGGCCGATGCCGATTACGATTATTAGGGGGAAAAAAAATCGGGTCTCTCTCTCTCTCTCTCTTTCTTTTTTTTTAATCAAAAGCGACTTTTTCCAATGTTGTTCCAGACGTTTCTGGTTTGGAGACTGTTTTCAACGATCAGCGGTTGCTGCCGTGCCCGGCACCGTGTCAAAGCGCTCACCGGCGGTCAGTCTCACAGCAGTGTCACGGAGCAGAGACATGATAGTCCCCGCTGCAGTCAGAGTCCCGCAATGCTCCACGCCGCGGACCCCCCACCCCACCCGCCGCAGCTCAGTCACTCACCCTCATCTACTGTGTTTATTGGTGATAAATTGGCGTACTGCCGGTAATAACGGTAAAACCCGACCCCGACCGGCTTGTTGAATCTCGGACCCAACATGGCCGGAGACGAGCATTAATTAATTAATTCACAACCCGGCCGCGGTAAAAAAAAAACACTGGTTTTGAGAGAGATCAGTCACTCTGCTGTGTGCTGTGACTGAGGTGGTAGTAGATGGAGTTTGTCATGAGGTCGGCGCCGGTGCGGGGGAGTCTTTTCAAAGTAAAACCAAGTTTTATTCCCTGCATTTTATTCCTGAAAATATCGGCGACAATCGGCGAGTTTTGGCCGATTACCAAACGGGCTATAATCGGCCGATTTAATCGGCTCGCCGATAAATCGGTCGGGCCCTAGTAATTTCTGCACCGAATAACACTATTCTATTCTATTCTGTTGGTAGTTGGTGAAGGCATGGAAAGTGATGTCATTCATGATTAAAGAACTGACAGCATGTGGCAACAGATTCTATAATTTACAGATAAAAGGAAGGTCTGAGGTCTGAACTAATATTCTTTTCAAAACCAGTCTTAATAGTCTAATCAGCCAGTTCCATGTGGAAAAATAGAAACAGTTTGTCTCTCTAAGGAGATACATAATGTTTGAGCAACAGTGGATGCAAGCGGTAATTACAGTGGATAATGGTAAGTGTTGCAGCAGTAGCACTGTAGCAAATCATAATTAAGTTAGCAAACTGACAACAATGCCAGTTATGTAACAACATTTGTCTTAAGCCAGCTAACATGAGCAACCACAGAGTAGAAGTCAGGCAGACCACCAAGTAATGCTGTGCTTGAAAACTCCCTGAGGCTATTGAATCAACTAATGGTTCATTTTATTCTCTATAAACTCCACTTTTAATTTTCAAAAAAAAAAAAAAAAAAAATTAAACATTTCATACTTATGCCTCAAGGTTGCTGCTAACTCACAGTGTATTTGCATCATGTATATGTATTAGGTATTACTACTGTACTATTCACTATTGTGAAACAAAAGTCTTACATACCACAACAAGTGATTGACACATCTACAACATATCCATCAAATTCAAATCTTATGGTGATAGCCTGCTTTCCTTACCCATGAGCTCTTGAGAATTACTTTCCCAAAGTAGAATAAAGGGAAAGAACGGGGTGACATTAAAGTGTGCTCTACGCTGTGAGAGTTTTCATTTCATTTCTCCTTTATTTATTCAGGGAATGTCAATTGAGAGCGAGCTCCTGATTACAAAAACACAATTATACAATATACAAATTCATCAAGGTCATGATCCACAATTACATACAGGTTGTAAAACATTTGATTATAAGTTTTTAAAACTATCTAAGGAAATAAGATGATCCAGTTTCAGACAGTTTTGTAGGTTATTCCACTTTTGGGGGGCATAAAACTGAAAGGCAGTCTTCCCCAATTCTGTCCTGATACTGGGAATTTGTAAAACCAAGGTGTCCTGTGAACGAATGTGCAAATTCTAAGTGAGATTAAGCTGGTAAGATAAACAGGTACAATTTCAAGTAAAGCTTTGTAAATAAAAGCCATGCAATGTTGTTCCCTCCTTACACTTAAGGATGGCCATCCAACCTTATTATAAAGAACACAGTGATGGGTTTGGAACAGATCTCCAGTAATAAAACGAAGAGAGGAGTGATAAAGTGCATCTAGGGGTTTCAATGTAGAGAGAGCAGCATGTAAATGACATCACCGTAATCAAGTGCAGATAAGAAAATGGCCTGAACAAGTTCTTTTCTACATTCCATTGACAGACAAGATCTATTACGATATAAGAATGATCATTTTCCCTTAAAAGAATAGTTCACCAAAAATTCAAATTTCACTCATTATCTACTCACCCTCATGTTGACTAAGGGCTGGGAGAAGTTTCAGAGTCCTCCGTGGCTTCTCTGAGTTACAGGGGGTCTCGGCGTAGCAGTGCATGTCCATATAACGGTTGCAAATGGATACCAACTGTCTTCGTAACAAAAAGACACACCAAAAAACATCCAAATACCTCCATGCTGCTCGTATGTAATGTCCGTCTTGTATTGAAGCCCCTAAATGCGAAATTGTTCCGAAAAAAATTAAATAAGTCAATATTTCAAGCTTGTTTGTAACAAAGCTCCTCTTCCTGGTCCGTCCAGATCTCGCGAGATTTGGTATTTGGATGTTTTTTGGTGTGTCTTTTTGTTACGAAGACAGTTGGTATCCATTTGCAACTGTTATATGGACATGCACTGCTACGCTGAGACCCCCTGTAACTCAGAGAAGCCACAGAGGACTCTGAAACTTCTCCCAGCCCTTAGTCGACATGAGGGTGAGTAGATAATGAGTGAAATTTCAATTTTGAGTGAACTATTCCTTTAAGTTTTTTGGTAAGATCGGAAATATGAGTTTCAAAAGACAGTTTGTCATCCAACCAAATGCCCAGATATTTGTAACTTGAAACTCTCTCAATTTGAGTCCCGTCAACTGTTGAGATACCACCGAGTGAGCGCTTGTTGAATAGGGGGGGGGGGGGGAGAGAAGGGAGGCAGAAAGTTATTTGAGTTCCTCAACCTTGCCTGTCTCACTGCCATCAAACCATTTATCTTCTCTTTTTTGTTGTTCAGTGCTCATTAGTCTTGATTTAATTTTCTTTCTCTGTGCCAACTTGCAAAAGGCATCCAATTAGGCCTCAGCCATAGTTCCACTTGCTTCCAACTCCTTGCTGGAGAAGACTTCGTGATAAGCAGGTAGACAGAAAAACACAGTCTAATTGATAGGGAGCATAATTTAAACGCCGGCGAGCAGGTCTTGAGAATTCTAGGAGGAATTACTGTAGCCTTTAGTTGGCTTTGAGGTGTGAAAATTTGTTGTGCTGCAGACTTTGCATGTCCTATGTATATAAAATCTGGTACAGTATTTATCACCCGAATATTAAATATACACAGTAGACTTACTATGTTATATTTTTACTGAATATTGTGGTTATGTACATGGGGCAGGGACTAACAGGTGGGATGTCTGTGGCATTAAAGGATCACAAACTATACTTGTTATGAAAATCTGCATGCCTTTATGAAAGACATATCTAATCTATGGTATGGCACATCTCTCCTGACAGAATCTATCAGTAAAAGTCTGCTGCTACCATAATGCTTAGTCAGACACAGCTGAGAATACATTTGGAAAATCACAGTTGAGAGCAAAAAGCACTGAGTGGGGGAAAAATATTTTTGAAATGGGCTACATCATTTTGAGCGGTAGAGTCTAAGAAAGAAGTTGCAATGATTGGTATGTTTGTGGCTTGATTGTGCAAAAGAATGGATGCCACAATCTGCTACACCAAAACCCTCAAACACAAAAGGCTGTGGTTGATTATAAATTAAATATCTCATGGTCCCCTCTTAGAACACAGTCCCATTACCAGCGGTCACATGTCGGTGGACACGCAGATTCCTTAATCATTTCAACATGTGTGAAAACAATGCCTTGTTACTTTTACAGCATTGTTCTGATGAGCAGCAATGACAAATAATTAGTGATGATTTCTGCACTCCAAAAAGCTGAAAGATGCATTTATGACAACACAAAGGAGGAGAGTGCATGAAGTGTTGAATGATGGGGTGATCTTTTTTTTTAATGCTTTCCTATTACAGTTGGCTAGGGCCAAGGCTATTAACTGTCTAAGAATTGTGAAGAAATAACATTTTCCAACTCCTAAAAGCAGGGTTAAAATGATTACTTGAATAATTGGAGTACAAAAAATGATCAAAGCATTTTTTTCTGAATTGAGGCGGTTCCGACACAATGTAAGGCAACATAACATAATGTAAACATGTGCATTTAATATGTTCGCTAATCGAGATGAACACTGGTGAGAACGTACAGTGATTAGTTATTTGTAACAACTGGTTAAGAAGTCGGTATTGACGGCTGGTTAAAAAAAAAAAAACATTAGCTCAAGGAAACGAAATAAAACGCTGCTGCTTTCATTCATTTAGTCTTTTGTTGGAGTGATTTAAACATACACTCCTCTTTTTATACAGGCCCTCTCTCTCTCTTTCTCTTTCTCTGTCAGTTCAATTCAAATTTGCTTTATTGGCATGAATGTCACAAAGACTATGCTGCCAAAGCATTAAGACTCAATGAAACAAAATAATAAACTTCATAGTATACAGTGTAAATAGAACATACAGAATATATATACAAGTGTATATATAGAATAAAAAACTTAACTTACTGTCTCTCTCTCACTAAAATACTGTAGATATCAAAATATCAGGTGGTTAATAAGAGTAGAGATTGGAGTTTAAGATGCACAAATATTACACAGGTATTATATTTAGTAAGCATATCAGTACGTCACAATTATTCATTGTTCATTTGCAAACACATCCATTTAAAGCAATTTACGGTAATACGGAAAAACGCTATTATATTACTCAATTAATTGATAAAATAATAGGTAGAACTAGAAAATTTCCTCTGGGGAAATTTTGAAAGGCTGGTTTTGCCATCTCTGTCAACATGGGAATCAAACCCACGATCTTAAGGTCAAGACAGAGCTGATCAGACAGATACATGATCATCTTTCTATAAGCACTGATATGGAGGAGCTGTAACGACATTAGGTTAACTGTGTGTGTAATCACATGAAGTTACCTGTGTGTGTTAGAGTGTGGGAGAGGAGTGCGTGCTTCCGCGCGCATTTGTATGTTACCTGTGTGTTTTGATGTGTGTGTGTGTCTGTAACTGTAATCACATGAAGCTGGTTCTAGAGTCTGTGTGTGTGTGTGTGTGTGTGTGTGTGTGTGTGTGTGTGAGACTGACTTGACACATGTTATGAGCTGCATCCTGTGTCAGTCTGATTTAGCTGTGTCTGTGTTTATAAACATTTAAACGAGCACCAGGTGGATTGTTTATGAAGTTAACGAGCTCTGGCCTGAGGATCACAGAGGTTACCACGGCAACTCGAGGTGGTTACCACGGCGATAGGGGCCCCCCAGGCTGAGACAGACAGAAACGTGGAGAAAAAGAGTGATTTTCTGCCTCTGCACTGGTCTCGCAAAAGGCTTAGCGTGACAAAACGGTAACTCCTATCAGAACAAAACACAGATCAACGTTGCTCTAAGGACTTCCTGAAAAATGTGGTACGATTTGGTGTTTCTACAGTAAATATTTTGGCGACGCTGGCAGTTTTAAAACATCGGTCCGTTCTGCTTCTCTCAGAAAATATTTGTATTGGAGTCAATGAGGAGCAGAGACAGACGTGGCCGCACTCAGAGGCTTATTCTGTAAATTCTGTAAGTCTCTCTGATATTTTGAGCACATGATATGAGAGATAACAAGTTTGTCTAACAAATTCTGAAAAAATTATGTGTGTAGAGTGTAAATTGTGGCCGGGCCGATTGTGGAAAGAGAAAAAATCGGGAGTTTTTCTGGACTCTCTCCCACTCTAACCAATGATGTCACCCACTCTGACACGAACATTCCGTGCAATACACACCCATAAATCTCTTAGAACACGGTGTCGCTACCCGATCTGCGACGCTACCCGATCTGTGACAGCCACGTACGGCAACTTCACTTGGACAAACTTAGTTGAATTGACTTAGGATCACTGCCCTATGTGCGTCGCCAGAGACGGTTTATCTTTTTATTTATTTTTTTAAATATTTTATTAGTAATGTAAATTGAGGGTTGGTTGTGGTGGTCTGGATCTTGATGCTCAGAAAACAGGAACACAGGCGGACTTTTAATGTTTACTGTCGTCTTTTCTCGCCGGCCTCATCACCATGACAACCACAAACAATCACAACTACCACAACACTCACTGAATAAACGAGTCTGCCGCGGCAGTCTTATGACGGACCTCCGCGGTTTTTATTTTATTTTATTTTATTTTTTAATCATTTTCACAGTACCGTATTTTAATTTCACAGAACTTTAAGCATGTACGCAAATCGGGCAGTGCCCAAATTAAGTTTGTCCAAGTGGAGTTGCCGTAGGCAGCTGTCCAAGATGGCGGCCGGTCTGCGCATGCGCAGACCAGTTTTGTCACAGATCGGGTAGCGTCGCAAATCGGGTAGTGACACACGGCTCTCTTGAATACTCAATTCTGATTGGTCAATCACCAATATTCTGCGGTGTTTATTTCTCGATAGACCACCGCTGAGCGGACCGTTGCTAGGGACTCCATAGCAACGGCCGACTCTGCATGTCCGGTCACGGCCGCTGTTTTGCTGAGCCTCCTCCCGTTCGTGCATTTGAAGCCTTTGATAATCAATCAGTGGATCGATGGATTACCATACACGTTACGTGTATTTTGTGTAGTCGTACCTGTCATAAACAAGAGATTATGGGGTGCGTTTGTGTCGCGGAGCTACAGAGAGGAGAGGAGCTGTGACACGGTCAGAAGTTCTGATGCAAGTTTACTTTTCAGCCACGATGTGGAAATAACTTAGGAGCCTCCACTCTCCCTGTAACAGGTTACAAGTCTATCTAACATCACAATTAGTCCGAAGCTATTTAATGACGGTAAAAATTAAACATAAAGTAAATATCCTGCATACTTTCTCTTTTCTGTGCTGCGCTGGTCAGAGCGGCGTCCCGAGCAACGGTCTAATTTTACATGAATAAAATCTCTTTTTATCATTATTTTGTGTTACATTATTGAATGATTTAGTTGTAGGCCGTGTTCTAAGCGGGATAATGTATAGTTGCTTCGCGTCGGGGTTCCATACAACCTGTCGGGGTTTATTTCTCCATAACAACCTCCGAACTATACATTATCCCTTACTTATACCATGGTCTGGGTGAATCCTCGATTCGGATTGGCTGCGGGGTGTCCATTAAAAAGTGATAATGGACACCCATAAAGATGTTCCGGTCATATTGCCTGATTACGTTCTCAATATTACTGCGCTGGCTCAAACGCTTGTTGGTAACCACGGCAACGGACAATCGGACCATAACAACTTTTTTCAGCGCATCACGGCACTGGAGTCTGTAAACACCAAGGGGGCAGTTGTCGGTCTGAGAAGTGAAGCTCACTTCCGCGTTCAAAAAACTGCAATCCCCTCGAATTCCTCTGGGGGCTGGTGTCAGAAGGGAGCATTCCCCATAGACCCCCATGTTAAAATCACCGACTTTACATCCTCAGTAAACATGTTAAAAGCCTGGTGTCAGAACGTTTTTTCGTCTCAATCGATAGTTTCTACCCCCGCACACACTCTGAGGGGGGTGAATTTTTTTTTAACTCTACAGTTTTACTGTTATTAGGTTAAAATTCTGGCCAATTAGGGCGCGGAAACGTTGAGTGACAGGTCCGAGCAGCTCCGTGGACAGCTGCTTAGAGGCCAGTGGGCGGGTTCTCGGCCGGCCAGTCCAACATGGCGCTGTTCAGGCCGCCATATTTGAGTCACAAAAACGACTCCCCAAAACCAATGGGTGACGTCACGGACGCTACGTCCATTCTTTTTACAGTCTATGGTAAACACACAAGCGGTAAGAAGCACTGGCCGTCTGAAAAAATTGGTGTCACGTAACATTTAAGCCGTCACCTCACCTCCCTTTACTGATCAACTATCAGGCTGTGGCAGACTCACTGGCTGAAACGTTACGCTGCGGTCACAGCGGGTCCCTCTTTTTTTTTTCTTTTATCGCCGACGAGAGTTATTAAATAGTCCGCTCAGCCGCTTATGTTAAAGACGAGACGACGTATGATTTTAACGGTAAAACAACATTAAATCATGACTGACTTATTTAATATGTATTTTTCTCGTAAGTGACCATGGTATAAGCGGGATAATGCCCTTCGAGGTGTCCGATTATCAGAAATTAATGGACTTCGCGGAAGCAACCGTCCGACGCTTACATAATTTCTCCAAAAATGATCAGGGATTGATCAAAAACTATATGACCTATCAGAACGTGGAGTAATACACCAATACACAAGACTTGTGTCTACTGTTTAAAGTTTAAATGGAGAAGGTGAAAGTATGCCTGAGCAGTAGACATTTGTTAAACTCCAATGATTGGTCTTTTTCGCTCTTTTTTTTTCGCCCGTCCCATTGACTTCAATGCAAAATTTTGCGCAGTTTTTCGCAACTTATGTCGCAAAAATTCGTAATCTATTGAGAAAACTAATAGCACACCGATCCCGATCAAGACACACGTTTTGATATATAATTTGGCCTGCAACTCTTCGAGTTGCAGGACTAGTAGCGAATCGAAAATTCGCCCGGGCACTGGTCCCTGCAGCTATTTCATAGCTGTAGGGATCAGTGCCCGGTGCGATGGCCCGTGGCCCTAATAATCAATTACAAAAAGTATTGATAGCTGCAGCCCTACTTCAGAGCCCAAGGTGGTTGATTTTGTTTGATCAAAAGTACAAAAAAACAGCACCAAATCATAATATTTGAGAACCAGACAATGTTTGCCTTTTTTTTATTCATGTACTTAGCAACAACAACAAAAAAAAAGTTTCCAATTTTAGAATAATCAGTGTTTTTAATATGTAGAATTATTGAAAGTTAAGCCCCTATTTGTTACTGTACATTATCTTGCACATCTCAAAGAATCCCTGCATAATCCCCAGTAGTGTCTCTATATCTAATAACTTTAAGACCCTAGTCTTGTGCCATTATACTGTATCATTGACCATTTGCCATTGTCATTGTGTTATTTTAGCCCCTTTTTCAGACAGTATAGCTGAACATGCTGAGCTTAGCTGCAAGTCACCTATTACCTAAGAGTCTCTGTCCAACTCATCTACATGTGCAAGCTAAAGAAAAGATGCTATCTGGAGAGGAAATGAAAGTCATTCTCACCTTTTAAAAAAAAACTAGCATTTTGAATAACGAGAGTGGGACCTCATCATTCATAATGACACTGATCATCTATAACGGTTCAGATATGATAAAACCCCAAGCTCATGTAGAAATACCCTCTTTTCCAATTCTGATTTCTATGAATCTACTGGCTTTAACCTTGAACAATGACAGATAATGGGTTTGTCATTAGAAAGCCTCCTCCTTCCCACATAAAGAACCTTTAAAAGAGATATATTGCTGGCCTCCAGTTGATGAAGTCTGCAGTGTTTTGGGATTATATCTCGATTCATTCTAATTTACCTTCCTGCGGGTCTCTAATTTGAATGACCCCGACAGGGTCATTAAAGCAGAGGTTATCAACTCTGAATGTAGATGAGACGCGTCTTTAAGCATTGAGAATGGGTTACCTTTTTCACTTTCACTGTCACCCGGCAACCGTCTCCTTCTCAAGCACTTGGGCCCACATACCCTTAGCGGTGGGAAATGTTGATCTCCAGTATACTCAAATATGTGTGTTCATCTTGTCCTTTATGTGAGTGGCCCTCAGTGTCTCAGGTTTTCTTCTTTGGGTTGTAGACATCAAAACATATGAGCAAAAAAGGAAAAGAAAAACAATCTTAAAAAGACTTCATAATTTGAGAAAAGATATCGTGTTTTAATTGATGTGAACAACATATGGATTGAAATGTTCTGTGTGCAGTTGCCATTAAATTGGGGCTGTGTGCACATCCTCACCAAAGTGTTAAGCAGTAAGCTCATGAAACCTGCTGCATATAGAAAAAAGGTAACACTTTACAATAAGGGTCCCTTAAAGGGATAGTTCACCCTAGAATGATATTTCGCTCATTATCTACTCACCCTCATGTTGACTAAGGGCTGGAAGAATTTTCAGAGTCCACCGTCCCTTCTCTGAGTTACAGGGGGTCTTGGCGTAGCAGTGCATTTCAATGCAACGGTTGCAAAGGGACACCAGAGCTCTTCGTAAAAAAACACACACAAAAAAACATCCAAATACCTCCATGATGCTCGTATGTAATGTCCGTCTTGTGCTGAAGCCCCAAATTGCGTAATTGTCCCGAAAAAAATTAAATAAGTCCACATTCCAAGCATGTTTGTAGCATTAGCTCCTAGTGTCTGTTGTCCGTCTTCCGCTGCCAGCGCGCATGCGCAAGGTTCGCACTGAGACCGACTCGCTTCCTTGTTTACCCCGGCAAATTGAGCCAGCCCCTGCTGCCGGCGAAGGACCAGAACCGCCGTGAAACGAGACAAGAAGGAGAAGAAGAAGAAGAAGAAGAAGAAGGTTTATAAACCTAGGCTATTACGGACTGCTTCTAGTCCTTCGCCGGGGTAAACAAGGAAGCGAGTCGGTCTCAGTGCGAACCTTGCGCATGCGCGCTGGCAGCGGAAGACGGACAACAGACACTAGGAGCTAATGCTACAAACATGCTTGGAATGTGGACTTATTTAATTTTTTTCGGGACAATTACGCAATTTGGGGCTTCAGCACAAGACGAACATTACATACGAGCATCATGGAGGTATTTGGATGTTTTTTTGTGTGTGTTTTTTTACGAAGAGCTCTGGTGTCCCTTTGCAACCGTTGCATTGAAATGCACTGCTACGCCAAGACCCCCTGTAACTCAGAGAAGGGACGGTGGACTCTGAAAATTCTTCCAGCCCTTAGTCAACATGAGGGTGAGTAGATAATGAGCGAAATATCATTCTAGGGTGAACTATCCCTTTAATTAACGTTAGTTAGTACATTATTAAGCATTAATTAACTGTTTACAGATATATTAACAATCATTATTATGTATTACTTAGGATTAGGAAACACATTAATTAATGTAGCCTAATTAGTAAGCAGTTAATTAATGTTGCTACTACTCAAAGTTAGTTAAATAATAAAAGTTGAATAATGTAATTAGTTATCATTATGTATGTATTACTTAGCATTAGTTTATATATTAATGCTTAATAATGTACTAACTAATGTTAATTAAGGGACCTTTATTGTAAAGTGTTACCTAGAAAAATTAGTGTTATATTCTTTACTTTGGTAGAGAAGCAGTGCCATTGTGAAAAAAAATAAAGTTGTTGTTGTTGTTTTCGTTTTCTTACCCAGCACCAGCATTGCAGACACAGTCAGCAGCATCGAGCCTCTTAAGTGAGCACAGTGGAGCTAAAAAAGTCTAATATTTTTCAGGAGTTGGTGGAAAGCAAAACAGACCAAGACATGGACTGTATGGTCTTCTATTGATCCCATGATTGACAAGTGAATGCTGAACATGTGACTGTTTGCTGAAGTTCACCATAGGAACGTTACAAGTTATACATCATACATACTTGTCTATGCAGCTACCTTGGTGCCAGAAATCTGTTCATCTAAGCATTAGTTTATACAAAGTAATACAAACTTAAAGCAGATATCAGTGGCACGGCCGTTTCGGCTAATGCTGTGTTCAAGGCAGGCTTTTGAAACCGTAAGTTACAGCTTCAAGTCACAACTACGACTTGGTAGCGTTCCAGGTAACCCGTAGCTCGTGTTTTTACCGTCCTGTTGTCTGTGAAAGTTCCCTATAACGGCCACTCGTAACTTCCGACCCGTGAACTCGTACCAGATCGAACTGGTATGACTTCACAGGAAGGAAAAACACAAAGTACGAGTTTCCTTGAACGCACCATGAGTTAGCAGCCC
This sequence comes from Trachurus japonicus, assembly GCF_045865225.1. Taxonomy (NCBI): domain Eukaryota; kingdom Metazoa; phylum Chordata; class Actinopteri; order Carangiformes; family Carangidae; genus Trachurus; species Trachurus japonicus. The sequence continues at coordinate 35,171,935 of NC_140911.1, forward strand.
CCGCCCTTGTCAGGCATCAATTGGTCCTCGTGCTACGTCACCACATTCACGCGCATCCCTTGGCTGCACACACAGCCCTTCATGCCGTTCTCTCCCCTCATTGGATAACACTTGTATCCCACAAGGAAAATTTTCTCCTCGGGTTACAGCAGAGCAGAGTGACGGAGAGACTCGTGTTTAGGCTGAAATACTTCATGTAAGTGATTGCTGACGGAAAATAGGACTATTTAGGACTTATATTAACAAAAACATTCCACTGATATCTGCTTTAATATATGGGATGTTATTATCACTAAATGAGACTGTTGCACTGGATGAGTATTAGCTCACAACATTTCAAAGTGACCCAAGAGCTGACAGGACGGTATAGAGATTGGATATATAAATTCAATTTCCTTCTAATTCTTCAATATCCACAACACCCCTCAAATCAGAATTCAGAGGTGTATATGCATACAGATATTCAATATCTGAGTTATTTAAAATTCATCAAAACTGAAGTGTATTGGTTTTGTAATTCCAAGGTAAGCCTGTTTTTTCCCAATACAGCTTCCCCTTTGGGCCCTTAAGCTGCTCCAGTGTAATCCTGATAGCACTGTTAAAAAACACAAAATAAACCCAGTCTAATCTTGTCTTTATTTCATAACCACACAAGAGGTGTAGTACATGGTGGAGGCTGGATTGAATGAAAGTAGTCAGATTACAACTCGATAGGTCTGCTGTATCTGTCTCACTATCTGAAGTGATGTCATCAATGTTATTAGATTCAAGATCGACAAAGATGGTTTGTGCAGTTTTGTAAAAATGTTGTGCTGTGCACCAAAGCATCTGCAGAAAATTGATTTTGATAGAAAAGTGAACCCATGATATACGTATTTATGACCATGGAAACTGAATACTTATTTCTTTTACTTTGCCTGATATAAAGAGCAGCTTCACATTACAGAGCCAATGAATTGCAAATTACAGGCTGCGTGTGGGTTGAAAAATTGGTTAAGTCAAGATCTGAATTCCCATGATAAGTTACATTATTCAAGGAAAGGCGAATATAGAGAAACACAGCCAACACTGAAAAAAAACTTGCCAAAGACTCTGACTTGTGGAATAATAAGATTTTGTCTAGCACAAAGGCTAGACGTCTGGTTATTGTGTTGTAATGTAATTACAGAGTTCCGTGTGACCATTTCAAAACGCATCAATCATGCCCATTTTGTTTGCTGCTTATTTAGTGACAGAGCTTGTCAATACTCTGCTGGACCCTGCTCTCCTCCAATCTGTGTATCCACACATTCAAAATAACACAAAGTAAAGAAATTACTCAAAATAACAATAGGCTAGAAAATAGGAGCACTTTACATCTGCTTTAGGGCGTTTGCTTTTCCTTCAAGAGGTTGTAAAACTTGTAAGGTTTGCAAAAAATAAAATGTTTTTTAGTTTATTCATTCCAGTATTACCAATATGTTTATTTGTCTACTTGTCTGTGTGGATCTTTTGTTGCCTGAGAGGTTGAAAGCATCATGATTAACACACTTTGTTAAAAAATGCAGAATGAAATGAACCAGGCTTACACACATCATTTCAAGCATCATTATTTGTGACCATACAGATTTCATTCAAATAGCCAAGAAAGCAACAGATAAAAGCATTGCCTCATTTGCCTCAGTGTTGTGCAGTGTGTCATCATTACTTCTGTTGTGTGATCACAACATTCATGCAACATTTCAATGGCAAATGCAAATGCATTTAATTCAGCTCCGGCAGGCTCCTGGCCCATCTTTTCTCAATCTGCCATATTGATTGACACCCATATATTAGTGTCTTTTCATTTGTTTCTTTGGACCAAAATGAAATGCTCTCTATTGAATTTCACCCCTGCTAACCACATGAGAGCCACTTGAATTAAGAGCAGAGGTTGGCTCGTGGTTTTCTCGATGGAGGAGATCTTGATGGTGCTCCTTGGGTCATTTTCAATCAGCACAAGTCTTTCAGTGGTTAAGCCCATGGCATTAGTTTCTGTTTCTGTTTTTTCCCACCCTCCTTTTGCTCGGGATTCTCACTTTTTTCTGCATGATGGTCTTGTCATGAAATGTGAGTTTAAAGCAATTCAGTATGGAGACCTCCTCTACCCAGTCCCATTACAAAGCTCATACATCACACTGACAGTGAATTCATGATTAAAGAGTAAGGATATGGTGATTAATCTACTTTTAATTACTCAATCATCCTTGTCTGAAGAGTTGTTTAAGGTCATAATTTTCTACCCTTGACTAAAGGCAACTGATCTTTGCATTTTCAGGGGAAAAAAAGATGATGATGGCTTAAAAAAATGTGGTGAAGAGAAATTCCGTATTTTAGTGTACACATGCATAACATTGGATAATACAAAGTTAAGGGGATTCTTTTATTTATTTAGACTTAGACTAGACTTTTAGACTTTAGACATTTATTGCCCCTCTAGGGAAATTCTTTTTCACATGACTGTTTACATTATTTATTTATAAGTTGCCTTTTTGATTACCTCACTAATGTTATCATTATAAGTTGTAACTTATGTTAAAGGGACAACGAGGAGTTTGTGTTCGGTTATAAAAAAGCTTCATTAATGTGGATGAATCTACGTTACCCACACTTGTTAATGGGTCCATTTTCGATAAATATATCGTTTTGTATTTATCGTTATTTTGTTATCGGATCGCCGTTTATGGTCAGAACTACGACGGTATCTGATCGTCTTCAAACCTCCGACTTTCATTCTTGATAAATGAAAACATTCTTGGCAAATGTTTTTGCTTTCGTCCGTCTTGCACCAGTCCAATAATTCACCGTGCACGCGGAGGCTCATGGGAAATGTAGTATGAAAACACTTTGCTTTCTGAAACTCCTCGTTGTCCCTTTAATATGTAATAGATATATTTCAATTTCCTTGTATAACTATTCAAAATAAATATCAATATCTTTGAAATAGAAAAGTTCTCTGAAAATCAATGTTGCTGTCTTCTTAGTTCTAAGACTTTGTTGTCTGTTTTTATATACTATATATATATTTTTTTTTTTTAACTGTCCACTATTAATTGATTTGTTTTCTACTTTCTGAGTTTGAGGTGAGCTTTCTATATTGATGTTAAGCGTTTGCTTTGTCGGTAAAATGGCCACATTGATCATACAGTTAAGTCATTGCTATATGGCAGTAATCTTTTAATCAATTAGACACACAGCCAAATACACAGATCCATTTAAAGTTTAGAGTGCTGATTCTAAAGACTGAGCCTGAGTGGAATAATTTCAACCTGTGATCACAAGGCGTTAACAATTGGTATTAGTTTCCCACAACCTATTTTTACATTTTAAAACTTGCCTTTGCACTTGTTTTGTCCTCAGCCCTCATTGTTTTGGATCAGTAAGAGTCATATTGGGTTTCTGTGATTTGGGTACACAAGATGTAACTGCATTCAGCCCACAAAAAGGCAAATCCAGTCTTTTATCTCAACCTGCCTCCTCAGAATTAATCTTTTCAGAGTGTGTGTAATTTTCAAAGTGTCATGTTTAAAAGGAAGTCCAGTACTCTACATCTGTCCTTAGGTCTAGATCAAGTCAACTGAGACGTGACAAAGTTCTTTAAAGATAATTCAGGTTGATTCTGACCCTGAGGGCACACAGTGAACATGCTTGTTTAAGCTTCTCTCTCAGAAAGAATAATAAACATATTTAGCATTCACTTCTTGTCTGAATGACAAGAGGGTGTTTGCCTGAATAAAATACTTTAATCTGGTACCTGGATGGTATAGTCTAGGAAACTACAGCTTCTCTGTTAAGATGTACACCACAGTCATTATTAATAGAAAACAATAGACTTCTGTAGGAGGCAGAATTGAAAGGGCAATCTTGGGCATCCATGCCGCCCACTTACTGTAGGAATCCAGAAAATATCCCTATATGAGTGGATATCCTCAGCTCCTTTTCCACTTTGGGGCCCCAAGCATTTGCCTAATTCACCTCTCCCAAAGGTGCATCTATGCCTCAACCTCCTCCAAATGAGGCCTGTCTGTGCTTCTGAACATTACTCACGAAATGGGAAAAGGCTGCTTGTTAAGAAAACAAACATAAGTCATTTAAGCTTTTGAACAAATGACCTATGCTGTTGTTTTTTCTGGTGTGGACGGTCTCCAGATAAAGATTTGTAGACTGAGTCACTCCCACTCTCTTCCTCACTGTTCTGCATGCGTCATGCTTTTAATGGAAAAGCTTTTAGATATCACCAGAGGCAGTACCTAGGGCCAATTGCTATCTGCTTTTCTGTGTATACATGCATTTCTGTGGTAGTTTATGAGCAGATATTTTTGTGATACTATTTGACAACTCAGGAATCTGCACTCTGCTCAAGGTCATGATCCAAGAGTCTCTAATTTTGTATAGGCCCTAGAGAGGCGCACGGTGGCGCAGCCCGTGCAGTGTTCATTTTGTCCAGCACAACACGGCGCGCAGCCAATTTGGTAGACAGAGGTGCGCCGAGGTGGGTGTGGTGTCGCAGTAGTAGGAGGTGTCCACAGATTCAGCTTGGCACGGTGACAAGTTCGTGCCAAAAGGCTGCTCCGAAGCTCCGCCAGCTCCAACCTGCTCTACTCTCGGCACAAGGCGGAGCGCAGCGGGTCCAGTGGTAATTTAGCTGACCAGCGCACAGTGCGACTGCACACACGTCACCAAAACCTCACCGGAAGGTTTCCCAGAATGTCAGGCACATTTCAATGCAATGAATTATCACAACAACTACTATTCAATGCAACTATCTGAATCAGCACTTATATCTAGGTATATCGATTGTCCCGTCACTTCTGAGGTCAGATCAAAGGCGGTTGGCACACGTAATGGAAACTCAAACTGGGTGAATTAACACAACTGAAACTGTGATGCAAACAAACAAGTTCACATCTCTCTTAGCCAACCACAAACAGCCTCGGCATCAGAAAGTGAGATTTCGGCATCTCTCATCTCAGAAAAAATTCAAAAGAAAAGAGAAAAGCAGAGATGCTCGCCTACAAGGGCTACAGCCAGGAACACACCGGCCCGAGCGTCGGAGACAGTCTGACGGCGTCGTGTACGCGTCTATTTGGTGTGTTCAGCTCCGTAGGGAATTCACGGAAGCTGTCCGGCTTCAGATTAGACTCGTCTGGTACTCTGATTGGCTGTGTGTTAGCTATGGCTATTCTGATTGGCGGTGCCCTAGCGAATCAGCGCGGCGTGTGGGAGGGGCGGAAGTGAGCATAGTAAACAGACGGTGCAGTCTCCCCTTCCTTTTTCCCTCCTGCGATGTCTTTGGGCAAATACGAGCCCGAGAGCAGACAACACAACCATCAGCTCAGCCAGAGCCATCATTTTACTGCCAAGCATGTTTTCCAAAACTTCCAAAACGTCTTCTCTCATATTTGGGATTACTGGCATGAGACTAGCGCCACCCGCTGTTAGGGAGACTTATTGCATCTCGCACAAGTGCAGAACGTACAGGCTGCTGTGTAGTCGGCAGTAGTCGAGACGGTGAGTTTCACTGCTTCCTTTCTCCCGACTGTGTAGTCACTGTGCCATCTTCATCCTTTGAGCTTTCATCTTTTCCTCCAACCCCCACTCTTCAGTTTTACTCAGAATGCATGATGTTCTGGTAATAACCAGTATGGTAGTAGCGCATGTAAAAACTGAGTATATAAGCCTTTTATAATTGGTGCCCAGTGTCCCCTGAACACCTAATGAACACACATTCTCCTAACATATTCTACTGATAAAATAGTCCTTTCTTTGCTTAGGCAATAGAAGTGGATTACCACACTGTACTGGTCCTGGTAGATATTTATCTATTTATCTGATCATTCCTTTTTACCATGATTCGTCATTTGAATTCACTGACAGTGCCATTCTTAGCATTGTTGCAAGCTAAGCAGGTATCACTAAATTCATACTTGTGTAATAACCTGATTGACATTATCGGTTCCTTTTTAACTTAAAAAGGAAAATGTCCATTTATAAATTGCAATTCCTTTTGGATCTTGATAATTATAATTTATTGAATAATTTTGTACATCTATAATAAGATTTACTGTTCATGTTTTCATAGCAATTTAATTTATAGTTGATGATATTTATATTCTCAACTTTGTTCTGCAGAAAGTGTTCTTCACATTGTGTCACATTGCACTCAAGATTGGTAGATGGTCCTTAACAATTACAAAGTGGTAGTGTGTGTATGTGTGTATTCTTTGTGTTTTTCATCTTAACTCAATGACAACAAAGGAGAGTAGCAATTGTGTGTGTGATTTTCTCAACATATATATATAAAAAACGTTTTTGTGCTTATACTGATTATTTTGATGGTGGTGTGCACACTGTAGAGCAACAATTTACACCTGCAGCCAGGCTCAATTACAAGCGATTAGACTGGTAATATATTGTAATGAAAATATAGCCTCTGCCCCGTTCTTATGATTATAAATGTCACATTAAGGCAACTGGGTTTTATATATTAAATGAATTGGGCTTAATGATTTTCTAAGCTTTAAAAGAGTACAGAATTACATTTTAGATTTTCTTAGATGTCTCTCCAAGCTGTAGGTAGCTCTCCTAATTAGATAGGTGTTTGTGTGCTGGAGGTATTGCCAATTACCGCTGTGACAAAGCACAAACATTAATGGGAGATCGACTGCAACCAGACAGCAGTGTCTGGATCTGCAACTGCAAATAAAAACTCTTGTAGACAGGTCATAAAGCCAAAGGTGAAATCCAATTAATTCCTCTATATTGGTGCAGATAACAGCTCTGAACAAGAATTATAATACATTTGTGCATCTTAATGAATGTGACTGTAATTAACCTGTAAAGTATCTGCCTAAATCTGCCCCTAATTAAGGGAAAGATAAAGTCTATCAAATCAACTTTCCTCAATCTGTGGCACAGTCTGTGCCACTATCAGGACTATCAAGACCATGGTTTAACTTCTATAATTAAGATACCATCTTGAAAGTATAGCTCTGGGCTACACTGTTAGATAATCATATACAAACATGAGGATGCGGAGGTGGAATTCCGTCTGGATAGGTGGACAGACGGGCTTGTTAGGATACCAACAAGATTTGGAGGGAATCAAACACAAAGCAGGACATGTCTTTCATGTACTAGATGTTCTATGATGGATGTCAGAGGTGTCATAAACACAGGGACATGTTTACAGAAACAGTTTGGTGAATTCACTGACAGATACTTTTTTTAAATTCTTTTCTCACTAGCTTCAAGTGTTGTGTAAGCATTGCATAGATATACACGGTGCTAGAATTGACAAGGGTTTGGTGAGTGTGACAGATAGCTGATGAAGTAAATCTCAGTCTGGAACACACTGGACAGAATATGGGACAGCTGTAACCTTCTCATGCACAGACTAGTTTTTCTCTGTCGCATTTTCACACTACTCGTATTTACAAGTATCCAAATCCTGAATTCAAATAAAAGAAGTAAAAATGTTGTCTGTTATATCAGAACACCATGTCACTACCAGCTGTGCACCATTTGTAATGCTATTTTTGTTTTATTTTTTAAGGCTAAGTAGAATGTTGATTTATTTTCTCCTTTACTCACTATCTTATTGGCTTCATCGGGAGGTGAAACCATGAGTCACACCCTCTGCAGTTGATGGCAGCGTTGTGGAAAGTCCTTATGGTTTCAGAAACTTGATGTCAGTATCATGCAAATTATGAGTTGCTTTAATAATTGACAGAATGGCATGCCAGAATCACAAACTGCGTCTCCTGAGTGTATTTCTACTGCTACATTCACTTGTAAATGCCCCGAAATGTAAACTGCTGTGCATAAAAGAAAATTATCTTTTTTAAAAAAAGGCCTACATCTAAGTGAGTTGAAAGTAAAACTGTATAGAAATAGTCCAAAAAGTTAAAATAAAATAGTGGCAAATACTATATAATCACATAGAGATATTAACAACAACAACAACAAAAGCTGGATGAAAAGTAAACAAGATATTTCATAATGTCCATCACTTATAAGAGGATTGAGGAGACAGATTTACAGTGTGGTTCTTCATCAATAAAACAAGAAATTTAAAAATATAGAGGGTAAAAGTAAAAAAGAAAATTAGGGGAAAAAGACAGTGTGACAAAGAGAGAAAGAGACTCACAGTCTCTCATTTTCTCCAGTCTTTGCATGTGAATGGATCCATGCGGGTCATTGGTCTTGTTTCCTCCTGGCTCGCCTGTCGAGTTGGATATATGTAAACTGGCCTTGCCTGCGGCAGCCTTTAAAGGATATCAGTTTGTTGGAGAGTGAGGGCAGGCGGGGGTGCAGGCCCAGCTGGGTGAGCAGTTGTGTGTGTGTGTGTGTGAGAGGGTTGAGGGGTAGGAGGGAGTGTAGCGGGGTATTTCGTCCCCCAGATTGAGCACAGTCCCTCAGGTTCAAATTCCAGCGTTATGCATGCCTGTTGACTCATGTGAACCTTTTCCAGTTGCAATCCCCCCTGTACATGGGGACATGATGTGGCTCTGGATCTGTATGTGTGTATGTGCACGACTGCTCCGTGTGTGTGTGTGTGTGTGTGCGTGTGCGTGTGGCTCAGGAGCAGGAACCCAGTGCAACCCTTAAACACATCAGCAGCTTCAGCTTTAGTTAAACTGCTACTGTGTAGCTGTCACTGTAGTTATCTCTATATTAGACTGGTGACAAGTGAAGCACTTGGAGGACATGGAACTGTTATTGATACACAGTTGTACACAAGGCCTAATGCGGCGTTCACACCAAACGCGATAGACGCGAATGGAGCGACAACTCTACATTGAAAATCAATGTAAATGGCGCGATGACACACGCGAATGGAGCGTCTGGCGCGATGAGACGCTGCGCGAATGAAGCGTCTGGAGCGACGCAAATAAAGTTGAAAATATTGAACTTTTCAGGCGGCATCGCGCTGCGACATCCAATCAGCGACGAGAAAGCAGGGGGCTTGTCGCTGTGTATGGGCACCTGGTCCGACACCGAGCCAGCAGCTGAAGAACTGAGGAGGAGACACTGTTAGTAGGCTATACTCAAGTGTCTCTGTGTGTGTGTGATACGTGATGCATGGTTTCTGTGCAAGAGCATCAGGAGCACTTAAATATTAACCGTGCTTGATGTGCAACGTCTGCCTCACCGATAATAGTTCAACAATTACCACCACGACAACAGTCACATGCACAGGTTTTTTTTTTTTTCGAGCGTCAAGCGCGAATGAAGCGAATGACGCGAATGATCCAAAATGACCAAGCGGCGTGAATGAAGCGTCGCGTCCGGTGTGAACGCCCCATAAGACTGTAAATTGACACATTCTTACAGAAGGGAAGCCTAATATTACAAGTACAGTTGGATCACAAACAAACACAGCACCACAGGGTTAAAACAATACAGTGAACATTTGCATTGATTTTTTCTGCAGTCGAAGGTCATCTTGTTATTTTCACAGGATCTGCTAGAGTTCCCGAGTAAGTAAGTTGGAGGTCATATCTTCACATGACCTTTGCACTCCCTATAATAGTGTCATATAGAGCGATGAAGCAGAAGCAGGAAGTAACGTTGCCATGGGTCCTCAATTCAGAAGAAATCTCTATGTAAGTGAACGGGAGTCAAAATGTTATTTTGTGATCCGATTGAATTGTGCCATGAGAAAAAAATATGACCTCTACCTGTTTAAAACATCACGTTTCATGCCGAGAAATCAGCAGTTTGTTGTAAAACTATTGTAAAATAAAATTCTGTGTCTGTGTCCCGTGTCAGTTGGTGATGTATTTTTTGTGGGGCACAGATCTGTAGTCCGTAGAGCGTCGTCACACAAAATACATTCTTTTGTTGCTGTTTTATGATAAACTGCTGATTTTTTAAAATGTTTGTTTATGTTTTAAAGTAGGTCATATATTTTTTCTCATGCCACAATTCAATCGGATCACGAAATAAAACTTTGACTCCTGTTCACTTACACTTACAGACTTTTTCCAGATTGAGGTCCCATGGCGACGTTACTTCCTGCTTCCGCTTCAGCACTCTATAGAAGCATAGTAGTGTGTGTGTGGGTGTGTGCATCTGCTCTTTTTGTGTGTGTAATACTGTATGTGCTGCCCTTCACCCATGTTGGCGAATGTGTCATTAAACCGTTGATCCTTCCAGCTTAAGTGTTGCTCACTCTCAGTCTGCCTGCTCCACTCCTCTAATTAGAGTTGCCAGACCTGTCAGAAATCCTGTCACATTCCGCCTGCTCACAAATGGCACTCGCCTGTTTGTCACCCCTATTTCAGAAAAGTGTGAAAAAACGGAGAGGTGACACATTCTCACCATCTCAGTTCATCTCATCCCCGTCCTCTGTGTCCGTTCTCCTACTGTAGCTGTGTGATTAGCTGTGAGGAGAAGTAGCCTAGATATTAGGGTTTGTGTGACTGCTTTCACAGATCTTAGTTTGTATTAATCCTGAGCACCTACATAAGGACAATGACCTGTCTCTATCCACAAGTTTCCGAACGTCATCTAGTTTCAAATGAATGTTTCACTCACGGAAAGCGTGATTCACACTGTATGGTCAAAACCGGAATTGTACGTTTCCGTTTCCATGGTTTTCAGTTGTTGTCATAGTTGCGGGAAACACATAGATCTATTAACTCTGGCTTTTAACACCGATGTCAGTTTGTGTGATATCCATTAAAAATCCATTAAAAGCTGGTGTGATGATCCATGCGTTTTACAGATTTTCATTGGAGAAAAAAAAAATCCATGCATTTACCGTGACTACCGAAACCATGGAAACGTAAACATAAAATTCCACCAGAAGAGCAAAACCGGCTTATGTTTTTGACGTTCGGAAAAAGATCCTGCCGAGCCAACAAATTGTGATAACTTTCCAAGTTGCATACACAAACAATAGTGTCTTTCAGCACCCCTGCGGTTAAAAGGAAAAAAAAAGTCAATTTCTCTATTCTTTCGTCTTTTATTATATGAAGAGGTTGCCTCAGGAAACCAGTGGTTCTGAAGAAAGAACGAAGGCCATGCTGAGAGACTGAACAGAGGGGAAAGATTCTCTGTCTTTTCCAATATGGCGTGATTGTGGGCACTGTCAGCAATGTTCAGAACTATCTCTGCTGCGGTGTCATGGCAACTGCACAAACCTCACAAGACATGTTCAAGAGGGGAACAAAAGCAAATGTGGACAAATCAATGTGATCATGTATACGCATACTGTTACACCAGGGGTGTCTTTTTCTAAATGAAACCACTTAGAGTTGCTCACAGGGGCATTCACAGTAGCACACTAACATAGCTACAACTTTTTCATCAAAAGGATACATTTAAAAAAAATAATGCATCCACAGAATGTCTAGATGGGTGCAGAATAAAAGTATTAATTTTACTGAATTTTGAAAAAAATAGTATATAAATAATTGTTTAATACATTTTGGCGGGTCCGAAATATGTAAATATTTACATCTGGTTACGTTGGCAACGTCAGCATGGAATGATCTCTGTGGCAACAGCATTAGAACTTTAGCTACTGCTGTAACTGGCAACCAGTACAACGGAAGGTTGGAGCGAGAGCAGGCAGTGTGAGTTCTACACCTACTTGCCAGAAGGAATTAAACTTGTAGCTATCACCTTTAAATATATAAAACTGTAGATATCTCAGTGCATGCAGACAGACAGATCAATAGCAGGAAGCTCCTGGCTGACACATTCAGGGTTTCCCCCAGAAAACTTGTTAAGCCCGGTGGTAGGGTGGCACCAGCGGCCCACCGGTGGCCCAAGCACGTTTTTTTGTGACAGGGGCCTGACCCTGACCATTGACTGATGTCAATGTCAATGTCAATTTATTTATATAGCACATTTCTTATAGCAGCAATGTGCTTCAGAATAAAAGCAAGATGCAATACATGTGAGTACATATTAAAACAGAAGCTAGTGCATATTAAAACAGAACTGATGGCAGGGCCCTATAAGGTATCAGATCGGAGTAATAGAATTTGGAAGGTGTGATTTCATAAGGCCTTAAGATCAATATTAAAAGTTGACCGGAAATGTGAAAATATTATCATTATCATGTGTTATTATAAGACATTTATGCAACATATTTAAACACCAGCTAAAGCAGAGTCACAGATTGCACAGATTGAAATGCTGTTCAATCAACCACAAAAATAAATAAATAATGAAAATACTATTTAATTAAATAATATCAACTGTCTGCACTAAAAACTAAAAAACAACTGCCTGGTGTCTCCATTGTTAAAGTGTAGCGTTATTTCTCAGAGATTTTAATTTTTGTCTCGAGTGACGTACCACGAGTCTTTTTCCGGTCATAGAAACGAGACAGTCATGGATCTACCAAAGATACTTTATCTACTGTTTGGACCAGAGTGAAAACAAACATGTGTAAACGTGACCCTTACGAGCTGAAAAATGAAACTGGTGAAAGCATCTCGGCTCACAGAAGTCACAGGGGACGACGTGCTACCAGCTAACAGCCGTGCTACAGCAGCTGACTGAGCCTCTTGGAGCCGCGGCTCGGCTCACATTAACGTGGACTCGGTGCGTTCCTCTCGGTCAGCCGGTGAAGCAGCGGTCTGATGAGCATGATGTCTGTGACGTGTCCCGTTATGCGCGACAAAGTTGTGGCGTTGTCAGGTGATGAAAAAGACACCTGATTACGTGTTGATGGAGTACAAAAAGCGTGCCTATGTTCCCACAGCCCTATGTTCCCACTGGACTCTCTCTACCTATCTGGACTCTATCTATCTGGCCTGTCTAGCCTCTACCGGGTCTTTTTACTAAACTTAACCAACTCTTTTCTTCATTGCCTAAAACCAACCAATGGTGGGACCAAAGGGCTGTGGGAACATAGGTTCTAATTTTCAGTGACAACAAAAGTTAGAAATGAACATAGGGCTGTGGGAACATAGAAATGACCCCCAAAAGCTGATTAAAAAAATAAAAAATAAACAATGGCAGGGGGGCGGGCTTATAATACACTGGGGGAAACCCTGAGATTTTATTTCTAATTGTAATATCAGTAGTTATTTTCACAATATATTTGATTGATTATTTAATATGCATGGCAGTACACTGTGCACTTTTAATTGTATGTTGTAATAGTGTTTAAATGAATTATACAAAACAGTTTTGCTGCAGCCCTGCTTCTGGAGCTTTGCAGCTTTTGATACTGAAGGCATGCTGGAAAACTTAAGCCCCCTTCCCTCAGTGGCGATACTTGTTATACCGAACCGCCTACATTCATGATACCCAACTGACCCCAAAGATTTCTCATGCCAAGCCAGCTGGCAATTAGAACTATGTGAAATGATATGGGTCAACATAAGATACAGAGTGACGAAGAGCTCCAGTGAAAAGGAATAAAATATGCCCACATGACCTCGATAATGGAAGGTAAAAAAAACAAAACACAAGGAATGTAGAGTTGTCCATTATTCAAGTTTTTCTCTTGTGCAGCTAGCTGAAGAGCTGCATACAGAACATCTCTCTCGCTCTTCCCTCTGTCTCTTCACTTCAGAGCTTTTCTGTTAGATGATGTGGCTAGGTTGACCTTTACCCACTTCTCCCATCAGAATACTCTAAGCAAAGTATGTGAATGTAATGTGAAGGAGAGACTTTCACAATTCACTAAGGAATGCTAGGTCTCTGGTGGAAAATACGTTTTTGCCAAGGGAGAACAATATCCTGCAGTTTTCAAAGTGCTCAGACAACTTGCTTCTCTATGCAGTTGGTCCAAAATGGGTTTTTTTCATGCAGGAAAACTGCCAAGGCCTGCGGCTCAGCTGTTAATGCCTCTGCAGTGTACAATCACAGTCGATGCATACAATGGACGCCCATTTGCCTATCAGGTTTTCACCATTTTACAGTTTAGAAAATGTGGTCAGACTCATCATACCTTTCATAAACTCTGTATTCAACAGCTCTCGCCATTAAATCTGCAAAGAAATCTGAATGTGGGTTGACCTAATCATTTTTGAAATGTTAGTACTTTGTCGTCAGATGACGATGTATGGCTGGTGTTCGTTCTTTATCTCTCAGATGTTTTAAAGCTTTCGATGCATAGGACTCCCCTCTCATTTTCAGATAGGAAAGCAATTCTGATCAGATAATCTAATCCACCATGAATACGTTTTTTATTTTTTACTTGTCAATCTCATGAAATAACAAATTTTGATGTATGCAACGGTTCCTTTCCTTCTATGTATTGACCACAGCTAGAAATTGAGTTTCTGTAAGAGTCTTTTCTTTACAGAACCTATAAGATTCATTATTGTAAGCTTTAAAGTATGGTTGTTCAAAACAATATACAGTTTGTATCAATGATTAGACTACATTGCAGAAATATTCTACTTTGCATCTACCACAACACAACTCAGTAAACATTTTCTTCTTCTTTAGGTCGTGCTCAATCACGTTACCATAGAAAAATACAATAAGCAATCACAGGTCTTGTAATTAGAACATGAGTACAACAGAGTAAAACTGTAATTTACTGCATTAACTGCCTAACAGCCTCTTATGCAGTGAAGTGCTTGCAATTATATTGCAATGGTGTTCACATGGTGACGTTGAAGTGAATAGACCTGTTTTCAAAAATATCTTTTTATTTTACTTTTTTACTAGGGGCTGGGACTCGATTAAAAAAAAATCGAATTAATTAGAGGCTTTGAAATTAATTAATCAAAATTAATCACATTTTTAATCACATATAAATACTTGACCTGAGAACAGTGAGAAGCAATTTTTCACATGGATTTTAGTATACAGTACCACTGAATAATGACTGAATGCATAAGCTTAAGCAACAAAACATTGTTTATTTTTTTCAAGGTGGTACTTAACCAAGACCAACAGACTAGGGATGCAAATTATTGATTAATTCATTAATCGTTAGTTGATGGACCTTATTGATCAATTAACGATTAACTGATAAGCAGCGATTTTCCTGAGAACCTAAATTTAAGGGGAAAATTTAAGATGAACATTGCTTATACAGGACTCTACACTAGTATTTGTTCATTTATTTTTAGAGCACAGCACAATGAAAAATGTTTAAGTAACACGTTGTTTAACCTTTAAATAATGTTTAGGGTCCAATGTGACCCATTTTTACATTTAGGAATGGTAAAAGCACCCAAAACATTTTTCCTCTGACTTTAAGTTGAACTTGTTCTTGACCAACACAATATTTGATACATACAGATTAAATTGTCTTTCCTGCCACTATGATGATTACTGTATTTAACTACCTTAACCTTAACCTACCCTTTGATACACAACATATGCACACCCCCTCTAATGCGCAACATGGGTCTAAAATGACCCGCATTCATTTTCCATGTGAATTCATGCTGGGTGAGTGTTTCTTTGTGGTATCTTTTAAAATCAATATATTTTATGATTGAATCCTCCAAGTATCATTTGAATATCTTGTTTTTAATTAGTACAGGGTGTTATTTCCATTTTTACTTTCTTATTTTATGAACAAATAGACAAAAAGTCTCAGAGAGTGGACCAGTTAGCTAGCTAGCTGTTGACATTTCTACATTCTACTGTATTAGTTAACTACAGTAGAACTTGTCACCAGCTAGCTAGGTAGGTAGCTGTTGACATGTTCTAGCTGGTGTCTACAATAGAATATTATTCTATTGTAGACACCAGCTAGAACATGTCATCATGTTAACAGTTAGCTAACTTGCTAATATTAAGGTATTTCCCTTTATGACAAGTAATGTAGCTACTTATTCAAGGTAACTAAAACCTCATCAATTATGCACAGTTATCTTTAATGAGTCATCAAATGTTTCTTTAGGTAAATTGGAATAATTGTAAAACAAGTAAATATGATTATATGTGCTTAAAAAAGAATATTTACTTAAGAAAATGATAAATACTGTGCAGTGATTTCAAAGATATAACATTGAAATAGCCTACTCAGATAGAATAAACTATGGCTAGCTGTTGACCACAGTAGAATATGTCAACAGAGCTATTAATGGGGGAAAAAGGACAAGTAATGACTAGTCAATATTGTAATCAAGGAAACAATTGTCTGTTGTTGGTATAGATAGTGAGGGAATGCTAAAATTAAAGTATTCTTGCTATACTTGTTTTTTCAACTGGTCCACTCACTGAGACATTTTTGTTCATTTTTGTTCACAAGTAAGAAATGAAAAATGGAAATAATGACCCCACTAATAAAAAACAAGATATTAGATAATACTTGGAACATTCAATCATAAAATAGATAGATTTCAAAAGTTACAGCAAAGAAACTATCACTCAGCATGAAATCACATTGGAAATGAATGTGGGTCATTTTAGACCCATGTTGCGCATTAGAGGGGTAGTGATACAAAATGTGTTTTTATTAAAAAAGTGAAAAAGTAAAAAATAAAATAAGGATGTATTATGATCAAAAACAAGTTAATTGAGGAATACCTGGAATTCTATATGATGAAATAAATTTTTCGCAAAGATATAGCACAAAAAAACTCACTCGGGTCTATTTAGACCCATGTTGTGCATCAAAGGGTTAAATCACAGCAGCATAAACTGATTTGTTGAACTCAGCCTGATGTAAACATTAATAAAACTCAGTAACCAATCACACAGGCAGCTCCATGTTGTCTCTGTCTTCAGACTGTCCTGACCTGTCCGTGAGCATCACACAGACAGCTCTGAGGTTGGAGTTTATAAAAATGAAATGCACCGTGAGACAGTGACAGGTCTGTAGGCTACCTATGTCTTGACCACATAGGTAGAGCAGAGGAAACTCCGCTGTTCTCAGCTCCACCGTGACGAGCGCTTTTAAAAAAAAAATTTGTTCCAGTAGCGACCGGATAAAATACGGGAGGATACTGTAAACTGGCACGGATCCGGTGTGTTTATCAAAGCTTGGTCGCCTTGCTGAGGCACCCGGTCGGTTTGAGCTGCGTTCAGGCTACATTAAAACTTTATAGATCCATGGGCAGTGATCAGTATCGGCAGCTTTTTAACTCGTTAAACAATTGTGCTCCAGTATAATCAGTACGCCTGAAACTCATCCACTGAGAAACGTTCCGCGGTGCAAAAATAAGTGTGATTAAAATGCGTCAATTTTTTTTTAACATGTTAAAGTCCCGACCCCATTTTTTACATTTTGTAGGAGGCTTTATTTTAGCAAGGCGGTTTGACTCTGTAAAAGAGTTTTTCATATTGAAACTCTAGGTGAAGCAGGACATCCTTAAAATACTTCTAACTACAGTACAAGCAACAACAAAAGCTCTTGCTTGGTGGCTCAGTGATGGGAGACTTCCCAAACAAGTGATTAGAACCTGCTGGGAATGCATTAAAAGAAAACGAGCCAGGTGGACGCCGGGTAGGCATTTTGGTGTGAATGCACAGTGTAAAAGCAACAGATTAGTCTGCAGCAAAGAATGAGCAAGTGAGTCTGCCAGCCTTAATAGAGCACCCAGTTGGTGACGGCAACCCGAGGAGTTAGCTAATGAATTAGCTAATGCAGAGCACAGCACCACCTCTGATAATCTGGCTCAGCTTCTGAAACAAAACTATGACATAATGTCCAATATGGATTAAAAAAAAAAACTGAATGCCCACAACAGGAATAGCAGCAACAAACATCAATTCAGAAATAAGCACATTTCTCCAGATCAGAAAGAGCATACAACCAAACGTACAAGTACAGAGTCTCAAGGTTAGGCAGCCATTTATATAGTACACTACCGTTATGTACAAATGCGTGCTTATGTGGGTGGACAGTCGAGCTATGCATTATCTGTCTCGGTCTTTTTGATCATATGTGAGTCTGTATTTGTGCATGTCAAAGTTTAATCGCTGAATGTAAGAGCTGGAGAGTTTTTTTCATTTACTTTGCGCATGAGTCCAGAGAGTTACGGCTATCATGATGTTTGTGTTGACATTTGTAATACTAGCAACTTGCCAGGAGACCTCACTGGGGAATTTAACTGGCAGAGTAGGAGTTCTAAAGGGGAGAAGGGGCCACTGAATTAACACATGCCAGTGTCTGTAACTGAGCTGCTCTTTGAGGATTGAAGATGGTGCCAATGGCTGGGCCCCTGGGGGGGTTGACTTCAGAGTGTGATACAAACAGACTGAGATAGGTGTCATGGTGACACTTAAACTGTCTTGCTTTTTCCCTCTTATCTGAACTGATGTTGTGAGTAACTGTGTCATTCTTCACCTGCCCACCAGCTGTTCCTATCAAATTTTAGCCCATCACCTGATCCAGGCACCAGTCTGTTTACTGTGTCTGATGCCTCAATCAGAAGATGTATGTTACACTGTACATACCACAGATTGATTGGAGGCACACTACTTCCGCAGTTGTTACATTACAAAATAGTATAACTTTTGACTCACTGGGGGGCAATGTTGTTTCCAGAGATTATTCTGGTTGATATTTTAGAGCTGGTCCATTTCTTTTAAGCATGGTAGTGCAGTGGTGTCCAGCAACAATATATTGTATTATATCAATCATAAACATAACTAAACTGTCTGGAACACTGGACTGGAATTTTTTTTTTTGATACAGTCAGTTGCTTGAATTTTACCATAGACAGCTATATTGTCTTATTAAGCAACTTAATATGTTTAGCTCACCACAGCTCTTTCTAAAGGGCCTCTTTTTATTTCAGTTTTTACATGTTTCTATTGTTTTTGCATTTCTGAGCCTAATAAAAACAGCCATCTATATTATTTACTACTATGTTACTCTTTTACTGTAGAACAACACTATTATAGATTATTTTTCCTGCATGGGCATTGAACATACCACTCACTGGAAGTGCTTGAAATTCAGTTTGCCTTTGTTGTTTTATTTCAATGCCCATTTTGGAGTGACTGATTCCCATCTTAGCTGCTGCCATCTCCAACAGTTGGCCTGGGAGATTGTTGCCAGTCGTGTGTCTCCTCTGATACTAAACCAAGTCGCCAGCTGCTTATTTCCACCTGCCAGTAAGGAGCACGCAGCATTTCACACTGTCCCAGATTCCAGCAACCTCAGGAGGTTTTTAATAAAACATTCCTATTTAGAAAGTGTTTTGGTAAATGGGTGACACCCAGAGTAATAAGTCTGCCTTAGAATGTGAGATGTACTGTATTTACAATTCAACGTTTTTTTCAATGATCAGTACAAAATGTCAATTGCAATTTTGTGAATAAAAACTAATGCATCACTGACCTGGGGGAGAAGTAAAACTCCACAGAGAATTACAGTGTTATTAAAGATAGCATCAGCCAACATCTGGATCTCTAAACAAATTGTATTGGCCCAAATATAGGCTGATCCTGAATCTAAAATAGCTCCCTTAATGCTGACCGTTTTTGTTTTTTTCA
Source organism: Trachurus japonicus (assembly GCF_045865225.1). NCBI lineage: Eukaryota > Metazoa > Chordata > Actinopteri > Carangiformes > Carangidae > Trachurus > Trachurus japonicus. The sequence goes on from NC_140911.1 coordinate 35,191,336, forward strand.
ATCGGATTTTCACTACTTATGTTGTGTAAGTTTTCTAGACACACTGTTAATTGAGTCCTTTTGTCACATACATAAACATGAACGATGGAATATGTTGATATGTTTTTTTATTTTATTTTTATTTGTTTAGAAGTCAGGACAATTCACATTGATGAACAAGCACCTGTAAATGTGCCAGATTGTAGCCCAAGGGCTAATTTCCATCTGGAGTCCTCTAGGCAGGTTGGTGTTACAATACAAACGATTACCACTGTCAGGATGTGGGGAGAGCAGGTGGACCCAAATGCAGGCGCGAACACAGGTATACTTGCAAACTGACGTTTAATAACTAATAACAGGCAGGAACAGAACACCATGACAAACACACAATAATCGGACCAGGAACTGAAAGGCACACAAGACAACAAAACTAATCAAACCAACAAGCAACAGGTGAGGAGACAGGAGGGCAAAGAAACCTGATTGGTGGAGACACACAAGGAGCAGGGCAGGGCTGACGAGGTGAAACACAGGACAGGTGTGCAAGGAGAGTGTGGAGGGAAAACACAGGAAGTAACTCAAGAATGACAACCATACATTTCAAGTAAATATTAAAACAGCATACACATTACAGAGCATTACAGATATATGTTATGAAAGAGCAGTACAGTAAAAGCATGCAGTTAAGACATTAGAGGTGATTGCACGTTTGGTTGGTTCTGAGCCACACCTTCAGGTGGCTCTTGAAGGTGGTCAGGGTAGGACATTCCTTTATGGATAAGGGTACAGTAGTGTGTTCCAGATTGCAGTTCCTTTCGTAGACAGAGCAATTTGACTGAAAGACGTCTTCCTGTAAGGAACCACACAGTCCCTATTAGTAGTTGCTCTGGTGGTCCTCGTCTGTCTAAATAAGTGGAGATGGTGCCAGGCCATGAAGCACTTTATATATTAAACATACAGAGGAGAATTTACAAAAATTAAGAAAACTCAGCAAATTATATTTCACTAAAATGTTGCAGTGATGATAAGACAGCGGTTTTTGTCTAAGATTTTGAGTGCTTTTTTATACAGGAGCTCAACTGGTTTCAAGATAGTAGAACCGGTCACAGACCAGATGGTGATGCAGTAGCTTAGATGAGAAAATATCATAGAGGGCAGAAACATCAGAGCAGCTGCTTCTGACAAGGAACCTCTGATTTGCTTAAAGTTACAAAGATGAAATTATTTTTTTTTGGATAGCATTTTAACATGGTTTTTTAAAAAAAAGTTTAGAATCTATAATCACACCTATATTTAAATTAATTAACAACTTCAAACTCAACTGCACCCAAAAAAACACCTGAGCGAGAAGGCATGGTAAAGGCAGATATCATTAATATACAATGTGAATAAAATGGGCCCCAATATGGACCCTTGGGGGACCCCTACTGGACAACCCATAAAAGAGGAGCTGGCACCGTCCACCACAGTGCATTGTTCTCTATGTGACAAGCAGGCTATGAGTCAAACCATTTAATAGATTGGGAGGAAAAATTAAAATGGAACAGTTTAGATAAAAGTACCTTATGATTTTTAAATCTAAAAAAACAGCACCAACACATCCATGTAGATTCCACCTTTGTGTATAACTTATCTATCAGAGACTCACACTCAGCTGTCAGGTTCCTTGATGTGCTAAGAATCAGTATCTCTGAGCATTTTTCAGACTGTCTGTTTAAACCCATCAGCTATGACAGCAGTAATTTTTGGCTGTGTGACATATTTTCTCCCTGATTCATTTCTGCAGTAAAGACATCAAGAGACTCAATTAACTTGTTTTCTGTCATCATGACTTTATTTTTGTCTGTTGGGGCACAACACTTTACAGAGGAATTCACAGATGACTGCAGGAGAACTAACAAACCCTTTTAGTCATAGCTGACAATCACACACTGGGTAACGTTAAGGTTACAAACAACCCATAATTCAAGAGTCTCTGTAGAAAACTGTGTTGTGCTGGTATCTTCTCGGTTTAAAGTAAACATCTGATGTTTCTACTTTTTGAGTGGCTTTGTCATGGAATATGAAATCAAGTTTTCTGAAAAATATATATTAAAAAAAAGAAGGACGAGCGCCAGTCTGTCTGTGGCGCACGGGAACTGGAGGCACCAGAGTCGTCATCACAATCTATGAATAAAATAATGTTGTAACAAAGAACAAACTAGTTAGTTTTCACTGCATGTCCGACTGCAATAAGATTGAAACTGAGACTGAAACGTAATCTGAAATCAGAAATATCGAGAAAAAATATATATCCACCAGTGTGAATCCTCTCAGCAGGAAAACTCAGTGATAACAACTCTTTTGTTCTCAGAGCACCTGTAAAAGCTTGGAGTTGATAACAAATTGCAGGAGTTGATAACAAACAAAAAATGAAAAATCCAGGGAACAGCGACATTGACTCTTGACATGAGAGCAGCACACGTGTCCAGATGCGTCAACTGTACAGACACGTGTGTGCTGTACCCTGCCAACCACAACCATAACACAGCATAATATGAAGAAGGACTAACCCTACTAATAATTCATTCGTATTTCTTCCACTTACAAAACTGTTTATGACTTGAAACAATGAACTTATATCTGACGGTCTGGGAAACCACTGTGGCAGTTCTAGTGTTAAGTGATGCTTTATTCATGCCAGTCTAAGGAGGTGCATGTAGAGTTATCAATGAATGCAAGTTTGTGTCTTGAGTGTAGACTGGGGTAAATTTCCAGCCACTGGATCCCAAGGCCTCTATCCAGAAGGAAAAGAAAAGCCACAGTTTTCCTTTACTGCTGTTGGTAATGTTATGGCTATTATTACAAGGACAACTCTAACACAAAACACTACCAACCAATACCGGCTTCTACTTGTGGTTGAAAACTCTCATCTTCTAAAGCTGTCAAAAGCTACTGTCATCTTCAAAAGATGGAGAGTGAAGCACTTTTTGTTTCATCTTGGCCTTTTTAGGGGACATAAGAGATTTTCCTTTATAGTCGTTAAATTATTTTACTTCCATAACCATTCAACTCTCCTTGAGCGCCTTTCAAAACCGTATTGAGAGTATAATTTCAAGTCCACTCAGCTGAGAACTGACTCACAAGTGTTATCACAATTTTTAATCAAACTACATACTAGGGGTGTGCAAAGCAGCCGGTATTTGTATCTGTATTTGTATTTGTTGAGGGGGGAAAAGTATTTGTATTTGAGTAAAATTCAAAATAGGCATAAAAATCCTTTTGTTTTTTCTTCTAATTACGTTATAGTGTAAGTACTCTTTAATTATCCATTATAATAATTATGGATATGCAATATTGATTGATGTTTTTTCCATAAATCCAGCAATGAACATGTAACAAGGAATGCCACTGAAAAGAAAATAACAACAGCCATTACCTCATCCATGGTTAAACCTACAACTAATAAAATATCATTGTGAACATTATAAACCCCACCACCACCCATCCTTGTTGGAGGACGTTGAACAGACAGAATAAAAACAAATAATACTTAAAAGAACTGTTCTTTCTAATGCACAGAATTCCGAGAGCTAAACTTTATCAACCCCTGACTGGGAGATCTGTAGGGGAATAATATGACATTAGCATAGCTAACGCTCATTATGCTTCGGGCCTGTCTAGCCTCTACCTGGTCTTTTTACTAAACTTATCCAACTCCTTTCTTCATTGCCTAAAACCCAACCAAAGCACCGAGCGGTCTGCTGTCAGCAGGAGCGGTGGCTGCAGCAGCCTCGCACCCGTGAAGTGGGCTTAAGCCAGGTTCAGCCGCGCTCGAGCGGAGCGGGGGAGAGAAAAAAAGTGTATTCTTTTACTCTATGGAAGACGTCCCTCAACGGAGTAGGGGACAAAGCAAATGGGACAGATCTGCCCAGTCCCAGAGCAGCGCGCGTTTCACAGAAAAGCCACAAAGCAGTAAACAACGTCACCTGGTTCAGCACCGGATAGCTGCAGGGGCGGGGGCTACTGGTGCTCCACTGCAAATATAAAGAAAGTGTTTTTAAAGTATCTGAGCAAAACAATGTTGTGCATTTTCCATGAAAACTAGACAAAAACATTCTACTGAAATGACTGAAGTCTGTTTTATCCTCATCCCTTGCAAACGAAAGGCCGAGTGTGTGAACTAGCTGGACTCATGGGGTGCAAGAATTGCCAGAAATTCTGCAAGTGTTTTTTTCTTTTTTTATTTGTTTTTTTTTTTCATGCAAAGCTTCAGAGGATACTGACAAGGTACGGACTTGATTTGGAATTCCTTCTGAACTTTTTCCATGTGCCACCAGCTTCAAGAAAAGAAGTGTTGCCCTGGCAATTGTCTCATACCCCCAGCATGTATGACACCTTCTTTCCTTTGTAGTTCCTTTTTGTTTGCTTTAGTATTCTTCACATTGACAATTAATAGATACATTAGATCAAGTTGATCTCTGTATATTTGGCACACAGTATAGGGGCTGGAAACCGGCTTTACTGTACACTAATTGGGTTTCTCCAAAACATTTTACTGCAGCAGCAACATGACAAATACCCACACTTCATCTACTGTTTTAGTGACCAGAGGCATTGCTCTAAGATTGCAAGGGAAGCTCTTCTTCCCCTAAAATGTCAAAAAAGAAGCTCAAATATGAACTGTTGTGGTTACATTTCCTTGACTAAAATTCCATTAGAACACGTTCAACTCTAAGTCGAGTTTGTTCAGAATCAGCTACTTATCGCAGGTCGACTGATTTTCTTCTCATATATTCCTGTAGCTTCTCAGTGCATTAAACCTGTTGAAGCTCAGCATTCATGGACTTCAATGAGAATATTATTTTCACTGCAGTGTACCTAGATGGTCACTGAATAAATGCTGTGATTTAGTTCTTCCCACAGACGATCAGGGTCACTGGGAGTGAATGGAGCAGTGGGCTGGCCTGGACACTGGGCTTCTGCATGATGATTGGAGGATCTGTTTAAAGGCTGAATCCCATTTTGATTGACAGCAATTTTGAAACATACAAGGGCACTAAAGCACTTTTCAAGTTCTATCCCATTGCGGATTTTACAAGTGAAATAAAACTAGTTAATTTCTTTGTATTTCCTTGGTGCTATAGTTCATTTCCATTGTACATATCATACACTGTAAATAAAACACATTTATAGTGTTTCTTTGTTTCAGTTAAACACAATTCTGACGTTTCCTTGCTCAAGTTTAGTATAGTTTTGTTAGATTGCTCATTCATTCATAAACAAATGGACACATTTTATGTAGGCAAAAATGACCTTGCTGCTTTCACGACATGTCAAAGCTTTTTGACAGAGCTTAAAGATGTCACAGTCAGTAGTTTAACTGAGAGAAGCTTGTTGGTTGTAGAAAAGAAAATGGAAAAGTTTCATGCTCGTTCAGAACCTTAGCTGAATTATAAATCACTATTTCCAATACTTTGTCTAATATCAGGAAGACAATCGCAAAAAGATACATATTATACTGTCACCTCGGATTGAGTTTGCGAACACACAAAAAACAATGCCAGTGCTATATGATTAGATATACAGACAGGGTCACTTGCAATACAATGACTTTATATGTATGGAGCTGAGATAAAGATATGCCACGCTGGAGGAAAACAGCGATCTCTGATAACCTCCGAAGAGACGATGAATGCATTTCAAGTGACTGAACAACGTAAATAAAGGCCCAACAAATTGCAAATAAGACTGTTGGAGAATCTCTTTTGCAAAGGGCACTTCATTATTTCTTTCTTGCTTGACAACTATTTTTTTCTTGCTCCAAGCTCAGTGAAGGTTACCTGTGATATCGCCTAGAATGCCCGTACTGCCGTGACGACACAAATTTAGAAGTAATCAATCAACCTTTGTCTTTTCTTCACAAAGCCTGTCTTGAGGGTAATGGAAATCTAGCAATGATGCTGTCTTTGCAGGCACTGCTTTTTCTGTCTTCAGTATTATGTAAATAAAGGTTGTTTTTCCTTCTTAAAAAACATCAACTCTGTTGGATGTAAATGCCATATCAAACAGGAACTTCTGATCATCGATTCTCTCTGTAACACACTATCATGCCCAAAACTGGCATAGCTGTTTTGCAGTAAACCTTGTTTATGTAGTGTTGGGGCGGTGTTTAGCTCAGTTGGTAGAGCACCCGCCCCATATGTTGAGGCTATAGTCCTCCCTGCAGGCGACCCCGGTTCGAATCCCGCGTCGGACGGCCCTATCCTGCGTGTCATTCCCCTCCTCTCTGCCTCCTGTTTCCTGTCACACTCTCAACTGTCCTATCTAATAAAGGCATAAAAAGCCAAAAAATATATATATATATACTTGTTTATGTAGTGTTAACTACATAGATAATATCTGTAAATTGCTCTATTTTTTGCACGTTATTTTCCACAAGTTAGGTATGTTTAAACACAAGTTTTTACAATCAATACAGCATTCAACACCGCCTGTCACAGTTGACTCTTAAAAAACTCTAGCCTCAGTAGAGAGCATACGGTTTTTCAGCCAAGGCCAAACAATTCTACATGCGTTAGTCAGACCCAACCTATTATACACTATATAATCTGTACAAAAACTGTACCAAGTCATACTCTAGCATATAAATGTATGCAGAACCATGGAATGACCTGGTTTTCTGCAGTGATTGTCATAGAATGTGATCTGATCTTTATCTATGTCAAACACAATATCTCTATGCTAATATTACACAAACAATTACAATCCTTTGTGTCTTTGTTGAACACAGCCATTAAACATTCACACTGCCGGTGGAAGAAGTAAGTGAAGTGTTGAATTTAATTTAACTGGTCAAACCTTCTTAATCTCAAATAAGTTCTTCCAGTAGCTGTTGATAAAGTTTGGTGCAAATCGGTTTAGAACAAACAAGCAAATAAACAGAAGGTGAAAGCGTAACCTCCATAGCAGAGTAATAAGAAGCCTGTAACAGCAAAATTAGGAGATTACACAGGAAACAGAATCTGAATATTGAGTATTAAGAAGCTAATTGGAATCTAAAGTACATTGAAACTGCTGCATAACAAGCTGAAAACAAAACACTGAAGCTGTTATCGCAAAAAAAAAAAAAGTCTTGTTACTGGCCAATGTAAGTTAAGTTTTGTCCTTTATCAGTTGCCTAAAACAGTATCTATACCAGCCATGTGTGTATGTCTCCGCCAAAACACTTTCCTTTTTTCAAACTTGAAATTTAATGTTTACAAGGCCAAAATCATTGTTTTGTGAAGTCACTAAGGCCTAGTCCACACGAGCCCGGGTATTTTTGAAACCGGAGTTTTGCTCCGCGTCCACACGAGTGGTGTAATAAAAACACTCCGTACACACGCAACCGTGAAATCCGCTACCAAGTGACGCAATGCACGTGTGGAAGGCTGTTTTAACCAATCAAAATACAGTGGAAACCGCTTATGGATCAAAAGGCTTGGGACGGAATCATTTCTATACAAATGCTGTTTAAATAATTCGTCATCAAGAAATCCGCTTATAGTGTTCATTTTTGGTCATTTTATGGATGAAAACATGCGCAAAAACAATTTCAAAACTACGTGTGTAGCCTATTTATTTTATTTTCGGCGGTGTCCCTTTGACGTGCACTGGTGCAGCAGCCTGCACATGTTGCTGCGCTGTGTCTTGACTCTTGTGCTGTGTGCATCACCTGGCTGCTGAGCCACATGACTGTCGGTGCGGCGCAACTCATTATCACTGGCTGTTGTGTTGTCTGTCAAAACATGGATGAATGAAACATCATATCCACTTTATATCGACCGCGGACGTCACGGATACATTTTCGGCTTTTGGCTCATTCCTCATCTCCGCACAGGCTCTTTTTATCACTGCATGATGCGACCCCCCCCCTCCCGTCGTAACCGGTCTGACAGTGACATAGGCTATTGCCTGTTCATTCATGAAAATCATCCCGAAAAACTCTCAATCAAACAAGGTGGGGAATAAGAAACTGCGGCGCTACTGTAGTAGTTCTGTAATTTTAAAAACACACCGGCAGCGGCCCCGCTGATCTGTAGCATCACTTGTTACTGTAAATGATGCTGTGTGGAAAACCAGCTGTGGTCTGTGATTGAGGGTGAGTTTGGAGCTGACAAGAGGATCGCCCTGACGACCGTTTTGTTATATTTTTCTCATCGAAAAACTATACAAATAGCATTTAGATGATGTGTAAAAAAAAAAAAAAAAAGTGATAAAAATCCACTTTGTCACCTCCATTTTTGCGAGCTCACGTCAACTCCTGCCGCTGCAAACAACCTCTGCGGGCTGGCAGTGTTTACATCAGCACGTGTGCAGCTATGACGTAAACGAGAAAAACAATCACGGTTGCAGTGTCCACACGCACCCGGTGAAACCAACCCCGGCCCAAAACCCCACCCAGGCCCGAGACCTTATATTAATCTTTGGCTTTTGAATACCAAAGTCTCCTCAGTTTGTATCAAACTTGGCAAAGTGTCACTGAGATATGGTGTCCATAACAACAGGATGGACAGATGGACCATATACTGTCTAAACTGTACAAGAGTGTCTGGCTGCAGACCAACACCGTCAGGCTGCTTCCGGTGCTCCACTGTCAGGACAGGAAATAACAAACTTTTTGTGCATCACTTAAATGACTCCAGTGTACACATACGTACACCCAAAACCACGGGTTACGTTTTCAAAGTACTGAATGATAATACCAAATGTGGATGTTTGTAATAAATTAGTTACACTAACGGTGGCTAACAGTTGACTGACGATCAGATCATTTGTTGTGTAAAGGAAAATTACATGAGGATTTAATGTTTTGTTGTCCTTCAGTCCACTCGTTTTATACCTTTATTAATTGAAATACACATAATAGATACGTGCAGGCTCCACTCGCAGGCTGCAGTCATGTCAGGACACACTTTTGAAGAAGCCGCTTTGTTGTTTATTTATTGTAATTAAAGCAGAAGTAAGCGATCCGGTCGTTTTGGCTAACTCTTTGTCAGCAGATGGAGTTAGCAGTCCCCGCCCTCGTCCCTACGTCACCACATTCACGCGCATCCCTTGGCTGCACACAGAGTATGGCTATTGCCAGTGCAGAGGCTTAAAAAGAGCAGGGCCTAATGAAAGAAGCTACCACAATAACATGCATGAAGAAGATCAATAGATCAACGGGATCCTTAACCTTCAGTTGGGTGATGAATGTCCATGGGTTTGTCACTCGGACCGACACGTTGCACATTTCCCCTGGTTTTACAACACAAAATACCCATTGGTGCAGCTTTAATTTAAAATGTAATGTTACATTTCACAAATGTAATGTTTTCTCGTTCACAATGACAACCCAGTTATCCACTTACAGTGCTATCTACACTGTATGTGATGGGGGAAAAAATAAAATAGCAAAATAAATGTACTCATAAATTCTCTCATTATTTCAGCCTCTGGGAAATAAGATGGTAAAATTACATTTCTCCACTTTTGCCTGGGAAACCCTTTATTCCTTTAAAGCCCAGCAAGACAGACAAAGTTCTTCAGGGATAAAGGTTGCTAATTATGTATACAATATTTACTCTTATTTGTATTTATTTTGTTCCCTGTGGCACTTTTGCGCAGTATGAGCTATGCACAGCGAATTAGAGACATAACAAGCAACAATGCCAAATGCTATCTTCATAGAGAGACCAAATGAATGTTTATCCAAACATGATTAATGGACCCACATATCCATTTGGAACAACATGCTGTATTTGGCTGGCACACATGAAATTCTAATTGTTTAGAACCAAACAAATTTGCATGCTTGTCCATGAACACAGCGGTATTTTCTCATTCGTTACTTGGCTCACCTGTCAAGCCGTAGTGGTAGTGTCATGGCACGACAGCCGCTTGGCATGATCTACAACTTGGCATGTATGCACAGGGAGCAAGTCGCACATGCGTGTGTGCGTGGGTGTGTGTTTGTGTGTGTAATGACTACTTCAAAAAAAACCTAGCAAGTAATAATTCATGTGCGTTGGCTCAGAACTGTCACATCTCCACCAGTGGAGGGGTAAGTCCAAGAGCAGCTCCTCTGAGACGGTGTTTTCTTTTTATTATCGTCACCCGAGACAAAATCTATTGAACCAAGTTGCTATTAAAAATGGATTTAACTATGAAGAGCTCAATTGCAGTATGAGTGTCTTTTTTGGTGTTTGCATCAAAATGGAAATCAGGATTGATGACCTTGAGTAGCCTGCAAGCTCAAACAAGCTCAGTTTGTGGTATTGTAGCCAAGAAAGAAATCTCATCTCAACAGCAGTTTCTCTGTGGTCCAGTGCATAATTCAAACTGAGATGAAAGTGAGCTTTTTACATTTTTCGCATGTAAATGATGCACCCTTTCCCATTGTGTCTTGGTAACACCATTTCTCATAAGGAACCATGATGTCTGTGGAATCAATTCTGAGGCTCAGACCAATTAATATTGTTTGATGATGTTGATGCATGTAAAAGATCTTTTCACTTCACTGCTTATTAATTTTTGGGCCTTTGACACCTTGCATCACAAAAAACAGGGTGAGTTGGTCAAAGTAATTTAGTAAAGTAGTAATTAATTTTTTTAGTTTTCTTTTTTCTTTCTTTTAAACAATATCCAGTCAATTAATTTATTATATGAATACACATTCAAATAATAATAATAAAATAACTTTGACCTTCTTTTGCCAGGATTTTAAATAGAAGCACAACATAATTTGAAATGTCTAATCATCAGAGAGTTTATACTGTAGCTCAGATAAAAGGGTAAAATGTTGAAAAAGGTTCTCTGCATTACACATTTTCAGTAGGAACTCAGCCACTAAAATCCCCCTGGATGCCAGACTCTGGAGAAAAATGGCCACAAATGTACTTCTGAAGAAAAGTTGAAATATTCTTCCATTAAAGAGTCTTTTCACTGCACCAGATCTCTCTCCAGTTACAAAGAGAGTGGTAGTGAAGTGAAGCTCATCGATGAGCCTCTGACACTGTTTCATCGATTGATTGACTTGAGTGGTTGAGACGTGACCCCTCCAAACACAACAGGGGAATCTTTCACTGCTAGCATATTGCTTTAATAGGGTTATTATTTGCTTATTTTAATTTATTTCACAGGACACTGTGTCTTTGTTGTGCATTCAGGCGTGCAGTTGACCACTGGGGAGAAGGGCAAGTACAGATACACAAAGCACACACAAAGTCTGGTGTCACAGTGAGAGGAGATGAAGTGACTTTCATCTTTCCATTAGGACAAGAGCAGTGATTTCATCATATTCTGCATCTACCTTACGGAGCTGTGTTTATCTCTATAAATACATGTGGCTGCTCTTTGTTCACCTCCTGTCAGATCAATGTTGAACTTCCAGTTTTTACCTCAGTGTTGCGTTTTCTTCCCCTTATACCAGGGGTCTTCAACGTTTTCCAGGACAAGGACCCCCAAACTGATGGAGAGATGGAGCCAAAAGTGTCATTTTCCGGACTATAAGTCACACTTTTTTTTTTTTAGTTTAGTTTAGTTTAGTTTGGCTGGTCATCTATGATCATAAGAGGGCACAACTATGCTTGTGGCAACGCTGCTACTGCACCAACAAAAGAATTACACGACTAAACCATAAAAAGACAGAAAACACAAAGTAGTGTTTCCCCTACTATATTTTTTTTTCTCTGGCTTTTTATGCATTTATTTTGAAAGGGCAGCTGGAGAGAGACTGGGACGCAGAGAGAAAGTGAGAGGGGGGATTGACACGCAGCAATGGGACTGTTGGAGGGTCACAGTGGCCGTGTGCTCTACCAAGACATACTGTACAACGCTCGCGACTCGGAGAATGAAAACATAAAGTCCCATCGTTGTGTGGCCGACGATTCAGGGGCCGAGTGTCACAGCACCATTGGCAGTGGTGTGTGTATGTGTGCGTGAGTGTGTTTCGGGGCGTGGGGGAGAGAGAGCGAGAGACGCACGTGAGCCAGAGAGAGAGAGAAAGAGAGACGGTGCGCCGTGTTTGTATCGAATACAATGCAAAGGCTCGCCTGACACCTATATTATAGGAAAACAAAGGACTTCTATGTAAAAATCTGATGTTCAGCAGCAGGGAACATACCTATGTATATACCATGGATCTTTTTTTTTATAACTTCCATACCTTTTTTCATATTTTTTTCCCTCAACTAAAACTTTCACGACACCCCTGCAATACCCCCTGACCCCCTGTTGAAGACCTCTGCCTGATAGGCAACTGTTAATGCATTTTCTGCCTGGTGTGTCAGTGTCACCACCTAAAGGCAATGAAAGTAATGGCTTCTACCGATTGAGCCATTGTGCACCTTTTATTTATATCATATTTTTACTCTGTGTGTCCAAAATAGTAAAATATCATAGTTTTTCTTACAGCTGCGAAAAGCCTGATGGCTTCGAAGATTTAAAAAAGTAAATTCATCCGTTACCAGGAGAGTTGAGATTAGGCTAAGGGTTTTTAGGCACTTGACCATCAGAAAAGTGATCCCACACCCATGCTTAGCAGTGAAAAAACACAGTGGGAGATTCAGTAAGGCAATGAAACAAGGGAAGACATAACAGGATGATCAGCCAGCCATGTCAGAACACTCCAAAAACAACATAACCACTGGGTAAATACACTCAGTGATGCCTTTATTATGGCGTAAATTAATTATTGTTGTAAGTGAAATCCCACTGTATAACAACATTTAATCATGTAAAATCATAGTCTATGCCACCCTCTCTCTAAATGTGGTTGTATAAATGAAATTGGCCCATTCTCATTCTCTCTGACTTCCTGCCAGTGCTGTATGCCCTTTACACTGCATCAATTAGTGAGTACATTTTATGGGCCATTTAAACTTGGCTCAAGCAGTTAAGATTATCAATGGCGGAGCTAACAGTATTTGCCCTAAAGAGAAGGCCCTCCCATCAGGATAAGCCTGCCTGCCCTTCCCTGCAGAAGCGGATTGAGATTCAATTGTGGAGTGACATTCACTTTTCTGACAGAGTGATCTCCGTATTCACAACTTGGTGGAAATGCCCTCCTGTTTAAATAAGGGCATTTTGTTAATTGTGAAGTAGGAAAAAAAAACGGATAGGCATTTGTCTGGTGAGAAGAAGGGCATAATCAGGCGGATCGGAGGCTGAGGAGTGCAGACAAGGGCCATTATGTTCTTCCAGTGCAGACACTTTAGAGGAAATGATAACCGGAGCCTAGAGTGACAGAGTAATATCACACACTCCCCTGCACGAGGGGACGCATTCCTTTGCTGACGAGGGCGTGAATCAAAAAAAGAAAAAAAAAAAAAAGAATTTAAAACTTCCATTTGAAGGCAAATTGATGGCTGCTCTGAGAGCTGCCGACTACTCCACTTCAACCCCTCCAACGATATTAACAGACTGTAATTAATCAAAGTTTTACTTTTTCTAATTGAACCCAACTTTCGATTTGCCGGAAATGAGAACCCCTGACATTGGGTTGTGATGATTTCACATTATGCCAAAGACAATTATGTGCATGTCAAGAGTGTTGTATTACCACTCCTAATAACACCGTGTCCTCTTTCAGAGCCACTGCGGTCATCTTCCATTGCGAAAATACTCTTCAGACAGAAGACGTGTGGGTTGTGCAGATAACAGGGAGGTCACTGCGTTTGCTGCCTCCGTCAGTCCCACGGCATTAAAACAGGAGCTTGAGTATCTGGTCAAAATAAGGCTGGAGGATGATAGATTGGTTCTCTTTGCAAAAATCATTAGTAATAAGAGTGGCACTTCAATACACACCTCTTCAAATTTGGTCTTGTTTTGGTCTTAACAGAAAAAAAAAACCCTTTATTTTCTGATCAAATACTCTTAATAAGTATACCTCTTACAACAGGCTTTGTCTCACTGTACTCAAACTGTGTTCCTTCTCTCCATTTGGTAAGACAAAATACAATTAAATTACCACAAATTGAAAACTTAGTTGTGTCAATCATTATGCAAATAAGACAAGGGGAAATAAAGTAGTGGAAAGAAACTCAGGAAATCAATAGCAATGCAGGCCTATTGCTTGGAAGCTGAAGAACCTCAGCAGTCACAATGCCTTCAGGATTCATTTTCTCACTTGCATGAAGATTACATTTGCCTTTAAAATAAAATAAAGAAGATGTATGATCTTTTTAGTTCACTATTTGCATTTTCTGTATAGCTCTGGGCGTTTTAGACATGGGAGGGGTGAGGCTGTACGTGGCATTAAATCCGACTGTTTTTTTTTTTTCTCTCTCATTCTGACACAACTTGGAGTTTTTGTGGCTATCAATAAAATCTGTGAGTGTCACAGCTATGAGTAAATGCCCCTTCACTGTGGTCCCCCACTGAGTAGTATAGACGTTGTCATGGTCTGCCATGGTTCTTCAGGTTTGTTTATTTCCCGTTTTATTTAGAAGTGACTTTTCTTGTGTTGTTTTTCTTCCTGTCTTTGACTTGTTTTTCCTCCAGTGTGACCGCACTAATGTGTTACACCTGTGTCCGCTGACCCTTTCCTTCCTGGTGTGTTCAAGTCCACTGTATCTCTGTCAGTTGATCTGTTGAGTTTTGCCTGCAGTCTCCTTGTGTGCCTGTAAGGTTTCCCTGGTGGTACTCTACTGAATGTTCCTCAGTTTAGAATTTAAAAAACCCTAAAACATGACAGAAATATCATATTATAAATTTAGGAACCGTTGGAGAGAGTTGACTCCTGGATCAGAACCCTCACATGGCAATGAACAAATATGTATTTGAATTTTAAGATATTGGTGCTATTTTGTCAAGGAAAGCTTAAATTGCCCTTGTAAGTCTTTTCATTTTCTCTCACTTTCGTCAGAAATGGTTCTCTTTGTGAAAGTGACATTTTTTTTAAACACAGTAAGGATTTGAGATGGAGGCGAAGCTTCCCAAATTACATGAATCAGCCTGTTCAACCAATCTGTTGAACACAGATCAACTGGCATCAAATATTGGCAATGCTGACTCATGCAAAAAGCAATTACTGCATAATTTATTACTGTCTAGCAGTCGGTAGCTTCAGAGCAAAAATTGAAGATCTTCATATTAAAATCCAGGTCTCTAAGTGTTTTGAATAACTCGAATAATAATTTTGTAAATTGTCTCCAAGTCTATAAATACCTTCCTGAAAGCTGGAAGCTATTTTACTTAATGTCTATGGATATTCTCATTCATCCAGGTCATCGTTCTTTTCTGGGCAAATTGAACTGTAGGCAACTGTAATGTAGGCAACCACTTGTATTTGAATACAAGTCCAGTCCAGTAGCCTATTTGCCCAGAAGGTATTTTAGTTCATCCATCAAAAGCAGAACTGCAAATCTAAACAAAAAAAAATGATGTGGCATGTTCCCAGTATGATGGGTATTCACTTTGTGAGGTTTGAGTTCAATCCTCTATGTTGGGGTGACTGGGGTCTATCTCTTTAGTCCACCATTTGTGCCAACAACCCATAATATCCCAGGTGGACTCAATAGCCTAACCACAGCCACAGCTAGCTGGGCCACCTGCACTCAACAGCTGCCACTAGTGTGCTAAATCAAAGAGCCTGTAAAATATGGCTGCATGAAGGGGTAAATGAAGACTACTGAGAACACAATAGTGGGGTAAAGCACGCACATCCAAAAGTCTAACAGGTGCAGGACTAAAAAACAAAATTGACTTAGAAAAAAAAGAGTCAAGTCCGCACACTGTATAAAGCTCCTTGAGTGTTTAGATCAATGTTTTGATCCCAGTGGATCTTTGTCAGGATAAGAGACAAAGGAAACATTTCGCTATAGGCAATGGGCTCTATGCGCAGCTCCGTATACTTCTTGAACTTAAGGCAGCTCTTTTATTTCCTGTCTTACATTATTGGACAAACTGATTAATCCAGGTGTGTCTGAGTAGTCACAATGGCCAGACACGCACATCAGTTAAATTTAACTGATGTGCATATTTGCCATCTATTGTATTTGTGTCTTTCTCTAATAATTCAAAAAGAATTTGAAATACTTTTTAAGATACTTTTCTTGGGAACATTTATTGAATATGTGCCAAATACTTGTTATTTTTCTATATAGCTTCGTACAGTGTGCAGACTTCACTCTTTTTTTTTGCTAAATGAAGACTACAGTACATACCATCAGCTAAGTGTCACAACTGCCCCAAAAGAGGAGTGTCACTGTACTACAGTATCCTGAAGTGCAGCTTCTTTGCTTCATCCTGCTCTAGTTTAAACAAACACTTTGCTAAGAAGTGTGCTGCCTGCTATGATTACACTCACTAGCTGTGACATGATGTTTTAAAGTGTAAATGTAGAGGGAGGGGCCGAGGGTTTGAGCACTGCAGTTATTGAGCTTGGCCCTATCAAACACTGAAACTGATCTCATTCTCTCAACCGCACTTTAACCCATCTCCATTCCTGTGTACTGTAGGTGCACAGCTATGCAGCAGCCGTTTTATAATAAGAGGTCAAGACTGCAGCCAGTTGGCATTTGAAATCTAAAGCTGAATGAAAACCGAAAGTGTGAAAACAGAATTAGATAAAACTCGGTTGACTTGACATCAAAGATTATGTAGATTACCAAAGTATAGGCTTAGTATCCGTAGCATTGTCCCAGGAAGAAACAGCACATACCCCGAATGTAAGCTAGTATAAAAACTTTCTGAAATGTTGTGTCAGCAACGCACCAAGCTCTGACAGCTGTAGCTTGTGTTTCAACACTAAATTAAAAATAATTCATCATCTTAAAAATGCAGTCAGATTTCTTGTAATAAAGCATTTCCCTAGGGCGGTGTATCTGTTGTCACCACATGTTGCAGTTGTAGTGTCTGTACACCTTTTGCAATAATTGACAAGTCCTCCAATCTAAATGACCATATGCACTATGCAGTACAAGTCAAATGTTTGGACACACTTTCCCATTCATTGGAATGGATCCTAATGCCCTAATGAGGACTTTGTATTGTCATAATCTGACTCCCTCTTTTATTCACATACTATGAATGCAGAAGTTACCACAATAAATAATGCACATCTGAAGGTCATGATAAAACATTGAGTCATTTTTACATGGGGGCAGTCTCACAATAAGCAGCAAAACACAGGCCTGTTTAATTTATTGTGCTCACTGCAGTTCATTTGGAGCCATCCATCAATTAGATTATGTGTTTTCCACATTCAGTCTACATTTTCACTTAGTAACCCCAATGTTATGAAAACTGCAGTACAGAGCAGAGTCTGTTATTATTCATTCATCTATCATTGTTAATTGGTATTAAATGATGCAATGGTGAAGTGAAGCATCTGTGGTTATCTAAACCAGCATGAGCCAGAACAGTATAAACTGTATCATTCAACACTTCCAAAAGAATAAAAAATAAAGTCTCTGCTCAACACACACACAAGCAATCTCATTGTACTCACCATGTGACAGAATGACACTGGATACATCAACTCTACCTTAGACCTTGGATCAATAATACTGTATCAGTAGAGTGCCAAATCTTACACGGGTGTTACAAAAGTGACATTAATCCACAGTGCAACAAACAGAATAAATCATATCTCCCAGTTATTTTCCATTCCTTGCAAATGTTATTGTGAGTTTATATAAGCTACCTGAAGGATTTTCTTTTATGCATTTCAAAACTTGCAATGACACACATAAAGATGCATCCATTATGCATAATATTACACACACACTGGTGGTATTATAAAGTTGGACTGGCTCCTGTTTCTCTGTCTTCATTCTGAGAAGTCCAAAATGCTCAAACAGGCAGCAAACTCTGCAGACTGACCTGGGCATATGGGACCCGCACATCACAGACTATAGCTACCAAATGGTACAAAACCCTATTTCACAGTTACACAGGAGAATACGCAACATTCAGCAGGACTGAATGTACAATGAATTCCTGCTGTTATGCTCTGGCAATACTGTATAAACTTTATCCAAACACCAAATGCTATTGGAAACACATGAAAACAATAACACAAGACGATATTCAGGCTTCTAACACAAGAAATTGAAGTTTTATTGCCGTGTGACCTAGGCTGCTCCACCAAGATGCACTCATCCACTAACCATTGGATGTTTTCAGCTCAGTAGTCCCCTAGCATAGACAGGAATGATCAATATGGCCCTCTTTTACTGCTTCACTACACAGCTGTCTAGTCCTGCAGCTCTGGAATAGCTTGACATGCTCAGACATTGAGGTAAACAAACCTAGAATGGCAAAGGTGAGTTTAAAGGGCCCAAAGGAGGCTTCTTTTTAAATATTTTTTAACTTTGAGTCTTCCGACTTTTCCCCCACCTCCTTTTTCATTTTTCACTGTCTCCCTGGGGTGCACACATTTTTTCAGCATGTCTTTTTTCAGCTTTACCACCAGACTACATGAGCCCCTCCTCTTTCCAAGTCAACACTCTGTACATATAAAAAGATTGCAAGAGGTGTCACCTGTGATTTGTACCACCATGTTTGAGGTTTTTCAAAGGGAATAATTTCATTTTAGCTGGATAGTCTTGCTCGGCTCCCGACTTGATGCTGTTATTGCTTTTTACGGACAGATATGGTTACAAGTTAGAGCATCACTACATAACATGAAGCAATTTTGTGCTCTGTCCCGTCATGATCTGTTCAGACAGATTTGCTATGATTCACTATTATGCTTTCGTGACATACGGTGAAACCTGCCGTGGTGGTTTTGTGGCCTGTCCAGCAGGCCTCCAGCACAAAACAAGCCTGGATCTACATGTGGGCCAACCAAAAATACTATGGCATCTGTTTCCTGGAGCCAAAAAAACAAAGACTGAAATCTTACTCATAATATTAATGTCAGTTTAAGACAAAAATCAAATTTTTTGCTGTACTGTTGAAGCTGTTGTAAAAAATAAAACATGGCCAGTGTCACTTAATCTAAAGAATGGTTTAACATCATCACCATGCATTTGATTAAGTATTATATCTTTATACTCTTTAAAGCTCATCTCCTTTTTTCTTTGACCCTTAGATCTACATTTGTAAGACAGCCACTGTAAAAGAAACCTGCAATGAACTAACAATCATCTATTTAAAAGCACATTGCAAGTGCAAGCAGTGTCTGCTCATCCTCTGAATATGCTGCTCTTGCCAAACAAGATCCTTCTGCTTTGGGCTTGAGGAGAATTAAGTCATTAGGCTCAAGTCCAAATGAAGTCACAGTGAGTGTTCGTTGGTGTTAAAGGTTTTTGCAAGTGTTTTGTTTTTTGTTTTTTTTTCTTGGCTAGTTGAGCACTAAGTCATCAAATTCACAGTCCACCTTGACATACCTGTTTTTAAACTTCAAAATAAATGATGATGAAGTAAAAAAAAAAAAAAAATCCATTAGGAAAATGGACAGGCATTACTTTTTCACAGAGCTGAAATCTACTGTGTTAATACACACTGTGTGACAGTGAATTCACATCACGTTAATTATAGTTTTTTATTTTTATTTAGTCTTTCGGTAACACTTTATAATGAGTACACACTATTAAGCATTAGTTAAGCATTAATAAATATTGAATTCATCATTTATAACACATGAATACTCATTAGTATGTAGTTAGTAAACATAGTTATAAATGTTTTACTCATCATTGATAAGCACAGTAGTTATGGATTAGTAAACACTGAATTCATCATTTATAAAGCATGTTTCTGACGTAAATACTCATTAGTAAGTGGTTTACAATCACAGTTGTAAATGTTTTACTCTTCATTAATAAGCTCATCTATATAAATGATGGATTCAGCATTTCCAAGCGCTCTTACGCGTTCAGTATGAATGGTTAGTGAGTGTTAGTAAATGATTTATAAAAACTCACAAATTTCATTTCCAATGGATGACTTATAAACAGTTATTAATGCAGGAATTCATGAATTCAGGCAGTTACAAAGCACTTACTACTTGTTAATTAAGTATTTTGTGTGAGCTCATCTAAAGTGGGCACTATCTATGCCTTATAGAGCATTTACAAATGAGATATTAAGGCTGCAATGCCTCAAGACTCATAAAAGTCTTGGTTATCTTAACAGACCAAGGAGAGACACAACACAAAGGGATAGTTCATATTGCATTGTATTTATTGCAACTTCCCAACATATTGTAACTGTTCTGTTGATGTAAAACAAGGGTAAGCATGGCAGAATAAAAACGCCAACAGTGGATCACAGAAGTTTAAGTTCAGCAAATAATTCTTTGAAAAAAATCCTTCTGTAGCCTATTTAATTTGTTTTTTTCTGTATCAAAAAATTAAGTCAGTTCCTTATATTTGCTGGGGGCAGCTCTCTGCGGTTGGAGCAGTGTTCCGGTCCATCCCAACACGCTTGAAAGCAGCAGACCAAACGGCCAGAGAATTTTCTTGTACCGGGAAACGGCCTGATCCAGATTTTGGACTGCAATTTAGAGAACAAAAAAGGAAAATTAGCAACAGTTTAAAAATAAAGAAAAGAGGGGGGAAAAAAAGGATATTTAACTTAAGTCACACACACACACACACACACACACACACACACAGTCACACATTGGCTTGTAAAATCAGAACAGACATAATAACCTGTGATTTTCAGCTATGATTATCCTTTACAGCAGGCACATTCTGACAGATGAGAGTCAGTTATTGTCCCCCCTCTATTAAATATGAAAGGAGGCTGCTCTGATGATACAAGTCAGCAGTCCTGAAATGTGTGTTTACATGTCGCGGTAGTACGTCAGGGAGCGAGAGCTAAAGCCTTCAGCTGCAGACAAGCTAACGTTAGCTATCATCCATGGACCATGTGTGGCAGCAAACAAAACGAACACATACTCACCACTAGTGCCGCTGACGACCGCCGACTTCGATATCCATCTCCACACCGGCTTTCTTCTGGGCCCGCGTCCGCCGGACTCGTCGATTCTGGGCAGAGTTCTCCGTCTCCAACTCTCCATTCATCTTAGCTGCTGCACCAGGCTGCACCGGCTGCAGTGTTGCCGCCTCCCAGCGTCGTCCAGGCGTTGTGACGTTGATGACGTGTAAGGCTCGTCGACGTACACGTCCAGCGGCCGCCGGTGCGCGTGCAACCAAAAACAGGGGGCAAAAGACTGCTTCGGGGTCATGGATGTATGTTCGGAACTTTATACAGTCTATGGTTCGGAGTGAACTGATATCAGTGTAGATGCCGTATTGTTTGTAGGGCTGAAGCCGATATCCGAGTACTCGCTCGGCTTGGGCGGTACCCGGGTGCCATTTCACTACTGGGAACCCCCCCCATGGGGGGCGGATAGCAGAACACTATAGCTAGCATTAGCATGTTACCGTCACAACACGACCTGTCCATCTGCCCGTGTGTGCGCGAGAGGGAGAGAGCAGGGAGAGAGTCGCGGCCGCCACAGACTCGTTTATAAATACAAATGGTAAACGCTGGATGCGCTGGTTGATCAGTTTTATTTTTACCAGACTCTTATAATATTCCCAAGTTGCAATAAATACAATGCAATATGAACCATATCGTGTTGTGTCTCTCCTTGTGAATCTTAATATCTCATTTGTAAATGCTCTATAAGGCATAGATAGTGCCCACTTTAGATGAGCTCACACAAAATACTTAAATAACGAGTAGTAAGTGCTTTGTAACTGCCTGAATTCATGAATTCCTGCATTAATAACTGTTTATAAGTCATCCATTGGAAATGAAATTTGTGAGTTTTTATAAAACATTTACTAACACTCACTAACCATTCATACTGAACGCGTAAGAGCGCTTGGGAATGCTGAATCCATCATTTATATAGATGAGCTTATTAATGAAGAGTAAAACATTTACAACTGTGATTGTAAACCACTTACTAATGAGTATTTACGTCAGAAACATGCTTTATAAATGATGAATTCAGTGTTTACTAATCCATAACTACTGTGCTTATCAATGATGAGTAAAACATTTATAACTATGTTTACTAACTACATACTAATGAGTATTCATGTGTTATAAATGATGAATTCAATATTTATTAATGCTTAACTAATGCTTAATAGTGTGTACTCATTATAAAGTGTTACCAGTCTTTCTGTTTGCTTTTTTTATTCCAGTTTAGTTTTAGTTAGTTATGTTAGTTTAGATTAAGCAGTTTTAGTTTAGTTTTTATTTTGAGGAACTGATTAGTTTTAGTTTCTCAGTTACTGTAGGAGGAAAGCCTTGATTTGTGGAAGCTTCTCTGTGAGAGATCCGGAGATGAGATGTATCCCACAAGTCAAGTTCCCATCAGTCCTCATCATTTACTCTTATCTACCTGGGGGTGGTATTCGAAAGTCCTATATTGAGCTGTGCCATTTTCTTCCTGCAACTTTAGACATTTCTACAAAAACTAAGCTGATTTGTTTAAGTTTTAGTTAGTTTTGCATTGTTCATTGTGTTTTCCTTTTTGTAAAAACAGTCATTTTTATTATTATTTCAGTTAAGTAGATCATTGTTTCACTGCTAGTTTTAGTCTTAGTAAACTATAATAACCCTGATTCCACCCCAAGATTGTTTGATGTATTTAGACATCATAGTAAACAGTTTGTTCATTAAGAGCAGTACATAACTCAGATGACATACTGTACTTGAAAGTTCCACTGAATATTTCCCTTTACACTATTTAAATGACCAAAGTTTCCTAAAGTCATAATTTCAACTGTCTTTCAATTTCACATAATTATCATTGCCATGCTTGAATGCCCTAAGTGAACTATTAGTGGTCCCAAATATAATTAAATATTGCCTAAAAAAAATACAGCAACTCCACATTAGAAAGACTTCCGTTTCTCAGTTGGTCTTTCAACTATCCACTGTCCATTCATCAATTTTCTGAAATGTATTTCTTTTGAAACACAAGCTGAAGGGCACGAGGTAGAAATGATTATTTACTGTACATAAATTCAAAAGCAAAACAATTGCACTACGCATCTTGTGTCCATTTTTGAACATGCATTTTGTGGGAAAATGTTCAATGGAACTGCTTTTGATGTTTATTTTAACTGCTGCCATCTTGATCACTGTATAACTCGTCCAGGTTGTCCAGTAATTTTTCTATGCACACCATATTGTTTTCGGTGACATATGGATAATTGTATTTAACATGTTATGGTCAAGATGAGAAGGTACAGGCCCAAAAACAGGTAAACAGCTCCAGCTGTAAGTTTTCTGCACAACATGCACATTAGAGACAAAACAACCTTTGTTAAATCTGCCGTCTGTTTAAATGATTTGTGGATATGTCAGGGAGAGTATTGATTTTATTTATTTATCTTTGAGTTACAGCTCATGTTGACCCTTTGTAAATGATTGTGTATCCATTGCATATTCTGCACATTGTCACGATAATTAGTGTCAGTGATCAATAAATATTCAGAAATCCTCTCGACTCCCCGCAGCTAAAGTACATGAGATCAACAGATGTATTATGTCTTTTTGATAGAAGACGCTTGATGATAACTACGTATTCCTGTGTATGTGTCATTTTCTAATTACATAGCTGCTGCTGTCAGCTACTGCACCAATGGTACCGTACAATCTTTCATCCATGGCTTCACACAGAACAAATTTAACATGATTTCCATATTGTCTGATTTCTATCTTGGAACTTGAAGAGTGGAACGAAGGCACATTTACACAAGCCGGTTCATCTGTTTGAACAATCTACAGGCCCCCTCTTGAATATATCCCTCAATGCATGCTAAACAGGCTTCTAGATTATCACTATAATCCAATATTGTGCATGTTTCCCATGTTAAGTTGTGGGACACACAGAATAACAATTCCAGATCTTGAATTGGCAGCGTATAATAGGAGTGGAGTCTGTAGGGGAACAGAGCCATTTGTTTAGGAACAGTGCAGGCAGCCCCAGGGTATGGAATAAATATGTGTTTGAAGCTTTTGTGCTTCTGTGCAAGGGGCTGAACTGTGGTGTTGTGGCTCATGAGAATGTTCTAAGGTTAGAGCAATAGGGTTCCTCTCAAAATGTAACTACAGAAATGTTTTTATATGATACAGATGCTACCTCTTCTGCTGTGTCCTTGTGCTAGAAGCATTCAGGGGCTAATGACTGTTTTGTGGGCTTGTGTTACGTCTCAGAATACCTTGGCCTGAAATTCGCAGATAGGCAAACTTTGCAATCACTTTGTCACATTTTATACCCAGTGTAGATATTTACTGATGGGGAGGGCAACGAAATAACAAAGTGTGCCTCTGACAGATGTTGCTGGAGTAATTCAAAGAGGAGCGCGTTATTTCCATCTGCACAAGGGGGGAGGCTTTCTGGAGAGCTGAGTCTGCATATTTTTCAGTGTGGAAATTAACTGCTAGACGTTAGGGAAGTTAGGATTGCCTTCTGTGCACGTGTGCGTCTGTGTGTGCGTGTTGTGCACTTGCACGCAATAGAGTTCTATAACCCGTATTTGATCATGCATTTCATAATCATTAGGTGAGGCCCCGGCTGTGGCATCAGCCTCTCATAGGAGAGCTGCAGTTGTTTATCTGCTTGTGCTATACCGCAGACAGCTGTAAATAAATGAAGAAGGAGTAACTCCTGAGGGAGTGCGGGGACAATCACATTGGGATTTGCCAGCTATAGTTTTGTCATGGTAGACTTGCCTCTGCCTTTTTTTTTCTCATATAACTTTTGTCCTTTTTTTTGTCCATGTTACATTTACCCATTCATCATGCCACAACTTCTTCTTATATTAATTCTTGTCATGGTAATAGAGTTTTTCCTGATTAATCTTTCACCCATTTTACTACAGCCAGTATTGCAGCAGCACCCTACTTATTTAATTTGAGAAACGATGTGAAAGAAAAACTCAAGATAATAAATGTTTTCTCCTCTGGGACACTATTTGGTACAGGCAACATCCATCTTTCCTGAGTTACACCCCCCCCACCTAAGTGATCTTGTTACATATGTGGTTGCATACATGTTGTCAGTTTGCATCACGGACGGGAGACAGAGCTACACATCTGAATAATATGCAGTATTTGTGCATATCCAAGCTACATTCATATGGAGAACCTACATAAGGAGAATGAAAAAAAGGAGGAGAGAGAGAGAGAGAGAGAGAGAAAAAGTGAAGACTATGCACACGGTCCAAAAATGCTACACTTAACATATTCAGCTTTATGGATAGAGACATCCAAGATGCATCTGCAGACTGACATTCTTCCTCACAATTACCCGCGAAGAGGTGGAGCTGATGAGGATGTCTCTGGTACGGCAAACAGAAAGGCCTATTCAGTTTTAGCTCCCGCATTACAGTTAAGCTTTGCATACTCCTAATCCTTATTGTCTACAATTAATGAGTTTCTCTCATATTGAGAAACATGCAAATTGAGATTTCTGGTTTGGAGACTGCAATTATGGAAGAAGCTAAGGGATATAAGACCCTAATTATGTGCTATCATTATTGCCATGGCTACTGCTACAGTTGACTTAGTATGCAGGGGTGTAAAGAGAAGTATGAAATATTACGCAATCCACAGACTGCAAGTGATACAATGACTAAAATATTAAAAGGAAAAAACAGCACAAAGTGTCAAAAGAACAAGTCTTTTGTTTGCATTCACATGCTGATGAACAATTCAGCATAACCCACCACTGCAGCTTCACACAATGCAATTTAATTATACCACGCAGCCAACAACATAATATGTAATACAGGAAACTCTGTATGCTTTGTTTAGACTGTTTTGAATTTTTTTCAAGTTGTGTTCAGAGGAGAGGAAAGGACACAAGCTCGCAAGGTGAAACTTTGTCAGAAAAAAATGGTTGAATCAAGCAAAACAAGTGCAATGACAAAACTGATTTGGTGTCATACCATCTTGCACACTGCAACTCTGCACAAAACACAATGTTCCATTGTCATGGAAATTTGAGACTATTGCTTTCACCTCTCAAAACCCAAACTAAAGCCACAGCACATGCCTATTGTAGACACCGCCGTACGCACATGCCCACATTGGTTCATAAGCATTCCACATTAACACACTCACTTTTGTCAGCCTGAGCATTGAATTTAATCTGCTTTGATTTTGCAGGAGACAGAGCACGCAGCCCTATTGTGAGCATCATCATCTCAAAAGAGCTTAGTGGGCAGAACTGCTGTTTGACGGAGGATAAAACACAGTCTTACAGACAGAATCGATGCACTACTTCTAAACTGGCATGGATTATGTTACTATGCATTCCCTATATCTCTGTCTCCCTGGCTGTATTCAAATGAAAAGACGATGCCTATCACAGGCCAGCAGCCCCACCGCAGCGTCTTTTTGCTGTACCACCTTTGTGTACAGGCACTTACTCCCAGTCAAATTCATGCACAGGGAGACTGCTCAGATGTATGATCTGCAGAGCAATGTAGCCAGCTCACAGTGCACTTTTAACTTCAATGTCATCCACCAGTAGATTTCCCTCAGGGCTTAACTGATTTGTAAATGGCGCAGTTTGCCCCTTTTGTGCTGCTTACAATGTGCCTTTGAAAAATAGAGAAAAAAATAATAAGTTCTTTTCCCTTTTATCCTGCATTGTGCCATTCAGTGCACCTGGGGAAGTGTAGCACTTGCATGATAAGAGGAATATTGAAAGAGAAGCCAACTGAATTCAATATTTCATTTTTTCCCCACTACTACTTTGACTTAGAGACGAGCACACTCAAGTGTTTTGCATGACATTTGTAGTCAGACATACTTTAACTCATGCCGAAGATATTGTTTTCCATAATGGCTTTTATTTGACTGTTAGCAGTCAAGCTCCGTACTGAGTGAATAAATATTCATCTATTAATTATTCATCCACTTTTATATTGATCTTATGAAGTGATTAATCTGAGTACAGCCCCAGCCCCGTCTCAAGATTCACATAACATATTAATCACAGGTACAACCCACAAGAACTCCTGTTGTGTTGTCTTGGTGACACATTCCATGCGGGTGACAGAGGGCACGGTCCAGGATGTACAGAAAAGATGAGCCTTGTAATCCTGGTGAGGAATTCCTAGAGCCATCACTTGTATATTACAAGAAGGTCATGATGTTCACATCAAACCGGAAGTCTTGGCCCCTGACACCCTCCCTGCGTCACGGCCCGTAGGCAATCGGCACATCCTTTAAAAATGAGCCATTTGCTTCACAAGATCCCCTGCCTTAGTATCTTGCTCATACACCCTGAGTCACTGCTGCCAGGCTCAGTGTACGGTTGCAGGGGCTGCTCTTTCCCCCCTAAGAGGCCTGTGGTGAGCTAAGCGAGGTGGTCACACAGCCAGAGCCAAAGGATTCTGGGTAGTTGAAAGCAGCTTTTCCGTCACAGCTACCTTCAAAGAGCAGGAAGCCTTACAGAACACAGGGACATAGGATCAAAGGCCCAGAGAGCTCTCTCTAATTAGTAGGTGGGAATCCTGTAAATGCACTACACACTATTGTCTGCAACTGTCACATTAGCGATAGCAAAGGTTGAGCAAAAGAGGCAATAAGAGGATGTAGCAGGACGAGGGAGTAGAAAGAGAGAGAGAAGGACGAGATGAGAGAGGGGACACGCAGTCCCATTGTGTAAACTTGAATGTTCGGTGTGTGCGTTGGTTTGTCCCAAAGTGGATGGCATGCGTAGGTGTGTGCTAATGTAAGCCGGCAATGCAAAGTCACAGCACCCCTTTCTCCTCAGTAACAATCTCCCATAAGGCGGCGGTGACCTCCTTCTCAAAGTCTCTTATTGGGCACTGCATCTGCTCCAGTAACGTGGTTGTGATAGAACACCGCCAACATCATACCTTACAGGAAATAATAGCCTACATTTCTTCAAACCTTGGCTTTTATTTTTGTCGTTTTGATTAGGAGTCCCATCGGTCTTGATGTGAACATTTTCACTCGTAAATGTTGTGTGCAAGGCAGTTCAGCCACGCAAACAAATTTGCTGAGTAATGCCCAAATCCTTGTCAGCTAGCTGCAGTCACTTACTGCTCACTGGACAGTTACAGTGATATATGGCTTTGGTTAAGTTGAACCACCTGCTCCTGCCAACTTGCACAGCACACACGACTACAGTTTTCATCCATGTTGAACCAAGAACTTGTGACAAATGGATGTTACCTGTGCAGGCCACTAACAGACTTTGCTTTTGGTTTACTCAGAGGAGGCCTTCCCTAGCACCTCAAGGAAGATCAATCCACTCACCGCCGAATCAGGGAGCAGCACGGCCGATAAATGAGCGCAAAGCCCTCCTTTCACTAGTCTGCCTTCCAAGTCACTGAAGCGTGACAAGGAGCTGGAGGAACACATACACACTCGCAGGACTGGAGTTTTATCCAGGTAACCTCAATTTTGTATGTGCTGCGCCCTCTAACAGGCTTTACTGTTGGTTAAAACTGGAGGCAAAGGATATTACGGATGAAGCGCTCTTCTAGCTGCGCCCATATGCGACGACAGACCCGCCGGTGTGGACTTGCTTTCTAACTACACTACACTCCTGCACCCAGGAGTCAAAAGGCAGCAGTGAGCCAGATGGTGTTCTCTGTGGATGAGCTATAGCTAAAGGTATAGAGGGAGGACCACAGACAGAGGTTTCTACTCTGACACCCGTGTACAAACCTGTACCACTTTTGAAGTGTACTTTAAAGGATCCATCACCTGGTATTTATATCTGTTTCAGGTGTTGAATGAGTCTTAAATGCACATTTTTGAGAAATAATATGCAACATTCACCTTGATTTAGCCCTATTTGTGTACCCAATTTTGCGATCTTGAGTCCTCTGGAAGCTTGAGGCGGTGCTGATTGTGTGTGTGTGTGTGTGTGGGGGGGGGTGATATCCATTGTTAAAAGCTGTGATGGGGCGGCGTTTAGCTCACCCGGTAGAGCTACCGCCCCATGTTGAGGCTACAGTCCTCACTGCAGGTGGCCCCGGTTCGAATGTCATGTCATTCCCCCTCTCTGCCTCCCAATTTCCTGTCTCTCTCTCATCTTCGCTATCAATTCAAAGCATTAAAAGCCAAAAAAATGTACTTAAAAAAAAAAAAAAAACTGGTGTGATGATCCATGCGTTTTACAGATTTTCATAAAAAAAAGAAAAAAAAATCCATGCATTTACCGCGACTACAGAAACCATGGAAATGTAAACAGAAAATTCCACCGGAAGAGCAAAACCAGCTTACGTTTTTGACGTTCGGAAGAAGGTGGATAACTTAAATAAAATAAAATGTAATACAGACTGATCGGTTCATTTTAAAACATGTATTTATTGATGTTAATGTGGTGATTTCTGTACATACACAGCCCCGAGGCAGCACTGCTCTTCTGTCCAATATGAAGCTTAACAAACTAATGTGAGTGATACAATTGTTAGATTTCATCATTTCCTGCATGTCATTCCCCCTCTCTCTGCCTCCCCCTTTCCTGTCTATCTCACTATGTACTGTCAAATAAAGGCAAAAACGCCCCAAAATATATACTTTAAAAATGAGACCAGCATTTATCTCCTAAAAAGAAGTTAACCAGCCCGTGGTAAATCTCTGAAAGCCTGCAACCTGCGGGTAAGTTACGATCGTTTTGTCCTCCCGGGATGACGACGTCGGCTGGCCGGGCCGAGCAGCTCTGCAGACCGGCAGCTGCCTCTGTGATGTCGCGGTCGTTGAGTCTCCAAAAATCATCGGAGCAAACTTCTAAAACTGCCCAATCAGAAATCACGTTTTTTTCCTCTCCTGGTGAATTCAAGGGGGAGGAAGCGAGAGTGAAGTTCTTTGCCTGGAAAACGTGTCAGCTATTGTCAGTGACAGAGAAGAGTGAGTTATAATAACTTAACTTATAATAACTTATAATAAAAAAATGATTTTCAGGTAATGGAACCTTTAACCGACTGTGATCCCCGACTTTACAAAAGTTCTGTATGTGCAGCCCAAAGAGCTAGTCTCTGGGTTCAAATTCCCCTGATCTGCATTTCATGGCAGACAAAAAAACAAACAAAAATAGGCGGCTGAAGTCAAGACAAAATGCCTACACTGCACATGCAAGGGGGTCACCTTTCCCATTCCTCCTCAGATTCAGTTTGTGAGTGTAGCTGACAGTTTGTTCTAATTTTCCTCTGCAGACTAGTGGTTTCCCCTCCCTCCCATCTCAGACGCCTGGGGTTCAACCAGACTGGCAGTGCAGTGGTGAGCATTTGTCAGCACAGATTGACTTTTTTGCCCCATGAGGTGTCGATATGCTGCACCTGACAGGCCGCTGGCTCTGCGCAGTTTGCCTGCCTTGTTAAGTCTGACACTGACACGAAGTGACTGGGTGAGAACTGACACACAGAGGGAAATCCACGGCTACAGCAAATATTTGATGATGTGATTTTCGCTGGATTGGAGATGGAAGCCGATGTTGACATTTATGTAACATCTGCACAGTCTGGTCGTCAGAGTCTGTCTCTCTCCCTATAGTTTTATCTCACGCCTCTCTCTGCTTCACTCTCTCTCTCTCTCTCTCTTTCACTACGTGTTTCCACAGTAGCCATGCCACCAGGAAAATTTTGTCTTTGCGTGCCCCGCAACATGTGTAGGAAAGAAATGAAGAAAGAATGGAGGCTGGTTTCTAAACTAATTAACTGACAGTGGATGATGAAGTGCCAGGTACATGTCACCTGGCATCTTGGCAACTGGGCCACTGCTGGTCGTCAATATGCCGTCTGGCTTCACATGCCACTACATGCTGGCCTAAAGCACACCTAATGTATCACAGAGACAGAAAAGTGCCACGTGTCTCTTTATGTTGAGATAAGATCAATCATACCGCCCACAAAGTATTGGTTACCAACATTTAAATGCCAACAGGGGATATATGACAGGATAGAATATAAACTTCCTTTAACTTCAATTGAACCAGAGACGATTGCAAATATCTCTGTGCAAGAAGTTTCACAGACGGAATGCAGGAAAAAAATGTAACTTGAAAAAGGAATGGAAGGAGGTCCATGGCAGCAAGAAGGAATAGGACGTGTTAGAAGGTGGTCCCACAGCAAACAGACTAAATCCTGTATTTAATGAAACTTAAGCATTACAAAAAAAAAGAAAATGTATTCTTTTCCAGCATGAAAAAATCCCTTATCCAAATCTTTAATCTTTTGGTATTTTAGGGCAGCTCAGATTAAATCAGCGTCCTTCTGGTTCTCTGACCCCTGGAATGCACCGTGAGTCCAGATAGAGAAAAACTGCACCAAAGGACGAACGTTAGATAAATATCTCTATTCTGAATCATAGGAGGCTTAAACTGAAAATAGCTAATCCATTTGTTAAAACCACAATTATAGCTTGGTAGGAAGCAAAAGATATGTTTTCAGAAACAACAGGGATTTCACAGTTTCCTTCATCTCTGGTAATACAGTGTTTACACAAGGAAAATCAAACCCTGGATTCTGACTCTGGGCCCAGAAGGGTTTCAGAATAAGATCTCAGACCTTTAAAGAAATAACACATTCATGTCCTGGGAAAATTTAGAATCCCACAAGCTCATTTGTTCAAATATTTCCTGATAAGAAGTTGTATTTGCTCTAGTCATATTAGTGGCCAGCTTTAAGTATCATTGAGGAGCTGGCAACTTCAAATCCCTGATCTCTATAATAGAAAATTACTGAGTATGGCTACAAACTCCTAAAATTATTAAAGAGTGGTGTGGATAGCGTATCTTCAGACAAATATATATATAGTATATACATTTATCCAATTGTATGATATGGTACGTGGAGGTACAAATAAAGAACTTTGGAAATAAATTGTAATTTTGTAACAAAAGTGTTGTCCCTAAGAATGTGTGAAAGTAGGTTGGTTAATCTCTGCCAGTAACAAGTGAAATGTCCTGTTGCTATGCATAGAAAAAGTGTTTGTTGGGTTTTAAGATAATTGCTTTTTGTTTTAGTGGGTTAGGGTTAAAAGGCTATTTTTTTTTAGATTTAAAAATCTTAAATTTGACATTTACCAAATGAGAATGACTGTTCTCTCTTTTACTGCTTTACTAACTTTGGTTTAGAGATACAGATGTGTACACCTACTGTAAATATGTTGGCATATGTGTTAATTATCCTTCAGTGCACCATAATTTTTGCTGTCATAGACACTGTCATGGATATCAGTTCATGGGCAAAGAGAGGAAGGAAAGGAGGGCAACGTTGTGGGCAAGGAAGGCTGCATACAGTACTGTGTCCAAACCACTGTAGAAAAGAGATGTCCAATGTCCAAAATCAATAAAGATAAGTGATGCTGAAAAAAAGGGAAAAGGGAGGGGGGGAAGAATGGTAAATCACTCCTTTTAAGGCTTAATCAGCATGCACATTCTCCTTTAGGGTGGAAAATCACTCCTTTTAGTCATCTGCACAAATACACAACAATTGGACAGAAAATAGGGAACACAGAAACAATAGAAAGAGAGAACACAAAAATGTGTAGATTTTTTTTCTTTCCAGAGTCTGGGGGTGGTTTCAGTGGGGCCATGAGAACACAGTAATGACTTTAATGAAGAGGACTTGTTCTTAATTGAGATTAGATTTCTGTTTTATCTAGCTGCCACATCAAGGATCCTTTAGTTCCAGTCTGAATGGCGTCTCATTGTGGTCCATTACGTGGTTGATCGACCATGTTAATTTAAACTGCATGCCATCAGTTAGCTGGTATAATTCTCACAGACTACGATGTAGGGCCCCTCCGCTATTAACAAGTGTCAGAGATTGGGGGAAAAAATTTATATAATATTATTTCTTTCCTGTTTGTTACATTGATGAGTCCATCTGTTCTGTGTACATTTGTTACATTACATTTTTAACTCCCATGAAGTGCAATTGTGTTTCACATGGCAGAGACATGTTTGACCGTGTGACCATGTTGGATAGACTGTAGATCTGACAGCTTGAGTGTACTCCGCCCCCCCTCCTGCATGGCAGGCTAGCAGAAAGTGCCTTTTAGTGCAATTACATGGGTTTCTACACATCAATTAGCAATCCAATTAAGTCTTGATGTGATGAATAGCAGTGAATAGGAGCGGAGGAGCTACTGATCTCACTAATAATGATTTCGCCGATTACACTGATCAGTCAGTGGCTAAGAAGACAGACACGCCAAGGTCATCAATTAACACACAGGGGGAGCAGTGGTGGGGGGTGTGGGTGTGTGTATGTGAGAAAGGCAAACACAATGCTATTGTGCAGAATAATAGCAGTATAAAAGTTGTAAATGGTTTGCATCCTCTACATGATACTCATGATAATATATTTCTTCATGGAGAAGAGCATGGCGCAGTGTTTTAACTGAGTAGTCTTGATGAGGGAACTTATCCATGACAGATGAATGAATAATACATTCTTTAGGGTTTTGGGGCAATTCATGAGCTGATTAAATGAAAATTAATGTACTTTAGTGCTATTTCAGCTTCTTAGTATAAATATGTTCTGCAGTTCATTTGTCGTTTAATTGTATTTGGCACTGATTTTGTGTGTCTGTGTGTGTGTGTATGCAGATTGTGCATCATTTGGTTTGTGTGTTTGCTCATTTTTCACATGTATTTTAATGTCTAAGCCCATAAACTTGGTATGTCGCTCAGTGTTTGCTACAGATCACATTGAACAGTAAATTGAGAATGTATCAGAAATGGTTGCACTATAATTTTTCATCCTTAATGGTCCATCACAGACAAGCGTTACTCTATAGTCAGTTATTGTTTTTAGTGTCCTAGAAGTTGCAAAGTCAAGTTAGGAGGATAAAACAATTATTATTCTGACTCATGAGCTAGAAAACTGTTGAGTTGTTTCAACCTTTTTCCCCTCATGCCACCTTTTTAGAGCACTGAGCACCTTCCTAATATTTGAAGGTTCACGCATACTTGGTTACTCTGGGCCACTGGTTAATTCTATTTGGGTCAGTGACTTTAATGAATTAGATTTCATTCCTTTTTTGCACCCACTCCCCCTCCCATTTTGTCAAGCTGTGATTAGATATTTTAGCACTTGAGCCACGCACTCCCTACAAAGTGAAGGTTCTGGGAATTCAATTATTCTAAAGGAAGGACAACAGAGATAGTTAGGCAAGTTAAACATTACTTATCGTCATGTAAACTGTTTCAATATGAGCTGTAAAGGATATAAAGCCCAAATACCCAACAAGGAAGGATTCGGATTATGTGACTTAATTTAGTACAACCTGCACTTTAAAATCCTCAAGTCACATTTTCTGTGAAATATGCTAAATTTTCAGAAAATACAATTTATATTCTTATATTCACACACATACACACACACACACAGACAGAAATGTTTCTCAAAATGTTCTGTCTATACAGTATGTATAAAATAAATGTAACCCGAATTATCAGCTATACATCTTGAAGTAATTTATTATTCACTTAGCCTGAAAAAGGTGACTGTAGCAGACCAGAAAGCATTTGGAAGTTTGTCTTGATGTATGTTTGCAATAATTTTCATCTAGCACCTTCATGAAGAAAAAAAAACTTGCAGGTTATAAATCTCTATGTCTCATGTGGTGATCAGACAGGAGAATAATACAAAAAAAAAATTCTAAAGCCCCTTCAGCAGTTACTCTGTATTAATTGTATTAATGCTGCCTAAAATTCTTTGGCCTCCACCCACTGCATTCAGATGCACCATTTTCTTCTTGGTAACTGTAGCGTACCTCTTTGCAAGTTCAAAGGATCTGTAAGTCACTAAATGGACAGAATATGGGAAACACGTGTGATTTTTAAATATAAACTTTACCATGGAGATGAGAATCAAATTTGAATGGACCCCTTGATACCCCCTTAAAAAATGTCCATTGTCTGTTCCTGCCATCATCTGAAAAATATCAACTCACCTTTGTCATCAAACATATGGCCAATTTAAAAATATGGTGAAGTTGCTGTAACTTATAAGGCACAATTAAAAGTTGTTGTTTTTTTTCCCATTCTTTTACATTAACTAATAGATCAACAACAACAACAACAACAACAAATTAATTCTCTGATAGGCAAAAAAAAAAAACACAATGATGTGTGATTCCAACATGATGATAGTTCCTCACATATCGCCTAGCAACACCACGTAGTTCACTTTGAAAAGTAGAGTTGCGTTTTCATTAACTGAGAGGAAAAGTGGCATGCTGACATCTCATTCTCCTTCTCTCAAATTATGAACTCAATAAATGTGCTGTCAACTGTCAGTCAAATCTAGTTATAGGTGGAACTAACTAGGGGTTATCTTATTGCCTTGTCATATTCATAGACAAAGGCATCGTTTAAAAAGCAATAAATATTCAAAAGTCATCTCCTATATGTCTTCCTGTCACCTCCATCTGACTGTAGAGTCACATCTTTTATTTCATCTTTTCAGGTAGGAAGGAACACAGCTATTAGTGCCAACATTTATTCAGAACATAAAAAGTAAAAAATCATCATAATAAATAATGACACCTCAGTGTCATACTTGTTCTAACTGGTTGTCGAGATGAACTATAATTTGATTATGAACATTACTGAAGTGTACAGAGTTTTCACTTGTATCCACAAGTTTCCGAAAGTCATCTATGGTCAAAACCAAAATCGGTTTTGCATTTCTGGTGGAATTGTACATTGGCATTTCCATGGTTTTCAGTCGTTGTCATAGTTGCGGTAAACGCATGGATCTATTAACGCTGGCTTTTAACACGGATGTGATATCCATTGTTAAAAGCTGGTGTGATGATCCATGCGTTTTACAGATTTTCATTGGAGAAAAAAAAATCCATGCATTTACCGTGACTACCAAAACCATGAAAATGTAAACATAAAATTCCACCGGAAGAGCGGAACCGGCTTTTGTTTCTGACGTTCGGAAAAAGGTGGATGGGGGCTACTGTAGAGTATTCACTATAGCAAAGTGTTCTACAAAGTAACTAGTAACAATGAAAAAGCACTGACAGAAATCAGCCATAACCTATAACATATCCATAATATAACCATCTTCTTGTTATAACCATTAGCCCTTCAGCAGTTGGCGGCCTCTTCATCTTGGTAAAGCCAGATCAGTATTCACTCCATGATCAGACTGGAGAAAAAAGACAGCCTTGGACTTATCCACTGAGACCAACCACACAAATTACACTGACAGAGCCTGTAAAAACTTTATCAACATTTTGGCAGGCCACCGGCCAACCCGGATTTAGGTCAGTACTCCCCATGGCCAGCCCGTCTGTCCGTCCATTGGCCTTACCTCTTCTTTGTTAGGGGCATTTTTACACATCGTTTCTTCAGTGGAGGAAACTCTGGAGAGTAGTGCTCACTTGAACGCTGCTTACTACACTGCCATCTCATGTGTTGGTGGTCACTCTCAAACCTGAAACCAAAACAAAGAACACACACATACTGTACAGAG
The DNA here is from genome assembly GCF_045865225.1 of Trachurus japonicus. Taxonomy (NCBI): domain Eukaryota; kingdom Metazoa; phylum Chordata; class Actinopteri; order Carangiformes; family Carangidae; genus Trachurus; species Trachurus japonicus. The sequence continues at coordinate 35,227,731 of NC_140911.1, forward strand.
GGTGTGTGACTTTGTCATCTGCTTGGGACGCCATACTATATGTTTGCATTCAAATAAGAAGAGAACAACTGCTGGATGAAGTATTGAATGGAAATGCTAAGTAATGAATGCGTAAACATTGTTCTTAAACCTACTTTTGTTACATTCCACCACTGCAATTTAGAATGAATGGGATTTAGCAAAGCCAACTACTCACTGGTGTTCGGGTAAGATAAATACCAGTTGTCTTTTGCAAGTCATGCAGTTATAAAATGTAAACTCTGACATAAAGACACAGTGAGCACAGAATAATTAACTGACAGCACATCTCACAGTATAGTGCATGCTGATGTGTCCTGAACCTGTATCATCAACACTGATGTTTGTCTTTGAATGTTATGTGATGAGCAGAGTCAAAACAATGTACACACCGTAAAAGAATAGCATTTCAATGGATACAATGTAAATGAGAGGGATAGAAAGATTGAGGGCTTTATTCATCAACTTATTAAACCCTTCCCACTGGAGACAAGATTAACATAATGCTGTGGAGAGCGGTATATTTCTATCACTAGTGTTGCCCTTGACCACAGACAGCTCATCACCAAAAGTGAAGTGCTATGTCTACTCACATATTCCAACAACATACAAGGTTGACGGAGATGTCGTTTAGCTCAGTCGTTAGCAGGCACCCCATATACAAAGGCTATAGTCCTCGTCGCAGCTGGCCTCGTATCGAATCCAGACTCGGGTAACCCATTGCTGCATGTCATTTCCCCCACCCCCTCTGCCTCCCATTTTCTGTCCGTCTCAACTAGACTATCCATTATAAGGCAAAAAGCCAAAAAAATATACTTCAAAAACAAAACAAAAAGAAAACAGCTATAATAGTGGTGTTGAGTCTGGCCTGAGATGTATTAGTATTAGTATTTTTACCAAGTAAAAAAAGAGGTGCCTGCAAGTCTTAGTTAAAGGGACATTGTGTAACTTCTCCTGTTATCTATTCACGAAATCGATAATTTACTTCAAAAGTCTGTTTTTCATTAATCAGTAATCCCCCCCATCAACAAACTGAAGTGTTCCGGTAAGCTCTGAATTTGCCATTCATATCATTCATATCTACATGGAGTGGGTAAGCTCGGTGCTGGCTGCCATGTGGTGTCGCCATGTTTTTATGTTCAGTAGCAGCGTGACGGTAGGAAACCACGGAAACTCAGCGGAGACACCGGAGCTGTCGGCTCAGTAGGGCTGCCACGATTAGTCGACTAGTCACGACTACGTCGACTATTAAAATCGTCGACAACTAATTTAATAGTCGATGCGTCGTTTTTTGTTTTTTTTTTAACTTTGTTTTTCTCTCAAAACTGCTGCAGCACCTTCCACACACGCACCCACCGCTGCAGCCGCCCACCACACACACACACACACACGTGCACTCACTCACTCAAGGTGAGTTTACAGGTGGTCTCTCTCTTTTCTCTCTCTACCTGTCTTGTCCCTCATCAAGCGGCACCGGTGTACCCCCCCGCCGCCGCCGCCGCCGCTGCTCCTCTCCCTCCCTCTCTCTCTCTCTCTCTCTCTCTCTCCCTCGTCGTTTTAAACGAGAAGCGCTACTAGGAGCGGTGCCGCCGCTCCATCGTTTTAAATCACGGACTGAAAAACAGCCGTTCGTCATTTAAAAATAAAACCGCGGAATTTGAGAGTCGGTGTTGGAGAATATTGGAACGTTACCGCGTCTGGTCACAGCGTCCTGGTCACGTAATGAGCGCTCATCTTCTCTCCCGGCGTAAATCTACGTCAATATTTTCCGGTAGCTTCTCATCACAGTCCACACCTTGCAGAGTTTGAGCTGCACCTCAGTTTCACTTGTTTTCATTTGACAGAGTTTCACACAGAACTTTCTAGTGGAGTCTTTCCATGTTTCTCCTTCTGTGACAGTAAAAAGGACATTTACATTTTTTCAGACAAGACGATTGTCTCAAACTATTCAATTTTTTTTTTAACAGAACGACTCCTATTATTTACAATGAGCACACGTTATATTTGAATGATAGGCCTACCAAAACTTTATTATTGTGAACAATTCCTTAGTTTCAGGTGTCCACCTCATTTTATTTAAATGTAGCTATGTTTAATGCCAGAGACAAATGAAGGAAAGACAAAAATTTATAAAATTTATTTTGGTGTTTTTTAGGCCAGTGCCTTAGCTGTTTGCACTTTATGCTACAGTTAAAGCTGCATATTTCATTAAAAGTTTAATGAACTATCATCTTAATTGTCTTTATTTTTAGTTGGCATATACCTTAAACACTTCAAGCTGAAAGCTAATGATGGTATATAAGAGCAGCTGCATGCTGGTGCGATAAGCTGTATGTTTTACATTCAATTTACGTATGATCCGATTAGTCGACTAATCGAAAAAAATAGTCGGTGACTAGTCGACTATCAAAATAATCGTTTGTGGCAGCCCTACGGCTCAGGTCGAGGTGGCGTCTGTGAAAAGTCACCGCGGTAACGCAGTGAGGAGGAATGGAGCGTTACACTGATGCTGCATTCATGTGCAGTCGGGCAGATGGCCGTCGGTAACAAACCAGATGTCATTTTAGTCACGAGAGAAACCCGGTAAAACGTGGGTCAGGTAAACAATACCACATCGCCATGACAACATATTGTCACCTGTATTGTTTTGCCTCGTGCTGACGGACCACTTGTTTACATAGAGGCTTGTTTATGCCGTTACGTGCAGCGGCTGTCGTCCGTCTGCCGTCTGCCCAATTTCAGGTGAATGCAACATGAAAAATACGATTGAGTTGCTTGCGATATACAACCACAACGCTAGATGGGAGTAATTCCTACACAATGTACCGTTAATTTTACTCTCTTCTAACACGAGTAATTATTTACATTGACTACAGTGAACTCTCTCAACCTCTATGGATGTGCAATATCAGCACATTCACCCCAGTAACCTTTAGCCTATAAATCCTCAGACACTCCTCTTGCAGTTTGCTTGCCTGCTTGTGTGGCCACTTCTGGTGGATAGATGGCAACATCATAATAATTACCATATTTTTTTCTTTCTTTCTTTCCTTTTTTTGTGAAAAAGATTTTGCATCCCATGCACAGGTGGTTTAGTTTGATCAGCAACATTAGATTACAGCAGCTACTGTACCACCACACTGACAGACTGAGGTACAGCCAAAAAGGACTGCACATCCTAAAGAGTCTGTAAAAAGTCTGATAATTGTTATTGGACCAGCCAGCACTTGTGAATAGAAATTACACATCCACAGGCTACAATAAGCGGGGTGTTTAAGTAGGTGCACTAAAAAAAAGAACTCAGGTAAAGGTTTGGCTGCATCCATTATTTTTGCATAGACAGAACCTTGATTAGTGAGCTGCTGTCGGTTTAACAATATCTTGCTGAATCGCATTACGTAATTTTTCTACCTGGTGTGGTGATGTGTGAAGTGCTATGTCAGCAGGCCAAAGAGTCAGGGGATTATGTGTGAATATCTCAGAGAGTAGAACTGTAAATTCAGTATAAAACCTAAAAAAAAATAGAAGAAGTATTGATTAGAGAAAAGGAAATTTGCATAAGAAAAAATGTGAAATACTGTAGATAGAGGAAAGGCTTAATGCCACAGCAGAGGGATGTGAGGACGTTAGGTGATAAATTCAAAGATGCTAATGACTTCTGTAATTAACAGGTCTCCTGTTTGCTGCAAACTAATTATTCTCAGACGCTGGTCTGTATGACTCCTCACTTCCTTGCAGCCAGTGCCAATGGCAAGATTCTCTAGTTTTCAGTATTCACATTGCTGAATATAGTACATTACAGCACAGTATAGATCTACAAGAGATGCATTCTGGGAAACTTGTACAGTATACTGGTCTTCCCTCCTGGCCCCTCCTCGGTTTCTTACTAGCCTCGCGTCACCAGGCTCTTCAGAGAGCGGAGAAGAGCCTGGTTTCTGTTAACTCCGAATTTTGTCTGCATTCTGGTTTCCGTCTTCTAGCGGATCCGGAAATCCCCTAATTCACCAAAGTAAAAGTGTTCACCAACATAAAACTTTTAAAAAAGACACATACTTGTAATACAATAAAAGCAAAAGGTTTAGTTTAGTTAACTTAATGGCTTGGGGCCTTTCTTGTAAATTATACCATGGTCTGGGTGAATCCTCGATTCTGATTGGCTGCGGGGTGTCCATTAAAAAGTGATAATGGACACCCATAAAGATGTTCCGGTCATATTGCCTGATTACGTTCTAAATATTACTGCGCTGGCTCAAGCGCTTGTTGGTAACCACGGCAACGGACACTCGGACCATAACAACTTTTTTTCAGCGCATCACGGCACTGGAGTCTGTAAACACACAAGCGGTAAGAAGCACTGGCCGTCTGAAAAAATTGGTGTCACGTAACATTTAAGCCGTCACCTCACCTCCCTTTACTGATCAACTATCAGGCTGTGGCAGACTCACTGGCTGTAACGTTACGCTGCGGTCACAGCTCTTTTTTTTTTTCTTTTATCGCCGACGAGAGTTATTAAATAGTCCGCTCAGCCGCTTATGTTAAAGACGACGTATGATTTTAACGGTAAAAACAACATTAAATCATGACTGACTTATTTAATATGTATTTTTCTCGTAAGTGACCATGGTATAAGCGGGATAATGCCCTTCGAGGTGTCCGATTATCAGAAATTAATGGACTTCGCGGAAGCAACCGTCCTCCGCTTCGCGTCGGACGGTTCACGCCTCCGCGTCGTCCATTAATTTCTGATAATGGACACCTCGTCGGGCATTATCCCTTACTTATATTCCTTAAATTAAAAAGTTTCAACGCATTTTAATAGCTTGGTGCTTTCATTTTGACGGAAAGGCCTGTCTCTCTCGCCCTGGATCCGGTTGCTTACCAAAACAGCGAGTCAACGGCCCCAGATTAGTTTCTTTCTGACATCAACAAGAAGCCCAATTGGAAGTCGCGTTTATTCCCCCCTCCTGGTCAATTCATGGTGGAGGAGGCGAGAGTGAAGTTCTTTGCTGGGGAAAACATGTCAGCTATTGTCAGTGACAGAGACGATTGAGGTATACATGCAATAACTTGAAAAAAATGGATTTTCAGGTGATGGATCCTTTAAGCGCCGTTACGGTACGCTCCTCTCCTCTCCTCCCTCTCCAGTACCTGGCTGTGGCTCTGGGACTGGGACTGGGACTGAGAGACGTCACTGCTGCCTTCACTCCATCTTTGATCCCTCTGGTCAGGCCGTTTAAATCCGAGTGTGGCCTGAGTGTCCCAACAGTGTGCACCTCCCGCTCAATGAATGACAGCAGGTAGCTATATACAGCTCTGGAAAAAATTAAGAGAGATTCTATAGACTACTGACAACATCTCTCCTAAATTTGAAATAAAAAAAATATTGTCATTTATAGTATTTGTTGGCAGAAAATGACAACTGATCAAAAAAACAAAAACGTTCCAGTGTTTTGAAATAATAATAATAATGCAAAAGAACACAACACGCATTTTTTTTAAATTTAGGAAGAGTTCAGAAATCAACATTGGTGGAAAACCCCTAATTTTTGATCTCAGTTTTTATAATCTTCATTAAATACGATTTATTTTATTCAGTACCTCATTGAATAGAGTGAGATGAACTTGTGTTGAAAATTCAATATTTCTTTCCTGTACTGCTGTGTATGTCATAACTGTTATTTTACAATAAAAAAAACAAAAAAACAGATCGTTATCTAATTTGAAGAGTTCTAAAACTTGAACTCGCGTGTTCGTTTGATGAAGTACGCAGGAGACGTTCAGTTACAAAATTTTAGATATTTATTTATAAAAGAATCAACTAGGAAAAGAGATTGTGTACAGAGCTCCGGACCAGACTAAGTTTCCCTGATCAACATGCCGCAGCAGCATCAGTTCACGAAGTCTGATGCTGTCTACTGTCCCTGTCCGGTTTTATAGTTACTGATTACACAAATGCAAGATATGATGTAATTGATGTAATGTGCATCCTCATTGGCTGGAGTCCGTACGCCATGACCTCGTGTCTGACTCCAATCTCATGCTTGGTGCTGATCAGCTGTTGATAGCTCCTATTAAACAAGGGACAAGAGAAAGAGAAAAGGACAAGACACGCAACCCCCCGCATTCATCAGCTTTCCCCTGCGTCAGCTGACTATCACAGTTACACTAGGTACGAAGACCAGATATCCCAATTGTTTTTGTTTTTTTTCCCAAAATCCTGCCTTCATCACGTCGGGGTCACCATAGATTTTCATCTATTAACCCTTTGATGCACAACATGGGTCTAAATAGACCCGAGTGAGTTTTTTTGTGCTATATCTTTGCGAAAAATTTATTTCATCATATAGAATTCCAGGTATTCCTCAATTAACTTGTTTTTGATCATAATACATCCTTATTTTATTTTTTACTTTTTCACTTTTTTAATAAAAACACATTTTGTATCACTACCCCTCTAATGCGCAACATGGGTCTAAAATGACCCACATTCATTTCCAATGTGATTTCATGCTGAGTGATAGTTTCTTTGCTGTAACTTTTGAAATCTATCTATTTTATGATTGAATGTTCCAAGTATTATTTAATATCTTGTTTTTTATTAGTGGGGTCATTATTTCCATTTTTCATTTCTAACTTGTGAACAAAAATGAACAAAAATGTCTCAGTGAGTGGACCGGTTGAAAAAACAAGTATAGCAAGAATACTTTAATTTTAGCATTCCCTCACTATGTATACCAACAACAGACCATTGTTTCCTTGATTACAATAATGACTAGTCATTACTTGTCCTTTTCCCCCCATTAATAGCTCTGTTGACATATTCTACTGTGGTCAACAGCTAGCCATAGTTTATTCTATCTGAGTAGGCTATTTCAATGTTATATCTTTGAAATCACTGCACAGTATTTATCATTTTCTTCAGTAAATATTCTTTTTTAAGCACATATAATCATATTTACTTGTTTTACAATTATTCCATATAAAGAAACATTTGATGACTCATTAAAGATAACTGTGCATAATTGATAAGGTTTTAGTTACCTTGAATAAGTAGCTACATTACTTGTCATAAAGGGAAATACCTTAATATTAGCAAGTTAGCTAACTGTTAACATGATGACATGTTCTAGCTGGTGACAACAATAGAATAATATTCTATTGTTGACACCAGCTAGAACATGTCAACAGCTGCCTAGCTAGCTAGCTGGTGACATGTTCTACTGTAGTTAACTAATACAGTAGAATGTAGAAATGTCAACAGCTAGCTAGCTAACTGGTCCACTCTCTGAGACTTTTTGTCTATTTGTTCATAAAATAAGAAAGTAAAAATGGAAATAACACCCTGTACTAATTAAAAACAAGATATTCAAATGATACTTGGAGGATTCAATCATAAAATATATTGATTTTAAAAGATACCACAAAGAAACACTCACCCAGCATGAATTCACATGGAAAATGAATGCGGGTCATTTTAGACCCATGTTGCGCATTAGAGGGGGTGTGCATATGTTGTGCATCAAAGGGTTAATAAAACTTTGGAGTGGTCTCTTAATTTTTCCAGAGCTACTGTATATAGCTATATAAATATGAAATGAAGATAGGTGGGTGCATATTCAACAACCACATGAGAAAAACGTCTTTTTTTCTTTTTCATAGTTGGTACTGTATAGAGAGTACAACGCTGTCACCCAGTGTCAGATGTAAAACATCAGCATCAAACTGCTAATGAGGACACCTTTTCTTCTTGTTGTGATTAACTAAAGTTACAAGTTCACGGGTTTCATTAAGACTGTTTATTTCAGCAGCCATTTTCTCACCTCTACCGCCTCTGCAGCTGTAAAAATAGTATCAATTTCCAAAGTTAAATATGGAATAGTTCCAGGTTTGAAATGAGAATGTGCTTTTTGCCACAGGAGCCCAGTGGAACATGGGTTAGCAGCAGCTGGGTTGGTGGTATTACATGGGGGTGCACATTGTACAGTGGGTAGGCCATCCATCAGAGAGACTGCAGCTCCCAAAGGCAGATTCTTCAAGTGCAGCACCCGGTCCCACTGCTGCACACATACCCCCAACTTGCTCTAGTTATTTAAACAGTCACACAAAGACACACATGTGCATTTACAGAGACCAATACACATAACTGCAGACCTGGACAAAATAATAGACCCAGAAGAAATAATCCTTAAAGCTAAATTTAACCACAAAAAGTGGAGTTGGTGATTGATGAGCTGTCTTTTCAGCATTTTTTTTTATTTTATTTTTACAAATTGCATCAAAAAGATGCAATTTGTATGATAAAGGCCACATGACTACTACACACAACACACAGCAGATGTACTCACAGGAAAATACAAATTTTGACTTTGACAAAAGTTGTATTCATGACAGAACTGCTGTTAGAAAACTTTTTGCATCAAGGACAGACGCCATAACTCATCACACAAGAGCTCAAAAAATAAGCAATAGAAAAATGAGTAATAGTGTTTGTTTGTCCTGAACAGACAATGCATGCCTATACAAGGGTCAGCTCTATGTTCTCTCATTATTTCCTCATGTTCCAAGGTGAAAGAGCCGCCATTCACATGTTTGTTTCGCATGGCCTATCGAGCATTCTGGCCTCCCAGTCCTTGATGCTTTTGACCGGGAGCCCTTCCGTCCTGAACAATATCCAATATCTAATGACAAATAGTTGAAGATTTGTGTGACAGCTATTCACACTCAAACTGAAGCTGCCATAGGTGTTGCTGAAGGCAAATAGTGTCGCCGTTGTGCATGTAAGGCGTTTGTGTTATTATGTTTGTCTACACGCACACATACAGAAATGCGCATACAGTACACATAAGGACACGCAGACGTCTGCAGGTCCCTGCGGGGCCACTTACTCTACAGAGGCAGGATTGAAACGTAAGCACTTGTGCATCTGTGTCATTTTGTTGTATAAAGTTGACCTGCTTACATGTGAAATACATACATGACGTTGGATACATGCTTATTCATAGGTTAAGCTTCATGAATTAATTATAGACGTGGACTTCCCGCTTTGAAGACTAATTTACAGAATGCAGATTGACATATTTTGCATCATTGCAGCTACATTTATTTCACTTTCTTCATATTACATTTTTTTCTCTTCTTAGAAAAATGTCCATCATCATTCTGCCTCGTGCTCCCTTGAAACCGCATTTGAATGCGACTGATTTTCTGCTGCTTACATGTGCAGTCAACCAAACCAGCTGGCCCTGAAACATTTCAATAATCTTACCAAGTGAATCCTCCTACATGTAGCAGATTTGCATATCATGGGAGATAGTCTATAGTGAAACCAGATTTAAGAAATGGAGAGAGGCTTACTGAGGGTACATGATGTCTGTGCTTGTGCATTAGTTCAGATACAAGACAGAGGGGGAAAAGCAGATATTATCCCTTCATCAAGCTCTCACTTCGTTTTTATGGTCCATTTATGATTTCTGTACAGGGTCCTGTGATATAAGAAAACACAACTCACCGTCATGTGGCATGCAGACCGGGGTGAAAGAGCTCATGAATATCTACTGTATTAACTGATTATGCATATTCCATTATTCATCAGATGAATTATTGAAATGAGATGATCTTTGTTCACCATATAGCCCCAACACCTTCACCATAAAGGTGTTCACACTGTGTCAGCTTTAATTGTGGAAGGACATAGATGGTAGAGGGATGAGCATTTACAATGACCATGATACAAATTATGCGTAACATTAACTTGCAGATATTGGTGTGACAGCTTCCATGAGAAAATGTCTGTAATAATGTGTGTGATAGACATTACACATTTGCATCAGGTGTTATGGCGTCAGGCAGTGTCATTTCTGTGGAATAAGGTGACATCAATAACTTTTATCTATGTAGAGGGAAACCTGCAAAATTATCTTATTAAATCATTTGCAGATTAAAAGAATATTGCACATTTTTATCATGTTTTTGGCCATTTATTTTTTATTCATGGGAGCCGCCTTTTATTTTTAGCCACCGTTCTTTGTTCTGTCACGGAACAAGAGTCGTTATCTGCTAGAGCTAACTCCTTTTTCACTTATTTCTTTCCTGTACTGCTGTGTATGTCATAACTGTTATTTTACAATAAAAAAAACAAAAAAACAGATCGTTATCTAATCAGACCTGCTCCTAAAACCCGCATAATTTACCTTTTTTCCCCCAGTGTGAGCAGATACACACGATAGATGGTTATGAAATTTGAAGACAATAAGAAATGAGTCATTCACTGGGGAACAAATCAACAGATAATGTTCTACACATAAGTGAAAAGTCATTATTGTTTCAGACAGTTAAGTGCATAGTGGATGGAAAAAAAAGAAAGTGATATTATCTGCTGATTTACTCTAGCAGAAAGTTGCATTTCACAATTTCCTGGATGTTGATGATACTGATATCAGCTATGTTAATGTCTGTCACAAATATATACATATACACATACTGTATGTATATGTAACAAATGTCCCTAACTCCTGAAATACAGTAGTTCCCATCTGGTGGCAGTCATAACCATGGTTGCTTATAGCAAAAATATAAACAGCTGCTTTGACAGATGACCCATGGAATTTATATTATCCATTAAAATGATAATCACAAACATACAGTTGGAATGATATGAACTTAATTAATGATACTTTATATCCTGCAGTTTCTCTTTTGCATGCTTCAATGGGCCCCTTACAAGCCAGACATTAACGATCCTTATCAGTAGCATGTTGACTCTGCATGTTTATAAATGTCAATGAACTCAATTCACTACTATAAATTATGCTCCGAGTACAAATAATGGCACCCTGAACTGCCTGTGTTCACACCCGAGGAATCATCACGCAGCTCCTCTCAATTGCTTCTTAGTGCATTTGTGCAGATGACCTCTCCTTTTCTGCTTCTCATCTACTCCTCCCTCATCCTCTCACAACCCTTTGAATATTTCAAAGTGCCTTGAAAAACCTACCACTGGTGTCACATTGCAATTATCATTTTTATTTTCCCAGTCATTTGTTCTAAGATGGTGTGTCCTCTTTCCTCAACTGTGGATCAAAACACGCCTACAGTATGTGTGTGTGCATGTTCCAAGAGTCAGACATATCTTTAATGTAATCACAAAGCCTTTCTCTCCGCCAGACTTTTCTTCTCTTCTCTGCTCTTCTCTTCTTCTTCCCCTCCTCTACTACAGCATAATTCAAACAGGAGGTGCAATTACCAGCAAGTATCCCCAGAAAGTATCATAGGACAAACGTCAAAGTACATAAAGTGCTTCAATTGGCCATTAAATGAAACATGCTCAGCGTGATTATATTTACAGAAGCACATCTTTTCTGCCAAAGAATTGGGTTACTGAGGGAATCCAGTATTGTACCGTGTATGAGCTGACATTATGTGATATCAGGCTGCTTTAGACTGTCTTTGCCCATTCTCAGAAATGTCTTCTCATTGAATTCAGAATGGCCTTTCTGTCTGTCTCCCCTCTTTTATGCTGCTATCTCTCCCGCGATTCTCTCACAACCTCCTTAATATTTCACCAAATGGCCCGAAGGGTCTTCTCTTTGCATTTCAGTCTTATTATGTATCTTTTTAATCTCTCAGTTATTTATCTATCTCTGAGATGGAGCCTTGTCTGTCAGATAGCACTTTTCGCTTTTAATTCCTTTGGTAAAAATGTGAACAGACTCATAAGTGCTGGTAAGGAATTCCATCATGACTGAATCTTCACAGCCTCATTTAAGTTTCAAGGCAAAGACATTATGAGGAAAGTTTTTTTCTGATGCTGTTCTGCCATTATCTTTCAAACTACACTGACAGCATCAGTTCTTGTTTATAGAAAAATAGGTCACATTGATGCTGATTGATTTTTTTATACCGCACCACTTTCATCATCTACACAGTGCATACACAGGTTAAACACCTTGGGTTGTCTTTATAATGTGAATTAAAGGGACAGTTCACCCAAAATTCAAATTTTACTTATTACTGTATCTACTCTCCCTCGTGTCGACTAAGGGCTGGGAGAAGTTTCAGAGTCCTCCGTGCCTTCTCTGAGTTACAGGGGGCTCCGTGCAGCACTGCATGTCCATATAACGGTTGCGAACGGAGCTCACTGTTCTTCGTCCAAAAAGACACACCAAAAAAACATCCAAATACCTCCATTGTGCTCGTCTGTAATGTCCCTCTTGTATTGAAGCCCCAACATGAGAAATTGTTTCGAAAAAAATTAAATAAGTCTATGTTTTAAGCTTGTTTGTAGCGGAAGCTCCCAGTGTTGCTCTGCCGGAATCTCGCGCGATTTGCGGAGTCGTGAACTGGGTGTTACTGCAAATCACGTGAGATTTGGACGGACCAGGAAGAGCAGTGCTGGGAGCTTCCGCTGCAAACAAGCTTAAAACATTTACTTATTTAATTTTTTTCGGAACAATTTCTCATGTTGGGGCTTCAATACAAGAGGGACATTACAGACGAGCACTATGGAGGTATTTGGATGTGGAAGTGAGCTCCGTTCGCAACCGTCATATGGACATGCAGTGCTGCACGGAGCCCCCATGTAACTCCGAGAAGGCACGGAGAAAATTATCCCAGCCCTTGGTCGACATGAGGGTGAGTAGATAATGAGTGAAATTTGAATTTTGGGTGAACTATCCCTTTGGAGGTAAATGCTTTGAAGACTGATTTCCTTTCTCATAGGGCACAATTTTTTTATTACTCCAGCTGCATTCATGTATCTCACCGTGTCACCTTTTTTGCAGTGATCCTTCAAATATGGTTCAAACACTTGTGACAAACATAAATTGAAGGCACATACTTTACTGTTGTGAACACCAACATAGCACAAACATTATTTTTCTCTAGTCAACAACCAATGCAAGGGCATCATTCCTAAATCAAACCCAGCCAGTCTGCAGTTTGCCTGCAAAGTTTGTTGGCACAAAAAAAGAATCACATTGGTTCTTATCAGCCAGTGACGCTGGTACAGATACAGCTGAGGAAGGCTCTGCTGATTAAATGAGATGACCAATTAATCAGTTTCACCCTAGTTTTTAGGTCAGTGCCATGCCAACAATATGAAATCTTTCTACAGTCGTTTTCTATTGCGTTTGTGAGTAAAGTCATAAGGGATTGTAGTAATCATGGCAATGGAAATTGTCAGATCATACATCAGCCAATCAAAATAACAATAAAAAATTCTACCTCTGTCACCTGTGTTTTACTGTTATGCATCACGAGTGCTTCACAGTGTGTTTTATGTAGCAAGTGAAACTGTGTTAAGAGTTTTGCAAAAAAGCTGATATGAAATCCGCAACTTGCTGCTCATGGTTTCATCAAAAGAGTGATTGATTCAGGCCACTGATGATTGGTTCAGAGAATGGAATTTAGTGTTTAAGCGTGGTCACAGACCCTTATACAGTATCCACCCTTCCACATGTGAGCTATGTTGTGCAATAGGGATGTCACGATTACTTGTTTTCACAATTAATCGCGGTATTAAACGCCACAATTAATTGATCGTAAAGATTCCTATACTGTCACTTTCCAAAAAAGATTATGTTGGAAGCATATCTGCAGATGTGCAGCGAAGTAAAGGAAAATGCACAGATACTGGTCCATTTATCTAACGTAACACTGAATTGGTGGGAATTTAAATGTTAGCGTGTGATTAAAATAAACGTAAACATTTGACAAGATGGCAATGACAAATATTTCAAACACTTCCCCCGGGGGATTAATAGCTGGTCCTATATTAAGAGATTAGTAATGTAATTATATTTTGACTTGATTTTACACATTCATGGTGTTGTGAAATGTATTGATGCATAATAAGCGTGATTATTTCTCTGACAATAATCGTACCAAGAAAATCTATAGTCGTGACATCCCTATTGTGCAATTAATGTTTTTTAGTTTGACATGAATTGCAAGTCTTGGACTTGACTCAAAGCTTTGTTGAACAGGCAGAATATTAGGAGTAGAGAGTTATGGAGCATTAAGTATACTGCCTAAAAGACATATTTTGTTTTATGTTTCTCAATTCTAACTGGCTGCAGGTTTAAAGTTGTGATTTGATTCGTGTTGAAAAGGATTGTTTCTCCTGCAGTTCCGTAGATTCATGGGAACTTACAAAAATACAAAATCATTTGAAGTGGGCGTTTGATCTTTTGCATCAACTGTTTTATATTTTTTCTTATTCCTTTTGTGCCAAAACATGTCGGCAACTTTCCTCCATTACCAAAAGATACATTTTCTTCATGCCATCTGGTGTCAATTTTTAAACAGAGTTACATTCAAAGTTAAACTGCTCAGCTCCTCTTGTGTACACTACAGAATGCTATTTTAACTGCATGCAGTTTACTTGAGTATACTGATGCATCTTCACTCAGGGGCCTCAGCTCTTCTTCACTTCAATATCACTTTTGTTTTCAGACATACAAACCTGCATACATTTTTGCAACTATAAGCAAGGAATCTCAGTGGTCCCCTGTCTAAGTGGCAACATCAGCTGGTGTCTCTGGTGACAAGTCAGCAACTGTGCCAGAATAACACACCATGAAAGGCATTGCGGACTCTGTTACTCAAGAAACTGTCATAATGGGCTGGTGCAGAGGGCTCTCTCTCGCTCTCTCTCTCTCTCGCATTCATTTTCCCTATCAAATTACTCTTGTAAGAAAACCCTAAGATGGAGCTCATCACATCACAAAAGGGGGAGAAACCAGATAGCAGAATTCCCAATCCTCAGTTTAGCAGAGATTTGAAATAGCAATCCCCATTAGGGCCAGGCAATGTCGGTTAACTTCCCCATTCAGTGAACAATGGCACAGAGTCGACCCTCCCGAAGAACTGAGCAGCATCAGGGGACGTAGCTCAATGGAATCAGCCAGGGGGATCTCTCACTTCTTAAGCTTTTCAGTAATATGATCCCCTGCTATCTACATTACCATATGGGATCTGGCAGCCAGGTAGGGGCAGAGGCAACAGGATTTCAGACAGATAATTGATTCCCATTTTTTGGTAAGAGGATTGGGAATGTTGGATAGCAGCAAAAGGGCCCTTTTCAAAGCTGCAGCTAGTAGTCTGTAAGGCTACATTATACCTGACTTCAGGAGAATCTGATCTGTTATTCTTGTACAGCTCTCTGAGGTGTTAGAGTGCATGAATAAGCTATGGGTTACAAGAGTTCTCTGGTTGCCATCAGACATCAAGACAGACATTCAGTATAAGGAGTGGGGCAGAAAATGGATGTGTGCAATTTTATCGTTTTTCACTTAGATGATTTGTTTCAAGGGCCCAGACTATCTCTCTCAGTGGACATATCAATTAGAAGGGTGCGGCTTTGTCAGTTAAAAATGGGAAGGAAAAATACTAAACAATTTAGGAACATTGCATCAGACATAAATGTCAAACACACACAAAAAAACAGTCACAAACAAAGAATGGTTTTGTGCCTTATCACAGATACAAAATATATTCTCCAGCTGCCAGGCTCTTGGACTGTGAGATATCAGGAGACCAGGTCTCCAGCCAAATGGAGTTCATTCTCCCCTGAGTGAAAGAAAGAGAAATGCCACCCAGGATAGATGAATGACAGATGAGTCATTTCCATTTATGAGGCTGAGAATGCTCACATGGATCTGCTGTCATGTCTCAGTGATTGAAATGTGTTTGTGTGTGTGAGGTTGTGTGTGAGCGAGACAAAAGAGCAAAAGAAAGAAAAGAGGGTGCGAGGGTGTAGGGATGAGATTTTATTTTTCCCTTGCTGCATTATGCTTCTGTGACTAACAACTTTTCCATTCAAGGGCCCCACCCTGTACCCATTTACCTAGCCAGAGTCACTTTTCTTTTACCCTGCTTGCAACATGCCAGATGTTTCACCAGGCTTGTCCACCCCCCCCTTCCAGATGCATGACCGCCTTCCTCTTTTAAAAAGTGTAAAGAAGGAAGGAAAGCACACCTCTGTAACATGATGTTGGATTAAGACCAAGCTAGCTGAGATGCACAACACTTTCAACCACATCCAGTTACAGGGGCTCCTGCATAACTTAACATTTACATCTCTGCCCACACATATAAAATAACCACTGCATATACCCACTGAATATTCAAGCACTAGTTTAAAAAAATAGAAAAAGAAAAAAAGACATGGGAAAATCTTCCTTCAAGGCTGTAAATTTTGCCCTGTTACAATAATCTGCCATTCAAATAAAATGAGTAAACTGAAGATGTGTAATGAAGGATTAATGCATTAGGTGCTGCACATAAAACCAGTGATTACTGTATATCTCACAAAAAACTGCAGCTAAGTACTCAATCCACAATGAAATGCAGTTATTTATTGAACTGTTTGCATGCCGCTGCTTACATGACTTTCATTCCAATAAAGTGAATCCAACAAGCAGTTAGCCCTTAAGTTAAAATTCCCCCTGTTGACTTTTCAACCATGTTTCTGCTACACTGCAGTGTTCTGGTGAATGGGTCCTTGCTTCATGCCCGACCAGCATGCGTGAGAGGAAACAGTTGTAAACACACATCAATGTGAGGCACACTCACAGGAGTGTTTATCATGTCTAGAGTGATGGTTAGGAGTACTGCAACACAAACTTTCTGACAATAGTTTCACAATATTTTCAGTTAAAGGGGAACTGCAAGTCCAGTCGCTTTTTTGATGCCTCCTTGGCCATCTGCATTTGTTTTCAATGGAGCTGGTGAGATGGCATGATTGTATATGATTATATATCATAGTTTTACAATGTGTATATTTGTGTAGTCTTTTCTGTCAGAAACAAGAAATTATGGATTATGGGGCATGTTTGTGTCATAGTGCCTTAAACCAGTCCATGTTTCTGGACAGATGAGATCTGGGACACCTGTTTGGAGGTGCTGATCTTGCAGGGTTGGATTTTGGCCAAGAGACACTAGGTGGAAGACAGAGAGCCTCCATTCTCCACATAACAAATCATTTAACCATCACAATAACTCCAAAACTGTGTAATTTAGGTAGAAATCTTACATAGTTCCCCTTTAAGCTGTCCTGTTGACAGATTCTAGTAGCCATGTGCCTTGGACTGTGGTGGGATAAAACCAATATTGTTTTCTGCTACATGTATATTAAACCTCAATAATAAACACCAGACTTTGCAGTTTGGTAACATCGTAACACCATCAAGTGATGAAATGAGAAAAATATGACATGACTACAGAGTCTCAGTGTCTCAGCTGGTAAAACTCTGGAGTAATAGAGAATTAATATCAGACTGCCAGGTAAGCCTTTCATACTCCTTGAACATCTAAATGTTCTTTTCTTTTCTTTGTTACCTTTCCTTGCTGACATGATGTACAGTTGTACTTGTGTGATTTAAAGGGACATTGTAACTTCTCCTGTTATCTATTCACGAAAACCGATTATTTGGTTCAAAAGTATGTTTTTCATTAATCAGTAATACAATACGACATCGCCATGACAACATATTGTCACGTGTATTGTTTTGCCTCGTGCTGACGGACCACTTGTTTACATAGAGGCTTGTTTATGCTGTTACATGCAGCGGCTGTCGTCCGTCTGCCGTCTGCCCAATTTCACGTGAATGCAGCATGAAAAATATGATTGCGTTGCTTGCGATACACAACCACAATGCTAGATGGGAGTACCTTTAATGTCTGGGTTTGGTGGGTTCAATACAACAGAACACAACTTGGTGTTTTCAGGGTGAAACGAGCTTGAAACTTGTTGTTAGGTAAGAGGAACTATGCAAGATTTTTACCTTCATTAAAGTTCCCCTCCAACGACCCTTTTTGGTTATTTTAAATCATTGTCTGTGGTCTTTCAATTGTGATTATGAAGTTATTAGCCAAAATCACAAAACCTGTGCCATTTCCCAGTAGGGTTAGCAAAACAGCAAAAAAGTGACCTGACTTGCATAGTTCCCCTTTAAAATGAGCTGTTTTTTACTGTTCTATTGCTACATGGCCAGCATTTGCCTTTCCTTACTCACCACTCATCTCTAATCTACTCTGCTATCACAACTTTTATTCTACTGTAGAAATATCATGCTAACTAGCCATCCCCTACCCCCTGGTGCAGCTCAGAGGGTGTGTTAGAAACTTGTCTTGTAAATGCAATGATGGCTGAAGCTTTTCTCAAACAACAATTGCATTTGCTGCAAGCTATGGCAGAGAAAACCTACAAATAGCTCCTTTAAAGGTGCTCAGAGTAAACACAACAAAGCTTGTGTCTACGCCCCACCAGTACACATATTGCGTATCCTTAAGGTCTCAATATGTTTGTAAGCTGACGTTGAATAGCCATACATTATAGTCAATATCCTTTTCACCCATGTTTATTCAAAAGCAATCTTGCCACAAGCTCCAATCAGCAAAATAACATGAAAGTTAATCATGCCAACAAATGCATGTGTATAGGTTGCACAATACAAGAAAAACAGGGATTTAGTCTTGTCGAAAAAAACTGTTCCACTATCCCTCCTCTACCACTATTACACTGGTCTCCAGGTCTCTGAGAGTGTTGTTGACACAGATGCTGTGTCATTCCGCTAGTCTAATATTCGCTGCCTCGGCCAAATTGCACCTCGATCATCCTGAATTGGATTTGACTGCTGTGAAACTTGACTTGTTTGAAACTGGACTCTATAGATTTCAATTGTGCCTGTGAAGACTTGTGATTCCAATAGAAATTGCCCTGAAAAAAAAACTTGAGACTCAGTCTGAAGGCCCTGGGACTTGACTTGGAGTTGCAGATATAAAACCGTTCTGGTAACTTCTCATCAAATGTTTTTAGTGCAAAAACCAGTGAGCGAGCAAACAAGCAAGTAACCTTTTTCTATACTCCCAATCATTACAAAATATCATTACAGCATTAATGGTTCACATAAGCCTAGTAATTATCTGTCTCTTACTTTTCACACAGTTCGAACACTGCTGCCACTCTGATGATCTACCTGTTTAAGTACCCAATACACTCCTCTCTCTCTCCTCACTAATGTTGCCACAGTACTCACAGTAGCCTACACTGCAGTACTTACAGAGGGTTAATTGCACACAAGCCCAATATGCTCTCAAAGCTGAAAATGTTGCTAGTTACATGAAGCGCCATTGTTGAACTTCCCCATTACTCATTCTGTATTTGTGATGTAGCCTATTCCTGAGGGAATCTGCAGTCTTAATTGGCAGACTGTTGCACAGAACCAGTTGCATGCCTCTCAAGTCACCTGCTATCACACCGCTGACTTCTTGCAGAGAAGGCAGCATTTGAGTCGTTCAAAGCAGGATCACAACAGTGATCGCTACAGAGCATTTTGCAAGTGCTTGAGTCTCACCACCAGTGTAGTGACTGGTAGCCTGCCATCCGTCTTCTGGCTCTGCCTGCTAGATGTGTTTCAATCTGCCATTTCTCAGCAGAGCTAGAGAGACATGTAACAAGTCATGTGTGTCTCCTAAATGGAGCGAGCAACAACTGCAGGAAGAGAGAGGGAGAGAGACAGCGTTTAAATCTGAGCTGTTTAATTGGAGAGAACATTTAGCAGACTCCTTTACAAACATATGACAACTCCACCTGTTCGTTTGCCAGTCTCCCCGGTTTGTGTTACAATACGGAGCTGACAGTTACTCCCGGAGAATTTGGCTCCTGCCTTGACAGGAGAGAAAAACCTGAAACCTGCATCACAATCCTCACAATGTAAAGCTAACACATCAGGGCTATGTGCGCACGGGTTACACTTTTTTTTTTGTCATTTATTTATTTCCACATTTCTCCTTCTGGGACACAAAAGCCAACCTGTTATGTCCAGATGGGCAATTGATTTCACTTACCCAAGACAATAGAGCTTAATAGTCCTTAAGAAGAAGTAGAAATTGTTTCTTGGCATATGGTTTCATTTCAAACACTTTTTTTTTGTTTCACATATGCTTGAAAAATTCTCATGACACTCACTGAGAGTCCAACACATACACATAGCAATATGACCAAGCTCTACATTACTCTTCGTGCAGTTTACCTGTAGTGCGACTGCAGTGCACCAGTATCTTAAAATTACACAACGATGTAAACATTGTTCCCTGAAAAACATCACAAACAACATCAGGTGCAAGTCACAGCTACATCACGCTATCACAATATCATACATACTTTGACATATGGTGCTCGCCATCTGAAAACTGTCTCTAAACTATTCTGCAGACATTGCCAAATATAGGATGTGGAATATAGGCTAGTAATATATATTCTCAACCCCAGGAGGCTCTTGAATGCTCCCAATCTCCTCTCCTCTCCTCACTAGTCTACAGAAAATGCAGTGGAATAAGCTTGCCACGGCAGGTCCTTACATGTTTTTCCTCCTCCTTCTTCTTCTCCTTCTTTTTCTTTTTCTTCTTCTCCTTCTTCTTCTTTTTCTTCTTCTTCCTAACATTTGGAACTAAAAGGATTGGACTCCAGACAACTGTCTTCAGAGAACTTAACGACCATGCCATCTGGAGGTAGGGAAGTGTTGTAGCCACTGATATCGATCATCTTTTTACACTTTACTCTCACAGATGGTAAAAAAAAAAGGCCTTACCATCTGGGCGCAGGTGTTGATGCTTTGAAAATGAAAAGCAGGCACAACAAAATAGCCATAAAAATATTTGTCCTGACACTTCTAAAAGTTTGCTTTAATTAGGAGCTTTTAATGTTCGAGTCTTTTAAGAGTGTGAGTGGGTGTGCGCATGTGGGTGAGTGTGATCATTTATGCAGAGACAAGTATATAAAAGCCAGTGCTTCAAACTTTGAGGTAACGTTTTTAACTTTTAATTCTTGATGTGAGCATTGAGATACAAACTGTATTACACGTTCTACCTGCTGCACAGTAAGAGGCCACTGTATAATAGACACTAATATGAGTCTTGTTTGTGCTTTTTATTTCATGGGTTTCGTCTCACATAAATACTTCTCCATGAGCTGGAACAGGATTTTTTTCTCTACAGAAAAACATATTCATGGTGTAATTTGACTGAGACACCAAACCAATGCTGCCATCAAGTGGTGAATTATTTTAATTACACCAGTCTGCTTATCTCATGGCCTTGTGCTCTTTGTCTTCATAGTCATAGTCATCATCATCATCATTACAGTGATTACTGTCATTATGACACCTCTTCTCCTTTTGTCACTCCCAGAACCAGCTGTTCAATTTACCACAATTCACATCCCTCATGTGCAAAATGGGTCACATCTGTATGACACAATCACATCCATACCCACTTTTGATCTATGTCATCTTCAGTTGGCAGGTGCAGGTGAAGTAAGACAGTAAGCAAATAAGCATGCCATTTTCATATCGTATCAGTGAGTAGGAATTTGACTATTACAGTAATGGCCTGAGAAGCGACAAGCAGCCACGTGTGGCCACTAGATGGCACTGCTTACCATTAACTCAAAACGTGGCCGAGGACACAGGGTACACCTGCGTTGTGAGGAGCACTCGAGTGCAATAATCAGACACAACAGTTACAGTATATGGAGACAGACTCAAAATCACAAACAGAGGATCAGCCTTGTTTTTGTTTACGTGCCTCCTCCACGCTGCAATCACAAAATCAACCCCAGCTGCAGGGACAAACTCTGGGAGAGCACAACCAGGAGTTTGCTGCAAGTGAATTTAGACTGAAAAAGCCAAGCAAAGTCCTGCTCATGCAGTGCCTGTGTTGTTGTCGGGGGGTGATTATTTAATTATTTAATCCTCCTGAACATGTTTGTTTGCCTGCTTAGCTGAAATTGATAGCAAGAACAGAGTGTACAGAGTGAAGGTTCAGTGTTTACCTCAAACACCCACTTCACATTATCGAAGAGGGAGGTTTTGGCAGCTGCCTAAGTCTATGGGTAATGTGTTTTATTTCTCAAGCGTGTGCTTGTTCGCGAGGGTTGACAGTATTATTTCTCCATTGATAAAGTGTATGAGAGAAATGTAGTGTTTGTGTCCGTTGTGTCCACGTTTGCCTGATTGTCCGACAGTATGATTCTCACGGAATACCTTCCTGTTTTTCTTTTGCAAATCTATTTAACCTTCCACATATCCGTTGGTAAAGTTTGTGTAGTTTTTAGTTTGTAAATGTACTGACTGTACTAATTTGGTTTATCCCAATGACATATCTGTTTATTTATAACAAGATGAGCTCACTGACCTGAATTTGAGGGATGCTTGGAGGTGCTGCTGCCATCCTCTGATTGTTGGGCTCCTCTGGGGTGAGCCTTGTGGTGTTAATGAAAATGAAACGAAGATAATCTGATGAAGGTCTAAGGATGAAATCATGCTAATTACACTGGGCAGCACACTGTGCATGCACTATGCAGTACAATTGATGAGCTGTGGCTAGAGTTTTCATTATAAGCACCTGACAGATCTCTGTTAATAGTAGGCCTATCCATCAGGATACAGAACGGTTTTGGTCGGAGGTCATGGGAGAACTATCCAACATCCTCGACCTCAGCATCCCAATCCACCCCACCATAGCCTTACTTGGTGACCTTTCTCATTTACCAATCACAAAACATCATCAAACATTCATCCTCATCTCCACAACCATGGCCAAAAGAACAATACTACTCAACTGGAAAGACAGAACATTCAAATTTGGAAAAACTTACATTCACCATGAAAGACAATATCACCCACTACAATAAAATCTGGTCACTATTCATACAATTCGTCCCATACAGTTTTGTACATGTTTAACTGTCTGTGTACTTGTCTTGTAATGTGTGTTTAAATGTGCATTAATAAAAATGTTTTAAAAAGGATACAAATACAGCAAATAACTAATTATATACAGTCTTTTTTTTTAATCAAAATTTGTTGGAGTTGTTTTGGCTGTGCATATGCATTCATACACCTACACATGAACACGCACAAGAAAAAAAGCACCGTTAATGTTAAATTGTTCCACCTCCCGTCCACAGTACTTCCACTTGCTTTGTTTTGTCTCCACAAGGCCAGTACCTGGTGACTGTAATCAAGCCTGAAGCCAGAAAGAGAGAGACAGGGAGGGAGAGAAAAGAGAGAGCAATGCTTAGATCCATCTGGCCCTCACCTGGAGACTGTAATATGCCCTCAAGCTGCAGCCTGTCAGAGTGAAGAAGGTAAAGAGAGTGTGAGAGGCCTGCAGCCAAACCAAGTCACATTTACACTCAGAGAGATCACACGATGTTTCTAGGAGCAAAAATAATACTACACTCCAGCAATCGTCTCTGAGTTGTTTTTCATCTTTCGCTGGTGTGTCTTTTATTGAAGTACTTCAAAAGGCCCTGTTTCTGTTCCTCTGTGTGTGTGTGTGTGTGTGTGTGTGTGTGTGTGCGCACAGTCGCAGCACGATGTGTTTATACTCAGATATTTGCCAGTATGTGTAAGCCTTTTCTTCTTTCAATAGAAAAGTTTTGTTTATGTGTAGCCATCCTCCCACCTACCTGCTGTGGACAGACGTTGCCATTAACAATATATTCATTCCATGTTTCAGTATTTCCACATTTTCTGAGCTCCTCATCAAGGATTAGGCCTGATAACACTCTCTGGGCCTTGTAAAACCTTGGCAGCATGTTGAGCTGTTTGTTTCCTTGAGGCTGAGAGTCTAGAAGTGAAACTAAAGACTTGGTTAGAAAATGATTTCTCCAGGGTCTGTAAGTAGGGAATAGTCCTCTTGGGCTCTATTTTGTATTTAGAGTGGTTTTCAGTGTGTAATACTCTGCAATGATGTGATACCGTAATAAGACTCCCCAAGGAGGTTTAATGTTCAGGATGTAACAAGAAGAGTGCAATCATGTGTGTGTTTGAATATTACTTTAAAGCCATAATTATATAATTGAAATGATACAGCACAGATCACAATAACAAATACATATAAACAAATCATAGGTACTGTAGCTGGTAAAATAATTTATGTTGAATAGTATTGAGAAAAATTACATTATCCATAGAATCCATAGAATACATTTAAGATAATTAGTTATTTCTTTCTTTTTCTTTCTTTTTTTTAAAAATTACTTATTCTTAAAGGTATAATGTGTAGGAATTCCCCCCATCTAGTGGTGCGGTTGCATATCGTAACGTATTCTTGATGTTGCATTCACGTGAAATCGGGCAGACGTCAGACAGACAACAGACGCTGCATGTAACAGGATAAACAAGCGTCTATGTAAACAAGTGTTCCGCCAGCACGAGGCAAAACAATACAGGTGTGACAATATGTTGTCATGGTGATGTCGTATTGTTTACCTGACCCACGTTTTATTGTCTTTCTCTCGTCCAGTAAATTGACATCCGGTTGGTTTGCCGACGGCCGTCTGCCTGACTGCACCTGAATGCAACATCAGTGCCTCCGTCCTTCCTCACACTACACAGTGGTGACAGTTTTAACAGGCCGAGCTGACAGCTCCGCTGAGTTTCTATGGTTACCTACGGTCACGCTGACACTGAACGTAAAAAATGGCGATGCAACATGGCAGCCTCGGTTCGGTGCGTCGCCCACTTATGTATTTGTAACGACTTGTAACAACTCATTCTAAGGTACGAGAAAGCTTTCATTTGTATGCAGGTGTGATTCGACTTCAGTGAAATACGTATTTATGAAAGACATATTTGATTTTTGCTAATAAAAAGCCAAATAAGTTACATACTGGGGCTTTAACTGATCTGTCAGGTCATGATATAACACATTAATTCCCTTTATGTCATCTTGTAATTTTGTTCTGTCAGGGTTCACAAGTTTGATTACTGAGGGAATTATCTGTGCGATAAATTATTTCACTGGGCATCAGTGCGCTGACTTGTCAGCTGTTCAGAGAAACACGGTTCAATCAAACATGTCAAGTCAAGTGTGACGCAGACTAATAACGAATAAATTTAGTCAGATGAAAAATGACTCATTTTAATCAGGGTGGTTCTTTAAATGATGCTACCCACTTGAGACAAGTCCTAATAACTTCAGCTCTGACAACGCTGGCAGCGTGTGAGTTCTGCTGTAACACACTATGGAAAATATTCCAGTGTGGCCTGTATAGCATAAAGAGCAGCAACATAGCGCAGTCAGTGCCCTGTTCTCTTTGCTTAAACCATGGCTGAACCACAAGGGTGCGTGATGTTGGATCCTTTGATGCCAGGCTTGTTTACATGACATAATGATGCCCATGCTGTCAGTTTAAAGCGTTTCAGTCCCCTCCGTTCCCTCACAGAAGACACTCATCAGAGATTCACAGATGGTCTGTTTGGTGGTGGAAATGTGGCTCATTATCATGGGTAAAATGATATGAATTGAAAATGTAGCTTTTATGTCAGTTCTTATTGTGATGTCTTCTGTGACATCGGTAAATAAATAAATAAATTGAGACCAGTCAAGGGAGAGAGAAGGAGAGCGAGGGAGACAATGACAGAAATCAAAATTTAAAAAAAGGTAATAATTCAATACTGGATGTAAGATCTTACGTGGTGTGTGAGGGCTCCATTTGGAGGATAACTGTGGATAGCTGTGTTTACTATAGGTGGAATAATTTGTCAAACAATGACACAACTAGTGGAATTTCAGGGTGATGTGCCAGGCAGCAGGGTACCCATGCAGCGTGCGGCTTCACTCTCTTTCTCCCAGCTTCTCTGGTTCTTTTCATGTATTCTTTTATGATATGTATGTATACATTTGCAAATGTGTGTTTGTATGTGCACGCATGCCTGCAAACATGCATATCATGTGTACACATGTTCCTCTTGTGATCACAAACAAGCAGATTTGATGGGAAAAGCCCAAAAGGGTTCATGTGTTTTCAAACTAGAGTGTTTAAAACCACATTCTCAACATTTTCTTAGTATGTACGGCAGTATCTGCCCTTTTGTACTTGGTGAAATGCCACTCAACTCTATATTAATACATATATTTATGCACAGGAAATGTATGTATATTTTTCTTTTCTTTTCTTATTCTTTTTTTGACAAATGCAGACATGTAGTTTAAATATGCAAACCACGTTTGTCGTTGTAGTATAGGAACATTAATGAGAAGACAGAATAATACTACAAACTGTGTACCACGTAATAGAGTTTGAATACCACATTTTACAGCATGGGTGGTCTTGGTTGGACTCAAACCCCTGACTCTGGAACTTCAAAGTGGTACATTATGTGCATTATGTTTCTTAGCGTGCTCTGCCACCAGGTCATCATGAAATGGTTAAGTGCATTCTACAGAATCCTGCAAAGAAATATATGTCATGTGTCTTTCCATTGTGTCCTTGCTCAGCCGTTGCAGAATGAAAATAGTTTCTGATCAGTGTGATTTCTCAGGAGCGGGCCTACTGTACGTGCCCACCGCTCTGTTACATAGTCCTCTCTGCTGTTTTGCAAAATGACGCATGTTACCAGTGAGGCCATCGCTAAGGAGATTTAGATGTTTATGGTGGCTGGGCATGGTGATATCTAATTAGCCGACACAACAATGAGTTTAACCCAGAAGAGGAGCTCTGGTGTCAGAGGTCATGTTTTTGGCCTCAGGCAGGGGAGGGGCTGAATCTGACCCCAGAGTCCAGTTCCAGCACGGACTTTCCCCCTGGACCCTGAGGGCAGAAGGGGATGCAGGGACACTGGTGGAAAATTAATTTAACATCTAAATGTTTTTCTAATTTTTTATAGACCTTAGTTGACCTACATGGTTTTGTGGTGGATTGTTTTTAAAATCATGTTGACAGTCATTAATAGCTATTGTAGTTTAGAGAATCTATTAGGTTTTTATAGTAATGATGCCAGAAAGCATCACTAGATATTACAGTTACAAGCTGGCAACTCCCAAAACCATTCAATAAACTTAGGAAGCATAGAATTACATAATTTGTGGTGTGGAAAAAATAATGTAAATATTCGTACAATTCAAATTAGACATAATAGAACATGACTCTAGCAAAACAAATATAATCACACCCTGTTTTTGTGACCGAACAAACAAAGCTTTTGTATTCTGGTTTTAAAAGATTTGATAAGAGCCTCTGCTTCCACACAAAAATGTGTTCCTTGTTTGTCACGCTCTTGCCTATCCAACACTCTCAGTTCTGTTGAGTCTCAGTCTCCCCACACACTGCCAGACCTTTTCCCAAATGTGGAAACAAATAACAAAACTCTGAAAAAGCCTTGTTCTCCTCTAATGTGCAATGTGTCTGACCACCTCCTAGGAGGCAGAAACAAAGAGCTACATATGACTCACAATTCACCACTACGGCTCCCTTTCAACTGTCACCCCATTTAGTCTCAGAGCGGAGCTCTGATGGTTAAATGTTGGACAAGAGTCCCAGCTTTTTGACAGTGCTGTGGTGGCTGTGGTGTCTCTGGTTCTCTCCTCTCCCCGTCTCTGTGCCTTGCTGCCTCTCAGTACGGCCTCGCTGCCTTTAACGTTACTGCAGATTAAAGGATCGAAAGGAGAGGAACACACACTGCGCTGAGTGTGTATGCATTTTTGGTGGTTTCCTCTTTACTCTGCAGCTATTTTTTCATAAGTTTGATTATGCCATCATGCAGTCAGAGTCAATGACAGATATAGAGTGCAGATGAGTGAAAACCTTGGCAGCGGTTGAATGTCATCTAGATTGACTGTCGTGCAGGGCGGATGCTGCTTTATAGAGGGTGAATAAGTCAGTTCCAGTGTCTATAAAAGCGCTTAATAAAGTTCTGAGCTTGTACATGTGTGCGTGCTGAAGATTTATTGGCAATGTGAAATATGGAAAGAATCAGAGGCCAGCACATGAGTCATCTGGTTCCTAATTCTTACTGAGACACACAAGATTGAATTTGAACTTTATCAAGATTAAATTTGAACTTTATGATGGTTGTGAGGAAAGTTAGTGATTTGCATATTAAACACTTACACATATTAACACACCATTAGTTCTTCTATGGCACTCTCAGTACAGTGTGTACTCACATGCCATGTACAGTATGTCGCCCGTGTCATGATATCACTTGAGATAGCTTCCTTCATGCCACATGTACAAACATCTATGCATGTTGTGGGTGGCTGCAGCAGCCATGGTGGCATGACATCCCAAAGCCACGTTGCTGCTTTGGTGGTGCTGCAGATCTCCATAATTTCCTTGATTCCTTGATCTGCGCTCCTCTGCGTATCTGATGGCGCGCCTGCAGAGTCTGTCTCTGTCATTTGTTCCAGCATGTCCCCGTTAAGTCTCCGCTACTCTCTGGGAACATCGAACCACAAGAACCCCCTGGGGGGATTGAAGTCCTTAACGCTGTTTTAGGTAGTCGGGGGGTCAAAGAGAGCAAGGGAGGTGGGAAGAGGGGCATACACAGAAACAGACACAGAAACAAGGAGAACGCTGAATGGTAGAGAGAGGGGGGTGGGCTGGGGGTGACAAAGGGGAGGTAGAAGACGTATTTTACTGGAAACATGTTTTAGTATGAGGCTGAAATCCTTCTGAACAAACAGTAATTGGAAAAATATGAAGGGGAAATCGTGGATTTAGCAATAAGAGCCTTTTTGTTCTTCTGTTACAATGGGAGCTTCTTCAGTTTGCTGTGATGTTGGGCTGAATCAGTAAAACCAGTCATGAAAGGGATATTTCTCTCTACAAAACACTTTTTACACAAACTGTTAAGAGTTTGTTGGAGGAATCATTTCATTTCGACTTTTAGTTTTTAGTTTAACTTCATCAAGTTTGTATTTTCTCTCTAATAAAAGTAACTTTTGAGTGGACTGTTAAGAGCAGTGTCCGGTCTTTGTGCTTTTCTGCCACCAAATTATTGTTCAGTGGCTGCATTGACTTAATCGCTAGGTTTGACTTCCTATAGGCCAGTCTACAAATACATGACATGTCATGACCTTATTTCTTCTCTTCTCGTTTTTCACTGCACAAACTGGGTTATTTTTAACATCACCCTCCACAACAGAAGCACGTTTCCTCCAGTCTGCACTTCTTTTTCTAAGCCAGTTTGTTTGACCAGACTCCTGCTAGGCCTTTGACACATTATATCATTCAGTGCCTGCCCCTCTTCCCCACAGAAACCTTTCTCTAACAACGTAAGACTGATTTACACAGCAGGGGTCATTAAATGTGCAACCAAAAAGACACTTATGAGGTTGTAAAGCTACCTCATTGTAAGTGTTTGCCCTAATGGCTTCCAAATGGCCAGGGCTCATCTGACTATGATTTTCACATCAATTTATTACATGTAAACAAAGGCTGAGGCCAGCAGAGCGTGAAACCCCATCTCTCTGTGATGTGTTGCTTCATCAGGGCTGGGTGAAGAAGGAGCCTCAGAAACAGCAGAGGGGAGGTGAGACACAGTGAACCAACGTGTGATCAGCTCAAGTGAGTTTCATTAAGAAAAAAGGATAATATTTCCTTAAAAGCCTGTGCATGTATATATTGGAGGGTTAGCAGGTTTTTCTACATGTAAATTAATATACATAATAAAACAGTGACTGTTTCACTGTGTGACTTAGAGATGTTTAAAACCTCCATGTTTTTCACCTGTAAGCGCATTTGGAAGCATATTTTTGATTTTGTACGAATCAACTCACACTGTCCCTCTGTTGCTAATATAACACTGCCCTCTCAACGGGTTCATTGTCTTCTGGTGATCAACAGTTCCGGGAAGAAGGAGGAAAAAGGAGAAGGCTGTTAGATAGAAAACAACAAACAAGTTTTCCACGTTATTTAAAAAATCTGTTACAGGGACAGAATGGCTTTCAACACATTATTAAAGCCATCAAGGAGACACACAGCCAGTTTTTTAGTGAGAAACACTGAATGGAAACATCATTTTGATTGTTTGCAAGAATCTCCATGAGATGTCATTATGCGTGGTCATTTTCCTGGTACAGTATATCTAATTTGTTCTTGAAATGTGTAAAACTTAAGAGGAATAGAATCAGTTTACTGCTGCATGAACTGATATTCTGACCACTTGAGGGCAGCAGACAAAGCTAATGTTGTATCAATGATGGAGTTCTTATAGTGAATGCTCTAGCATCCATTCAACACTATACGTGTCCATTTGAGATCACTCTGCTCACGTGACGTATGTAAATCAAATATTAACTCGTCTTTTAGCTCTGTTTTGGTCTCCACCAGCTTCTGAGGAACGATATAAGGCTCTTTAGCTGCTACATAAATGTAATGTCCCCACATCTGTCTCCTATTTTGTGCAGCAACAACAACAACAGAGTCAGATAGATCGAGCATTGACATATAACTTTATCTTTAAGATATGTTGTATTGTCACATCAGACTGATCAGATTACTCCAACATTGGACAGATGTTAAATTTTGGTTGAAAAGGAAAATGGGGTTGTCGTCATAACTAAACAATGACTAATAAACATGATCTCCTTACGACTTGATTGTTAGGATGTTGTATGTCGAGATGGTGTTGCCACAAGACAACGGATTTGTTCATGTAACAACAAACTAAATAATCTTCATCAGCTATTGTCAGTAGCCTATTCTACGTTAAGCATGTGTTGGCATCAGACGTCCTCACTACATTGAATTCTGATACCCAACGTCATAGCTTGTTTTCATAGTCGAATCGTCTACGTGCCTGCAGTGTTGGATTAACATTAAACAACATGTTGCTAATAAAACTATATAAAGGAATACAACAAACTCTTCCATTTAAATTTAAACTTTAAACTCCAACATTGGCCTCCCCCTATTACTGGCTTTTGACACTCAGGCAAGCACGCATGATTTTCCTGTGTCTCTGGTGTGCAGTGCAGCAGGTCAGGTATCAGACTGCAGGTGACAGGGTTAAACCTGCAGCTCCCCCCTGCTCCAGCTCCTCCCCTCTCCTCTCCTCTCCACCCTGCATGCCTGGAGGCGGAGAGGGCGGCTCAGGGACGACTCATGCCGTGCCAGAGATTCACACCGGCAATTTGAGCTGTCAGCATGCTCATGAATCACCTTGCTAAGGCATCATTACTCTAGAAGATTTATTGGAAACACATAGGCCAAATTTTCATACTAAAGCAGCAAGTGGAAGAGCCCTGAGGGGTAGAGGTGGGAGGTGGAGAATATGTGGGAAAAAGAAGGGGGCTAGAAAATTGGCCGTTGAAGAGTATGAAGCTATAGATCTTGAAAGGCATAATTGTGTTTTGGTAGCGCAGGTGTCCGTAGATCATTTGGATCCAAGGTACACCCAAATTAATATTTTTAAGGTGATGTTGAAATACTTTTGGCAGCTGATCACATCTTGATTCCCACACATAATATTTGCCCAGTGATTAATTGGTGGGGTAATTATTTGCCGTCCTTGCTGTGATTCCAACATTGAACTGATATTCTCAGATACAGAATATACAAAATAAATATGTTGGCATTGGCCCCAGTATGGAAACAACAAATAACTGATCCAATCTAAACATTGAATTAGAAGATGGATTGAGACACTAATAGAGCTGGTCTTCTCTTTGTCCTCTGTGTCATAACGTATTAGTCCTCGTGCATATGACTGCATGTGTGTAAAATTGTTTCCATTGTTTTGTCGTAGCAGCTTTTACAGCAGGAATGCAGGACTTAATTTACAGCCATTGCTGCTTTACTTATCTGTCCATCTTCACATGATAATGATGATGTGGTGTGTGTGTGAGACTGAGCATGTTGATGTGATTTTGAAAAGTCATGGTAAAAACACAGAATAAAAACACTTTATTGTTTACTTCAACAAACTGGAAGGGTGTTAGCAGTGGAATATTTTTGCTTTAAGCATCTGGGGTAAAGAACCAAAGTTACTATAATGGAGGTTTTTCATTATTTCTGAACCCACTTTTCTTTCCGTATTTTCCCAGTGATTCAAGCCAGAGAGTTTGGTTCCAGTTGTACTTGTCTAACATTTAAGCTGCTGTGGCTCTGGAGTGTTTCTTTGTTATTGTCAGCTGGCTGCAGGATGACTTATGAAAAAAAACAAAAAACAAAACGGAGGCACATCATAGTCTAATTTGGTTTTCACAACCAAACAGTTGGATGAGTCATACGATCCGATTTTTTTTTTTTTTTTTTTTTACAAAATGTGCAAAAAGGTTTCAAATAAAAAAACACAGATGTAAAACAGAACAGGGCCAGAGAGGAAGTGACAAAACAACAGAGAGGTTCACACCAGCACAACCTGTAATACCACATGTATCAGCACAACACACATATGCGCCTCCTCCTCCACAGAAGTCGGAATGACAGGCGTTCAGCCTCAGAACTAGTCTGAGCACCTCCTCGTCGCTCCCACAAGAATCCCTATTTAAGAAGCGTGTTAATGAGTTGCATTTAATTCTGCCTCTCAAATGTCCAAGTGCCTGAAAAATCATGCCGCAATTACCTGTCAGCCATCTGACAGCACCACCACTCAGTGTCCCGTCTCTGTCTCACACCTTTAATTAACTCCCTTTCAAAATGTAACCTGTTGCACTTCTTACTGATTGCCACCAACAACAGCTCAAAATGCATTTTAGTTTTACGATCTTGGATCCAGTCCAGTTTGTAGGCAGAGCTTTAATGATGAAAACATGTCTATTAATAACTTTTCTATCTGCATGTTTTGTGGATGCCTATAAGACACCTATATGGTTCCCATGAGTGGTATAGTGTCTTTCACAGTCGAGTTTCTAATCTGTAATATTGCAACTGTAACTAAGTACAAACTCACCAGCTGTGAAGAAAATCATACCACAGCGAGAGTAAATACATACAGTGGAGTTTAAAGTCTGATCACATTAATTTAATTTCCATTCATTAAAACTGATGAAGAAAAGAAATGATAAGCAAAGCACTTACTGTAACAGTAGAAAAACAGACAAATCTTTGTTTTACTGTGATGGAGACTCATTATTGCAAAAAAAAACAAAAAAACGTTAGCAGCCATTTCAGCAGTTTGGTCCCCACAAACCAGTTGGACCCCACAAGTCTAGTGGGCTCCAGGGATGTGGACCTCACAAATATAGTAAAACAAGCCATCCCACACCCACACAGTAAGTCCAATACCCTTTGGTCAATGTAGTTAG
The DNA here is from genome assembly GCF_045865225.1 of Trachurus japonicus. Taxonomy (NCBI): domain Eukaryota; kingdom Metazoa; phylum Chordata; class Actinopteri; order Carangiformes; family Carangidae; genus Trachurus; species Trachurus japonicus. The sequence goes on from NC_140911.1 coordinate 35,260,791, forward strand.
CAATATGACATTTAATAGAGATAGAAGGAGACAGGCCTGTCTGGTTTCTCTGTCTGGCAATATCGGTCTCTCATTATTTAGCGGGAGGCAGTGAGGTCTGATCCCCATGGCTCTACTGAATTGAATTAGATGTGAAATCTCTAAGATGCAAAGGCCTGACCCTTGTAAACCCTTGGCCTTACACACAGAAGAGATACTGTGTAGAGAGATTAAGAAGTAGAGAATGAATAAATTATGAACATTTCACAGGAGAAACATTAAAAATATAAAGTGTAAGGATAAAATGATTTTTTAATGTAAAATGAAAGAGCAGAATAACTGTACTGTACCCTGTGGGGTGGTTTAGTGAAGCACCAGTAAGGGTGTCATGACAGGCCCTGACACCCTAACCTCAGGCTTTCATTTTTTCAGCCAGTCTCCAGCTCACCGACCTGACAGAAGCAGCAAGTGCTCCATTCCCCTACCCGGTTAGCCAAGGGCTTCATGTTGGCTATGGTCAACAAGTGCAGCTCTGTTTATAACTCAGCATTTCACATGCACCAGAATAGCCTAACATCCAGTTGCAGCACACTAATATAATAGCTAGCTAGGGCCATCTACTGAAAGGCCCCAAACGTATGGTAAATGACTCTGGTTGATGCCAAAGAGAGAGTAGGGGCCTTACCTGAATCCTGGAGGCAGGGGGGCTGCCCCTCTCAGGATGAGTAGTTTGACCGGCATCCTCTTGCAAGTTGCCACCAATACACTGACAGCTCAAACTTCCATGGAGGTTGTAAATACAATTTCAGCTACAACTAAAGCAAGATGCCCCAGGGGTGAGGGTTATGATTCATCACAGTGATTCCCATCACAGGCTCAACAAAGGAGTTCCTTGCTAGTGGGCAACATGCCAGTTTTCTTGCATAATATTTCCATACTTTGTTTCTGTCCTGATGTGAAATGACCAGCGCAGGTTTGGGCACAAACTGTACACATGAGGAATGATGTAGGCTCCAGACTTTATTATTGACTTCAAGTGGCTATTAAATTTTAAAGCCCATAACAAAGCCATCGTTTCAGACATGATTTTAGTGACATACAGAGAGAGGGAGAGAAAGAGGGAGGCACAGGAAAACCTGGCTCCCTGCAAAGCAGAGGCTGGGCTGTCACTGCAGCCTTAGTCAACCAGAAACAGAATTACACTTCCTCACCAAATGTGAAAATATATAAATATTAGAGAAACATATTTCCCAAAATTTGAATCAATAACAAAGGGTTTGTTTTGGGGTTTTTTTAGGAAAAACTGCCCATCCTGCTGGGGGAAGAATCAAAGAATAATAAATTAGCAGCAGTCTATGTCTCTTATGTCTCTGCCTGCCATAAACTGAGGGACAGGGAGTGACACTCATCAGCTGACACACATTTGTTGTTTGTTGTTTGTTGTTTTGTTCTTTGTATTTACAGTGTTTATACATTTATTTCCAAATAAATATAAATATAAATATAAATAAATAATATTATGATTATTATTTTTTAATTCCAAACGCTTGCTTTGGCAATATTTATAATGTATGTCATGCCAATAAGGACAATTGAATTGAATTGAATTGAATTGAGAGAGAGAGAGATAGAGAGAGAGAGAGAGTCACATTTACACCTGTAGGTGTTACACCGGCAGGTGGGAAACAGAAATGCTTCACATTTAATGGATTTGTAAACTCAGCACTAAATGATACACCTATAAATGATTTATTGTAAATGGAATAACAAAATGCTGTAACTGATACTGAAATTACATAATAGACTCAATGAGGTAATATTGATTAATAACATAATAAAAACAAATACTATTGCATCACTTAATAAACAATACAAATTAGTATGCTGAACATAAAATAACCCAAATGCCTTTAATAATGAAGGCTGCAAATAATGTAAAATACAAGATCAGCATTAAGGACTAAACCCTGTTTAAGGTGGGAATGTTGCAGCCTCATTGTGCCTCGTGGTCCAGTGTGAAAGGTACTAACACAGAACATGGTGGAGAGGTTGAGAGCAGACGTAGCCACAGTCAGAGCATGTCTTACAGTAATAGAAGGGAGGGTGGATATTGCAGGACAGACACAGTTGTGCTACATCAAGCCTTCCATTCCAAACAGTCGACAGGCCATCTAAAACTACACATGGGGGCGGCCATATGCTTGCTTTGTTTGGTTCAATGGCAGCAGGAAGAAGGGTCTATTAGAACTGTATGTTCAGGCAGCATTAACAAGGAAGTTCCAGTATATTTGAACCTGATTAATGGATATGATTCAGGGAATGTGTGAAAATATTGAAGTTTATTCATATTTGCTGTACTTTCATTTATATGATGCAAGTTTAAAAGATTAAATTTAATCTGACATTTAAAAAATGTATAGAAACCAACGGATCACATTCACATATAAATAACTCTGACTCATTATCATCACACACAGAGGCAATGCACAATACATAAAAATAGTGGCAATTAGAATTTTAGTTTGTCAACTTGTCAGTGAGCTTCACACTTTCAGTCTTGATGAGCGTATTTCACAGTGTTTGTGAAGCAGGTTCTCTGTTAGTCCCCACAAACTCATCACATATTTGGCTGGTTTTGCTCATTCATATTTTTTTTTGTTTTGCACACACTTCATCATTGCATGATCCCCTTCTTCTTGACATTTCCATGTGTTTCATCTGCATGCGCGAGAGAGAGACACAAACGAGGCATGCCAGAGACTCGACTGAGAGTGACATTTCAAAGCTGGCCTGCAGTAATCTGCCGGTAGATTCATCAGTGTCAACACCACGAAGCGCTCATCAAAGGGTCTGAAAAAAAAAAAACAGAGGCTCACTGATCATGTCAACACACTGATATGTCATCAAAAAATTTTGGTTTGAAACATCACCATGGTGTAATTATCATCCCCCTGGGTGACCTTATGTTTTGAGTCTGAAATCTTAATATCTTAATCTTAATGTTAGAATTTATATTAATAATATTATTTCCATAATAGCATGTTATTTTTGTCTTCAAAAATATAATACACTGCTTATGATCTTGTGTCAGTTAACCATTTATAATGATTCATTTGGACTAATTATCCCACCCTGTGCAGTCTGGTTCATCGCTTTCTGACAGAAATGGAATCTGTATGAGCAGCTTGGACATTGACAACATTTATTCACTCAGTCTCTGTCAAACTTCATTTGATTTACAGTTAAACTGCGATAATAAAATTAAATAATCACCACATTCTCACCTGCGTTGGTCGTCACTGACAGCGCTGCAGCGATGGAACTGCTTGTCTGCCTGCAGGGCTGAATGCTGACCTTGTCAGAGAAAAGACTGAAAGGTGTGAGACAGATGATTGGTGATGGGTGCAGTTCTCTCTGAAGAAGTGTGAGGAGGATTTTATTGTTTCACAACTGGCTGTGCTATTTCTCCGCCAAATCTGTCAGTTTGCACAGGGGTGATGCAAAGTTGCAGCGAGTTCAAGTGTTCATTAGGGTATTACTGTTTGATGCGGGATTGTTTGATGTGTAATAGGCTGAGCCACAGATCGGGAATTAGTGTGGAGCTGCTGTTTGTGACTCACCTCAGAACTTGTTTTTAACGTGACACATCGTAGTGGGTCACTCATTAGAGACTGTGCTGTTTCAGAAAAAAAACATTGACACTTTGTGTGAATACATCATCTGGGGAGACAGACTGTCCAAAAAACTGTCCAAAAACTTCCATCTCCTCTAAGTCCCATCCCCATTGGAATGATTTCCTGGTCTTGGCCCTCTCTGTCTTATCTCACCATTCAGCTGAAGTGGTTGGATGATATTTGAGGCATCAGCTGGTTAATTTCAAACATATGCATTATGTGTGTGTGTGTATGCCAGACATCGCTAGTGACTAAGCAGGGTGATTAGAGCCCATTTAGATTTTACCTTAGGCTACATCCACATGCACAACATGTTCCATTTGAAAATTACAATGATCTGTGTGGAGAGGGGTGTTTCAGCTCCATATCACCAAAAAATCTATATCTATGCTAACATGCCTAAAACACAGCATACGGCCATTGATGTATCATAAACTGGGAATGTACATACATGTAAACAGATTGCAGATACTCTGCAGTTGGTTACTTAGTTGCAGAAAATACATTGAATGGGGAACAGCAATGGCAAAAGTAAGAGCAGAGACTTCTTCACTCAGACTGAAGACGAGGTGGAGCTCTTACTGAAAGTAATACCTGAGTATAAAGTAGTGTAAAACACAGATAGGGAGTGGTTGCAAAACAAATACAGTGACATATAAGAGTGATGGTGGAAGCATTGTCCATCCCAGAATCCACTAATCAGGGAATGATATTTTGTGACTGATGAAACCCAATCAAGAAGAGAGCATGTCCATCTGTTTCATCGTTTCCAATTGTCCAGTCTGAAAAGTTACCTTGGATTTTTCTAAATAAAATGGAACCATCAGCATTTTCAGGTTTCCCCTTTATGGGCTCAAAAATGTCAGGTGTGTAGAGAAAGCAATGCATTTTGAAAATTAAAGGGACAACAAGTTTTGGAAAGCAAAGTATTTTCAAACTACATTTCCCATGAGCCTCCGCGCGCACTGTGAAATTCTTGGACCGGTGCAAGACGGACGAAAGCAAAAACATTTGCCAAGAATCTTTTCATTCATCCAGAATGAAAGTCAGAGGTTCGAAGACGATCAGATACCGTCGTAGTTCCGACCATAAACGGCGATTCGGCAGCGTTATTCCCATGACCCGCCGGGCAGCGTCCGCGAAACCGAAAGTAGGAAACGCTGGTCGGCTCGCCCAGCATTTCCACCACTAAAAATAACAATAGAGACAAAACGATATATTTATCGAAAATGGAGCCATTAACAAGTGTGGGTAGCATAGATTCATCCACATTAATGTGAGACTTTTTTATAACCAAATACAAACTCCTCGTTGTCCCTTTAAAACTGTAGAGATTGCTTTTGAATAGAGTTGGCCAGGGTCAGATAGAATTGGCTGGGGATGACAGAGGAAAAACTGACAACTGAGATTTAGAAAATACGATTTCTTATTCTTGCCAATAATGATGCAATTATAATTACATCCTTTCATTTTTTTATGTATGGAAAAGGATGGTTAAAATTTCCAAATTCAAATATAGGTCCCATTTCACATAATGATGATGATAATGAAGATGATAATGACTGACTAAAGCAACAACAGTTAAAAACGTGCTTTTAAGTCCATTGAAGTATTGTGGAATCCGGTATTTATACTTGTGTAATAAATCTTCACCCTGGTGGTGGAAAATGAGCAGTGGCTCCGCTCTGATAAAAGAAGCAAGGCGTGCACAGGGTTCCTTGTCTAGTTTTGACATGTTGCAATGTTTTGTGTGCTCTCTCCCCTTTTGCCTCTTCCTCTCTCTCTCTGTGTACTGAAGAATGTGACTCCTACTGCTGAATCCAGGCCTGGTTAATTGCTGTGAGTGAATAAGTCATAGATGGCAGCAGCAGGCCCTTGGGGCGCAGATCGTTTTCATCCTTCCTCAGCCTCACCGCCCTGCTCAGGTTTTGGCTTTTAACCAGCCCGGCTCATTTTCAGTGGGAATCATCTGGCTTAGTTTACCACTAAACTCTGTCAACAGCTGTTCCACTAACCTGCCGTCTTTGTAATTAAAACAGATATAGTCAAATCATAACGGTGTTAGCACTGCATGCATGAACAGATTCAGTCATGAATATGAACACACTGTACAAACGATTCCCTCGGTTTGACCTCGAGAAGGCAAAAAAGAGGAACTATTGTCCTTTAATCGCTTGAACTCTGCACATTTCTCCAACTTAAATTCAATAACAGCAAGTCGGACTTTCTTTTTAATCCTCTGCCTGTGATATGCAACAAACAGCCAATACTACCTATTAAATTATGCATGCATATTTGAGTTCTTTTAGGGTTGTAAAATGTAATTTTATTGCAGGGAAGATCAAGTTAAATGCCTTTGGTTGAGTCGACTGATCTGACCGTACATCAGTCATCATGATAGCACAGGTGGGACGTTTGTTTTCTTAGAGGACGCACTGCTTACTGTGACAACATTACAAATGAAAAATACATGGCATGACTTCTTCAGCTTTCCGTTGAGTTGCCTCAAATATATACAGCTGTCTTACCCCTATGCAACAAGGTCATCCATCATCATATGTCACCAACTTGTTTTGCAAAATGGAGTAGCTCTTTGTTTGGATACTTATTCATGTAAAAGGTTTGAGACAATCGAACCTTGAAACTGCACAATAGGGGTCTGACAGAAAAGTACATGCATTGCAACTTGCAAACATTTAAAAAAAATATTTGCCACCCTCTCCGGACTGTGTTTACATACAATATACTGTACATCTTCCAGAGCTCTTCACAATTTTAAATGGTCACCACGGCGCTAATCCTTCAGTCAATAAATCAGTGATGTCTGTTCAGCGAGTCGTGCGGCCCCGCGCTCTTCTTCCTGGTTCGCTGCAGGGCCATGCTGCCAATCACCCTGGGAGATAAGGAGGCTCACACTGGGATTCTCACAGAGATCCAACTTATGGTAAATATCTCCTGCCTACACTGAGCATCCACAGTGTCGACCTGCCAGTCATTTCCCTGTTGCACCCTGGCCTGTCACGCGATGGCTTACAGCACAGCTTAACCTCTTGATTTATCTCATTTAATTCATTTATATTGTACTTTTAATAGCAGAGCACCTGAGTTTGATGTGTTTTAAAGGATTCGCTGTATAGTTGCAGAACGAGTTGTGAAATTATATCGAAAATTGAAATGTGACTCACGTGCTGCGAATTTCCAACTAAGTACTTATCCGAAAAAACAAGAGCTCAGCTGCCATACACTGGATGTTAGTCATACAGGTATTCAACAGGTCATTAAGTCGTAATTTAAGCAATGTTTGGAGTGGTTTGGTCTCTGTTAACCCTACACTCTCCTGCCCCAGGGCTTTTTCCTCCATGATGCCTATCAAGTTGTTTATGGTAAACAAAAGCTGAAAGGGATTGTATCTGGCTGCGATGCATTCGTTCGACAATGCTGATTAGATGTGACATAAAAAAAGAAGAAGTAAAAAAAACAAGACAAAGGAACAGAGCATCATGAGAGCATCTCCGAGGAAGAAGAAATGTGTCATTTTCTCCCTTTTAGTCTTTATTCATATTCTGCTGCCTTTCTCTCTGGCTGATTAAAACAAAATGGGTGAACTCGTCTCTTTCCTGCCCCCACTTCACTACCAGTTTTGGACAGATATAACTGCCGCAAGAGCAAACTTAAAACAGTGACAACCCAAACTGTGTATAGGGGACTATTGTTTTCTTGCACAGTGTAGTCTTTCTTGTGCTTTGCTTTTTTTAATTTTCAAATTATGTATTTAAATATCAAAGCAATCTTTACCAGATGAGCATTTGCTCATGAGAGGCCATGCATGAAGACAAAGAAAGTGGCTGATTTCAATTGTGTTCTGTCATTTCTTGTTTAGTTTGGTTTGCTGGTGGATGGAAGTGAGGGGGTGGGGGCATATTCCATGAAGTTAGCATAACATAAAAGGCAGAGTATTCCTTTCTTTCCAGCATGCGCGTCATCCCATAAGTCCAAAGTGTCACAGACACCAAGGGGTGCACATGTTCGCTGCACCAAATGAATCTCATATCCACTTGGAGTGTCACAGCTGCTGACCATGCAGAGGATGGGAGTGCCTTGGAGGGTGTAGCTTTTTATTGTGTTTCTACTGTGCATAAATCCCCTTCCTATAGCTTAATGACAGAGCAGGTTCTGCAGGTGAAGCCCTCGGGGGGTAAGAGAGAAGGGAGAGGGGGTGCAAGAGAGAGCTAAATGCAGCAATAAAACGCTATGAAAATCAACGCCACTCAAAGAAGATAACACACCAGCAACTGAGAAATTCTGTTTCTTTGCATTTCAACACGAGTATCCTTTTTTTATATATATATACTGTATATACTGCCCTACAAAGGCAAAGTGCAGTATCTGTAAAATGCCGAACTGAGAAAAAACGCTTTTTGTGTTTTTCATTGTCAGGTGTTAAGCATCAAATTATGAACAACTACCAAGTCTATAATTGATTAGATAAAGGTGGACTGAATTAAATGTATTTTCTAGTTTGTCTTTTTGACCGTTTTATGGCAGGTACTGCACTTTTGCCTTGGTTTTGGTGCAGATACTACACTTTGTCTTGGTATTAGCTGCAGATACTTTGCCTTGGTTTTACTCCAGTGGAATTATAGAGTAACTTATAGAATGTAGGGAGTACAGTACTCTTTGCCTTGGTTTCACTGTGCTTTTTTGGATGGACAGCAAAATAAAAAGCCCAATAACTCCGGAAATTTTAGCAGTACCAATATCAAATTCTACCAGATTGAAGAGAATATGCTACACTTTTGATTGGTCAAAAAAAAATGCAGATACTGCACTTTGCCTTTGTATGGCAGTATATATATCAGCTTCCTGAAATATGTTCAAGGTAGTCATTTGCAGCAAACATTGAGTTTACAGCCTCGGATATGTACAGTGTATGGTGCAATTAAAAGTTGTAATACATGACTGCAGTTAAAACATTTGATTGTGTTTAGTTACATCCACCCGAAGCACTACAGACATAATAATTAGCACATAACCTGAGAGTAATGCTGTCACGTTCCAAAGGCCTGTGTTTTTGCCTCTGAGCACTAAGAGAAAGTATTAGGTAAGAAGAGCTATTAAGTTACCACTAGTGGTATAAGACGTGGTGAAAGCAGGTCCCTAAGGCGGGGGTCCCTGCTGTGTGTTCTCCTGTTTGGCCTGACAGACTTTTTTCTTTTCCTTTTTTTCCCTTTGGAACAGAAAACAACTCGTGTGTCTTCATAGGAGGTTGGAGTTAGTTTACCTGCAGCTTGTTGTCACTGGAATGTAGGAGTGAGCATGGGCTCTACAGTGTCTATTGTATTAAAGGCCTCTGTCCCAACCCCCTCCCACACACACGCACACACACAGGTGAACTGAAATATCGGTGGCTGGCCAGGTCCTGGGTAATTAAAGGAGATGGTGATCTTTGTGACCTCACCACACCCAACACTTAGCCTGGCATGTTGTCTGCATATAGCAGCCCTGCCCAACCATGTATACATGACAATAGAGGGGGGGTCACAAAGCCAGCACAGAGGGCCAGCATGTTTGTGTCTCTGTGGCAAAGAAAGAAAGATTATGCAGGTACTTTCTAAAGCTGCTGACCTCATCTTCTGACCCTGTTTTAACCTGCTGTGGGCCTGGAATTCCACCCCAGCTTTGGTTGTGGTCCCATTACACTTTCATCATTAGAATTATTGTTAAATACCTCATATTAATTTAAATATAATACATTATTTGCAGTTTGTTGCTGTTGCTGTCCACATTTTCACCAGGTATGAATGGAACCGTCTGAACCATTCAGTGGCATTTTATGTAAATTTCATAACCCGTCATTTTCCTTTTCAAAGTCTCCAGTTCAAACCGGCTTGCAAAGTTGACAGCAGCTGTATCGAAAGCCACAGTTGAAATTTGTTGATGGACACTTATGTGGTGACAGATGCGATAAGAAATGGCCTCACTCTGGTGTTGCAGAGCTCAGGAGGTGGAAAGCTTGATGGCAACTGCAAACACCAGAGGGCTCTCTTTCTCTCTAATTTATTAGCTCATGGGCACCATGCAGACATTAGGGGAAAGTTAAGCGTAATGGTGACCTATCTACTGTAGAACAGATATAAAATTAAAAAAGAAATGAGGATCAAAATTTAGGTTAAATAGAATAAAGGAAAATTGGTGTGATGAGATAAAATAAAAAATAAAATAAAATACTATTTGTATCTATAGATAATCATTTTTGTACAACTTTAAAAAAAAAAAAAAAAAAAAAGTACTTTTCCTTTTTATATTCAATTCTGATTTGATTCCTAAGCCACAGCAAAATGTGTCACTGACACAACTTGCACTTGCAATTTGCCCTTCAGTTCAGTGTGCTTTGTGGAATATTGGCGCTGTTAAATGCAGTGCTTTTTTTAAATGTTATTTTCAGAGATATTTTTTCTGTGTTGGGAGGTTGTGTTTCCTATAAAGTAATCCGAGCAGTGTGTCATGTGTCAGGCTGAAAGCAGCTGGAGCAGAGCGCTACACTCTGTGACAGTGAGTGTGGCCTTTGCGGTGGCTCGGAGCGCTGTCCAAACCTCCCTGTGGGTCCTGCTAATTGATGAAACTTTCTAATGAATGGGGCAGATCTTTGCCACGGGCTCTGTTTTAATAACAATTACTACAGCCACAGACTGAAGGATACTTGGGTTTGTGACGCTGGATATCAAAGCAAGCTGACTTTGAAGTGAGTGACATGTGAACCTGGTCGTCTTTGACGAATGCCATCAGTGTCTTAATGCTGACGTGATGTAGAGCAGGTTTTGTCTGTTTGTGTATTGTAAAGTTCCCCTCCTACAGTACGTTTGATTTACTGCCGCTGCAGTAAAACTGTGTTGAATAGACAACACACTGTAAACCTTTAAAAAACTAGTGAGCACATTTTTTTATACTGTCATTTCTAATTTCCCTCAAGATGACAGAATGGATTTAACATTGACATGGCTGTCAACATTAGCCACAGATAAGCTGGTTTTGACAACGCTTTTCATGAAGTCTTATTATCAAAGAATGTAGTAGGCTAGTTTAAATCTGACTGGCATCAATATGAACCAAACTCTCCTGTAAATTACGTCATTAAAACAAAGGATCTGCCTCACTAATGTGCGTCTTTACTTTATTTTGCAGGTTAAAGCCTAAAAACAAATATTTGTGTGGTGAGTTCACGGCTGCACTTGATGTAATTTACAACTTCTTGGAATTACACATGTGGTGTTCTACTTTTAGACGGCTGAGGTTTTGTTATAGGTACATTTATCTTCTTTACACCAACAGAAATGTCCCACTTGTTCTGCTCCATTCAACATTACTCAATAATTACAGTTTCACTTAGCTTGTAACTCACCAACAACAGCGAGAGATCCATGCAACAGAGAAGCTGTAAAACGTCAACTAATCATCAGTGTTTTCTGTTCCACCGAGCCGCACAGTGAATAGAGGAGAGAGCAGGCAGAGAATCCTGCATGCAGCCGGCCAGCCAGCCAGCCAGCCAGGCAGCATGAGCTCTGTGCCCCCCCCAGGCTCTCTGCCACAGCGTTAGGGCAGGTTACACACTTTGCCTGTTTGTAATTCCCAGTGACAGCGCTGGCGCTCGGGGCCAGACCTGTAACCCTGAACGCAGCCTTCCCAAACAGGCCCCGGGAACACAGAAACTCCAGCTCAGGTTCTGTCTCCCGCTTTTCCTGCCCACTCTCCCATCTCTTTTCTCCCCTCTGCACCCCCCCAACTCCCCCACCTCTCTCTCTCTCTCTCTCTCTCTCTCTCTCGCTCTTTCTCTTCATATATCACTGTGCTCTGCTACTGCTGCTGTGAAATGACCCTCGGTTCAACCTTTTTCTGTCCACCGGCCAGTTTTCAGATCACTTCCCACCGCTTTTGTTTATCAACAACACGGTGTCACATAGTTCATTCTGATGCCCCTAACGCTGCCGCGGCAACCAAAACCAGACCCGTCCAAGATTTTGTGATGATAATGACTAATTTTTTTATTTTAGTTTCTATAGTGACCTGGTGGACATTTTCTTTTAATTCTGTATATATTTTTTTAATATTTTTAAATATAAATCTGAGTCATCTTTTTTTCTCACCATCACTTTGGGAATTATCCTCTGAGCCTTAACACCTGAAGATCATTTCACATTACACAGTGGCATTATATTATGGCTGTAATGTACAGTAATTAATGTCTTTTGTGATGGAAAGTGTGGAATGCATAACCTCTGGGCAGTCTACTTGTCAAGGGACATGGATTTCTTTCTCTCTCACTTGCTGTCTCCCTCTCCCTCCCTCTTTCTGTCTCTCTGTCTGTCTCTCTCTCTCTCTCTCTCTCTCTCTATGCACCATGGCTGACCCCCTGCAGACCTGAGGGCGAGTACTTGACTCTGCATCGCATGAGAACACCGCTGCTTTTCCACCCTGATTAAAGCCACTGCCAGAGTGAGTCAGAGCCAGGCTTACTCGGTGTGCCTACACCCTGCCTCTCTGCCCTGAAAGCTCCTCTTCCTTCTTTCAATAAACATCTAAAAGGGGTTAAGATATACTATCAGTTGGGCTGCCTAGTCAGGTTCACTCAGCAGTAACATGAGGAACTGGATTCATGGTGTTCCACGAGGAACTCGGGAGCACCTGAGGCAGCGGAGAGGAATTCTTAATGTCACAAATGAATATGCAAATACCACTGAATGTCATAACACATGTTTAGTCATGCTCTGATCCCAAGTGGAGCCAGGATGCCAGGGAGCTATCGCTGCACCAGTGATGCCTGAAGACCAGGAGCTCCACCATTAACAAGTGAGAGATCGGAGCTTTCAGCCAGAACCATGCAGGTTAGGGATTTGCAAATGTCATCACAGGCATGAAGAGTCTCTTTGAGAGTGAAAGTTATGTAACATTTTAGACACTGAAGAATGGAATAGAAAGCCAGGAATGAATTGTCAAAGAAAAAAAAAGAGGAAGAGAGTAAAAAAAAAAAAAAAATGCACGCAAGACAAAGACAGAAACCTGGTTGAGCATACCCACCCTCCAGTAGTAAAAGCCAAGACTTCCACCCATGTCATGAGCCTCTGGCATAACAGATTCATCATCATCACCATCAGTGTATCCCCTCTGGACCCCTCTGTCCCACTTCCCATCACGCTGAAACCAGACCTTCCTGTTCCAATTCCTCTGCAGTAACAACTTTTGACCTGAAATGTGAAATAGCATCATTAATTGACTAGAGAACCGTAATGTTCTGTAATTTAGATTGCGTAACACTGACAGGTCTGAGCACTGCTTTCTGGGGACACACCTGTGCTAGCTCTCTGTTTGAGGTTCCTGACAGTAATGAAGCAACTATTGATGTGTTTGACTGCTTAATTACTGGATTTAATATTGAGCGTTACAATGCATTCTGTGGAAAATCATTTGTAATGACTCACCTGAGATTTCAGTTGGTGAGTTGCCATTTTCGTAAAACTGCCTAGATTTGCAGATTAGAAGATTAGTTTGTGATGAAGCTGAAGTTAAAATTAGATTTATCCAAAATTTCCTTTGAATCAACAAAAAAAAACCTGTTGAACTGTTGAACACCCTCTTAGTTTATTATGTTTTGGGGTAGGCAGTTATAATTTTTATGGAGTTTAAGCACATTTTAAGTGAATTGTGTGTGTGCATCAGCCAAAATGTACGGCACATAAAATGTAATTTAATGTGACCAGATGGCCCGACTGCTCTGCATTAATGAGAAAAGTTTGTGTAGGTCATCAACAATGAACCAACCCCAAACTAAATTTAAAAATCAAAATTAATTTCTAAAATGCCCCATCACTGTTTTATGATCTGACACATAGTTTCTTAGAGACTAAATTATGGTTAGACCAGTAAGACACAATTTAGCCAGTATTTAAGCAAATATCTTATTAAAAAGTGAGCATTGTTTTGGGGTCTATTCATCTCTGGCCTCCAGCAGCAGATTTCAGCCCTGTTCAGACCTGGCATTAATATTTGTCTGGGGCGATCCAGTCACAGGTTGACAGCTCTAAGCACAGGTGTGAACGCACCCAAGTTGCATTGAGGATCCAGATTCAGATTCAGATTTTATTTTGATTTTATTTTTTTATCGAAACAGTACATATTAATGAACACTGTTGTGTGGGATTGTAGCCAAGTGGCTAATTTCCATCCCCAGTCCCATTGGCAGGTTGATGTTAAACAATGAAGATAAAAGCACAAGAGGCAGGACTACAACAATAGACAATGCATCATGATAACACCTTGACATCTTACACAACATATATGACATGAACAACATACGTACTGTATATTAACTGGCCGAAAAAGTATTAAGGGGACCAAGAGATTACAGAACAGTTATAAAGTGCTACAGTGCTAATTAAAGTGCTATGTGCTAACGTGACGAGTGCAAGATTAAATTTAATCTGATTGCACAATGCAATCCAATCACTCAGATCAGGAGTTCTAGGCCACTTAACAGTGGGAGCAACAATGCATTGCAGTTTACAATACTTACATTTTATTCAGTGAAACTTCACGTAAAGTAGAAAATGTCTTCAATACTCTTGTTGTTGTTGATGCTATCTTAAACAAATTTCACCTAATCTCAGATGACTCCGAATTGCTTCTTTCACAATGAAGAAAAAAAGCAAAACCTATTGTGAAAAGGGAAAAAGTCCCAGGTCAAATGAGTGGTAGCGGTATTTAACAGCTCTGATCGGCAGTGACGTAAATATGAGGCTTGCAAAAACAGAACTTCACCTGCCCAGCGTGGAGCTGCCAAACCAGAAAAACAACAGCTACACTGTAATTGTATACAATTTTATACAACAAGGCCTTGGCTGTGCAAACCATGCTAAGTAGCTGCTAGCATTGACAGTGTTCTGCCCAAAAACACACACATTTACTGACCCGTTTCAACCTGCAGCCGAGAGGCTACAGATCCGCTTCACCAGCCTGCACCACGACCACATGTCCATCACTTACCAGCAGCTCCACTTTGTTTTGCCTAATGTCATATTTGACATTTCAAGGAAATAAGGTGAGGTCAATTATTTCGTAATCTACTCACAAATGTATTATAGGAGGCGCCCACTCAGGAATGACTCTCTGGGATGTCATCGCCTTCCCCACAACAACACGCCGCTGTGTTTGTTTCCATCAGTTGTGTGGGAGCAAGATTTCGAAAAACTCTGGTCATGCCTTGAGCCGCAGTTTGTGCGAGCATGTTACAGGAACGTTCAAGGGTTAATGTAGAAAGAAAGGAAGTTAAGTGGGCATGTTTTCATTCTGTCTATGTTGCAATGTGCACAGTTGCAGTGACAAGCACATGGGTCCACACACACACACACGCACACACAGGCTTTCTCTCTCTCACACACACACACACACACACACACACACACACACACACACAGGCTCTCTCACACACACACATGTGGATGGAAATAATTAGACTAGAACAAAGCTGAAAAATTAAAGTGGGGAGGAAATGTTGAAAACACGAGTTTGGTAAATGACCTCATAAACACCCAGTCCCCTCACTCTCTCCCTTGCTGCGTGTGTCTCTCGCTCTTTCTCTCTCTCTCTCTCTGGCTTTCTCTCTATCTCTCCCTCTGTCACTGTTTTACAGTGATTTCAGTTTGTTTTTCCTACGTTTTGTTGTGAGATGTAAATGAAGGACATCAAAAGACTCCCCCTCCCTTTTTTTTACCCCCCCCACCCTCTCTCTCTCTCTCTCTCTCTCTCTCTCTCTCTCTCTCTCTCTCTCTCTCTCTCTCTCTCCCTCCCTCCCTCTCCCACTGTCAGTCCTGCTTGGCTGCTTACTCTCTTCATCTGGTCCTCATATGGGCTTCATTCCCCCCTACTGCAATCCAGCCCAAAACTATTTCCTCTTTCAATTTCCAGGGGAAGTTGTTAAATGGTTTCTGAACCAAACAAGCCCTTTTTTTCTCTCTCTCCCTCTTTTCTTTCTCAGCTACTTTTCATACGGCAACTCATGCAGGGGCCCGCAATCAGCCGTGCGTTGTTCAGTCTGCAATAATGAACTACCAAGCAATAAAGCTGGAGGAGGAGAAATAAACATTTCCACGCTGAAATAATAACTAATGTGGAGAAACTTCCCATTAAGTTAAGAATTCTGTTCTTCTACATAAATTCATTTTAAAGAGGATGTTAAAAATGGAAATAGACTCATTACCAAAGTGAAAACTGAACTGTTAAGTAGTCGGAGCATCCTATGTCACACAATACACACAACCTCTTTGTCCCGTGTATGCAGTCAGGCGGGAAGGCGAGCTATTGCCACGGGGGGCAGAGAAGCATGCTCATCTGAAGGACAAACGCTAACCAGGCAGACTTTCCTCATCCCTCCATCCCTCTCCCTCCTCTCCACCCTGCTCTGTGCCCTCTAACCTCGCTACCAGTGTGGAGGACAGAGAAAGAGGGGATCTATAAATCCACCCCCTCCGCCACACTTCTCTCCTCCACCACCCCCCCATTTGTCGGCGGCAGAGGCGAGGCGAGGCGAGGCTGGAGGTGGTGTGTAGCAGGTCTTCAGAGTAAGCTGTGATGACAGGTGTCACTGAGTCTCATGGGCGGACCTGTGACGAGTGTCCTGCTCACTTACAATCCTCACTTTGGCGCTTTTCACAAGTCACGAACTGATGAGTGCCAAAAGAGGTGGTACGAGGATTCATTTGCCCGATTTGTGTTCCTTTAATGCTGGACTTGTGTGTGTGTGTGTGTGTGTGTGTGTCCATGCAGGCCCATGATGCAAGGCTTCTGAACGCCTCCATCCCTGCACAGGCTTAAAACTTAGATATGGGTATAACTTGTGCACGAATCCACACACAAATACAGACCCTCCCTCAAGCCTGGCACTACACACACGCCGGCTGCCAAGCCGGTTTAGTGTAGTCCAGGAGAGCTGCTCTGTCTCAGGGCAGGGACACTGCAAACAAAGCCTGTAGCTGCTCCATGCAGTGGGTAAATTAGATGCGCCGCAGGAAAAGAGAGAAGAAACTCACAGGCACGTCTGTCTTGTTTAACATGATGTACGAAAAGGGTTTTGTCTGGTGCAGAGAGGTTGTTCACACTCCTTAAAGTCTCAGTCCAATGATAAATGACGACAAAACAACTTCAATTAGGGTGGTTTGTGTTTCTAAATGTACATGGCTCGGCTTTGGCTTTAGTAGAAAGGCATACAATCGGCTCTGTGAACCAAATTAATTGTTAAAAATAGCAGCATTGACTTGTTGTTGCTTCTGCTTTAAGTGCCAGATATTGCTTGTTGTGTCAGGTTGTGTTGTTGTCATGTGAGATCACAGGGCTTTCATGCTTTTTTTCACACTTAGCATGTGATGCAGGAGGGAAGAACAGAGGACTGACCAAATTCCAAGAGAACAATCAATTTGTGCCTAAATTGAAATAAAAATCAGAAATAGTATGTTGTTCATGAGACTGGTGGACAAAGTGGTTTAGTTCAAGATTATGCCAGAGTATTAAACATCCCTGTTGTCCAGAGGCATGGACAAGGTGCCAACAGGTAAATCTGATGTGGATAGCCTAACTTCTCTCTCAAGTGCTCGAGTCCCCACAATAATGTGATCACAGCAGGACAAGGGGGGGGGCAGTTCGGCCTGGGAGGAGCTGACCATTCATTAGATCAGGGCGAGCATGGCATTTTCCATTTCACTGGGACCCCAGCAGGGATACACATACTCATGAAGACCCTCTTTTGTACCTGGAATCGGGCTCGCCCTGCCTTCTTTTATCCCGCAGCCTCGGAGGCTAATGAGCACAGGCACTGGTACCTCTATTCTCCAGGAGAGGCAGCTCCATTCACCCACTGGCCCTTGTGTGAAATCCCATGCATTTACCAAAGGCCAAGCCCGCAGTCAGTCGGCTTATTACACACACCACTCCTCCCCTGCTCTCTCTCGCCCCTCTGCATGCTTGTTCTCCCCGCTGCGGCACACAAACCGTCAAAGCCCAGTTCCACCTTTTCACACTGTGCCGGGCTCAAAGGGAGGCTGGCGGGGGATGTAGAAAAGAGCTGTGTTTGTTTAAACATGTCTTTAAAAAGCGAAGGGGGGAACTTGTTAAATGCAGGCCAGCAAGGCCCCGCTGCACACACCAGGACATGAAGGAGTGAAGCTGCAGTTGTGAGGCTGCTGCTGAAGGCCTTTTAGGTATCACTGCCACTCAGGCGCGTCATAAAGCCTTTAAATGCCACCAAAGCTCTTTAACACAGCTGTGTGTGTGTATGTGGGTGGGTGGGTGAAAAAATGCTATTTTTTCATACTATCTGGCAATATGTGCATTTTTGTTAACTATATTATTAACAGTAATATTATTACATTTACAAAAAATATTTTTATAAAGTAGATCAGTGACCCATAATGCATGTGTTAGGTCTCTTTTTTCTGTAGCCTTTTTTTCATGAATTGTGTCTCCACTCACCTCATTCCAGTCTTGTCTGGCTCATTCCAACATTTATTCAAAGGCCTCACTGCAAGTCAGTGCAGCAAATTGGCACGTAGGATTTTTTATTTATTTATTTGGTAATTAAATGCACATTTTAATGACTTATGAAGTGAAGTGAACCCAGGATTTTATGGCCTTTTACATCTCAATCTGTGTTACATTTTCTTGTGGTCTCCAAGAACAACTGACTGTGAGTTAATACGGCCAGTGACATTTTCACCATTCACTGGATGCAGTTAATTTATGTCTTTTCAAAATGCCAAGCAAGTATTTACCACCATGTTTTTACATAACACACTAGCAAAAAATTCTAATTTATCCATTTTTATTCCAGATATTTTACACTATATTTTCCTCTTTTTTCAGGTCTTTTTTCTTTATTTATTTTTGGTTTGTTATTTATTTCTAAGCAAATAAAAATGTCAAAAACCTCCATAACTCTGTTTGACAGATTCACTGAAGGTATTCAATCCGATCACAATTTCTTTCACTTAAAATCGTCGTCTTTGTGTGCATGCTGTCTATGAGAGTAAACATGTGTTTAGTCGTTTTGCATGTCTAATAACGGGATGTTTTCACGGTTGATTTTGCGCAGCGCTGCAGGAAGACGCAGCCCTGTCCCGTTTGTCACGCCTGGACCCTGTCACAGACTTGTCACTGCTTTGATCTGGGCCTGCTGGAGTGGAGCGCCTTATGCGGACCTCCCGAATTAGGTTAATTTGCGCTAATAACGAGTGTATTTTTAATGTCTTAATGAGGCTGTTGACGAGTGTTCATTGTTCTCAGATAAACACGAAGCACGCTGCGGTGTCCCACATCTGACTGTGGGGAGAAAAAAGAAACGAAGTGCGGGATTTCTCTGTAATATAGGGTACGACTTCATCTGCAATTATGTAGGATATGCATTCATAACATTATAATCATTTTCATATTTTTTTCTCTTTCACAAAAATGCGACGCAAAAGAATGAATTTTAAACTGCATAACATTATTTAGTTACCTAGAGTGTCTTGGTATATAATCTTGTGTGCCAACCATCTCCATGCACGCTCAGGACGCTCAAGTAGGACATTTGCATTTATGCAGATTAAATTAATCTGTTGATCTCCGTGTCTGTCTAATGAAGAAGGCACCGTGGTGTGTGTGGATATGAATGTCTGTATGCATGAGGAGGGCGGGTTAATTAGGGAAACTGCGCCTGGGCTTCCCTAAAAGGTCACACTTTGCCAAGGGCTTGAATACATTCTACACTGTTGACATGCCACAAAGTGACAAGTGCAATGACAGATTTTTTTTTTATTTTTTCTTTCTAAGTCAAGCTAAAGAAAGAAAGAAAAAAATGACATCATGGAAGATAGTCAGGGCTTCATTGAGTTAATTTTCTATACTTTGTCATAATTGTCCCTCTCATTAATATATCGCCCATGGAAAGTCCAACTTTATTCATCCAGTCCTAATAGCCTATGTGCACTGAAGGACTTATTTGAGCATATATCTACAATCTGCTTCATAACCAACTCCTTTAAAACATTTATGTGTCTTCTTTAGGACAATTACTTTTGAACAGAATGTTGTTTATATTATCATCCTTGCAAATCTTATCCCAAGACAAGTGTTAAAAAAAAACAAGCCCCTCCTCCCCTTCAGCTGCACTGAACTCATCACAAGACTCAAACATGGGTGTGAAAATATTTTCCTTGCTTCATCTTTTCTCTGGCTGTCACTTCCTACTCCAGCTGCTTTGTCTGATGGTTATTGCTTCCTTGTCTCATCAAATTATTCAAATGCAGCCTACCTGACAAGGCAGGGCCACTGGCAGATATTCACGCACAAACCAACACATATGTGTGGTTTCTGTCAGACAGAGGGAAGCAGCGGAGGAGTGGAGGCTCACATTGACACAACTAAAAGAGATAATGAATATAACATGGACCCACTTGCACCAACCCTTTACAATATGCTCTGAAATATGCGTAAGGTCTGGGTTAGACGTGTTTGATATCACTGTCCTTCAGTGAACCCCTTTTTTCAGAACCCGCAGCGCACAATGGTAGTTATAATCAACTTCTGTCTCTCTTGTAATCTCTCTATCAATCGATCTGTTGCACCACAAAAAGTAGCTTTTTGATCCCGACTAACCGCACTGTCCTCACAAACATTCACAAAAGCATGTAAAACATCTGTCATGGTTTAATGTTTACGGCCACATGATTGCCTCTAAAGACCTGTGACAGAGACATGGACTTCTAAAAATATTCTTGTCTTCTACTGGAAGAGCTCGGTTGGGCCGTTGAGCCCAGATAATGTTGCTTTGTTGACAAGTGATATAATACGGATGTCAGTTAGGTCTTAAAACTCACAGTTATTCCTCTTGTGAGCCTGTCAGGCCTAATCATGTTTCATGAAAGAGTATTTCATTTCTCTAATGTCAGTACCGTGCATTTGACTCTTTTTTTTATATATCAAAATTTAACTTGAATGTTGCATAAAACTCACTGTAAAACAGTATGATCCTAGGTTAGAGTTTTATGCTCTTTAGGAAGTCAAAAAAAAAACACACAAAACTAACAACACTGAGTGATGTGAGTGAGTATGAAACTCACAGCTGATTACAAGAGAAACTGGTGGCAAACAGAATTTACTGGAACATGTGTTCATTTGTAGATGGATAAACTGAGAGCCTCATTCATCGTTGTTTTGTTCTTTGAATGAATACGTATGGAGCAGCCGTGCAACGTCAGCCACAACAGAGACACTCCAAAATGGTTTTCATTAACAAATTCAGAGGAGGGGTGGGGCGGTGTGGGGGGGCATGGGCGACACATTTTGCTTCGGTTTTTGTGCATAATGAAGAACATGCTGTGTCTTTCAATAAAGTGTATTTCCAGTCCAGTTCACCATTCTGTAAAAAAAAAAAAAAAAAAACACACACACACACAAAAGCTCCTCTACTGCTGCTAAACTACACTTCTATTGTGAAGCTCATATAAGTTGGTAAATAGCATGTGGTGAAAATTAGAAGCATCATACAGGCCCACTGAACAGTACCAGCCAAACCACACAAGTGTCGAACTGTTTTCTTCTACCGTCTCTTTCTCTCTTCTCTCTCTTTCCCTGCAACGAGGCAAAATTTGCACAGAAACCTTCAAAGCTCGTTTCTGCTAAACACCCTCTAGACCAGCCGATTGTTCTCTATTTCATAGTGAACATCAAACAAATAGATTTAATCAGTCGTTCTGCTGTGTACCAAGATGAAAACAAACAGGGCAGAGACAGAGGGGGCTCAGAGGAGTTGGCTGCAAGCTGAAAAGTTTGTATTTGCAGCACATTTGCATGCAGGCCTGATATGACACATGTAACCCTAACACACAGGCGCATAGCTGGAAGTATGACATAAACGTGTAGGCGCTTCTATACAGATGAAGCACCACTCCACAGGTTCTGTGCGTGGGTTAATAATGTTGCTTCAGTGAGATGACTTCAGCGGAGTGGATCACGATTGACCTCAGTGCTGATTTTTGCGGATGCGTTTCGATCAATCAGCTCCCAGCTCCTTTCTAAACAAACTTGTAATCATCCTCTGAGGAAAAGCTTTTGCATATTACTGTTCCCCACCGGGCCTCGTCGTATCCAAGAGCTCCCGAGGGCTCAGATAGCAGCGAGTGGGCCGGTATTAACAGATTTCATACCAGCTATTGTGGTGCACCATGAATTGGGATGAGCCAAATCCCTCTCTGGGCCTACCTAACCAAACCACAGTGTCTCACTTTGTTTGGATAATATAAAAAGAGAAGTTTGTGCTGACACTGGAAATGGCACAAAGCAAACAAGCACAGTGTAAGTGACACAAAGGATCCAAAAGATAAACATGTGTGACTGAAATAAATGGATTACATGTTCCCCTTGACAAAGTAGCTTTCTGCACCTCTGGGATTTTGAAGTTTGCCAAGTGTTGACTGCCACGCCCGGCCGAGTGAATAGATTTGGGGGAAAGGGGGCGTGCTGATGGATCCTTGCGGCTCTAGGTGCAGAGTTAGTAATATTTTCCTACTTGATTACGGTCACCAGCTTCATTTTATTAGGGCTTCACGAAATCCTCAATAGGCTTTGCAACCTTTTTAACACCGTGGGTTGAGGAGACTCCAGAGTCTGCTCGGATGCTTGTAACAGCTGTTTTGGCAAGCTGCAGCATCCTGCTTTTTGTTTGTTTCCTATTTAGTTCTACTTTATTTCTCCTGCCGTCGCAAAGAGATTGCATTCTTAATATATTAGGACATCTCAAGGTCCTTAATGGTTGGTTCAGTGGTTTACTTTGATTAAACTTAAAATAAACATAGGATTAGAGTGAAAGACCACATCATTAAAGTTGCATGTGACTGTTACGACGCCGTGTGCTTTTCAAATTGTTGAACAAAACACAGTTCCTTACAGCAGATTCTGCCTTGCTGTGGTGGTATAGAGAAGATATTAGTTATACAGGAGTCTGTCAGTGTTGGCAGCCAGACTGGATGATGATGAGAGCAGGGCGCGCTGCAGCATGCCTGTTACACATACATTATTTGCAGAGGTGTGGGAATTTGACACAGGATCCAGCTCACTGCAGTGCACACACTTTGTAGTCGGGCTGAGAAAACCTCAACTTTGAGTGTCAAGTTATTTTTTATTAATAAATCTGAAGCCAAAAATAATCACATTAGCCGAGGCCCCCGAGACCAATGTGCTGAGTTTGTTATTCTTCTCTGTGACAACCATTCTCTGCATAATGTAAGGTGAGAAGCAAATTGTTTCAGAGTGTTAGCAAAACCAACTCATCAAAATTAAAAAAAGAAAAAAAAAAAAAACACTCACGCACACACCTATACACACGTTCAGTCTGCTAGATGATGCCCCCCGTCCTTCCCCCCACTGTCCCTTTGAAGTGTGTAGCTGCCAGTAAATTCTTGGGCTCTTTTATGCTCATTCCCATTTCGATTAGTGGGGTTAACAAGCCGCTGCAGCTCGGGCTAATGAGACTGTACCACGGAGAGGGGTCATCAGAGGTGGGGTAGGGGGGTTAAGGATGGATGACTCAGTCTCCTTCCTACTGAGGAGTTAAATGAGACGGAGGGGGAATCCTAAACATGTGCCGCTATAACCTAAACAAACAGGAAGTGACAAAATAACAGACAAATTGTCCAGATCCACACAGTTACCTGCTCTCTGGTGTGTCAAAGCGTCTTCCTCCGGGGATGGGCTTATACTTTTACCTTAACTCTTTACTTCCGAGCACATCTCCCATACGCACACAGACATGCACGCAAACATCCTCCTCACTAACATGGGGGCCCTGTGCGGCCAATCCCGCTGGGGACAGATGGGCAGACAGAGAGGGGGGCCTCATTAAGGCAGGATGTACCAGGATGCAGTAAAACCTCTACTTTCCTTTCCTCTCGTCCCCCTTTTTTTCTCTCTCTCTCTCCGCTGTGCTTGTTCACAGCACACGGAGCTATTAGAGATCACTAACAGATGGAAAGGAGATAGAGTCGGATCATTTAGCGACAAAGAAGAGACATTCTTGTGTGTGTGTTTTTGTTTTTTTGTCACAGACAGCTCCGTGTCTTGTAAAGTATAATTAATGAATCTTGAAAAGTAAGCACTGCATTTGTGAGTGTAAAAACACCATGAGGTAACCGAGCTGTCCCACATAGCAACACATGGTAGCTATTTGAAAAATGTAAACATTAACACCCAGAAATCTTTTAATATGACATCACTTGACTGCACATAGAAGTCTTGTGATTCCTAACACACACATACACTGTCTGTTGTGTTTCTTACCTTGATGATTATATGTTGATGCTGACTTTCTGAACCTTTTTTTTTGTTTGTTTGTTTGTTTTTTAAATAAGATTTAAAGGTACATTGTGTAGGAATTACTCCCATCTAGCGTTGCGGTTGTATATCGCAAACAACTCAATCGTATTTTTCATGCTGCATTCACCTGAAATTGGGCAGACGGCAGATGGACGACAGCCGCTGCACGTAACGGCATAAACAAGCCTCTATGTAAACAAGTGGTCCGTCAGCACGAGGCAAAACAATACACGTGACAATATGTTGTCATGGCGATGCCGTATTGTTTACCTGACCCACGTTTTACCGGCTTTCTCTCGACTTCTGTGACTAAAATGACATCTGGTTTGTTACCGACGGCCGTCTGCCCGACTGCAGGTGAATGCTGCATCAGTGTAACGCTCCATTCCTCCTCACTGCGTTACCGCGGTGACTTTTCACAGACGCCACCTCGACCTGAGCCGACAGCTCCGGTGTCTCCGCTGAGTTTCTGTGGTTTCCTACCGTCATGCTGCCACTGAACGTAAAAACATGGCAACACGACATGGCAGCCAGCACCGAGCTTATGTAGATATGAATGATATGAACGGCTAATTCAGAGCTGAAATGAACACTTAAGTTTGTTGATGGGGGTGATCACTGATTAATGAAAAACATACTTTTGAACCAAATAATCGATTTTTGTGAATAGATAACAGGAGAAGTTACACAATGTCTCTTTAAGATGACCTCACTACTGAGATTATTAGATATTTGCGCTTAGGTTCAATAGGGATGCATTTGTTGGGAATACTTGCAGTACCACAAGACAGTGAAGAGTAGTTCTGTGTTGTGGGATCCTGGTTTATCTGAATGACAGTTAGTTCACTACCTGGTGTAAAGTGTTTGAAGTGAAGCCACTTTTAAATGTTTTTTTTTCTTTACACTGTGCAGAGAAAAGTGATTGAATTAACAATATTTTTTTTAATCAGTGCAATTTTAATGGCAATAGCATACTGTAACACTGTCACTAATCAGTGCATATATGAAGGTCTGGACAGTATGAACCAGTGTAATGGAGCCTCGTGGACTGGCCCCAGGGCGCCTGTTTCATGTGTAAATGCTCTGTGAGGGTCAACACTCTAACAGTCCAATCTGAGAGTGTGGCACGGCTCTCCCGCAGAGGTTAAGTGTCTCAGTCAAGAGGTCAGGTCATCATCATTTAACAAATATATCTGACTGCACCCCATCCTATTCAGGTCAAGTGTTGGCATGGAGATGGGCTGTGATGGCTGGCCAAGTGAGCAGACAAATGAGGAAATGATGAGAAGCGGGGGGGGGCCTTGTCTTGTCTTGGATCTAGCAGCATCAGTCCTCCCCTCCCCTGCTGTGTTCTGTCTGTGTGCTGTTGTCCTAATCAGGCCAGTCAGCGCTGACACACAGCATACTGTACTACAGCCCTGCATGGCCTACAGTCCACCAGCATCCCTGCTCCTGTCAGTCTAGAGAGGGAGCGCAGGAGGGGAATCTCACTTCAAAGTCTGAGACATTTGAGGACAGATATTAAAGGAGAATTCCGGTCATTTTTGACCCCTAAATCGTTGTCCTGATGGTCACCTAGTGTTATGGGGAGCATAAAACGCAACTAAAATTAATGTAGGCAAACCGGAGTTACACCATGGCTAAATTTGTTTTGGTTGAAAGAATTGCCCCCATAGGTTAGCGTTGTTGCTATATCCCTAGCGCCATCTAGCCATGGTGTAACTCCGGTTTGCCTGTGTGGCAAGGTGAAGAGGGCCCGGGCGGGCGTCGAACCCCAGACTCCCAGGTAAGAGTCATGCATGCTAACCACTTGGCCAAAGGGACATCCCCTTGGCCAAGTAGCCAGGGTGCATGATCAATTGGAGGCATGATGACAGGACCCTCAACTGTCACACCTGCATCAATTTTAGTCGCGTTTTTTGCTCCCCCCAACACTGAATGATCATCTGGAAAACGATTTAGGGGTCAAAAATGACCAGAATTCTCCTTTAAGATATAGGTATTTCTTATGTTCCTCTACTCTGTATTTCCTCTTCTGCACCCTGTCATCACTCCATCACTGTCCCTCTGCCCCACGCCCACTAGGATGTACAGACTCTGTATGAGACAGACGTTCCCTTTAGGTAAATTTGCAGACACAAAGCTTTCTAGCCTGTTGCTCCGAGCAATGGAATGAACATTGATCTCTGCAGAGAAAAAGAGGGAGATGAGTCGAGGAGAGAGGAGAGCGAACCTCCATATCATGTGGGAGGGAGGGGGTCCTCCTTAATTTCATCAAGCAGCACCTCGAGGGGAAATGAGGAGGGGTTAGCCGGGGCAGAAACAGTGGACATCAGGATAATGATCATAATTCAATTAAAAGGTTACTCACCTACTCAGTCACTCAAGGGGGGAGAAGAACACTGCTGCTGGAGCTGCATCTCCAGTTACCCAGGCCTATCACAGCGCAGCCTAATTGAGGTCTGTGTCTTTCACTCAGTGTGTGTGTGCGCGTGCATGTGTGTATGTGTGTGTAATGACAACGAGGGGACCCTCAAACGCCTCCGAGGGGCTCCTCTCCTAATTGGTTAATTAATCCTCATAGAGCTCGTCTGCAGGGCCAGGGGCGCTCGGCGCAGAGCGAGAGGGAGAGAGAGGTATAAGGACAGAAGGCTGGAGGGATGTGGGTGAGTGTGTGCGTGTGTGTGTGTGTGTGTGTGTGTGACGGGAGGGACAAGTTTGACAATGACATCAGCAGCCACAGAGCGGATATTATCCCTTAAAGCGCCACATGTTTCTCACTAAGTCTTAAACAATCTGTTACTTTTATGAGATCTCTGTTTGATTCCACATTTTGTCAGAATACATTTTTCTAAGTTTTGATCATGGTGATATAAACTTTTTTTTTTTTTGCTCTTGAACTCTTCTCCCCTCTTTCTTTCCCTGTTTACACCCCTCTGTCTCTGTTTCTCTCTCTGTTCCTCGTCTGTTTTGCAGAGAAGGGTTACAGTGGGCTGCAGGGAAGGGCAGCCATGTATAGTACTTGTCTGGATGATACTCACTGAAAGAGACAAGTATGTAATTTGCCCTTAGATGCAACACAACACATAATCCGCTCTTGCATAATATGTTGGTTGCATGGGGTAAAAGTAGCATTGTCAAATATATGTGTTACAGCTCCACTCAAGTAGGAGTGAAACGTTGGCCAGCTGGCAAAGTAGCCATGTCATTTTACTTGTAAAAGTGCATTTTTGCACAAGAGAAAGTTCACTGAGATAGGAGAGTGTTTTTGTAACAATGAGCACTTTTTTTTTTTTTAACACGGCTGGATGAAGTGTGATTAATCCAATCATCGTGGATCCACCTAGTGCTCTAAAATAACATGTGGTTAATGTTTGTGTTTGCTGTTCAAACCATATAAAATTCTTTCATATTCAGCTGAAGCAAACAAATGCACACCTGTACACACAAACATGCTCAGGCACACATACACACACACACTGGGGAGGAAACCAGCACAAATGCTGATACACAGAGGGAAATGCAACCAACACACAATCTCTGAGACAGGCACACACACACACACACACATACGTACATATCTGTGCACACCGGGGAATGTGGTCGGTAAGCAGAGTGGTGTATGTGAAGGGGTTGGATGAATAAATGTAAAAGGGTTTGATGACTGAGGGAGCCTGCACACACACTCTCTAATCCCATTCACACGGCTGCTAAAACAAACAAGATGTAATGAGACAGTTGCTCTACACAAAGCAGTGGATATACAGTACATTTCAGGTGACAGTACATCATCAGGTACTACATTTTTTCATGCACTGATCAATTTTGAGATTTTGGCCTATTTTTCTTCCTTGGCATGTATTCTTTCAGAAAAGTAAAAAGAAACATCCACATTATTATTTTACTTCATTTTGTCTCTTTCGTCAGTAGATTTCTCCTAAATTCACACAGCTACTGTGTGAATTTTACAGTACAAGTCTTTAAAAGCTATTTTCTCAAAATTAGTTTTTCCTCTGAACCTGGAATCTCCACTTCAGCAGCACTTAGAGACACCAAACCTTCCAGTTTTATTCCTGTCTATATTCTGAAGGTTTTTACAGAGGGGATTGTTGATATATCATTCAAAGCCTGATTTATACATTTTATTCCTAAAAACATGGCAAAATTTGTAAAATATATTTTTTTAGGGCTAGTGACAGTATTTTCTCATTACAAAGTGATAAAAAGGGATATCCAAAATCCCCTTTGTAAAAACTTCTGACTCTCATATGTCAACAAAATAAAACAAGAATTTTGAAAGGGGTTTTATCCATTTTTCAGATTTCAGTTCTGGAAATGTATGCAAATTAGTGCATATTTCATCAAATATTGCCTCATTTTACATATTTAAACATAAAATTTGACAAAACTTGTAATACAAAAAATATTTGTCTTAATGTAAGTGATAAACTTAGGAAGTTTCATGGTGATATCTGTTATTTAAAATTTTTTACCCTATTCACCTGTAGTGTCTCCCCTCAAGAAGAGGAGCAGACACTGTTATTCATTTTGGCTGCGACCACGGAGGATTAAGGAGCTGTTTAAACTTTTACAATGGGGAAACTAAACATTTTAGTCATTTGGCGAAATAAAAAAAGTTTTATTTGGTCATTTGGTCTGCATGGCCAATGTCCCACTTGGGATCAGTTGCGCTGAGACTGAAAAAAAAGTGCGAAAGAAGTGAGTCTGTCCTGGCCCATTGTTTGCTTTGTCTAAGCCGTGTTTGTAAGCCGTGAGCACTGAATGGTCTCTCACAACAAGGTGGTTGAAAGACTGCACTCAAGCTAGGGAACATGTCTGGGTCAGGCAGTTTGTACACACAGCACATGTCAGGAATTACCCTCTTCCCTGTTCTGTGCAAAAACAGAAAGACTCAACTTTTAGTCAACCAGCTATTTTTGTTTGCACCTGAGACCAGACAGGTTCTCCATATTGTTGCATTCACACATTTATTCAGTTTGCATGTAGAGTGTCTGTCATCAGTCTGCAGTGATTTCTGTGTTTCCAACTCCTCCAACCTTGAATTTATTGGCACAGTCCACTCACTCTTTCTGTAGACAGTTATTCTACAGCTCTACTGTAGAGGATGATATAACATTACCATCATGTAGACCCTGAAAAAACCTGGAAAGTTCAAACTGCAGCAAGTCCGTCCGACAGCAGATGCTGGAATTCCCACCAGGCACCTCAAGATAGCACTGATTTGAACCTTCAGTGAGTTCAGCCAGGGTGTTCATTATTTCACAAGAGAAACACTAAAACAGGCAATATACACATTTAGTGAAGTTTCAAGTCACAAAAAAAGTCCTGTTGCTTCTGGTATAGCCCCGAAAGTGCGGCACAGAACCAAATTTAGCTTGCGGTTGTAGCAGGGATCAGAGACACAGAGCAGCTCCATCCTCCCCACTCATCACAAGCTCCAGCCACACATACTCTGCCATTCAACCCAGTGGATTCAAGCACATCTTTAACTACACTTGGAATGAGTTTAAAAGCACTGAAGCTAAGGACTCAGTCTTTCAACATGCTGTCGTCTGTGACACAATGTACACAGCAAGTTTGATTTACGTTACGCCCTCATCAGCCATAACGGCATATATTTTTGACATCTTACTGCATGATGGCTGTTACTTCAAGTGCACAACATGGCCATTTTATTTTGGGAGCAAGGAGGCAGATAGGTAGAAGGGGGAGCTTTATAACATAAGAAAAGACAAAAACAATAATACATAATAAGTATAAAGTAAGCGAGAGCGAGAGAGACAGGCTTGGTTGACAATTTACGGATAATTACTGGTGTAGTAGCTTCCTAGCTTGGGTTGCTATCTAGTCACATTGGTGAACCATTTTAAAGCCCCAGTATGTAACTTATTGGGCTTTTTATTAGCAAAAATCAAATATTGTTTTCATGAATACGTATTCACGTAAGTCGAATTACACCCACTGTTAAGACCAGGTAAATGGACTCGGAGGCAGGGGCAGAGGCAGAGGCAGAGGCAGCAGATCAATGCAAGAATTTATTATTCTTCTGCAGGAAACTGGCTCAAGAACTCTGGTCTGTGTGCAGAACTGAGCTGGCGATCCTTACCTTCCTAACCTTTCTTTATCATCCAGCACCGACTGACTGAGAAGCACTGGTTAAGTAGGAGGCTGGTGGCTGATGGATGGCAGCTGTGGAGCAGAGGCCCAACCTCCAGCACAGGAGCTCCTATTCTGAAATAAAGCACTAAGAGAGACTAGGGGGCAGTGGGCGGGACACCCGCATACAAATGAAAGCTTTCTTGTACCTTAGAATGAGTTTTTACAAGTTACAAATACATAAGTGGGTGACCCGAGGCTGCCATGTTGCATCGCCATTTTTTGGCAGCGTGACCGTAGGTAACCACAGAAACTCGCCGGAGCTGTCGGCTCGGGGAGAAAGTTTTCCAGGTAGCGCCTTTTAAAACTGTCACCACTGTGTAGTGTGAGGAAGGACGGAGGCACTGATGTTGCATTCAGGTGCAGTCAGGCAGACGGCCGTCGACAAACCAACCGGATGTCATTTTACTCGACGAGAGAAAGACGGTAAAACGTGGGTCAGATAAACAATGCAACATCACCATGACAACATATTGTCATGCCTGTATTGTTTTGCCTCGTGCTGGCGGACCACTTGTTTACATAGACGCTTGTTTATCCTGTTACATGTAGTGTCTGTTGTCTGTCTGACGTCTGCCCGATTTCACGTGAATGCAACATCAGGAATACGTTCCGATATGCAACCGCACCGCCAAATGGGGGTAATTCCTTTAAATCATCAACATAATTTCATATGTTGTTTAAAGCAGAAGTAGGCTAAGCGATCCGGTCATTTTGGCTAACTTCTGGTCAGCCGATGGAGTTAGCAGTCCCCACCTTCCTCATGGATCTATTGGTCCTCGTCCCTACGTCACCACATTCACGCACATCCCTTGGCTGCACACACAGCCCTTCATGCCGTTCTCTCTCCTCATTCGATAAAGGTTGTAGGATACAAGGAAGTATACAAGAAGTTTTCTCCTTGGCTTACAGCAGAGCAGAGTGACTGACAGACCCGTGTTTCAGACCAAACACTCTATGTAAGTGATTGCCGTCGGAAGATATAACTATTTAAAGCAGAAGTAAGCGGAATATTTGTGTTAATATAAGTCTTAAATAGTTATAGCTATATTACCAAAAGTATTCGCTCACCTGCCTTTACTCATTCTATGAACTGAAGTGCCATCCCATTCCTAACTCATAGAATTCAATATGATGTCGGTCCACCTTTTGCAGCTATTACAGCTTCAACTCTTCTGGGAAGACTGTCCACAAGGTTGAGGAGAGTGTTTATAGGAATTTTTGACCATTCTTACAAAAGCACATTGGTGAGGTCACACACTGATGTTGGTCGAGAAGGCCTGGCTCTCAGTCTCCGCTCTAATTCATCCCAAAGGTGTTCTATCGGGTTCAGGTCAGGACTCTGTGCAGGCCAGTCAAGTTCATCCACACCAGACTCTGTCATCCACGTCTTTATGGACCTTGCTTTGTGCACTGGTGCACAGTCATGTTGGAAGAGGAAGGGGCCCGCTCCAAACTGTTCCCACAAGGTTGGGAGCATGGAATTGTCCAAAATGTTTTGGTATCCTGAAGCATTCAAAGTTCCTTTCACTGGAACTAAGGGGCCAAGCCCAGCTCCTGAAAAACAACCCCATACCATAATTCCTCCTCCACCAAATTTCACAGTCGGCCAAGTGATTAGGACACCTGATTCTGATCATTTGAATGGGTGAGCGAATACTTTTGGTAATATAGTGTATCTTCCAACGGCAATCACTTATATAGAGTGTTTGGTCTGAAACACGGGTCTGTCAGTCACTCTGCTCT
Organism: Trachurus japonicus; assembly: GCF_045865225.1. NCBI lineage: Eukaryota > Metazoa > Chordata > Actinopteri > Carangiformes > Carangidae > Trachurus > Trachurus japonicus. The sequence continues at coordinate 35,292,755 of NC_140911.1, forward strand.
GCTGTAAGCCGAGGAGAAAACTTTCCTTGTATCCTACAACCTTTATCCAATGAGGAGAGAGAATGGCATAAAGGGTCCTCTCTGTGTGTGCAGCCAAGGGATGCGCATGAATGTGGTGACGTAGGGACGAGGGCGGGGACTGCTAACTCCATCAGCTGACAAGATGTTAGCCAAAACGACCGGATCGCTTACTTCTGCTTTAAGACTTATATTAACACAAACATTCCGCTTACTTCTGCTTTAATGCAAATACTCAATGATTTAGTAACGGTAAATTTTATTATATAGGACATATTAAAACATAAGTTAAGTGTTTGACACACAAAAAAGCATTGCAAATAAAAGATAGAGAAACAAAAGCAACTGTCAAGAGAGTTTGTTGACCTGACTCTCTGGGGGGGGGGGCTGGTCCACAGCCTTGGACAAAAGAGCTAAGATGCGTTCTCCCCAACCCCTTGTTTTCAGACTAGTATGTGGTACAGTATCAGCCCTTGTTCAGAGGACCAGAGGCTGGCTCATGTAGTCTGGAGCGATGATCTTGAATTCAGTCCTAAATTTGGTCAGAAGCCGGAGTAGTGACATGAGATCCAGAGTGATGCGAGAGCGATATGCGGTGCTAGTGAGGAGTCTTGTGGCAGAGTTTTAAAGTAATTGCACAGCATCTTGACTATGGATGGAATAAAGAGGAGGGAGGACACTGAGATATTTATCCATTTGTATTAGTTAACCTTCCAACATGGTGTGAACTCCCATCTCCTTTTGGACAGCTAAAGTCAAGCTCCACTCTGAGACACATACCTTTTTTTCTTGGGGAAAATATCCAAAGCAAAACTTTTAATATTCTGGGCTGAAGCTCTGAACAAACAATTGCACAACAACACAGGTGGAAAGAGAGTTAGTAGTTTGGGCGGAGCGCAGTAGAAAACCACTGAGCATTATAAAACAGCAACATTCATATTCTAAATCATCACCCTGATCTCTCTCTCCTACCCAGGTTGGGAGTGCAGTGTGACACAATAAGCAGCCTGCAGGCCTTGGCACGCTCATCAACCATCACTCAAACCACCTAGTATGATACTGTTTTTAATTTTACGCTCAGATATAAAGTCTGTGTACGGGGCTCCAGTTACATGGAAAATGTTACTTTGGCTGCACACTTGGTTTATTTACTCGACTTGGAGTCAGGATAATTGACTTCAAAAAGACTCCATTACTCAACTATCTGAGAGAATGTTCCTTCATTTATTTAAGAAAATACATTATAAGCATGAATCAGAGGCTCTTTAAAAAAAAAAAAAAATTCATTGCAACTTATTTACAGCACTGTGGTAACTTTAGACTTTTTTCCTGCAGTGACGCTCATACTATCCACTGTAAACCTGTATTTCTCCATTCTGAGTTTAATAGACACAACAAGGTGAAAGAAACACTAGCCGCTGCAGTAGGCTATTACAAAATGTACTTTTACTTTTAACCACTTTATAACCACTTTCTGAACAGTGCTGTGACAATATAATTATTCCACCTCCCGTGATCCCTTTTTTTTATTCAACTTTTATTGAGTTTAAATGTTTTACAAGACCAAACTAAAAACCAGTAAAACAAAAAAGGCAAAATTAAGATACACAACCTTATGACATTAAAACATAAAAGTAAAAACAATAAAATAAAGTACATAAGAAGTCCAAGACAGGTAAAATTAGTCCAAGCTCAATATGTTAAACAGTCTTAACAGGAGACAACCACCACACTGTTACATGTCTATTCATTGTCCCATGTGAAATTCACTGTCTACAGGTAATCTTCCAGTAAACAGATCCCTATAATGAACCCTGTCCACCTCCACCTTCATTTCAATGCCAGCCCCCCAAGAACAGCCCATAATGATCAGTGTATGCAGATACATTTTAGCTACCCTGTAAAGAATATAGTCTTAAAAACATTACCCATTTCTCATTATATTTATCAATATCATTTGTTATACTATAGGATATCCTTTCAAAAGCAGCTACGTTGCCTAACTCTGTAAGCCAGTCTTGAAATACCGGGCCCTCTGCATCTTTCCACTTTCTCATTATCATCTGTTTACCAATCATGATTCATGTCTGAATCCAGTTGGTTAAGTGTTTTACAATATGGGCCATGGGTTTAGGGTTACCTAATATGTAAAGGCTGGGGCAGAACTCAAAATCCACTCTTATGACCTCTGTGATAATCTCATGAACCCTTTTCCAAAATGTCTGAATCTTTGGGCATGACCATAGAGCGTGTTAGGGTACCCAACTCACCTACACGCCTCCAACAGTCCGGTGTTTCTTTCATCCCTAGCCTGAATAACCTATTTGGGAACCAGTAGAATCGGTGAAGGATTTTAAATTGAATTAACCTTATTTTGATATCCCTGGAGACTTCCCATCCCTTGATCCCTTTTTATCTTTCAGGCTGAAAAGCGTTTCCCCCTTTTTCATTTCAAAATCTAAGCAAACAGCTCCGCTCTGTTGTAGCTGCAGATCCAAAGAGTTCAGTAATGATGAGCCACGGTGGTGTACCAGAAAACATGGCCCAAGTCGAATCTAGTGCTTTTCTTGGATGTGTCCACCCCGAGGCAAGGACGAGCGCAACACCGAGCAGACAGCATGTGACATGACAGAGCTCCAAACAAACCCAAATGGACACACACTGACTGCCCAGGCAAATTGTTTTTGTTGTGTGTGTGTGTGTGTGTGTGTGTGTGTGTGTGTGTGGAGATGCGGTCACAGTGGTAGTGATCAAGCAGTAAATGATACATAAGTACGTACATGCACATATGTTGTATGTACACATGTAGAGTATAAACAGAGAGATGAAGCAGTGCAGCGAAAAGTCTCATTCCTTGTGTGTGAACCCTGTCCCCTGACAGTCCTTCTCCCCCAGGCCCAGACTAGTTCAGGTCAGGGATGTTAAAGTAAAACACATGTAGAGTAAATAGATACAAGTAAATGAAAGCAAACAGAACAACCAACTGTCATGTTCCTTCTTTTGGAAGACGCTTGAGCATCAAATTTTCCATACAATTTTCCATCTGAAGACACTGGAGCCAAAAAATGTGGAACATCTTGTCAAATGTTCCAGTTTTTTTGTGCACATCTGTGTGTGTTTGTAAGCATGCATCCATGTGTGTGTGTGTGTGTGTGTGTGTGTGCGCTTGTGTGTCATCTTGTCTCCTCAGACATCAGAGAACAAGGCGAGGAGTGTCAGAAATCATTTGGCCACAATGGAGCCACACAGCACGCTGCCATTCACTTTGAATCAGCCGCGCACTGAGAGATCCAGCTCAGCCCGGGGGGGGCAAGGCCACTGCCACTACAACACACACATGCACACACACACACACACACACACACACATACAGACACTCGCACACACCTACCTCCATCACCCCACCTCATTCTGCCTCACAGACGCACCAAACACAAGGTCCCTAACACGCCTCATCACCCAGCCCCCGGCCCCCCCTCCTGACCTGCCTGGACACACACATGCACACAAGAAAAGCACATAAACACAGACACCTATATTTTCTCTACACAAAGACACACACTGACGTACAAGGATGTCATGAAACGCACACATTTAATACACATGCACATGCACCAGACAAGCGCTGTCTCTCCCATTTATTGTCCTTCCACCCTCCACCTTCTCTGAGATTTCTTTCCTCCTTCCCCACTGACTCTCTTCGTCTCTCCCCCCTTCCTTCCTTCCTCTTTCTTCTCATCCCCCCCCCCACCTCCCCTCTCTCCTCCCTTTCGGAGATTTCAGAGAAAATAGCTGAGGGCCAGATTAGAGGTTGGCTGCCTCTTTGCGTTACCAGCAAAGATAAATATTCCCAGGATGACTCCAATTGCCTGGAGGATGTTTATGTGTGTACATGCATGCCCCCCCCCCCCCTCCTCCATCCCCCTCACCCCTCCCTACACACACACACACTGACACACACGCACTCACACACATGTGCAAGTTCAAACACACACACACTGCTGTATTTCCGCTCTGTTTCTGTGTGACAGTAGAGTGAGCGAGGGAGATCACGAATATTCATCCTCCTCTCCTCCACCTTACCAGTCTTACCTGTTGCATCACTGAGGTGGCCTCATCATTGTGAGTGTATGTGTATGTGTGTGTGCGTGTGCCAGCCAGGTGGTGAATGCAAACAGATGTCACTGTCACAGACTGTACACTCAGTATTGATGATTGCCTGATTACTTGCTGCCAGACTAGTTATGCATGATAGAGAGCCAAAGCGGAAGCAGGAAGTAACGTTGCCATGGGACCTCAATTCGGAAAGAATCTCCATGTAAGTGAACGGGAGTCAAAATTTTATTTCGTGATCCGATTGAATCGTGCCATGAGAAAAAATTATGACCTTAACCTGTTTAAAACATCACGTTTTTTTTTTATTTATTTTTTTTTATTTCAGGGACAGTGCACATTGATTGACATTACTGTAAATGCGCCAAGTGGCTAATTTTCAACTGCAGTCCCTGGGCATGATGTTAATTGCCAGCCAGTAAAAACAGTAGTGTATGTAGAACACATAGGCCTTTTTCTAAAATGGTGAGGTATATACATGTATAAAACAGGTAGTAAATGGGCAGGGAGGGAAAGAAAACTAGGAAAGGAAGAGAAAGAAGAAAAAAAAGTTAGAGAAGTAGGCCTACAAGCGTATACAGACAATAGACAAACTTGCTGCAAGAGATATAACCAAGCATATGACAACATACAATAAGGCAGTCATTAGGGCGTGCAGGTAAGTGAGAAGCAGGACAGGTGAGCAGGCCAAAGCACATAACATATACATAGCACATAGCACATAGTATCACATAACACAAGCACACAGGGACAGTGGGCCAAAGACATGTGGTGTGTGATGTCACCTACGCCACCTGTAGTCTTTCTGGTTACGTTTCATGCCGAGAAATCAGCAGTTTATCGTAAAACGGCAACAGACTACAGATCTGGTGTCCCACAAAAAATACATCACCAACTGACACGGGAAAGGGCGGCATGTGGTGTGTGACGTCACTTACACCACCTGTAGTCTTTCTGGTTACAGATTACAACAAACTGCTGATATCTTGGCATGAAACGCAATGTTATAAACAGGTAGAGGTCATATTTTTTTCTCATAGCACAATTCAATTGGATCGGAAATAAAACTCCTGTTCACTTACATGGAGACTTTTTCCAAACTGAGGACCCATGGTGACATTACTTCCTGCTTCCACTTCGGCATTCTATAGAGATAAGATAAGGTTTGTGAGTTTTGCATCAATTTTATTTTTTCAATTAAATTTGTAGTTTATGTAGGTTTTAAAATGAGTGCATAAAATATGTAAAATATTTCAATAAAATTAAAATATTGATATTTCTCATCATCACAATTATATTTTACATTCTATATTCAATATATAGTATGAGACAACATCTTAAAGAAATGTTTAAAATTATATTTATAATGCTGAAAATGACAAAACTAAAATCTTTCCAAAGCTTGCAATACAGTTATATTTGAAAAACAGATGAGGGATTTAACTTTTTCTATTAAAAAAAAAAAAGGCCTGTTTAGATCACTGTCAGTGAAATGTGACTATTTGCGGTGGTCATCATTGGACTTCCTGACTGAGAGTGAGAGCACTGGGACCACAAACACAAATGTGTCTCCTGATAAGAAACATGTTTATTTCTTCCTTTACCGATGTCAAAACATAATTAAACAAAATTAACAATTAGACAGGTTTAAATGTTTTTGTTGAAATGTTATGTAACCGCACAAGTCAAGAAAAGTTATGTAGTTGGTGAAGTGACTCAATAATATCACTTACACAACCACAAAGTTCCTTAATATTATCCACTGTCAGCTACTGGTCACACCAGACTAAACCAGGCTTAGTTATAGGCTATAGTTTATAATGCCTCGCCCTGGATGTAATGAGTTGGGGGGGGGGTATTTGTTTTTGGTTGTTTGTTTTTTGCTGTCAGTTGAGGCAGGTGAGTTAAATGTAATCAAATAGCCATTTAAAGAGACCCCGAGGAGTTTGCTTGTGGTTATAAAAGAGTCTCATATTAATGTGGATGAATCTACATTACCCACACTTGTTAATGGCTCCATTTTCGATTATAAATACATTGTTTTGTCTTTATTTTGATATTATTATTTAGTGGTCGACTCGCCCAGCATTTCCTAGTCTCGGTTTCCCAGACACTGTCTGGCGGGTCATGGGAATAACGCTGCTGGATCGCCGTTTATGGTCAGAACTACGACTTTCGTTTCTGATTAATAAAAACATTCTTGGCAAATATTATTGCTTTCGTCCGTCTTGCGTCTAGTGTGAAAACACTTTTAAAGTAAATATCCAACTGTTACATTCTCCCCTTCCGAATTTCACCAAAATCACACAGGGCTACAAAGGCGCTTTAAAATGAAGGATGTACAAGAACACTAAAACATTTTCTTCGCTCTCTGGACCAGTAAACCAAAAGAGGTCAGATAAAAAACTATCCGTTAACACAGATCAAAAGCAGGTAGAAGGTTGATCAGACCTCCAACCCCTCAGGAATTTAAAGGTGCAGTCTACACCTCTTTACACACGGTCTCTTAGCAGCTCATATGTATTACAGTGTCTTAATCAAATTACACATCCAATATACAAAGTCAAGCACCCTTTAACTCCTATTCATGCTACAGACAACGCCTTCTGCGGCGATAACCTACGCCACGTTATAGGTCTCTGGACCATGTTCTCAATGAGTCTATTAACTGACCTTACTACCCTCCCAGCTCTAGTAACCACCCTTCCTGGGACTGTAACTTGGTCAGTGTCATATCTGGTCAGGTCAGGCTGTGTATCAGTGTGTCGATGGTCATGACTCAGAGACTGATGTATGTCAGGGTCAGCAGTCAGTGCAGATTGAGTCTCTTCAGAGTCAGCAGGGGAAACTGCTGGGGTTGGGGCTGTGCTGACCCGTGGATCAGGTGAGTCTGAGGCTGCGCTGACCTGTGGATCAGGTGAGTCTGAGGCGGTGCTGACCTGTGGATCAGGTGAGTCTGAGGCAGTGCTGACCTGTGGATCAGGTAGGTCCGCCTTGTCAATACCATCCCATAGAGCATCAGTGCTGTCCGAGACTAGTGACGCGAGCTCATCCGCCACAGAATCAACATCATCCCCTTGATCCAGTTCAGACTGCACCCACAAGGACGTTCGTGCCTGAGAGGACTCTCTCTCCAAGCTGTTGAGCTCATCTGCCTCACCATCGCCACTGAAACCCTCAGCACCAGAGAAGGTGTCCAGAGACTGACTCTCCAGTGTATCTTGAACAGGGAGAAAAGTCACATCCAACAGTAGATTTCTGTGCACAACTTTGCAGTGGCCTGAAACATCACTGATCTTGTATATATGGGTCTTGGGATTCGTCTCAACCACTGTGTACATGACAGGTTCCCATTTATCTGCCAGCTTTTTCTTGCCACGCTCTCCCTTATTGGCGAGCAGCACCCGATCTCCAATGTGGAGAGCAACTCCTTTCACTTTCCTGTTATACTGATGAGCTTGATGTTCTTGCTCTTTGGTTGCGTGCTGCTGAGCGATTTTGGCAGCCTCAGTGAGATATGACAGAAGAGTCTTAGAGTAGCTGCTGAAATCTGTCACCAAGGGATCATGTAGCACAGATTTGAACACAATGTCAACTGGGAGCCTCGGGACACGTCCAAACATAAGGTGGAAAGGAGCATAACCAGTAGTCTCGTGCACAGTTGCATTGTAGGCAAAGGTTAACGTGTGGATCTGCTGTGGTCAGTTGTTCTTGGCACCAAGATGGAGGGCTCGCAACATGTTGCTGAGGGTTCTGTTAAACCGCTCCATACCACCATTGCCCATTGGGTGATAAGCAGTGGTATGTGACTTGGCAACGCCAGACAATTGCAGCAGCTTGGACACCAGCTCACTTTCAAAGCTGGGGCCCTGGTCCGAGTGAATACATTCAGGGAGCCCGTAGACACAGAAAACCCGGTCCCACAGCTGTTTAGCAATCTGCTTGGCAGTCTGGTTACGACAGGGAAAAGCGTGGGCCATCTTCGTGAAGTGGTCAGTCACCACTAACACGTCCACAGAATTTTTGTTCTTGTCCTCAGCCGTCCAAAAGTCGATGCAGACGAGCTCCATGGGGCAGGTGGTTTTTATACTCTCCAATGGGGCTCTGGCTTTGGGCTCAGGAGTCTTGGCAAGCACATACCTCTCGCAACACCGCACATAATTCTTCACATCCCTCTCCATATTCGGCCAGAAGAACCGTTGCCTCGCTAAGTGAAGAGTTCTGGCTTGCCCTTGGCGACCCGCCAAGTCGTGAACTCCCTCCAATGCTCTCTTACACAAGCCTGCTGGCAACACCAACTGTAGCCTCTTTATCTTGCTCACAGGGTCTCTTGTTTCCCTGTACATAATGCCACCTTGAACCTTGAGCTTGTCCCAGTGCTTCAGCAGAGCCAGTGATTTTGCTCCCATACCATGCCTCTCTCGTTGGGACGGACGTCTTTTCCGAACTACAAAGGGCAAAACACTGGAGATGGTTGGATCTTGAAGCTGATGGTCCTCGAGCTCCTGTAAGGTAAGTGATGGCAAGGTGTCTTGACCAGCAGGTTGCAGCTGTTGGACATGATGAACAAGACTTGAGGCTCTTGTCTCTAAGTGACTCTCCCAGTCATTATGACACAGTAAAGCAGCCTTGATTTCAGATGAGCTGCAGGAACCCGGTGTTACCAAGGTGGGTTCATGTTGCTGGATTACTTGAAGGTGTTGGATGCCAGCTCTGAAAACATCTTGCACCGTGTCAGCCTCTGCACCATCTGCTTCATGCACCAATCTGTCATAAGGCTCTTGGATGAGACGTCCACTAATGGAAGAGGTGAATGGGTCACGACTGAGAGCATCGGCTACAATATTTCTCGGACCGGGGATGTATTTCAAGTCAAAGTTGTAAGACGATAACTTAGCCACCCACCTCTGTTCATAAGCATCCAGCTTCGGCTTGGTCAAGATGTGGGTGAGCGGGTTGTTATCTGTCCACACTGTGAAGTCATGTCCTTTCAACCACTGACTGAATTTCTCTGTGATGCTCCACTTCATAGCCATGAACTAGAGGCGATGGAGAGATGCATCCACAGACAGAATGAAAGGTCTTGAAAAATTGACGAGTTCCTCTTTAAGCTCATAAAAAGCCTCCTCACAAGCAGGGCTCCAATCATCAGCTGTCAGCTTCCTGAACAGGCCAGCACCCCCACCAGCCTTGCCAAACCACCCTCTCCTCTTCTGGCCCGCCGTCAGAGCAAATAGGGGTTTAGCGTTGGCTGAGCACCTTGGGATGAAACTTTGATAAAATAAATGCCCAGGAAGGATTTAACCCTCCTCACTGAGGGAGTGCACCCATCCTCTTTCATCAGAGCCTCTTTTTGCATGTCTGAAATCACACTCACTTTTGCAGGGTCCACAGCCACACCGTTCTGGTCAATTACATGCCCCCTGCATCAGATGGCATTTCTTTGGACTCAACTTGAGATTGTTGTCTCTCAACTTCTGGAAGACGACCTGGAGCCTGTCAAGAGCAACGTCTTCAGTGGGGGCGAACACGAGCAGGTCGTCTAGGTAGCAAAGCAGACTTGTGAAGTTAAGCTCACCAAAGATGTTCAACATCATTCGCATAAACGAAGCTGGACTGTTGCAGAGTCCTTGGGGCATCCTGTTGTATTCGTACAAGCCAACAGGTGTTGTAAAGGCTGTGTACTTTCTGTCCTCTTCGCACATGGGGATGTTGTAAAACCCAGAGGTCAGGTCCATGGTGCTAAAGAAGGCATTGCCTCCAAGGGCTGCAAGGCAGTCTGCTTGGTGAGGAAGGGGGTGAGCATCCTTCAGTGTTCGTGCATTAAGCCACCTGAAATCCGTGCAGATCCGTAGCCCTCCATCCTTTTTCCAGGCCACGACAAGAGGAGACGCATATTCGCTGATGGATTTACGGATGATGCCCTTCTCCTCCATGTCTGTCAGTACCTGCCGCAACTGTTGATAATGGGCCGGGGGCACTCTCCTATATGGCATGCGAAATGGCGGGTCATCAGTCAGATGGATTCGGTGAACGAACCCCTTAGCTTCACCACAGTCAAGCGAGTGCCTGGAGAAGATGTCTTCGTACTGCTCAACAAGCTCAACAAGCTTTGCTTTTGACTGGATGCTTGTGTGACACGAGTCAATGTCGAGCTCATCCAGCCCCAGCTCCGAGAGTCTGGCCTTGAGGTCAGCTGTAGTGGGGGTGGACTTGGTGACCTGCTCTTTTTTCTCTGTCTCCTTTTTGCAGGAGCCCTGTTGTAAGTTGAAATCCTCCACTGCAATACATGGTGACGCCTCTGCAACCAGAGAGTTACGCTTCAGGAGGGTTGGCCTTGAAGACAGGTTAGTTATTTTCAGCGGCACCCACCGATCTCCCCACATCGGTGTGATAACCCGCCCGACCAGAACATCTCTCGGCCTGGACTTGGAAGTGCAAGGCTCCACAATAATTGTGCTGCCAGGGGACACAGGGACTTTCACTCCGACCTGTGTGTAGAATAACTCACTGAAGGCTGGCACCTCTGCTGACCCTTGAACCACGACTTGGTAACCTTCAGGAACCGCCGAACAGGTGTTAACATAGAGAAGCTCAAGATCTGTTTCACTTTCCTTGAGGGTTTCTTGTCCTCCTCCCACACTGCCCCTCTCCAAATGTGGGTGTCTTAGTTTCCCTGAGGCTGACTCTGGCTGGAGCTATTGGGGCCCACCTGCCTCTTGTTGTGTCTGTTGCAGTCTCTTTTAAAATGGCTAGGGGAGTAGCATGAAAGGCACAGCTTCTCTTTTCTGCAATGCATAAGTGTGGTGTGGCTAGTGTCCCCACAAACCCTGCAGCTCCTTCTCTGGAAAGGGCCTGGAGCAAACTGTTGTGGTGAGACTGGCGAAGATGTTGCCACCTGCACTTCCTGACGAGCCATCATTTGATCCAAGAGACTTATCAGAGCCTGCATGCCATTCCCGTCTATGGCTGCTCAGTGACTGGTGGGGCAGAACGGTGGTGAGCCGCTTGGGACACTGGCGGGCATGCACTGGTGGGCATTGAGCAGGCCGATGCTGCTGCCTGGGAGGCATGAGGAGTCACTGCTGTGGCTGAAGATGGGATGAATTGGTCAGCTGTGGGTGAGAGCTGAAAGGTGGGAGCTGATGTTGGTGTCGTCAGGTAAGTGTCTGTAGGTGAGGCTGGTGAGGTGAACTGTGGGGTGGAGAGCAGTGGTGATGCATGTGATACCTCAGTTCCCTGCAACATGGTGGTCTGGGCGTGGCTGACAGCATGTGTATGCGGGGTTCGATTTCCAGCATGAGAGCGTGTCCTGAGCTCTCGTAGGAAGCTATGAATGCGTTCTTGGACTTCGCTGGTTGTCCACTCCTCGGCTGCCTTGAAGCTGAGCCTATTAAACAGGACAGGATCAGGACAATATTTAATGAACATCATTGTGACTTCTCGGCCTGGATCCTCAACACTGCATCCCTGTCGCCGTAAGCACTCATCAGCGATGCCAATAGCATTGTTCAGCCTGATCCAATATTCTATAACCCCTTCGTATTGCAGTGGCCTAGTGTTGTAGGAGTCAGCCATCGGCATGGAGGAATATGTCAACTCACTGTAATGCTGTTTCAGGATGTCAAATATCAGTCCTGGGGTCAGAATGTGGTCAAGTGAAAGGTTGTTGCGAAGTGTAACCCTCACTATGTCTTAGCTTTGCCCATTAATTTAGACAATATTTCCTGTGACTGTTGCTCTGTTGGAGTGTTTCTCTTAACAAAATACATGTTCATCAAATCAACCCACTCGCGAACAGAACATTTATCACTGCTGTCACCCCTGAAAACTAGTGGCTCTTTAACATCAGACTGCATGACTAGTCTTACACCAGACAGGTTCAGCCCAGAATGTCCCTTCTCTGACCTAGGGCTCTCTGTTAACACAGGCTCAGTAGTATTTTTATCACTTCGCAATTGGGCAGCAATGGACTGACCGATCTGATCGGCCAGCTCTGAAATGAGAGTACTCAAATCAGCACGGGGTGTTGTCTGTGGGGACTGAAGCTCTCAAGGGGGAACCTGGATTCGAGTGGAGCTAATCCTAGGGGTCCCCAACCCGCCCACTTTGGGTGTCTGAACTCCCTCATTGAGAAACCACCCTCTCCCAAAACTTGTGGTGGAGAAAGTTTCCCCTATTGGAACTCCATTGTCTCCCATATTAGTTGCTGAATGCATGTTAACAACCCCAAACAGCAGTAGAAAAAGAGAAAAAAAAAATGTAAATCACATATCAAAACTACACAACAATATGAATCTCAGTTATATTGCTATATTACTGTTAAATGTGTCAACAACAATCAAAAAATGTCCCACTCAAATGAAATGACCAGACTTTAAATGAAGGTGTGTATGAAGAGCTTCCCTCGGCGATCGGAATGGCATCGATGCTTGATGATCTGGGTCACGGCACCAATGTAACCCATGTAGAACCCTCTCTGCCGGGTACTCTGCGATGTGTTGTGCGACAATAAACCAGGGAAACAGGCTGGAGGGCTCTGACACTCGTTTTACTCGGTCTGTCACAAAATAAACAAAAACAGGAGAGACTTGTGTTGCTTGTTTTTATCATTCATACATATCACATGTAAATAGCATCCCCACATATTAACCAGTGGACATATAATAAACGTAATTAACCATCTCCATACCTGTCACAAAATAAACAAAAACAGGAGAGACTTGAGCGGTGTACATGAGGAGGTTGTCGATACTTCTGCCGAGGAGAAAGAAAAAGAGTCACATACAAAACAAAACACCGTGAATCGGCTCTCGGCTAATGAAGCGTGTAATGTAAACATTAGCACAAGCTAACGCTAACTAGCGATATTCACAGACTGCTTCGGAGTTACTTTTTACACACACACAATGCGGTTAACGGTTGAAAACACTCCCAACAACATCCCGGCATGAACCGCACTGGCCCCGTTAAACAACAGTCTCATAAAACAACATTTTTGTACTTTTATACCCCTTTCCCACTGGTCAAAAAACTCGTTTAAACCCGCTAACAATCGGCTTTTGGTGGCAGTGGGAAAGGCGCACCGAGCCGCGTCGACGCGGCAAGCGACGCGGGTTAAAATCGCCTTTAATCGGCTCGGCTCTGATCGGCTTGCAGTGGGAACGCCAGACCCGCGTCAACCCGCTAATTTACGTGATGACGCTGACCGTTACGTGACGCCACGTCATCGCGCCGGTCGCGTCTCGTATCACGTACCAAAACAAAGCTCTGCTCCGCTCTGCTCTCATCCGAGACTGGGATCAAAAGATCAGAGAACACTGACCAAAAACGATTGAAAAAAAGAAAAGAAAAGAAAAGAAGCGACAGTCTGTTTAACTGACGTGTTGTGCCGCGGACGTCCGTCATCTGGCCGCAGCAGACTCGCTGTCCTCCGCGGTCCTGGTGCTCAGGTCAGCCAGCCAGAGAGTCTGCCTCGGCGGATGGACACTCTGCGGCGGGCGGCTGTGGCATGACACGGTGTTTCTTGCACCGCGGATGAGAGCGGGGCGACTGGTCTATGCTCTGTCTGATCCCCAAGCGGGCCAAATGCCGATTGTTAGTGGGTCGACGCGGGTTTTTTAAACGCGGGTCGACCTGCTAACAATCGGCAATTTTTTAAATTTTAGTGGGAAAACGACTTTAGTGGGAGAGAAGCTTCCACACATCCTACCTGCAGACATGTTCCAGTCAGACTCTGACCAGAACGCGCAGGCGCAGAACCTCAAAACTCCCCGTCATATCCCCTCCCCTACGTACACACACACAGAGCTCCCCAAAACAGACAGGCAGCATAGAAAAAACCTTAACAGTGTAAAAGATGAAAATAACTGAATATTTTGGTGAAATTATATTAAAGTAAATATCCAACTGTTACATTTGCTTTGCGAAACTCCTTGTGGTCCCTTTAAGGCAACAATATATTTCGCCAATATCACCATCACCAAGGCCGTTTATTGAATATTTAATTTTTCATCGTCCAACTTGCTGAAAAGTGTGAATAAATAAATACCCAAAGGAATGAAATTAGTGTTACTGTTTTATGTCTTTTAGTGTCTTCCACTAATGTGTGATCTATCTGTCAAGTAGCCAGACTTTCCTGTTACAAAATGTGATTGACGGAGACATTTCTGTGTCATTTTTACAGTATGACATGTTCACCTTTTGTTAAACTTCACAATGCCTCAGGGAAGCTGATCCGCAGTGTGGGCAGAAGAGCAGACATACACAAGGACAGCATATCGGTGACACAGGATCCCATTTTACAAAAACACATAGGCCTACAGCCACAAACAATATATACAATGACTTTGTTTTTGCACGTTGTGTCCTAACCACCATTGTGATGCATCTTCTCAAAGAGGCAAGTTGGGGCCACGTGGACAGGAGACCACGGGAACTCTGACTGATCTCCAAAGGCTTTGTGTTTTCTGCTGCACTGATGTGACCACAACATGTAGCAGGCTGTAGAAAGGCTAATATTCTCCTTTAAAATGTGACTTGACACATTTTTATGAAATATATAATGAAACCCTTTCCAGTGCAAAAGGTTGGGGAGAAAGGGAGTCCTCTTTGTTACCTTACTTTGAATGTACATTATAAAAAATGAAAAACAGATTAATTATAATCTGTGACAGGTTATAGCTCCAATATCATGTCACAGAGTTTTACTCTAACACAAATCTATGTGTTTGAGAGTACTGTTGGGATATGATCGCAGGTCAGCAAGGACAGTGTGTGGCTCTTGAAGTGGCAGACTTAAACTTACCAGCTGTAGCGAGAGAAGGAGCGCTATAGTGAGGGGAACCAAGACCTCCTTTCCTGAGGATGTAGGCTCAAAGGCTCCATGATATGATGACCGATTGACTGTGAGTGCACGTGCAAGTCTTATGTTATTAAAGGATAAGTTTTTCACATTCTGGGCCTTATTTCTAGCATAAAATACGATTATTTACTCACCCAGAAAACTTTGGTGTCATTACAAGTCGTTCAGACGAAAGTAGACAGGCGAGAGCCGCGTATATCCGTATAATGCGAGTACACGGGGCAGCGCAATGCAGCCTCTAAATAACACATTATCTGCGGCAAAACTCGTTCATTTCACCAATATTTAGTTCTGATACGCTAGTGCTATTCCCCCCACGGCGCGACGTGGCCTGTTGCTACCGCTAATGCTACGGTTCGTTTCTGCGTGTTTTCAACTTGTCAGAACAAAATGAGCAGCTGGATGAAGTTCAGCTTCCACAGGCTTCCTCTCCACAAAGCTCCGGCTAGTTGCGCTAAAAATGGAGAATGCTGAAGCGGAATGATAATTATCAGAATGAGCCAGGCAGCGGTCAGAAATGACATCATCCAGGTCAGAGGTTAGTAACAGCTAACCCCGGACTCAGAGGGGAATAGCACTAGCGTATCATAACAAAATATTGGGGAAATGAACAGGTTTCGCGGCAGATAATGTGTTATTTAGAGGCTGCATTGCGCTGCCCCGTGCACTAGCATTATATGGATATATGCGGCTCTCGGCTGGATCTAATTTCATTGGAACGACTCGTAATGACACCAAAGTTATCTGGGTGAGTAAATTATCGTATTTTATGCTAGAAATAAGGTCCAGATTGTAAAAAATGGTAATTATCCTTTAACATTATTGTTTTAACACTGTAATATCAACTCAGATTTGACCTCTCACACTTGAATGAAACATCAGAATAAACAGGTAAAGACCACGCACATGACTCTCTGGAGGGATCCAGATTAAATTCTGTAGGGAAACTGCTCTTAACGGGACAGTTAGAGGAAATGAGAATCAGATGGAGATTAGACAGTTAAGAATATGTTCCCCCCTCAGAGGTAATGTAAGGAGAAACAACGTGATGGGGGAAGAGGGGACTGTGTTGTATAGCTTACGGCAGTGGTGACCTGCGAACAGAGGAAATGGACTTATGTTGTAAGCTCAGCTTCTCTGGAGAACTAATTTACCTATTTCCCTCTGGACGTTTACCTTCGCCTGCAATAAATCAACAGACACAGGCTGATTTTTTCCTCCTTCTACATTTATCTGTTGACTTATTTTGTCTTGGCAGCGGGCCAAACTGAGTGGAAAAAAGATTTTCAAAACAAAAACATGACTGGTAACAGTCTCATTCCTTGGAGCTATGACTTAAACAAACGCATAAACCTTTGTTGTGATATATCTTTTGAATCACACTTGTCCATTGTGCTTTATTGTGTATTTTTTTCCTTTCAGCACCATTTTATATAATAAATGATTGTGACTACATATAAGTGGGAGTAAATGAAACACATCTGCATCAAGATTATATTATGTTTCAGGGAACTTTTTTCAATCTTTCAAGTTGTCTTTTTTGATCAGCTGGTGGCGTGAAGTTTCTGCTACTGTCAGGCCGCTCGGTAGACAGCTGTGCTTTAAGTGAGGCGGTTGGTGTGGAGCAAAAAAATGATGAGACATGTCAGAACAAGAATGATATTTTCAAGCTGCACATTTTTCTCCCTGCTGGAGACTTCTGTCTGTCTGTTTGGACAAAGCACTAAACACACACACACACACACACACACACAAGCGTACTCACACACATGCATACATTCAGACTTACACACATTGCCGTAATCATACACTCCAGCTCTTATTCATACCCACTCATGCGTGTACAGATAAAGACAGACACATACACACCACACAGCATTCTGCCCTACAAAGGCAAAGTGCAGTATCTGCATTTTTTCTTTTTTTTTTGACCAATCAAAAAGTGTGGCATATTCTCTTCAATCTGGTAGAATTTGATATTGGTACTGCTAAAATTTCCAGAGTTATTGGGCTTTTTATTTTGCTGTCCATCCAAAAAAGCACAGTGAAACCAAGGCAAAGAGTACTGTACTCCCTACATTCTATAAGTTACTCTATAATTCCATTGGAGTAAAACCAAGGGAAAGTTCAGTATCTGCCATAAAACGGTCAAAATTGGTCAGAAAGACAAACTACAAAATACATTTAATTCAGTCCACCTTTATCTAATCAATTATATAGACTTGGTAGTTGTTCATAATTTGATGCTTAAACCTGACAATGAAAAACACAAAAAGCTGTTTTTCTCAGTTTGGCATTTTTACATACTGCACTTTGCCTTTGTAGGCAGTATAAGTCTGTCTTGATTGTATTGTGTGAGGAATAAAAAATAAATCTGGCTTGAGTTATGTGCCACAAATCTACATATCCTGGTACAATCTTGGTAAAATGATCATCCAAGATGTAAAGGTCATGTTTGAGGTGTCTCATAAACAAACACACACCCAAAGCAGGTGGTGTCATATCAGAACTGCGTGGGGCAGATCCTGGCATCTCAGAATGCATTTCCCAACGCCCTGACAGGCCCATGGTTAAATACATATGATGAAATATGTCACCAACATCCGTCTTTCTCCATTTTAGAAGATCTACTTCCTGTGAATACAAGAAAAAATATGGCTGATGGTTTCTTATCATCTTAGGTTTGACACCCATGTCGTGTATCATAAAAGTGTATGAAAAATATTAAGTGTGCGTAGTGATTTCATCATAGATTACAGAGCGGTGTGTCAGTTTGAAGGGTTTTGACGGAGTGCCTCGATAAGAGCGACACCTCTGTTTCTCACCAAACAATCAGATAGTACACAGCAGCAGTTCTCCGAGTGTAAACGTGCTGAGATATGAGCTTTATCGCCCTCATATCACTGACATCTGGGATCTCACTTTCCTTCTCCCTCATGCGTTTTTTTTCTCCCTCTCCTTTCGTATATCCAGCAGTGGTTACATCAGCAGAACAGTGGTCTGTGGCAGTCACGCTAATTTAGCTTCTCTTTTTTTTCATACCCTGGATAAGCAGGTGCACGTTAGTGTACAAACACTATAGAATGCACTCACACAACCCACACACATACAGACACACGCACATACACTATGGTGCATTGACACAGGAGTGACTGTGAAAAAAGCAGCAGAATATAGAATTGTTTGCGTTTTATGTTTTTGATTAAAGCTATAGTGCGTAACTGTTACGTGTCTGTAAATATCCGTTTCACCCAAGCCACTTTAAGAGGAGATGATACAACGCTGATTAAGCCGCTCGGCTCCTCTAACACCTCGCGGTATTTTTCAGTATTTGTTCTTTTTGTATTTGGTGTCTTTGGCAACATTCCCGTGCTGGCGCACAGGAAATAACGTGTTCTACTCGGTTTTACCTGACAAAGAGAAGGGTGGGAGGAGGAGGAGAGCGCTGCTAGAAGCAACATGGCGGAGAACCCGAAGAAGCGACCAGGAGGTTCAGAGGTGGATCCTACTAAAAAGAAAAAGGAGGGGCGGGTTACACCGGGCCATAAGCCATACTGAGGTGCCGGCCGTATCATTGTAATAACACAGAAATCCTCTAGGGGGCGATAGAAGTTACGCACTATAGCTTTATAGCTTTACTCCCATCTAGCGGTGCGGTTGCATATCTGAACGTATTCTTAATGTTGCATTCACGTGAAATCAGGCAGACATCAGACAGACAACATACGCTGCATGTAACAGGATAAACAAGTGTCTATGTAAACAAGTGGTCCGCCAGCACGAGGCAAAACAATACAGGCGTGACAATATGTTGTCATGGTGATGTCGTATGGTTTACCTGACCCACGTTTTACTGTCATTCTCTTGTTGAGTAAAATGACATCTGGTTGGTTTGCCGACGGCCGTCTGCCTGACTGCACCTGAATGCAACATCAGTGCCTCCGTCCGTCCTCACACTACACAGTGGTGACAGTTTTAACTAGCCTCGTAAACCAGCCTCTCGCGGAAATGCATTTCATTTCATTTCTCGGGAGAGTCTGGCCTCATCCCCCCTGCAAGCGTTTGGGGTGGGCGGGAGCTGGGCGGGAGTAGTAGCAAAGACGGTTTAATATCTTTGGTAGTAGCGTTGACAGACAACCCCATTCAGCCAATCAGCAAGTTGGTGTAGTGACGGGGCTTTGCACCAGTCGGTCCCTATTGGCCAACGTGCTGTGTCAATCACAGCGGGCGACGCTGATTGGCTCGGCCTTCTGAGGGTTTCAGGCCAAACGCTTAGAATGGGGATGAGGCCAGACTCTCCGTCAGAAATGAAATGATATGCACTTCCACGAGAGGCTGGTTTACGAGGCTAAGTTTTAACAGGCGCTACCTGGAAAACTTTCTCCCCGAGCCGACAGCTCCGCTGAGTTTCTATGGTTACCTATGGTCACGCTGCCACTCAACGTAAAAAATGGCGATGCAATGGCAGCCTCGGTTCGGTGCGTCGCCCACTTATGTATTTGTAACGACTTGTAACAACTCATTCTAAGGTACGAGAAAGCTTTCATATGCAGGTGTGATTCCACTTCAGTGAAATACGTATTAAGCAATATTTGAATTTTGCTAATAAAAAGCCAAATAACTTACATACAGTGTTATGATCATGAACAAATTTACAAGCAAACTGGGGCATCGTTTAGCTCAGTTGGTAGCGCAGGCGCCCCATGTGCAGAGGCTCCAGTCCTCGCCGCAGCCGGCCCCGTATCGAATCCCAACTCAGTCGGCCCTTTGCTGCATGTCATTCCCCCTCTCTCTGCCTCCCCATGTGCTGTTTCTCTCTACTACTACACTATTGATTAAAGGCAGAAGCCCCCCAAAATATACTTTAAAACAAAAAAGTTTGTAAGCAGCCACAACTCAGCTAATTCAAACATTTCAGTTGACTATAGTGTTTGCTTGATTTAACACACACACACAGCACTGTGCACTGTACACACACAAATTCAGCCTGAATTTAATAGTTTTTTCCCCCTTTTTTATACAGTACATGGAGTAATATCAGAAGGTGAAATTCTGTCAGGCTTCGTCACGCTGTCTCTCTCTGAACTATAACCACAGCAGAAAATATATTCACTGTTTCACTTTCTTCCTATCTCAGTCTCACTCTCCTGTTGTTTAAAGAGGAGCTGCCCCAATCTGACAGTGGACACTGACACCTTTCATCACCACCTCCTTCTCTTCATGCAAAAAAAAAAAAAAAAACAGCGTTGTGGCCGGATGCCATGGGTAGGTACTGTAAACATCATCACTCCCTTTCTTGCGCTCCCTCTTAACACAATAGCGTCCAACATAATTGAGGCATGCAAGTCTGTGGCTGCCATATGCCAAACACGGGCTGGATAAATTGCTGGGAAGGAAGGAATAAGCAGAGGGAAGAAAGGATGAAAATCGGCTCAGTGTCCTTGATTAAATCGGTCATGAATGATTCATGTACATAAAGGAAGTGAAAAAAGATGCATTAGAACAGTAACAGTCCTGTGTATTTTTTCTTAAATTTTACTATTGATTGAAATTTGCAAAATCTCAACAAAAAGGCTTGAATTTTAAACAGCATGTAATTTCTATCCAGTAGCTATGGGGCTGTCAAACTACTATTCATAGAAGTGTTACGACAAGTTGCCTAAGTATGGCCTTTCCCTGTCTGAGATGAGCGCATCTCCCTTTCTGTTCACTATCCTGCACACTGCAAACAAGTCTGGACAGCTTTGTATCTCATCCCTCTTTGGATAAACACAGGCAGGAAATGAATGTGGTTTTACAATGATTCACTCCATACTGGAAGCATTTGCTGTCAAAGAAATCCATTCAAAGCAGCTTTGGCTTCACATGTTTACTATTTTCTCTCACTCTGGCAGATATGTATCTTTTCATTTGGTTATTTCCTACCTCTATAACGCACCTTACCAAGGACATGTTTTGTTCTAAGTTGAATAGTTGTGTCTGAGTTTTAGGGATTTTTTTTCTTTTTCTTTCTTTCTTTCTTTTTTTTCTTTTTTTTTTACAAAAGGCACCATTTTCAATTGTTAAGTCTATTCCCTTCTCTCTGCCTTCCTGCCTTTCATTTAGTCTTAAGTTGTTTTTAACTTGTGCTTTTTCTTCTTCTCCTTCTTCCTTGGTCCTGTCCCCCTTTCTCTGCAGAATCCCTCATTTTTACATGTTACTCTTCTGCTCGGCTATCTTTATTAGTGGAAAGTCAAAGTGCCTCGGGCCAGAGCTTAAACCATGCAGCTGGGTAAGGACTGTCAGCCGAAGTAATGAGCTTTACCTTTAGCTGAACCATAAAGGCTGGTGCCTGCCTATGGGCATTCCTGCTCTGAAGTGAGGACAACACACAAACACATGCACATGTATGCTCGACGTCCCGTCTCCTTGCTTGTAATGACTCCCACTCTCCGGCTTTTAAATGTTACCCCACATCATGCATGTACAACTAAGGACTGGAGTTGTTGTTGGAGGTCTTTGACTGTTGAGTGTTGACCTCTGCAAAGCATCATATGCTGCTGAGCCTTGACAGAGGTCAGCATGTGCAATTTCAAGGTGCAGAGATGTTATTATTGTGACAGATCCCTTATGAATTGAAATTCACTTGCTGGCTGCCTGTGAACTGTAGGGAATTGATTTTAAGGTCCTTCACATTGTATTATAATTGTCTAATGATCTTGCTCTGGGATTAAAACATTGACCTACTCACACTCAATGAACCTGACAGGTCACTGCTTTCAGCTGACCCTCTTATCTAAAATACAAAAGCCTACAGTTGGTCAATATGTGTAACGGTCCCAAATTGGGAACCAACTCAGCATGAATTTCCAAACCTTTTTCAATCCCTGAGTATCATGTTGTTTCAGATTCTATAATTGTTTAAAGTATTTTTTCTTGTCTGTGTCTATGTATCTTTTTCACATTTAGTGAGGCACATTGTATTGTTATATTGATTAAAGCTGCACAAATCCATGTTTTTATATTAACAATTGATGAAATGACTAATCAGACACAGTAACAGCCCTTGGCTCTGTGCAGCTCTTTTTAGCATCGTTTAGATTCACTGCTAAGTGTGAGTTAAATTCAGCTGACTGGAAAAATAATAGCTTATATAGTTTATGCCCAGCTTCTCTTGTGACCATTTCAAAGTGATACAAAGACAAAAGAAAGAGGTTTAGGATCAGTTAATGATCACAGAGTGGGAATGTTGTCACTTAGAAAACAATAGAATACATGTTTTGTGTTCCACAGACAACACACACTGTCATGTGATCCAGAAAACAATTAGATGGCGCCTGTGAATGATGCAACAAAAAAAAAAGTAATCACATTTACACTACTTGCATAGCAGACACCTTATGACCAGCAGCATGTCCGTACATTCCTGATTGTTCGCTAAGGTTAATGTTAGCAATTTCAAGGTGTCAGTAAGACTTTCCATCTAATAACATTGGCTACAACAGGAGATGATGCACCGTGAGCTCTGTGTAGAATGAGATAGAGGTCAATAGTGGAGTAGATGGACAGGGCATGACTGAAGCACACAACGTGCGCACCAACTTTGATGTCAGGTCAGCCTAGCCATGTGATTGCTACTGTGCTTTGCAACCAGTTGCATGTAATTAGTACACAATAGGCAAGAAAATTAAAAAAAAAAAAAAAAAGTGAATACTTGTTCCAGGAAACATAGCAAGCATGATGTGCTGTCTCCCGTAGCAAATCAGAAATTTAATGAGTCTAAGTTCAGGTTGTCCTCTACTAAATGGATTGATCAAGAGACATGATGAGCTAGAATCTAAGTGGTTTACCACCTCTGCTGAACAGAATGATCGCCAAATGAGACTGATTTCCAACCAAAAGGTTTCTGCACTCACATTCTTCCTTAAAGGGATAGTTCAACATTTTTGGCAAATTGGCCCATTGCCATAATCGCTATAGTCATAGCGTTACCTTTAATTGTTGGTGCAAGCTATTTTTAGAACGGCGGAGCAGAGCCGTGAGTTGCTCAGAGCTAAGCTACGGAGGCTAATGGAATTTCTTGGTTTCCCTCATCAAACTCATCAAATACACAATCCAAAAACTCCAAAACGCTCTGGTGGACAAGTTGTGACCTGCACATTCACCACGCTATGAGATAATAATCGAACATTACGAAACAGAAACGTTTTCGAGGTAAATACAGAGTCTGCTTGCTGAAAAACTATCCCTGAAGGCAACGCATATCAGCGGTTTTGCATGAATTTACTTCTGAAACAACTCTGTCTGGTAACGTTCTGTTATTATCTCATAGTGTGGTGAATGTGCAGGTCACAACTTGTCCACCAGAGCGTTTTGGAGTTGTTGGATTGTGTATTTGATGAGTTTGATGAGGGAAACCAAGAAATTCCATTAGCCTCCATAGCGTAGCTCTGAGCAGCTCACGGCTCTGCTC
Organism: Trachurus japonicus; assembly: GCF_045865225.1. Classification (NCBI taxonomy): domain Eukaryota; kingdom Metazoa; phylum Chordata; class Actinopteri; order Carangiformes; family Carangidae; genus Trachurus; species Trachurus japonicus. Next base: position 35,316,202 of record NC_140911.1, read on the forward strand.
CACCGTTCTAAAAATAGCTTGCACCGACAATGAAAGGTAATGAACCTACTGCTAAGACTATAGCGATTATAGCAATGGGCCAATTTGCCAAAATGTTTAAGCATTTCCGTGATATGACTTGACATACACAAAAAGTCATCATCTCCTTGTGAATTGTGAGACATGCGCTGTAATGGCAGCACGTGGTTTCTGAGAAACTCTTCATGATGCTTCACCAGTCTGACATGACCATTAATGTAGCATTAACCTCTTCTTCAGCCATGCAGTCACAGGCTCCATTCACCAGGCTTGGGAATCAGCCATGTGTGGGCCAATGATGAGACCAAGAACTGATGAACAGTGAAGCATAGACAGATCAATAATCCCTGCTAATCCATAATCCCATTAACAGTAACAACAATAAGCAACAAATGTTACTTTTCCAGAGTTATTTGTTTTCTATTGACCTTTCCCAGAATTAAATAACTGTTATTGGTGCAAAACCTTTTTAGAAGCAAACACCTTAGTGACCGAGTGACAGACATGCCACATATTATGTGTGTGTGTTGTTGTTAAAGGCCTATCCTCAGGATTTCTGACTCGGGTAAACCAATAAAGAGCACTGTGTGTAAAAAAAAGAGTACATTTCGTGTTTACAGGCCTGTTTGTTGACCAAACAGCTTGTTCCCATTACCGAGCTCAGTCCTAGGTGAACAGGACTTGCTTGTATGTTGGTTAGCAGGGGAGACGCCAGATGCTTTTCATTAGATAGATGAGCGGCGGCAACCATCCTGTGTAATTTATCTGTTTTTGTGTCGGGGTAAATAAGAAAAAAGAAAGAGCTTTAACTAGTTTTGGAGTGCGTTTGTGTGCGAATAAGGCTGTGCGAATAAGGCTGTGTGTGTGTGTGCGTGTGTGTGTGTGTGTGTGTGTGTGTGTGTGTGTGTGTGTGTGTGTGTTGGAGCATATCAAGTCCTCGTCAACAGCTAATCCTTTTCCACTTAGCTTAGAGTTCTGGGATGTGGCAGGTTTGAAGAGAACGGGAAAGATCTTTATTTTGTTGCAGCGGCTGCAAGAGGCCAGCGAAGAGCAGCATGTTCCCTGAGAAACCAAGACATCTGTTGTCTGTGAGAAGAGAGCACAGGGAGGAGAGGAGGGATGAGGGGTCCCCATAGTCCTGTCCGCACCGGCAGTGGCTACACTGCTGACTAATTGGTAAGAGGCCTATGCGTGAGCAAGTGAAGGAGGGGTGTCTGGGTGGCAAGCCAAAGAGGAAGGAGGACAGGCCACCTCATTCCCACAGGATGAGGAAAAAAGAAAAGAAAAGGAAAGAAAAAAAAGAAAACAGTGACTGAAATGCAGAAAAGGACAGGAGTAATAGATGTTTCCCCTCTTCCTCCCCCCTCTCGCCCTCCTTCCCTTCCCTCTGTAGCCCTTCCAGACCCAGACTCCAGACTAGCCTCATCCTTGTAATTTAGATTAATTTCTTCCACATTTTCCTCAGGGATTAGGCTGCAACCCACCCAGCCCCCCCTCTTACACCCACACCCCCAGCCCACTCGGACCCCCCTCCTTCCCAATCCCAGCTCCTCCTCCATACACATTCAAACACACACACTCACTCCACCTCACCCCCTACCATAGTTGCTTAATGCTCTCATTATTGGGCTTCGTTCCCCTCAGCTTCTCTGATGCAACCGTCTGCCCCAAGTCAACTTGGAGTTGTTCTGCTTTCAAATACTGTCACCAGATGTATTGCTAATGACTGTACAACTCTACTTTTGTAATGGCAGCAATTATTGGCTTAAATGGCCTGTTATGAAACAATCAGAAGGGTTTTCCCTCTTGAATGAGAGAGTTCCCTCTTACCTCCATTCTCTCATCACTGAATTGAAGAGGGATGAACAAAAAGAGAAATGTTGTGAGGATGCTAAGAGAAGCATTTCACATACACATGTAAGACTGCAGACAGTATATCCTCTGGACCTCTGACTGCTGTTGCATATACAGCGCAGCAGGCAGATTCCAGCACAGTGTACTCACTGTAACTCCAGGTGTGTTCGTTTAATGCCAGTCAGGAGCGAATCACACTGGGAGCAGACACAACCCAAAGGTTTCCCAAAACAAGTAAACACAATAACTATTATCTTTCCAGAAATGTAAAGAAAATGTAAAGCAAAAAAATAAATATCTTTTCTTTTTGCCCAATTGAGATGATCACTTCCTTTTTTGTTGAGATGAGCAAAGCTCAGGGGCAAAACTGACACATGTTTGAAAAGTCTCTCAAAACCCATTTGTACTAGCTGTTTCTTTTATCTCCCTACCCCCCATTTCTTTCTCCTGAAAAGTTAAAATTTTAGCTTCTGTTCTGAAAAGTGCTACATGGCAAGCAAGAACAAAGTGCTGAGGCCACATGAACACCAGACGGTTTCACATAATATTAAATTAACAACAAAGAACTTGTGCCCCGAGTTTGACAGATAAAAAAGCTGCCTGCGTGACATCTTTTTTTTTCAATCATCCACCCTGAAGAACATTTAACTAAAAAGTGAAACCCTAAAAACCTAAAATCCTTCATATAATGACCAATGAAAGAAGAAAAATCATCATTTTCACATTTCTTGCAGAAATCACCATTCTATCAACCTTGCTCTGGATTTCTAGCACACGCACTATGATCTTTGAGTTTTTAATAGATAATATGTCAATTAAGCTTTCCACATGCTAAAAACGTATCTCTCCAATATTTCTTTCAGTATGAAAAAACATAGTCAGAGAGGTGCAGTCAATGACTCATTGGTGATGAAGAAAGAAATTCTTATGAATATGAATGAATAATTAAAACTAAAAGCGTGGTTCATTTTTAGTCACAAATTAGCTATTTCCTGTGTGAGCACTATGGCCCAATCTTCTGCTCAAAATGAATTTGAGAGAGTGATTTTATTTAAACTACTCTCCTCTTTAGGATATTAAAATACAGCACTGACGCAGTCCACGCTGAGGCTTTTATTAGTTTACGCCATGTCTTTCTAGATCTTCAACATTTGATCTAATTTCTACGAGGTCTCACAATGGCAATCACCTTAAGACTTGATCATTCTTATTCTTCTTTGTAAACCAGATAGAAACACATATCTTCAATTCAAATGTGCATCAACCTCCTGTGTTTACTCAGCTAGACCTTGACTCTTGATTTACACACGGGAATCTCCTGTCGTTGGGATGACTTGTCGCTTGTGACATGGGATATTAAGACTATGGTTTAACTCATAAAGTGGTTTCAGTGGTTGGGAACTGCAAGCAAGCGATTAGTCTGACTGCAAATGAGCCTTAATGTGCAACAGATTTCAAAGGCTGTCGTTGAAGGGAAGTGGTCGGCCTAAGTGGAGAGGGGTAAAAGTAAAGCGCTAAAGTATCTGGGAAGTTTTGGGGGTAAAATGCTGTGAAATCTGTAACAGCGAGGGTTGCGGGGGAGCCAACGCAATGTTTAGACTGTTGTGAGAAAGTGACAAGTCTTTCTCTAAACTGTTGTCATTATAGCACTAAAGGTAATATAAAACCAGCAAAAGAAAAAAATCTGAATGATATCTTAAAAAGTTAAATCTTGTATCAAGTTTTTTTCCCCCCTTTTTGGCACATTTTTCCTCTTTTCTGACAGCTTCATCATGTGACTTGCCATGACCTACATAGAAAGGTCATTCAGTCAGCGCTGGCATGGAATATGACTACAGTTCAGTGAATCTGGAGTTGACAAGTAGCCGTGGGCATCTTAATGAGATCAAAAGATTATATTAGTGCGTCAAATATAATCTCTGAAAATAAAAGGCGCAGGCCTGTTTGAGTTTTCTTTTTCTCCATAAAAGAAGTGAAGGTAACAGGTAAGCTCAACAAGTCCCTGCTCGCCTCCTTCTCCCAGCTTTATAAGGTGTGTCAGAGGTGAATTACTCACACAGTCTCACAGTTGAGACAGAAATGTTTGACCAGTTATCGTATTGCTTGTGTTTTGGAAAACCCATGATAAGTGATGACACATTAAACAGGTGCACTGCGGTCTGATCGAGAAACTGATAATTTGATGGTGGCTGAGCCTGTTTAAATTTTGGTATACTTGTGTTCATTTCACCATTGTAATTTAGAATTCTACTTTGCATACATGTGCTGCCATCACTGATATGGAAGTGTTCATAAAAATCAGTTGCACCCAATTTTAGATTGGATGTCTTTGATACTGGTCTGACGAGTTGTCACTCTCTAAATGCGCTCGGAGCAGTGAGGAAAGTGAATGGTACATATGCGTCTAATAGCTCACGGCTGCCAAAACAAGTCCTGAGATGTGACACAACTGACAGAGCGACAACATGAAAGAGCAAAACGGAGAGCGATGAAGAGAGAGGGCGAGGGGGGGTGGGTGTGTGTGTGTGTGTGTGTGGGGGGGGGGGGGTTGTTTGGTGTTTGGGCACAGGGCAAGTAACCTCCAATCAAAGCCTCAGACAGAGGGAGGTGTCAGCCCAACCGTGTTCGACTGGTCATCAAAGACGTTCAAAATCCCCCTTTCCTCATGTATAACTCCTTCTGTTTTTCTGCCACCACCTCCTCCTCCTTCTCCTCCTCCCATTATCTACTCTCTCTCTCAGGGCCAGGAGTACGAGCTAACACGAGTAACTGAAGGCAGTTAAAGTCAACCGCTGTGAGGGCAGTGATCCACAGGGTTGACAGGTCTGGTTAAACAGGTTCTGAGGGGAGAGGCTGATACTTGTTTAACTGCTAGGTATGGCACAGTGCTACTGCTGCTGCTGCTGCTGCTGCTGCCTCTCTAACATGTAGCCTGACCTTTGTGAAACACTGGTTTCACCCACTGACCTCCAAAGCCAGAAACATGACTAATGCAGCACATGAAAAAATGTGAAAGCAGTATATTGTTTCAACTTATTTGATATAAACTAATATAACACAAACATCGTTATATCCATAAATCCAATGATACGTCCTCTGTTGCAGTCAGCACTGGTTTTGGTGTTGCAACGGCTCACACACTGAGCAGCAGCCTCCTGACACACATAAACAGACGGACCACATGAATCAGCAGGGACTGGCCAGGCAAGTGATGATTAAGCAAGCTTGCGCTGCACATGTAAATCCCATCTGCAATTTTGCATTGCTTCATTTTCTCACAGACATCAAAGGAATTGTCATCGGCAGCGTCGTGGAACTCGCAGCACAGCATTTCCACAGAAGGATTATTACACCTTTGGAACTAAAAGCAGATCGACACCTGCTGCAAGCCAAACACAGAGAGGGAATGTCAGTGAGTGTCAGAAAGCTGAGGGAGGCAGGACAGCAGCACGACGGGGGCTTTAAGTGCAAACTATTCAGTATGTGTCAATAGTTTTCTAAGTTTAAACATAAACAAGCCATTTGTCTACTCTCAGCTATCTTTGTTCATCACATGATGTGCTCTTGAGGTCTACGCCTTCGCTGAGCCACACAGCCTATTTGTGAAGCAAAGTGAGAGCAGATAATGATGGCTACTGTTCCCATTAGTTTGGGGATTTTTCTTTGCCGTTTATTAATAGGACAATTTTCCAACACATGACTTAACCATCGTCTGTGAAATACTGCTGAGGAGAGAGCTGCAGAACAATAGTGCTATCCATTAGCAAAATGTGTGTGTTTCTGTGTTAGTGGGTGTGTGTGTTGTGTGTGGCCTAGGCGACATCTCTGACTCACTACATCAGACTTGCGTCTTTGATTTTATTTTTTTATTTTTCCTGAAACTTTAAACAGTTTTTTTTTTTTTTTTTTTTTACATATTTTCAAAAAAGGTATATCATGCCCACTTCCTAACCTCTACTCAATAAAAAACTAACCCATTTATAAAAGTTTAACACGTCATCATAAAAAGTTAAACCATACACCAGAATGATACCATTATTTACACAAGCCCATTAAATTACAACATAAATTAGAAAATATTTACATCCAGGACAAGACACTGGATAAAATTCTATGTTTGGAATTTAATGTCTAATTAAAAACATTTTTTTAAAGAAAGAAATATGTACATTTACACACATTCTCACAACATGCATACACTCTGGCAGGACTGAACTGGTTTGTAGGTCGTTGTCGACTTGGGGTTTTTAAATACTAAGGATGATGAATACCTAACATAGTCACAAAAATAACATGTTCTTGCTGCCGGGTATAAAAGATAGACTAGCAATGGAATGCATTGCTATGCCTGTAATCCACATGAACACTGAAGAGGCTTCTATTATACCGACTTTTAAGTCACTGGTTTTTGACCAAACACAAAAAATTGTCTTTTTCTCTTTCAGGCCTACACAAGAGTCAAATCATTTCTCATAAACAAAGCACAATAACACTGGAGCCATTTTGAAGTGGTTGTACAAATCAAGCACAAAAAAAGTAAAGAAAATGAAGTGGATTTTCTTCTCTCTCTTTCTCATATATAAAAATTGTCCTTTGCAAGTCCATTGAGACACAGGAAATCAGTGGATTTGCCTCCAGACGGAGCAGAAGGGGGGGAAAATGGGAGGAATTCACAGCCACAGCGACTCATCTTGAAATGATGTCCTCTAGGGAGAAAAAAAAAAACAAAACAGTATGCACTTTGTTCTCTTCGTCGTCTTCGTCTCAACAGGGCGCAGGTCCCATGGTTGTAACGTTGGCACATTGGCGACTGTATAGGGCTGCATAGAGGTTGGAGTATTATGGTGTATGTTGTGTCCTCAACATGGGCTGCTCCCGTCAGGACCAGTCCGCTGGTGTTTTTTAACGTAGGTGCCAAAGAAGAAAGATTTGCAGCCAGCTGTGACAATTTTTTTAGAAATCCTCATCTTCTAAAAAGTATCATAGAAATTTAACAGCGCGAGCACACATACACGCATACTCACGCACAAATTCAGCTCTTGAAATGACAATACTAAATATTGATTTTTTTTTTTTTAAAGTCCAAAGAGGGCAGACAGGGCAGAAAGATTAAGGGACTCAAGAGAGAGGGAGGGGGGCGGGGGGGTTGGGTTCTTAAGTTCGTAGGGATTCTCCTTTGAGCTCTCATTTCCTGTGCTTGTCCATTTTGTCGGTAGATTTGCTTCCACTGTCTGAGGATCCCTGGGTGTCGCTACCAGAGCTCAGGTACATCTTGTCCACTTGTTTGAGCGCCTCGTTCAGGTAGTTCTGAAGCGAGGTCATGGCTGCACAGATGGCCGGAGAGCCGAAGCCATGAGTGATGAGGCTGAAGTGGGTCAGGCAGCCTTGGATCCCAGGCTCCAGGATGGGTGCCGGCCGAGAGTTTCCCAGAGGTGAGCGATCCTGAGTGAGCAGGTCGGTGAATTCCTTGCAGATTTGCCTGAAGGGAGGGGGAAAAAAACACAGATTGATTTAGGGGGGACGCAGGAAAATACTTAAATAAACTGATTCATTGTGGCCTGAAAGCAAATTCCATAGACAACACTGCAGGTAAGTCAATGAGCAACTACACTGCAGTAATACATGCAATTCTGTTCAAATTAAAGGCACACACATCAAGAGACTTACTTTGCAGCGAGGAGCATGTTCTTGCGAGAGTTAACCTCGTTGCGTTCTACGTGCGGCCTGCCGAGGTATTCGGCGATCGCCTTTGCGGGGAACTCTGTCTCACACACGTAGCCAAAGTCTCGTGCTAAATGAACAGCTTCACCTAGAAGAGGAGAAATAAAGGAATGAAGCGCTGTTATGAGAGAAAACAACACAAGCCATCTGTTAATCCACGTCTACGACAACGTTGGCTCTTGGAACTTGTACGTTCATGAATAAAATAAAGATCCTTATTATTTACACAGACACTATCGCAACATGTGATTTCACACACTGGGCAAAGATCAAGTGGTAAGCTGGTCAGCAATTTATCAATTTGCAGCATTACACTAGCGGTCTGTTTTGGACCTGATATACCCGAGCATCAAGGCACATGAAGTGAAACATCTGAACTACAGAATAATCAGCTGTGCTCAGTCTTCTAGCTCCAGGGAGGAAGAACTAGTGAGATGAATATATTTACGTCTTGAGGGTGGTTTGACTTGCACGGTCATAATGGGCTTATGTGGATAAATGTTAGCGCAGAGTGCCCACAGCACCAACAGCACCACTTATTGATAGGCACGCACATCACTTGAGGATGCGGGCAGCTATTCAGAAGCACAAGCTTTAAGGTCAGCCGGCCCTTCTGGCAAGCAGAACACAAGATAACAAGGCTTAATTCAGCTTTGAAGGTCTCTAAATAACACAGGCCTCCAGTCATTCTCCTGCACACAATCATCAGCCCATTTATAAAAAAAAATAAAAAAAATTAGCCATGTAGGCAGCAAGACGGGGAAAAATATTCTATGTTAGCCCACGGCAGGTAGATGTGATGGAAGTGATACCATGAAGGCAGAAAAGCGTCACTGTCTGGCTATGGTATGGCTGACCATGTTTTAGTTGTCAAAGTTGTCAAAATATTGATCACATAGTTCAGAGTACTTTGCTCAGTGGTTAGGTTTGGTTGTATTTTCACAATGGTAACATATACTGCCCTACAAAGCCAAAATGCAGTATCTGCACCAAAACCAAGGCAAAAGTGCAGTATCTGCCATAAAACTGTCAAAATTGGTCACAAAATATGCCATAAAACGGTCAAAAAAATGGTTATCTAATCAATTATAGACTCGGTAGTTATTCATAATTTGAACACAAAAAGCTGTTTTTCTCAGTTTGGCATTTTGACAGATACTGCACTTTGCCTTTGAAAGGCAGAATTTGTGCTAAAGATGTGTTGTGAACGATTCTGTTGCTCTGAACTGAAATTGATTATTGCGTCAACCGGCTTTTTGTTTAAGCACCAGCTCGGCCACTAAATGGACAGCATCGCCGTGAAACAAAACAACTTTGTCATAGTCAGTCAATAGCAAAAACTCTGCACCGTTTTTCGCCATGCTGTCTGTATATATCAGAGTCTTTCAACAATGACTATAGTGTCACGAAAATGCTATAAGACGGCCCACAGTGCTTATAACACATACAGTCGGTTGGAGAGATTGACATTCCCACGTTCTCAAACTATTAGAGCGACATTCCTGCCAGTGCAAACAGCAATTACACCTGAGTCGGTGCTGTGAACTACTGAGTGACATGTCATACCTTCTACTAGTGAGGTAAGTAGAGTGACATTGGCGGCCTTCCTCCTTCCTGCTGGCAGGTTGAGTCCAATTTTATCCAGCTTTTCTCTCAGAGAGCGGCCTCCATTTTTTGACTTGGCTCTGCAGAAAGAGAACAAAAGAAAAGAGATTCAGGATATGAGGTCATTCACTTTACACAGATTATGGAAGATTATTAGGTTAAATTTGTTATTTGTTTCGTTTTGTATGTTTCATGGCAAGAATGTTGCTCAGTGACAGATTACTAAAATAATTCGATATTGAGTGAGGGGAAGACAATATAAGATATCTTCTCCCAGCTCCCTTCCAACCAGTGAAAGAAATGTTGTGATTTGCCATGATATTGTCAAATTGTGAAATTGCCTTGGTTGGAATAAATAAAAAGAAAGAAAGAGAGAAAGAAAGAAAACCCTCTACATGAGAAAAGGTCCTTCCAATAGATGCAGAGTAAATGATGATGATATTATTGTGCTTTCACTGAAAATCCACAGACAACAACACACATTAGAAATGACCAGTCCCTCTCCTGTCTGCAGGTCTCATCCTACACGTCTGATAAAAGTCACATGCAAACAGGCTCCCCTGACCTAAAAAACACTGACACAATTGATGCTTCCTCTCAAAAAGCGTAGCGGAGAAATCATTCATACACGTGTTTGCACAAACACTTAAACTCTGCACTTGCCATGGCCAATTCAGTTTTCCGCATGACTGGCAGGCAAGCTCTCCCTCTGCATGGCGGGTGAGAGAGGGAGCATCTTTAGGGAGCACCCCCCTCCCCTCCTCCTTCTTCACATAACGATCCTGCTCCTATTGCTATATGACCTACTTAAAAATGGCTGTGATTGTCTGTGTGTGTGTGTGTGTGTGTGTGTGTGTGTGTATGTGTGTGTGTATGTGTGTGTGTGTACATGTCAGCATTAACACAGACACATGGGAAGCAGGCAAACGTGCCACTCCAAGCACAAACTGCTCCGGTCAGGACATACCGTAACCTCACAGTCCCTACACACACTCCCTCACTAACATATGTGCCATGAGGTCAACTGCTCTGCCACAGATAAAACCTATACCCATGGTGCAGCGCCTGACAAACGCACAAACACACAAACACACACACCCACAGAGTCTTTAGGTTGGTGCTAACTGTGTTCCTGTAACCTATCCCCAGAGGGAGAAGAGAAATTGCAGACCACACAAAGAAAGTCACAAACCTTAGACAAAAAACAAAAACAACCAAAAAAAAAAAAATATGATGAGCCAGAGCAACTGAGCCAAGCTGTGCTTTTAGAAAACGTTTTCCCATGGGCTGCCGAGCTTTAGTCTACAGATCGCTAGAGCTACAACTCCTCAGCTTAATAATGACCTCTCATAGCTGAGTCAATCACACAAGCTCATCAACTGTGCCCAGAAAAAAAAAAACCATTGATAAAAACCAACAAAATTAATCGCTTTCAGCTAATTTGCCCTTGATAGTTATGTCATAATGTGTTTCTTTGTTACGTAGAGGACTTGAACGGACAACCACAAGACAGAAAGTCGAGTCTGAGCTCTGACCTGCGTAAAACCCCTCCCAGCAGCGATGCATTCAGGCACTCCGGGGGCGACAGACGTCTCTGGACCTCGGCCACGGTGACCTTGTACTTGGATGTGGAGCTCAGCAGGGAAAGACGGCCTGGTACGGAGCAGAACACCTCTGTGGGGTTCGATACCATACCTAGCAGGGACTCTTTCTGGAAGGGAAGACCCAGTGCGTTGCCTTTGGGCAGAGTGACGGGACCTGTGGAGTGCAGAAAAATACGTTTGTGAGCTAAAGGGTGAAACGAAGACAAAGAAGGCAAAAACAAAAAGAAAGAAATTAATCCGAATTTGCAATAGCATTTTGTTTATATATGCAGCTTTCCTGTGTATATGCATGAACTCTAATCAACTTAATCCCGTCTGTGCAACAGGGAGCCTGTGTTTTCTTGTATGCAGCTCTGCACAACTGACAAAACCGGTGTCTGCCGCATGAAAAAATACACAAGAATCAGCAATTGAAGACTTCTGAAATATTGTGTGGTTTTCCAAACACTTGGGTGCCTGATGGTTAAACAGCTAAGATGCCCTCATCCCAAACACCATCCACAAACAGGTACACACATACAATACACACTGACACTGCCTTTCGTCGGAGCTACAGATTCTCCTCAGTATCTTAAAAGCTGTTGTGTTTTCTTTTATGTATAGCTGCGCGAAAAGGTTGGACAAAATTTAGAAAATTAAAAAATTCAGTTACAAAAACCACCCACAAAAGCACTGACAGTCATCGGACAAACAAAAACAGTACAGCAACACTACAAAACATAGCTAACTTCATCCTCACCCGCAAGAATGCCCCCCTGATAATAAGTCCTCTGTAAGCGATCAAGGTTCCTGCCACCTCGTAGTCCTAATACTGAGACAGAAATCACAGAGTCACATGAGTGCTTTAAGGCTCCTCTGGGGCACATGGTTGGGAATGACATGCCATTGTTTACAAGTGGAAACCTAGATTGCCCATAGCGTGCCCTTGAGCATGGGAACAATATAATGAACCATCACTGATTTCCGTAACAAATACAGACCGGTTGCTTTATTGTGCTGTGCACATGGCTTTCTGCTTGTAAGTGTGCACCATAGTATGCTTAAACAAAACAATATATAATGTCACAAAGATGTCATGGAGTGCAAGTATGCTGCAAGTATGATAATATGAAACTAAAGCATAGCGGTTACATTGTAAACTGAAACATAAAACTTCTATCTATCTATCTATCTATCTATCTATCTATCTATCTATCTATCTATCTATCTATCTATCTATCTATCTATCTATCTATATATATATCTATCTATCTATCTATCTATCTGTCTATATCTATCTATCTATCTATCTATCTATCTATATATATATATCTATATATCTATCTATCTATCTATCTATCTATCTATCTATCTATCTATCTATCTATCTATCTATCTATCTATCTATCTATCTATCTATCTATCATATAATGAAGAATCGAAACTAAGCAGTACAGTACAGTATAATTGCTCAAGCTGATCTTTTCTCTAACTCAGAGTCTGTTAAAAGGCCCTGATGACAAAACAGCAGGGATAAGTTCTCCTTCAAAACAGTTCATGTCCCAACAAATTACTAAACTGTCCTTCACATGCAAGCCTAATGCCACACCCCACCGAAAGCTGGTTCCGCAGAGCCAAACACTGCTTTTCAAGATCAACTCATAATTTCCTGTTAACGTAATCTGAAAAGAGCTGCAATTGCAAGCTTATCCAAGCCTAGAAATGATCCAAAGCTTTCCTCTCCTCTCACAGTCAACACAGAGCTTGTGAGATTGCTCAATTTTCATGTCATGTCAGATATAGCCTGCCGTTTTTTGAAAAGGGATCAGTTCTTTCCCACTGGGCATCCATTCAAAGCACCTTCACCAACAGAATAGGCTAAAGATCACATCAAGCTTAGATAAGTGCATCTCATGGCTGTGAGGATTATCACTGAGCACAAACAGAAGACTCATCCTTTTGCTGTACTCTCGCTCTGAGTGCCTTGACATGCCACTATAGAGGTAATTGTTATGACATTTTCAAGTATGAAGAAGCTGGGAAAAAAAGTCAAAATTAAATTGCTGCATCTTTATTTGGCTGTACAAAGGCCCATGTACCCCTGGCAGGATTTTCCAAAACTTTCTTTCCTCACAGATTAATAGCAATGCTGCTCTTTTTGCGAGTGGACTTGGAGCAAACTCACCTTTTTTGATGACTGTCTGATCTGCCATAATAATACTGTGGTCATCTACATGCTGATAAAAAAAGAAAAGAAGAAGCAATAAGCAAAAATGCACTTTTAAAAATGATAGACATAGCAAGCTGGAATTAATTTTTGCATTGTCTAGCTATACAAGCTATAATTTTCTTAATTTATCCAAATTACTCTTCCACTCCTCTTCTTCAGACAAACAAAAAAATATATAATTTGTATATTTTCAATGGGGGATTTGGACATGTAATGGGTCCTTAGTGGCCTTTGGTTATTTTATTGTGTGATCGAAATAATGTGCCATGCAACAAAAGAAATGAATTTACTTTACTTTACTATTATTATGTGGTTTTCCTAAATGCATACTGTCTGTTACTGTTAAGCAGCACATGCACGCTACAGCCTTGGTGACTGCCACTTTAACTTTCCCCCCGCTTGGAGACACTTCCTCAGCACAAATCCACTCACTTGAACGTCCTCCAGTCCGTGGCCCATGTCGTGCATCCCCATGTTATCACCGATCACCGAGGAGTCGAGGCTGTGCGCGTGTGCGGGTAGCAGTTCCGGCCGGCGGAATCCTTCCCTCCTCACCCCGGACGAGCCTCCCTCCAGGCCCAGGATCTGACTCGCCAGTCCGCCCCTCGCGTGGGCGCCGAGCCCGTCCTGGCCCTGCCGGCTGGGCCACGGCTGCTGCTGGTTCGACGACGGGGACTGGTGTAGGGAGTTGATGTTGAAGGGGTCGCTGAGGTGAGAGTAAGGGTCACCGGACTGTGGGTAAGAGATGGGCTGGTAGGGAGGCGGGAAATACGGGGGCTGGAAGTCCGAACTGGCCGAGTGTGAGAGGGCGGGAGCGGGGCTGTAGAGGTGCTGACTGACCGCCGGCAGGTGGGGCAGCCGGGGGTTCCCATTGCTGCTGCCGTCGTGCCTTTCCTGAGGGACGGAGGAGACAGGGCAGCTGAGACATGACAACAATATGGCAGGTATAGTGATAACATTTGTCCCTCAGGGGGGCTAAGTGCCTGTCATTCACTGTCCACTGTAAAAAAATAAAATTATGGAAGACTTTAATTTAATCTCAATTAATTACCCTATACGTATAAGCCTATCTTTATTAACGTTTTTGCATGGGAAATATTATTATTGAGTGTTAGAAATGCCCCAAATTAAGATGCATAATAAATTATTTGCCACTTTGCTGACAGAAATTATTTTAGATGGGCTGCATTTTTTTTTTAATCATGATTTTAGTTGTTTTTATTATAACAGAAACATAACCTACATTTATTTTGAAAATTGTGTCTTCTTTGTACAGCTGTAGGCGCCTCAACTTTTTTTTTTAAATAGACTTTTCAGCAGCTTTTGTCGCTCTGGCTGTTTCAAAAATATCCATCATAACTCCGTTTAGTTGGATTATCTATCTGTTTTATCATTATCGACGTTGGCCTATCACAAAAAAACAACCCACTTCCATTGTTGTCGTTGAATTGCAAACTTTCTCACTCAAAAGTCATTTTTATTTTCTCTATTAGACTAAAACTCACCTCACAGTCATCCTCATATTTCACGTTGTCGGCTAATTTCCACAACATTGTGACCGAGTAATAGTCTCTCCCGTTTCAAATGAGGAAAAGGGAAAAGAAAAGAAAAGAGTATATCGTCGCCTGTGAGTTAATCCAGGTAAGAAAAAAGTAAGAGCTTCCTGGTGCTCATGAACCCTCTTGTTGTTCGGGCTGCGGCGAAGAGGCGAAGCTGTGGGTGAAGCTGAAGTGGACGAAGTGACCGACCGACTCACTGTCCGACCACAGATATGATCCTCCAACAGCCGCTATGGCAGAAAATAATCGTTGACAAGCAATATTCCCCCCTCTCCGGTCACTGCGCTGTGTGGCTCTGTTGTGCAAGTGAGCGAAAAGTGTGCATATAAGAAACTTGACTCCCTCTTATGGACAAAACAGCGACGTTCAGTCTTACTGATGCAAACTTGGGCACTGTTACTATTATCTGCACAACCACTGGGAGTGGGCGTCGCCGTGTGGGGGTGATGTAGCTGCGCGTGGAAATTAAAATATTGCTGATTGGCGGAACGAGGGACCAATCAGGATCCTGTCCGTCTGTACAGCGTCAGACATTTACAAGCAGGGTCTTTTCTCTGCTCCACTTACCGTGGCTTACAGTGAGGGAAGTCTCACACCACCGAGGTTTGTTTTATTGTTTGTTTTAGTCTCCATGAGTCCCTCCGCTAACTTAAACACGGGGCTTTTCATTTGAAAGGAGGACGCCTGTATGGCTCTTTCAGGATTATTAGCATTTTTGACACAATGCTCATCGCTCAGAAATAGCCTAATCCCCTTATTCTTTTTTTTTTAAGGAATCAACTTATTTGCACTTGCATCTGAAAATAATAATTATAGGACTATAATAATAATAATAATAATAATAATAATAATAATAATAATAATGATAATGATAATGATGATGATGATGATGTCTGTGTGTCAGAACCAACCAGACTATACAGTGATGGGTTGCTGTTACCAAGACAGTGCCTGCTGGTGAAGTTGTGACACCCTGTGAAATGCCTCTGGGCCAATTACATTGCAGGGTTCTAGCTAGGAGAATGTTGATAGTCGTGAACAATTATATTAGCTAATTAGATGACAACGTGACAGATAAACAGGATTCATTTGTTTTCACTGGACGGAGGTAAGGAGGCTTTTAAAGTATGTTAATAAGACCTGTCATAATCATCTTCTCTTTTTTAAATTAATTTATTTGGCCCATTATAAATGTATTTAGCTACTTTACTTTTTTTTTTTTTAATCTAAATACTTATCCATCTAACTAATTAGGTATCGACTGGTGTAAAAGTCTAACGTAGCTAGGTTTTTTTTTTTTTGCAATTATTTCACTCTTTCGTTCATCATTGTCTGATAATGCTCATAGTTTAAACAATATTTGATTCTTATAGCATCTTATCTGCAATGTAAGATCAATAGGCTTATAGTTAATTTTACATTACGCTCTTTATAGGCTACATGTCCTTTAACCAAACCCTTGTGTTAATTATCTGTATTAACTCAAAATGAATCTATACAATTCTGATGTGCTAATCAGCATTTTATCAAGATAATGCATCTCTTCGATCTGAGTCGCACATACATAATAATAATCATTCGAATACACCCCTAATATTTTAAAGTCGGCGCTTCACAGCGGTGTTTGCTTGTTCCAAACCGCAATAAGCCCGAGGGCTTAGCAGCACCAGTCTCTCCAAAACCTCTAAAGCTCAAAGGAGCTCAACAAACAACTCTTTCTTAACTTCATTTACATTTTTGGTGGAGTCTTGCAATGTCCAAAACAAGGCTGCTTTGAACCTTTGATATGCATCAAATCTCTAAAAGAGGACAAAAGATGTTTTTCTTCTCCTTTTTTTATTCTAACGACTTGACGCTTAGTTAGTTTAATGTTAGTTTGTTTTGTGTTAGTTTTTGTTGGCCTATCGCCCTCCGCAACAGAAAGTAACACCGGGCAGGCTTCTCTAAATTCAATGGGCTATTTGGAGAAATTGCATTAATTACTTTTGTATAATTTGAGGAGCACTAAATATCAATTTGTCAGATTATAATTTGTGAGATTAATGGACAGACCTTTGTCTTTTAGGATAACAGCCTGTGGCGTCCGTCCACCCAAGCTGTGATGATCGGCTGTGCATGGGAACAACAGGACATGGGCCACTGAGGATTATGTCTTTTTTTTTGTGCGTGTTGGTCCTTGGCTTGTTGTGATGCGAAGCAGAAGAGAAATGCGCGCTGATTAAATGTTATTTTGCGTTGGACACGGAGCAGACCTAAAGGAAGTTAGTCACGCATGGCCTAACGGTGATGTTTTCAACAACCCTGATGATGCTCCGCTTGTCATTTTAATGACGGTCGACCACAGTGACAACCGGCTTATCCGACGTCAGGTGTAAAAGATTATATGGATTAAATGGATCCATACCCGGACAGATTAAATAATATCACACAAATCAATGAGAGAGTTCTGCTCAGTTGATTTTCTATAGTGTCCATATTTAAGAAAAAAAGTGACGTGGCTTTTCAATGAATCTCATAAAATTTGCCTTATTTATAGGTAACTGCACACAAGTCCCCAAACGCCTTAAATAACACACCAGCCTATAGTCTCTGTTATATAGCCCAACCTATAGGCTTCATTAGAATATACCTCATGCATCCCTTATTACTGAACATAATGACTTTAACAACCTTTGATTCCCATATGATCACGCTGCTCCTGTAGGACTGTTTTCTGTGATAGAATTAAGATTTAATACAAATAAATAATAATCTAAATTATTTCGTGTTTTATCTGATTTTGTAATTCGTCACAGAGAAACAACAGAACTTCTATTTTTTAATGAAAGCCTTCTTCTTTTTTCATATTCGACCATTAACGAACGTCTTGGGTTCATAATCAGGAGCTTCAGACCAATCCTATGGGAGCTGTGGAGAGAATGGGCTACAGCTTTGGCCCTATTGACATTAATCACAGGTTATTCCAAAGCGCACACGGCGCTGGGCGATTACAAACAGGTGATTATCGTGGAAAGTAATAAAACAAATAGACGCTCAGCAGTAAGAGCGATAAACATGATGCAGGTTGGGTTAAATTAAATCAGCTGTAAGAGGGAAAATACGCGAGTGAACTCACCCTCCAGTCTATCCTCTCCAGCACAGACATCTGAAAGGCTCCGGTCGCAGCAATCCCACTGAGACGCAGCGAATGAGTGAAACCAGGAGAGGTTTTACATTGGCGACTTCACCTGATGGTTGCGCAGTGCGCATGCGCCAACCAGTGAGTGTAATACACCTGAGCTAAATCAAAACAATTGTCTATACTTGTTCTAATTAAAAAACAACAACATGCAGCCTAAAGCAAAGGCTTCATTCAAGTGAATTAAGGTGAGAAAAATGCGTATAGGCCAAGTGTATTAAAAACCATTCTAGCCATAGGCCCACTGGAAATAACATGAGATTAAATATATTAGTCACTCGATTAAACCAAGGCTATGAATTTAGGCCCATGGTTAGTCTTATAATTATCTACTATTGTTGAGTTCAAAAAGAAACAATGTAATAGAGTCTACAGTTTGAGAAAAGGTGAAAAAAAAAGACGTAGGGAAATTTCAAGATGAGGTAATTCCACCCCCAAAGCCACATAGCCTCAGGCTGACCAAAAGAATCTGCTTTCAAAAGCCACTGAAGCTTTTTAAGGCCTAAAATGCCTCCTGTTATCTGATCTCCAAATACTTTAGCTTAAACTAATGAACAGATCAAAGTGTCTTTGCTATGTGGTTGAGAAAGTAGCTTACATATCTCGTTCTGAGAAAAATCTGATCTGCTGGCCTGACACCTGCCTTTCAAAAAAACAAAACAAAAAAGAAACACTCTCATCAAACAATGTCATTCCACATAATGAGGAGAGACGATGGAAACAACAGTGCGTGTCTTCCATTGACACTTTTATATTTATAAAAACATTAATTGTCTCTTAATCGCAAAAGGACCAAACGCACGAGGAGCTCGTTGGGCCTGTTCCCAACTTCATTAGAAGTCTAGATATTTCTCCTGTGTGGTCTTGACAAATAATAATTATGCGAATGTAATATGAAAAAAAGTTCCCATCATAATTTATTAAAAAAAAAAATGCATATTCATATTTTAATGAGTGAGAAGCTTGAGATAAAGATCCATTCATCCCACGGTTGCTTCACTTTGGAGCTCGATAGAAACATCCATTCAGATCAGTTATTCTACCATGGAGATCCACAAATTGTGGAACATTTTCTATGCTTTGAAAAAAAATTATAGTGATATGTAAAACAAATGTGTAAAACAAGTGACGGGGCTCTTTGAAAAGGAAAAACAAAAGTCCTCTTTGCCCCTCCGCAAAGTTTCTATGGTAGGCCTACTAATAAGAGAACAAAAAAACAGAGAAGACTTTTGTCACTTTCGAGGGTTCTTTACATGTATACATTATTTCTTTATAACTGTACTCAGTGATGTAAATGTGCACAGTTACATATACACCAACAACAAACAGAAAAACACGTGACAGGCTGCAGCTGGATGAGGACAAGAGGATGGAGTGTTTATTTAAATTTTCAGCCACAGTGATTGGATTATTTATGGTGTAACTTACATTTAATGAGAAGCAGGCAGACTCTCCTTTGTATGTTCCGTTTGTTTTTGCTTTTCTTTTTCTTTTTTTCACTAAGCCACAGTTTGGGTTAATAAACTCAGAGGGTAGAATAAGGACGCCTCTGCTGCCGCCTTGTGGCTGCGCCCTCACATTACCACAGGGCGGCTTTCATATGCCACTGTAACATGTCAGAAGGAACAACTAGGGTACTACTTTTTATTCCACTGCAGACAGCAATTCAGTTAAGATTAACACTTGAACACAAAACACAGAATATGTTGAGCTCATACAGCGAGGTCAAGAAGTCTGAGACATCAAAAACCCAGGTCATGTGAAATAAAGAAATACTAAAGATTTTTGCACTAAGAATTTCATAGGCTTTTCACAAGTTAAGATTTCCTCAACCCTTCCAAAAGGTCTGTTAGATCACATGTTGCATGTCACATGATGGATGTGTTGTGTGTTTATACTGTATATGTTTACTCTCATGAGGTGTAGGATGCAATTTGTGGTGGTGCTGCTGTTGAACTGTAGGCCATTTCATAGTACACAGAGGTGTGTCTGTCCCTCCTGGCTATGAATGTGGTGGACAAAGTAACAGAAACACCTGTCAACAAAACACAATGCAGATCAACAGCACATAATACATCCTCCACAATTATGATGCAACTGGATCAACACCTCTTTAATATAGTTCTAAGTTGTTTCTTACCTCCAGGATGTATTATATCTTATCTTATCTTAAGAAACTTCACGCTATTTTAACCACAAGTGCCTAAAACCTCTGTGATGAATCTATAAAACATAGTAAATTTGTCAATTTAAAATATGTTTTAACTTCTGGAGACGAAATGATTTCAGATATAACGTATTGGTAACAGTTAACAATAACTACACTTAATAATAATGCCAGTTAAGCTTTATTAAACAATTAAGTCATATGTGAGGGTCTAAGGGCAGAGGATGTTGTTATGATGCCATGTAAAGCCCTTTGAGACAAACTGTTTGTAAAAATGGGCTATACAAATAAAATTGCCTTGCCTTGCTTATAAGCATCTAACAACATCCTTCCTACACGGACATAGTATGTAAAAAAACCACAGTTTACAGTTGTTTAATTCTTGATGAATAAACTCATATATAATGTGTTTAATTATTGTATTTTCATACTTTCTATATATATATACATAATGAATGGATTTGGCATGTATAAATCCAGTATAACATCAATTAACTCTAAATTAATAAGATCATCTGTATTATTGATCTGATTGTGCTTTATATTTTGTAATATTTGGATCCAGCAACACAAAATATTTCATGAACCATTGATATCTATTTGTAAAAAACACGTAGATATCAATGGTTCATTAAAGCAGAAGTAAGCGATCCGGTCGTTTTCGCTAATGCTGCGTTCCAGGCAGGCTTTTGAAATCGTAAATTACAGCTTCAAGTCACAACTTACGACTTTGTAGCGTTCCAGGCAACCCACTCATGTTTTTCCGACCTGTTTTACCTGTGAAAAGTCACTATAACGGCCACTCGTAACTTCCGACCTGTGAACTCATACCAGATCAAACTGGTACAACTTCACAGGTCGGAAAAACAGGAGTTACGAGTTGCCTTGAACGCACCATAACAGTCCTCGTCCCTGCGTCGCCACATTCACGCGCATCCCTTGGCTGCACACACAGCCCTGCATGCCGTTCTCTCTCCTCATTGGATAAAAACTGTAGGATACGATAAATGTTTTCTCCTCGGCTCAGAGCAGAGCAGAGTGACTGACAGACCCGTGTTTCAGACCAAACACTCTATGTAAGTGATTGCTGTCGGAAGATATAACTATTTAAGACTTATATTAACACAAATATATCACTTACTTCTGCTTTAAATATTTTGTGTAAGTAAACAGATCTTTTATCATAGATAAAGGAGAGTTAAACATTTACCTCCCATTAATTCCTAATTATAAATTATACACTAATTGGTATCTGACTAATCCTACTTATTAGTAGCTAATGTATTTTGAATAATGCTTAATAATGTGTATTATCATAAGTGTTATTAACATTATTTCACAAATTACTTATAGGACTTTAATGTGGATTCATTATTTTCTTTAAAAACATGTTTATGGTGCTGTGTTGTGTAACTACCGCGTAAAATATCTGAACAGTTGCTCCATCACTGTCTGATCTGATCAGAGACTGCTCTTTCCATCCACCTCTGTTATTAAAAGACATTAATGTCTCCTAATGAGACCACCTGAGACCATATGTGCTAGATTAACTAAGCAGACGCTGCCAGCTGGGTGTCTCCGGACCAACACACTGAAGACTGAACCTCACAACAGATTTCAGTTTCACACCTCTTAACATGTAAATACACAACAGCTGCTGTATGAAGAACTTTTTATAGCTTGTTTATGCTGCAAATTTTCCTGTGAAGTGCACAACAGGGTGTTGTTGCTGCTGTTATTGCTCTTCTTTGCACTTCATGCATTGTGCGACCAGGCTTTATGTCACGGGCCAAACAAAACATAGGCAACTTGATTTGCATTGCAGTTATAATACAGTCAGCACACTAACACACACAAAGTGACAAAATCCATTTTAAGAAAACTCAGCTTAATGTGACTGAATAGAACTTTATTTTGACATTTTCTCATTACATGTAAAAAATTGTTTGCAATTGCAGTTTCAAACAAGATGAAGCACAACACTTCTAATCTCCTTTAAAAACTCAAACTGTCTGAAAAAGAACTGAATTTCACCACATTTTGCCATCACAAAGTAGAAGCCAATATAACATCATTTGTTATTTGTCACATCAAAGGCAAAAGACCCATAGAAACCCGACAGCTGGAAGAGTTTGTCTGGGAAAATATTTCAGTTTTTTTTGTTTTTTTTACCATTCTACTATAAATAACCAATACAGTGAAAGAAAAGTGACTTGAGAGTTCTCCGCTAAAGTTGTTTAATATATTCTACAAAGAGTAAAATGAATGCCAAGCTCATTCTTGTGGAACATATGAAAAACTCATGTGTTATTATTCATACTGAATAATAATTATGATACCAATTCAAACTTATATTGTTATACTGACTGTTACAACCATTCAGAGATCACTGACCACCAGGGAGCAGCAGAGTGACAGAGATGACAAAGTCTACCTCGCATCAATTCTCAAAGCACCAATGACAGAGTGCAGTGATGCCAGAGAATACATGGGGGAGGAATTAGGTTACAAAACAAGGCATCTGAACAGCTTAGGGAGCTATTAGCAAAATGTTCACAACATGTAAACACTGAGCTACTGGGGACCAAAGAGACAAATTGGGAATGAATCCACATATTGGTGACATTATTAAAGGTCATGTAGGTAATGCGCATTTGGAGTTGGGTATGCAGGACTAGATTTACCAGTATTTGGTCTTTAATGGGTCACACTTTCTGGAACAATCTAAAAGTGGTGGTCCTCGCTCTGGGTGGTTGTTACTTAGAAGTGATATGGGGTGTGGGTGACCCAGTTGGATGTCTGATCTTTGGTGCGCTTGGCGGAGCTGTGGCTGGTGAACAGGGATTTGAAGGCCTCTGATCTCCCTGCCATGTCCTGGATGGACCTCTTGGTGGCAGAGGTCGTTGAAGACTTTGTACTTTTAGAGGAGCTGGAGGATCCAGAGGGTCCGGCCACATCTGGGTGGTAAAATGAAACAGAAAACAGGGGGTAGATAAGGAAAAAGAAAAACAAGGCAAAGAATTAGAAGATGGTTGTTTGTCTAGATTTTGTGAAATCATTAACGAACCCTTTCCACCATCCCTTTCAAACATTAATGATTGTATACTCGATTCCTTTTACTGACTCGAGTTTGAGTTGAGTCAAACAAAAAAAAGGATTTTTGTTATCATCACTTAGTTAGGATTATGATTTTACATGTCAAAATCTATAATTTTCTAAATGTATGTTGTATGTGCTGTGTAGTCTTCTCCGGGAAGGGAGGGGCTCTATACGAGCTGAGAGGGAGGTGTGAATGAGCTGTGAGCTGGAGCTACTGGGTCAGTCAATCGTTCTTTTTCTGTATCAGCCTGAGATACAGCTTAGGGCACGATTCACACACCACTAGTTCACATAAATGTGAACACACACACCCTTATTATTTGAGTGAAGGGGAGTATAGCGACTATCCTGCCCTCTGTAGTCACTCTGCATGGGAGTGGGAGACTATTTTTGACGCGCTCAATAAATAACTGTCCATGCGCTGGTCCATGTTGGGTGAGGTTCCCATTTAATAAGCAAAAATGATTACAACAAAATATGACTTGATTGATGCAAAAATAAACTAATAAAGTGATGCGGCTGGAAACAAAGGAGTGAGATGAGGTGAGCCTGGCGAGCGGTAAAAACCGCATGATCCTCCACCCCATGCGTCACCTGATTACCTGTACCCGTGATAATAAAGAAAACGCTATACTGCCACCCGTGGAGACCTGACGCAAACCCAAGAGACAGACAAATAAACAGATGTGGCTCCTATAGGGAGGAATAAAAGATATGAGAGCAAACACTGTTTGACCAATCGTTTTGCAGCACAGAGGTAAATGTGATGCACTTGTGGTCAGACACACTTGCATCTTTGCACATTGTGTGTGTGATGTTTTGTTTTTTAATTATTTATCATAGTGTGGTTATTGCCAAGGAGTAGATGTGAGGGGGGGAGGGGGCTTTATACTGAAATGGAAGAGGTAAGATACGGTAGTGACATTAGAGTTTTGGGGTGACCAAAGGTGAAAGCACTACACAGGAGACAAGTGAACAACTAAAGCTATTGTTAATGTTATTATTGTTATAGATAACACATAGAGTCTCTCGGACTCTCCGTTGTCTTTGTTTTTTGTTTTTGTCACTGTACCAACCGTAGCCTGCATCACTTCCTCCTTTGCTCATAAACATGCCTGCCTTCCTTGTTTATGAAGCAGCCTGCATCAGCTCCTCTTGACTGCACCTCTCCATACTCCATGTTGTTGTTAACTGATTTCTTGACTATACACACACAACATCTATTGCACATCTGCCCATCCTAGTTGAGGGTTCCCTCCCCCTGTCACTCATCCTGAGGTTTCCCTGTTTTTTTTTTTCCTGCTAAGGGTTTTAACTTTTTTCTCAGTTGATACAAGGGTTTAAGTTTATTATAATTGATGCTGCTGATGTTAAATTTATAATAAATAGTAATAAATGTTAGATAATAGTATCTTTAATACATTCAAATTAAAAAAAGCAACGGGGCTCCACCAGGAGAAGATGAAAGTCAAAGAATGCCCCAGCCTGAGCTCAGTCCTGAATCCAATTGAAAATCTGAGGGCTGTTCACAGGAGATGCCAAAAATTGTTTAAAAAAAATGCATATAACCAGTAATCTTTCACAATGATATGCTTTCTGACGGCAGGGAGGATTCCCCAAAATAATTCAGGTATAAATACCATTTTCAACCACCAATTTAGAGTTTCTATTTAATCTGTCTTTGTATATGTATGTGTATATTAAAGCAAAGCATCAGCTACCTGAGGAAGTGCTTGGGCTGTCCCCACTGGAGCTCCCCACCGCTACGTCCAATTGAGGAGACTGTGTGTCTTCTGCAGGAACAAACCAGAGTCAGACAATATGATTAAGTCAGAGAATAATTAGATTTGAAATCATCAATCTAGTTTGTCTAATGGACAGTAAAAAATTATGTGCAACTCTTTTCACTGCACTCTCAGTTTTGATTTGAATAACAAAAGTTCACAAATGCTACCTCTTCAATTCCAACCTGAGCTTTGTGCTGTCCTGGAAAATTATACACCAGTGTCACTTAGTATTTTTGGACTATCATCTCCTAACTAAATACATTACAAGATGAAATGTGTTTGGATCTATGTTGCTTCCCACAACTTGTATACATCATGAGCGTCAGGGTATATGTATTTTGCATGGAAGTTAAAAGTTTGAATAACCCAGAACACTCTACTGCAGGATGGTCAATATTATTCAAATAAAGAAAAAAAAGGCTCCGGTGTTTTGTTAGCTGCTTGTTTTTGTTTATGTAAATGCTTAACAAGGACTGAGTTACGCCTTACCTTTAGATTCTGACGGCGTGGACACAGTTTCAGCTGCTTTGCTCTTCTTAGATTTCTAAAAAAGGAGGGGTAATGTATTAATTACACAATGAAATCACTGTTCCTGACAAAGGTCAATCTTGTACATTATTCCAAGACAAGAATCAGAATTTTAAGTCACCTTGGTTTTGGCTTTGGCCCGTCTCTCTTCCATCTTCTCCCTCAGCTTCTCTACCTCTTCCTTGGCACCATTGAGCACAACGATGTCCTCATTTTTAAACGGGTCTCCACACTAAAGCACAAACATGACATTTGTCTTTAAAACTTCAAATGTAATGTGAAGAAATATAAGACAACACTAAGTCCAAGTACAATAGCTTAAAGGTATAATGTGTAGGAATCACCCCCGTCTAGCGGTGCGGTTCTTGATGTTGCATTCACGTGAAATCGGGCAGACGTCAGACAGACAACAGACGCTGCATGTAACAGGATAAACAAGCGTCTATGTAAACAAGTGGTCCGCCAGCACAAGGCAAAACAATACAGGCGTGACAATATGTTGTCATGGTGATGTCGTATTGTTGACCTGACCCACCGTCTTTTTTTTACCGTCTTTCTCTCGTCCAGTAAAATGACATCCGGTTGGTTTGCCGACGGCCGTCTGCCTGACTGCACCTGAATGCAACATCAGTGCGTCCGTCCTTCCTCACACTACACAGTGGTGACAGTTTGAACAGGCGCTACCTGGAAAACTTTCTCCACGAGCTGACAGCACCGGTGAGTTTCTATGGTTACCTACGGTCACGCTGCCACTCAACGTAAAAAATGGCGATGCAACATGGCAGCCTCGGTTCAGTGCGTCGCCCACTTATGTATTTGTAACGACTTGTAACAACTCATTCTAAGGTAGGAGAAAGCTTTCATTTGTATGCAGGTGTGATTCCACTTCAGTGAAATACGTATTTATGAAAGAAATATTTGATTTTTGCCAATAAAAAGCCAAATAAGTTACATACTGGGGCTATAAAACTAACTGAGGACACAACCATATTGTGTTTTTATAGGCTTTTCTAAATCAATGAATATGAGAAAAGTCTTTGCTGAGTTTTGTCTAAGTAATAACAGTGGCAACAGCAGTGAAACAAAGCTGAATGCAGCAATTGCATATGTTTGTTATGCTGTGAATGTCATTGATGTTGGAAAACATCAAAGGTTTTGATTTCAACTCCGTCCACACACTACAACCCCACCCAGCTCTATTGTTCTGCTAAATAAGACAGCTCACCAGTCGGTTGAATGAGGTCAGGATTATGTATTTGTGTGAGTGACATAAACATCTGCTGACAACTGAAACACAGGTCTCATAAGAAAAAAAGCCCAGTGCAACCTTTCACATAGTGTGAGATTGAGCTAAATGTGATAAGCTACACATTTACAGTGTGTGAGAGAGTTAAGCATTTTATTTGTCAAGAGGATTTTTCCTGGACAGTATTTAAACATACTGTAGTACTGTTTCAAATATATATTTGCATGTAAAGCTACTGTATAGATGTGTTCCACTGGGAAGAAAGGTGTTTTCTTTATAAAACAAATTATCTTACCATTACATATGATTAGGCTAAACGCCAAAATGCTGCACTTTAAAAAAAGATCAGGTGCACAACAGGTGGGGAGATGTAATGCTACTTTCACTTGCAAAACAATGATTTGTTTATCCAGCTTGATGGAAATCTTAATTTTTTGTGAGGTCTCTGTGACAGGGACAGGTGGACTGGAAAAGCAAATGGTATAATGGTTCAAGCTATTCCTAATCATGGCTGCGGGTTTTTCTCCAGGAAAAAAACAGATATGTAAACATACTCCATGTTGACAAGTTGTATAAAATGGCACAATTGTGAAAGGCCAGCAACCAAATCATCTCCCTGTAACACCACGTCCCATCTTATCTAAATCAAAACATATTTTATTTGTACAGCACCTTACATACGAGGTTAGCAACACAAAGTGCTTTACATACAGAGACATAAGAGACACACCCCCACACACACACACAAATCAATGTCATCATGAAAGTACTTGACAGAGAGCTGTAATAAGAATAGAAGAACGTTTCGGCCAAGGCCTTTGTCAAGACTTGACAAAGGCCTTGGCCGAAACGTTTTCAAATAGGCTAAATCTCTGCAACTGGAGCTGAGCGGCGTTCTTCTTTTCTTTTCTCAACCTTATCCATCGCCAGCACCTCTACAATTACGGTGTGCGTTGTTGTTCCTCATCCTAAGAGAGCTGTAATAAACCAGAGCTAACTGAGGAAACGTAATCATTACTTTGTAATGAGGAAACACAAGGAGGTAATGTTAAAAAGAAATCAAATATAAAGCTAAGGAATAAAAGCTATAATAAACCTGACAATAAATGAGAGAATAAATAAATAAATGCAGCTAAAAACAAAGTAACATTGCATAAAATAAAATTCAGCTAAAAGCTATACGAAAAAGATTTTAAAAGTTTGTATGTACGTCTTACTTGTAACCGGGACCCATTTGGTCTCCTCTGAGGAAAATCATGCTCAAATTGAAGTGATGCAATGGAAACAGTCAAGTCAGTGAGTCAGTTAGAAAGACAGTAAGACAGTGACATAATGCGTGGGCTTGTAACAGCTCTGCACAAGAAGTGGTAAATTATTATTTTTGTGAACAATGCTCTTTAACCCTAATGGGAACATAATCAGAGACAAGCTGGAAACCCATTAATGACCGATGACATCAATGAATCAATAAATGTTGTGTTTACTGCACCACGCAGTCTCACTGTAATGTATGAGCAATGAATAAATGATGCAAGTCTGTTTTTATATCCACAATCTAAAAATCCACC
Organism: Trachurus japonicus; assembly: GCF_045865225.1. Classification (NCBI taxonomy): domain Eukaryota; kingdom Metazoa; phylum Chordata; class Actinopteri; order Carangiformes; family Carangidae; genus Trachurus; species Trachurus japonicus. Next base: position 35,344,345 of record NC_140911.1, read on the forward strand.
TGCTTTGTATCTTTCACAGAATGTAGATTGAGTTGACTGCTGCTGATAAGGTGGCAATAACAAGAAAGCCTTGTCCAGTTTTACTGACTAAAATGTAGTAGGGTATTTTACTTCCTGATACATTATCTATTTATATAGAGTTTGTTAATTGTTAACAGAAATAGCACAATGAAATCAGGTGCAGTCTCTGAAAAAACAATCATCAAACAGTGACATTTCTCTCATCCCCCCCAAAAATTGTGTATTAATCAGAAATGACACCAACACATGCGGCATGACTGCTTCATAAAAAAGGGGAAAACACACACATACACAACTATCAAACCGCTGCAGGGGATCTATTGTGTGGTTGTAATGCAGGCTCAGTGGGTGTGAACCCAGGCCATGTGCTCTGTTCAACACAAGAGGGATAATCTCAGAAGCTGACCAGGCAGCAAATCAACTCTGTGGGTGAAGTCCCTCACTCTGCTGCTGCCATTACCCCAACGACACGGACCGCCGGGTGAGCTGGGAACCTTATCGTCAAGTCAGTCAGTCGGCAAGTCAACCAGAACACTGATTTGACATGTGCGCATGCGACTGTAGAGATGAACTCCGACACAACGCATTTTCGAGAAAAAAAGGGACCTGAGTAAAAAAAAAAAAAAAGGAGAAATCATGTAAAGCAAAATAGGGAAGAAACAACATATCTGTGAGTAGGAAACTGCATGGGGGAGGAGTGTGGAAAAAACCTTAGGGAGAGAGAGAAAGTGTGTGCGTGTGGGGGAGAGCTATGACTGTGTTCCTATGTGTCAGGTGTGTGCATTTACATCTGGTAACCAAGCAGGGAGGGCCCTAATCTCATGAGGCTGCTGTGGGGAGGCGACTTGATGAGCTCCGAACACAACTAGAGAGAGGAAGAAAAAAGAAAAACACTCTGTCTTGCTCCGACACGATCTGAAGCACAGAGAGGCAGCTTCCTGAGTGGCTCGCTGCCAGAGAACAACGAAACAACACTGAGGTTTCACAGGAGCAGATAGACGAACCTTCCCCGACGCCGTTCCTGTTACCTGATGATGTCGCCTATGGGAATAACTCTGATTTTCTCCGGATGGATTCAAGTAACGCATTCGGAGTAGCTGTTTCAGTAACAACGATCACAACAGGCGCTGGTGTCTAATGTTTCACCTCCTCATCATAAGGACTACAAACTGAACTACCTCGAAGGTGAGTTGTTTATCTTGTCTTTATTTACATACCGTAGCAGCATGTGTTTACATATTTTGCATTGATAAAAGCATGATGTAGACAGATGTAAACGTGAAATAATAGATATAGATATAATAGCAAAACAAATGTGAATCAATTGTTATGTCAAATTACAATCAAAAGGTTTTTGGCTGAGCAATAAAGCAAAACTAAAATGCATTTCTCACACCAATTAGCAGCAGAAGCTAGCCAGTCATTTGCACTCAGAGTGCTAGAATGGTCTGTCTGGTTTTTCTGTTAATATCAGTGAAGCGCTGGATGAGATAAGTGGGGTGGGGGTAGGGGTGGGGGCATCTTTGGTGCTGTTCTCAAGACTGGGGTTTTGACCACAGAGAATCATCTGGGACTAGGACTAATCCTCAGATATGTCCAAGCCATCTGTGCTTTAAGGAGACCACTGGGGTTTTAGATACATTTTTGTGCCCACGCACAATGCTTCCCATCTTTATTTCGTGTGTATGTGAACTCGGAAGCTCACAGCTCAAAGTGAAAGCAACATGAGCTGTTGTATCACATGTTTGTTTCACTCAGGCAAAAAATTGCTTTTATGCAGTAAACGTGCATGCTCATCGATCAGAAATCAGTTATGGATATCTCTTAAAAATGCTGTTTGTTTACTTATTGCTGTCTGTTGTAACTAATGTGTCTATGACAGTTGAAGACTATGCAGGCCGAACTTGTTCAATGAGCCTCTATGACCTTTTGTAAAAGGCCAGTGTCAGGTAAAGTCATAATAGCATCAAACAGAGGCATTACTTTAAAATTTTACATTACATGTTTTTTATTGCTCAATCAAGACATAAACCATGCAGCAAATCAAATTTTAGTTTCAATTCATAGCCCTACGAAGAATTTAAGACTTTAAAACAAAAACTACTATGACAACAGTGCTTGACTTAGTCAGCTCTCTGTATACCTGCTCCTATGTTTGTCAAACAGTACAGCTTCTTTAAATCATTTTTGCTCTGCATTACAGCTGAGGTGGGAAGCAGGGAAGGTTATAATGTTTTATACCATGGTCTGAGTGAATACTCGATTCTGATTGGCTGCGGGGTGTCCATAAAAAAGTGATAATGGACACCCATAAAGATGTTCCAGTCAAATTGCCTGATTACGGTTCTAAATATTACTGCGCTGGCTCAAACGCTTGTTGGTAACCGCAGCAACGGATACACTTTTCTTCAGCGCATCATGACACTGGAGTCTATAAACACACAAGTGGTAAGAAGCGCACTGGCCTTCTGAAATAATACTATATTAAATAGTCCACTCAGCCGCTTATTGTGAAAATTGTATGATTTTAACGATAAATACTTATTAGTAATTGATTTAATATATATTTATTTCGTAAGTGACCATGGTATAAGCGGGATAATGCCCTTCGAGGTGTCCAATTATCAGTAATTAATGGATTCATTTCTGATAAGGGACACCTCGTGGGGCATTATCCTTCACATATATTCTGGGAACGCTACAATTAAATGCAGTTCAGATACAAGTAACAGACAACATGTTGCCATGTGTCACATTTAAAGTATCAATTATCAACAGACTAAAACTGGTACACTAATCTACATTTCTTGAGCTAAAAACTGGCTTCATCAATTTGTGCTAACCTACATATTTAACCCTATTTAATAACTCTCATGGGGTCCAGGACCCTTCTTATCTCATATCTCATCTGGATGTCTTTCTTGCAGGAGTTTTACCGGTGGTGGTTCTGACTGGATAAGGTGAAGTGAGGTTATTATGTGGCAGCTTGAAGGGACAAAATGCAGCTTCATAATGTGCCTGGGCTTGAGCATTATTATTTGTTCATTCATTTACTTGAGAGCACGGACAACAACAACAGAACTCCTACAACCACAGCCTTCAAATTGGAAACCCTTTGCCACTGAATGTAAACCTTTTCTGCCCGGCACTGAGAAGGGAGTAGAATGGTTCCACCGCGACTGGGAGGTACGTTTGATTTGATTTTCTATGTTCTTTATTACTGCTTTTTTTTGCAAAGTGTATGTTAGACACCTGTTGTGATGCTTCTGCTATAACAAAACCTTAGAGACATGCAACCGCCTTGCAATGTTGTCAGTGCTGCCACCACTGAGGTACTTTCCACTGCTACAGTAGGGATGTCTCCAGGACCACGTTTTACCACAATGACACACATGTGCTTTTAACAAGACTACCAGTCACATACTAGGTTTGATATAAATAAGGTTGTTTAGTGATAGTGACATGTGGGTGCTATATAAATAAAAATGTACTTATTTACATGCTGAAAACAAATGAGCAAAATTAAGAAATGACAATAACTAATAAGGTAAACTGAACTGAATCACCCAGTCTCTGTGACTAGGCCTGCACCATATGAGGAGAATCTGGGATGTGCAATAGCACTGTTCAATATTGTGTTATAGATTTTGTGATTTGCTGAGTGAAGTAACAGTTCCTGTTCAGCAAGCTTGTTGCACAGGTATATGATAACTGCCTTTATAATAGCAAAGGTTATGATCACACCAACACTAAAAACAAAGTCACTATTTCCCGAAACCTCCAAAAGTGGTTTCCACCGCCACCCCTGCTGTCTGCTGTGTGTGTGTGTGTGTGTGTGTGCGTGCGTGCGTGCGTGTGTGAGAGTGAGAGAGAGAGGTCGCAGCCTTTCACTGAGTTTCAGTCACTTTTTACTGTTCCGTTTAATGCACATGTTCATATTTCCATGACAATGAAAGTGCAGTAATGTATGTTAACAACATTTGTGACCAGTTGACTAATACCACTACTACCAGTATTCTAATAACATCAAGTTAAAGGGACACTGTGTAACTTCTACTGTTATCTATTCGCGAAAATCAATTATTTGGTTCAAAAGTATGTTTTTCATTAATCAGTAATCCCCCCCCCCCATCAACAAACTGAAGTGTTCCGGCTCTGAATTTGTAGTTCATATCATTCATACATGGAGCGGGTAGGAAACCACGGAAACTCAGTGGAGACACCGGAGCTGTTGGCTCAGGTCGAGGTGGCGTCTGTGAAAAGTCACCGCGGTAACGCAGTGAGGAGGAATGGAGCGTTACGGTGCATTCACACCAAACGCGATGGATGCCATGAACGCCACAACTTTCCATTAAAAGTCAATGTAAATGGCGCGATGACACGCGATGGCCCGTCGGGCGGCGCGTTTCGTTTCGATGACGCGTCCATCGCGGCCATCGCATCATCGCGTCCATCGCTTGAAGTTGAAAAATTTGAACTTTTCAAGTGACATCGCATGACGCTGTGCCGCGACATCCAATCAGTGTTGATATTCAACCACGTCACCGACACAGCTGCAGACACACATTTCAAAACATGGTGGAGAAGATCACTGTGGCTGTAGTCTCGCTCACCAGACCCTCCTACAGAGAACCTGTGGCTGTGTAAAAAAAAAAACAACAACCCAGGGGCTGTGTGTGTTTTCCTCAGATCAATAATATACATCCATGGCCATTTCCCAGAGCTTTATGACACGACGTCGTACTTTTACCGCGGTCGTAATAAAAAAAGATAAAGCCTGCAGAGGGTCAGAGGACCTACAGCTTCCTCCTTGTGAATATTTCATATGTATTTATATTTATTATTATTTCTCAGCCATGGTTGAGGAGAGAAAGAAAATAGCGGGAGGTGGGTTGCATCATAGCGCGATGAAGCGATGGTGAAAAATGTGACAAATATGTCAAGCGACGCGATGCTCGCGTTACGGGCGATGGCATCGCGTCCATCACGTTTGGTCTGAACGCATGGTTACACTGATAATGCATTCACGTGCAGTCGGGCAGACGGCCGTCGGTAACAAACCAGATTGTTTTTGAGTTCCATTTTAGTCACTTAAGTCCAGAGAAAACCGGTAAAACGTGGGTCAGGTAAACAATACGACATCGCCATGACAACATATTGTCACGTGTATTGTTTTGCCTCGTGCTGACGGACCACTTGTTTACATAGAGGCTTGTTTATGCCGTTACGTGCAGCGGCTGTTGTCCGTCTGCCGTCTGCCCAATTTCACGTGAATGCAGCATGAAAAACTGAGTTGCTTGCAATATACAACCGCAACGCTAGATGGGAGTAATTCCTACACAATGTACCTTTAATGTTATATACTAATGGTAATGTTGATGCATCTCTTCTCTGTCTGCAGGTAGAAAACTATATTCTCAATCGTCCTATACAGTGTTCTGATTTGACGCGAGACCTACACTTCATCACAACACCTCTGAGCCGTGAGGAGGAAGACTACCCTTTAGCATTCATCATAGTTGTTCACAAAGAGCTGGAGCTTTTTGTGCGCCTGCTGCGGGCCATTTACATGCCGCAAAATGTCTACTGCATTCATGTGGACGCTAAGGCTCCACTGGAGTACCAGAGAGCCGTACAGAAACTCGTCAGCTGCTTTGAAAATACCTTCCTCTCAAGCCGCAGCGAGAAAGTGACCTACGCTGGCTTTTCCCGCCTGCAAGCAGATCTGAACTGCATGGGGGATCTCGCAAAGTCCAAGACCGGCTGGAAGAAGGTGGTGAATCTGTGTGGACAGGATTTCCCCATCATGAGCAACCTGGAACTAGTGCGGTACATGCAGAGCAAAGAGTGGAGGGACAGAAACATGACGCCTGGGGTCAAGCAGCCGGTGTCTATGAAGCACAGGACAGAACTCCAGCACCTGGAGATCACGGGGTCACATGTAGCTCCAAAAAGGAGAAGCCCCAAGAAAGGTCCTCCGCCACACAATCTGGAAGTGTACTTTGGAACAGCTTACTATGCTCTCACAAGGGGCTTCGTCGACTTTGTTCTGACCAGCCCAATAGCTCACGACCTCCTAGAGTGGTCCAAGGATACATTCAGTCCAGACGAGCACTACTGGGTGACACTCAACCATGTCAAAGGTAAATTGCCTGTTCTGAATGGGTCTGCAGACACGCAGCAACTTTTGACTACAACTGACATAACCTTTTCTCTGGGTTTTGCAGGACACATTTTCACGAAGAACTACAAATCATTAACTAGTGCCATTATGATATTTTAAGATAAAGAAATACGATCTATGCAACAAAGTCAAAGGGCAAACTTTATCATTAACTATTTGTATGCTGGCTCAGTGGCTGTGACTTTAATCAGTTCAGTATTTCACAGTTGCGTGAGTTGTACAATCTAAAGATGTGAAGAAGAAAGCCTGATTAACTCCAATTCAAGGGGTACAATTCAAATTGCAGTGTTTCAATAAAAGAGATCCAAGAAGTTACAGGATTTAGTGTAAAAACAGTGAAGTCTCAAGTCTTGGATGTGCTATCACATTAAGTGCATTTTTATTCACTAAGCTTTAATGTGCATTTTTCAATTGAAAAATCTTAATAAAAATAGAATTGGTAAGTAATTCAAAATGTAAAATTGCTTAAAGGCTTTTACATTTAGAAGTATAAAAGTGGTAAATTTGGGATCATTTGGGAACTTGGCCTCGTAGCTCTGACACATTAGGAAATCTAACAGCAATCAACAACAGTGAAAATGATGGTGACTGTACTAAATTTAAAATTCAGTGGAAAATGATGTTTTTTTATAATGTAACGCAACAAATGACTGTGTGCTTGAAGGCAGCTGTTCCTAATTCTCTACAGTCCTACCATTTGTATTGTCACCACACGCCCTTGTTTGTTGTCATCTCTCATACTAGAGTCATTCTTGAGTCAAGTATCAGAAAGGTCAGATTTAGTAAAACACAACTCAACATTTCCTGCTGATAGCAAAGGAGAGGTGCCGTATGTTACTTCTGAGGAAATATGGCCTTGAACAGGAAACCGACAGTGTTGATATTGAGATTGCTGGTATAAAGATAGATAACAGTATATGTTGTAGAATTTGTTTGCTTTGTCTTGCTGTCTAATACTGGTCTTATTTAGAAAAGCTAATTTAAAGGGGAACTATGCAAGTCCTGTCACTTTTCCTCTGTTTTGCTAACCCTACTCATGTGCATTTGTTTACACCAAAGCCAACGAGAAAGCAATTGATAGAGCGGTACATAACATTATGTATCATATACAATGTTACAAGTATATTTGTGTATTCTTATCTGTCATAAACAAGAGATTACGGATTACGGATTACGGAGCACGTTTGTGTCGCGGCGCGCAGAGATGAGAGCTGGGACACTGGGGCGGTGGCACTGATCTTGCAAAGTTGGTTTTCAGCCAAGAGGCGCTACTTGGAAGGCAGAGCGATTCCATTCTCCCTCACAAAAATGTACATGTCATTTATTAAACCTAAATTAAGGTAAAAATGTAGCATAGTTAAGCTAAAAAACCTGCATACTGTAATTCCTCTTTAAGTGGCTGTGACTGCAGGTGGTGGCAAGGTTAAGCAGGCACGCAATTGTGGTGTAAAAGTTGCACAAAGATTGACTTAACAGGATGTGGTTTCAAACCGTCTGTTTCAGTATTACAGGAAAGAATGTTTCACAGGAAAAGGAGGAGCTGAGCTGCTTGGGAAATTTATATCTAGAAAACCTCTCCACCTCTGAGGAAGCACAGCAACTTCCCTTGGCTTTTCAATGAGAAGCATCCGGGCACATCTCCCACACAGTGGATGTAATGCTCGCAAAGAAAATCCTTTAGAATTCAATTACATGCTAATTATTCATTCTATCTGGTTATGTGTTTGCAGGAGCTCCAGGCAGTCACATAGATGGAGGTTGGGCGGGAGCCATTCGAGCGATCAAGTGGAGGGATCAAGAAGGAAAGACGCACAATGGCTGCAAAGGTACGGAATAGCTGAGCATGTGTGGGAGGTACTATGTTACTAATCAATACCTGCACTGCAGAGCTTATCTGTGGTCAGGTATACTTCCTGATGCTATCAAAATCTCATCTAGAACCTGATACACAATAATAATTCATGCTTCATCTCAATACTAATACTAGTATTAATTAATGTCATATTAATCACATCAGTATACCTCATACTGTGAAATGACGTTTTTAGGATTTATCTGTTTAGTCTGTGTTTAACCTTTCACTGGTAAAACTGTAAAAAAGAAGAAAAAAAATATTATTTTTTATGTATACAATATATATACAATGCACACTATCTGCTTGAATAAAATTGCTGATGTCATTTTCCAGGACATTATGTGCGAGACATCTGTGTCTATGGAGTAGAAGACCTGGCTTGGATCATTAACAAGAAAGGCATGTTTGCCAACAAGTTTGAGAAAAACACCTTTCCGGAGGCACTGGACTGTCTGGAGCAGTGGCACAGAAACAAAGTGCTGAGTCAGGCATCTTTTCCTATAGAACCATCATGGCTACTAAATACACACAGCAACTCAAGCAATAGCAGTAGCCACATAACCAACAGTACTGAAGCATGAAATCACTGTTGATCACAAAAGTTGGACTTTGTGTAGTTTATATTATTTGCACAGTGACTCTGAATGTCAAAGAGTTGAGCAGGAAAAAACTGAATTCAGAACAAAGGGATGATACACTGTACACTTCCAGTGTCAATAGCATGAGTACTTTTCAAAGATGTGTTTGTCTATTCTTTTCTTTTGTTTTTATAATCAAGAGACACTGTATTATGCCAGTGTACTGGCAGGGGATTAACAAAATATATCTTTACATTAAAGCAACACTGTTAAAGCAGAAGCACAAAGGCTTAAAAAACACACTAGTACATAATACACCATAGACTGTTTTTGAGACAAGACTACATCAAGTATTGACTAAATTACTGAATAATATATTGAATGTTTTTATTTTATTTAATAGTTGATATAGTTTTATTTAATTATGTTGAGTGTTGTCCAGAAACATAAATACTATTATTGTCGGTACATTTATTACATGAAGGAATGGTTGGTGAAGGTAAACCAAGAAGGGCAATTACAAGATAAAGTATTCCCTTCTTCTCTATTTAAAAAACAAAGCTGATGTTTTATCAGATTTATCTGAATTTTCACTGTAACTTATGTCAGACTGAATGTGGATATCAGAATTATAAATAAACTGTGATTTTGTTTCTATGAAGTGAAAAATGACATTACTTTTCTACAGTCAACTGGTAGGGTTTTTCAGTCTGTTTCCGGCTACACACGCCATCTTCCTGTGGTTTCAGAAACTGTTCCATTTAGGGTCAAATGACTAACATGTGCTGAGTTACCGTTTCCTCCAAAGACAGGAAATCATCAGTATCATATCAGGCCCAGTTCTGGACCGCTTTTATTGGGGGGCATTACGAAATTCTGAATAGTCAGAAATACTAGTTATAGAGGTACTCCATGAGTGTTATTTCCTGTAAGTTATAAAATGCACAATTTTGTATTGTCTAAAACTAAAGCCCTGGAGTACACTAATACATAAACCCAGAACGTACATAAATTCATTCATAATGGACTGACATATCAATAAATAAGCGATCTACCTTGATCCAGTATATTACTCTAGTTTCTGCGCGCCTGATGAGATATTTATTGAATTATGATTATTTGAATGTGGCATGTTACTGACTGGTCAAATTGACATGAAAATAAAAACAACAACTATTTATATGTGAATCATACCATCATAGCCACTGTCAAACAGTGAGGAGTAAGCAATTAAAAGCAGTTGCATGGGAGGGTATATTAAAAATCTATCAGGAAAATATAAAAAGAGTCAGAGCTGGGACACTACTAAACCGTCAACAAAATCCGCCCCAATTTAAAAATAAGTATTGTGAAGTAAAACTGGTCTTTAAAAGTGTATACTTTAAGGGAGACGCTACTTCCAAAGTCAATACAAGCTGCATGAACATAAAAAAAGGTATGAGAAGAGGAGTGACAGAGAAAGACAGGATGAAATCCTGCTCACCTTGTGGCAGATTTCTGTCTTGACCTCCTTCAGGGCCCGGTCAGAGAAGACGCAACCACAGGTATGCAGGAAACAAAACCTGAGAAGGAAAATAGCAGGAAACATAAGTTATTTATTTGTTTAACTTTTTTCTGTAGCTGTTCCCTGTACACAATACATTCTTGTGCATTTTTACAGTGTTTTTAATGATATATAGCTTAACAACTGTAGAAAATATAAATGGAGGAATCAAGACAGCTCATGTCAGACACGTATTTCTAGAGAACACAATGATTCAGAACGTGCCTCAACAGTGAGTATATCCCTTTCTAATTGTTATTGTTTACCTGTGCTTGCCATTCATCTCCAACCCAACAACAGGACAAATGAACATGCCACAGTGGATGTCCTCGTAACGGTCTCCTTTAGCATTTCTTCTTTCTCCCTCCCACTCAGGATTGTCGGTCAGGTTCAGCTCCTTAATATCCTAGAAATGGAGAAAGGGAATCGACGCGCACAGAATCACAAAGTCACACATGCAGTCAAAGAGAAATGTAGATATGCACACATAAACAGACCTAGACAGAGGAAACTTAGAAGACTACAGTTATTTTACCATACCTTTATCCCACGAATGTGTGTAACAGCCTCAGCATTGGGTCTCTCAGCAGACTTATCCAGAAGATACTCAATGATGGCATCTTTGTTATAGAGCCTGAAACATAACATACAGTATACATTGTGTGCAATTTAAGCAGGGATTTCACTTTAAATAGCCTCAATAACACACCATACTTAAAACACAAGATTTGGGTAGGCCCCCTGAGGGAAAAAACAATTAATCTACAAATCACACCATTCGTAGCACAGGAAGTGGAACGACAACCATGTTAGATTGTGGGTTAACACAGAATTAAGACATGTTTGTGACTGAGTTACATATATTAATGCATGTGTGACTGCATCAAATCATCTAGTTTACCCACTTGCAACAAGGCAGCTGACCACATAAAAACTGAGGCCTGTATAATTAATTTTCACTCCTACTAGGATGGCCCACTTATTACCAGGACATGGTAAGTTATGTTAAACTCCTAACCTGCTCCCAAGCAGGTTAACTTGGATCAGACAAAGAGCTTTCAACTGCCAAACCAGAAACTGAGGTATCATTCCTACAGGATCCCACCAGAAACAATAGTCTTCACAATTATCATATTATTTTAATAGTGAGCAGCACAGTTGTATAAATAAGTGGACATGTTTTTGCTGTTTCATACCTCACATGTAAAACAGAGCTGCACATGGAGTTTAGCACACTAAATAAATATATCAGACCTATTTTCGCTTTATTTTAATTGATTTAAGATTTGTATTCCCACAGTGATGATTCCATTACTTGTCTTCAGCGATTGAATTGCTTTTTTCAGTCAAACTGACTCATCAGACATGAATGACTGCAGCTTTTATTTTCATAATCACATATTGACATCATACAATGTGTACAGTGAAGTCCAAAAGTCTGTAACTACTTTCCCAATGGTAGATGTTAAGTTAGTTCTCACCTTCCCAGGTCACAAGCAACGATGGGGCGTCTGAGTTTCTCCTGGCTCAAGGCACAGTACTTCCACTTAGCAGCCAGCTCTGCATTTTTATCGACCTGGACACACAATTAACGACACAACCATATAACTCATCCAGATACTGTATATGATTTCGTGTACGAGCTCTTGTTACTCCACACAAAAGCCATTGGCCACTTATCCATTATGGCATATTGTACGTGATTCACATCAAGAAACGTCGCAAGGGATAAAAGACAGAATAAATGACCGAGTAAAAGTGCGTTAATTTGCCTTGTTCCTCCCAAGCGTTGTCATAAACACTACTTTGTCAGGGCTAGCGTTAGCTAACTAGCTAGCAACGTTCATGCACTAAACATTATCATCAAGAAAGCCTTGAAAGAATTTGATTCATACACTGAATAGGTAACGTTTGTGACAAACGTGTCTACCTAAAATAAATACTATTTTAGCAATGTAACCACCTACAAGACAGACGGGTAGCCACAATAATGTCGTGTTAGCATGTTAGCTGGCTAATAGTGAGCAGCAACCTACAGATACATTTCCGTCACGTCGCCAAGGGAACTGTAAAATACATTTGCATTACGCACCTTTTCGACTTTTTTAGGACCTTTCACCAACTCGTGTCTTTTCGGAATCGTTCCACCGTCACATCCCATCTTGACTGCTGACTTGAGAAGTTTATTCCCCCAGTTAGCTTGCTGTGAGTGTGGACCAAGCTACTCAAGTTGTAAACAAACAACGAGAGAGCCGCAAACATCGCGGGATGTGCGGTTAATAAGATGTCGCCCTCTAGTGGCTGAATGACCAACACATGAAATCTGTATTTTAAAGCTCTGGCCACAGTGTGGAGGTCTCAGTCCAAATATGGCTTTACTAGTTTCTGATGGGAGCTGCCAGTGAAGTATGAAGCAGTGGAAAAGGTGAGTGTAATATCATAATCATCGAGCAGATAAGCAACTTTTGATTATTAGGCTACTACTTCGTCAGTAGGCTATAATCTTATTGTTTCACTCTGCAAACACAGGATAGCATAAGCACATATTCATATAATCAGCTAAAAGTAAAAGGAGGATATAACAAAGTGTGATGAATAAGTATGAATAAGTAGTAGTAAATACTACTCAAGATTAGATAGGCTAATTACATTACAAAAAATACACTATTTTAATTGTATGCAGGCATAAAACCCCAGATTACTTCATTCTTTAACTGCTCATCCATCTATGAAACATTTTCAGTCAGCCATTAAACCCAGAACTAGTAAGTGACATTAGTCTGGCTTTCAGGCCTGCTGTCAGAGTGGTCTAAAGATGAAAGTTTCCTTGGAAGATAGTTCAATGAGTGCTAATGAGATCTGTTTCCTGTGCCTTGCAGGCTGCAGATTAGTTTACTATCGATGGTGCTGTCCAAGAGCGACCATTAGTTGGGGAATACCCCAGTGGAGACATCTCTGGCGGCATGACTGATAATCTGTGTGGAAAATAAGACTGAATAAAAACACAGTGCTGGACTTCATTTTGGTTGAGAACATGGATTTTGACCTCTTTATGCTCACCACACACTGGCAGCTGCTATTGTGGTTCCCAAAATGAGGTGAAATGAACAGATATAAACATAAAAACATTTCTCCATTTTGCCTGTTGGTTCGATTGGTTCTTCCTGTAATTTATAAATTGCGTTACGTGTCTTATTGAATTTCCCCCCTTTCTCACACAGAGCTAAATGTTTAGTATGGATTTTCATTAGAGGCAATGGAGTTAAAGCTCTGTTAGCAAACTATCTTTGAGACAGTGGAGCACCCCAAGCTGATAGTGCAAACCAACACCTCAGGAACACGCAATGCACAATGGGCAGTGGACAAAAGGGGATAAGACAATGGACAATGGTCTACTCTTCCTGTCTAGCATGTTTGGTTAGTCATTTTCTGAGCTTTGTTGTAGTTTTTTGTATTTATGCCAGCTTGTATCCAATGCACCTAAACATTCAGCACAGATCTTCTCAGTGTTAAGTAACTCACAAACTGACATAATGTTTTATTTCACCCTTATGCAATACATTTCAACTATATCAGCCATAAAAAGGAATTAATTTTAAGTTTTGTAAATTGGAAATACAATGAACAACCACATAATTGCACAGGCAAAGTGGGGTGGCTGGAAGCTGGAGGGTTGTTTGCTTTTTGTTATTTACCATATTTTTACGTAACAGAGAAAGATGTGTGTTGTCACAGGTACCCTCACATGATAAGAAACTGACAATGGATAGTAGAAGTGTGACTATCATAGGTTATAAACAGTTAGGGTGAGTGTGCATTGAAGACTACATGGAAACTTTTAAATGAATATGATCCTGTGATTTTTTAAATAAGCAGGATCATGAAAATATATTTACTGGCAGTGACACATTCTGGCTTCAGATTGCGCGTCAATTGTGAAATGGTACGGGTGACTTTGCCTCCATGTTTGTAGTCATATCAGATAAAAACAAAAGTGCAGGGGCGGAGTTTAGCTCAGTTGGTGGAGCACCCGCCCCATGTGTTGAGGCTATAGTCCTCGCTGCAGGCGGCCCCGGTTCGAGTCCCGCGTCGGACGGCCCTATCCTGCATGTCATTCCCCCCGTCTCTACCTCCCATTTCCTGTCACACTCTCAACTGTCCTATCGAATAAAGGCATGAAAAGCCAAAAAATATACTTAAAAAAACAAAAAAAACAAAAAAAAACAAAAGTGCAATGAACTACCAAACTGCGGTCTTATTTTAAAAATCAAAATCCTTGCTGTACTGATCAGATATGCTCTGCTCTTTTACTTTAGATCTGAAAAGTTTGCACAGCTGAAAATGTGGCTTCCTCCTCCCCAGTCCTAACCGTAACCCCCTCCCTGACTGATCCTCCTACCACACATATCTTTCTGGCCTGCTGTGGTGCTACCCAGCACGGCTGACCCAAAGAAAACCCCAACCACTGAGCACCCATCCAATCTAATGTTTATACTTCCATGATGAGTCCAACCTGCCCAATCAGACTTCCACTGACTGGCCTTGAACTGAAACTGTATACATCTCAACCATCCCAGCCATCCGAAGCAGCCAGTGGAGACCGAGGCAGCATTAATTGCACCAACCAGCCCTGGTAGTGCACCGAGTCCAATGCATTTAGCGTTTCTAATTGGGGAGGAATTGCTGTGTTTACATTGGCGCTAGTTGATAGAGCCGGACCCTTAGCCCTCCAGCCAACCAAGCACAAGCTCTGTGAAGGAGAAAATCCAAACTGCCTGGTCCCTAAAATCTCTCTGGACAGAGCTGGAAGGAAATTATTTGGAGCAGAGCAGAGGAGTATTTACTCATATTTATCAAGGGCAGGAGGAGGTGGGGAGACACTGGGGATAATCTTGTGCACTGAAAAGAAAGAAAAAAAATAGTATCTTGGCCATAGTTGCACTGTTGATTAATCTGTTTCTGTGGTTATGATTGAATTAAATGACTAATTGTTCATTTTTTAAACATGAGAAAATAGAGGAAAGCAAATGTGCACAAATTCCCAAAAGGCATTATCGAATTATAATTATTCTTTATAATTTACAAATCACTTTTGTGATTGATAAAATAAAAAAAATAAATAAACTATTGAGTTACTTATCAAACATATCTCATTTTTCATCATAAATGTATTGATCACTTATCTCAGTATTTTGGCCTCTATTGCCCCCTCCTAAATGTTTCAGTGACATGAATTTATTTCAGCGTATCATTACTACAATTCTCAAGCACATACGGATAAAAATCCTATGATCCATAAAGACAAATAATATAAAGTCAGTTGTGAAGACCTTTCATAATTTCCTGTAAAAACTAGTGTATGAAGTGACAACATATAGGCTACCAAGAGCGTCAAGAATGTCATCATAAATCCTACCATCACCACAGCAGAGCCGGCTATATAACTAAATATTTCATTTGAGATTTATAGTTGAATAGGACATACCACTGTACTCAGTCAACTCTAACACCATGTATCAGGCCATATGCAAGTTCATGTACCTAACATATAATGAGAAATCCAAAACCCTGGAAAAAGCACACCACATCCAACATGAAGACGGCAACGGATTACCACACACACCAGTCAACCACAATTATTTTCTCATTCCTTTTTCTGTTTATGTTGAATCTCAAATAGCTAAAATTATGTCAGTTGGAAACGTTGCCCATAACTAATTTTTCTATCCTCTTGGAGTGTGATTAGCCTGCTTGAGCTTTTGCCACATATTTACACAGGTTTTTGATAGCTTGTACTGTAAAATACCCCATGTAGTCTGGCAAAATTTCATAAACAGGGAATTTGAGCAGAACTTTTGTTTTTACTGTGATTGCTTATATGATCAGAGCAAAATCTCTAATTTAAAGGATTAGGATTTATTATTTTAGGTGATTCCATTTGGATTTGGAAACGCTGTGGATGAGTCAGCAGCAAGAAAATCAGGTTTTGTCGGTATCTCTCAGCTTCCAGGGTATGACTGATGAAGAAAAACATGCTTAATGTTGCCATGATTCCTCCAGCAGATGACTGTGTGGAGCATTTTTTTCTTGTTGCACCAGCCGGCTGTGTGACAGTTTTAATCCGTCGGCTGCGCTGAAGTGTACAGCTCAACATTTTATTTACCGCAAACTTCACCAAGCACTGGGACCTTTTTGTGATCTCAGCCAAGCTGAGTCGCAGACCCACAGACACACAGTCCACCTGGACACATTTTCACCATCAGCCAGTTTATGATTATCTTTTCCACTGTGGCAAACCAGACTGAACACCCGCAGACACAAACCCACAAACAGATAAATGGATACATACACGCACACACGGCTCAGATACATATGTATACATTCGCTGTCTGTATAAACAGACAACCCTAGGGCACACATACACACACACACACACACACACACATACATACACATATGATCTTCGGTCCCTCCTTGATGGCTGTGACCAAGAGAGGAAAGTCTCCATACATCAGTGGAGGCTATATGAATGGAACAATTGGTTGCGCGCTGGCAGCACAGACTCAGTCACAACTCATTATTTTGACGGGATACCCAAAAAGTTCTGACAGCATCCTGGCTGTGATCGGTGTTGCCCCGGGTGATGGGGACATACCTGTGGCTCCCTTGTGTACTCTGTGGGCACGTGGTGAAGACTAAGCACACGTAGCAGCTGAGGCCTGGCAGCAACAGTAGCTACGGTTCTGGGTGTCCCCGCCAGCCGCCTCCTCACCATACACGTCTTCAGCAATAATAAAACTCACTCTCACTTCTCTTTTTCTTTTCTCTTTTGCTCTTTTATATTACTCTTACTTTTCACCGCCTCGTGCCCTCTCCCCCCTCTCTGCTGCCCACACACACTCACACTACACAGACATGAGGGGGAACAGTGGGTGATTCTGTGCCATGGTGAGCTCAGTGCTAACTTTGAATGCTAACCAAAAGTCCATTTGGAAAACTGTAGACTTTGTTACATTTGGAGGCAAGCCAGTTCCCATGCTTTCGGCCTTAATGCTATGCTAAGCTACCCGTCCGTTGGATTCAGCTACACACTTATCATACAGTTGCTAGAATGGTATCAATAATCTTATCTTACACTCAACAAGAAAACAAATTCACATAGATTTCAAAAACTAAAACAACCTGTCATCATTTTTTTTTTTTTTTTGGTTTTTGTCTGAGCACAGATGTTTTTTTACTCTGATGTGTCAATATTTGGCCCTTTCATGTGTCCAGTGTAGGACTACAATGAAAATGAGCCCCTCAGTCTGCAGCATTTACATTCATTCCCCACCTAGATGTCTCTCTGAGGGGTCTTTGCAAGAACACATGTTTTTAATAAGGGTCTTTGCGTCTGGCCTTGCATAAATGTTTAGCAGCGTTCCTTCTGGGAACTGGGGCCTGTCTTTACAGTGGAGGCTAATCAGCTGTAAATTCTCTTTTAAAAAGGAAAAGGAAGGCATGGAAGGAGTTAATCTCCAAGGCCCATTGCACTTTTATGTCTCACCCTGTATTCTCTCTCTCTCTCTCTCTCTCTCTCATTCACACATGCACCTACAGTACATACACACTCCTCCTTTGCGGAAAGTAAAAGGAGAGGATGATGACAAAAAGAAAAAAGAGAGAGAAGAAAAGCTTGGGGCTTTGACAAATGATCTAATAAACGGGTTGGGAGATTACAGGCTAGGTGCCCGCTGGGAGAGGAAGTGGGGCAGTAAATATTTTTTAAAAGCTGTCAATAAATTTGCAGTGTTGAGTTGAGAGAAGTATCTATGGCTATAGCTAAGGAGATTGGGCTCCTGTGCTGGGTGGGTGCTTGTCTTTGGGAGCTATTGGTTAGCAGCATGTCTTGTCAGTCATTTAAGTATCAAAATAATTTGTATGCAGTATATGAAATAGGAATTAGCAAAATCTACACCTGCATCAAAATCACCTTGCTCGTAGTCATATAATTATGATAAATAAATATCAAACAACTGTTATGGTGAAATGAGCAATGTTCCCAAAAAAATAATTAAAATGAAATATATACTAATATGGTGTAAGTTTATGTAATGGTAAGAGAGAAATGTGTAAAGGATAAGGAACAGGAACTGATAATTCTGTTTCATGACAAAACTATTCTGTGTATTTTGTTTTCTGGCTGGTTAACGAGTGATGATAGGGAGACTATTAGCACTGTGCCTCGGCGGTTGGCAGGGAGCCTGTCAGAGCCCAATAAAGTTCACCAACACCAACAGTCTTTCTTTCCCACACCTTTCAACCACGCTTGTTACTCAGCAGCCCAATTAAAGCTGATTTAAGGGTTCACCTGTGTGCCTATTGGCAAACACTGCCCCGAGGGCGGTGCTTCCATTTGATTGATGGGTTGATGAGATAATGACAGACAGCCACAGGTCTCGCCTGCACTCACCTGCTCTTGGTGCTCCTGCACTGATTGGCTCATTTTTGGGATGAGGCAGGTGCCCAAGAAAACAGTGAAAGAAAAGGCCGGCCTGACTGTGAAGTGTAGAAACAGTGATTATATATTATATATTACAAATATGTAATGGTGACATTGTTACCTTGTGACTCATATTATTTATGATTATTGGTGTATTACCCCTGACTGTCAAGTGGTTCTTACAATTAAAGTTGAAAATTGCTATATTGCTAATAGCTACATTAAAGTTGATGATCAGAAAATATGGGGAACAGTTTCCTTAGAAGGATGTGGTTTAGTAACACATCTGAAGTAAACTATAACCTCAGTGTTTTTCCCCCCTCCTCCCAATATCGTGCCA
This sequence comes from Trachurus japonicus, assembly GCF_045865225.1. Lineage (NCBI taxonomy): Eukaryota > Metazoa > Chordata > Actinopteri > Carangiformes > Carangidae > Trachurus > Trachurus japonicus. The sequence continues at coordinate 35,363,348 of NC_140911.1, forward strand.
AATTCTCATTCCTGGTAACACTGTAAAACCTGAGCTGAGACTCATGCACCGGCACGAATGGACAGGTGCGTCGGAGAAGACCTGCGTGGTCGAGAAACATGAACAAAGGCTCCTGCACACTGTCTTCACTTGGAAACAAGAAGGTCTCAGGACCGAAATGTTGTTTAATAAACCTATGCAAGTGAAGACAGTGTGCGGGAGCCTTTGTACAACACTGTACAACCTGAAAGTGTGCATAAGATCACACTCAGTGACAGACACGCCAGATAAGTGAGAAGAGTCAGGATATTGATACTTTGTTTAACACCTTCCTCCTCACCCTTGGATCAGTTACACTTGGATTTCTGTTTGGTAAGCAGAGAGAACATCCTTGAGCCGCTCCCGTTCTCCACTCCCCAGGTGGTTTCCCATCCTGTGGATAATGTTTCACTCATCCCTTGACTGTGCTGCTGCCGCTGCTGCTGTCAAGGTGCAGTGGCATGAGGTTCAAGACCTCTGAGCCAGTTTAACACAACTGATAACAAGCTTATCCTCTGTCTTAGGTGTTAACAATACTTTGGTGTCATTAGAAATCACACATGCCAAGAAACAGCCCTGTTTTACAGTAAATGATTATTTTTTGCTATATCTTTGATGAGCGTAAACTGTTAAATGTGCCATCATTTCATTTCAATCTGTTAAAATCTGTTCCAGGATTGTTGAGATCATCTGCAAGACATTTTTCGGTAGATTTGAAATATTGACAGACAAATTAGAAAGTTTTTCTCCAAAACAGATGAAGCATTTTGAAATAACACACTTCTGAACATTTTAAATTCATTCAACATTATAGTTCTGAAAGATCAGTTATAAATCTGTCCTGTACTTTGCCAGAATTTAAGAGGCTAGTACTGGCACCCCGTCCCTGCCAGTCCCACTTGATCTAATGCACTGCTCAAGTAGCCGTCTTACCTGGTTGCCCTTCAGACAGCGTTCGCCAATAAATGCCACTCTTAATCATTCTTCAATCCCTCACACACTTTTGGGTTTAAGTTTGCCAAAACTGTGCCAGAGAACCAAGGTTCAAACCCTGCTCACATTTATTCAGCTGCCCTTGAAGCAGAAGCAGGAGCTACCAAACACACATCACTCCCAATTATCATCACAGCCCTCAGAGCGGCCCGAGAACAAGCAAGCCTGACTCCGGGTCTCCAGTTTCACCCTACAACACTCTTCAAAACCCCTCCGGCCTCAGCAGTATTCCCTCGGATTCCCGTTCAGTTTACATACAGTATCTTCTCCTTCTGCGAGAGATGCCTGCGTCCTCACCATAACAATAATTGAAAATCAGAGAGCAGAAAAAAAAATCACTGCAGGATGATATCATGTTCTTTTTTTTTAAAGTCATTATCTTTTTTTTGATGGGCAATTGACTTCGGGAACAGGAGTTTTGCGGCGAGGGAGGGAGGTGGTGGAGTTCGTCTGTGCTTGCCAGTAAGAGCTCCAGGGCCTCCTGCCCTGTTCTGCTGTGATGCCTGCGTGCTGAGTTTGGCTTGGCTGGAGTCTCTGCACTTGATGGTTTATTCATATTCAGCGGTGCAGGACGCTGTGCCATGAGGTTCCTCTCGCACTCAATACGTCTGCAAGAAAGTGACAGAAAGGAAGTCTGAACCCCAGTTTTGCTGCATGGGCCTTTGAAATGTTTCGCTTTCACCTCGAGATTGAAACAACAATCATTTTCGAAGTCAGCAAACAGGCACAGATTCTCACTGTATTTCTCTCCAGAAATGCATGATGCAGATGTTTTCTTTCTTTCAACTATCAAATAAGGGGTTTTAGTGTAATTCTTTTTCTTTTATTTAACTCTAGTCATGCAAAGTTTAAAAGTTCTCTATTCTTAAGCTTTTTTTCTCCAATGTTTGTTTTATTCCCCTCAGTTCCATTCTTTTCTATTCTTCCATAATATAATGCATTTCAGCACAGTTTGGTTTATTTCTTCATCAGCATCAACTCCATGAATTCCTGTGGCTTTTTTTTTTTTTAGCAAGATTCTGGAAGAAAAAAAAGGAGGTGCTCATGTCCATCTTACATCAAAGCACATTGCAGGCAAAACTGAAGAACCCAGTCCCATAACTTGACATTGATACAAAAACAGGGTCGTGCCACCACTACTGAAATGCCTAATCTCTGCTCAGTCATTGTGTCCATGCCTTGTATTTATCAATTAACAGACTACTTGCTATTCAAAAACAAACACCATCAACTTCCCCCTCAAAAGCCCAGTCAAAACAAGCGGCAAAGGCTGGCTTGTCCACACTGCCCCTCTTAATCAAAGCCAGATGTCTCCTCAAAAACTATTTCTCTCTTTTCCTCACTGCACCCCTTTCTCCAATCGCTCACTCCCCTTCTCTTCCCCCACATTCCCTTTCCTGTCTGAGATTGTGTAGACGGCTGGTCCTCAGCAGTCGTGATTTGGCACTCTTGTTGGCTCTCTGTGTGTCTGTCTTTCTGTCTTTTTTTTTTCTGTCTCAAATGCCCCCCCCCCCCTTCCACCTCTCCCTCCCTTTCCCTTTTTTCTGTCTCTCGAATCAGCATCTTGTCAAGAAGGCACGGACCCACGTTGACCCTCCACAGCATTCACAATCATTCAAGGTGAAAAATTAGACCCACATGGCAGATGCCGCCACAGAAGTGCGTCTCTCAGAATAACTTCCAGTTGATCCGCCTCTCCATTTGATGTGATGGCGATTTGGAAATGCATGCTACAGCCTGTCTGTCTGACTAAGAGCCCCAGATTTCGTTCTGTTTACTTTAGCATGAGCAATGTCCCCTAGTCACAACCTTTTGAAGACAGCAATCTTGTGGCTGTCGACACACCATTCTCAGTTCGTCATGGCCAGAGCCAGGAAAAGAGGGAATGCTAATTTACTTTTCCACCTCAGTGCCGAGAGAAAACACCCGCTTTCCTGGAGATGCTAAACAATACAGGCAGTCCTTTGCTGCTAACTGCTCTTCAGGGGGGGGAACCTCTGGAGCTTGTCTTCCTACTGCTGCCGCTCTCAGCTGGCTATCTCGCTCAGCCTCTTTAATCTGAGAAGCAAATAGCCCCAAGTGTTGTCCTTAGAGCTCAGGCACAACTCAGGACAGCTCAATGGGTCCTTGGAGAGCAGCAACAAAAGCACAAGTCGGCGTGTTTGAAGTCCGCCTCGTGATTGGCACTAATTTACTGGCTCTTTAGCCCCTTTGTACATTTGCATTACATGATCTTGTAATACCCTCTAGAATATCTGTGATTTATTCTGCCGTAGTAAAAACAGGAACTGCTTTGTCAAAAGTGTCAAATGTTCTGCTCTGAGTTGAAATCCTCAGAGTCATCCATTATGGAAAACCACAGATGGGATCCAACAAAATCTCAAATGTTCCCTTTTTTTACAGTAGCAAATCAAAACAATGACCTTAGGTACTAATTTAGTTATTGCCTTAATTTTTTTTAGAAACATTATGCAAAGACTTAATGCAGATTTATCGCTGAAACTTTTGCAAAGCTAAGAAAAAACAACATGGTAGTGAAAAATAGCTTAATAATGCAATATAGCCTCATTACATAGTTGGGTAACATATCTCCACAGGTCACATGTGCCCTTGAGTTGTTTTTACTTACCATTATAATAATTTTTGAATACAGTATATTACCAGTGTTGGCCTTGGAAAAGGAAACAGGCTGATGGGGACCATTTAAAATACAAGCAGACTGGCTTCCTCCAGCCTCTGTCTCTATCATTTCCAGACTTTGTTTTTCTCTGAAAAGTGTAACAACCATAACATTTTCAGAAAGCCCATTCTGTAAATCTTGCAAACATTATTGGACCTAAGGTGTTGGAAAGTGGAAACGGTATATCTCAAACCATTCTCATTTCAATTTCATTTTTGAGGCTTTTAATCCTACATTTTCATATCAAAAAATACATTTTGAGTTCATTCATAGCTGCTGCTTGTTTAATGCTACTTTACAACGACTCTGGCCTCTTATCAGGCTGGACTGCATGCCTGACTTGATGGCTGAGGATGGTGCTTCATTGCTTCACTGGGATGGAGGGGATGGAGGAAGGGCCAGCGGATTCTTGAAGGAGACACTTGTGGGAAGGAAAAGGGTCTCATTGCGAGAGATCAGCTTGTGTAAACATTCAGGTTAATGAAGCTCAGTGGGCCTAATCCTCAGCCCTCTCCCTCGACATGGCCTCAAACCCTGTCACCCCTCCCCAGAACCTCCAACCCCTCCCTCCACCCCACCGTTTTCCACATAATCCTTTGCAGGAACAGGCTCTGTCAATCAAAAGGACCCCAGGGAAGAAAAGGAGGGGAAGACATGTGCATGCACTTGTGTGTATGTGTGTGTGTGGGTATGTTTGCATACAGTACGTATGTGCATGTGTTAACATTTGGAATTGGATGTGTGCTTGTGTGCACAAACTGCAAACATCACATACCTGTGCACACGCCGCATGCTTTAAGATGAGAATCTGTTGGGGGATTTTCAGCGAGAGACTTTTGCTACTTCAAACCATATGAACAGAGAAGGTGGAAGCCCAGGGTCCAGACCTGGACTTGGGGGTAATCAGCAACACATGAACCGTATATGTGCAAGGGGAAAAGGGGATAAAGGAGCAAAGATGGGGAGGAGGGAAAGGCTGGTTTCCAGTCTAAGCTCTCCAAATACTGACATCACACATTGTGGTCAGGCTTTCAGACGAACTGCACAGAGCTTAAGGTTATGCCCTGAAACAACACCACATGATCAGACTTGGGCCAGTGCACTGATATCTGTTCATCTGACAATTTCTTTTAGGTTAGACGTTCCTAAAAAATTAGACTTAAATTAAGAACCAATTCATTCAGATTTGATTTTGAAAATCTGTGAAAAATTGACCATCAAAATGGTGACCATCCAATCATCTACCAGCAGTAATAGCACGTCTTTGTATTCTCAAATTCTGGATTCCCTCCATGTGAAGATGGCGTGCATGGAGCAGCTGCAATGTGGAGCAACATCTGAGATTGTCCAGAGTTTGGGTGTTTTTTCTTTCAGTCCATAAAAATCCAAAAACACAAAAGTAAAACAAAAAGAAATAATTTAAGCTAATGGTAGCGTGTCTGGCGAAGTAGTTCAATTCAGAAAAGTAAAAATTATTAATTCTGTGGCCAAGACTTCCCACACTAACTCATTACATTAGGTTGTGGAGTAACAGGTTACATTAAGCCCATATTTCCACATTGTGTGTAAGCTGGTCCTCAGTGCTGTCAGTGGCAGCTGTGTGTTGTTTGGATTGAGAGAATTTTACACTTTAGTAATTGCTTCACCCTAAGTCTTTTATTATTTTATCAGATACAGTTTGCACTTAATTAACTAATTAAATTGTACTTTCTGTGTGGATTTGTCATCATAATTTTGCATCATGACCCTATGAGGAGAAAGTTAGGCTCCATTTTTGGAGGGAGTCAATACAGACAGAATCCGGACAATCAAATGACATAATTACTGCAGTGCACTATTAAATAGAGAATGAGAACAGGGAGTTCCCTCATGCATAAGCAGCTTTTCTTCTTATTCACTGGAGTTGCCCTAAGGAACCATAAACAGCATTAACTAACTAACACCTTCTCCACTCCCACTGAGTGGTGGTTAACAGCTGGCTAGTGGCCACTGCATCTTGAAACAGATACCCAGGAGTAACATGTATGTGTTGTGGGTATAGGCCTACTGCATGTGTGTGGATGGATGCTGTTTTAACTTCCTCCTTGGCCAACTCCCTGTACTGTCTTTACAACAATACCACCACAGCCCAGGGTCAGAGGCTGAGCTGACCATTCAGCTCCACTGTTGTCATGTCACTTCCGGCTCTACAGGTACACTCTGCACATGTTTTATTTATGACTTTGTCAGATGGTAAACAGGAATTAATAAATTCATAATTTGAAAAATTTGACTGGCGGTGCATTGAGACACTGAAAACATTCATTCAGCTTAACTTTCATTGAAAAAATAAAAAGACAAACAAAGCCCTTTGTAGATGGTGTCCATGGGCATGCAGGGTAATTTTTGGAAGACCACTGACGACATGACCAGTCTTGGCAGTATTAGCTTACTGGCCATATCTGGCCTTTGGTCTCGCTCCTTTTTCTCACAGTTCTCATTTTTCTGTCGACTTTAAAGATCTCCCTTTTGCCCCAACCAAAGGTTTGGCTGCTGTTTTATGACGGCGTGGTTATTGTGATGATGATGATTTATGTTCTAATACGCTTCTCTCTCATTTATCCCTTCTCCCTGGGTTCCCATAAATCAGTGCAGATATGGAGCCAAGCTTGGCTGCGTGCCACTCATGCCACAGCAAACACTCCTCAAGGGACAATCAACGACTGAAACTGTACCTGAACATCACTGACATTCAGTCATTTCTTTTTGCAATAAATTTTGCGATAATTACTGATGATCTATTCCCATCTTTCTCCACTCATAAAAACAGAATAAGAAAGCTACAATTATTTATTGTCTGCCCCCAAGTCTTTATTGGCAAAGCCATCACTGAAATTTTCACTATGAGATTTAGAGGAATAAAATGAGCCCCGTTAACACCACACAGACCAGTATGACTGAGCTGTCTGAGCTCTTCTGTCAGGGGTCTGTTCACTGAAGCCAGATGGCAGAAAGAGAGAAGGAGGGGGGAGACAGATGACAGAAATGGCAAAAAAAAAAGAGGTAGGAAAAGGACAGGATGAAAAACTGGGTGGTTTGAGGTTCCCCTGGCATTCTGCATTAAGCTAGGAACACAAACATGCACACAAACCACACACTCACACACAAATATACCCACACATAAATGCTGAAGTATTCAGTCCAGCTGCTGGCTCTGCTCCAACATTAACATGGTAGAGTCCATGGCCACGTGTGGCACCGTGGAGTAACACCGGCTCGTCCCGCCAACTTTCTTCTCCTGTGGTAAAGCTGGTGTGTGGCACCAGAGAACCAAGCCAGCAGCATCCCACTGTCCCACTGTCCCTGCCAACTCCTTCCTTTTCTCTTCTTCTGTGGTGCTGGAGCTGATGTGGTGTGGTGACAAGGGCAGCCTGTGATGCAGCGAGGGCCCCTGACTTGACTGAATTATCTCATCAGGGTCCCTTTATTAGGAACTCAGCAGGCTTATTATTTTTATTATTAACGGCCTGTGTTTTCATCCTAAGGATGCCAGGCTTCAGTGCACACAGCTGTTTCTCCTCAACTCCTATGTTTTCTCAACTTAAGAGGTGCTTTAGCAAAATGCCGTTCAGATATTTTTCTTTAGCGTCCCCCCTGCGCTATGCCTATCTTTTCACTGGTCTGGCTTTTCCTTTTTCTTTTTTTTTTCTTCCTTAGGCAGGATTAGGCCAAGTTTAACAACCATGTCCACAGGCCGGAGTGACATTGCAGTAAAATAATGTTGAGCACAGCCAGCCAGATAATCATTAAAGTATGAAAAAATAAATCCAAGTTTGCCTGGTTTGTCTCAACCAAGGCACATCAATGTGTTTAAACATTCAAAGTGACAGTAGGAGAACATACCTTTCTCAATAGTATATTAGTAGAAGCCTTTGCAGTGAGTTATTTGTAGACTTTGGAGACATCAATTTTGTAATTATTGTTAAATATACATCATAAAAAAGAAAGAAATGGTCACAGAGCATTATAGGACTTATCGGTCTTGAACAAGAAGGCAAAGTAAAATAGACACCCCTCTGAGTGTCTGAAGGCTGAAATCCTACTGGGAAGATTTATGTGGTAGCTATATTTTTATCCATCATTCATCACATTCCCACTTTCTTTTAGGAGAGGGTCATGAAGTGAATGTGGAGACATCAGGCTGCGAGCTAATAACCTTGTAGTGGAAGTCTGATCAATAGTACAGCTCAGGTTTCCCAGCTACATCACAGAGAGAAAGTGTAGCAGCAGCTGTTCAGAGCCTTGGTCTTGATATGAACTGGAAAGCTCACACAGAGTTTTCTAAATATTAAACCTCACTAAGAAATGTTCTTAGTGAGGTTTAATATTTAGAAAACTTTTCTAACTCTGTTAATGTCAAAGATGACACTTTGTAGAGTGTCTTTGCTGCAATAGAGGACAGTCCACTATAACTTAAGAAGAGGTCTGGTGATATTCCGTATTTTGTCTTGTTGTCAACACATCATGTTTTAAAATCAAAACCAATAATATCTGAGTCCAACTCATTACTTGCTGACTCCCTATTAGCCCGTTTGTATAGGTAAGGTATAGGCCACTCTTTAAGTTTTGCTCTTGCTTCTTAGCAAACATTAGCATAATCACCTATCCGTTAATCTAGAAGAAATGTTGTTGAGTTCAGCATCAAATTCCATTCCACCAGGTGTTCAGTGTAGGTAACCAGGCATCCAGAGCATGGTATTTACAGAGCAAACCCAAGACAAGACCAATGACAAATGTCTGTGTTTCGTCATCAGTCTATGCTGAGGCCTACAGCCAAAGGATGGAGATTCTGAGGAGCTGTTTTCCTGTCTCTGCTCATTGATCAATGTCCTCAATGTCCTCTGGAGCCCAATCTTGGATATTTTGCAATGTTGCAATTCACTTCCAGGAAAATTAGGGAACCCATTGTTTTATCCCCCTCCAGAGGCAGTTCACCAACCCACGTACGAGGGTCCTGTCTGTGAGTTGAGGCTTAAATCACTGCCTCTAAAAGATCAGGAGATTTGAAATAAGCACAGTGTCCACTTTTAAAGAATGTTTTCTTGCTGTTGAATTAATGGTCAATGATGGTAAACAAGCAGTTTGTGGTTTGTTGTGCAAAGTCTGTTCAGCAACTTGGGAAACTGAAACTAATCTTCTTCACATGCAAATGTAGTCTTCTGAATCAAAATTGTGTGTGCATCTGCCATTGTAGTGCTTCCATGTGCGTGCCTCTTGATTCAAAATGTTACTGTTTTCAGTTTCTAATGTTTATCATTTATGTAATTTTGTTTTATTCTATTCTGTTATTCCGTTTTATTATTTCTTACGTTATATGTCTGTGTCTTAAGGCTCTTTCATTGCGTTCAAAATTGAATACAAAATATGTGTCTGCTATTAAATGGTGTAGGTGTTCTTTCTGCAACACAAACAGAATTGTATGTGTATATTGTTGCTGCTACTAATCCAGACCCTTGTAGCCATGCAGCTCAACAGATTAAAACTGACATGAAAATTACCTGACATGAAAAACTGCATAACCTCACAATAAACATTATATAAGATTGAAGAGTTAAAGGTAGAGTGGAGGTTTGTTCGTAGCAATTTGTACATTCAAACTGGGCCCCTCCTCTTGGGCTCAACTGTGCAGCCTCCTGCCCCTGACAGCAGCAGTAGTAGTCAGGACTAATCAAGACTGCAAAGAAATGGAAATGCAGTCTGAGTGAAGCGCTGGAGCGGTGGACCGATACCCGGCCATCACCAACACCGGGAGCCTCAAGAATTATGCTGCAAGTACGGGCTGTTGTGGTGAGCTGGAAAGCGGGTGCTAGCGGCGGATGCTAGCCGCCACCACTAGCGGAAGTTAGCGGGGCTCCTACAGGCGGGGGAGGGGGCTCTGCAGACACAGTCACCACCACACAGGACTAGAAGCCCATAGGTGATGATTAAGCCAGATTCCATTCGTATAAGTTTAACCTTTAATCATGAGCAAAAACCTCCAGACTCTACCTTTAAACTACAAAAACAGGCAGTGTTTTCACAAAAATACAAATGAGTTTTTCCCCTCTTAAATAGTCTGTGATGAAGAATAATGACTTAGTCAAGAGTTTAAAGTGAATCTGGCGATACCTTAGAGTAACTTCCTCCTTTTCATATTTTCTGTGCATCAATGACTATTTTCAGCCTTGGATTAGGTGCACTTAAGTTTTTAGAAGGAGTGATTTATTGATGGCTTTAAATAGTCTATTACTTTGCAATAATTAATTAGAAAGCCCTAACGACAGTTGTTAAAAGACAAAACCAAACCAAGAAACATGTAAAGCTAATAACATCTTGTAATTTTTTTTACATGGAAACAAATTTTTCATTGAAATCTGAATGGCATGTATGATTTTAAGTTATTACACTGATCTGAACTGTCAAAACTGATTATTTAAAAACAAGTTATACTCCCTAAAGTTACGATGAGCAGACTCCTCCAGAGGAGTGCTGTTTGAAACACCAAAAGCACAGTTAATATTTTACAGATACAGCAAAACATGTAGCTTTTCCATAATTCAGACCATGCAGCATATAGCTATAGGATCCTGTGTTCATGAGCTGCCAGACAACATCTAAAGACGGTGATAAAGACAGGGACAACCAAAAACATTTCTCACAAACTCAAACCATATAGCTGAGCTCAAGCTGAGTTCAGAAGCAGAAAACATGATTCACACATTGAGACATGCAGACACCCCTGCAGCCATCAGTTTTTATGGATCCCTGAAGTACTATTATCACAACCCTTAAGCCTGAAACAGGCGCTCATTCTCCAAAGCCTTGTCACAGGACCCAGTGAGCCAGGGTTAATATTGGCCATTCGACTGTGCCTCTATCGCTCCCAAAACTGTTCAGACTTGTCAGAATCACAGTGTGGTTGCACTGATGGAGAAAGATTTTGCCAACAGAGGGACTGGGTCAGCATTCACTGTTGCCAGCGTGAATCGCAAGGGTGAAAAGACGGAAGGAAAACCCTTTCTGGATGAAGGAGATGAAAGGCAGATAAGTAACTAAGATGGATTGGAGCAGCGCAACGTGGTGACAGTTTGAGCAAATGATCTTTTGGGAAAATGTTGCACTCCAATGAAAAAATATGATTTGGGCTCTTGTACTATCAGCTCAAGAAGTTCAGCTGTGTAAACCGATTTCAAAAGTTGAAACTCATGCTGCTGAATTTAGATATCCCGTTGAGAAATATGTGACCTTGCCCAAATCTTGGTGAGTTTTTGTTGGGCCACCGTGTAGTTTAACTTTCATGCTTGCTGCTGTGTGCCAAGAATGTCTTTTTTTTTCCAAATGGGGTAGATTTAACCATTGAGTCATGCTACAGTTTTCCTCAACCACAGTGTGACAGTGGTAAGACTGAGTTGGTAAAACCATAAAGGGGGGGATGGTCAAACTATAGAGGGTCATTCACAATGCAAAGAAAACACTCAGCATCCATCAGTCATGGTCCCAAGACAGTTGGGCTACTTACATCCTGGTGGTTTATCAATAGAGTGATTACCTTAATAGAAAGAACAGTGCCTTTTAAGAGCCTCTTTACTTGTCAGATGATTAAATTAGTCAATAGATTATGTTCCTGATCAGATACATGAATTATTGATCATCTTTGGAGAGACTCTGGGGGTTGTTAATCATTAATGTTAATATGTATGCGTGTGTGTAGGTGTGTGCGTGTGTGTGTCCGTGGGCGTTTTCCATCCATCCAAACAGAAGCAACAGTGACAATTTGGGAAAGGCGGAGTTCAGAAGCCGTGAGTGATGAATGCTATAAAGTTTGTCTGACTTTTATTGCACCAGATTTTCCCTCAGTTGTGTGTGGAGTTATTAAAACTAAGCCATGTGTCCTTCACTCCCAGCCTGAGTAATAACAGGCTAATGCAGTAAGTCAAACAGTCTTGTTCTAATTAGGTGTGGTTGTGTGTGGCGTTCCAACGCCTGTCAACCGCTCAGAGATAATGGCCATAAACGCGTTGGGCCTCAGCGCTCTGTGGATTCACAGCACTGTCTGCAGGACAGGGATGGGTACAGTCAGGCTTTACACTTGTCTTTTCTTACTGAGAGAAAACATAATAATCACAATGGAATTAGTGGTGCAAAAATGACAGCGCAAAACACATTGCCGAAGGAAGATGAAAAAACACAGAGGATACAGAATGTATGACAAACATAAACTGATCAGACATTTTTGATCAACTTGTCGACTTCTTAGATCTTCTAACTTTCTCTTGACTTCTAGTTTGTGAAAGATCAGAATGAACAATTATCCCATGAAAGTTAAAGTTCACTTTTATTATCTGCAGTGTTTTGTAATAGATGTACATTTAAGAAATTACAGTGATTTTCTGCAACTGGAGCTCAATTATGGCCACTGAGTAGTGTCCCAGTACAATTTTGTGGTATCTCACTGTCTAGTGTGGTTTTGATTTTCATGTCTGCAAAATGACAAAATGACGCACCGGGCTGAGGCTTTGGACTGACATGATGACAAACTGCCCTCAGTCAGTGTTTGGTTTACAACCATGAAATGTTACATATTTTGGCGCTCGTAGGATGTGTCAAGGCTCACATAAAGACATCTCTGTTATCTCTATGGAAACAGTGTGACAAACTTCAAAGTGTCCACTCATAACACAAAATATATTGGAAAACCTTAAGGGGAATGGGCAGTCATAGCGACTTAATGTGATTTCATGAAAAGCAAGACTGACATTACTGAATTGACCTGAATCAAGGACTATAGACTAGATATAGTAACTTATATGGGAGCAGGCTGCCTCATATAATTTTCAGAAACAGATTCATGATCAAATTATATTCATAACAAATTGCAGAATCATACGAAACTAAAGAGATTTTATACAATCATGGTCAAAATTGGAAAAGTCATCACAGAGATTAAAATCTAAGCATCATATTGGCAAAGTAGAGACAAGAGCATAGTCCTTATGGGTTAACCCATGGGTCATTATGATATGAAAAAACTAGAATACAATATACATTATAAGCATTGACTATGGAAATAAAAATAATACACCATACATGCACTGACAAGAGAATGTATTGAGATACAACAGGTCTCAATGAAAGTGGATCAAGTGTCCTCTGTGTGCAAAAGGTTTTTGCACTTGTATGCCAAACTGCTTTGGAAAGTCTTGGGTCGATTTACGGTGTGCACAATGTTGGTGCGTTTCAGTGTGTGCGATGATAAATAGAGAAATATACATGGCTAAGCACGTATTTCTTACATTGTGAAATTGTGTTCCCTCAAGTAAGGTGATGCTTCTTCATTTGCTGTTTTACATTCATCTGTGACTGGGGATTTTGGGCGCTTTATCATCAAGCGTTAACACTGAGACCTTCTCTCTTTCCCTCAGCGTTCAGCTCCTTGTGGGCGGAGTTTTCACACACTTTGCAGTGACAAGACAATGTGCAACAACGTGAGGCCACGGTGAAAATCCACTGCCTGGAGCCACCAAGCAGACCAGAGAGGAAATGAACACATCGCTCCTTTTTTCACACCTCTTACCTTTTACCCCTATGCATCCACACCTTTCTTCTTCCACCCTCCCTCTTTCTCTCTCATTCAATCACCCCAGGCATCGAACTGATAATCCAAAAGGTCACCTGTGGCCTCTCTCTCTCTCGCCCCTCCCTTCTATTTCTCTTCAACAATGAAGAAAAAAGAGAAAACAAGCCTGAGGGAGTTTCAATCCTGATCACTGAGGGCAAGTTACTATGGGAGTCAAACAAGTGTCTCGTCTTCTCATCACAATTTTCTCCCACATCATTTCCTTGTTCTCTGAGATTCTGTTCTCCGTTCATGAAGGTGAAAAGGTGACACAGATTATTCAGCAGCTAAGGAATGTAAGCCACAGGGTAATTCAGTAATACTCTTTTAAGAGCTGGTTGTATCAAAATTTTGTAAGATAAGAACAATGTCTTAAATTGCAAGTACAGGAACATGCTGCCTCTACAAAAGAAGAAAACAGAGATATGAAAGATGAGTGCATGGGGGATAAAATGGTGGAAGGAGAGTCTATTTTGGCTGCAAACTGTAAAGATGAACTGAACTAATAGTGAAATATTCCTAGTCAGACAAATATACATTAAATTATATGTTCAGTTAATAGATGTTCTATGTGTTTTGTTAGTGTTGACATTAGCAATTTCCATTGAGTAGTTGATGAAAAGTGGTGTATTAAAAGTCTAATTCTGCATATCAATTCCAAAAGAGAAAAACACAAATTCAAATGCAGGTTTCACTTTTTTTTTTTTTTTTTTTTACATCATTGCTCTAAAAAGTATTTCCTTTGGGAGAAAGGGACAAACTACAATGAGAAACGTCTTTGTCAGAGCTGCTGCTGTTGTGATTTGGTCTTTATGCACATCTTCCAGCTCTGCAAATCTCCACAATCATCCATTAGCTTCCTCTTCTACGCTATCAGATATCAAATTATTGATTTGCAGCAATCAATTTCAGTGACCTATGTGCAAGCTTTTGGGTGACAGGGTGAAAAGGTCAAAAGGCCAAGGGCAGAGCCCTTTCCACACATTTCATTCTGGAATAAATCAATATTAACACCGTGAAAACAGATGGGTAAACCAGCCACAGCAATTTGTCTTATATTAATAATCCATTTAACAACAATGTTCCTGTTATTGTTTATTGAATAAATATTAATTAAGCAAACGTTTATCCAGTCTTTTTATTATCCTCATTAAAAGTAAATCTGCCTGCTTCAGAATTTCTCAGACATATTGTAAAATTTCATTTGGAAGACTACAATAAAATGAATGAAAAGAAATTTAAATAAAAACTGTCTCCAGGTGAAAGAAGAACAGCAACATCTTTCAAGTTAATAGTATGTCATGGCCACACAGTATAGGTCTCTAACATTATTTCTGACCTACAGTTCTTTCTATTATTTGATTGTCTTGTGAAGAACTGTCTGATCCAGTGGAGAGGAAAAGCAGTTTCTCCTCTATTGCTTTGCTCTCTCTTTCTAAGACTAAAATCTGTTTCAGATTGCGAGCCAGCAGGGCGTCTGTAACTTAGGAACCCGTAAGAAAGTATTTGAAATGGTCTCTTTTCAAAAAAACACCCTGCGCTTTCTTGTGTTAATAATCTTTCACTTTCTTTGTTTCATTTTCTGTAACTTTGCTGTTTTCGTCTTTTGAGCAGGATTTATGAGAAGAGATGTTTTCAGCTTGTCCCCAATGATGAGGACTCATCGATGGTCTTCCTAAGAGCCAATGAAATAAAAAAAAGTCCTCTATTTCTGTCTTAGTATCTACATTTTCTTTTTAAACCTAACACTGTTTTCACTTTAGGACTGAAAATATGTTTCTTTTTCTGCCTTTCTTTCCTTCATTCTTTCTTTTCTCCTCTTTCCCCTGATCTTATTACTCTCTGTCCCCTGCAACTCACTTCCTTTTGCTGACAGTGATTAAATATTCTCTGTGCCTTCCAATAGAGAGGCAGAAATCACACAGACATGTACGCACAGGTCATGTAATGAACTCTAGTTTCCTTTAGCCTTCCAGCCATGGGAATCCAACATAACACAGGCAGCAATGACATCATGCAGTACCCTCACAGGTCAACTCTAATCCCTTATCATTATCATAACACACACACAAACCAACACAAAAGCTTTGTTTTTTGCCTAGTGATTAAAAGGCCATGAACATTTGTGATGTATGGTACTGCTCTATATTAAAATGAGTTGCTGCGGCTCTGTTCATGTGATGTTTGTCACTGAGGTTTGTTTGCTGCATATTTAGCCGGGGAATCCCTTCCCCTCATTTATTGCTCTGTTGTGTTGCCACAACAGCAACATAAGACAGCCAGTTGGTACTTTTTAACAATGGCTGTGACTTTTTTTTTTCCTCCAAAAGCATATCCTATTTGATTGCACTTGGCAATACTTGACATTGTTTTACTATGTGATGAGTAGGATGGGATCAGTGATCCCTTTGTAATGCTCAGTGCCGCAGGTTAAGTTCATTAAGTGTAATTATATTTTTTAAAATAAGTGCTCATAGTGAAATAGAATATTTGTGAGATAGACGTTTTGAGATGCTGTAGAAATTAGAATCATGCAGAAGTGACTCACATGCTCACCCCTTATTTTTTAGATTTATCGATGCATGTCATTACGTTTTATTAGGACAAGCAGAACCCCCCCCCCCCCCAATCATTTTACTCCCTTATTTGTCCCCAACACCTAGATACATTTCTACTATCAGTGTTACTGGTGCCATGTGCCATGTTTTGAATGTTGTTTCAGTTCAGCATGATCGACACTGTAAGCATCCCCTTTCCTATTCAATTCAAACAACTTCATTACTGTAATCCCACAATGGGCAATTCATTTTGAGCAGCAGGTTGTCGTGGTTTATATAGCCTACATGGCCCACAATAAACAGTCAATAAATACTGTAAATAGTCAATACAACACACATCAGACAACATGGAGCTTAGAATGGATAATAATATAAAAGCTTGTGATAGCCTACTGTATAAGTAGAGATAATTTACAAACCACATTGCTTTAAGAATTAAGAATGAAGATAAAGGAAATAATAAAAACATAAAACCCTATGAAGAATAGGGTGACACCATCAACAGGTGGACAGTCATATTGTTACATGAAATGCTGTGATAATTTGTCAGTTATGGCGTATTGTGAATCTTGGGAGAGGTTAGACCACAAAGATCCACTCGTTGGGTCTGTTGTTTACCAGGAAAAGAAAGCTGCATCAGAACATAACCGCCGTCCATACCAGCACAGACCTCATTTACATACTGGGCTTGTGCATGTCAGTGTAAACAGGAAGTAGGCTAGAACTCTGCAGTTCTGTAATTGTAGAAAATACGACCAAAGACGAAAAGTAATCACAGTGGTAGCATTTACTGCTCAATAGCTGCTAGCAAGGTCAGTAATGTTTGTATTTCATGATTTGTGTTGCATTCACTAGTTGTATAAGCCCCAATCAGGAGGCAGCGGTGGGTGTAGCCTATATGTTTCCAAAAGGCTCTGCTTCTGCCCCTGAAAACTTCAAGACAAACTGAAACTGGGCCAGCACCATCCAAAAGTAATGTGGACACCAGGGATAAATGTTGCAAAAGTGATGCATTTTAAAACTAACACACAGTAGTGTAGATGGAGAGTCTATGGCAAATAAGGATTTAATTAAATCTGTTTTAAATCCATGTTGACGTGAACACACACTAACCCATCTATATTTTAGTCATTTTAGTTATGAAGAGCAGCATGACTGTCACCACTTTGAATAAAAGCTGAATAGATTTCATGGGAAAAAAATGCAAACAGTCTAATAATATGATACTTAATCTGTGTTGGTGAGGAAGTTTTCACCATGCCTCCCTCTCACATCGAGGTCAGGGCACAGCGCCGACAAACACAACAACAGCTTGTGAATGAGTCAGCATTTTGCCTATGGAAACATCAGCAGGACAAGTGATTGACGCACGGTGAAAATCATCTCTGTATGGGAAAGTGGCATGTTGTTCAGAACATATTTTGTTACTTTCGCATTTAGATTTTTTTTTTTTTTAATTTTTGATGCCGCAAATGCTGCAAAGTAGATCTTATACCTTTTCCCAGATCTTCTTAAAAACCATTACCTGAAGGAAAACCACTTATAGAAGTGTTGTCATCAACCAGCAATGTCAAAAATCTGAAGAAAAACACATTCATTGTCAATAACACAAAAGGCCACGTTGTTGTGAAACTGCTTCACACCATTCCACATAGTCACATGGGCAGCACAGAAATACAATACTCTCGACACGCCTTGTCTTTTTCAGAGAGAGCGAGGTTAAAAAAAAAAAGCCCTTTGCTTTCAAGCATGGATCCTAAAGTCCAATGAGTTCTGCTCTGTCGTGGGAACGTGCAACGCTCCATGTGAACGTATCTGTCTCACCTCTGGGCCAGTGCACAGGAAATGGAAGAGCTGAGAGTGTGTTGTTGTGTGTCAGTTCAATGGCAGTATAGGTGTAGGGGGTTTCAAAAAGCGAAAAGGTTGCAGAACTCTCTCAGGAGATCGTCCATCATAGGAGAGAGGCAGACTGTCTGAGGTTTTGCTATATTTGCATACATAGGGGAATTATAAATCACCACAAGTGAGAACAAGTGTCGATCGTCTGGGCTGTCATTTGAACACCAGCTGTGTTTCACATTTGTGTTTGTCTTTCAGTCAGCAGTTTGTAGCTGTTTCAGAATTGCACTGGTACAGACAGTAGCTTAGTTGTGACTGCATGGTCAAAGTGGCATCCTGTTTTTTTTTGTTTATTTTGTTTTTTTTTAACATTCTGTTTATTGAATTTTTTTTGAGTAACACATTGTGAACATATTTTTCAATCCAAGCCCCCCTCGCACTCCCTCCTCCCATTTCCCATTACTGGTAAATATGTCTATAAAGATATACTGTACTTAAATACAAATTATAGTACAAACAGGATCATAACATAAAATAGGTAAAATAAATAATAATAATAATTAAATGAATAATAAAACAAAACAAATGAAGATACATAGTGAAAATATATAGATAAATTAATAAAAGGAAAAGTCAAATAAAATATAGATAGTTTAATATCTCTAGCCAGCAGCTACAGCTTTGGTGTGTCCCTTCAATCAACTATGTCCACTGAATTCAGATGTTCAATCAGATTACCCCATATTCCCTCAAATTTATCTGGCCTTTGTTTGTACATTATTTTCTCGTTGGGGATACAAGAGGTCAGTTCACTGAGCCAAAGAGAGGGTGGGGTGGGTGTTCACTCTTCCATCTAAGAGGTATGCATTTATTAGCTATTGTCAAAGCTATTCTTAGAAATCTGATTTTGTTGCCCTTTACAGGTAGCATCGACGTGTCCCCTGGTAGAGTTGACCTTGGTTCAGGTGTTTTAGTTATCTTGGATATGGTTCTTAGTATGCTTTCCCAATAATTGAACAGTTGTGAACAGGACCAGAACATTTGAAGAAGAGAGCCAACTTCAGAGTTGCACCTTGGACAGTATTGAGAGATTTTCTGATTTACAGTATATTGTGCAGTCGTTCAGGTGTGTGATAGATTCTATGTATCAGATTGTACTCTAAAGCGTTGGGCCTTTTCACAAGTGGCATCTTGTTGATTCTGGGTTCACAAAGTGTGTCACACAGGGAGCAGCAATGTATTTCATTTTCACACAGGTTGACACAGCTACTTCATACACATGAGAAAAGACAGAGAAGAGTCAAATGAATACCTGCCCCGAGGATGTTCAATTCTACATATCCGCTGAGACATTCCTCTAAACGTTTACTGTTATGGGCTACAGTTCCTGGGTAGGGTGAGAAAAGTGTCACCAGACAGTTTATTTTCTCACACATCCTCAGTGAACAGTACAGTAGCTGCTACTGAGGATGATGAGTCTGACAAGTTCAGGTCTGACAGTAAATAAACTGAAAATTTTAACGATGTTGAGTGACAACTTATTCATCCGGTGTGTGCAAACAAAAAACCAACAACCAAAGGAAATATATGCAAACAGTGATAGCCTGTTATCAGTGGTTATTGTTGCTATCAACTTATCTGCTGACTTCTCAGAGAAGCAGTTGATCATTGCTCAGTAAAATAAATGTAAATTGTGAAAAATATATTCATATAGAAAATTAACTAAGCCTGAGATGACAAAGTTAAATTCCTTGTTATATCATCAAGTCAATTTACCAACACAACAAAAGAGAATTATGTTTAGCAATGTGCCATATACTATGTTACAATTCAATGGCAGTCTTTAAGGTGAGGCATGTTTGGAAAGTTAGGGACAAAAAAACATGAACACCTTATAGTACATTGTAGTACAATCCAACACAATGACACATTGAACCGCAGACTCACAAACTGCCAGAGATGAATCATCATCTTGCTGACACAAAGGCTGTATTTATCACTGGGCACCTTTAATGGATTGCATTGTGTCGTTAGAGTATTAATGTTGATGTGTCACCTTCAGTGATAATGTGATAACTAATGATAGAGTTGCATTCCTTCATTGTTACATGTGAAATTATCTAAACACATGAGCGTTACAGATAAGACAGCTGGTGTTTACTGAAAAGCGATGCACATAATTCTGGGAGTCCTCCACATACTGTATGTGTTGTTATGTGAGCAGTTCTCATGCTGTACAAACATTAGTGATTTTATCCACTATATCAGTCCAATGGGGCAGCTCCTGCAGGCTGAGGTTTCATCCTGCTGTGGAACCAACTCTGTCTGAGGCTTACAGCCTGAAACATCTGTTGTAATTTCTGTCAAATTGAATTTTTATTACCTGGTCATTAAAGCCGCAGCAATGGCAAAACCAGATGGGTTCTTGCTGACCTTACAACTGCTTCTTTTTTATGGTGTTGGTGAAAATTGAACCAAAGGAAGCTGTGCGCTTTATAAAATTAAGGCAATCATTCCCACATTCCTGAGACATGGGGGGCACCGAAGAGGGCGAAGATGGGTGCAGAGCAGCAGTGAAGGGGTATATGAGCATATGACTGCTTTTGTGTGGGCCAGTGTATAGATTCCTCCATGTGTACAGTATATCTGCTTCTTTGGGGGCAAATTCCTGTGCAGTGAAGGTGGACTGCATGCAATGGGTTGAAAATAATTTGGTTGTATAACACAAAATCTATCATCTGGTCTATAAAAAGTAAGTTAATCATTCTACAGATTAATCTCATATATTTAGTAAATTAAAGGGATACACCAACATTTTTTTTTCGTGTCTAGCCTCACTCCAGAGTCCATGACAAGCAGATAGACACAATCCTTTCGACTGTGCGTGCAGTAACAAGGGAGAGCCCGTATCGCCCGTAATTTGCTTAGCTAAAACGCTGGAAGTGTATAGGTAGTGTTAGCCTGCCTCCACCTAAAGGCATCAGAGAAACTCAGCAACTCTAAATGGAAACCGGCGGGCCAATCTTCATCTCAGAGCTGACAAAACTCTCCGGTAAGGCATCTTGAGCGCTCAAATGCCGGTAATGGGACGAGATCGGTCAAAACGGAGGGTTCGAGCAAAGACGGTTTATTTTGGTTCAAGCTAGCTACATCGAGGGTAGGTTAGCTTCCTATTTCAAAATAAAAGCACAAATTCTATCGTCATGGTTTTCTGCATGTAAAGGGCAACGGGTGTTTTATTTTGTGAAAGGAACCGGAAGTGCGTTGGTCACAACGGCTGGCTTGAGTAGTGCCAAATTCGTACGAACAAAATTGTGAACAGCTGGTATTTAGACAAATTAACGACACACTGCTGATCTAAACGGCTACTTTCTCGCCTAAAAATGTTTGAAATGTCGATAAAGTGATATACTATTTACAGAGTTTAGAGCTAAAATGAAATCAGCTTCTGACTGCTGATTTCGGCTCGGGTAGGAGGCAGGCTAACACTACCTATAGACTTCCAGCGTCTGAGCTAAGCTAATTACGATACGGCTCTATCTCCCTTGTTACTGCACACACAGTCAAAAGGATGGTGTCTATCTGCTTGTCATGGACTCGGGAATGAGGCAAGACACAAAAAAATGTTGGTGTATCCCTTTAAATCTTACTTGACATATTTGAATGAAGGAGAAGTCAGGAAAGTAAAAACTGTTTATTACGAAGTATTGGTTGTACTTGTATAAGGCCGAC
Organism: Trachurus japonicus; assembly: GCF_045865225.1. NCBI lineage: Eukaryota > Metazoa > Chordata > Actinopteri > Carangiformes > Carangidae > Trachurus > Trachurus japonicus. The sequence continues at coordinate 35,384,802 of NC_140911.1, forward strand.
AGCAAGTGGGAATCAAATGTCAAATAGTTTTTTTGTGTGTGTGTTTTTTTTTTTGTTTTTTTATCAATGTTTGGATTATTTCATCAAATAGAGATCTGCAATATATTACACTGGGAAAACAACCTACCTTGGCCCTGCACATGCGTGTGTTCCTGAGGGGCCTCTCGGCTGCACGGCTAGAGGCCAGGGTCAGTCAAATAACACACACAACATATAAGCAGCATGGGTGAGAGCTGTCTCACTGGGAGGGAGGGCTGCTCCATCACTGGCCCCAGTGGGGAGTAATGGAGGGATGCTGGGTGTGTTTATTAGAGACAGAGGGAGGGGAAAATCATTTCAGAGGAGTGAAGTGGGAATATGCCTCCTGGTCTCTCAACACTGACGTTTTTACTTGTGCTGGAGTAGGTTTAGCTGTTAAAAGTTAGAAAGCAACAAAGTACGGAAAACATAACACTTGCAGATGTTTGCGTACAGAACCTTAACGGTCACTGAACTGTGTGGTGACTTTAAAACATACGCTGTGGGTCAGTGCAACCAGAACCCTATGAGGGCTTTAGCACTGCAATAGCAGTGTCAAAACACCAATGAGGTAATATTTTGTGAGAACCATGTATGACCCCTTTTAAGAAAAGCTATATTTTTGTAAACAGTCAGATTGCTTTGTTGTGGAGGATTTCCACATACACGCGAAGCTTCATCAAGTCTGAATCATCTTAAAGTCATTTACTGGAGTTGATATATGAGGAGTTGTGGATCCAGATGTAGTTTTAAACTTCTGAGCTTTTGGGAGGTTCGTTTATAGGAAGCAAACAAATCGAAGTGGCATTGTTTTTTTTACAGATACCGTGTTTTGTTTCTCCGCAAACAAAAAGTAGACAGTAAAAGAATCACAAAATGGGAGGTAACACTTTACAATAAGGGTCCCATTAGTTAGTACATTATTAAGCATTAATGTATAAACTAATGTGTTAAATAATATGTAATGAGTAATGCATAGGCTACATAATGATAACTAATTCAACTAACTTTGAGTAGTAAACATTAATTAACTGCTTAGGCTACATTAATTAATGTCTTTCCTAATACATAATAATGATTGTTAATATATCTGTAAACAGTTAATTAATGCTTAATAATGTACTAACTAACGTTAATTAAGGCTCTTATTGTAAAGTGTTACCAAATGGGAAAAACTATTGTCAGGAGTGAGTGGTACAAACTGAAACAAAACAAAAATGTAGAAAGAATGAGATGAAGATGGGAATTGCCAAAAAGCAAGTGTGCTGCAGGCACTTTCAAGTCAAAAAGGGAGGATTTTGTGATTGAAGTTGGAGGTGATGCTAAGGGGTGATTAGGCTGAGGCAATATGGGCCTTATGCTTTGCAGACTGGATAGAGGGGGCATCTAAACGCAGATGTGGTGGTTATAGGGCTCTCGCTCCCTTTCACATTGCGTTAAGCCCTGCAAAGTATAATATTACATTCATCTCTCCTCGTGTTTATATTCTCTCTCCCTCTCTTTACCGAGTACTCTCTGTTTCCCTCAGCATGGGATTGTCTTGCTCATGCGGCGTTCACATCAGAGTTTCACACAACAAAAAGTTGAACTTGACATGAGCATCTCCATCAGCACGGGTTACGTTCTCATTTCTGGTTAAAAGCCCCCAGCTGACATCTTTCTCTTCTCTGCCAAACGCAAGACTCACCCCGTTCCCGTCTCGTGACAGGAGGAACGCCGATGACACGACTGTGACAGTAAGAGTGTGTCAGTGGATCCTGGCAGCTGGCGAGAGGATAGACAGACAGCTAACTGAAGTCATCAGAGGAAGAGAGAGACAATGGCAGCTTTTATTTCTCCACCACACATTCCAGTGGAAGAAAGGAGCCTGCCTGCCCGCCTGCTGTTTGAACCAGAGGCAGACTGGTTCATCATGTCTGGGTCGCCGTACTTCCCAAAGCCAATGTCATTTGGTGCCTCAATGTGACAATGAAGGATTTTTCTAGTTTGTCTTGGGGTTGTTTTTCTTTCAATGGTCTTTTTATTATTGACAAAGCATTTATAAGACAATCATTTAGGAAGATCATTTTTGATTTTTTGTGTCCAACATCCACCCACGACACAACATAACCCCTTGTCCAAAAAACTGAACATGGACGTCTTAGGGTTGTTTTTGAACAACAATTGTCACAATCAATTACAATGAGCCTGGTGTCGCTGATCATCATTACTCATGAGTCACAACTTTTATTACAAGCACCAGTAAAAAAAAACAAAAAAACAAAACGGGATGTTATTCTTAATGGTTGAATATGTCTGTCTTTTTTGTGCATTAATGGATAACTGCTTCTTACTTCATTGTGGAATCGTTTTATTACTCTGATATTAAAAAATATATATTATGGAAAATTTTAATATCATTGCTAATTTGTTGAAGAATAATTGCAATTTTACCTAAACTTGTCAGTGTGTGATCTTAAATACTGGCAAACATACTTTGTGAGTGGTAATCAGAAGAAAATTAAACATATGAACAGTCTTTAACAGTCATGCAGCTTTCTCTACACAAACCATATGGGAAAAGTCAAAATGTATTCTATTTTATCCCCTTAACCAGCGGGAAGTTGTATTTTTAAAGGTATTTTTGTGACCCCGCAGATGTCTTCTGTCTGTGCAGACAGATAAAAATCTTTGCCTGTGGTTAAACCCACTTTGTTTCCACAGACTGCAGAGACGTAACATACACGATCAACAAAGAAGAGGAGAAGAGCGAGCAATGTTGTCTGTGGAAATCTTGAATTTAAACATGGTTTCATTCAGATATTAAATCATTTTTGGGGGAAGTAGCTTTATATCTGTGAGATTGTAAAAATATTTTACATTTGAACAACCCTCCATAAATGTTCTAATGGCACTGAAGGCAAAATGACCTTCCCTGTCCTACAAGCCTTGTGCTGCACTTTTAACTACTTCCCGTATTTACCCTCCATACACTCATTAAACATAAACATTGGCGAGAAGAAATATAGGGATGAAATCATCAACATAACATTGTTGTATCTCAGACCAAGACTGAGAGCTTCTTTTCCACACTCGTCATTGTCATCACTCATCACACGAGGCAAAAAATCCAGTTCCTCTCCTGACTCTAACCTCAATAAACCAGAATGCACTGCTGTTGCTACAAGCCATGCTGTGCACTGAGTGAGGGCCGTAAATCATTTTCTAGACCAGAAAGTATTCTCTCTTCCTTATTGCTGTCACTCTCACAGCTGACAAGTGCCAATAGCGACAGGTTCAGGCACATTCTCTAGAGGATTGTAGAAATTATTGTACGTTGATGATGGGCAGGATTGAGGAAATGAAGCCGTAAGTGACAACACAACATAACAACAAGAATGCATCAGAGATAATGCTTTAAAAAAAAAATCAAACTTCAGAATAGATGTGTACCCATGTTTAGGTTATTATTTATTTATTTATTTAAAAGGGACAATACACATTAAACACAAATGTAAATGCGTCAGAGTTACCAACTTGCTAATTTGCATCCGTAGTCCCTTGGCAGGTAACACACAAACAGACAGAAATACACAAGAATTATACAGTGGTTCACAATCATATACACATTCATACCTATACATAAAGTGCATGTGATCTATAAAGTGCCTGGTATAAAGTGCCAGTTTCTAAAGTGCAAGTGCAAGTTTATAACAATAGGCTTTATGCACAGCTCCACTACTTCCTGAACTTAAACAAGCTCCTTTATTTCCTGTCTTAAGTTTAAGTTCAGGAAGTAGTGGAGTTGCGCATAAAGCCTTTTAAAATGTTTAGCCTATTTTTTTTTTTTCAATCTGACCCAATAACTGTGTCTTTTGTTTGATTACATCGTGCAAAAAACACATCTTCATCCACGACTTGAGTTGTAATTCAGCATTTTTTGTAAAATGTATCACCCTGGAGGATGTTCTTTTATTTTATTTTGGAAAGGTCAGTGATGCCAAAGCGAGCCCAGATGAAGAGTAGCTCAAATCTCGTATCCATGTCAGTGTGGAGATGGTGTCAGTGAGGGCATCCTGTTGTCGCCGCTCAGAAGAACCTGTTTCCTTCTGAGCCATTGCTCCAAGCTCCAACACACTCTTCCTCATATTACAGAATACACACGGAGACAATGGCACAATGCTGGGCACTCACACTCACACACACACACACTCACACATAGCCTGAATATATTAAGCAAACGGGAAGGCAGAGGATGAGACACCTGCAGTGTGTCTCCTCCGTTTCAGAGGGGCTTATGGGGAAAATATGATGGTTGCACTCAGGAAGTGGTCAGCAGGTGCTGTTGAGAGGAAGCTGACTCTGAAAACATACCACTAACCCTAACCCTAAACCTAACCTTAACACCATACTTACTAACCCTAACGTCCTGAAAGCAGCCAGTGTCCTCATACTGAAAGTTGAATGACAACAAAGCTAGCCAAGGAAAAAAAAGTTTGATAAACTGAATAAAAAGCAGTTCAAACTACTTTGTGAAAACATATTATATAAATTAAATTATATAATATATATATTATATAACATATAAATTTACAATCTACATGTAATATGAAATTCTAACAAAATGTAACATGAATAAGTCACAGGCCAATATATTACATAAAAGCCCCTACTTGTTTACACTCTTATACATTAACCCACAAAATAAGTATGCATGGAAAAGAGTAAGAAATGTCAAAGGTCCTACAAAAAAAAAAAAAAACTATGGCCGGGTTGATTCTTGATTCAGGATGTTTATCCATGATGATGTTGTCGCTATGTGAGCACTGAGCAACACCACTGCCTTATAGCTTTTGGACATGTAGCCTACTACACAACGGTCAAGTATGTGATAGTGGCCGCCTGAGGAATGTATGGCCTGGGTATTCGTCACAGTGGTCAGGATAAAAGAAATAAGGAGGCAGGGCTGGTCAGAGGGGGTTTAATTTCAGTAGAGACGCTAGGCAAAATAAAACATCATTCCTTTCCTTTTACAGCTTTGAGGTTGTGTTAGTTAACCACACAAAAAAATGGCAAAAAGTGATTGATCTACATGAATTCAAACACAAACATGAATGTAACTGGACTAGCTAGCTGCTGATTTATTTTTTTATTTTTATTTTTATATTTGCTCTTCACCAACACTGTATGCACATGACGCATCATCATGCTGCAGGATATGATGAGTCATATAATTTATGCTAGGTTTTATGAGTGATGGGTATTATAATTATTTAGATGTTTAATTTTCCAATAGTTATAACATTTAATCAAGACATATTGATAATATTTGAGAATGTCCAAGTTCTGTGTACATCAGAAAATATTGTATTCTGCAATTCACTTGGTTTAGAGATGTAGAAAGTTCATTCATATTTTACATTTAGGATTTTTGGGGAATTTATTATTATTATTATTATTATTATTATTATTATTATTATTATTATTATTATAAGCTGCGACTACAACATAAAAATGCTTTTTATAATTAGATGCTTTATTAACAGCTAAGTAATGTTCATGGTCAATTTGCAAATAAGTTGCCCTATCTTCATTACTACTTTATGTAATTAGGCCTATGCAAATATATTTTGGACTGCAGGGTTTGGTTTGAAGTATCAGTAGCTATACTTACTGAAAGGATCAATGCTGTTTAGGCTACAATAGCTGTTACAGTATTGTTATCGGCCGATGGAGAAACAGTATTAAGGCAGTGAGAGAAATTGAAATGGCCTAATGAATCTCACACAGTCAAAGACAACAAACACTTGCTGATAACGCTGTCAATGGCCTGGAGTTGTTGTTTACCACTCACTAAAGAAATCCTCGTTATGTGAAGAGCAGACAGAGAGTCAGCAGCTCCACAGCCTCGCGCCGAATAATAGCTGCTGGCTCGTTGTGTAAACACACGCGGAGAAGAGAAGAGAAGAGAAGAGAAGAGAAGAGAAGAGAAGAGCCCTCGACCAAACAGAGATCTAAGGAGCAGATAGAGAGAGAGAGAGGTAAAGCTCTGCAGCGGGAGCAATAGGCTAAATGAGAGGAGTGGTTCAGATAAGGAGGGGGGTGCAGGAGAGAGGGGGGGGGGGGCGCACGCACACACACACACACACACACACACACGGACACGAGGTTGTGTGCAGCGGGAGGAGGAGAAGGAGGAACCAACAACAACAGAAAAAGAAGTCTCCTCTGGTTTAGTTAACATCACTCCTCCACGCTGCGGTGAAGCCAGATCAGAGAAGCGAGATCGATGCGAGTGAGTGTCCGCACGAAGCTGTCAGCTGTCAGCACCTGGATCCTCCTCCAGACCCTCCAGACCTCCAGACCTGCAGACCCGGAGCCCTGCGCTTCCTCCTCTGCCTCTCCTTCTCCTTCTCCTTCTCCTCCCGCTCCTTCCTCCTCTTCTTCCTCCTCTGCGGGTCAACATCACTTTTGTCACTGATTTGCGGGACACTTGGGAGAGAAGTCTGCGGAGTCTCTCCGTCTCCGGGGCATGGAGACACAACTGCTCTGACTCATAGTCGGATTTTTTTCCCCTGCATGTTCCTCTGTCCGGATTATGGTAAGTGTTAAATCGTCCTCTCTTTCTCTCTCTCTTGCTCTTTACATCTTGATTGTAAATGTACTGTTGGTGTTTTGTTTTTTTCTGGTCTGATAATTAAATGTAGGTTAGTGTCCAACAGACTGCATTAAGTGTATTTCAGCTGTATGCTCTCATGGCCTCTAAACCAACTCCTCTTGCATAGAACCACGATCATAATGAGTTTATGATAATAATCAATATATAACAGAGGAAGCATAAAACTGAACATTTAATTTCATAAAAGAGTTCCATTTTAATTCTTCACTTTTCTCTACTTTATTTTGACTCCTGTTGGTAACCTATTATTAACAAAAAAAAATTACACATTATAATGTTGACAATATTTACAAAGGGTTGTTTTTCATATAATATCTGACCATATGAGAAAATAAAATAAAAAGGACCAGCTGTGGCTGTATGGAGTTATTACACTAATCTTCAAAGTCTCAAGGCCTGACAAACACCAAACACATGTGGCGTTTATGTAACTTAATGCACAAAAGGACTGGCCAGTGTTAAAGTCAATTTGCTTTTCCAGTGCAGTTTGACATATTCTGTCAGCTGAGGATACTATCACATCATTTTCCACTTCACTGTTCAGCCCAGCGTTCTGTTATTCATTCTGACTCACTGTAAGAGTCATTGATAAGAACAGAAAACTCCCCCACAAAAATAAGTCCTCCATCTGCACACCAGTTATGTGTGCCTGTGAGAGAGCGTGTGTGTGTGAGGCACCTTCTCTTTTGATTGAGCTCCTTTGTTTTTCTTGGTGCTGGTTGAGTCGGTGCAACACTTTTGGCTCGGCGTAAGTACAGAAGATTACACCCAAATCACTGACACCCCCTCTCAGTCCAGCAGCTATTCAGAGGGACCCTCATTAAGTAAATTAGGGGAGCCTCGCTAAGCATTTTTCAAAGGCTGGTATTCATATTTTTCAAGGACCCCTTCATGGCTCCAGACTTGAAACTCACCCACTGTGTTTTGCCAACCGTTTAAATCACCTTGAAACATTTCTGTTAGCTGCACAGTCAGATGGGGCCCACTGTGTCCATTCTGTTTTGTTTTTGTTTTTTTTAATCTGTATAAATAGATGTAAAGCAAATAAATCTGGCACAACATTTTCTTGTAATTTTTACAAATTGAATATATAGGGTTGAATATATTTTTTTTTAATTCAAATTTGTAATAAAATTTTGAAAAAGGTGTGGGAGATCAGTGGCTTTTTTTCTCTCCATTATTTAAATTCAAACTTCATAAATGGTCTTTATTTGAGCCTTTTCCTGTAGTAGCTTATCATCACTGTTGCAGGGCAAGCAAAGTTGAAGTTCAGGGAAATGTGTTTCCAATATACCAGCTCTCCGAAATGTCACACTCATTTCTGAATTTTATAAAAATCAACTGGACGCATGTCTGCCCTTGTCAGTGTCAATTATCAGTTCGCTGACTGGCTGTAAATCTTACTAAATCTCCGTATATTCCTGTATTTTAACCCCCACAAATACCATCACGGGGTCTGATAGAGGGTGGTGGAGGTGTGCTCGGACCACATACCGAAGGTGTGTGCTCGGGCGTGTTTGATTTAACACTGTGGTTCGTCTCCTAATAACATTAGGCCCCATTTCTGGACTCCCTCTCCACCACTGGCCCGAGTCTCTCTCTCTCTCCCTCTCTCCCCTCTCTCCCTCTCCTCAGGCTTCATGGTTCTTATTACTAGCTCTAATAAATTGTGAATAAGCAGCAGCCCAAAAAGTCCCGGTCTGTGGAGAATTCCCCATCCTGTAGCGCAAGGCACCCCCTCTTAAGAAAACACAAATTAATTCCAAACCCCTCTGTAGCCAAACGTTTGTGGAATGATAAATATTTTCATAGGAAGCTCTGCTGTTCCTGACTTTATCTGCACCAATTTCATTATATTTCTTCACAGCCGCACAGTTTCTTGATGTCGTTCAGCTTCTGTGTGTTTCTCTCCCTCTCTCCCTCTCTCCCTCTCTCTCTCGCTCTGGGAGTCAAACAACCCTGCTGACTTGAACTCCAGGTTACATCCAGGCTCTCATGTTGACCCATGCTGTCTGAAATCATTTTTAGTCCACACTGTCAGTGTGAAATGAAGGTCTCAGCCCGGTGGTAAAAGCTCTGTTAGATGTTGGTCAGTGTCACTATAAAAGTCATTTAGCACCGTTTTCTCAAGAGAAGTTGTTCTTGTAGCAGAGAAGTTTAAATCTCAACAACATGACACTTTTTAATTCTTTCACATACACAAACATTTTTTGTCTGTCTTTGCAACAGTTACACAGAGACATAACACACGGTGACAAGTAGCATTGTACGTTAGTTTCTCCTTATTTTGAAACAGATTTATTAAATAATTAACGCAAGACCATGAAAGAGTTAAAAGTTTGTTAAAATTATATAGGACGGACACTTTAAATTTCAGGTAAATGACATTGGTCTACGTGTGTTGTTCATTTATCTGTGTATTTTTTTATATTGATTTACTCAAAATTTTTCTACCTTTTTTGTATTTGTTTGCTTATTAATGAAAAAGATAGTATCACTATCCACGTAGTTTATTTTAAATTGTGTGTTTTTTTTATTTTGCCCTGAGAGATATAGTGAGTCAAAAACCAAATCTGGAGGTAGTGACGTATCCTCATTCAACTGTAAGAAGCAAGACTCAGAATAAAATATAAGTTGAACTAAAGTTTGATAAACTCAGGCAGTATACGTTTAAGGTTTCAGCTGAAATGCTTCTGAGGCGGCATTCATGAGCGACTCTGGACATGTGCAGCTTTCTGCCCCCAAACTGCAACTCTGACTGAACCAAAACTCCTCCAGTTATCTGCAAAAGTAATATGAATGTTGTACAATGAAGGATTAAAGTCACTGTTTTACATTTTTACATAAAAACAGTTTCATGGTCTCTCATCTTATCTCAGTGTGATGTCTCTTCAGGGACCATTTGCTTGGCTTTGTCTACAGATCCACTTTAAAATGCCTGCATTTATTAGAGAGACATGGATATACTCATATCAGAAGTAGTGTGTGTGTGTGTGTGTGTGTGTGTGTGTGTGTGTGTGGTGTGTGTGTGTGTGTGTGTGTGTGTGTGTGTGTGTGTGTGTGTGTGTGTGTGTGTGTGTGTGTGTGTGAGAGAGAGAGAATCTGAAGGTACATGTTTGGTGAAGCTAAAGATCAGAACTCCAGAGTGATGCTGGTGACACCACTGGTTAATCTTTTGTCTCTCAGGGCTCAAAGTTATCACTCCTCCACCTAAACGTTTTCTCCTCTCCCACCCGTCCCTCCCCCATTTTTAATTCCCTTAAGCCCCAGAGAGCAGAGTGTAGGTCTCTGTATGCATGTGTGTGTGTGTGTGTGTGTGTGTGTGTGTGTGTGTGTGTATTGGACCCCGGGCTGTGAGCACAACAGCTGTCTCTCTGGCTATCTCCACTTTCCTTATCACTTCTTCTTCTTGGTGAAGCCACACACATCGCAGCGTAGCCCTCAGCGGCCATATATCAAGTTTTTTTCTGCTTAATAAGGGTTTGGTTACTTTCCACCGAAAAGAGAATTTAATAATTCTCTGTTGCTTTGGGAGTATTTTTGTAAGGAGTCAGAATTTTTCTTCAGCGTCACCTTTCTGCATTGAACCTGAATATGTTTTTTTCCCCCAGCATTTTCCATTTTTGTCCTGCCAGCATATATGAGATAATATCTCATCTCATTGACCCTCCCTCCTTCTTATCACTCCAAAACATAAATCACTCTTTTGCTTTCTCTCCTTCCTCTCACTTTCTCTCTCTCTCTCACACACAGTAAATCTACCAGTAAAGAAGTAATTGGACCTCAGTCCGTCTGTAATGTCTGTGAACTGCAGCTACCAGTGAAGCTCTGTCTGGCCAGCTGTCAGCAACCAGGGCGGCCACTCGCCCTCATCTGCTGAGGAGACTGATGGAGGGCAAAGCCTTTTGTCCTAATGACTAATAAAGAAGCAGGTCTGAAAGTGTGTGTTCATTAGAGACGGCAGGAGCACTCATGCAGTCAGGCGTGTGTCAGTTATGAAAGTGCGTGTGTGTGTGTGTGCGACCACCCTCCCATCACTGGACCAGATGTTTTTTTACCTGGGAGCCAGACCACCATCTGACTGGGGTCAGCCCAGTCCTCCAACCTCCAGGCTGCTGGGAGGTCTCTGCCAGCTGTCCCTCATTCTGACCCCCCGTCTCAGGGCGCTGGTTCTGGGGGGAGAAAGAGTCTGGGCCTTCGGGGGGGTAGGTGGTCTTCTCAGATTTGGCAATATTACTGGGGGAAAATGATTAGAGATGTTGTTAGAGGGTGAGTGCTGCAGTACTGGGCGTTGACGGCGAACGAGGAGGAGCAAAAGAATAGGACTGCAAAATGTTTTGAGGGGTCATTTGGAAGTGAGCGAAGAGTGTGTGCTGGAGAAACTGAGATAAAGACACTGGCATTGTGGAATACGGAGGATTTGATTACTGAGGGCCAGAGGTGGGGGTGTGGGTGGGTGTAGCTTCTGGCTTTAAAGCAGTCTTGTTGCAGTAGTCAGTCAAGTGGAAAGAAAAGGCCACCAAGTCTGTGAGGTAAAGTTACAGAAAGCAGACAGAGTCGGCAACAGGTTCACTGCTGCCAGAGATTGATTGGACTGTCTCCTAGAATGACTCCCGTTTTTCTTTTTTTTTTTTCAAAGAAGTTCTGTGTCTGTCATTACGGGGACTTCAGTTTTCATTTTAAGAACTGCTGCATTAGCCAGACGTGTGTGTGTGTGTGTGTGTAAAGGGACGTTGTATAGAGGAGAAAGATGATGATAATTCTAGGGGCCCAGCGCCCAGTAGGGCCCACAAAAAACCCCAGTAGTCTAATCTTTGTATGACTGAATTATTCTGCAAAAGACCCTGACTAATAGTAATGCTGCATTAGCATCAAAACAAAGTAGGCAAAATAAAAAATGATAATACATACGTAGTCTAAGAAAAAAAGTGGAAAAGTCAGGGGGCAGGGGCCCACTTTAGTATTCTTTCAGGGGGACCAGAATTCCTAGCAACGGCCCTGTGTGTGTATGGGTCATTTGAGGAAAAAGTTGCAGACACTCCCATGATAGTTCAACCAGTCAATAAAAAAGGAATTAATCACCTAAAATTGTTTGCTCAAGCGTCCTAATGTCTGGTTGATTATGTCAACATCCAAACTGGGTCGGTCTAAACGATGGGAACGTTTGCATGCTGGCTGTGTGAAAACCTCAGCCAGATGGGTCGCCCTGATAATCAGCAGGTGCCTGAAACATGGAAACATCTTACTCCTGTGTTTTTGCTTTTCACTGATTCAGCAAGTGTCAGGCTCGTGTTGTGGAGTCAACAAAAACATGACAGGTCACCGCTGACATTATCAGCTTTCAACGTCAAAATAAACCCACTGTTTGTTCCTTTTCTTCTTCCTCTTCTTCTTTGTGAGGAAACAGGAACGTTCTTCTAATTACATCAGTTACTGAGGTTGAGGTACCACAGAGTCTAACACCCCAAACACTCTACAGTTACAGTTTCTACATTTCTGCTCTTTTACACTGCTTTGCATTGTACGCCACTCTCTGGCATGAGCTGCTCCCAACATGATGTCAAGCTTGTGAGAAAATGTTTGAAAGCTCTTGGAGTGGAGTGGGGCTAAACCGATTAGCTAGCAGCTACCATTGCTTGGCTCCAGCTTCTCCATATACACTGATTTTCTTCGTCCCATTGTGACAAAGAACTCTTTTGTGCAAAACCTTAAATTTGAAGACGTCACCCTGGATCCTAAGAAACAGTTTTGTGGCATTTTCACAATTTTTTCTCATTGTTTAGATTAAATGATGACTCGAGACAATACTTGGTTAGGGAGACACTATGGTGAATAGGGTAACATTTTTAAATAACAGATATCACCATGAAACTTCCCAAGTTTATCACTTACATTAAGACATATACTGTACTGTATATCTTTGTATTACAAGTTTTGTCAAATTTTATGTTTTAATATGTAAATGAGGCAATATCTGATGAAATATGCGCTAATTTGCATACATATCCATAACTGAAATCTGAAAAATGGATAAAGCCCCTTTCAAAATTCTTGTTTTATTTTGTTAGAGTCAGAGTTTTTACCGAGGGGATTTTGGATATCTCTTTTTATCACTTTGTAAATGAGAAAATACTGTCACCAAAAAAAATCTAATTTTGCCATGTTTTTAGGAACAAAATGTTGTATAAATCAGGCTTTGAATGATATATCAACAATCCCCTCTGTAAAAACCTTCAGAATATAGACAGGAATAAAACTGGAAGGTTTGGTGTCTGTAAGTGCTGCTGAAGTGAAGATTTTGGGTTCAGAGTCTGAGGAAAAACTCATTTTGAGAAAACAGCCTTAAGACTTGTACTGTAAAATTCCATAGATTGTTAATGTAAATCATACTTTTACAATTGGTTGCGGATACGGAGGAGATGACAATATTTGGAGCCTACATCATTGTTCAGAGAGAGCTTTACAATGATACCTGACATCATGACATGGGTCAGACAATAGGCACAGTATGTCACAGTAGCTGTTAAGTTTTGGTGAATCTAGGAGAAATCTACTGACGAAAGAGACAAAATGAAGTAAAATAATCAGATTAACGTGGATGTTCTACCATTTCGTGTGACTTTTCTGAAAGAATAATTATGTTAAGGAAGAAAAATAGCCCAAAATCTCAAAATTGATCTGTGCATGAAAAAACAGTGTTTTGCCTGTAGAGTAGTGTCGTGCCTAAAAAAGAAAGAAAGAAAGAGGAATGATTCAGCTGTGGTTCTGGGCACATGAAACAGTCCTGCACCCTTGTGTTGTATTAATTTGTTTGTATGTATAAATTAGTTTCATGCAGATCTGCATTTCTTCGTTGTTCCTTGTGTTGTAAGTATTAATTAGTTTTGCATCTCAATGTTGTCATTACACAGTTTACTGAAGGATGATCAGGTTAAACTATGAAAGGTGGTTTCCCTGTTGTTAACCTCTGTTAATAGGCTACTAGTGTGCTCTTACATGCTCGTGCTTACAAAGGCATCTACTGTTAATTTTTCTTAGGAGGTATTGGTTTTGTTTTTGCTCCAGAATATGGAATCAGTTAAAATAATAATAATAATAATAATAATAATTGTAGAGTTTAAACTCATGTTACTGGAAGCTGCTCTGTGCTTTTGCATTTTACAGTCTGCCCAGTTGAACTGTCAGCTGTGTGTCAAAGGTTGTTAAAAAGGGCAGTAGCTGGCAGATGGCATCGATTTCCACCACCAAAAGCCTGATAGTGTCACACAAACCCAAATACTGGGCCCTTGTTCTGTGTTCTTTTATCAGTAACTGAGAGAGAGGGTCTGAGAGCAGCAATGAATCAAGCCCCACCCCCCCCCCCCCCCACCCCAGGCACTTAGACAGGCTGTCCACATGGACGGCTCCAGGTGGGGTCCCATATGGCACGGTTACAGGGCAGCAAGTCACCTTGTCACGCCGTTGATGGAGAACCACAGTGTTTCAGTAAAAGGTCAAATCATTGGGTCACAGTCAGAGGTGTGTAACCAGACTCTGGCACGTTGTATCAGGACACTGACACAGCACACATATTGACAGTGTCAACAACTGTCTTACCAGACACACCAAACAGACATGTGACATATTCAAATAATTTGATTAAAATAAATAACCACACCCTTCGTAGGAAATTTCAGCCTCATTGTTTATTGTGTCTCTCTGGTGTACACATACACTAGTGGAACTGCAACATATTCACATAGTTTGATTTCTTAGCACAGACTGTCTAGAGCTTCTTTTCTTGCCTTTGGGTGTCAGTTGCTAATTATCATCCAGCATGTGGATGCTGTGGAGTTGAGGGGTCTACAACTAAAACAAAGTCTCTGTTTAGTTGTCAAATAGCTTAGGAAATACACACACATAGCCTACACACACACATAAATGCACACACACACAGACGCACACACAGGGGTGGGTCTGCCAATTTTTTATAACTTTCCAAACCCAACAATCAGACATTTTATGGAGGTTTGGCCGGGGGAGCATGATGAAAATGTGGGCTTCTTTCTCTCAAACTCTGCTTTTTCACTCTTTACACAACTGCTTCCACTTCAAAACAAGTGCAACACTCTGAATGGTTTTGACAGAGGGTTATTGGAAAGTGTTACCCCCTTTATTGTCTCACCCCTCTGTATGTTTACCCAACAAGCTGCAACAAACTGGATGGTGTGGTTGGAGTGGATGATGTTGATGAATGAACTAGCAATTGTTTTGACCCTCCTTGTTTTGAGTATTACGCCCTTCTGATAAGTGACAAGGATCAGTTGAGTGTGTTGGTTTGTCATATTTTTCTCACTCAACATTTTAGTTAAACATCAGGTATGTGTGCACAAGCTCAGTGTATTCCTTTAACTGTATCAAATGACATTTCAACTTAAAGCACAATGCACCATCCTGTGATGTAATCCATCAGCACAAAGGCTAGAATTTGATATCCGTGAAAGAAGCAGTGGTCTAGCAGAACCCTGGGACCCAGGTGAAGCTGGTGGGACCGGCCTTGTGGCCCCGTGGCCTCCCGTGGCCCTGCTGGGTTTGTTTTAGCTTTGGTTTCAGGCCTCAGCCCTCCGCATCTCTGCTGAGCTCTGCTCATCTTCCCTCCGATGTCCTGTAGTTCCCATGGCCTTGTGCGCCCTCCTCCCAGGCCTCACCCTGAACCAGGAAGTGCCTTGGCTATGACACACAGATTTTGTGTTTGTGTGTGCGTGCATCAAGGACGGTTGCAGGGATGCAGCTGAAGTCAAGAAGACCCCGAGCAGGCGTCGCTTTCATTTTTCGATCCCTGGGAAGCACAAGGAAATGCAAAAGCAAAACAGCACTTTCCTTATTTCCCCTCTGTGCAGTGGGATCAGTGTTACACAGCGTCTGTCTGTGGTAGAGGTCAGATCAGGGTCTTCAACCAGGTTTAAGGGTCAGTCTTAAGTGGAAAACCTCACAGGGAAAAAAGAGTTGAACATGGTTTTCTAGACTGAAGCCCAAAAGATAATAATTTGGTTCAATTTGATAATTACTATCTCAGTTATATTAAGGGGAGACACTACAGGTGAATAGGGTAAACATTTTAAATAACAGATATCACCATGAAACTTCCCAAGTTTATCACTGACATGAAGACAAATATTTTTTGTATTACAAGTTTTGTCAAATTTTATGTTTAAATGTGTAAATGAGGCAATATCTAATGAAATATGCGCTAATTTGCTTACATTTGCAGAACTGAAATCTGAACAATGGATAAAGCTACTTTCAAAATTCTTGTTTTATTTCGTTGACATATTAGAGTCAGAAGTTTTTACAGAGGGGATTTTGGATATCTCTTTTTATCGCTTTGTAAATGAGAAAATACTGTCACCAGCCCTAAAAAAAATCCAATTTCGCCATGTTTTTAGGAATAGAATGTTGTATAAATCAGGCTGTGAATGATATATCAACAATCCCCTCCATAAAAACCATGACATGACATGGGTCAGACAACAGGAACAGCACAGTAGCTGTTAATGTTTTGTAAATTTAGGAGAAATCTACTGATGAAAGAGACAAAATGAAGTAAAATAACCACCTTAATGTGGATTTTCTACCATTTCTTTTGATTTTTCTGAAAGAATACATGTTAAGGAAGAAAAATAGCCCAAAATCTCAAAATTGAACAGTGCGTGAAAAAAACAGTGTTTTTGCCTGTAGTAGAAGAGATATGAAGTAATTTACTACTGTTTGTTTCTTGCGTTTCCCCTTTTCACAAAAGACAAGGTGAACAGTAATTCACATCTTCAGTGTAACATTTATAGTGTGTTTTATTTATGTTTATTTAACAGTCAATAACACAGATGTGCAGGTGGACTTTTGGCTGTAGAGTCTTTGTGGCTTCCTCATGGTAGGAATACACGTATTTTCTGAGAAAACACAGCAAGCCGTCCTGGGTGTTTTAAAAGCCAGGAGGGCAGCTCGGAGCTCAGCCACTCTTGCTCTGTCAGAAACACTGGCGTTAATGAGCTTGACAACAACATGAAAGATGTGAAATACAGGTTAAGCCACTGACACTGAAGCTCCTGTCACCATTTCTGTCATTCAAGTCTCTTTTCTTCACGCAGCTTTTACTTTTTTTTCACCCTCACCTTCATCTCTGTGCTGCTGTAAAAACCCCGCTGCCCCTATAATTCATGACTGTCATCTGTCTCTGTCATTGTGTTGTCAGCGAGGTCGGGGGTCAGGCAGTTAGCTACAGCTCTGCTCAGACTGGAATGGCCCCAGAGGCAGAGAGAGAAAGAGAAGGAGAGACTGAAGGAGAGAGAAAGAGAGAGATTCAAATTTATAAAATAGGGTTTCTGCATCTATTTTGTCCAGGGAACCTTAGGGAGGTTGGTAATGATGTCAACGGTTCAACCCAAACATGCTGAAGGGTCAGTGATCTGTGTACCACACTCTACACACTCTACCACACTGGGAAAAAAAGCTTTGTGTACGACATGGCTTTGCGGTTGGAGGTGTCCATAAAGTCAAGAGGACATTTTACCTCAATGTTTGCCAGCACAGCTTTTACCACCCACAGTACAGATGTATGAGTGGTATTTAATCTCTGCAGTTGGACACGCTGACCTCGGCCAGCTTCCTGCTTAGACTAATTAATGTGGTATCGACCTTTTGACCTCAAGCCCATGCAGCCGGAACCTTTTGTCTCTCATTCCTTCCAATCACTTCTGTTAATGGGGAGGGTATGGTATTGATATTGCATTTTCTATCACTGTTTTGGAAATTCAAAATTTAAATGATTGATGATTGATATGATAATTTATACATAGACGAACCAAATCGGACGTTTTTGGGATAATCCAGTGAACTAAATATCCAGCGTATATTAATCTGAATTTACATACAGTCACAAACACAGTGAAACTTCTGTGGAAATTGTGTTGCAAATTCTCTCTTGTCTCATCCTGTTATCAGATCTCATTCTCTACAGTCTCATACAAAGCTCTATTGTTTCACCTGACATACACAAGAAATTCTGCAGTACTAATACCTATGATACACCTGAATACATGCATGGATGGGATTCAGCAGAATGAGTCAGCAGCTGCGTAGTGGAGAAATTCTTTCTTTGGAAACAGTTTACCTGTCAGGTTTCTTCACCTCTGATGACCATACTCCTCTCATCAACACTGCACTCATCTTGTTCTTCCTCTTTGTGTTTCTCCTCCTTTCAGCCTGTCCTTAAAGCTACTCACCTCTTGAACTGTGTGCATGGAGAAAATGTCTCTTCTTGTCATCCCGCTGCAACTGGGCCCAAGGCACGTTGCCATGTGTCAGTCACCAGCATACCTGTGTCCTGAAGGTGTGTACTTGCTATTGTTTCCACAGGAGAGCTGACGGCCTGAGAGGAACCAGACTAACAGCGGCGTGACGGAATAAAGGGGACAAAGCTCTCTCTACAGAGGCAGGTGAGAAAACAATACTACAAAGAAAACAGTAAAGTGCTATAGATTAAAAGTGGCTGTTTGTTTACTGTGAAGTCATCAAACAGATTGAATACATTTAAAATGAACCCTTAAAAAAGCCTTATCTTTAAAAAGTGCAGTCTTTTTTTTCATTCTGCATGAACAACAGTGTCTTTTTATATTATTTTATTTTTTCACCATCTTGTAAGACCTGTAAAGTTTCCTCCTTGTTATTTATTTCCTAACTGATTTCACCCTTGATTTTCATAGTGTTTACTTTTCTTGTCTCATTCGCAGGGCTTCTGATCATCTACTTCCAACTCATCTTATCTGCTGCAGGTGACTCATCATATTGTCGCTGAAATTAATAAAACACTGTTGATTAAAGGATAATTTCAGTTTTTTACAATCTGGACCTTATTTCTAGCATAAAATACGATCATTTACTCACCCAGATAACTTTGGTGTCATTACAAGTCGTTCCGACGAAATCAGATCCAGCTGAGAGCCGCGTATATCCGTATAATGTGAGTCTACAGGGCAGCAGAATGCAGCCTCTAAATAACACATTATCTGCTGTGAAACTCGTTCATTCACCAATATTTTGTTATGACAGGTTAGTGCTATTCCCCTCTGAGTCCTGGGTTACCTGTTATAACATCTGGGGTCTGTACTAGGTTGACCTACTGACCTGACCTGGATGATGTCATCTCTGAGTGCCATGTGGTGCGGCGTGTTGCTAGCTACCGCTAATGCTATGGTTCATTTCTGCGTGTTTCCGACTTGTCAGAACAAAATGACCCGCATGCCGAAGTGGAATGATTATTATCAGAATGAGCCGGGCAGTGGTCGGAGATGACATCATCCAGGTCAGAGGTCAGTAGGTCAACCTACAGACCCCGGATGTTGATAACAGCTAACCCCGGACTCAGAGGGGAATAGGACTAGCATATCATAACTAAATATTGGTGAAATGAACGAGTTTCGTGGCAGATAATGTGTTATTTATAGGCTGCGTTCCGCTGCCCGTAGACTCGCATTATACGGATATACGCGGCTCTCGGCTGGATCTAATTTCGTCGGAACGACTTGTAATGACACCAAAGTTATCTGGGTGAGTAAATGATCGTATTTTATGCTGTAAAAACTTGTAATTATCCTTTAAAATCACATTTGAATTGTAATATCCCTCTGAGTGATGTAGCTTTATACAGTGTAAGATAAGATTGTAAGACATGTAAGACAAGTTTGCCCGATTAAGAACTGTTAAAAAATTCTTGTCCTTTAACAATATTTTCATAATTGTTTCATAGCAAAAGTAGATTTTTCTTTGTTCCATTTGTTGGACTGAGTTTTCATTTAGGCTGTAAAAGAAATAGATTTGTACTAAACTCATGACAAAACAAAGCGGAATCTGTCATCATAAGCTTCCTCCTTATTTCTTCCCTCAGAATAAACGTGTCATGGCTGCATATGGACAGACCCAGTACAGCCCCACCCTGCAGCCCGCAGGACCATACACACCTTACACTCACACACAGGGCTACAGCATGCCATCATACAGTGAGTGACAACATGCATTGTTTCTGTGTTTGAAGGGATATTATACTAAAATATCAGCTGTTTACAAATGGATGTCTCTGTCACTGCATGTTCAATCTCCTCCTCTGTCTGTAGACATAAAAACAGAGGACGGCCTGAGTCACTCCCCGGGACAGACGGGACTGTTGGGATACTCCAACTTCAGCAGCACTCCTCCCAGTCAGAGCCTCTACAGCTACTCGCACACACACGGTTAGTCTGAACACAACACTGTACGTGCTGAGTGTAAGAACACACACTTGGACGTGAAAGGAGCATCCTTCCTCATGCTGTCATCCTCAACTCTTTTATTCCTCCTTTCTTTTCCTCCCCTCCTTTCTACCCACCTCTCCTGTCCTCATCTTTCCATCCGTTTCTCTTAGCCTCTCTTTTTTTTTCTCTTTCCCTCGCTGTTCTCCTTTCGCCCCTCTCATCATCTTTCTCTCCTTTCCTCTACTCTCTTCTCTTCTCCTTCTCCTCTCTGCCACACCTGTTCTCCATTAGCTGCGGTCTGGACTCCTGGCGTCAAAAGTCTCCCCACCCCTCCTCTTTTCTGGGGGTCAGGCCCCCTTTCTCCACTCAGACCAACAACACAGCATGCAAGCGCTTGTGTCTTTTACAGAGAAAAAAGAGAGTAAGAAAACAGATAGAAAGGAAGAGAAATAACGGGGATGGAAGAGATGAAAAAAAAAACAGAATAATGGAGAAAACAAAAGATGGGTACAGGGTGTGCCAAAAAGCAAATGCTCAGATGAAGACGTGGTATGCTTGGGAGTGTGTGCAGTGATCTACCCACGCATGGCTCAGTGTGTGTGTGTGTTTGTGATTGTGTGCGTATACGTGTATATGTGTATCTGTGTTGCACACATTCCTCAGTCGTCCGGCGCCCAAAGCATGACTCGCTCAGTGCGACTTTATGGCTTTGAAAGCAGCGTGAAATTGACCTTGTGTGTGAGAGGGGAGAGGTTAAGGTGCATTTTACGGAGGGGTGAGTCGGTTTAATGTTGCAGACGGGGGATGACCCTCTTTCCACTGTGTGGGTCAGACAAAGGAGAGACAAAACACCACAGAACAGTAAACATATGAAGTGTGGACACATTGTATTTCCATCATGTGTATACCCTAGATTTTACAGTGCAATGCTCTTGGTGCTTTCAGACCTGGAATATGAGCGTGTCTCTATTATAATGGACCAATCATTCAAACAGCATCTGCTTAGTAATCTTCAAGGAGAGTGTTTCTCCAGTTTTATCACAAATTGGCTTTTTTTTGTTTATTACCTAGGTTTGATGGGTTCCACCTTTACACCAAAAACAAATAAACACTATTTTACAGTAAGTTTGTGGAGAATTCCAGTCTATTACTGAACCTTAATTTTGCAGGTTAGGCCTATGTTTTACTGGTTGTCATCAAGTCTACAACTCTAGATTATTTTAATTTTAGATTAATCTACTGATGAGAAAAGTCCCAGAGCCATGTTGGTGACATCAAACGTTCAAAACCCACAGATATGATGCCTGATCAATGACTTTTAAGTTGTTCCGTTATTCTTCCATTTTTCCATATTACTCCCTCTTTAAAGGTGGTCAGAAATGGCTGTTTGTCCTGTTTGTCACGCCACCTTGTACGAGTTTCACCGAGTAAGGAAACACATTTGATTGGTTGTTATCGAGCGGACGGGATATTCAATGTTTGAGGCGAGACCGAGCTTGGTGTGTGTGTGTGTGTGTGTGTGTGTGTGTGTGTGTGTGTGTGTCTCAGACGTTTGATTGACAGATGATGGATCCAATATCAGTGGTGATGAAGGTGATGAATCG
Source organism: Trachurus japonicus (assembly GCF_045865225.1). NCBI lineage: Eukaryota > Metazoa > Chordata > Actinopteri > Carangiformes > Carangidae > Trachurus > Trachurus japonicus. Next base: position 35,406,344 of record NC_140911.1, read on the forward strand.
TGAGCAACGTGACACATAATCCGTGTGCCTGCATTATCCAATGCAAAAAAAACTACCCCACTTTCATCCCGGATTTACTCGAAAAATAGAATTTTGCCCAAAGTTTGGGCTACATCGTCTCGTCTGATAGATGAGTTATTACACTAATTTTTCTTCTCTGAATACCTTTAAGGGAATATTCAGATGTCAGACATTATACAGGAATGTAAATATTCATTTAAACACACTTTTGATGAAACCTCTTACAAACAACACAGTTTTCTATGAATGTGCTCCACTATAGTGTAAGGCTGCTGTGCTGAACCAACAAACATTTTTTTTAAATGGAGGGCATTCTCAGTTTGAAGGACACTGTTCCCAAACAAAATAAATTTGTTTGAATATTTGTATGCATAAATCATTAACTGCAAACTTCAAAAGAGAATAAACTGCCATAACAACCAAATGTTTGTAGGATTTCAGAATGTTTCCATGTCAGCCATTGTACAGTACACTCAAATGGGCACACGCACACACGCAGACACCCCACAAAAAGCCAGTGAAAGGCATACTCTATGCTGTGTGTACAACTGAAACCAAATGGGGACTATGGGAGCCTTTTTGTGTTTACTCAAGAGACCTCCTTTAGTCGCTTTGAAGACTGTTGGGAGGTTTCACTGTGGTTCTTCCATTGAGTCATTATTCTCCTGTTTGTCATGCACTGTGGAGGGGAGAGGAAGAAATGGGGAGCAAGAGAGAGCAGCAGTGGACCGATGAAATTATGGGATGTAGACAGCAGGAAATGCTGTCTTAAAAAAATGTTTCAGGGCAGTTCGAGTCGTATCAGAAAAGAGGAACATAAAATTTTATTATCACAGGGGGGAAACATTGTACAGACATCAGTCAGAACCTGCAGGTTAAGTCCATCTCAGAGAAGAATGCTAAATCAACTTTAAAACCATGGTGTGTGATTACTTAAACCACATTATATTAACTGTTCATTCCTGATGTATGTTGCAAAAACCACCCATTCAATAAACACCACAGTTGGAAACCATTAAGTTATTTGCGAATGTCAGTTGACCTATTTTCTGTTTGAATACAGATAATCCAATTACAATGCACACACAATCATCTGTGTAAGCAAAAGTCAGACAGTGTCTAACTAATGTTGCCTGTCTGGATGTTTTTCCTGAAGTTAGATATTACACGGTGTGTGCTCAGACTGGTCCTGCTGGTATTCCTGAGCCAAACTAGCAGTGTTGCTCACGTCTGACTTTAATAATGCTCCAACTTTACTCCGTCTTATCCAGCAGCCTGCAGGTCAAAATGTTCACTTAGACACTGAGATATTTCATAATCTCGTAGAATTTATTCACGCGGTGTGGTATAAACAAGATGAGACCACTCTGTTTCAGACTTTTGATGCCACTGTTCACGTGTAGTTCCCAGAAGATGAATCCTAATAAATTTAGAGACTGAAGACAAAGAGATAATACTGTATATGTGGACATGAGCTATTTTGAGGAAAATCTAACATCACAAATAAATTTGTGATTAGGCAAAAAAGATAATTAATATTCTGACATTAAAGTTTTAAAGTGATCTTTAAAAATTTCTTTGGGAGGCTTTTGTACCTTTATTGTAGAAGGACAGTGAAAGTTGGTATAGAGCAAGGGGCCGGGGGGATGACAAGCAACAAAGGGCTGCAGGTTGGATTCTAGGCTTGGTCAGGATTTAGCTTCAACTGAATGTGCGCTACAATGTGAGCCACCGAGGTGCAGAGTTTGGTGATTCTTCAACTTTTCATTTCCTTACAAAATTTTGACCAAAAGCTTTATTTCGTGACCAGATCCCTGACAAACTAATGACATTTCCATCCGCCTCATCTGTACTTGCTAACCATGCTAACACACTAAACTAATATAAGATGATGACTAGTATGGAAATGAGCTCTTGAGCTAAATCTGACATATGTACATATCAAATAATTGTTTTTTGGTATGTTCATGAATATGTGGAGTCCCGTTTCAACTAAACTAATAATAATATGATGGTGAATATGATAAAAGCTATGTTTGTTAAACATTAGGATGTGCGCATTGTCATTATAAGGACATTGGCATGTAGCTCAATGCACGGCTGTGTCTAGATACAGGTCTAATTTCCTACAGCTGATGTCATAGCTGTGGAGAGTCTTTCACATGAGTGAAAAACTGCCTTTTATCGTTTTGACTGATTAAAGTAGAGGGTATAAATCACCTATACGGTCTCCTCAAGGTGAGCTCTGATTTAATCTCACTACAAGATGCCGTCGGGAAGTTATACGTTTTTAATGAGGAGCCACACACAGTGAACTCTTTTGCCCAACTGGTGTCAAAAGTTCATACGCGGGTGGAAGTGATAAGATTACAGGAGAAAGAATTAATCAGACAAAAGAACAGTATGGACAGACTTGACAGGAAGCTGCAGGATGAGACGGCGTCACTGTGGGGGAAGAAATTTGCTTGGAGGAAGATATCACTCTCTTGGCCTGATTAGACTAAGACGAGACAACCAGGGCAGCGACAGAGGCAGCAGACTTTCCCACCTGTATTGTTGTGTCAGACATAAATTGCACTTGTGGCACTGAGCTGTCACTGAGGAATGAGATAAAGTTTACTGCTTATTAGTCCGGTCGGATGAGTTATATCATCTGCCGAGTCACATTAGATTATAATTTCCCACCGATCTGTACCTTGTAATTATTTTTTAGGTTTATGTTTTTTATGTAATTGATTATGACCTGACAGTTTGACCTTTGTCTTCACCTCATTTTTCAGGTGGTGGTATTTCATCTGGAATTTTTCAAGGCACCCATGCAATCTCCAGTTCAGCCCCTTTCAACCATACCCAACAAGTGAGTAATCCAACCTCAACATTTCTTTCTGCCAAGACATCTGTAGAAATCATCTAACGTCTCACTTCAGTCAGTCAGTCCCACCGTTTCTCGGAGAAAAATGCGCATATTTTGTTGTTACTGACCAGCTACTGCATTGTCATCGCTTGTGTTGTCGACAGGAGTTTTCAGCGTACTCAAATTACACGCAGAGTCAGTACTCTCCGTATTACAACTCACATCACTACAACAGCCCCTACATCACCAGCAGCAACATCAGCCCTGCTGCCATCACGGCTCCACTAGCCTATCAGCACCCAGAGCACCCTGTCATGCTGCCCAATCACAGCCCAGAGTCACACACAGGTAAGGAGCAACAGCTCTGTCGTCTACTGTAAACTGTTTGGTTGGTTATGACAAATCTGGCCACATAATTACACAAGTTAGAGGTACTTAAACATTCCAGGGAATTGAGACACTACAGGCCAAAACACAGTTTTTTCATGCACTGATCAATTTTGAGATTTTGGCCTATTTTTCTTCCTTAATATGTATTCTTTCAGAAAAGTCAAAAGAAATGGTAGAACATCCACATTAAGGTGGTTATTTTACTTCATTTTGTCTCTTTTGTTGGTAGATTTCTCCTACAGTAAATTCACCAAAAGTTAACATGCTACGGTGACAAACTGTGCTGTGTCTGTTGTCTGACCCATGTCATGTTAGGTATCATTGTAAAGCTCTCTCTCTCCTGAACAATTACATAGTCTCCAAAAATTGTCATTTCCTCCGTATCCGCAACCAATCGTAAACGTATGTATTACATGAACAATCTATGGAATTTTACAGTACAAGTCTTCAAAGGCCATTTTCTCAAAATGAGTTTTTCCTCAGACTCTGAGCCTGAAATCTCCACTTCAGCAGCACTTAGAGACACCAAACCTTCCAGTTTTATTCCTGTCTGTATTCTGAAGGTTTTTACAGAGGGGATTGTTGATATATCATTCAAAGCCTGATTTATACAACATTTTATTCCTAAAAACATGGCCAAATTGGATTTTTTGGGGGGCTGGTGACAGTATTTTCTCATTTACAAAGTGACAAAAAAGAGATATCCAAAATCCCCTCTGTAAAAACTTCTGACTCTAATATGTCAACAAAATAAAACAAGAATTTTGAAAGTGGCTTTATCAATTTTTCAGATTTCAGTTCTGGAAATGTATGCAAATTAGCACAAATTTCAACAGATATTGCCTCATTTACATATTTAAACATAACATTTGACAAAACTTGTAATACAAAAAATATTTGTCTTCATGTCAGTGATAAACTTGGGAAGTTTCATGGTGATATCTGTTATTTAACATTTTTACCCTATTCACCTGTAGTGTCTCCTCTTAAATAAATGATGCACATTCTGATAGTGTTGATGTGAAACGCTTGATGTGTGCCATGTCTTGTATGAACAGTTCAATATAAATAAAGCAAATTAGGCCTACTATTATTATGATAAGATTAAAACAACATTGACTCTCCTGCATGGCTAATATGCTGTTGATTCAATAAATACAGAGTTGTTTTGTACTGACTGATCATCTTCTGTTGTATGTGGGTGTGTTATTATAGGCGAGTATCATGCACCGCCCAGCCCCCCCACACCAGGTAAAGAGGAGGGGGTCGCAGCACGGAGGGGGTCAGATGGGAAGTTGAGAGGGAGGAAAAGAGCGAGTGACCCCACTCCACCTCTGGACTCTGATATAGAGGTAAACTGTTGAAAATTATCAGCATTTCTCTACAATATTTATCTTTCTCTCTCTCCCTCAGATACACACACATAAACTTTCACGAGGTTAACATTACATATCTGTTATTTCACTGCAGCGGGTGTTTATCTGGGACCTGGATGAAACCATCATCATTTTCCATTCGCTCCTCACGGGAACCTTCTCCTCCAGATTTGGCAAGGTACGCTGCTACAACCCCTCCCTCTGTCATTTACGGTTAGAAGTACATGCTGTAGCTCATCACGCCTTGACAGCTGTTAATTATGCGGTAAGCAGGTAGGCACCGTTTAGCACAAAATCCTCATAACAACAAAACCATTGTAACCGTGCCGTAGTCAATTGACCCTTTGTTTTCTGCGACCGAGTGCTTATTTGACTAACAGTCAGAGAGTTGGCCGCCTGAAGCTGAGTCCACGACCTTCGGGTCTCATCCCTGAGCATTTTCACACGCTGGCTGTTTTGCCTTTCTGCCCTCTTGTTTCTTTTCATAATGCACCGGGGTTGTTTAGCTACCCCAGCATCCTGCGGCGTGATTGACAGCCAGCGGGACCTTTACATAACAGACCGGCAGCTGACAAGGAGGGGGGGCGGGGGGGCGGACAGTGGTGTGTTTCTTGTTTTTGGCCGGGGATCTGTGTTTTGAATTCTCACGGTCCCCCTGCGGGTTGACACAAGGCTGATGGGAGTTTGAGAGCACCGTTTCTGATCGGTTCAGCCCCCGGCAGGCCATGCATGCCGTTGTTTCTTTTTCTTTCTTTCTAGCCACGAAGAGAGAGAGAGAGAGACAGAGACAGAGAGCAAGAGAGTAGATGTGTTGAAATGTGACTCATGTGCCAGAAATTCCTGATTCCTCCCACCACCCAAAACACCCCGCTGCTGGATCCAGGGAAGCTCAGTTGGACAGACTCTGACATCAAAACTCAGACATGCAGCAGAAGAGTTGCATGAGTGACAGCAGAAAAACAGATTAACAGTCCAAAGCGTCAAGGCAGCTTATTTTTCTCCTCCCTCCCAAATTTGCAGCTAACTTGTCCTACTATGACAACATTGATATATTTTATTCTGGCATTAATTATCTCGGATTAGCTGTATCGGCCTGTGTCCCCCCGGCTTTTAACAGCCTGGCTCGTCCCATTAGGGTCAACATGTTAAACCCTTATGATGAACAAATGTTTGGATCTACACATGAAGACAAGTCTGGGCCCAACATGCAGGAAAGAATAATGCGTGTGTTGAGAGACAGTTGTTTTCACCAGTTTGGTGAGCAGAGAACCCCCCCCCCCAACTCTGTTACAGGTCTTCCATTATCTCATCTATCATATTGCACCCGACTCTGTCATTTAGTGTGTGAATTTTCTTTCCTAACTCGTCTCTTGTAAATAGAAGGAGTAGGTAGGAAGTGAATGCTTTTGGTGTCTTTTCTCTTAAATTCTTAGATAACCAGACAGAGGCTTTTGTTTGTCTCTGTACAGAAGCAGCTTTGGTCTATGGAGGAAGGTGATTACAGATCATTATTTCAATTATGAGACAAGCAGAACAAACCTCTCCTAAGCCTTAAACCTCTCCCTATTCATCCTTTGCATTCATCTCTTCCTTTTCCAAACCCTGCCCCTCGTCATTGTCTCTTTTCTTTTCTTGACGTCCTACTCCTCCTGTTGAACTTTTGCCGCCCTTCATCCTTAATTACCCCCTTTTTTTTATCTTTACACCTTTTTCCAGAGAAGGCTATTTTGTAATTTTCATAATTTACCCTGCTTGTGTCATCAAGCCCATCTCTAAAACTCAGAGCCAGGAGACAGCTCTGCTTGTCATTTCAGATGCACTAATCTAGTGTTCACCTTTGGCTGACACCCTTCTGCTTCTCCCATCTCGCTGGCAGAGACAAGCCACTGCTGCCATCAAAACAATACCATGTGCACGCGCGCACACGCACACACACACACACACACACACATACACCTTCTTTTGTAGTTGATGACAGCACGCCCATGCTGCTTGTCAGTCTGACAGGTTACACATTTAGAGTTATGGGTTGATCCCGGTGGTGGTTTAAAATTTGCTTATTAGAAACATCACTGAGGTACTGTAAGCAGGTGTCACACGGTTGCCAGGTTTGTTTTTTTCCATACAAGAGAAAAAAAAGCAGAGAAACTGGGTGATGTGAGGTTTTTATTTAGTTGAAAGAGCCCAATATGAGACACCTTTTTCCTCAGATAACCAACCAGAACATTTCAAATTAAATCTACATTATGCTTTTTAAACAGCTAACTCCACTTCACTTCACTTTTTCAGAGAATCCTCTTAGTTTTAGCTATTTGATTTATTTCCCTATGCAAAAGTTAATTAGCAAAATCTTGAAATTTGACAGAGTGTGATGTGTTGTTAACATTAAGTATGTATCCATCTTTCCCCACATGTAATGATGTTTGTTTACCACTTTGGTCCACACTGATATACCTCAAAGACCATGTCAAATGTCAATCTGCTGGATTGACATTAGAGTTCCATTGTGCCCAAGGGATTAATTCTAATGAATGGGGCTGCATCCAACATTATTTGTTAGTATGAGTGGATCTGCTGTGTATTTTCTAGATTACAGTATATTCTAAAGTAGACAATTAACATGACACTGAAAACCAGCAAGTGAAAAAAAAGTAAAATGATCTACAGTATCGGGGATCATATGATGCCTGCTTGTTCCCTGTTGATCAATGTCTCATCGTTGCAGCTCTAATGCTATCTTGATCTGATAATAATCTGGTTCAAATCTTTAATTTGTCCAGTTATGATTTATCATCAAATACCTGCTAATAGGCTAATGGCATCCTTATACTTACTATATTGCAAAGGATGTTTCAAAGGAGGTTAAATCGAAAGCAACTGGACTTAGTTATTTGTCTAGGAACAGACAAATAACTAAGTCCAGTTGCTTTCGATTTAACCTCCTTTGAAATACTATTGCAAAGGATGATATTGTACTGTAGTGCACGTTTGCAAATGTTAGCATGCTTGCAAGATAAACTACTCTTAGCATTTAGTTGAAAGCGCTGCTTCACTTGCATGCATGTGGGCTCGATGCTTAGATGTAGCTGTAGTTTAGGAGCTGGGATTTAACTGATTTAATGTAATAATGAGTTTGTGCTAAGTTTATTGAAATGCATAAATGTATTAGAGCAAATTTAGGTTGGATTATAGAGAGCCAAAATGCAAAAAAGAAAAGTCAGCAGAGACGGTACAGATAAGAATCAGCAGAGTGTTTGACTGACACATACACATTCACACTTGCCTCTTCCTTGAAACCTGTTTGTGTCAGTCCAGTTGATGAGTTTGCAGACGTAAGGTGAAGACAGTTCGGAGACAAACAGGCAGCTGCACTTACAAGACACAGAATAATGATGTTCCACAGTCCAATTTAACTGATAATTCTCCAAATACCAAGCCTCTTAGGCCATCAATCTCAGTCAGAGCTCATGATTTTATTATAAATTAACAAACTATCAAGGGTGCAGGCGCCTGAAGTGATAGAGAGCGGTTCCTCTTACATCATTTTAAATGTAGGTCAAACCAGTTTTCTTTCATTAAAAAGTTGTGCATGACTCTGGTTGACAGTCTTAATGCTGCCTGAGGGGAAACTTGTTTCCACAGAAAACATATGCTGAGAATGCCTTAAGACTTAAACACATAAACAGTGAATCCACGCTAAAGACACACTAAATGTACTTATTGTGTGCGTTTGCGTTTCTGTGTGTGCATCAGGACTCCTCAAAGGCCGTGTCTCTGGGTTTGTGGATGGAGGAGATGATCTTCAATCTGGCCGACTCGAGACTCTTCTTCAATGACCTGGAGGTTAGTTTCTTTTTTTGTCAATTAATTTGAGGAAATTCAGAACACTGCTAGGTTTCATTTTGCTCTGTTGACTACCTGATCCCTCAGACTTGTATCTGAGAAACCATGCCTTCCTGCCACCCAAAAAATCTCACTACTTATTCACCTACTCCTCACAGCACACTTCATCTCATATTTTTTTGCAATAATCATAAGACTTTTTCCAGTAATTTGGAAAATAGCAGCAGTGAGAGCATACCCACTGGTGTAAACTGGCATATGGCTGACTAGAAAACCTTCCCAGCAAAAAGTTTGACATTTGGGTGCTGTTTTCTTACCTGGCATAAAGCACAGTGGCTGGCATTGTAGAAATCCCCTCACACAACATCTATCTTGTATGAACTGTTACTACAGCATTTTCCAAACAATTTCCCTTCCTGAAGTGACGGTACAGCAAGAATACTAAAAGGAGGGGTTGTTAACTGCTGGCATAAGTGTTCTCAGAGTTAGACCCAAACCTGCTGCCTCTGAATCCTCCACACTGGGGTATTGAGGTGACCTCGACATAAGATGAAAGGGTTTTACTACCTGCGATTGACTGACTGAACAGTCCACATGTTTTTCATCCTGCATTCCTCTGCCTTGTTCTGACAAAGAAAAAGGATTAGAGAGTGCAGGGGAGAGAGAACAAGCACACTTTGTGCTGTAATTATAGGTGTGTGTCTGAGTATCTGAGAGGAAAATTAGTCAAATGGGAGGAAGAATAGTCCAAGACGAGGGAAAGGAGCCAACAAAGCCATTTGCAAACCCGGTTTTTATCCCCTCTTTTGTCGTCAAGGCCCAGAAAATCTCTAAAGCTGTAGGTAATAGTTGGCTGACAACTGCTGTTAAGCCTTGAGGTACAATTGTCTTGTCCCCCTTATGTATCAGTAGCTGCACAAGCAGTTGCGGGTGGTGGTGCCGCTGTCATGCATCAGAGGTAATTGTAAGTGCAAAAGACAGCCTCATTAAGAAATGATTAGATTGTTGTTGTTGAAGTACGAGTATGTTTGTGGACTGTGTGAAAGGATGGTTTGCATTGTTTGGTCAGTCGTAGCATCTCTGCACCTGAGTGGGAGCTGAGTTGTTGCTCTTGGGAGCTGAACTATGTCGAGGTGGAGGGAAGATGAGGTAGCGTCTCCATCCGGCTGAAAGGTGATAGGAGAGCCTGTCTGTTCTGGGTCGCTGTGTGACAATAGGGAGTTAGACTAGGCCTCTGTTTTTGCACGTATATGTGCGTGGCTGTAGAGAAAGAAGCGCAATCTTGGGATTTTTTTCATTGTTTTCTTTTGTTGTTGTTGTTGTTTTATGTTTTCGAGAAACTTGTGTGTTGTATTTTTTTGACCTGTGATGATTGAGTTCTGCTCCTTGGTTTTGTTTTGTTCAACATATCCAATTTTAATAACTGTTTTCAAGTTCCTGATTTAGCTGCGTATTGCTTAAGGTGTTTTGGCTGTGGCCACATGTTTTAAGATGCAATGTGGTTTTAATCCCTGTGGTTTGGTTGGTTGTATTCATGTCCAATTGAGAGGAACAACATGCACATTGCTGTGCATGTCAGAGACAATAGGCCATTCTTAAAAGATGTTTTTTACCAAAATGTTACATGTAGATTTAGGTTTGCACAAACTCATTGACTGTCCTATACTCTACCATGTCCTGAGACCTTATTTCCTTCCATTCTTGTCTTTTATTTTAGCTCTTTTTTTTATTTGAGCTGCTATTACTCCCAGAGGCTCCCCTAAAGAGTGGAGACCTGCCTGCACAGGCCTCCACTCTGAAACTGATCTCTTGATATATCCGCTCTCCTTTTAATTCCCCAGGAATGTGACCAGGTTCATATTGATGACGTGGCATCAGACGACAACGGGCAGGACCTAAGGTAAAGCTTCTACTGTGTGACTGTACTTAAAGCTCTGCCGAGAGACAGTTCAGCTGCGGTTTGTGAACCAGACTTGCCCTCTGGGTTTTAGTGCGCAGGAGGAAATAGGCAGGGAGATGAGATGAAGAGTACTTCTGTCTGTGTGTGTGTGTGTGTGTGTGTGTGTGTGTGTGTGTGTGTGTGTGTGTGTGTGTGTGTGTGTGTGTTCATGCATGCAAGCCTGTGCATGTCTTTTATTTCCCTGACATCTACAGCCATATAGTATGTCACAGGATTATGAAATGCTTTCACTTCTCATCAAAATATCTCTTTATAATTCCCTCTGTCTCCCTCAGTCCAGACGTTTTATTGCATAAACTTGTTGTAGCACTCTGGGATACTTCTAAGAGTGATTTGAGAAAGAGCCAGACTGTACTAAAGTACTTTTCTGATGTAGGTATTTATTTTACTGAACTCTACATTTTTCTGTTTGAAAGATTTCTTTCTATTGATCCTCCCACTGTTAAATATTTGTACTTAATGCTCTCCCACTGACAAAACTTCATTCACGGCTACATTCAATTTGAGAGCTTTTCTTGTCCCTGAAATTCTTGTGGTCACATTGGCCCACGCACCTAGATTTGATGAATGGTTTCAGCGCTGCCTTCTTGTTCATAGCCAGAATAGCTTGAATCAATTCCCCTGTATCTAGAAAATATATGGGCCATAGTGCTTTTATGAGTTGTCCAGGAAAATTACATTGACTGTCTGTATTGTGATCCTGCAGCACTTACAACTTTGGGTCCGACGGCTTCCAGAGCCCAGCGGGCGCCGGCTCTCTGTGCCTGGGCTCAGGCGTCCATGGAGGGGTGGACTGGATGAGGAAACTGGCCTTCAGATACCGAAGGGTCAAGGAGATCTATAACACATACAAGAATAATGTTGGGGGTAAGCTGCTACTTCACTTAAATGTCACACGATATACAGTAAATATCTTGGTAACACTTTAGATTAGGGAACACATATCATATTCACCATTAACTACAGTAGGTGCTTATTAATATGCATATAAGTAGCTTACTAGCTCCTTATTAGTAATTATTAAGCATGTATTAACACCTTATTCAACATAGCTTTATTACACCATGAATTAAGATTTTTCCTGATATTAACTCCTAATTATGGCTTATTCATTGTAAATGAATGCATTGTTGTTTCTGAATAATGATGTGAATAACCAGTGGGTTATTGGGGCCTTGTACAGGGGCAGTAGCACAAGAACAGTAATTCTTCCTTCATCACTCTAAATTAGTATAGCATTAATGCATTCATTTACAATGAATAAGCCATAATTAGGAGTTAATATCAGGAAAAATCTTAAGGTAGAATAAGACGATGTAGAATAAGGTGTTAATACGTGCTTAATAATTACTAATAAGGAGCTAGTAAGTTACTTATATGCATATTAATAACCACCTAGTTAATGGTGAATATGTGTTCCCTAATCTAAAGTGTTACCTATATCTTATATTTATATATTTCCTATAGGTTTTTTTTTTATCAAGTTTTTATTATTTCACCCCCCCTCCCCCTTTTACAATGTACCCACATTAAATCATATTCACAGCCACATAATTGACATGACATGATGACATTGACATATACCACTGTAGATCGTACATACATAAAATGTATATATATAATGAATATGTGAGCTATTGTCCCACCCTTATCCCACCAATACCACCCTTACCCCTCTGGCTTGATCCCCTCCCCTCCCCTCCCCTCCCCTTGCTGGATTCAGTCAATATCTGAACATAAAGGAGGAAGTACATAGCATATAATTGAATTAATACAGGAGTGTTGAATCCCTTTGTCCCTCTCATCTTTAACTAACAAATGACAAAAAAATACACCAGTAATAAAAAAAAAAGAAGAAGAAAAAAAGTAATGATAACAATAATGAGACAAAGGTGATCCTATATATATTTCCTATAGGTGCAACAAAAAGGCTAAAAAAAGTGAAGTAATTGTGTACATTTACCAATAACTTTGAGGTACAACTCCAAACTGTAGGCCCTCTTCAGAAAGGTGTATTTATATTGTAGAAGCTCCAGTTTGATCAGCAACCAAACCGCTGTTGAGGAAGTTGGAACAAAATGCAACGGGAACACAAAGATGAACGCCTGCACTTGCCAAAAAAAAAAAAAAAAACCCTTTGTAAGAAAATATTTAATTACTGAGGTAGAACCAGTTGTATTAACTGAATCTGGATCTGCTTAAAAGGACTAAAAGGAACCAGACAGGTTTGTTTGTCAGCTGGGATCATGAATCAGAAGCTGTTGTTCAGCTTAAACCTTTATGCACTGCACTGTATGAGTATAGGCACTACTGATTACATCTGGTTGCCTCAGATCAGCTGGAAACCATGTGTCAGAGATTTTGGCAAGAGGGTGTTGTGTGAGAAACGTGCATCCAGGGACTGCAGTCAGTGCTGCTGTCAAAATACAGCGCTGTAACATCTCATCAAATAAAGACGTTTATGCTTTTGGCCTGTAAAGGTCTAGATCACCGCTGGTTAATTACTGACCATTAGGTTTGTGCCTCTCACTGATGCTCAGGTTTGCTGGGCAGCCCCAAGCGAGACGAGTGGTTACAGCTGAGGAGAGAGATGGAGGTCCTGACCGACCTGTGGCTGACTCAAGCACTCAAAGCCCTGGCTCTCATCAACTCAAGGTCAGTTTGTGCTGCAACAGCTTGATGTACATCAGGCAGCCAGTTGCATTAGATTCTACAGTCAATGATGTATGATGTGTTATTATGACCTTCGCCATCCATATCCTCATCATTTAGGAGTTCAATGAATCATAGATGATACAATAGCATGTGTTGTTTATGATTTTAAAACCTGCAGTACTACTTACTCACTTACATACTCACTTATTTTACTTTGGTAAAGAGTAAGGGTGAAGTACTAGTTACAGTTTATTGTTTTCTATATTATTCTCTTAATGTACTTATCTATCAAAATGAAAAAGCTGACTCAATCCCTAACGCTTTTCAGAATAAGTCCCACTTCTAAGAGTAGTTTAAAAATGATATAGTAGGGGCGGAGTTTAGCTCAGTTGGTAGAGCACCCGCCCCATGTGTTGAGGCTATAGTCCTCGCTGCAGGCGGCCCCGGTTCGAGTCCCGCGTCGGACGGCCCTATCCTGCATGTCATTCCCCCCATCTCTGCCTCCCATTTCCTGTCACACTCTCAACTGTCCTATCAAATAAAGGCATGAAAAGCCAAAAAATATACTTTAAAAAAAAAAAAAAAAAATGATATAGTATAATTGGTATATACAGTATTAGAATTATAACAGTAACTGGGTCATATAATCTATAACGCTTCATCATATTTTAGAGGCTAAACATATATTTAATTTGCAAAGCATATATTTCATTTGCAAATTCTTCACCTGACATCTGATAACCAACAGCTTTCATGGGCACAAAATCTTAAAATGTAACTCAGTGTAATGTAATTAAGCAATCTGATCAAATTTGTCTGTATGAATTGCATTTTAGATTTTATGCAATGGTCAAATTGTTAGGGTGTATGCATTCATTTCTTAATATTCTAATAAACAGTCCTGCAGTTTAAGGCGATTTAACTCAAAAGGAGTTTTTTTTTTTTTTTAATAGGTTTTCTTGAATTTAATTTAATTTATTTTGAGTAAATTACCTGTGAGTATAGTTTGATTGAGAAAACTTAAATTTATTTATATACATAATTTTGTTCAATTAACATAACTTGTTTAATATAAGTAAATTTAATGTTTGGGTAAAATCATTCTGTTAGATTTACTGTAATTGGTTTTAATAATATTAAATTAATTCAGCTCTATAATTCTGTAATTCTGTAAAACTCTGTAATTTAATCAAGTGAGTTACTTAAATTTATTTTTTAAGTTAATGTATTTTAATTTCAGTAAATTAAATTAAATGACATACATTTCATTCCCTCTTATTATATTTCTTCAAAGTTCCGTACATCTCTTATGAGTCTGGACAGACAAAAAGTGGCCATTGGAGGAGTCACACCACTGTGAGGCTGAAATTCTAGTTTTCCCTCTGGAATGTAATGAAATTAAAGTTTAATGAAAATACTCAAGACAAGTAAACAAACCTTAAAACTGGATTTGAGTACAGTGCACTAAGTAACTCTCCGCCACTGGTCAGGGTTGGACAATTGTATAAATGTGTCTGTCCTGTCCTGTTTCAGGCCGAACTGTGTGAATGTGTTGGTGACCACCACCCAGCTCATCCCTGCCCTGTCCAAGGTCTTACTGTACGGTCTGGGCTCAGCTTTCCCCATAGAGAACATATACAGCGCCACCAAGACAGGTGAGGACATCTGAGAATGAAGGAACAGAGACAGAAAAAATAATTAACAAAAATAATTAACATCTCCATTCTAAATTTTCTCAAGTGTTTCTCTTAATGCATTAATTTAACATTTGAAACTCTGATTCTTCCTCTTCTCAAAGGCAAAGAGAGCTGCTTCGAGCGTGTCTCTCAGAGATTTGGTCGGAGAGCAGTGTATGTGGTTATAGGAGATGGAGCTGAAGAAGAGACTGTGGCCAAGAAGGTATAACTCAATCTGTTTTTCTTTTTTTTCCTCTTTTTTTTTTGACTGTGACCAATAAAAAATGGGCTACACCTAATCGATTAACCCTAAAAGACACCTGATTTCTGCAGCTTCTGTGTCTGGTATTGTTTTTTTTTTCTTTATTCTGGGACGTTTTTCTGATGTTTGCATAGAATTGTCAGAATTCCTGCATTTTGACAGTTCAGCAAATTTACCATAGGCCAACAACCTGCACTACAGCCCAGCTCCAAACCACAGTCCACATTTTACATCTGTAATACATCTGCAGCACAACTGCAAGCTGTTGAAGGGTGTCTGCCTTAGGTTTGCATGTTTTACATTAAATCTATATTTCACTGAAATTTTTATATTCTGTCTTGTCAGAAAAACATGCCGTTCTGGAGGGTGTCCTGTCGAGCCGACCTGGAAGCTCTGAGCCATGCACTGGAGCTGGACTACCTCTAGAGGGCGCCAGATATCACGCTCCGCTCCTCCACCTGAATTATGAAACGCTCCTGAATACCTGAGTGCAGCTAGTGGGTGACGTTGCCCCCCCACCACCACCACCCCAGAGACTGATTCAGAGTCAGGACTTCTATTTCTAAGCGAGCACACAGGCGGACTATTTCACATCACAGCCAAGAGAACTGAGGATTTTGAAGCGAGGCTGCAGGACAGGACACACAGACATTAAGCCAAAAGTGCTGGACCAAAATAAACAGACCAAAGCAAAATAAGGGACCAAAGCTTCTTAACACACCCCCAGGGAAACTTTTCCTGTTTTTTATCAGTTCATCTCAACGTTATGAGTGGTGACCCAGAGCGCTGCACTGAATGCAAAATCTTACATCCTGTTTAATGAACACAGTGAGTATGTCTGCATGGATGAAAAAGTTCAGATTGGTGTTAGACTGTTTGTACTGCTGTGTCTTTTTATGTTTGTTCTGAGACTTAACTAATGTTTTCATTGGCCAATACTATTGTAGACAAATGTTAGAACCGAGTCTTGATGTTACAAGGGATAGATTTTGCCTTCACGATTATTTTAGAGTTGTTTTCGGCTAGATAAATGTCAAATAATGTTCTCCTTATAGTTAGAGGCTATTGAAAATAGTCTGTATTTTACCATTAAAATGTGAGCTATTTATTACTGGTTCAATTCTACAACACAATGAGGAATATATATATACAGCATAGTTTGGGAGCTTGGCATTAAAAAAAATTCCCTTCAAAGACCAAAAATCCACTCGTGTAAAAATGTTTTGATAAGAATTGTCTTGAAGATGCTGTATTATAGGCTAGTACTCAAATCTTGTTGACTCCAGGTTGTACATGTTTTCATGTTTTACTTCTCTTTCTCTTCTGTTCCAGTTTGATTTCCTAATAACCCGTTTGTAATATAGATGAACTGGTATGGTTGTGCATGTGCCGATTACACTGCCTGTCAGCTTAGCTATGATTTGTATATAATGCTTTATCGTCAATTTGTTTTGACAGAGTGAAAATAGATTAATAAAGATAAATTAATTGCATTGTGGGGAAAAGTGTGTCGGGTTTCATTTAGTTTGACTCCACCCAGCGGCGTACGAAACATTAAGGCCACACATGACAAATTAATTAATGAAGAATGAATGATCCTGGTGTAAATTACATGCAACTGTCAAGAGATTTCAGGCAGACTGACCCAACGTGACCTTCTTCTTTGTTAAGGAAAGGTCTCCCTCTTTTGGGCAGAAAAGTAACTGCAATAACATAAATCCAAGTTCACAGATTTTGTCTCTGTCAGAATAAGTGACACAAATGTACAATAGTATTACATTTTTCACAGGCTTTATTGTATTTTTTTTTTAGGAAATACAAAAACTTTAATACTTTCTTCTTCGATTTCAAGTAAACAAGTTTCAAGTTAGTAAATAAATATGAAATAAATAAAGATTAACATTCACATTTACAATCACGCACTGCAATAGAAAAAAAGTGATACATAAATATAATATAATATTTATTTATTATATCACATATATGTGTATCATAAATAAATGAATGTAAGCATTGCTTCCAATATGACAACTGAAGCAAAGAAAAGGGGATCTAAGCTTTGTTGACCACGACCATCTCAAAGCCTCTGATTGTGGTGTTGATGTTTCTCAGGAACAGGTTGGCATGAAGCATTTTTATTCCTGGCATGGTGGGGGTGAAGATGATGTGCTGCTGCACTCTTCCTCCTGGACGCACTGGGAGCATCCTGCACAATCAATCAATCAATCAATCAATTTGTTTATTTCGGGCATGTCAATTTAAATCATCATCATCACACTTCATCTTCGTTCAAATAATACAAACACATGGCCGAAAGGGAAAGCGGGAGAAGCAAAAGCTTATCTAGTCCCGCCCCCATTACCCGCAGAATAAGAATATTTGTCATAATCTTTTTGTTTTTTCTTCTTTTCTTTTTTTTTTTACATTTTGATATGGAGATGAGTCACTAAAATTGTTAGGCAACACTGCTACTGTAGTGCTTTTGAATGGCTGACACTTGCTCCTATGTAAAATGTTCAGACTTTCGTAACAAATAATTTACTTAAAGGTTACATGATAATGTCAGATTATATTTTGTCCACAGGAAGCAAACACCTGTAATCATAAACACTTAATAACGGATCACTGCATGTTTGGCCCAGCCCTGGAGAAACTATTGGAAAATGTCATAAGCCAGCCACTCCTGTTTGAACAGACAATAGTCCACATTCCTCCAATAAGTGTCACTGCTCTGACACAGTGACACCCTCTATTAAGTTGTTCATTTTGTAAACATCTGTGATGGTGATAAATCACTATGGTGCCTACGGCATTCAACACACTCATCAAAAAACAGACAAGCCTACTCCTTGTTCTTACCTGAAGAGAGCCTTGCCTTGGATCAGCCCAGCCCCGACCACAGTCAGTTCTCCACTCACCATGTGAGAATATGGATTGATGAAGCTCAAAACGGCAGTCTGCTTCTTGTTAGGAACGACATACTTTTCATCTGAAACCTGGAGGAGAAATGTGGTTAGTGAGCCCCCAAATAAATATGTAGGAATTCCCCCCATCTAGCGGTGCGGTTGCATATCTGAACGTATTCTTGATGTTGCATTCACGTGAAATCAGGCAGACGTCAGACAGACAACAGACGCTGCATGTAACAGGATAAACAAGTGTCTAAACAAGTGGTCCGCCAGCACGAGGCAAAACAATACAGGCGTGACAATATGTTGTCATGGTGATGTCGTATTGTTTACCTGACCCACGTTTTACCGTCTTTCTCTCGTGGAGTAAAATGACATCCGGTTGGTTTGCCGATGGCCGTCTGCCTGACTGCACCTGAATGCAACATCAGTGCCTCCGACAGCTCCGCTGAGTTTCTATTGGTTACCTACGGTCACGCTGCCACTCAACGTAAAAAATGGCGATGCAGCATGGCCGCCACGGTTCGGTGCGTCGCCCACTTGTGTATTTGTAACGACTTGTAACAACTCATTCTAAGGTACGAGAAAGCTTTCATTTGTATGCGGGTGTGATTCAACTTCAGTGAAATACGTATTTATGAAAGAAATATTTGATTTTTGCTAATAAAAAGCCAAATAAGTTATATACTGGGGCCCTTCAACCCCTTCAAATAAAATAACTGGTGAGAAATATTATGAATGCTGTAATCCTGTACCTGAATGGTGAGCTGTGGGCTGCTGATACTGAACTCCTCTGAGGCCAGGAATCGCTCCTGATTGGACACGTCCTCCAGGACCACCGCAAGGCTGATCAGGTTGTCTCCCACCACGTCCTCATACTGGGTTGGGAGGATCTGCTGGCTCAGCATCTTAACTGTAAAGAAAAAGGGACAGAGAGAGTGAAGAGCGTGTGTGAAATCAATTTCAGTCCCTTCCTACAGAAGTGAAAATTTGAGTTTTTGAGTGAAAAATAAATGTAGGCTACCTTCTTTGGGTGCCAGTTGTAGGGTGCCGTGTGTTTCCCAGAAGGTGTCCAAGGGGCTGTTGTTGTATTCTTTGGCCTGGGCATTGAAATGCACCTTCATCGTCCTGGCAGTGCTGTGCTTGTTAACGACTTTAACTGTGAAGCTGATGGGATTCCCAGCAACTGGAGCCTTATCCAGGGTCAGGAAGACTAACACTCCCTTGGATGAACTTTCTGTATAAACATGAAGATGGGCGACAGGGTGAGATGACGTGTGTTTAAACAACTGATAACTCTGATTCATATTAGAAATGAAAAATTACCTCTTCTCGCTGTTGAGTCGTCTGACATTGTGGAGCTTCTTGATGAAAGTGTTGAAGTTGGACCTGTTTTGTAAAGATAAACAGTAAATGTGAGCAGAGCAACTTTTGCCACATCTGTAAATGAGTTAAGTAGTGTTTTGGGGTTTTGGATCATACTTTTGATGGGTTTGTAGTCTCCTGTGATGTTCTGGAGTCTGGGGAAGCCGACAGCTTTGGTGCATATGACAGATCCAACTCTCTCTGTGTCTTTGTTGTGGCCGACCACCCGACCCTGGCTCACTATGAAAGTGTGGACATCTGCATTCACCTCAGCATAGACAAAGGGGATGTCATAAAGCAGGTCGATACAGCACTCTTTGATAGCTTTGACTGAAGCTGGGCCACAGCAGAACACTCCTGGGATCAAGGGAAGAAATAAACATTAAAAAAAAGGTTAGAACAATTTTAGTTAATGATCAGAGGAATTAAAAAGCAACAAACTTGATAAATAACGAGATCAGAGATGTTTCTCACACACCTCCACTCCTCTCCTGAGGTGTCGGGTCCAGAACTTGCCAGCCATCCATCCCATATCCCAGATCCTTACGATCCATCCAGCACTCCACCCAGACATGGAAATTCCTGTTCAGTTCAAAACAGAAATCACTAAGTATTGTTTTTGCTTCATAAAGTGCAATAAATGTCATTCAAGTTAGTTTAAAAACGGATTTGACAAGCCAGTGACCAAAGGAAAAGACGTCACACAAAGTGTAAATGACATTGTTTACATCACTACTGACCATATGCTGTCTTTGCTGTGTTTCAGCTTCTGCCCTGTTTCGCTGTAATATTCCTCGATCACCAGGTTGGCATTGGTATCATGAGCAGAGTTGAAGTTTGTGACAACACGACAGGGAATGCCGAGCACCCTCATTACTGAAAGATATAATCAGAACAGACGTACAAGTGTTACACAATGATGAAAGTATCTGAACATTGCACAATGGGGAAAAAATGTAGTGTGTAAACTAAACGAGATGTGAGTCATGGCCTTAGACTGCGTTTAGAAAGTTGTTTGATTTTCACAACTTCTTTGATTTGATTTGATTTGAATCATTCTGACATAATCACCTGTGCACATCACAGCTGCAAACACCCAACACTGTCCGTACTTGACCGGGCGGTGAGCGGTCTTGGACCACTGTGTCAGGATGTCCCCACTCCCCGTCCACATGGAAGGATGCACTCCTTGCTCAAATTCACCTGACCAGTTCCCTTTTAGGACTCCATGGTCATCCTCGGAGTTGATCTAAACAGGAAAGAGAAGAAACATGATTTTCTATCTTTCCACCTCACTTCCCAGTGATGGTAAGACAGGTCTGGGCACAAGACAATTGAGCAGCAACAGATTAATGATAGTTCTATCAGTTGTTTTGCTGCAAGGAGTTACACCATCCTTATGTGAGACTATTTTAAGCTTCACAGAAGGTGTGTTCATCTTTTCAAAATGCAGAACACTATGTCTTGAGTCAAGCAAGAACTTGTTTTATTAGGTGGAGTGGCACTCGTGTTCTCACACAAGGTAAATACAAATAAAACATTGGCACTGAGTTAGTATTTATGTTTTGCTCACCATGGCAGACACAACCCTGCTGATGTAGATGGGGCTACTCCGGTTCAGGTAGTCCACTCTCTGGTTCTTCTGGTGCTGAGGGCTGATTTGGAGCAAGTTCAGGCAAATATCCAGAACACCGGGCTCGTACTTTACAGGCAGGGGAAAAGAAATGAGAGGCGTCAATGAACTTCTGTTTACATCTTAGAAAGAAAGAAATTCTCAATACTCAGTTCAGCTGATATCATTTCCATACCTGATCAAAGGACCATGGTCTTGTTGCAGTGTTCATAGCTGTACCCATAAACAGCAACCCAGAGTCGCTCTGAACATATTCTTCTCTCTGGTCCTCAAAGGGAATATACACAGCATCCTCTGCAACAAATGGACATTGCATTTAGTACACTACACTGTTTTTTCATGCACTGATCAATTTAGAGATTTTGGCCTATTTTTCTTCCTTAACATGTATTCTTTCAGAAAAGTCAAAAGAAGTGGTAGAACATCCACATTAAGGTGGTTATTTTACTTCATTTTGTCTCTTTTGTTGGTAGATTTCTCCTAAATTCACAAAAAGTTAACAGCTACTGTGACATACTGTGCTGTGCCTGTTGTCTGACCCATGTTATGTCAGGTATCATTGTAAAGCTCTCTCTTTCCTGAACAATGATGTAGGCTCCAAAAATGGTCATCTCATCCGTATCCGTAACCAATCATAAATATAAGATTTACATTAACAGTCTATGGAATTTTACAGTACAAGTCTTTAAAGGCTGTTTTCTCAAAATGAGAGCCTGAAATCTCCACTTCAGCAGCACTTACAGACACCAAACCTTCCAGTTTTATTCCTGTCTATACTCTGAAGGTTTTTACAGAGGGGATTGTTGATATATCATTCAAAGCCTGATTTATATAACATTTTATTCCTAAAAGCATGGCGAAATTAGATTTTTTGGGGGCTGGTGACAGTATTTTCTCATTTACAGAGTGATAAAAAAGAGATATCCAAAATCCCCTCTGTAAAAACTTCAGACTCTAATATGTCAACAAAATGAAACAAGAATTTTGAAAGTGGCTTTATCCATTTTTCAGATTTAGGTTCTGGAAATGTATGCAAATTAGCGCATATTTCATCAGATATTGCCTCATCTACATATTTAAACATAAAAATTGACTAAATTTGTAATACAAAAAATGTTTGTCTTAATGTAAGTGATAAACTTGGGAAGTGTCATGGTGATATTTGTTCTATTTAGTAAAGGTAACAGACATCTGAACATTGGTTGACAGAAATGTAAGGTGTCTGTGTAACTGCATTAAATGTCAAAGCTACTTTTCCCCACCATCTTTGATGTTTTCACTCACCACGACACCAGGGATTGTACAGCAGGACGAATTTGCCGAAGCCGCTCCTCTGCTGGCCGCCCCTGGAGAGGACGCTCAGCTGAAACTTGTAGCGTCCAACTGAGGCAAAGGCAGGAGAGGAGATGAAGACGGAGGGCTTGTAGAGGTTCACGTTGTCTTCGTCAATGTAAGCTGTCCAAGAGGAGGGAGAAGCCCTCTTGGAGAAGGTGACTGGTATCATCATGTACAGACGGCCTGAGGGGAAGGGAGAGAGAGGAATTAGGCAAAGACATTTCAATTGAAGTGGTTCAAACTTGTTGTATGCTCAAAGTTGCATTCAGTCAGAAAAACACCCAGATTAAATCTAAATGCAGCCTACCGAGCATGACTTTGATCCTCAGAGAATCAGTGGTGGGGTTGAAGGGTCGGCCTGCCAGCTGCAGACTGATCCTGAATGGGGCTCCTCTTCGTACCACCAGGGTTTTGGAGCCCATGAAGCCCTCGGTCCTGTGCCTCTCCTGGTTCTCAGTTTTTTGCAGGTTGACATGTTGAATCAGCAGATCTGCAAAGAAAAAGAAAAGATTAAAGAAATGGGTAAAAAAAAAAAATGGCATTCACAACTTAGATGGCACCTCATCCAATATCATGGATGGAAAAAAGGAGGAAAAAGTGAAGTTCTAGTGGTGGGAGACAAAGAGCTCAGATGAAGACAAAGCTCACCTTCCATTTGTTAGTGTTTCTGTCTCTCAGCGTAAGCTCAGTGTTTGTGTCCCAGCTGCAGTCCTCTTCAGTTATATAACCCTTTGCCCCACCCCATACAACTCACTACCCCAGATGCCGTGTTTGATTCGTTAGGTGGGTCTGACATGAGCAATCAGACCCACCCAGTCTGAAAGTATGAACAAATAGCTGTTGCGAAATGGTTTTTAAGTGTTAAGTGTGTTTCAGGTTTTTGTTGTCAGGGACTGGGTGTCATTTAGTTTCAACACATGTCATTATACTCCACTACTTTTTTTTTTTAAGTTACTCATTTACAGGTTTTTCTAATTTTGGAATATGTTGACTTACAACAAATTGATTAATAATGATTTTATCATTTTATTATAGGGTTAGGGTTAGGGTGCAAACATACTGACTTTTTATGCATATCTTAAACTAAAGTGCCATGAAATGTGTACTTACTGTACATTAGTTGTCTGTTTGTTAGGTATATGTGTTGAAAAGTTATGCCACCACTGGTGAGTCTAGTTTGAGAACTTACTTTGCTCTTTTCTAAGTCAGATTTCAACAAGAAAAGGCTGCACCCTATGTAAAGTTCGTAACTAACACAAGACCATAAATAAACAGATGCTCTGATCTAATATGGATCAACCTCAAGGTCACTACACAGGTCACTTCATAGGTAAAAGGTGATAACGTATGCATGAACTTAAAGCAGAAGTATGCAGAATATTTGTGTTAATATAAGTCTTAAATAGTTATATCTTCCGACAGCAATCACTTACATAGAGTGTTTAGACTGAAACACGGGTCTGTCAGTCACTCTCCTCTGCTCTGAGCCGAGGAGAAAACTTTCCTTGTATCCTACAACCTTTATCCAATGAGGAGAGAGAACGGCATGAAGGGCTGTGTGTGCAGCCAAGGGATGCGCGTGAATGTGGTGACGTAGGGACGAGGACCAATAGATCCATGACGAGGGTGGGGGCTGCTAACTCCATCGGCTGACAAGAAGTTAGCCAAAACGATCAGATCGCTTACTTCTGCTTTATGCAAACAATAAGTATCCTTCAAGGTACTATAATACACACTGCATGAAAGTCATGAATCCATTTTACAGAGACACAAACAGTGTGTTTTGGATCTTTGCCCTAACATGGCTGTAGAACCATTTGTTTTGTTGATCGGTAATCAGCTGTTGACCCACTTAAAGCAGAAGTAAGCGATCCGGTCGTTTTCGCTAATGCTGCGTTCCAGGCAGGCTTTTGAAACCGTAAATTACAGCTTCAAGTCACAACTTACGACTTTGTAGCGTTTCAGGCAACCCACTCGTGTTTTTCCGACCTGTTTTACCTGTGAAAGTCACTATAACGGCCACTCACAACTTACGACTCGTGAACTCGTACCAGATCGAACTGTTACGAGTTTCCTTGAACGCACCATGACAGTCCTCGTCCCTACGTCACCACATTCACGGCGTCCCTTGGCTGCACACACAGCCCTGCATGCCGTTCTCTCTCCTCATTGGATAAAAACTGTAGGATACGATAAATGTTTTCTCCTCGGCTCAGAGCAGAGCAGAGTGACTGACAGACCCGTGTTTCGGTCCAAACACTCGATGTAAGTGATTGCAGTCAGAAGATATAACTATTTAAGACTTATATTAACACAAATATATCACTTACTTCTGCTTTAAGCACAATGAGGGAAAGCACCACTTATAACACTTTCAAGGTCCACCTCAAAAACTGGTTTAAAACAAATCAAGTCTGTAATAATGACTAGGCGGGACCTTCGCGGAGCGCGACACATGTGCCGTGCTCTGTTTCTGTCTGCCTTACTCTATACTTTTGGCTGTCATGATTTTTGTTTTGTTGTGCAGTGCGCGCCTACATATACGTATGTATGCGTGCACTGCACTTGCCTTTTTTTTGTGTGTGGTCATTCGTCTGGTTTTCTTGTTACTGTGCAGTGCATGCCTACATATACTGTACGTATGTATGCATGCACTGCATTTGTCTTATTTTTCTATATTGCAATTTACTGTATCTCTGTAAGTATGTGTGTGAATGGCACAACTGCTGCTACTGTAGTCTCCAATGTCTTGGTCCACCCCAGGCGGCGGGTGTGGGCCATCACATTCTGGATCCATCCATTTAGACTTGCACTTTACCTATTTAAACTTGCACTTGCACTTTAGAAACTGGCACTTTATATCAGGCACTTTATAGATCACATGCACTTTATGTATAGGTATGAATGTGTATATGATTGTGAACCACTGTATAATTCTTGTGTATTTCTGTTTGTTTGTGTGTTACCTGCCAAGGGACTACGGATGCAAATTAGCAAGTTGCTACCTCTGACGCATTTACATTTGTGCACACGTACGAATGTTCATTAATGTGTATTGTCCCTTTTAAATAAATAAATAAAATATTAAGCATCAGGCCAAATACACACATGAAACTGCCACTGTAGACAATAAAACAATGAAGTGAGGTCATAAATCTTAGCTGCGGCTTGGACGCTTTTCACTTTTACATTTTTTCCTTCCACATGAAAGGCAGGATTTCAGTGTGGTCCGACTCACCTAGTTCACCGGAACAGAGAAACAGTTCATTAGAACTAATATGTACTTGCGGTGCACGAAAGCCATGGTGTTGCAATATTCTGCAAAGTAAAAAAAAAAAAAAAAAAACAGATATGAGAGCTGTAGCAGAATCATTGTTCAGGTAAATCAAATAGATGTTTCTGATTAATATTTAATCTGTTAAAAAAAAGAAGAAAAGGTTTAAGTTTGGCATCATGTTACAGTACTCTTGTATTTTTAAATCTTGCAAAATTAAGTTTAGAAGGTAAATATAATGCAGCTCTTTGTCATAGGAACATTGCTTCCTACTGATTCTAAACAACACATTATTATGTTTTTATTTGCTTTCATTAATAATGGAATTTGTTATTTCGTTATATCTTTTCCTTTGTTGACATGGCATCAATCTTCTCTACTTTATTTCAGTTTTATTGTTTTCATTTATTGATTTACACATTTCCCAGTTTTTTGAGTCTTTTAGGCCACATATCAATGGTCACTTGTGCAGGTCACTTCATAGGATAGTGATTATTGATGCCTTGGTTTAGCTGCAGACAAAAATTCAAGTTGGTACAAAAGTGTGTCAATGGAAAACAATTACACATACACATGCGCACACACCCTGTCACGACCTGCCTGCAGCCTTGAAGCTGTTGCAGGTGTATTCTTCAGAAAAGAGGTGCGGGAGTTCATTTGGGCTTAATTGGCATGTCAATGAATGTATTTGTCTCCGAAACAAAGTAGATAGATTGCGTAAATCAAGTTCAAGTTGTACTGCTTTCACCTGTTAACAAAATGTTAAGTGTGTTCTGGGTGAAATATTGACTTGGAGTTACAAGAGGGGCTGCTCTGTCTGTCTCTATCTCTATCTGGAGTCCTCATATCACTTTAACATCATTGTAACATGTTTAAAGATTATATTTAAAGTAATGACCAATATTTGCTTGTTCCTTGCAAGATAAGTTTTAGTCACTTAAAGGGATAGTAGCATTTTTTCAAAGTGGGGTTGTATGATCTACAAATAGCCCCTAAGTACTTTAATTGCAGTAGAAGACTCTCTGCATTCATCCCGTTAGCAACGCCAGCCCATAGCCCTGCCCAGAGATTTACAACATGCATTGTTGTGAATGGACCCAAAGAAACAGCCTATTTTCGCGGCCTAAAAGAGGTTTTATGTGAAAAAAAATACACAGTTCCATTGTTCGCTATAATATAAATTTTTCCAGCCCTTCAAAGTGCAGGAAAAAAGGCAGTTTTTATTTGGACCTAACCAACTTACGTATCCCTCCGGCCCAGGGTTAGCGCCCGCCGATCAGCAGTTGGTTCGGTCCAAATAAAAACTGCGTTTTTCCTGCACTTTGAGGAGTTGGAAAAAATTATATTATAGCGAACAATGGAACTGTGTTTTTTTTTTCAGGTAAAACCTCTCTTAGGCTGCGAAAATAGGGCGTTTCTTTGGGTCCATTCACAACAATGCATGTTGTAAATCTCTGGGCAGGGCTATGGGCTGGCGTTGCTAACGGGAGGAGTGCAGAGAGTCTTCTACTACAATTAAAGTACTTAGGGGCTATTTGTAGATCATACAAAAAAAAAAATGCTACTATCCCTTTAACACAATGGAAAAAATCTTGAAGTTTCAGGTTCTGTCTGGTTTATGTGTTGATGACAGTGCTACTCTGACAGTCTACACAGTATCAATTAGTCAGTCCACTGTTTCAGTAAGATTTCTGGAAGATGACTGACTCAGAGACACTCAGCATTCACAGTGACACTACGTGAGCTTTTGACGTAATTTCTTCAATTCAGGTTTAAGGTATACTAGCGTAAGTGATGAGACACACCGAGTTCAACAGAAAAGCTAGAGTCAGTGATCATGTTGGTCATTAATACAGATTTTCCAGTCATTTTGCAGCTTTGCACCTTTAGTCCATCTTTTTTTTTTCTACATTAACATATAAAGCTGCAATAATACAGTGACCAGAGTATCATCTTATTTGAAATGTTCTGTTACAGAATTAATGTTTGTTAAGGTAGGCTACCCTTTTTTTACTTAGATATTGTTGGTTTCTCAGGAACATTTGATAACTGATTATAAAGGTTGAGGTGCAATATTTCTTACTAAACAATAGTGAAACAGAAGAAGAAAGTAACATTAAATAGAAATAGTAAAATATTTCAGAACTGAGAACTGGAGTTAATGCACTTGTTACTTTCCACCACTAGCAATCACACATGTTGAAACAACATAGGACTCGTATGTATGATGCCATGGGCAGTCACTGATTCTTGAGAATTTGGATAAAACTGGTTTTATTTTTGAAAATAAAAAAACATTAAAAACACATTAAGAAATCTATACTTCTATGTTTATAGAACAAATTCTCAGCAATCAACTAATGATTCGGTGCAACCTCCTGAAATGTTTAATATTCTCTTTAATCACATTCTATGCTGTTTTACGTGTGCACTTTGAAAACTCTGACATCATGCGAGTCTTATTATTTGAATTAAATATAGGAAATTACAGGAAAAAATTAGGCTATGTATATTTAAAGCAGAAGTAAGCGATCCGGTGGTTTTGGCTAACTTCTTGTCAGCCGATGGAGTTAGCAGTCCCCGCCCTCGTCCCTACGTCACCACATTCACGCGCATCCCTTAGCTGCACACACAGAGAGGACCGCCCCTTTATGCCGTTCTCTCTCCTCATTGGATAAAGGTTGTAGGATAGTGTTTTCTCCTCGGCTTACAGCAGAGCAGAGTGACTGACAGACCCGTGTTTCAGACCAAACAAACACTCTATATAAGTGATTGCTGTCGGAAGATATAACTATTTAAGACTACTACTATATAACCATCCACTTATCTGCTGGTCAACAGAAACACCATGTCATTAATGTGTCACCACCGCACGCAGTGAAAGTAACTTAGTTACATTTACCTCAATTACTGTAATAAGTAGCTATTTTTAGGTGTACTTTACTTTTTTTGATAATTGTTTTAAAAATCAGTACTTTTACTTTTACTTTAGAACATATTTGTTGGAAGAAATTACTTAGTAACATTTAAAAAGCGGTTAAGTTTACAAAGTAAAAAATATAAAACACTCTGTGTGGTTTGTCAAAAGTAATCTGAACTACGGCCGCGCTGTGCCCGCTGCCGCCGCCTCGGAGCCGAGAACGCCCGCTGTGCCCCGCTGCCCAGGAAGCGGTAGGCCCCCAGCCCGGCCCGCCTGTTCGATTTCGCTCTCCATTTCTTCCGTTCTCTTCTCTCTTTCCTTTCCTCCCGTCTCCCCCTATCTCCCCTTTTCTTTCTCCCCGATTCCCCTCCCTTTCTTCTCTTCTCTTCTCCTGATCTTTCCTCCCGCCTTCTTACTCGTTCTCGTCTTTCTCCCTTCTCTCCTCCCCTTCACAGAGCTCACAACAAAAGCAGCAAGCATGGAGAAGAGGAGTCATCTATTTCATAGCAGGTAACAACAACCCTCTTTTTTCCTCTAGCGTCCTTTTCCCCTTCTTTCTGTTTACTTTCCTTTTTCTTTTTCTTCTCCTTCCTCTTTCTTTTCTCCTCCCCCCCTCATCAACCAACACCTCAATTGCAAATCACCAGCTATAACTATTATGCAATAAACAAGGGCTCGTCCGCTTAAAATGTTGTCGTCTTATTATTAGCCATTAGGCCACACTAGCGGGTTAAATATAAAACTGACTTTAAATGATTAAAGAAGGACAACTTCGTCATCAAGCATTCCATCTATTTCTCTATATCGGTCTAACGTTTTATGGGAACCGTGAGGCCGAGAGCACACCTCTGAAGCCTACCGCGAGGGTCCGTTTATTAGTTAAATGGAGGAGCCCAGATCAGATATCCATTGCCTTCTCAAACAAAAGGACCAAACAAGCAGCACAAGCCCACTGCTTCACATTCAGAGCAGTTAACAGTAAAGAAGGCAAGTAAGAGAGAACCTACAGTACCCCCCAAAAAAAAACACACCAACAACAAACAAACCACTCCCACCCTCCCCCAAACCCCAACCCCACCCCCCCCCCAACCCCACGCTACCAACACCAACCCCCCCACCCACCCAACACACAACACCCCCCAAAAACACCACCCTTAACCACCCACAACCACCACTCCCCACCCCCCCCCCCACCCCCCACCACTAGAACCCCCACCCACCACCACCCCCCAAACCCCCCCCCCATCCAAACCCCCCCCCCCCACCCCCCCCGCCACCTTCTAACCCAAACCCACCCAACCCCCAGTAACCCCCCCCCACCCGAAAACTTAAAAACCCCCCCCACCCCCCGCCGCGCCCCACCAACACAAAACCCACCATAACCCTAACCCCACAAAAACACCCGCCCCCCCCCCCCCCCCCCCCTCGCTTAAAACCCCACCTAATATCACCCCCCCCAACACCCCCCCACCCCCCCCCCCCCCGCTCCTCCTCCTTCCTATAACCCCCAACCCAACCAACAAACCCCCCCCCCAAAAAACCACCCCCCGCTAACCCCCCCCCCCGCCCCACCCCCCCACCACCCACCACCCCACCCACCAACCCCCCCCCTAACACCCCCATAAAAAAACCCACACCCCAAAAACCCCACACCCACACCCCCCCCCCAAACCCCCGCCCCCCCTCCCCGCTCCTCCCTTACTCGCTTACCCACTCACAACCACCCACCGCCCAACCCCCCACCCCCCCCCCCCACCATCCCACCTCCACACCCCCCCCCCCCCAACCCCCCCCTAACCCCCCCCCCCCCCCCCCCCACCCCCCCCCCCCTCCCCAAAACCCACCCCCCCCCCGCCCCCCCCAACCCCAAAACCCACACCCCCCCCCCCAAACCACACCCAAAGCAACAACACCCCGAACCCAACCCCCCAAACTAACGCCCCCCCCCCCCCACCCCCCCCCCCCCCCCCCCCCCCGCTCCTCCTCACCTCCTCCTCCTTGAGAGCAACCGGAAAGACAGAAAAAAAAACCAGGTGAGTGAGAGGATGAAAGATGGAGAGAGAGATTTTTCTTTTCCTTTTTAATCGTATTGAAAAGGTATTTGAGTATCGAAGATTTTCCTTAATATCGATATTGATTGAAAATTTCTTAGTATCATGTATCATCGATCGTGGTACAAACCTTAGTGCCAGTAACTGTAACTGTCCATCATTGGGAAAAAAAAAATTTGCTCTGGACAACAGCAAGTTCCGAAATCAGAATCAAGTTGTGCCACAGGAGCTAAAAGATGATGAGCCAGTGTATCGATGGAGAAGGACAAATTGCAAACACAGAGACATTCACGGAGAATTGAGGCCATCACTGCCATTATACCCCCCCCCCCCCCCCAAAAAAAAAAAAAAAAAAGCAACTAAGTAACGTTTACTCTGATAAATTTTAAATGAACTATTTTTACTTTTTACTTTAGTAAGATGTTAACACCAGTACTTTTTACATTTAACTTGAGTAAAATTCCTCAAGGTAAATTACTTTTTACTGCGTAATTTTTTTTGGTACCTTTCCTCCCTCACCACAGTCACACAGAGAATCTGACAGTGTTGAGTTCTAAACAGGAGCCATTTTGTTTTCTCTCTGTTGCTAGCTCTGACTCACTGACTGCTTACATCTGTGTCATAATCTAGAAGACTTTTCCATATAGGCCTACGAAAGAGACAGTGTTGACACGTCATGTTTGTGACACTAGCAATATCAATAGATATGTGAAAATTATTGGAAAAATAGCAAACTTACAGGAGCCTGTGAATTTTCCGTTTAGTGGTTTAGCAAGTGGAAAGGAATACAGCTGACCATGGAGTTGCCTGATTTAAAAGCTTATTCATAAACATCTGACTGTGTTGACAAATTTTTGGCAGCCACAAACTTTAATTAAATATTTTTGAAAATCAATTGATTTTAGTTTTAAATGCTTTTTAAAATTTGCTTGTTCATCTCACATATATATTATGTATTTTAAACCACTTTTTCACAGTTCAATATTAAATTGAAATAATATGATCTTGTCAGAGGACATGTGCTTTTGTGGGTACTGCTGACCTTGTAATCAAATAATTAACACAAATATCAACAAAAATATGAAAAATGTGTTATATTTGTGCAAAACATTATCAGATGATCAACCTTAAGTGAGTCTCAAGAATCAGCTAGTGCACTATTACTGGCAATGAAATGAGCAGCCTTAGGCAGATGTAGAATTAATTATATATCATAAGTGGTATTTAGCCCTTTGGAACAGAGGGAACATTGGAAACAGGTTTGACTGATTCTCATTCATTCAGCCTTAATTATACACTGAACAAAATATAATTGCAACACTTTTGTTTTTGCTCTCGTTTTTCATGAGCTGAACTCAAAGATCTGAAACTTTCTATGTACACAATAATTTTAAGACAAAATGGGGGTCAACCTTGAACAAATTGCAACAAAAGCAAACTCAACTGATTTTGTATCCTCAACATGTCCTGAGTGAGGGGAAAAAAGCACCGAAGAATCCCATTAGGGGAAAGCTTTTATCCCATTCATACGCCTATTATTTATTTTTCTCACGTGAATAATGTAAAAATTGATTCACCATGAAAATTACCCAGTTTGATTACTCACATTAAGACAAACAAAAAATTTATTACAAGTTTTTTTTAATTGTTTGTTAACATGAGCAAATTTGCATAAATCCCACCGTTTTGACAGCACAGGTAAAGTTGCTGTGAAGGTACCAGCATGAAAATTGGGATGAGTTGACTCCATCGGCCACTCTACAAGAAACCACTTGAAATTTGCAGATGGCTGCAATTTTTTAAGATAACCACCACCTTAGTGGAGCAGGTATAACATTAGATCTGGTGTTGTGCAAATTAGCCATACATAATTAGATTATGCACTGTTTACTCATGTTGACAAAGAATTTCAAAAAACTTGCAATACATTTTTTGTTTGTCTTAATGTAAGTAATCAGTGGGTAATTTTCAGGGAGACATCTAAAGGTTAAAAATTTTAGCCTATTCACATGAGAAAAACAATTAATAGGCGTATGAATTGGTCTTTTTCTAAACCTTCCCCTAACTCAGAACATGTTGATGATACAAAATCAGTTGGGTTTCTGTTGCAATTTGTTCAACCTTTTTTCATAAAATGACTGGATTACAAAGGGTCTATTTCTCTTGATATATTGTTCACAAATTTGCTGAGATAATCCGTCCACCTCACAGGTGTGGCATATCAAGATGCTGATTAGACAGCATGATTATTGCCAGGTGTGCATTAGGCTGGCCACAATCAAAGGCCACTCTAAAATGTGCCGTTTTACTGTATTGGGGGGTCAGAAAACCAGTCAGTATCTGGTGCGACCACCATTTGCCTCACGCAGTGCAACACATCTCCGTTGATCAGGTTGCTGATTGTGACCTGTAGAGTGTTGATCCAAGTGTCTACATAGAAAATGTAGATCTTTGAGCTTGTGAAAAATGGGAGCAAAAGCAAAAGTGTTGCATTTATATTTTTGTTCAGTGTATATGAAGTTGAAGCAGGCAAAAGCTTTCGGTTTTCATGAACAGTTCTGTGTTACTACTATTAAACCATGTCGCCTGTAAATAATTTTGCTGATAGTGACATTTTGTGTCCCATTAACTGCACATTCAAAACAGATTACATTAAACATCTTTTGGACTTGTGATATATATATGATATAATTGAAATCAGACCAAACATTAACTATCCTCCGACACAGGCAGCCAGAAAGGAGTGAGACTGGAAACTCTTTCCCTGGATCTTCTGCTGCACTGAGCCCTGTGGCTCACCATGAAATTGCATGTTGCAGTTGCTTGGTGTCACAAACACAATCTGCTGGGGCATCAGTCCAAGAAAACACCCACACTTCAGAGACACTCAGCATTTACAGTGACACTACGTGAGCTTTTGACGTAATTTCTTGATGAGACACACCTAGTTCAACAGAAAAGCTAGAGTCAGTGATCATGTTCCAGTCATTTTGCAGCTTTGCACCTTTAGTCCATCTTTTTTTCTACATTAACATATAAAGCTGCAATAATACAGTGACCAGAGTAGCATCTTATTTGAAATGTTCTGTTACAGAATTAATGTTTGTTAAGGTAGGCTACCTTTTTTCTTTTTTTACTTAGATATTGTTGGTTTCTCAGGAACATTTGATAACTGATTATAAAGGTTGAGGTGCAATATTTCTTACCGAATGATAGTGAAACAGAAGAAGAAAGTAGCATTAAATAGAAATAGTAAAATATTTCAGAACTGAGGGCTTGAGTTAATGCACTTTGTTACTTTCCACCACTAGCAATCACAGCTGATTGTGGCCTGTAGAGTGTTGGTCCACTCTTCAATGGCTGTGTGAAGTGTGTACATAGAAAACGTTTTAGATCTTTGAGCTCATGAAAAATGGGAGCAAAAACAAAAGGGTTGCTTTTATATTATTGTTCAGTGTGTATGAAGCTGAAGCAGGCAAAAGCTTTCGGTTTTCATGAACTGTGTTCTGTGTTATATGTTACTAACTATTAAACCAAGTCGCCTGTAAATAATATTGCTGAAGTGACATTTTGTGTCCCATTAACTGCACATTCAAAACAGATTACATTAAACATCTTTTGGACTTTGTGATATAATTAAAATCAGACAATTCTACAGTCACCAAGGTCACAGTGGACAATAACAATCATATACAGTATGCAAATATGCTGGTATTATTTTTTACATGGGTTGATAAATCAAGCATGAATAAAAAAGATTTAAAATAGTAAAAGTATGATCAAACAATAATTTAAAGAAGGCAAGATTCAATAACATTAGAATATTAGTAATTATAAAAAAATAAAAATAGAAATGCAACAATAGGACAGTATAGTGAGCTAGTCCGTGAAGGAAAAGAGACTACAGCCTCATTTCTGAGCTGCTGTCCTTGGCTTATTATAAACAAGGAAGTCTGTTATGTCATGCCATACATTGCTGTCATGGTAGAGGTAGTTCATGGAGGACTGCAGGGAGGGCTGCAGGGTGTGTGGGTAATACTCAAACAGCCACAAGACGATGCCCCATACCAGGGTGGCGAAGAGCGGGAATGGATCATGTTTAGGCTGAGGTATAAAGCCTTTCTCTACGGCCAGCCGAGACAGGGCAAACAGGATCCTGGACAGCAAGTACATGTTGATCTGAAGTGAAAAGGAAAAAGTTTTCACACACGTGTTGAATCAGTTACAGTCTTGGGGGTGTGCAGGCCAGGCAGGGGATGTTTGAACACTTTTCTTGTCTGGTTATACCTGGCTATTGATGCTGTTGTTGTCGCCAAACACTAACCATCCTCCGACACAGGCAGCGAGAAAGGAGTGAGACTGTAAACTCTTTCCCTGGATCTTCTGCTGCAGGGCATGGAGCCCTTTATACGTAAACACAAAGTAGGCCAGGTTGCGGGAATGGGTGTAAGTGGCCTTCAAAATGGCTCTGAGTTTCTCTTTCAAGCTGCCAGAGGGGGAAATAACAGCAGGTTAGGA
The DNA here is from genome assembly GCF_045865225.1 of Trachurus japonicus. Lineage (NCBI taxonomy): Eukaryota > Metazoa > Chordata > Actinopteri > Carangiformes > Carangidae > Trachurus > Trachurus japonicus. The sequence goes on from NC_140911.1 coordinate 35,441,386, forward strand.
CACAATGAATCTGTGGTAGCAGGGTATTGTGATTATAAAACATAGGACCTTACCTGCCACTTCTGAAAAGAAAAGTCATCACCAGGGCGTGTGGTGCTCTGATTTTGGCGCCATATCTGAAAATGAACATAGTGTCACGTCAGTGCTTTAAAGGAATAGTTCAACATTTTGGCAAATTCACCTATTGCCATAATGCCTATAGTCATAGGGGTAGGTTCATTAGGCTACCTTTAAATATCAATGTTGTTCTGAGATCCATGGGGCAGAGACGTGAGCTGCTCAGCTAACACAGTGGAGGTGAATGGTACTCCCCTGTCCCTCATTAAACTAATCAAATACACAATCCAACAACTCCAAAACCGCCATGAAATAATAATGTAGCCTACATGTAATATTACGACTCAGAAATACTTGTGCTTTTGAAATCACTCTGCTCTGCAGCCATGCCTTGAATGTATTTTGCGCTATGCATTTGCCTCGAAAACTACTCTGTCTCATAATGTTGCACTATTATTTCATAGCGTGGTGAATGTGCAAGTCACAACTTCTACAGGAGAGCGTTTTGGAGTTGTTGGGTTGTGTATTTGATGAGTTTTGAGGGACAGGGGACCTGAACTGTTCACCTCCATTGCGTCTGCTGAGCAGCTCATGTCTCTGCCCCGCGGATCTCAAAACAACATGCACCGATAATCAAAGGTAGCCTAAAGATTATGGCAATAGGCGAATTTGCCAAAAATGTTTAACTATCCCTTTAAGGGAGACAACTGACTTTAAAACTAGATCTAACTCCATTACTCATACCTCATAAGTAGTTAACAAATTTAATTCATATATCTATATCTATCTCGATTTTCTCAAAATGTTTACGGTCAGCTACGACTGTCAACCAGAGACGTGCTACCGACCAGCTGTGTGGTGAAATTACCAGTGGTGGTTTAACTCGTTAGTTTATTGAACGTGTTCACTCACACGACGCCATTTCTGAATCCTTTCAAAACCGCTAATGCCGCTTTGTATTTCTCCTGCTGCAGCAGATTGTTCACGGTGTACAGGAGAGTTTTTATCAGATCAGGACCTGCCATGACTTTCAACCGAGGGGACGAAAAATACCGTTGCACATGATGATGCGTCACAGCGAAAGTTCGCCGACGCCGAGGTGCTGCACTGCATGAAGGGTTCCTACTGTGTACATACCATACATGCTGTGTGTAAATCCTCCGTGTTGTATCCATAGACTTCATATGAATGAATGAATGAATGTTTATTGCGAACATTATTATAATAAAAACATGCAAAGTTACAATGCCATAAACAGAAAGAATTGTTGAGGAGTTGGATGAAACACATGCTTATCCGGTCCTATTTATATTCTCTGTTTATTCCAAAGTAAATTCAGATCTTTATGAGGACTATATATGCCATTGCTCTTAAATTTGGGAAATCTCCTTTAAAATCTTACATGAATTTTTGTTCTATTAGCCACTCGTGTCCAGAGACCTTGATGAACCTGTTCTATTCTGGCAATGTTCCTCATCTAGAAAATTCTGTTCCTGGTTTGTCCACTCATTTGTTTGTTATTTGTTCAATGAAATTGTCAATAAAGGAAAACATTTTTGCAAATGTGTTTGCCAAGATTTAAGAATGCGTGCTTTGCTGAGGAAGATTATTTAAAAATCACAAGAGGGAATAAAGCACTTTAATTTAAAAGCACTCCCATGTTTTGCTTGCATTGAATAATAAGGGGTTTGATTTGCAGGTGAATTTCAATGTTTTAAAAATGATCTACTTATTATATTATTTACGAAACACAGTTTGGTCAAGAAGAAACACTAAGACTAGATTCTATACAAGATAGGAGCCGATCATTGGTGTATAAGGTAAAAAAAAAAAAAACCACAATCACACCAATTGAGGTAAATGCAGCTTGTCTACTGACAGTTACTCTGAAACTGTAGTTTCGTTTGCTGCTTTGAATGATGTAATGTTTGTTTTGGAAGTTGTACTAGTAGTCATCTTATTGCGTTTTACATTATGCAAGTAGCCTATGTTTGTGTGTTTAAGGATACCGCAACAGTGTACTCTCACATAGTATTATATAACTTCAAATACCACAGTAATGGCAAACAAAAAAGGAAATCTTCACGAGGGACTGAATCAGACATGATTAAGAGGGTTTGGCTGTGGCCAGGGATTAATTTTGCATATCTGGATGAAGGGAAGACATCTATGAAAGCAGACACAGAATAACTGGTCTTGACATGTGCGGCTGCATGAAACCCAGTTGTCTTACCACTCCTTAAATGCCAAAACAAAGAAAACTAAATCAATATATCTACCTTATGAATAACTATACATATGAATCTTTGTTCTCTCAAGAACAGCTCAGCAACACAGCAGCAGAAGTGAGTTGGGTTTGTTTACACCAGATAGGCTATAAGTGACATGCAATGATAGCAACTCCTCTGAAAGAACAGATATAAACCAAACTTTTCCAAACAAACAGGAAATACTGTAACATTTCACTCTAATCTGTCTCCTCAGGCTCCAGGAGCCATTACACCACAACCTTCAATTTGTTTTTGCAGTTGTGAGCAGCTCCTCCATTACCTTTGTGCATTGTATTCTGGGACAATACTTTTATTAACATCTTTAAGTACATTTGATTCCCTTTACTCTTCCTCAAAATGTTGGAAAGCATATTATGTCATATTCTCAGAGAATATGAAACATGAAAAACAGCTGTTTTCTTGTGTTTTTGAGTAAACATACAGATAAATTGGCCGCATGTAATATTGTGAACAAAAATGGAGTGACAATAATTATTACCCTTCACACGTGAATAAGTCCAGTGTTAAAATCATTTTATTACTGTTATTTTTTCTCAATCAATCCAACCCATTGTTACATGAAACCCATTGTCCAAATAAATAGTATTCAACCATTGACTTCCACTTATCAAAAAAAGTTAGAGCTTCAAAAGAAGAAACAGTGATTACACTATCAACATGATTTACAATGTAATCAGAACAACTAAAACACTAGTTTGCATATTTCTATACATTTAACTGCCCCATGATCACAGTAGTGATTAAACAGTCAAGTGGTTAATTCAGCCAGTTTGGAGTGTCAAGGTGCTATTTCATTCATTTTAATTTAAACATGTTAACAAATTCAGTAGTCAACATTTTAATAACAACACTTTTCTTTTTAAATAAAGGTTTTATTTTTATTTCATTTTTGTTTTTACAATAATCTTTTCACAAGTCTGCACACCAGTAGCTACACACTGAGATTTGTAAGTGTGTGTATGTGTGTGTTGAATTACTACTGCCAGTAAGAGAATACACGAGAGCTAACGTGAAACATCCGACACAATTAAGCATGATGCATTGAGAGTTATCTGAGGGTCAGTACAACCTGTGAGCTCAAGTCAATGACAACTGACTTTTTTTTTAATATATAGTACCAGCACTATGAAATGGTATACACTACAGTCACATGGACCATAAGAACATTTTTAGTTTGCTGGGAACACCAGGGAACTTGCTCAAATTTAAATTGCAATGACAAATTTTCAGTGATCTGGGATATGTCAATAACTGTATTGTTGAATAATGCAACACACCACCTATGCACAGACTAAAGAGCTGGAGTTATACTAGTCATTTAAAATAGCACATTACAACTTATCAGGGTGGCTCTGTTCATATTCATCAACAAGACCTCATATATATACACAGTAAGATTGGACAACAAAGCTGTGTATAAATATAAACTTGTTTTTGTGATTAGCCTGTGAAGAAAACATTTGAAATCCACAGTGATGAAGACACACATGTCTACAGAAATGGGGAGTTTGTTTGTCTTTTAGTATAAATAAGTGTTTTGGTTTGAATTATGAAATATTTTTGAAATTTTGCTCAAATTCTGTTTCTAAAATCGAGAAAGCAAAGCTGCTGCTTTGTTGACATTTATGTAATTTACTGTGGGTAAAATAAAGCACAACTGATGACTCATTAGCGACAGTTGGTGTAAAATGTGAAATTAATTCAGGGGGTTAAGAACTGATTATACATGGTGACACAGAGTTTTTACGTTTTTTGTTGTTTTTTTAAAAGAGAGAAAAAAGAAATTAAATCCTTTGGTAGATCAGTTCTGTAGTGATTTTCTTCAAATTTTAATCTGATAGTAAAAACAAAGTTTTAGTTTGACATTACTGGAAAAGACATGGACTATGCTATTTTTTACTGTACAAATCTGAATACCTAACTCCCTATAAAACTAGGGCCAATTACTTTTACACTGATTGGAATTTTTTATTATCAGTTAAGTCTGTGAGTCAGGGGGATCCACTGCTTGGGTGAATTATATGTATTAAGATATTAAACACAATGCTCTACTTTGGGGTGTATTTACATAAACTGCATTAGTCACTTCACACATTAAACAGTTAAGTCTGGTGTCTTCATTATCGATCTGGGATAATACTTAATTCTGGATATCTACCAGCAAATTGGCTACCATTCAGTGGGAATAAGACATTATTGAACAAATAATTGTTTTCTATTACACAATACATCCTAATGCTCCCACGTCATCAGTAACGGCTCATATTTATTAAGAGACTTCAGAAATACTTCACACTTTAAGTCTCTCTGTCTATCAGTGGTCAGAAAGGCTGATATTATGTACAGCACAGACCATGTTGGGAAGGCAAAGTTTGTCAAATAAAATCCCACCCAAAGCACTTTCACCATATACTACAATATAATGTTCTCTACCCAAATTAGGAATTTAAATCAATAGTAAATGGTGAAACTTAACAAAATGCTATAAAATGATCAAACAAATCACTGTTTGGCTCTATTACTGGCAAAAATGTTTTCTACAAAACTATTGCACATAAAAAATACAACCTCTCTTAAGAACAATCACAGCCATCTTACTGCTTACATAATTACGTTCAGTTTCAATTCACTATGAAGTAAAGAAGTCAACCTGTGAACATAGGAGAAATCATTATCATGATCACATTGATCAAAGTTATTAAAGAAACTGCGTATGTGCTACGGGTGTCAGTCCAGTCAATAAGGTATTGATAAAAAATCATCCATCCATTCACCCACTCATTCATCCATCCTTTCAACAAAAGCAAAAATAAAAGTTGAGCCTGAAAGACCCAAAACCATATATGTGCCTTTTATGCTGCTTTTAGATATGAACCTTTTTTTTGTTATTTAATTCAAAATGCACAAATATGGTTCTTTCCTCTGAAATTGTTCATTCTGCATAGACCCGAAAGGCGGCTCTTGAGAAGTTACTACTGCAAATATTCATAGACCTATGAATGGAAACTGCTCCTGTGCAACGCACAACGAGTGCAGACATGATCGAGTGAGAAAGGCATCTCTAGTGGTGGGTTTTAGGGAGGTACTGATTATATGTGGGATAAGGGAAACTGGGTGAGGAGGACTCACGTCTCTTGTGGAGAAAATTCATTCATTAAAAAGGAATCTATTTAACCAAACAGCTTAGAACCTGCTGTTGCTGCAAATGATACTGTGAAAAGAAAATCAAAGTGTATACGTCCATCTACCAATTTATAAGACGCTCCTGGCTGCAAGGAGAATCTCCTGGAAAGTGCTCAGGTCTGAAATCCATTTGGGTCCTCCACGACCATTGCTCCTCCATCCCGTCCTGCAGGGTTAGGGTTATTACTCCTGCCCAAAGCCTTCTGTCTCCTCAATGGCAAATATGAGCTTCTCCTTCAGCTGCTCATAGCTCTTGTAGGGAGGGAGGTCCAGACGATTAAAGCTACACAGAGAAATGAGACAGAGCTTGGATGACTCTTATAAGAAATACACTGAATTCATGTAATATCTAAGATAGGCAAAGTATTACTTGCAATAGGAAACTGCCTTAATACAGCTACTAAATCTGCACAAATGAGTACATGCATCACCAAAAAAAAAACATTGTCTGGTAATATCATCCACATGGCTATCACCATATGCATCATTGGATTAAGACAGACAATGACTGACCATTAAAGAAATATTTTATTTTTCATTGTATTCACCATTAACACAGTGCATCTAGCTGCATAACCTGCTAATGCCTGAGAAATGTTCACTAATTTACCGCTGCATTCACATCACATGATGCAGCAGTTGAAGCTAAATATACACTTTGTAAATTGTCTAATTCAGGATACAGCAACAATGCACTGTCACATAGTAACATATGGTTTCAAATGCCAGAGCAAAGACCAACAACAAAAGAGGGATTGCATGTGGTTGCATCAGAAATGAATCAAAGGGTTTGGTCATGAGAGTTTAATCCTCCTGCTATGTAGTCATAGAACAGTGACTACTATGAAAACATGAGAACAATAATTAGTCTTACCATGTGTGGCTTCGTGGAAGCCAGTTGTCTTTGCCCACTTTCTCAATGCAGAACTTTTGGGGCCCATTGCTTCCTACATTTAAATGACAACAAAAATAAAGAATATTGAATCGAGAAAACTGCTCTGACATTATAACTGCGCACGGTGTGACGGTGTGCATTTTGCATACCCATCAGGTCGGCGAAGCCACCGACAGGAAGTCGGCAGGTTCCTGTGACAAACTGCAACAGTCTCATTCTCTTCTCGTTGTCCATCTCCTTCACAAACTGTGAAGGCATCAATCCATGTTAAAAATAATCAACAAATCCAACATGAATTACTTTTGCCACTAAATTTCCAAATGTTTTCATTATGTTAAACGTTTTGACAATCTCTGGTCTGGGAAGCAACAAAGAAAAAATGTTGAATGTATTAACTGCACCAGTATACTGCAGTATCATATAAATACAGCAATGTGAGAAGGGATAAATCAGAAAAGGGGTTTTGGCCTTATAGACTGTGCTACAGTGTGTATATACCAACCTGCCAGAACCACAGGATCTGCTTGCTGCTACGGGCATAATGCCTGTAGATTGTATTTCTTTGCCAGTCGACCAGGTCTATCTCCTGCATACCACAAAGCATGACCTAAAGGCAAGAATAAAGCAATATTGTAATTGTGTAAGCAATACACTCAACTCTAAGATGAACAAACATGCCTCCAATCATCATCATTTCCTGCTTAAAAAACATGTTGGAGAGAAGAGAGTCCAGTGCTGTACCTCTAATTCCTTAGCATCAAAGTACTGAAGGTATTGCTGAGGCAGAACTTCATTGAAGCCCTCAAAGAACGCCTGAGTCTGCTCCTCCACACCTCTGGACAGCCTCCACTCTGCCACCAACCTGAATGCAATGATATGAAGATACAATGAGGAAACACAGAAGAAGAAAATTGTGGAACTGAGTGTGACCTTTGAACTCTTGGTTTCTTAAAATAATGCAGACCTACAGAAACTGAAGAACATTCAGTGTATATTGCTGTTTATTGTAATCACCCTAACCCTCAACATGAAAACCACAGAGTAAATGAGAAAATCTGTTAAAAATGGTGCAACAGTGAATGTAACTAAGGTGGGCTCATGCAGCTGTACCTGATGTATTCCTCCTTGTTTTCCTCAGTCACTTGGATGTTCCCTCCATCTGGTTTAAGCTCATGAGTGGTGACCTCACCCAGGATCTCCTTGTCGACTGAGAAGTACATCTCCAGACCACACTCCTCGATGTTGTTGTCTCTGCAGGCCAGACAGTTATCATCAGCATCGATAGAGTTTAAGTATGATTCAGTATATCCTGATGTGTCATTTATGCTAAATACAAGTACAGCGGTGTTCCCCACAGCAGATGACTACAGCTGCTAAGTACATGCCCTCCTCATCATGCACGTGTCCATCATCTACAGAGACACACTAAGGTTTGACCTACTTGATCCATATGAGTGAGTTGTAAAACTCTGGATCTATGGACTCCAGGTCTTTGAGCGCAAGAGGCTTGTTCAGGATCCTCTTGTAGAAGGGCAGGGAGAAACCGGTGTCGATGAATTTACCATGGAACAGCGCCTAGAAAGACAACACAGGGCCGTGAGGTGACATGATCAATGATCAATGACGCCATCACCTTGTGTTTAAACACTGTTGGCATTGTTAGAAGTGTGCTGACAAACAGAGCGGATACCATGGCAATGAAGCGTCCGATGAACTTGAAGTATTTGAGGTGATCAGGGTTGATGTAAGAGGCAGGGTTGATCTGCAGACAGTAGTTGTCCTTTCCAGCATACTCAAAAAGACAGTACATGGGATTCAGAACTTCGTGGGACAGCAAGAAAAACCACTCCCTGAAAATGAAACCACAGAGGACAGAAAGGATTGGTCATACTGTTTGAGTGAGACTAGGCTAAAATCTTGTAGATCAGGATTTTAAAAAAGGAGAAAATGCAAAACCATTCTGCTATTATCACAACAGGTTTTGTTGGTTATGGGTGATGTAAAAAAAAAAAAGGTACAAATGTTATCATACCACACCTTATGAGTCACGCAATAAGGAGCAATTGTACAAAAGAAATTCAGTTGCTGAACTTACCTGGCTACACCTCCATAGTCCAAGCCCTCCTCTCCAGGGAATATGATCCACAACCTCCGCCTCAGATCTTGTGGGTGAAAGCTCATGATCTTTGTATGGAGATTGAAGGATTAAAACACATCCACACCTCAGTACTTGCTCACAAGACAGTGCTGTTAGACAATGACTAAAACTAAATGAAAACAAAAAAATGTATTCAGGTGATCACCTGTTGGAATGAATCCTCAAACAAGGTTTTCCTGGAGACGGTAATTTTAATGTGCTGAGCCATCGACATTTGCTGAGAGGGGAAATAAAGATGAAATACTTAAATACTATACACCAGCAAAATGTCATGACCAATATCTTTTATTTTTTCCATATTTAAGTAACACTAGATATATATATAGATACAGTATCAGTAACTTTATATTTCTCTATGAGAGATAAAGCATATCAGCAGCACATATGCTTGGATGATGAAATAGCACTTACCTGACACCAGAATCTGAAGTATTGCACTTTGGCTTTGAAGTCCCTGACATAGGTTATCTGTGGCCCATTCTCACTGTGGAAAAAGATTATTACCAGATAAACAACTACATTGGCATACTATACACCACCATCGAGTACTCAGAAAGTTATTACACCCATTCTAATATAAGGCAGATCACACCAACACTTTGACAACTTACAGTGAGGATTTCCCTGTACGGGGGTCAATGTAGGTTGTGGTTCGCCTGTTGTGGTCGACAAAGTAGGGAATACCATCCACAGTGAACCTCATCTCCCAGCCCTCTGGCAGGGGCTTATCATTCAACAGCCTGGACAATACAAACACAGGAGTCAGAGTTAGATTCAGAACTCACATTATAGAGGAAATTGGTAATATAATGTGCACTAATGAACAAGACAGAATGCAGACAAGAAATAACACAAATGATTCATGTACACATCATGACTGATGTCGACAGCTAACAATGTATGCAATATTATTATCCATAACATTTACGTTTCTCAAGCTCGTAATAGATAATCTGATGCATATTACATGGCACAGATAGACACACACTCACCCTTGCCTCCTGGGGTCTTCCCACTGTGTCGTCCGAGTTGGATGATGAACAAAATACACTCTCCCATTGGTGTCTGTTCTCTTTTCTGACATGAAAAAAATAATTTTTATTTTATTCTTTCTAGTTGTAATTCACTGCCATGCACATATACAAAAAACAAAGATTCAGAAAACATCTTCCTTATTGTACACATTCAAAAATGTAACTGAATGTCTACTGCTTGGTGATATTTACCCCAACCATGTGGCAGAGGTCCCAGTGGATCAAACTCTTTATTGGCCGTAGCTGCAAGCTGGTCTTGGAGCTGAGCAGGAGAGAGAATTACACATTTAGGTTGACAAAAATGTAATAGCTGCTTTTATCATTTACCGTGATGCAGGTGTTAACAGATCCAGTGTATGATCTTATTCTTAATGTGTGATCTTTGCAGGTTTCTGAGAGATTCCCAAATCCTTTGCAATCAATATAACATATGCAATTTATCAGCCTTTATATTTCTGAGTTTTAAAAAAAAAAGAGAATAAAAAAACAGCACCTTATTAGCACTTAGATAATAAATTGATACAGCATCACTATATTCAGACAGTAGACAGTAGAAATAAGTGCTTTTAATACTCATGTATTGATGTCAAAGAGATAAGGCATGTGTGTATATTTTGTCTCAAGGATTCAGTTTATATTTGTGATATAAACAACTGCTTCAACTCTCACCCCATAAATGAACCTCTGGTTAAACTGCTGCATGGCTCCTTGCAGCTGATTGCGCTGGTGCTGCCACTCCTCATAGTTACGGACTGACTCTTGTGTGGGACGCTGCCATGTAGTAGTTCGGGTTATGTGGTCGACATAGTACACCCTACCCATCGGATCCACCCGACGCTCCCACCTAAAGGGAGGGTAAAAGAAGGGAGCGCTGAGTTGACATTTTGGTCAAATGGCAAATATGTCATCCTGACATAACAAAAGCACAAACAAGTCAATTCAACATGTTTAAAAAATATGACTAGATTAAATCTAAAAACATACCATGAGGGCAGTTTGAAGAAAATTGTTGTTGTGGCTATAAAATACGGTATCTCTGTAATAATTTAGTTACCGTATTACTTTTTGAGTTTCATCCATGTACAATATCAACACGCCTGGTCCCAGCACACAACCTTGTGGATCACCACATGTGTATTTATCATTTGTTTATTTACACAAATGACACACATGGCTGTTGTCTAGAGTGTTACCAAATGTGCGTGTGTGAGAGAGAGTTTGCACAGGTAGGTTTTGTTTTTCTATGCAAGTTTTCTTGACTTTTGGAGAACTGAGTGAGGAGGGAAACTGATGGAATAAAAGATGAATGAAGTGTTTCCGTACCCTGTAGGCAGAGGCTCAGGTCTGTCCCAGGTTGTCCTTTTCTCAATGTGATCCACAAAGTACATCCTTCCATTTTGATCCACTCTTTGCTCCCACCTGCAGAGCCAATGCAAATGAGTCAACAGACACAAAATACAGGAAACTGGATTTGTTCAGAAGGGCCAACAGCAGAGCAAATCAATCCTGGAGGTGAAAATCTAAAATTCTTTAAAAACAACTACAAATTTACACAATGAAAGGCTGCAATCTAAACTTTCTACTAAACAGTGGCAACAGCTCTTTTACCCTGGTGGTAAGGGGCCGGTGGTTACAGGTGTGACTCTTGGAGTTGCTGTAGCCACAGCTGCTGAGGCAGATGTCCCTGGTTTGGGGCCAGATGCTGTCTGCGAGGAACCTGCAGTCGCTGCACCTGTTTCATCTTGTTGATCTGAACAGCCACTGGCAGACACCTGAGAGGAGCCATCAGAGGCCGGGGCTTCACTCAGCTCACTAGGGGAAGAACTACTGGAAGAGGCTGGGGAGAGAGGCAAGGATAAAGGCAGAGGAGAGAAGAGGAAGTCTTATGAATTAATTCATATTTGCTCTGATGCCAGATGTTACACAGACACACGGAAACTGTGTCTAACAACAGTTACATGGAATGTGAGAATGTGAACTGACTGGTAATCAAACTGTGTATGGGCTGATGTGTTGTAGTGACTCAGATATCACTTGAACACTGCATGCATAATTCTTACTTGGTGAGGCTGCAGGTCTGCGAGGTGTCGGAGGAGGCGGCCTGGTTGGTCTGGGAGGACGCGATGCAGTGGAGCCCCCTGGGGACCGAGAGGGAGAAGCCGTGCCGTTGACAGCATGACCATTAGGTACAATGACCCACTCCTCTGAGTCACTGGAGGGAGACGTGTCTCTGCTTGACCTGGGATCAAAATTTAAATGTTCACATTAATTATTACATTTAAGTCACCTGATTTGCAGAGAAAAACATTTATACTTTAATACTGTAGTTTACTTTACCTGTTTCCAGCATCCCCATTTTGTTTTGCATTTCCATTTGGAAGAGAAGCTAAAATGAAATAGAAAAATAAGGTAATTGACATAATTAATACAATTAATAATTCATGATGCTATGACTACAGCCTGTGGGCAGGAAAAAAAAAAGAATTATCTTGAGGCCCCTGGTATTTGGGAAAAATTTGATAGCACAAACATTGGCTATTGTTTGGCTATTGGCTGATATTTGTTTTGTTAATTCAAACATCCATTTAGAGCTCTTGTATGGATTACTGTGATTCCTTAGATTCAAATCTGATATTGTGACCCACATTTATCCTGGAAACAACATTTCTAAGAAACAACATCTGAATTCTGAAACATGTTTTTTAGTGTTCTATGTACTGTATGTAACGGTGGCAGTGTTAGTACATAATCAGCTGGCATACACAACCATGTTGATACAGTATGTCTAAAATTAGCTGTGTACAAAAAAAAAACACTGCTCTGGGGCCAAGAAGACTGCAAGATTGATGACTTCTAAACTTAAAGCAGCTGTTTTCAGATTCTTACTGCAGACAACCATTTATTTCACAATGAATTTAACTGTTTGTGGTTCCTCACCGTGTTCTCTCTCTGCTGGGGCAAAGGTTTCAGGGTCCACCTGCATGCCGTCCAGGCAGACCGACAGGTCTCCTACAACATCCTGTGGGTCTCTGTCAGAGCAAAGCTTCAGCGTCTGCACCACCTCACACACTGGGATAGGGACAGAATCAACATGTTGATCACATGAACAGGTGCTTGTTATATGAATGGTGAATGCATCACACAATGAACCACATTAACCCATCTAAACAAAACACATGAAAATACATGTTAATGATCTCAGGGGTGCTCAAAATCACTTATGTAGGTTTGCAGTCTTAAAGGGGAAGTCCGCTCGCTTTTCCGCTGTTTTGGTTACGCTCCTTTCGCCTATGTGCATTTGTTTACAACGAAGCTGGCGAAAAATCAATAAATGGAGCAGTGGAAAACGTTACATTATACGATGTTACGGCGTGTGTGTTTGTGTAGTCTTAACCGTCTTAAACAAAAGATTACAGGCTACGGAGCGCGTCTGTGTGCAGAGAGGAGAGCTGGGACACCGGGGCGGCGGCCAAGTAACTACACTGATGTTGCAAGGTTGGTTTTCAGCCATGAGACGCCAGGTGAAGACAGAGAGCCTCCGTTCTCACTGTAACAAGTCACAAGTCATGTAGTTAATGATCACAATTACTCCAGAGATTTTTAATTAAGGTAAAAAAAATAAAATGTAGCATAGCCACAGGAGAAATCCTGCTTAGTTCCTCTTTAGATGTAAACCCAGATTAAAATCAGGGTTTCCCGCAGCGCTTTCCTGTTAAGGCGGCCGCCTTAACAACAAAGAGCTGCCGCCTAAACTAATGTCTTAAAAAAAAAAAAATTGTAGCGATATTCGCCGCCCCCCCCTCCGTCAGACGATGGCCGCATCCTCTCACACACATACACACCACAGAGAAGCGCGCATGCATAACAGCAGCGCGTGTTGAAAGCGAAACTTAATACGGCACGGCGCGGTGCGTCCCTCCCCCGACGATCGATCCGCCCCCGTCAACAGATCCGCGCCACCCCCCCCCGACAGGTCAGACACCACCTTAACTAACAAATTTTCTGGGGGAAACACTGAAAATCAAACACTGAAAACCAGAAGGGCTTCTCCTCACTGGTGTAGTGTGCAGCTTTAAATGATGGCAGTGTCAGCCAGCTCAAAGCACTTCAGTCATGAGGTATAACAAGCAATGTGGCCTTGAGTGGCTGTGAGCAAGGCTCTCCAAATCATGTTCAGTGCTGGCAAATTCAAAACAAGCAGCTGTAATGCAAAACATGGACCAGACTTTGATGTCACATGTCTTGTGCATGCTGACCAGGTCTGAGGAGAGCCATTGTGTGAAATTATAAACACACTCGGAGCACGCAGAAGGCCATAAGCTTAGGTGAGGCCTCTATTCCAGTGAAAAGAAAACCTAGTAGAGTAGGGCGCATGTTGGTCGTTAAGCTTATAAAAGTACAATAAAGCATTCTCACAACAAACACAGGCAGATATGCACCTTCAGATAACAAGTGTGTATAATGTCTTAAGTGTGAACGTCTGCCAAATATGGCTGGCCGCTGGCAGCCAAAATGAACACTGGAAGGGATACAAGAGGAACTAGTTGATATCATCCTGGAATAAATAAGACCTGCAGTGGGGGGGCGACTTCCTCATTACCTCATAATGTTCTATGGGAATGCCCCCCTCCCTCCGCCCAGCCTCCAACTAACGCCATACTCTACAGCTTTTTCCCATTCAAGAAAAAAGTAAAACTTTCAACAAAAAGCTAAACAAGATTATTTTAGGAAAACTATCTAAAATGTACGCACAAGATTTAGCCCATAGGAGTAAGAAAGTAGTGAGAACTCACATTTCAGGTCATTAGTCTTGAGGGTCTCAAAGATCTCCAGTGTGGCCATTCCCAACAGGATGTCTGCCTTCAGCGTCTGGTGGCTCCAAACACGAAAGATCAGCTTGCTGACTGGAGTCACAATTCTGTAGATAAGTCAAGAGGATGAAACAAAGTAATCAGCTGTGAGGAAAATCAACCAGTGATGGTTGTGGTATTTGTTTTTGTTCGGGGGGTACCCACTGTAAAATACCTACAGTATAGCTTCTAAACTTCTCCTGTCACATCACTTTCATACATACAGAGCTCATTCCAAACATTTCCAGGGTAATACTTGTATGTTATGGACTGTTTACTCTTCTATGTTTGATTTCTCTACAGTGGTGTCCATTGTTCATAAGACCAGAAAACTATTTTAAGACATCACTTACAGAATGAGCTCTGAGAGTGCCAACAATAGCCACATTTTTAGACTTGATACAATAGAATCTGATTTTGAGGCACAGTGCTCTGATGATTCATGCTAAAAATAACCTTTACGCTAAAAAACCCTTGTGGTGGGTTATAGGTTTTACTTAACAGTAACTAAAATATTTATCAAGGGGGCAGTTGTGGGTCTGAGAAGTGAAGCTCACTTCCGCGTTCAAAAAACTGCAATCCCCTCGGCTTCCTCTGGGGGCTGGTGTCAGAAGGGAGCATTCTCCATAGACCCCCATGTTAAAATCGCCGATTTTACATCCTCAGTAAACATGTTAAAAGCCTGGTGTCAGAACGTTTTTTTTTCTCAATCGATAGTTTCTACCCCCGCACACACTCTGAGGGGGGTGAATTTTTTTTTAACTCTACGGTTTTACTGTTATTAGGTTAAAACTCTGGCCAATTAGGGCGCGGAAACGTTGAGTGACAGGTCCGAGCAGCTCCGTGGACAGCTGCTTCGAGGCCAGTGGGCGGGTTCTCGGCCGGCCAATCCAACATGGCGCTGTTCAGGCCGCCATATTTGAGTCACAAAAACGACTCCCCAAAACCAATGGGTGACGTCACGGACGCTACGTCCATTCTTTTTACAGTCTATGATATTTATTCATACTAGGGCCTAAATTAATGGCACAACCACAATCAACAATCAGCAACCATCAAGTGTTTGGTGTATGGACTGTGTAGTTTTCAGATATAGGTTAGTAAATCTGGTTCCAAATAGTGATTCTTCCATTATCATTGAGCATATAGTCCAATCAATAATCAATTAGCCATCTGTTTAACTGCATCTTCTCGTATCACAAACACCAGAGTCATGCTTACACTGTGAGAGCCTGCTTCCATTTGGGACTGTGGGTGTTGTTGCACTTCTCAGTCCTTTTTGACTGGCCATCCACAGCTACCTCAACGTATGGACTGGGACCAAACCAGTTCTTTTTGTTTTCCTTCAGCCTGGCTGACAGCACTAGAGAGAAGAAAACACCAGTATAAAATATAACCACCTGCCCGTATAATGCAATACATTTCAGCAGCAGCAAACTACTGTTGTAACAGACTGCATACGTTTTAGCCCGGCTTGCATTAAGTAGAGATGCTACAACCACATATACTGTAAATATTCCACTTAATCGTGTCTTTCCAGATGCTGAATAATGAATACAGTCCCTACATAAATTGAACTAATTGCAACCTACAAAAAAAGGCAAACAGTACTAAATCCTGCAACTTTATCAATAAGTCACAAAATGTGTTGCATTTTAGGCTATTATTTGATAATTGTACAAATTTACCAATAACAATCACTTACCAGTGACTTGCAATTGGGACTTCATGGTTCATCCATAACACTGCAGCCTTGTTTGGCTGCACCAGAAGGACCTGCAACAACTGCAAACAGTAACATCAAATGTGAACATGGAAGACTTTAAGGCAGGTAACCTACTTTAAGAGCAATTAGGGAAATTGGGTTGCTACAGTAAGTGGACAGTACAGCCGGGCTCAAAGTACTAAGGTAACTGTGGACTGAGGATATTATCTAACTGAAAGAGCTGTTTGACTATTTCCGGGTATCATGAGTCATTACGGTGAAAGAGTGTGTTTGTAGTGATGCTGCCTCAAGGATACAATAATGTACAGCACTAGCAAACAAGCATCCACAATTATATTTCATCTGAATTTGCATGGATTAAAACGATTAACCCGATTAACTGCAAATATATCTTTAAAAGGATTATAGTGAAGGGCAATGTAACGTAATTATTGCCTTACTGTAACCAATTCCTGGATGTTACATAGTTTTACACTATGAATTATGCACCCACAAGGAAGATGTGAGCTGTTATGGTTCAGACACGCACTGCACCAAATGCGCGTTACCCAAGGATGTGGTTTAATCTATTTAAGCTATTTCGAGCACCGCCGAGGATCTTCCATAACAGAACATCCCATCCTTAACTTGTCTAAAATAAGGCTCACTAAACCTCCCCTGCTTGCTTATCTTTCAAAATACCGTGCGACAGAACAAGATGGTTAGATATGGAGACGGTTTGGGTGCAGGTTAATACAGTTTGTCAAACAAAGGGTGAGTGTATTGGACAACAACAACATAAAGTTGTCAAAGAGGCGACGTGTTTCCTGCTACCTGCAATAGAAGAGGCAACCCAGCTGTAGCTTAACGTTAATAGCCTCAACTGTCATGTTAGCATCAGGGCTAGCCAGCAGGGGATTTGCTATCAAGATAGCTTCAAACACCAACTATGTATGTGTTAACTGGTTTGAATGCGATACTGTTGATATGTCATTTAACCACTAATACAAAGTGAGAAGTTCCCCCACCACCACCACCTGGAGCAACTTCGCTCGCCGACGTGTTGAACACCGAGGCTTTAGCATTAACTAACCTAAGTAATGCTAACACTATCCGGCTCCCAGAGCAGCGTCCGCCATCGAGTCGAAGAAAATCTTAGCTCACTCGAGCAGTGAACGACAAAATGCCCGTACCTGATAAACGCAGATGATAAAGAGTCACACAGACTTTAGTTTCGGCTATGCCTTGGTTGTTGACAGGTAGCCGCCTGCCATCAGCATAGACCCGTGTTCCGCTAGCTAGGACAAGACCATCTTTTCCGGTGCGAGTTTTTCAAAATAAAGCGACATCTCTACAATACCGATACATTGACTAGTACTTTTATTTAAAACTAAACAGTAGGCTATAAATAAATACAAATACAACCATGCAGCTATGCACTCTTAACAAAGAAATAAGAGAAATAAAAGAGGCAAAATAATACGAATAAAGAATAATTACAAAATTGATAATGATACAAAAATGTCATGAAATTGTTATACAGTGAAGCAAGATGTGTTCTAGTTCATATTTAAGTAAATGTAAATACTAGATTGCACAAACCAGACTGAACAGTATATTAAACATTCCAGTTAAGTTAGTATTTTATTGCCAACATGCTCAGTCATAATTTCAGTAATGGCAGGGTCCAAAGCCTGTCTGAAAAATCAGAATAACAAACACTTGGAAGTACCATTTCAACCAAAAATGCAAAATATTTGATCATTCTTGTTTATCCATTGTAAGGTAAGGATCCATTGTATCAGATTATTGGTTAAACACAGCATGCCATTAAAGCCATTTTGTTCTGGGTAATTATGTAGATTTCTGATTATTGTCTGATGTTTCATGGACCAAACAAATTAAAAAAATCTAATCAAAAGAAAAAAAAATAACGAGCAGATCAGTTTGACTCATGTCAAATTTGAAATCCCATTTTATTGAAAGTTCTTGCATAGTGACATACTTGTTATTTAATCACTTAAATAAATAAATAAAAAATAGTAATGGCATCAGTAATGGTAAATATTTTAATTCTTCAAGATTTTATTTTGAAGGCTACATGTATGACGTTTCAACATGATTTTGACATCACCATCAAACAAACTTTCACATTTAAATGTTGAAATAAATTGCACTCTAAATCTTTTACCACAGTGTTGTGATTCGCACACAGTTTGTTTGGTTAATTTTTAATTAATTATTAATTCACTACCACAGTCTCATCTCACTGACGGCAGATGATCGGACACGCCCACGTCACGTGCGATAACGTTACTCCTCGAGGCTGGTCTTGTGATGTGAGCAGCTGTTAGCATCTCCTCCGCCTTGGTCAATACACGTCATGTTATTTAGCTAGTTTACAGATAAACCATTTACTAAATAATCTCATCGGCCGTTAAAGATGTTGTCCCGTCTACTGAAGGAGCACCAGGCGAAGCAAAATGAGCGGAAGGAGCTGCAGGGTGAGTTGACTGCTTCATGCCGCTAGCTGTGATGCTAACCGATGCTAAAAACAAAGCAGCCTTTCACGTACGAGGCCTTCTCAGTTCTGCACACCGTGTTGACGTTTTAACTGTGTGTATATTGTTTCCTGAACAGAGAGACGCAGACGTGAAGCTATAACTGCAGCCACCTGTCTGACGGAAGCCCTGGTAGACCACCTCAATGTCGGGTATGAAAGTGATGCGACTTTCACTGTTGTTGAGTCGGTAGTAGTTAGTAGTAACGTTATTGATGGGAGCAGAGGATGTTGACATTTATGGACCAGCTGTTGACCCGTTCTCAATTATTATGTTTTGAAAAAATGTATATTACGCATAACTCCATATATTTAAACTCAATATTCTCCCTCTTTGTTAGGGCAAGCACAGTAGAAGCCAGCACTTGATTTATTTGCAGTGTCCCATTAGTGTTAAATGTGTTGTTACTGGAGCTGTACAAATGATTATTTTATCCTTGGATAACCAGTCAGTCAGTCTGTTCTTTAGATTTAAGGTTTACTCAATAAAAGTTGAGCAAATAGACCCAAAAAAAAAAAACAGACCTTATTAATGTGAAGACCTCAATTTGCTTCTTAACTCAACCCAATAGTGTAAAAGCTAAGGGTATACATTTTAAAAAAACAGAACAAATAGGAAGGACCACACAGGAACTACTTAAATCCAAGAATATTGAGGTGCAAATGTGTGCCATAATTCACATACATTTTCAAATGATGACTATAATCATTTCAGTGCTATGATGTATTATGCCATAAGACATAGCACTGAAATGTTGCTGTGTAAATGCTGTGTAAATGTCAGCAACATCAAAACACAGCAACATCTCATTTGGTTCTTGTCCACTGACCATAGTTAAGAGCTATATTTTAGCATGATCATAGCACATGTTATGAACTTAAGTATTCTTGTGCAAACAAACATGTTCCCTGATGTGAATGCTCCTGTGCAGTGTTCCAGACCCTGACATACATCCCCTTTTTATAGAACGTCAAGGTTGGTTGGTTGTCTAGCCGGAGGTATTAAAGTCAAGCTAACCCCTCCTTAGCACCTATACCCCCAATGCCCCCTTCAGAACTAATAAAAGAAAGCAATCCATTCCTGGCAGGATAGGTTTATTACAATGTGTGACACAATGGCAAAATAGTACATTAAGATTGTGTAAGTTGTGTTGAAAGCCAGACAATCAGCTTGAAGAACAAAAGTACAATACAGAGGGCATTGTTGTGCTGTTCCTCCATGAGAAAGATTATGAGTGAAATCGTGTTGTGACTTTGATAAGATTTAGTCTAAATATAACAGTATGTTTTCACTATACTGTAGGTTGACAAATGAGCGGCTGAGACTTCAAGCTTTTGAATGCAAATTCACTGTCTCGTGTTTTTATTTATTAACAATACTGCTTCTTCTTGTTTCTTGTTTTACTGTAGTGTTGCTCAGGCATACGTTAACCAACGTAAGCTCGACCATGAGGTGAAGACTCTCCAAGTGCAGGCGAGCCAGTTCTCCAAACAAACTGCTCAGTGGATCAGTATGGTTGAGGGTTTCAATCAGGCCCTAAAGGTGAGATAGACTGGACTTTATCACTGATAAGTCTTGAGGTAGGGTGAATTCGCCTAATGTGGGACATTTTTTGCAATTTAGACTTCTGGTGTATATTGTGATATGAAGCAAACACTTTCAATCTACATCCTGTACCATTCTGAAATCCTCAGGTTGTGATCTAATGGAATCCAAAGAGAAAATTCTGATATCACACTCCTAAAAGAAATACCATACATATTTCAACTCTTATTGCAAAGTTTTTTGCGGCAATTTCCGTTCCCTAATGTGGGACAGTCATGCTCCTAATGTGGGACACTAAAAAGTCTGTTTAAAAGTCATCTTAATTTACATGATAAATGCTAGATTGCAAACCAGTGTTCAATAATATCACTTATTGTCCAAGTTCTGCTTCATCTTCTATAGTATTAATGGTTTTCTACCAATTGTGTGGTGGATGTGACCTTTTACCGTGCGCTAGAGAGTGGACTTAGGGTCATTCCCAGCCGTGGTCAACAACTTCAATTGTGGGACACCATCATCCTCAGTGATCTCCCTATATTCAGTAATGTCTCCCCTCATCCTGTCTTTTTTCCACTGGTTGAGTTCTCTTGCTTGATTATTTTCCTTTCTTTTCCCATGTTTTCTTTCCCTGGTTTTGTCTCATTGCCTTACTCTTTTTTGCCACTGTGATCTGAAATACATTCCATTTAATTAATCAGTAATGTGCTATCCTTTGATTACTTCTAAACACAACATTTTTCATGAACATTATCAAAAAAGACAAGATTTAGAAACAAGAAAGAAAAAAATTCAGAGCCATTTACTCCTTTAACAGTATTATGACCACTTCCAGTTAATATATATAATTTTCTTTTGTTGTAAAATATTCAAAACAATGCATTATAACAATAAAGCCATGTAAACAACCATTGTTATTGTTCAACCTATTAGTTTTACCTGGAAAAGCCCTGTCCCACATTAGGAAAAACCACCTGTCCCGCTTTAGGAAGGCATGTTTCCTAAAGTGGGACAGTAGAAATGTTGATCAAAATCCTAAATATTGAGAATGGTTACACCATATTAAGATACTGTATATTTTAATGCATCAACATATTATAAACACATTTTGACAAAAAATTGCAATAATTTTGTTTTTTTAAATAAATTATGGCCTTAACATTATTTTTGTCCAAACCCTATGTACCTAGCATTTTGGTGGTCTTCACACAAGGTGCCTCCGGTTTGAAGGCTGTCCCTCCTAAACCTATGATTGGACATTTGAGATGTCATGTGATTTTGATAATGCAATATCACAGCTTGTGTGAGACCACATTTACATTAACTTTCTTTTGCTATAGGAAGACCTACACCCATTTAAGCTTAAGTGTCCCACATTAGGCAGTGTCCCACATTAGGCGAATCCAACCTGACCCTACTATTTCTTTATCTAGAAAAAGAAAGAAAAAAAGAAAAATAAGAGATTTCTGGCATGTGCAAATACATACTCCTTAATTTAGTCATAAGGGCGGTGCAGTGTATTTGGGATTTCTCTAGGTTCTCGTCTTCATCCCACAGCCCAAAGACATGCACAATAAGATAATATAGATAGATAGATAGATAGATAGATAGATAGATAGATAGATAGATAGATAGATAGATAGATAGATAGATAGATAGATAGAAAACTTTATTGATCCCCAAGGGGAAACTACTTTGCCATCAGTAAAAAACACATGCATCCACTTAACAAACAATACAAACATACCATTGCACAAAAACAGCTGTATCGACATGATTAGGACAGAGTACTGAAAAACAATGAAAGATAAATAAATAAGTATATAGCAAACAACCACTGGTTAGTGATTGCTGTTAAAAAATGTAACTGCTGCAGGAACAAAGGAGCGTCTGAGTCGTTCAGTGGAACACCGAGGCATCACTAACCACTCACTGAAGGAGCTTTCAAGCTCCTTAAATGTATTGTAGAGTGGGTGGTTATCGTAGAGAAGGACTGTTTTCAACTTGGTCCTTGTTCTCTTCTCCACTATTACCTCAAGCTTGTCTGGATTAAAACCAATCACTGAGCCAGCCCTCTTTATTTTTTATATGCGATCTGTCCAGGGTGTACCCTGCCCTGTCAGCTTGGATTAGCCCGACCCTGCATGAATAAGCCGTATAGCTTCTCTGAATGATATCTGTTCCCAAACTACACCTAGAAGCAGCACTACGTGTGACTGTCGTTCAGTATGCTGAGTTGGAAAAAGGGATGTAACTATCCCACAGTGCACCTTGTTCAATGAGAATTGACATTTGACACAAAAATGTTCTAATTGCAGTCACTCATCAGAACTTACAGTTTCTTTATCAGCTTTACTAAAAGCAGATTAGTTTTATGGAGGCGTATCGTCCCAGCCTCTAGCTCTGAGCCGATTTGACAGGTGGTAAAAGCAATTCATCAATGCAACTATCCAGCTCATCTTCACTGGGAGACAGGAAGCTTAAAGGAGAATTCCGGTCATTTTTGCCCCTTAAATCGTTGTCCTGATGGTCGCCTAGTGTTGGGGGGAGTAAAAAGCGCGACTAAAATTGATGCAGGAGTTACACCATGACTAAATTAACGGTCGGAGATATTTTGGACATTACTGCTCGACCGTTTATTTTTGTAAAGAAATCATCACAACAAGGAAAAAGTGTTTGTTTCTGTGGCGGGGAGAGCAGGCGCTCTGCGATCGGATAGTAATGTCTTTCCAGGATGTTCCAGAGTTAGGCTGTCTGAGGCGAGTGACTACATGCAAAAACACAAAGTCTATACTGTTTATACCGGTTTATACTGTACACTATGAGTTCAGTTGTGTGTCATAAGGATTCCAGTCATGTACCATAGATATTTGATTGTTTTTTGAGTGTTTGATGTGGTTGAAAGAATTGCCCCCATAGGTTAGCGTTGTCGCTATCCCTAGCGCCGTCTAGCCATGGTGTAACTCCGGTTTGCCTGCATCAATTTTTGCTCAGGACAACGATTTAGGGGTCAAAAATGACCGGAATTCTCCTTTAATGTTCGGTGTTCCCTCCTGTTGCTGGTCCTGATGGTAGGTCACCACTGACTCTCTTTTTGGGACTCTGTTTTACCCAGGAAATCGGTGACGTGGAGAACTGGGCTCGCAGTATTGAGATGGACATGAGGACAATCGCGACAGCTCTGGAGTATGTACACAAGGATCAGCTTCAGTCTGCCTCCTCATAAACTTCACAGAAAGACATGTCGATAGGTTTACACCTGAAAGTAAATACACTGGAGCGGAAGCAAAAACCTGCTGACTCCTGTCAACAAAGATGCAGGCATCAATGACTTCATTCATCTGCATGAGTGGGCTGATGCTGATGACTACTTTGTCCAGTGAAATGTTGAAAGTCGACACATGCATTACTGCTTAAGTTTTTGTATGAGGAACAATAATAAGTATAGGACAACCACACAATGATGCTGAAGTTGTCCAAAGACGTTCGAAGATCGAGCTTGTGTATTAAGTTTAGAAGTGACTGCAGTTCACAAATAATCTAAATTAAACAATTTGTGGAAAAAGGCTGTGCCGGTATGGAATTGGGAATGTGTCGCATGTAAAAACTTAGTTCACCTGGTTGTAATAAGTTTAAGTAGACAGAGATTGCCACGCTTCATATTATCTGTAGTATCTCCTGAAAATATTTTGTAGGACCTGCTACTTAAATTATGTATGTCTCTGTAAATGTCAGTGTACAGTGATGACTGTACGGTTTTTGTCAGACAACTTTGAATTTTGTTACCATTTGACGATGCAACATTATTTTTAATAAAGTTTAAAAATACATCTGTGTTATGAAACAAGACTAAATCAACTTTTGTACACAGCAGAGGATTCTGAGTCATATCAAGTTATGGTAATCAGAGAAAGGTTGACTGGATTAGGTTGGGCATACTTGACCTTTGACCTCTCTTCCAAGAGGCTTCTTCCGTTCTTAATCTTGTTCTTGTACAACCACTGTTGTACAAAAAAAAGTCTTAACACAAAACTGCCTGAAAAGCTTCACTGAGTGAAGTTTCAGCCAACCAGTAATGAAGGTCTCTCTTGCTCATACCGACAGTAGGTGTCAGTGGTGGGCAGGAAAAGTGACATTTTAATTGGGTAAAGTATTGATTTTGAGCTGATGGTTTAATTATGGCTGTTATAAAAAGACAAACAATGGCAAAAAGCTAAATGCCACAATAATATTAGTTATTCAACATCTAATAGTGGACAAAGTTTTGCAACAGAACAAAGCTTGTGAAACACTAAATACAAAAATTGGATCAAATTCAAGGAATGTGTGACGTGAAGGAAAGTTACGTCATGATGCACGTGGCTGTTAAGTTCACTCACGTAAGTGCAGGTGTGGTTGGAAACTAATTACACTTCAACTCCACAAATACTGGGACAGTAACCAGGTAACAGACTTGATCTTCCAGTTAGTGCACATCATGGCATGAAATTAGCAGTGACACAAGAAAATGTACCTTATATGGAGTGTCACGTTTATACAAAACACTTGTCCTTATTGCTGGGTTCAAGTATATTGATTAGCCACAATACAATGGACAGTATAATGGCCACTTGTTTGTGGCCTTCATTTATGCACTATGACCTAACTAGTCTCAAGAAATGCATCTTAATTACACTACCACTACCATTTACCGAGTATACTACATATATTGTTGAAGCTTAAAAACTGATATAATAGGACCTTGAATTCAATGAGTCAGCAAGATTATAGACACAGTGATTTAACACAGGATTATTATAAGTTTGTATGAACAGTCTTAACACATAAAGTGCTTATGATTGTACAACATGAGAACCACTAGGTTATGAAAATATATCAGCATGAGTTTCTTGTCAATACAGTACATTAAAAAAACAGAAGTAATTTGTAAGGACATCGTGCACTGTGGGAAGTTGGGATATCAAAAGAAGTTCTGCTCTCAAAGTTTGCACATTGCAAAGAAAATTCTCAATGTCTCCTGTAATTCCAGCCACTTTTTTTTTCTTAAACACACACACATGCACCAACCAAATGGTTACGGATTGAGGATTACCAATTGCGGACTTGTCTTAAGGGATAAACCACAGGAATAAAGCCTCTCTCTGACCAGCCTCTCTGAGTTAAGACAGAAGAATAACCAGAAAGGGAAAGGGAAGAGGACGGATAACTTGTGGAGATCCATCACCTCTCAAGAAAAGAACAAGGTAGGATATTACAGTTTTTATATCACCATTGACTTAATACAAATAACTTTTCTTTTCACACATGCCTTGGGTCTGTTTTATATTTTCATTTTTTGTTTGTTTTTAATTAACATGAAATTGTGATGCAATTCAACCAAACTGAAGTTTACCTTAAGTGTGTAAGGATTGAAGTTGAACTTTAATTAGCATTATGTTAATTAATACCAATATTTGAGGCGTTTGTCTCTATATTTTTGCAAATGTTGTGGAACTAAAATTATTTTTTCTAACTAGAGCGGCGATATTACTGAATCATTTATGTTTTAATTGAACAGCAACAGTATTTGATTGAAGTCTGCAGGCAATTTTGATATCATGGGTAATACTGTACCCACAGAAGTATGTATTTATTTTTTTCCTGTTTTTCTCACTAATAAGCCTGAAAACTAATTGGTTTTCAGCAATGAGCAGCTTAAGCAGCTCCGTCACGGGCATTAAAATTAGGCTTCAAAACAATGCACCCCCCCAGTCCCCCTCCTCGGGTCTCATTCCCTCACAAATGCCTTTCTTCCTTCCATAAGAGTATTATCCAAAGATTTCTCATGTGCCCAGAGCAGTTCTGTATTACAAGCACCTCTCAGGTTCAATAAACCAGCACAGTACTTCAATAAGGCCCCACATCCTTATGAAATCGAGCAGGGATTTTGATGTGTGGGAATTCCTGAAAACATCAGATTTAGAAGTTGTGCCATGTCAGTGCCTATTAACATTTGCTCAACATTTTTTTGCCAGCAGGCGCAGGGGTCCTCCAGGTGATCAAAAACCCCACATCTAATTCTGGAAGCAGCATGGATACACAGTTTGTCTACGACCTTTTAGGGTAATAATATTAAGGGTGATATTTTCTCAGAGTCAAATCCATGTTCTCCAGTTGTTATAAATCCTCTTGTCTCTCTCTCTCTTTTAGGGAAAATGCTTGGTTGTACATCGGTGCTACAGTTGTGGTGCTGTGGATTCTGGTGTGGCTGTACAGAGACAGCCTGGAGATTGAAAACATCACTGACAAGTATGTGTTTGTGAGCGGCTGCGACTCTGGGTTTGGAAACTTGCTGTGTAAGAAGCTTGATCGAAAAGGTTTCCGTGTGGTGGCGGGCTGTCTCACGGAAAAAGGAGCTGATGATCTGAAGCGGGTTGCAGGGCCTTATCTAAAGACTGTCATACTGGATGTGACCAGCCAGGACAGCATCCAGAAAGCCATGGAGTTCACCAAGAAGGAGGTTGGCGAAAGGGGTGAGAGATAATTTGCATGATTTAAATATGGGAGGACCCTGTTAATTAAAGGTATGTCTCTGATACGAAATATCCTCTTCCCCCGTTTGTCTTTCACTTCCTTCCTTCCTTGCAGGGCTTTGGGGTATTGTTAACAATGCTGGACGCTCATTACCCATGGGCCCTACAGAGTGGATGAAAGTGGAGGATTTCCACAGTACACTAAAAGTCAACATGAATGGAGTGATCGCCATGACGATGACTTTCCTGCCCCTCATCAAAAAGGCTCGTGGGCGTATTGTAAACGTAGCATCAGTGCTTGGTAGAGTGGCTGCGAATGGGGGAGGATACTGCATCTCCAAGTTTGCAGTGGAATCTTTCTCTGACTGCCTCAGGTAAGACGTGAGACCTGATCAACATCAGATACGCACTTTCTGTGACTGTTGAACACAAAGAAACTACTGTACAGTTATCAAGTTTGTCTTTCCCCATTCTTCACAAAGGCCCACAGTATGTTCAGATTGTGAGGAGAAACAGTCATACAAGTTGCAATCTTTATTCGCCTATGAGGGAAATTTATAGTGCAGTGAGTGAACATTTTCAGCAAAATGAAAACCATTTAACACATTTAGTGCAATAACATTTATTCCATCCAGCAAACTGCAATAAACACATTACCACACTGCCACAGTAAAAAAAAAGAAAAATGCCAGGAAAAAACTATTGGCTGATAAGATCAGGGAAGGAGGACTATTGGTCTTCTTTAATTCAACTGAGCTTAATTCCCAAACAATACCCTTACTGTCTTCTCTCTGTTGCCAGGTTAGGAAGAAATCTCCCAGCAGGATACTTGTCTTTTCAACCATTTAACTCTCTACTCTCTAATGGACAACTACTGACCAAGCCATCCAAGTGTTTTTATTTACTGTAAATGTATTGGTTGCTTGCTTATCAACACGTATAACTGCAACTTGATGCGTAAAACCCACTGCTATTTGTGGGAGAGTTATTGCCAAATTTTAGGAGTGAGTGCAATCTGGCAACCCAAACATTGTAACATATCATTATTATATTAGCCTAATTACACTTATAAAACCTTTATACAGTAATGGGTTACCTGTTAGAAGGTGGTGCTCTTAAATGTACTTAAAGCTTTGTGTTTAATATTGAATATGAACATTTATTTTCTGTATCCAGGAGAGATATAAACTACTTTGGAATCAACGTGTGCATTATTGAGCCAGGGTTTTTCAAGACTGCAGTGACAAGCCTCGACCCACTCGAGAGGGAGCTGCATCGCTTGTGGAACCAGCTCAGCCCTGAAGTCCAAGCCAGCTATGGAGACAAATACCTCGATAAGTGTGAGTGCGGGATACTGCAAAATGTCTTTTTCAAATTAAAGTATGATTTGAAAATTGCAATTAAATGGGATTATGTTCTAATTTTCTGTAAACAAGTTTGCTCTTGATAATTGAGTGCCAATAAAGGGTAATCAAGTACTTAAATGAAGGGTGTGGGGAAAATGCACATTCATGGTTTGTGAAAATGTCACATCACAAATCCTGCTCAATATACAGCACATAGTGTTAGGTGAGAGAGGAAAAATGTATCAACATGAAATGATGCATTTTTATGCACTTTCATCTGTTTGTTCATGCCCCTTTTCAGACATCAAGGTCCAGCGGCTGATCATGAATGCTGTGTGTGACACTGACCTCGCCAAGGTGACCAACTGCATGGAGCACGCTCTGACAGCCGCCTACCCACGCACCAGATACAGCGCTGGCTGGGATGCCAAGCTTATCTGGATCCCCCTCTCTTACATGCCGTCCTGGGTGGTTGATGTTGGGCTAAAGCTGGTGCTTCCTCGTCCTTCAAAGAGTGTGTAACTCATGACGACTTTGAGGAAATGTATTCAAAGTCATCAGGCTTTTAATGTATTATGTGTCATTTTGATGCATTACAGAGGTTAAACTATATACAGTATATATATATTGCCTTTCAAAATACCTATATTCTGTATCTCAACTGGCAATGCAATTATATAAAGATGCAGTTATTATATTTATATAAGAAGACCTGCCACGTGAAAGTATTTTTCACTTTGTAATGTCTGTGTGACAATTGTAGACAGTATGAGAAGACATAATGAAAGTGTACAGTAAAATTAGCTGTATGAATATTATTTTGTTTGTTAACACAATGCTGTGCCTTTTGACACTGTTATTTATGAATAATGTTAATCATCAGGGGCAAAGTAAATATAAATATACTATCAAGACAAAGTGTCTTCATAATCAGTTTTTGTTTTTAATCATAATTTTATATTATGATGTAGTATTATAGTTTATAAAATCCTTTGGCTGGACATTTTACAAGGTGGTGCTAAAAAGGCAAAGAAGCAACACTATTGGATTATTATTCTTTAAATAATTGGTACAATATTAAGGGCAAACCAGTAGGACACTGATAAACATTTGTCAATGTCTATCTTTGTGTCAGTCAGCTCATACAGACATAATAGCCTACCAACATTTACAGTAATCTACCTGTCTAGATTTGTCAGGCTGAGATATTTCTGTGTACCGGTTGTTCTACTAATTTCTTTAGCATGCTTTTTGGTTCACTTAGACTGAATTCCCTGTTATTTGGCTACCAGTCCAGTTTATTATCAAGTAGCTAATCCACTCCTACCTAGCTACTGAACAGGTTCAGTTGGTGTTTCATAAACTCAGCAGCATGTTGGCTGAACATGTGTTGCTGCACAACAGGTTATAGGATTTCTCACACTTTAAATAGGACTGAAGAGTTAGTGAGATGTGGGAGATTTTGTTGTAAATAAAGCTTGCTTTGATTTGGCCCATTTTCTTCATAATGAATTTCAACCATCTGTTTACAAAATACGGAACTTATTCTCATGGGCGGGAGACCTGCTGCGTGTCCAAAATAAATCTGTAGCGACTGGTTCGCTACTGCGGCTGTCAGTTCGGTGACAGCTAGAAACACGAGGGGGTGTCTGTAACTTATTAGACCGACCTCCTGCTGCTTTCAAGTGCCACTCGGAAAAAATATTGTCTATCAATTACAAACAACTTGTGGTATTTTAGATGCGCTTTGTAACTACCTTTAATATCTTATTAATAATTATTTGTGAAATATATTATTTTGATGTTAAGTTGTGGAACTATCTAGTGTAGAAAGAAAGATATAAGTTACTAAATATCCAATGTCAACTGACGTTTTGAATGATACGAGCACTCCGTTAAACAACATGAACACTGTCATCGTGGGGAAGCAAAGCTCCTGGCAAATTGTTGAACTTCCTATGACACGTGAAGGCAGCAAAACTTCAGCTCTGTGGAAAGTCGGTGACCTCGCAGAGCCACCCACCACGGCTGAACAGGTTTTTAAAAGTAAAGGGAAAACACAGTCCGCACAGTCAGTGTTATCTACTGTCAGTCCCAGCATCAGAGCCGGGCTGAGGCAGCCATGCACTGTCTGAGAGCGCTGCGTCTGTCTCACTGTGTCCAACTAGTCGTCAAAAACACAGATGCGACGAAGAAGGTTTTCATCATCCAGCCAGCAGCAGCGTGTTGTCTGAGCTCCGAGTCAACAGCCGCGTCCCAGCGACGACACACGCACTTGGATCATTCCCATGTCAAAAAGTAAGTGTCCCTACAGTGTGACACACAGCGTGGCAATGTGGATTCACGCCTCCATACATTTTACCTGAGCCATGTTGTAAGAATAACGTTTTCATTACATGTTAACCAATGTGTTTCCTGAAGAATTTCTCACTAGCTCAGAAATTCAGTACTGTGTTGTACTATGGCCTATAAACACATGGAGTATATAAACATATATAGCAGAGAAATAATAATGTTCATATCTCCAACATCTCCTAGTGGTCTTATCAGCAAGTTAACATGTAGACAACCAGCTCTGTGATATGAGTGTTAATACAGTGGAGCTTCAGTAGTAGGAGGGCTCCTGTTACTGTAGGTGCACCTGTCAAAAAAAATCCAAACAACACATGGCCGTCACACACACACACACTGTGTCATTACTCGCTTCAAAAAGGCTTTATGCACAGCTCCACTACTTTCTGAACTTAAACAAGCTCCTTTATTTGACCTCAGTAGTCACAACAATGGTCAGACACACCTGGATTAATCAGTTTGTCCAATAGTGTAAGACAGGACATAAAGGAGCTTGTTTAAGTTCAGGAGTAGTGGAGCTGTGCATAAAGCCTATACATCAACTGTGCCTTTTTTTGTTCCTTTTTGTGTAGGTAAGAATCAAATGGTGGCATGTCAGCTGTTTCTTGTAGGCTAAAATGCGCTGGTGGAACTAGATTGTAAAATAAGTTAGCTTATGTATGACTTTTTAAATATAAATCTGGTGTGATATTTAGTTTTGTGTCACTTCACCAGGAATGTGCTTCCAAAGCCTCCCAGCTCTGGAGTGGAGGACATGCTTTTCTACACCATCACAGACGGAAAGGAGCAAGTTCCCATCTCATACTTCACTTCAGTAGGTGGATGAAAACACACTGAGTAGACCGAGTACGATTGAGACATTTTTTGCTTTTCCATTTTTTAACAGATATTGCAAAAAAACAAAAAAAAAACTATATACTGAAAATAAGTGATTTTTCATATGCTGTTTGATTTGTTTGTATACTAAGTTATTATTGATGAATATCATTTATTATTTGTTTATTTTTTCCACAATCGGGTCATAAACATGAGGTGCATTTTTACCATGAGATGGTATGGTACAGTTGAGACACCTATTGAAACCCATTGATGATGACTGAACATCACTTGTAAATGCAATAAACTTTTTTTTTTTTTGAAAAGACAATTTGACAAGATATTTCAATATAAATTCATACCTCTTTATAAAAAAAAACAATTGAATATTATTGTATTATTAATTTAAATATTATTTTATTATAATTATATAACATAAAATTATAATATTAATAGTATATATTAATATAACACTGTTCAGGTTTCACAAATATTAGTTTGTTTGTTTTTTCATTTTCTTTGTTTTTTTTGGTCTTATTATGACTTATAACATGTTATCGTTAGCCTACACTGCACATGATGTGATGTAATAGAACTATATCAGAGTACAGTTGAGACATTGTGTCTCAACTGTACCCCGCTGACCACTTTGTGTATTTCTCTAGATTGTGCAGTGTCCTAACATGCTAGGATAGCATGAAATAGTTTTTGGGGCACAAAATAACGTTCGCAATGATGTAAGTTATGTTTGGTCATGTATGGTCACAAAAGGATAATAAGCTATTCGTTGTGGAAGGAAGGGACATGGTAAAGTGAAATTCTTACCTTAGTAAAAAGACTTTTGCTGATATCTTTGGACTGGAGATGCTAAAACTTTTCGAATTTCCCACAACCAAAGAGGATGCTAATATGCATGTGCTGAGTAAAAATGGTGGCTCAGCCTTGCAGTGTGGGCAAGATATTAAGGGTGTTTCAACTGTACACATGTCTCAACTATACTCACTCCACCCTACTGCTTATGTACACATTGCATAGCTATAGTTTCCACTGTTTACAGGCCCTGAGGAGAACTGGCCTTCATCCGTCTGACCCTCGTCTGAAGGACTGCATGGAGAAGCTCAGACAGGCTGTGAAGAAGTCTGCCGGTGAGGTGATGATGGACAGAGACCTTTTCCACAGGCAAGTCAAAAGTGCGTAGGAATGACTTGACTTCACAAATTCAGTGGATTTCATCTTGACCGAAGACACAAACACAGAGAGAAAAGCACAGGTGTTAACAATAAAGTTAATCACGGTTGAATGAATTCAGCTGCTCCAGATTCAGGCTCCTGGTACAGTATTGTGTAATAGAGCTGAGACATCGTTAATGTTATTGGTAACACCTGCGCTTCACCTACACTGACGAGTCACTGCAACCGCGCTACCTTCACCATAGCACACAATAACAGCTGCTGTTTTCTAGTCTGTAGCACCTATAGGTTATTATTCCGTCTACATACGTTCCAGTTAAAGCAGAAGTAAGCGATCCGGTCGTTTTGGCTAATGCTGCGTTCCAGGCCGGCTTTTGAAACCGTAAATTACAGCTTCAAGTCACAACTTACGACTTTGTAGCGTTCCAGGCAACCCACTCGTGTTTTTCCGACCTGTTTTACCTGTGAAAGTCACTATAACGGCCACTCACAACTTACGACTCGTGAACTCGTACCAGATCGACCTGGTACGAGTTCACAGGTCGGAAAAACACGAGTTACGGGTTGCCTTGAACGCACCATAACGTCTTGTCAGCCGATGGAGTTAGCAGCCCCCGCCCTCGTCATGGATCTATTGGTCCTCGTCCCTACATCGCCACATTCACGCGCATCCCTTGGCTGCACACACAGCCCTTCATGCCGTTCTCTCTCCTCATTGGATAAAACTTGTAGGATACAAGAAATGTTTTCTCCTCGGCTCAGAGCAGAGCAGAGGGACTGACAGACCCGTGTTTCGGTCCAAACACTCTATGTAAGTGATTGCTGTCGGAAGATATAACTATTTAAGACTTATATTAACACAAAAATATCGCTTACTTCTGCTTTAGTAACACAGTAATTTGTGATCTATTAAGAACTTCCATTGAACCCATAGTTCAGAGGGAGGATCAGTGTCTATACTGTGCCTGCTTATCCTTTTAACAGCCGATGCTTCTATCACCATAAACCAAATGTTACACAGTTCTATTGTGTTAGGTTGATGTACAGCCAGTATCTCAAGACTTCACAGAAGTGAACTGTATGTGAGTACAAAGTGCAGCCCTTTAATTAGCTCTGAGCCCAGTGGCTGCTGCAGAGATGTCAAAGCTCTGTTTGTGGTCTGTCTACTACTCTGTCTTTTTCCTGAGGGACAGTAGACACTACCTTCAGTGCAAAACATGGGCCAGAAGTCAACTCCCAAATACGTATGTGGTGTGGTTGTATGTCTTTAGCATCTTTGTGTCAGTTCCGAACAATATATTCATACACACACACACATGTACACACAGAACAATGAATGACCAAGAAAAAAATTGAAGAACCGTAAAGACAATGAGAACAGGAACAGACTGCACTGAGGAAACATTGAGGACTGAGTGGTAAAGATAAAGTCGTTTTGAAAAAAATTGTACAACAAGAAATAAAAGGTAGAATATTAATAATCAAATAAAGTAAATTAGCAATAAATACAAATATGAAGACACAGTAGTAAAGGTAAAACGATAAAATCAGTGGAGATATTTGGAAGTGAGCAAAAGCACAAAGAAAAGCAATACAGAAAATGGTCAGAGAATTGAATGGCATACCAGTAAAACATCTTGGAATATATAGTTAAGCAGAAAGATAAATAAAAGAAAAATCAATTAAAAGCAAGACTAGAAGGCAGGTTGTGAGTTTATGAATAGATTTAACATAAATATAGTAACTCAGTCGCATAGTTCCATACAGGAAATATAACCATGGATGTTGCAGTTTTCCCACTTTAGTTTCTGTCTCTGAGAGTTTTGCTTCTCTACATTCCCCCTCAAACTTGACCAGCACCTCAGCACTGGCTCTGTCATGGTGTTTTATTTTCCATTCACCAGCCAGTGCAGGCATGAGACCAAACTATTTTTAGTCTGACCTTCCGACGGCAATCCAGTGTAATGAAGGATTTTGTTGTAAGTGACTTGCTGCATGATTGTCTGTCTGCCAGTGCCTCCTTTGTCTTGCTTTTTTTTATTCCCTTGTCTTCCACACAGTTCACCTTACTAATTAGGAGAATTTGACATCTGACTTATACACAAGATAAAGACTGTGGAGGGATTTAGAATCACAAGTGACTCACATAATATTGCAAACACATTTATAATCTAATGCAGTTTAATACTTTGTGGATGCCAGTGTGTGTGTGTGTGTGTGTGAAGTCTGTAAAGCTTAGTGTTTGTTGAGATTGTGACTGAAATGTAATCATCCAATTGTATTGTCTTTTAGATAAGCTGTGTTTGCAGTGGATTTTTATTAGAATGCATGAAACTACAAAATGCTAAGGCAGTTTTAACCCCAACCCACCCACAATGTCTATGACATTTTCACTGGCACAGAGCAATGCAAAGAATGATGCAAGTGTCTTTACTAGTTTCAGACTGTTGCAGTTGTCACTTTACCATCCAACAGCCTCGTACTTTAAAAAGCAAACACTCTAGTGATCTAGGGGGCGTCATGGTGGTGTGGGTCTTAAAATGAGGTGTTGTCAGACGCATTGTTGGTGCATTGCTATGTCGAGGAAAGTGATGGACAGTTAAAACCTGCTAGTATTTCACTGTTATTTAAAAGGCTCATTTTAAAGAGAGTAATTTGCACCTACATGGAGAGGTGCACAACGCACGGTTTCAGAGTCATTTAAAAGGTAAAGACAGCGACAATAAAAAATGTGTAAAGATATAGGCCTATAACAAAATAAATATATACTGCAACAAAAAGCATGTTTTCTTATCCCTGTGATCTCAGTTGATTGATACATGTCCTAAACAAGTCATTCAGCACTTCAGATAAAGCACACACAGCCATAAACTGGGCTTCATGTTGTGAAATAATACTTTAAATCGATGAATCTAAACCTGTCAGTGGCCTGTGGTGTAAAAAGCAACAGTGTTATGTAGCGTGTGTTGGGACATGTCAGCTTTATTTACTGTCAGGCTGATGAACGCGAAGGCCTGTTTCTCAGAGTGATAATGTGGCAGCTGGCAGCTGCTCCCCACTCACACTGAGACCTGCAGATGCACACACACACAAACACACACACATGCAGACTGCATACTATGTCACTGCAATATCCAGTAAAACATGTCATTTTCAGTAAGTGCTCTCAAGTAACTCTGCATTATGTGGGTCTTTCTGTAGATGTGTTGGTGGAAACGTCGTCCTATTGATCCAGGCCTTCAGGAAGAAATTTATCATCCCTGAGTTTGATGTGTTTGCAGAAAAAATAAATAAAATCTACGACAGAGTGGAAAACCAAAGTGATGGGAAGGTTGGTATTTATTATCTCTTTGTTCCTTAGAAATGGAACAACAGAATTTCAATGTCTCTTGTGTTGAGGGAATACATTGTATATATTGTAGAACAATCTAGGTTAAAGGAGTCATCACCCAGAAATCACATTTTTCCTTGTTAAAACATGTATATTGGTGTTGGACCTCAGTGGAAACTTGGCTGAAAATCTGGAGTTTGAAAGTGGCTGAGTTTTTTGGTTTGGGCTCTTTGTTTAAGCCAGAGTAGCTCATGAGGCTGCACCGCAAATTTCCAGATTTTGACTCTGCTCCTGTGTTGACGTCACCACAGGAGCCTGCTTTCATAAACCCACCTCCCTTCCACCACCCTGACTTCCACGGCGCCGCCATTACTTGTTGTTTTATTTCCCACTGTAGCGCTGTTATTTTGTCACTTTATTAAGTTTTAATATTTTTTCATGTGAGAAAGTAAGGGTTTAGATCCCCAATGTGCGGTTAGTTTATCCAAATGACGGCTGTTTAGACGTTTGCTCCAACGTTGGGAGAAGTGAAGCTCCACCAGAGGAGCGGCTCCTCAGCAACCCGTCTGAAGAGCTCGTCGACCGGCCAAACTACGTCGTCATGCCGGGGGAAGAAACGATCTCTAATTAACTTACCTGCAGGTTTGTACTGTAGACGTTTACTGCCGGCTGGTTCAATTCTTTTTAGGAGATAAATGTTGGTCTCATTGATGAGATCTAACTATTACGTACACAAATCACCACATTTGCATCAATAAATAAATGTTTTACAATGAACCGATTAAATGTTGTTTTATTTTATTAAGTTATATGGTTACGGTACATGACAGAGAGCAGCATAGTATGCGGTTTCACCAGCCACCATTCCGGCTCTGTCCTTCCTGAGTCCAATCAATGCGCGCCTCATTACATATTAATACAATGGACATCCGGACATCAAAACCTTGCGCTTACTCTCACGAGAGAAAGTTGCCGTATGAAAAAGTGTTGGAACAAGCTCTATGTTTGATTTTTTTTTTTTTATTTCTAATAACTTTTAAGAATTGATTCAAAGCAATTCAAGGGGGACTGGATATGTAAAAAAAACAGAAACTGCAGATTGTGGTGTGTGGTGTGACTGTCACAGTTCTCTGACTGTTCGAACATCTCATCTGCTGCAGTGCTTCAGCTCTGACACTCACTCCTCAGTCTAAAATTGTACGATCTGTGATCTGTGAACTGTTGTGTGTATCTTGGCCCCAGGTTGCTGACTACATCCCCCAACTGGCCAAGTTTAGCCCAAAACTGTGGGGCATGTCTTTGTGTACCGTGGATGGCCAGAGGTAAGAGGGCCCAAAATGGCCCACCACAGAGTAGCAGTTATGGAGCTTATGATTTTTCCTTTGTAGATGGAGTTTTCCATGGAGTCGTCATTGATCCTTATGTTTAAATTTCCCTTCTTCTGAACACTTTTTGATTTTGGCTTAAAAGTTGATTCAATTTAAATGATGCTGAGTGTTATATGACAAAAAGCTCATTGCTGATATGACTTAATCATGCAAATTTATTTTTACAATAGTTTTTCTCAATTATTATTGTTATTTTCAGACTGCAATATTGGGACATCGATTTGGGGTTATATTGATACAAACTGTGATATTGATGTGCGACTCTTAATGAGACTCATATTTTCCTGATCCTTTGCTCCTTTAATGTTGATGCTTGGGTCTTTCCTCCTCCAGGCACTCAGTAGGTGATACCAAGCAGCCGTTCTGCCTGCAGTCCTGTGTGAAGCCCCTGCAGTACGCCATCGCAGTTCATGAGGCGGGAACAGAGCATGTTCACCGTTATGTCGGCATGGAGCCCAGCGGACTCAAGTTCAACATGCTCTCACTTGATGATGAGGGTGAGTAAGGTCTCAGCACTGTGCTGATGGATGGTAAAAGCTAACATCGCCCTGGAGCCAGTGTGAGGAAATCACAATCTGACAAGAGAAAGAAATATATAAGATATGGGTCGATACGTATGTCTGCACTGCCAGATCATTTACTTGCTCTTAGTTTCCTTTACTTAACTGCAGCTCTCCCTGGGTGCATTATGTCGTCCTCTCCCATCTGAAATTTCTCTTTTCTTTTTGACAGTTTTTGTTGTTGTGGTTTTCGGAGCCATGGTCAAACAGAACTGTTAATTTCTCTTTCTATAATAATTTTAAAGGACATCTCTCTTATTAGAGGAAAAGCAAACAATAACAAAAGCTCTATAGTTAAAACCACCAGCCCTTTAGTCAGATTAATATTCATGAAACATTTGCTGGCTTCTCGTTCCTAAATTCCATGTTTCTAGTTTTATCTGATTATGAGGTTTTTAGACAGACAAAATAAATTACCTGAAAATGTCGCCTTGGTATCAATGACATTGTGATGGACATTTTTTTGCAATTTAAAAAACAATTCATCCACCAAACAATGCTTTGATAATTATAAGAGATTTGTGCTGACTAAGAAATTGAACTGCAGCATTTTCAGAGGAGATTTGTTACTACTGCTTTTCAATACATACATTATTAGCATTGATTGTGTATTATAATTATTTTTTAATGTGTTGATGGGTCTCAGTATGTTCACATCACGTTTCATTATCTGTGAATTTATCTCTATTTTTTAGCATCTGCTTTGCCCGTTTCATGTTGTCTGATGTTGTATGTGAAGACAGAGGATGAGCTGATCGAAAGCTGAAAGAAAATAAAGTTTCCTGTTTTCTCAGCTTTCATTCAGGACAGAGCCTCTCATTAACGTTGTTCTTTATCTTGTCACCCCCACCCCCTCACCCCCCCCAGATAAGCCCCACAACCCAATGGTCAACGCTGGAGCCATAGTGATCAGCTCTCTTATCAAGGTAAACAGATGTGTGGTAGTTGAGTCAGCATGTATAGTACAGTAAATCACTCTCCTTTTAGTAAAAGTCACTGACACAGAAAATTTTACTGACCCTTACTGTACTTGTACTTTGAACTGTGTGCAGCTACTTTACGTTGAGTCTCCTATTTTTATTTTCAAAATAAAAAAGATTGTGGTTAGTTATGTCATTTGCCAAAAGTTTGAAAAAATCTGAAATATATATTTATGCAAACTAATTCATTGTATCAGTGGCAGACTTTATGCCATCTGTCCAAAAATGTTAAATGAGAACATGGCCAGAAGTTAAAATTGTTTTTTTGGAAATACAACATCTTAAAATAATGAACCCCATTTAGCCCTGTAATGTGCAGCATGTTTTAGTCTGAAGCCTGCAGGCCGCTGATCAAGTCTGTTCTACAATGATGATCTATATGACAAAGCCTGGGGAAATGTCATAAAGCAGTAGTGGCAAGTGATTTATTAACTAACATAGCCTAACATATGGTAGTTTTTGAGAAATTGTATGTCATCCAATGAATATGACTGCTTGTTGGCACATTTAAGGTGGTCTTACAGATTCAAACTAGAAAGAAATGGATCAGGAGGATCTTTTCTGCAGTTGTCTATATTCCTGTTGTTCCCTGAACTCTGCCTGATCCCTCTGGTCTATGATCGCTGCCTATCTGTACTCTCTCTGTACCAGCTGATAATAGGGTGTTAAATTACGCAATCAGCGATATATTCATGTATTGTTTTACCCAGTGTAATCAGTCATACCAAAGTCATGTTTATTGTCCATGAATGTGTGAACCAATGAGTGTACCAATTACAATCAGCATATTTTTTACACAGATAAATGATTCTCACTATGTTTTCAGCCTCAATCGAATAAGGCAGAGAAGTTTGACTATGTAAGTGACATGCCTCTGACTTTCCTCTGTTAAAATCATGAATATCAAGCTATGACATGATTATCTCAGTGGGCACTGCAGAGCGCATAAACACCTGTCTCTATGTGCCAAGGTTATGGAGTTTGTGAAAAAGATGGCCGGACGAGAATACGTTGGATTCAGCAACGCCACGTGAGATGAATATTTTAGAGATGATTTATCATTATGTTTAACTCACTTAACTTCTAAGACAGTGTTGGGCAGATTGCCTCTTCACTGGCCTATTGCATTATTGATGCTTCAGTATTGACCCCTTCTGCCTATCTGTCTCAGGTTCCAGTCAGAAAAAGAAACAGGAGACAGAAATTTTGCCATTGGATACTACATGAAAGAGAAGAAGGTCAGTGATAGAACATTTTCTCGCTACACTGAAATATGTAGGATTATAAATCCCTATAACGTTCTATCTGTTTTAGAGAAAGCCCTATGTATACATACAATACCAGCTGAGTGTTGTGCATTCACATGTATGTTTTCACAACATGCTCAGAGCGGTTACATGAGTTCATATTTGGGGAAAGAATCAACCTCCAGTCCATCTTTGCAACTGAAGTACAATCATCACTTTGTCAACTAAAACTTCTTTACTGCAACCTCTCCACACACCCACAGCCCTCCATGCGCCACCAATAACCTTTTGCCACAGGGGGTTGTGTGTGTGCCCCATAGCCTCAATCAAACTGATCTCATTTGAGGGGCCAGAGCCTTATGAATTGCCCGAGATGTTTTTGATTTTCTGGTTGAGAAATCATGTGCAGTGTTAGTCAGCATATGTTAGTCAATCATAGTCACGGTGATCGTATTTCATCCACCAGTGTTTTCCACCGGGAGCAGAGATGATTGATGCCTTAGACTTCTACTTCCAGGTAACCCTCTCTGTCAAGAGCAGAACCCCATAAAGAATCTATTATGTTATTTTTGATCCTGATATCAATACAGCTAAAAAAACCTGTCCTGTGTCCGCTCTCAGCTTTGCTCCATCGAGGTGACCTGTGAGTCAGGGAGCATCATGGCCGCCACTTTGGCCAACGGAGGGATTTGTCCAATCACAGGCGAGCGCGTCTTGAGTGCTGAGGCAGTGAGAAACACATTGAGTCTCATGCACTCTTGTGGCATGTATGACTTTTCTGGCCAGATGGCTTTTCATGTAAGTAACAGTGTTTCATGTAAGCAAATATAGCAATGTTTTTCAACCTTGGGGTCGGGACCCCATGTTGGGTCGCCTGAAATTCAAATGGGGTCGCCTGAAATGTCCAGTAATTGATTTAAAAAAAAATTACTGATAAAAATATTTTTTAACTAATTATTATTATTATTCTTTTTTAAATTATGATTAAAAACACGACACACAATCTTAAACAACTGTATTCTATACAATACTTTCACTTTCTCTAATATAAATCAAGTTCAAATAAAATGCAGCATATAAAAATATCTGAGCTGGCGTATCTTGATTGACGGGGTCGCCAGAAATTTGTGATGTCATAATGGGGTCACAAGACAAAAAAGTTTGGGAACCACTGGAATATAGTATCACATCACCTCTCTTACACAAGAGCAATGCCGTTGTTGCAGTTTGCTGTGAAGGAAATGTCTCATCTTCTTGTCTCACCTCTCAGGTTGGCTTGCCGGCCAAATCTGG
Organism: Trachurus japonicus; assembly: GCF_045865225.1. NCBI lineage: Eukaryota > Metazoa > Chordata > Actinopteri > Carangiformes > Carangidae > Trachurus > Trachurus japonicus. The sequence goes on from NC_140911.1 coordinate 35,482,677, forward strand.
CGTCTCCGGTGCAGTGCTGCTGGTGATCCCCAACGTCATGGGAGTGATGTGTTGGTCTCCACCACTGGACAGGGTTGGAAACAGTGTCCGGGGAATCCACTTCTGTCAGGCAAGAACAAGACAGACACTTTGCCTGCTGTGTCTTTGCATTCAGACCGTCACTTTTAAAGAGGAAGATATGTCAAAGAATATTTAATGGGATTATAGCATCAAATCGTCTCTGATGGATCACTGTCTGCCACTGCATTTCTATTCATCTGAGCACTAGGTGGAGCTGAAGTGACATTGGAAGTACAGTAGGAAATGGACTGTGTTAACGTAGGGCTTTTCTAGTCTTATCGGCTTTACAATGGAGGCCACGCTCACATTCGTACAGCTTTTCCCTTCACACACAGGAGCCAGGAATCAAACCACTGAACTCCAAAGAATTGGATGACCCTGAACTATATACCAAAGCCAAACATATGAAAATTTAGATTCAAACCATCAATCACCACACATCTGTTTTACAGAGAAAATAATGTGAAGAAGATTTAAATTAAGTCTAGACTCTTTTTAACATTTCATGAATTTTGTTTGAACTTGTCCAAGTGACTTTCTGGTTTTCCATTGAATCTTTGTATCTTTGTACTGATCTGTGCACAAACGTTTATTGTCTGTCTCTGTACATATAACTGTTACCAATTTATTTCCATCCTCAGGAGCTTGTGTCGCTCTTCAATTTCCATAATTATGACAACTTGAGGCACTTTGTGAAGAAGCAGGACCCTCGCAGACAGGATGGAGATGACAGGGTCAGTTACTTTCCCAGTTTGTTGACCGATATGTTACATTCTGTGCCTTTATCTTTAAGTTATTGTTATTGTTATTGTTTGCAGAACAAGTCTGTTTTCAACTTGATGTTCGCCGCCTACAGTGGAGATGTGTCAGCCCTGAGAAGGTGCATTACCTGGAGACAGGTTATTGTTTGTCTTATATAAGAAACTGTATAGATAGTCTGTGTAAAACTACTGGGGGTTAAGATCATATTTAAAAAAGACATTTCTCGCTTGATGTTTTGATGATGGTGCTGGACAGTTCAGGGCAAAATCTCCCACAGGTGTTCACTTGAGTTGAGAAGCAAGGACAAACCAATACAATGAAAACAATATTAAGGTATACTTTTATTTTTGCTCCCATTTCTCATGAGCTGAACATCTAAAACGTTTTATATGTACACAAAAGATCTATTTCTCTCAAATATTGTTCACAAATCTGGCTAAATCTGTGCTCTGGGGACACACTACACGATTTTCACAGTCGTTGCCGATTTGGAAAAGACCGAGTTCACACTTACCGACTGGCTTCAGCAGATTTTTATGACGACTGTGGATCACACACTTAACAACTCCGCCAGATGAGGGAGCACAGACTACACGATTTGTCAAACCAACTGAAGGCACCTGAACGCACCAAACTCTCGCAAAAAAACTCTTGCGGGAGTGACAGTTTAAGAGTGTCGTGTGTAATTTCCACAAATGTGGTTAGTTGAGTCAAAGACGGTTTAAGCATATAGGGTATCTTTGGTTGAGTTAACTTGTGACTCGCTTTATTGGCGGAAATGATTCCCCGCGTGCCGTGAACGCGGCTGCAAGGCAACCATGTCAACACATTTTGTGTGTAAAAGTATAAACAAACATGGACAACATACATACTGTTCATACTGTGCATACTGTACGGCTCGCTGCTGCTGCTGCTGGTTGTGCAGCTATCTGCTGTGAGAAATCCATTAAAAAGAAAAAACGGGTCTGGATCAAGTTGTGGAGGAGTCAACGTTGAGTTCAGGCACTGTTTCAGTTATCCCACTTCCTCTTTTTCATTGGCTGTGGGCGTCGTGTTTGTGGTTAGGTCGGTGACCAGTACACACTACCAGACTGCGTCCAGAATCGGCTCAAAAAAATCAAACATAATTGAATTGCTGCGACTGAAGTCTTGTCGATTTGAGTCTGTTCCCCAACAGATTTCTGCGCTGACTCGCCAGGCCGACTGTCGCCAACTAGTGCCCACTGGTGCAGACTAGACCCCACTGTGAATCGTGGGTAAAATCGGGCAAAATATTGCGTAGTGTGTCCTCAGCTCTGGCAGGAACTGGAGCATGTTGCCGATCCAGAGCATCCCAAACACACTCAATGGGTGACGTGTCCGGTGAGTATGCTGGCCATGCTGACTGATGTTTTCAGCTTCCAGGAATTGTGTACAGATCTTTGCAACATGGAGCCGTGCATCATCATGCTGCAACATGAGGTGATGGTCGTGGATGAATGGCACAACAATGGACCTAGGTGGCAGTGGGGTTATGATAACCCCACCACCACCATGGGCCACTCGATCCACAGAGTTGACATCAGCAAACCGCTCACCCACACGACGCCATACACGCTGTCTGCCATCTGCCCTGTACAGTGAAAACCAGGATTCATCCGTGAAGAGAACACCTCTCCTGCAGTGAGGACGACGAGCATGCAGATGAGCTTCCCTGAGACAGTTTCTGACAGTTTGTGCAGAAATTCTTTGGTTATGCAAACCCCGATAGTTGCAGCAGCTGTCCGGGTGTCTGGTCTCAGACCATCTTGGAGGTGAACATGCTGGATGTGGAGGTCCTGGGCTGGTGTGGTTGCACGTGGTCTACGGTTGTGAGGCCTGTTGGATGTACTGCCAAATTCTCTGAAACGCCTTTGAAGACGGCTTATGGTAGAGAAATGAACATTTAATTCACAGCCAACAGCTGTGGTGGACATTCCTGCAGTCAGCATGCCAAATGCACGCTCCCTCAAAACTTGTGACATCTGTGGCATTGTGCTGTGATAAAACAGCACATTTTAGACTGGCAGTTTATTGTGGCCAGTCTAATGCACACCTGGCAATAATCATGCTGTCTAATCAGCATCTTGATATGCCACACCTGTGAGGTGGACAGATTATCTCGGCAAAGGAGAAGTGTTCACTAACACAGACAATATTTGAGAGAAATTGAGAGTGAGGAGTTGTCGTCACAGCTCAGAGCCCCAATACATCCATGTCAGAGCCCCGCCCCCCTTCTCTGCCATGATGGAAGGATTCCGGTGGCAACAGCCTTACTAGTCTATGGGCAAAACAAAATCGTCTACTCCGTAATTTACTGTTTTACAATGCCGGAAATCACTGCTGTGTTAAAAACTGCTTCAGTGATTTACTTTCTCCTTATTCTTTCTTGTAATTTGTTGATCTATTGGCGCAAAAAAGAGCTAGAATTTAGTCCGTCTCTGTGCTGTTCTGATGACGTTGCCCCTGGCAACCGATAGCGTCTCCTTCCATCATGGCCGACCATCGTCACGTGACTCCTCACTCTCAATAGATCTTTTGTGTACATATAAAACGTTTTAGATCTTTGAATTCAGCCCATGAAAAATGGGAGCAAAAACAAAAGTACAGCATTTATATTTTTGTGCAGTGTATATTGTAGATTTATATTCATATTACTCTGTGAAAAATGCTTGTCATTTGACTATATTCATATATTTTTTTAATGTACTAAAAGGATAGTTGTGAACTGTTCCTTTATTTTGTCCTTCAGGTTTGCTCTCTCATCCATGGACATGGATCTAAAAGACTATGATTCTCGAACAGCGCTTCATATCGCTGCAGCAGAGGGTGAGGTCTTCTTGGTCTTTTCATCTGTGGTTCTGAAATTTCATTTAACGAACAAGCTACATTTAATTAGTGTCACAGGCAAACCATAAAACAGACAGGTGCCGAATCTGTGGCATCAAAGGGCAAGAAATATGAAATATAGTACAAATAGTGTTTGTCCCACACTCTTAAAGGTCAAAGGAAACCTTCAAAATCTGAAAACTCCAATTAAAATGCAATAAAACATCCTGTGTTATATATAATCACAATCATCAAACAATTTCAAACTTCTACAATGACCTCGGTTGTTCTTGGTTGTTCTTTTTACACTCATCACTGTATCATGTATAATGCACTCAAATGCCCCACACTCAGTATAAGAAGACATAATCACTGGTTACAGTTTATTTTTAAATGTATACATTGCAATTATCCTGCTTATTTACAACAATTTTTGATTCCATATTCCACAGCATACCAATTACAGCACTCATCTCAGTACTTCTTCCTTATTCCTACAGTGAACAAAACAATTGGTAAAAGAGTATTTACTGTATGTTTAAAGCGCCATCAGACTGGAATAATCTTCCTTTAAACATACGCTCATTGACTTCTTTTCATAGGTTTAAATATGCCTTGTCTTCTTATTTTGAGTTAGATTGCACATGTTTCAGATGTAATTTCAATTTGCAATTATTATGTTATTATTATACATTTCTATATTTGTGTTGATGTCTGTTGTCTTTGTTGTTGTACTGTATGTTTGTAGATTGTTGATTGTGTTTTGTCCTTTTTTTTTTTGGTTGTAATGTATTTTAGGACCCCCTCGAAAACGAGAGGATTCCTCTCAAGGGGTTTATACTATTACGTAAATAAAAGAAATTCTGAAATTCTACAAATAAAAAAAAAATCTGAAATTCTACAGATCTATAGTCCATCCGCACAACGGTGTTCTCATGTTCTGCTACCTAATTAAACCTCCTGTGGACAGTGTGCGCATACACACCTCTACAACACTTACACATTCATTCACGTGTTCATGAATTATTGATTCACCCAACTCAAACCTGAGCAGAGGTCTAATTGACCAGAACAAGTGAGAGCACCTGTGTGGGTGTGCAGGGCCGTTAACTAATGTGTTATTAAAGTTGGAGTTTGTACTTTTCAAACACATGTATTGATCCTGAGTGGTTAAACCCGACTGGAGCCACCTGACACTCTGCTCAGACATGTTCATCTTCCTGTCGGGTTGCACCTGTCTCATCCTGTGCTGCTCCATGAACAGTAATGTGTCACTCACTATGGCTATATAGCAACAATGATGTGGTGTGACATGTCACTTGTGGATATGATGAGAAAGTGGCGAAAAGATTGGTTGACATGGCAACCCCTTACCACACACACACACACACACACACACACACACACAGACTTTAGTCATTCAGTCACTGTGTTAAAAACAAACAAACTCTGTTTATCTTTGTTTGTATCTGCACTGTGTAATCTGTGAAAAAAGATTCTGTTGATCTGTTACTGACAGAGAAAAATAGCTGCACTTGTTAGATTATATGTTTTGACGCTCGCAGCTGTAATTAGTTTTCACTTCATTTGTTTTCATGATTAACCACAGAGGTTCAGTACCTCTGGCTCACATTATACAAGACCACTAATGAATCAGCTCACAAACCCTTACAGAGCACCATATGGTCAATTATTTGTCTTCTGCTGTGCTTTAAGTGTATTCACAGTGCAAATTTAATGCAGCACTGTAGTGACTTCTACAACAACATTTTTCAAAAATGGCCTTGTAAGCAAGTCATTTGTATACAAGATAAAACATGGAAGTAATAAGTGTTTTCTGCCAAATGAAAAAGGCAGAGCTTTGCACTCCTAAATATGACTCTGGGTTGGATTGTGACTGGAGGTAATAAACATATATCTTATTTTTATTTATGTAGTTCATATATTTAGCAGCTTTATTTGTCTGTTGGACATATTTTGTTCTCTCACAGTTTGTCATGTTACAGTATTAGAACAAACTTCAAATCATGAACAGCTAGCCATTTGTGGGTGGTGTGAGTTTGATAGTTACAGTATGTTGCAGCTCCACAGCTATTCAAGACCAAATGTTGATTCAATGTTGTTACCAGGATATTGTTTGATTGCGCCTGATGTGAAACTTTAACTGTCATATTGTCATGTTTATCCTCAGGCCACATCGATGTCGTGAAGTTTCTCACTGAAACTTGCAAAGTTGATCCATTTGTAGCAGACAGGTGAGAGTGACATCCCTAACATCTTTTCTCAGCTTTTATTTGGTTCAGTTTTAATTGTTATTTTAATCAATGATTTTAACCAGCTTACTTAAATGTGTTTGATCATTTCTGACAAAAAACATTGTGCTGTGCAAACTGAAGTTATTAAATATTCTCTCAGAGCAAGATTTATTTTAATAAACTGCGTAAAAAAAAATACTTCACTTCACTGTATATTGTGAACCCATCACTGAAAACGTCTGAACCGCTAAAAATTCTCCTCTGTAATCCACCTGCTTATTGTTCTCTTCATTATGACCTTCCCTCCCTGTTGTTCAGGTGGGGGAACCTACCAGTCGATGATGCCGAGCAATTTGGACATGACGAGGTAGTGAAGGTGCTGAAAGAGTACCAGGAGGTCTTCAGGCAGCAGGAGATGCAGCGCACCGAGTCTGAGCGCTCCCCGAAGCTGGACACCATCGAAGGCATGTTGTGATTTCTAAATGGAGGCAAACAAACTGTGATATGTCAGGGTGTGAAACCTGTGAGTGTTACTCATAGGGTTTGTAGCACAAAGAAGGAGCGCCAGACAGAACCAAACTGATGGACCTGTCATCATCTACTCAGTGTTTTGGTTAAGGCCTCCTGTCTGAATGAATTAACTCTGCAAGAACAATGCAAATAGGATATAAATGAGGGCAAAAATACATTAAGACATATAATGAAAAGAAATAATGAAACAATAGAGTAATAACAATTAATTTAACAACTGTGGGTTTATGCTGCCATGTATATAATGGGAACAGTCCCATCCTAATTTCCAATCAGCACTGGTGAAGTATAGTATTAACTCACACAAGTAATGTTAATCTTCTAATGACATTTACGGTATGTTCAGTTAAGTGAGGCAGAGCATTTCAGTATTGTTGAACAGGGAGTCAACAGATGGCTTCTTATAACTTACAATGGTACTTTATATTTTTGGTATTGTCTGATTTTATTTTCTCACTGTGCTGTGTTGAAAAACAAACCAAAGAATTCCCAATTTTAAAAAATCCAGTATACTTGGACGTTTTATCACAATTCTATATGATCCCAGTGAAGTAATGTGTGATCCATTGTATATATTTTGTTCCTCACCTGTATATAAGTGCAGAAATAATCCATTATAGAGAGCGTTTTAATATTTATTCACATTTTAACTCTGCATAAACATAAAATTTATAAAAGGTAAGGTAGGTAATTTATAATGAGGAATATTTTGACACTGAAGACATCCATTAAAAATGTTTTATTTATCTTCCACCCGCAGTTTCACTCTGTTATTAAATATTAAGCTACAATGACTAAATCACCTGAGGGTAGGGATGCATGATGAAGAGGCAGTCGGAGGTGGCCGTTGCCCAGCTATTTCAAATGCAAAGTGTGTTTTGTAAAGTTATTACAGTTTTATGAAACACATAGAGGTGTTCAGCTGTGGCTAGTGCATAAAACTGAAGGAAGAGGAGTCGCCAACCCTTCACCAGCACATTTTCACAGACTGTCATATTATCTAAAGATCTAAAATGTATTATTTTTGAGAGATTAACCCCTGACTGTCCTGACTGATGAAGCTGATTGAAGCAACAAAGTTGTTCCAGCAACAATACACATTTCTTACCATCATTTTCTCTTGTGTCCACCGGGTGGCACTGTGTCCCCACCTAATAAATGTGTGAAATCTCAGCGGCTGAAAGCTCAGCATCCATTGTATTGAACATGCTACTTATTTCCCTGCAGGAGAGGAACACTATTGAGCAGAATAGAGCTTATATAAGACTGACCTGACACCAGAGAGAAGCTGCTGCCACCTGAACAGTCTGTGGTCCTTCACGCTTATCCTCTACTTATACTGCAGTAACAGGCAGGGACCAGAGAGCACACTTACTGTAAGCTCAATCATTTCCTCACATTGTCTATCTGCCAGTGGCTATGACTCTTGCATGGGAAAGACATGCAGTCTACTTGATCATGTCCCAACTGGGAGCAAATGTTGTACCTGCACAACCAGTGGCATTCCCCTCAGCCCCAGCTGTATTTTGTATTAAATTCCAATCAACCAAATGGTAAATATTATACCAGATTAACATCAGCATGTTAGCATTTGTTATTGTGATTGTATTAGTATGCAGACATTAACATTCTCCTCAGTTAGGCGCCACTGTGCCTAAGTACAGCCTCGGGCAGCTAGCATTGCTGTAGACACTTATTAGTCTTATGAGAATGAAGTAGCTGATGTTTCATGCTGGTAGTGGAATTGTTTGGCCGATTTCTATGCGAATCATTTACAGAAACTCTGTGTTTTCTGACAGAAATTAAGATTTCCAATTACTTCCCAATTATCTTCCAAAATGGCAGGTAATCAAGCAGCAAATTTTCCAACACACAACTAAAAACCCATTAGCATTTGTCCGTTAGTTTGTTTTACCCACCCACCCTGAAACTAGACGATTTAATCATCTACACGGAGGTGTGTACAGTGATTTAGCAGAGGTTGCCCAGGGACTGGATGTGCACAAAACATTGGCAGGGAGCCGAGCTGGATGGATTTCAGGACGGCCTCTGGACAAGCCTGCAGGGACCATAAGATTACCTAAGGTTATATGGCAATGTAATGCACTATTTCTTATCACAGTAGCTTTTTCCTTCATAAATATACATTTCCGAAAAGCATGAAAATATTTGTTTAAGTCATTCAGATATAATTTTTGCTTGAAAATTAACATCCCTACCCTCAAAGCAGCTTAAACATAGAAAAGCTCTGTACACTTTACGGTCAGAAATCCAATGACACTGTAAAAGCTTTAAACATTTTTGAATGTACCTCTGGCTTGTTAGAGACGCAGTTGGCATTCCACTTAAATTTACAGGTCCCCTTGTTACAGTGGGACAATATGACAACATTTACTGGAGGATGTAAAGTCATCATCACCACCATATGGCCACACGGCTGCAGAGGCACAACAAAATGTTTCACACACAAACAGGCGCGGACATACACACACACTCAGAAGAAGAAAAAAAACTCAGACAATATGGCACTGTTTGCCATCTGACCAGTGAGTCAGTCTCTCTGACATGGGTTACTTCTCAGGAGCTGCTGTAACACAAGTGATTTACTGGGTCACGAAAACAGGAGCATAGGAGGCAAGGTTCTCAAGAAGTATCTGTCTGTCTGTCTGTCTGTCTGTCTGTCTGTCTGTCTGTCTGTCTGTCTGTCTGTCTGTCTGTCTGTCTGTCTAAAATAATTCTGACCCTGCCAAACATAACCTGGAAGCAGATCATTAGGAATGACATAATATCAGGGGCGGGTCTTTCATGGTGGCACAAGGGGGCACATGCCCCCCCGACAATCTAATTGGCCACTCTGTGTGCCCCCCCACAATGGTCATTGACCTGAGGTAATGTGAATCACTGTGTAAAGCTCTTTAACACTGCTATATTTACTCTAGGCTCTTAATCAACTCTTTACAGAAAACATCCTATAGTGTTCTGTATAGTAAATATAGAAAATGGTGTAATAAAAGATTGTTATTGTTCTGAATTTCACCATTTGAGTAATGCTTGTTCTGGTTATTCTGCATACACTGACCAACTGTTACACAAAACACTGAGATGTTTATTGTACAGAGTTGAGCTCTAACTACTGGGTAAGAGTATGTCTGTTATTGATGTTCACATTTATTGTTTTAATTTATTGTGTTACTTTTTCCGCTAACACTTCTTATTTACAAGATAGAGTTGGTTATTGATTGACAAATGGGAAATAAAAAGGTCACAGACATCTTCCTTACAAGGTGAAAGATTCAATGTGGCCAGTAAAAGCAAGATGAAGACGTGTGTAACTGTACAATATGAACATTCAGCAGAGCAATCAGTGGCAGCCTTCATTTGTGTTACTGTACCCCTGTGCCCCCCCCACCAGAAAATACTCTGGACCCGCCCCTGATGACATTAACTAACTTCCTCAAAGCTTTCGGAGCTGTCAGCAGTCGCTGCTTGGTGCGTGTCAGGCCTTGCAGATGATCATAAATTCAATATGCATACCTCATACTATGTAAGTGTAGGACTTGTGCTGTAGTAAGCGATACAGGCTGTTCTCTCCCTTACAACGCAGATGTTTTCCATCTCATGCTTATCTCCCCCAGTCAAGGCTGGTGTTAGTTTTTTTTTTTTTTGGTGTGTGTGTGTGTGTGTGTGTGTGTGTGTGTGTGTGTGTGTGTGTGTGTGTGTGTGTGTGTGTGTGTGTGTGTGTGTGTGTGTGTGTGTGTGTCCACTGTCCACTTTCTTTTTATATTGTTTTTCATCCAAGTGGCAGTTCATCTTTTATGACAGCTTGAGCTATTTTTTATTTTTATTTTTTTCCCGTGGCAATTGTTTGATGTGGAACCGTCTTGTCCAGATTATAGCGATTTCAATGTGTTACTTTTTGTCATGAATAAGGCATCTATCATAGAAGTGGTATACAGTTAGTATTCTGCATTTGCAGTTCAGGAGTGTTTTTGCTGTGGGGTTCCTGTTGACGCTGTGATCTCCTCTCACAGTCCACTAACAGACTCCAGCCTCCCCAGGGACCGAGCCACAGGGAACAGAGCATGGAGAATAGAACGACTATAAAACACTGGACAGAGCAGTTAAACATCTGAATGCAAATCTATGACACTGAATAGAAATTTGCATGTGGGGCATGACTGAAAGATTAATGTCACACACTGCTGTGCACATTATGTCCAATTTACTGTTATTTAATTTAACTCAATCAAGCCAGCCTATCAGTTTGTTGTTGTTTACTTTGTCATGTGTTGATATGAATTATTCATCAGCAGTTGACATTGTAAGTGGAGTACAAGGGCATTCAATATTTTGCTTTTGATTGGATTATTTATTATTATTCATTTATTTTACATGCTCTTCTTGGCGGTTTTGGAGCCTCTTTCCATCAGTTGATGTTAACTCATTTTTATGGCTTTGAAACTTTACAGTTATTAAAGTCTTATCACATGTGATTTTCCACCGCTTTAATGAAAGTAATATTTAATAAATCTTGCCTGTAGCAGTTCTCTTCATTTAAAAAAATCTATTTAGTTGCTAAAGGTCATCTCACACAAATATCTGGATAGACATACAGTTGGTAATTTTTTTTTGCAGAACCACTCATGCAATCTAAATCACATTTCCCTACTTATGGCTGACCAGTGTCTGGAGAAAAAAAAATGACACAAGGCAAATGCACATTATAGGATGTTTTATTCTGATAGAGTCGGACAGAAGCAGAGATGAATCCAGAGTCCTCGTCGCCATGGAGATCATTGTTCTCCTTAACCCATGATCTGATAAAGTAAGGATAAAATAAATCATTATAGAACACTTTTTTCTGCAAATAGCATGATTGTCTGACGTATGTGTTAGTGGTGAATACTGACGCTGTTCATCCAGCTGATGTAGGCAGAGGCACGGGTGAAGACGGTGGGCTTCCTGTAGGCGTTGCAGCCGGAGGAGGACACGAAGCTGGTCACACCGTGGACAACCCAACGGCCGCCAACGCTGCAGTTCAGGGGGCCGCCAGAGTCACCCTGGATTCAGAGAAAACACCACAGCACAGTCAGATCTCAGAACCAATGACTGATGGCTTTATTTCTGCAGTTGGAAAAATAGCTCCTTCTTCAAAGAGCAACATGTTCCCACTAGCTTCTCGTATCCCCTTTTAATCTCACACTGCCTTGAGCAAGTTTGTGCAGAACATGAGTTTGCAAGACTTTGACACTTTGTGCAGCTTAAGCAATAGCCCGGATCTTTGTTCCTGACTTATGCCCCTGCTGATGCAGCAAGTAATCCCACATGTGTCCTCCAAAATATCTTCCTTGACAGGAAAGGGTCAGGCTTTAGCTCAGTGGGGGACATTCAATCTCACTTTGTTATGGTGGAGTGGGACTGAAATCTGACAAGTTCTTTCCAGCGTTTGTCCCAGCTCCTGCTTATATCCACACATAATTCCTGCAGTCCATGTTTTTAGGAGACAACTAAAGGAATGAACTGAATTCAAACTCTGAGCTGGGGGGAATAAAATAAAATAACAGAATAACTTTCAAACAAGAATTTTGTTGTAATGAATTGCATTTTAAATCCTTTAAGGTCTGTTATTAATATTAAGAGGAAGGTTGCTAGGCTGTGAAAGATTGTTTTTGCCTTTCTTTTTGAAGCTTATATATCCAAATGTGTTTCTTATTAATAACTTGATTATAATGATTCATAAAGCATAATTAAATACTTGATTGATCACTAATAAAGCTACAAGTTGCAACTACTACCACTAACTAGAGATGCATCGATCCGATACCCGGATCGGATGTCAGCTCCGATATTGACTAATTAGCTGGATCGGATATCTGATGAATGAGGCCGATCCAGCATTCCGATCCAGTCATTTCTTTTCTATTAATATCATACACAGCAATACAGTTACAGCAATCTAGTGTTATTTATTTCTTTTTGCTGCTAATGTACACTTTTTTATTTGTTAATAAATAATATTAAGTACATTTATATGTGTTTATTTGTTACCTTTTTTCTTAACAAGGCTAAATGTTTCTGTCAAGCCTGATGAGTTCACTCACATGGCAAGGTATACGGTTCATTCATTCAACAGTAGTATCGGATTGGTAGCCTATCTGTATCGGCCAATACGCTCAGCCCAGGTATCGATATCGGATTGAATCGGAAAAAACTGGATCGGTGCATCTCTAATTACAACCCTTGATAAAGGGTGGCAATTTAGGTACTGAAATACTATGGATACCGTCTCCAAGTCCTGGGTTCAGTTGTGCAGATGATACTGTAACTGCAGAGAATGTGAGAATAGATTGTATGATAAAGTCCTAAGATCTCTTAGACTCACCTGGCAACCAGACTCACTGCCGCCACCGGCACAGACCATGGTGTCCTTCACGGTGCTGCCCCACCATCCGTAGCTAGTGCAGGTCTTGTGGTCAACAGAGGGCAGGGAGGCCTGCTTCAGCTGGGCAGACAGCTGACCTCCAGCTGGAGGCAACATGAGAGCTGTGTTTAAGCTTCTGAAAGCTCGATCATGCCTTATACTGCACATACGGTAGCTCTCTTACTGGATGTAAACACCAAACTCTCTAATTCATCATCTACTGTATCATTAAGCCACACTTACTCTGTGTGCGTCCCCATCCGGTGATGTAGCAGGGGTTGTTGTGGGGCAGGATCTGACCAGAGGGAGGCAGAGCGCCGAGCTGGACGTAGTTGTTCAGAGTAGCATCAGAGGACAGACGCAGGAGAGCGATGTCATACCTGAGGGTCAGAGGTCAGTGAGTTATAATGTTTCCCCTGTGTCTACAGAAGCGTGTTGTAATTGACTTTTTTCTTAAGAGAGGCTATTGTCTGCCTTTTGAATAAAGTGGTTTCGGGCAAACTAATGGTTATCTCATTATTAATTAATCTGCAGATTAGATTTTCTAGCCTAATCTACTAATTGCTTTGTTCATTGTTGTTTCTTAAAGCCAGAGGTGGATCTATAATCCGTCTGCTTTGTCTGATCCTCTCTTGGTACAAAACTCAAAAATATTCCTTTTACAGCAGCAAATCCTAATGTCTGTGAAGCTGTGGAACACACTGACAATTTGGCAACAATTTAGGCAATAAACTGATTATCAATAGCTTCCAATTAATTTTCTGCCAGTTGACAAATGTAAAGTTTAATTTAGAGACAGAATTAGAGTTGCAGCTCTAATTAAGTTTGGACTGTATGATTCGTTGTGTTTCACAATTCATGCTCAGAGTAAAGTCCAATAAGGATTTTACGCTCAGCAAAAATCAAACTGACACTGACAATACATTTAGATGTAATATCCACATTTTTCGTGTAACTACATGCTTTCAACATGTATCAGTATTTGTTCATTTTGTATACAGAGGTGAGTTAGACTTGGTGCAGTAACAACTTACCCTCCAGCAACGTTGTTGGAGTTCCACCTGGGGTGAATGTGGACACGGCTCACGCTCATGAACTGTTCTCTGCCCTCATTGGTGTTGATGTTGTGATCTCCCAGAACAACACGCCAAGTCCTGGAGCTGTCAACATAAAAGAAAGAACATTTTCATCCTTCCGCTGGCAGGTAGCCTACTTGTCTCTGAATGGACATCTGTTGAAAATCAATATTTTACACGGGGCATATGTTTTGTGTGGAATTGTCACTGGATGTTTGATCGTTGATTTAAAACAGTAGCTGAAATACAACCGGTTTTATCTACATCCACAGTGTCTCAGCTATGCTCACAGCAGGAAATGTTACTGTTCAGCTCAGTCAGCACCATGTTTCTACTTCATCCAGATTCCTGTTAGATTTAGACTTCTGTGATGCACTAAAGCTCTCACCGGTCCACACAGTGCGCAGCAGTCATGACCCATCCTCTCTTGATCAGGGTTCCTCCACAGGTGTGGTGGAACCTGGAGCCAGATTTGTACTGGAGAGAGATCTGATGAAATAAGGACAGACAGTATTAACAAGGGGACAGCTTTACATGTGTGTGATTACACACAAAAATAGTGTCCAAGATATTATGGAACATAAGGGCACAGAGCGGTTGTTATGCTGTAATAAGCACCCCTGCTGCGAAAAGCAACCTTAACTAAAACCCCAACTTATCATCACTACAAGCAAACCTTAAGGGCTGCTTTTCATGGCAGGGGTGCTTGTTATGGCACAGTACAAGAAAGAAAACAGAGCCCAGAGAATTTCTCATTGTATTATTGCTATCTTTACACTAAACTTCTTCTCTTTTTTTTGGCTAAATCAGAGACTGTACAGACCCCACACCTTCAAATCACTAAAAACACACGTTATTAAACTGGCTTTTAATCTGTAAACTGTTCTTTTACTGTACCCTCTTTTCATTTTATGTCTTTTTTTTTTAACCTTAAGCACTTGTAAAAGCGCGTTATAAATAAAATGTATTATTATTATAAATCGTTCATCTTGAGCCTGCTGCTGCTGTTGAGCACTGTACCTGCCAGGGCCAGGAGTTGGGTCTGGCCACTTCTCCTCCTACAACTCTCTCCTCCACACTGTCATCCTCGAGGTACCTGGGCTGGGGCTCCAGCTCAGCCAGCACTGAGAAACACAGAAGCACGGGCAGCACATCAGTCACATATCATCTGGTCAAGTGTGTTAGGAAGAGGCGGGAATGTGCAGAATTTCAAGAGTGAGGAACAATCAAATTTTTACCGAGGGCTGCAAGAGAGGTCAACACAAGAAACCTGAGCATGTCTGCAGTCTCCTGAAGTTCTGCACTGGAGAATTCTGTCTGATTCTCTTTTTATACCCTCTGGGCCCCTTGTCCTCATTTTGTCTTTTTGCGTGTGTGTGTGTGTGAGTTTGGTTTGTTCAGTGCCAGCATGCCCACCTGTGTCTGTCTCACCGTTATCACTATCACATAATATGCAGAATTACTGACTCAGCTAAGAGATCTTTTTTTTTTTTTCCACTAGCACTGGCCTCGTAGTCCGGCATAAGATTGTCTTATACTGTATACTCTAGGTCTCTGTCTGTTTTTCATTACAAAACCTCTACCTGAAATATTTGATCTTTTTCTATAAGCCTCAGTCCTCATAACTCAGTTATATTCCTCTGGCTCAATATCGCAATACACAAATTTGCCTCAAGCTGCTTTACAGTCTGTACAGCATTTGTCACCCTCCATCCCCTACCCTCCAGTTATTGTTTGCTGCGTTAAGGGCAACTTGCTGCTTGCCAAAGATAGAAAGAGGCTGAAAACAGTGCGCACAAATACATTCTGACATTTTCCTAAAGTGCACCTCTGCAGTTAAAACCCATCTTGACATGCATTTTACTCCACAGTGTCAGTGTGTATACGACTTTGTTCTCTTTCTGGCTGTCAAATGGAGGCGATCAACCACTGGGATCTGTCAGGGGGGGAAAAATACCATTTTTTTAATTTTATTTTAAGAAATGATATAGTGCTCCAGCACTAAGAGAAAGAATCTTGCAGTTTCTGAATGTGATTTCTGAAACGTTTTAGCTGCACCATATGCTGCTTTAATTTCCTGAAAGTGCTCTTGCATCTACAGTACAGTATATTTGTGTTTTTTGTAAGTGCGTCTTACACAAACTGGAGTGGCTGGAAAGAAATGTAATAGTTTTAGACAATGAAAGTACACAGCACATGAGGGTTATATGGGATTACTTTCATGTGTGATGACTTGGGCTGGTTGAGGGGATCAGGCTGTGTCACACACAGTATGCCATGCATGGATCCACAGCATGCTTTGAAAGGGGGCACAGAGTCATGATACATAAAAAATGAGCGAGAGCGAGCACTATCACAGAAACTCACAGTCAGGTCAAAGCTGATCTAAAGTCAACAGCAGGTTGTTTAAGCTGGACAGACAGCTGAGCTCCACATAGGGTAGAAGGGAACATAGCGAGAGGAAGGACAGTAATGGGATTATGAACTGTACATATCTGTACATGTCACAAGTTGATTAATATAGATCAAGATCATGTTTAAAGCCCCAGGCTAAAATACAGTGTTCCACTTAAAGCCTTTGATAAGTATTCATGAGCCCTGTGGATGTGATATTACATATTCTGCATATGTCCCAGTGTTGTTGCATAGTAGAAAGAGTTCCTGCAGCTTACTTTAGTCTAAGGGGACATGGACAATTGAGGAGAATGTAAATTGTATAAATATATATAAAACATGATTTTGATTTAAAAACAGATTCATTTTTACCGACACATATTCAAATGCAGGATATTTGCTCTGTGCAACAGGCACAATATTGAGTTTTATTTTAAAATCTGTATGCCAGACTTATCATGGCCTCAGGAAGTAGACATTTAGGTAGACAGTGCTGTTCTCTGCTGCAGATACCGAGCGCACATCCTGCAGCTGCTGAGCCACACTCAGACAGCTCATCAATGACACGCTGTAGGCTACAACCTGACTTCTGTTATCTGCTCCTCTCCGACAAGACCCACAGCAGGTGAGTATTACTGTGCCTGTGTCCCACAGAAGGCTGCCTCGCAGTAAAAACCTACTGGATGTGTCTGTCATGTCATTTTTTTCTATCATATAAAACAAAAAAATCAACTAATCTAAGGGAATATGTTGCCAGTTTGGGAAGTGTCCTCATTCACTTTCTTGTAAAGAAAAGCACCTAAAAAAAACAAAAAAAACCTCCCTACCTGCACAGTGGTCTCTATGTTATGTTTCATTTGACAAAGCTGGTGTCAAAATGAAAAATTCAACATCTTACAGGGGAACAGCACCTTCCTGTCAACAAGAAATTATCTGGCAAACAATTCTCAGTTTTACACTTTGGTTTTCATGTGGCTTTAATGGAACTCCTCAATTGCTGCCTGTGTGTAAACACCTGTGTGGAGGTAAGAAACCCATTAAGTGAGTCTTTCTTAGAAGGATCTTTTATCACATACTGTTCATCTTGGAACTGAAAAAAGAACAATTGCACTACTGTTTCTCCGATTAAATGCAACTGTGAATTTAAACATGTGATAAACAAAGGGCCTGTTAGTATGCAGAGGATGTTCTAGTGTGAGATTTCTTTATTTCGGCTTTAAAGAATGTAGTTAGAAACATCCATTACAGCAATCCTAGAGTAATAAAAGTATAGCTGTGTGAGCACATAACCAATACCCAGCACATTCACATAAATGATATAGCCTCCCCTTAGGCCCTGTTTTAGTCTTATTTATGGAGGATACTGCAGCGTTTCAAGGTCGAAATGAAACATTCAATAAAATAAGCTTGTAAGATTTAACATACAAAAGTGAGGGAATAGGAAGTCAGAGGAGAAAAGGAAGCACTGACCTAAAACACAATGAAGACACTATTCTTTTGCCTCTTTATTACACAGTGAAGATACATATAAAGTATCTTGAAATCCTCCTGTCAGAGTGTTCAGTCAGTCTGTCTGGGATTTTGATTGTAAGCACAGCTGTGACACATGTGTGGTTCTCACTGAAGGGAGACACTTATCATGCGTGTACTACAGCTACTCACTCACTGCAGCTTTTTTTCTTCTGAAATGTCACAAAACCACCAGAGAGGCAACAGAAAAGGGTAACAAAAACCTTTTGTTTATTAAACACCGCACTTTCTGACGGATGAAAAAAAGAAAAGTTAGAGGACAAAACTTCAATTTGAAAAATAACAAAAGACAAAATACTGCAAAATGACTGTCAGCATTTACTCACGGTGGCTGAGTAGACAGAGCTCAGAAATAGAATACATTTGCATTATGTCAAAAACACAAAAGTCTATCCTCATGTCCCTGGTACAGCCCCTCGGTGCACCATCTGCTCGGCTGTGAATCAAGTCCCGTCTCTGTCGCATAGAGAACTTGCTGATTAAGGAAATTGTGGCATAAAGCAGTGGTTTGTAGGGTGTTTATCCAAATGAAAAGATTTGACTTTGATGGTGGAGTGTGATGCATCATATAGCATTTGTCTGTGTCTGTTGAAAAACCACTTGAGAAATGGTCTAAAACACAAATATTGATTTTTTTTAAAAAGTTTTTTTATTGATAGGCCTGAACAGGCAAACGGGTTGCAAAATCAGCTCAATTCAGAGTTGTTTCTGTTGCAAGACTATAATCCATTTCAAGAGATATTTATGACCTGGAAAATGAAAAAAAAATGTTTGATGTAATATGTAATAATCTTTGTAACAGCTCCTTTCATTTACAGTGTGTTCACATTAGTGACCATGTTAATCAGTGTTATGTGACAGAGACGTGGGTGAAGATAGTGAGCTTCACATACCATCATTATGCATCACCATGCAGGGAAGAGGGCCACCAAAGTCACCTTATAAAACACAAACACAAGAATTGATCCGCATAAACAAATACATTACCATAAACTAGAAAAGAGATGAAAGGCATACTGTTTTAGATGTTTAGATTCTTACCCATTCAAATGTATTCTGTATCATTGCACAACAACCTCATACATAGGCTACAGTAGACATAAAGTAACACAAACAGAAAGTCTTCTCAGCGACAAGAACAAGGCATCCTGCAACTGATGGTCTTGACCTGCTGATCTCAATCATTAACTACACAGGGACAAAGGAATGGAGCTAAGTTCACCAAAGTGTGCTGAGGAGAGCTGTGTGGTCACACTAAATACACTGATTTGTTAAGGATTTAAATAAACTTTTGATTAAATTATTTTCAGCATCCTCACTTTGTCACAAGTGGCTAAAACCTGTACTGTATCTATGAATATAGTAGCTATCCCACTACATGTAAGCATCTAAGTAGAACAGACAGAGATTCATATTATTCAGGTGTAATCCTGCATTTTTATTGAGTATTTAATTGTGTTTGGCAGGTCCAGTTTTTTTTGTTTTTTTGTTTTTTTTTTATCTGTGTATTCAATATTTTTATATCATTCACACCAGCAGACTCACACTACGCTCTCAGCACCTCCCCTGGCACAGACCATGGTGGTCTACAGTGCTGCTCCACCAGCCAGCTGGTGCAGGTCTGGTGGTCTTTTGTTGTCAAATACTAGGCCTACTTCAGAAATACTTCTGAGGGGATTGTTTTTTTCTTGAGCTACAATTTTTATATTTTATACAGATATACAGTACCCACCTGTTCACATTCACCAAACAATTAGATGAGCAGACGGACACCACTCATAGCTATGGTGAGTGTGTTAGCCTAGCTTAGCACAAAGACAGGAAAGTCAGCATGGTCCTCTCTGAAAATATTAATAAAATACACAACATGAGCATAGGTCATCTTGTTTAACCTGGGGCGGCAGTGGCTCAGGTGGTAGAGCGGGTCGTCCAATGATCAGAGGGTTGACGGTTCGAATCCCTCTGTCCCGGTTGCTGCCGTAGTGTCCTTGGGCAAGACACCTTACCCACCCTGCTCCTGATGGGTCATGGTTGGCGCCTTGCATGGCAGCTTCCGCCATCAGTGTGTGAATGTGTGTGTGAATGGGTGAATGTGATGTACTGTGAAGCGCTATATAGACCATTTACCATAACCCATCTAAACTCAAAAGTGTGAAAATGATAAGGCATTTTCATACCTTTGGGTAGCATTAGGATAGCTGTTTCAGCCTATGTTCCTTGTCTTTGTGCTTTGGCCTTTGCTTTACATCTAATGCACATGAGAGTGGTATCAATATTCTTGTCTAATTCATACAGTAGCTAAAATGGAAAAAAGCATTAAACCTTAAAACAATTTAATGCAGCATACTTTTGGAGGTGACAGAATAGTGGAGTATTTGACTGAAATTAGCCTAGGCCTACTTAAAGACCAAATTGGGAGACATGATGCAAACCTATACCTGTTTTGGCTCCATCTGACACCTGCAGTGAACTGTGAGGAGGAAAAGGATCTTGCAACTTTGTTTTGTGCCTGGTGTAACTGCACCTGCCAGGGCTATGAGCTGAGATAAGGCACTTCATCACCTCCCACAACCTTTCCTAGTGCTGCTGTTTGTGTAGTTAGTCTGAAGCTCCAACTCAACCAGCACTGAGGCACAAGAGGAAACTCATCAAAACACCAGTGATCAGGGTTTCCTTTTGTGGAAATAACTGCGTCTGTGTGTTTTATCACAAGCCAGGAAAACATTTTCTATCAGGCTGTTATTTACTGTGCTGTTTTGAAATGTCTTACCTGTGGCTGTGAGAGTGGTGAGGAGCCAACACACAAAAGCACATCTGCAACTCGTCTCTGTTCTCTCAGAACCTGAGCTGACCTGAGCTTGGCTGTGGTCAGTCATGCACCTGTTGTCTGTCTCAGGCTTTATCACAGTGTGAAAACACGCTGCCACATCACAGCCTTGGTTGCATAAACTTTCAGATAAAAAGATGAGTCATGATACAAACTTTGATCAAATGTTTTTCTTTATTTTCAGAAAATGAAGGCCAGACAAGTGAAGACAGTAGATGGAAACATGGTTGAATACAGTTTCTGTCTTCCTATCCTGCCACATGGACAACATCATTTGCTTAGGCCATGATCTGGAAAAGAAAAGCAGTGATCAGACATCTTATAAAACCTACATGATATCACCAGAATAATATACCATATCCATTCTATCTTCCCTTGATTGATGAGTTCTGTAATAGGTTTTTCTAGCACTTATCATAAATGTGCATATCACTCATACTAACCGAGTCCATCCATTCGATGTAGGCAGACACACGGGTGAAGACGGTGGGCTTCTTGGGATAATTGCATCCATAACCAGACACAAAGCTGGCAATACCATGGACATAGTATTTTCCATCAACCATGCAGTTCAGAGGTCCACCAGAGTCACCCTGAGAGGAATTCAATGAAAGAAAGCATCTTCAGTATCATGGATATAATGATTCAGCGGTGCATTTAAAACCAGTTGACCACTTTTATTGTGGATTAAATTGTTCTTTTTTTCCCTAATATCATTTTATCCTGCTACTTCATTGGCTTGGCACAAGTACAAGTAAAATGACATCTATGGCTTTATATTTTTCAGTTTTCTGTTTTACATCAGTGCAGACTCACATTGCATCCAGCCTCAGCAGCTCCACCACCACAGACCATGGTGGTCTTGACAGTGCCGCCCCACCAGTCAGAGCTAGAGCAGGTCTTGTGGTCGACAAGGGGGAGGTAGGCCTGCTTGAGCTGGGCAGACAGGCTGCCACCAGCTAGACACGGAGAGACAGGAAAGATATGTTGAGCTTTATGGAAAGGACCCAGCCACAGTTTGTGCCCAGAGGGATCATGCTGTCAACTCACTGGAAGTGCGTCCCCATCCGGTGATGTAGCAGAGATTGTTGTGGGGCAGAATCTGGCCAGAGGGGGGCAGAGAACCCAGCTGGGCGTAGGAGTTCAGGGTGGCATCAGAGGATAGGCGCAGCAGGGCGATGTCGAATCTGAGGTAGAGATCCGTATTACAGTAAACAGGAGGAAAGATACAACGCTTCCAGGGAAGACACATTCTTAATCGTACCAGTTAAAAATCACCAAAAACATTGGTAGCCCCCCCATAAGGTATGAAAAATAATCATCATACACTCCTCACCCCTGAGACAATCTGCTGGCGTCCCATCTAGGGTGGATGTAGACATTTTCAACGTCCATGATCTGCTCCCTGCCACTCACGCTGTTCAGGTCATGTTCACCAATAATGACACGCCAAGTCCTGGGGCTGTAAAAAGCAAAGTGAAACGCAACAGTCAGATATTAGATACAGCTGTGATTCAAATAAACTAATGGCAGGTCAGTTTGAGCCTTATCAATTCTTATTACAGTAAACTAAAGAAGGTAAATAAATAACACCAATAATTGGCTTCTTGCTTTATTTTTGTGGAGACTTTTCTTCTCGTCTTTCTTTTCTTTCTAGTCAAATAAATGAAATCCCCTTCACAATGTGACAGTTATAAATGAGGTTGTGAGTTGCGTCCTGATGCTGGCGACATTTAAAACACTGAAATAAATCATGGCTGAGTTTCAAGATAAGAGTAAGCAATGCATTTTGAACAAATGCCATTATTTCTTTTTTTTTTTTAATCAAAGCCTTCATGGCCAGAGGATACTGAGTGTGTGCAGTGGTTAATCATTATGATACCTGTCCACACAGTGAGCTGCAGTCATAACCCAGCCTCTCTCAATCAGGGTTCCTCCGCATGTGTGGTAGAATCTGCTGCCAGATTTGTACTGAAGAGAGATCTGAGGGGGGAAAGAGATATTAGTATGTATGAAAAATAAAACCAACTTAATTCACAGTCGATGAACGATATAGTTTTTGTGCTGAAATCATCCACATGCTTAAATATAAATGTAACTCTTATAAACACTATGTGTCACAGCAGAAGGTTACCTGCCAGGGCCAGGAGTTGGGTCTGGCCACCTCACCTCCCACAACCCTTTCAACGCTGTCCTCTAGGTACCTGGGCTGGGGCTCCAGCTCAGCCAGCACTGAGAAAAAACAAGTAGATTAAAATAGGGGTTTGATTCATATGTGGTTTACCAGAAACCTTACAATATTATTTACTTTCCACCACAGACAGAGGAGAGAGAAATGAAATAGATCACATAATCTGCAGCTCCTGTGTCTCGACTAAACTAACACAGAGTGACTGACTGATGACAGAGAGAGTAACTGATAGACTGACAGACAAAGATCAATAATGAATGATTGTATGGCAGTGTGCTCTTACCAATGGCTGCGAGGCTTGTCAACAACAAAAACCTGAGCATGTCTGCAGTGTGTCTGAAAGTTTCTGCGAGGAATGAATGTCTCTTTCTTTCTTTTATACCACAGCCTGGCCTTCAGCTGCTGTGGAAAAGTGTGTATGTACTTTCCACTGCAACACAAGTCAGGTGTGCACCTGTGGTTTGTCTCACACTGTGTTATCACAGTCGCTTGCCACACACTTCCTGTTCTGACCAGCAAAAATGGTTGGGAAGGACACAAGTGTTTCTTTCTTTTTTCTTTTTGGGCACACAAAATCCATGTTTCCAACAACATGTTTTGGCAACTCTCACAAAACATACTGTGTGGCTACTTTAGCCTACCTGTGTATCTGTATTGTACAATGACAAACAACTTTGTCCTTGAACATACAACTATTCTTCCCACCCAGAGTTTTTAAAATGGGGCTTTTCAGTGAATTTGTTTAAATACAGAAAATCACATTTGTTGTTACTCTCCAATTTGAGACCTTAAAATGAGTTTTCTGATGAAATAGACTGCAAGTTTTTGTGAATATTTGCATCAGAAAATAATGACATGTCCATGTGAACTGGCGTGCTTTATGTAGTCTGGAAAAACACATTTCCATGTCTTTAATGTATCCTAATGGAAAATAAATGTTTTTACTTCAGTGTTAGGCCATGTTTGCCAGGTTTCTTCTCGTGTAATTAAGAGAAGTCAGCTGGCTCACTATAGCACAGTAGAACTCTCTTAGTGCATTTCAAGGACCTTAGAAACATTAGATTATTGAAAGAAAGATTATTGTGATGTTGTTGATCTTTCTTCTCTTTCAGCATAAAAATGTGACCAAAAAAACAGCACAAAGTCAGTTCAGCAGTTCAAGAGAGGGACTATATAATATCTTTATAGCAGTTTATGTTTGACACCGAATAATAGGCTACATGATTTTCATACAGGACAGGACAGTGTCACAGCTCGCCACTTGAGGGGGCTAAAGACTAACAAACACAGAATCTCGACTTTGAGACATATCTGAAGGTAAAAATGTGTCATCTCTTCACTTCACAGGAGACTGACAGATGACAGCCAGCCCTGGGATTTCCATTTTCAAGAACATACAAATCCATTTTAAATTTGTTGCAGATTTTGGTCTAGTACTAAAATGCGATATGCAAACACATTTGAAGACAAAGTTAAGATCTACATTCCCCACTGGTGAGATTTAAATCCTGGTGTGAGAACTAAGTTAGGGAAGATTTCTCTCCTCTACTTTGCTCTGACCTCTTTGACACTGAGCAGCACAATCACAGATGGATTACTTTATGATGACACTAATTCTCTGAGTAAAATGTATGTATTAATACTTTTTAAAAGCCATTTAGTCATTCTTAACTGGTCACGCTAATATTTCCAACAATAGCTTTCTGGACAATGAGCAGGCCTGTGATGTGTCTGGCTTTTATAAAACAGTCCTTAATTAGACAGAAAGTCATTAAAACTGTATGGATTTGGGATTATTGCCTTATCAGGCTATTACAGAGATAGCTGCACTGACTGGTAATTGAGCTGGCCCCTTGACACACAGGGAAAAGGTCCTAATGCTGCGAGACTTCCTGATCAACAGGGGCTCCACAGTTTTCACTGTTCTCTCATAGAGCATCTTTGTCCCCTCCGAACTCCTCGTGCACCCCCGCCCCCCCCCCCCCACCACCACCACCACCCCACCCTTTTCTTGCAGAGGCATAAATCAAATGGGGAGATCAAAGACAGGAAGTGCTGGGGATGTGTTAATTAAAGATGTTTGTTCTTGATACAGCTTCCTCTCGTTAATGAACAGTCGATTTGGTTCCCATAAAGATGTCTCACGCACACGGGCAGGAAATTGAGGTTCCAAAAAAAAAAAAAAATTAATGGGATGCATTGATTGGGGCTGTGATAGGGAGTCAGACGGGGTTATCATGGGGTAACTGTTGATTATGTCAATGTGACACCATTTGAAAAGTTCAAATTGTTGTCAGAGTGGAGCTTCAAAATTCAAACTCCACTGTCAGAAGCTAATGGTGCTGCTGGTTCATAGTCATTCACTCCAGCAAGCTCTGATATTCACGCTGTTTATACAACAAATGTCGAGCTTATTGTGAGGAACAGTATGTGACCACACAGAACCCAAGGGCGCTCTGAGAAGCACATGCGATAGTCTGAGATATTTGCAGATACCAATGTTAGCAGAGGAGGTTGTGTTCTTCATTTTTTGTGTTCTTGTTTCATTCTACTTCATTTGTTGCTTTTCATCTGCACCTGCAAATCAGAATTGATTGGGGTTTTTTTGCCACTCATCACACACTGACACACTATAACACCTAAAATTCATACAGTGACTGTGTTAACAAACTGCTCACTTGATGAGTGAAGGTCACAAATGTTTTTTTTGTTGTTTTTTTTTTAGCTTATTCTGTTTTCCTCTCCACCAACTCCAGAGGGGAAAAAACCTGGCTCTTTACCTTTTAAACGCACCACTAAGTTCACAGGTTAGTGCAACACTTTCCCTCTCTGCCATTCATGGCCGGTGAGGTGGTGTTCAGTGGGGTTTTAGAGCTCTTACACAGAAAACAGCTGCCTGCTGCAGCTACAAGCAGTGAGTGAGCCATCATCTGCAGGCAGAAAAATACACAACACAATGATCTTAGCAATAGGAAACACTCTGACACTGTAGAGTTGATGGCGACTGTTGACTTCAGTGATGATTGTGAGTTTTATCACTGTGACCGAGCCATTTCCCATGAAACTCGGCCAGTGAATTAGATAATATTGACAGGTGCAGTTTTAAGCTGAGCAAACATTGAATCGTTTTGGGTACAGAATAACAGTTTGGAATTGCACCACTTCTAACCATTCATCTGAGGAGGAAGTTCAAAGATATCATTTTAATATATTTTTTCTGGGCTTTTTGACAGACCGGAAATTTTGAGGGAAGTCATTGGTCTCTGAATTGTTATTTTTGGTAACTTACAATGGAAACCTTTGTATTGCTTTCTTTCTTCATGGGCCAACAGGAATCCAAGACTGTCTTAGAGAAAAATATTCACGACCGCCCACAGTCCTTGATGGGTATTTAGATTGTTCCAGTTGCAAACACCAAAGAGGTACTATGGGGAAATCTGATTTCAACATACCAGATGTACTTTTCCTGATCTCTTGTATTATTCTCCCCCTGACCCCAGAAGTACAAATGCTACTTCTCCTTTCGTCTCGTTGAGGCTGTGGTGTTATTTTTCAGTAAAATACTTTGTTTATATGGAGTTGCAGAGCTAAATTACTGCACGCCATGGCAGTAATCTACACACAGTCCACAGGGACCGACAGTGTATTAGCACTTTTCCCTGCTGGCTGAGGAAATGTGTTGGGATGCATCAATGCTGCCATGCGTCCTGCTGTGTGACAGCAGAGAAACTGATCCACTGAGCTGTTTGCAACCTTTAATTGCAATTATATCACAGTGAAAACAATCAATACATCCCAGTACAACACCCCACAATCCCTGCCCGATCTTTCTCTCTCTGTCTCTCTCTGAGGGAGATACACTACACCACATAACCTTCCCTCTCATGTTCCTTCCTTTTGTTCCAGTCCACCTTCCTCTATATATTAGGTTTAAAAAAAAAAAGGTGCCATACGGGAAGTGGGGTGATGCCGTATATGGAGGGGGCAGGGATGAAGAGGATGGTCAGTCTTGGAGAAAGATGATCTGCTGTGGCTACGAGTGCAGATTGATCCTGTAGAGTACTGTTCATCCATCTCCGTCCTCCAGTGGCTGCTGCTGCTGCTTTCACCTCTAGCTGCTTGCCCGTTCCCTCTGCACTGTTTCCCCCTTCTGCCTCGGTCTCAGCTGCCGCCGTGCTGCTGGGTCCTGGCCCTAGGCTGCAGCAGTGATAGGGTCTAGTGGAGTGGAAAAGGAGGCTGCTGCTCCAAGCCTCCCTCACCGGGTTGATAGAAGGACGTAGAAAGGTAATTAAAAACTGCCCTACCATGTTGCTTCATCCTTGTCACACCATGTGCGCCAATGGTTGGGTTGTTAGATGGCTCGGAAAATCCGATATCTATACTCTTCAGCTGGAAATGCTAATTAAAATTCCCAATTGAAAAGTATCACCCAACAAGAAATAAAAGAGTAAGTGAGGAAGGAAGAGCATCTATAGTGATATAATGATACTGTATCAGCGTTACATGGAAATCTAATTAAAACAACCACATACAACATCAATGGGAGCTCATGCAGCTGTTTAGTGAAAGATGTTATTCATTGCACTGCACATTCATACCTGTCACTGGCTGTCAACATAATTATTCCCTGAAGGAAAGGGAAGAAAATAACTATATGTCAATTAGCACAATTAAAGCGAGCGAGAGAGCGTCAATCACTTTGAATAAGTGTGCTGTGATAACAGTAAGTTGTTAATTTTTGGACTGATGTGTCACTGTAAGAATTGCCCGATTCTTTCATAAAAATTAACAAGTGTTTTTCCCCCACAGTGTAATGAGCCATCAAAGGTATCATCAAGTCAGATGTGATACAGTGATGGTGGAATTGGACCGTTTGATGTCTGAAGATGAGTTGAACAACAAAATTCTGACACTAAGCATTCGTCTGATTTCCAAATCTATTGCATATTCTGTCAATCACTTCTTTACCACTGACAGTTGGAAGCACAGAAAGACAGAGAATGCAATCTCACAGCTTCACTGGTCTGTGCAATATTACTTTCACGCATGACTACTGTCTACATTATGAGAGGAAGTTAGAGTGGAGAAAATTAACTTGGACCTCAATGATTTTGAATAGTCAAAAGAAAAGGGAAGTTAGGATAGCGGCTGAATGGATGGCCACATTGTTGCGCTTGTTACATAATACACATCATCAAAAGATGCCGTGGATGTTATACATAATCATCGTTGTAATAAAATAAAAAGAAATGTCTTGGCAAGTTTTATATTCAGACCATTGCATTTTAAAAGATTTGGATTTATAGTTTCATATAAAGTCTATGGCTACATCAAGAAAAGCTTCAGTTTTAATGAGATCGGGCCATTTAACTTGCGTCAAAGCCTGGAGTAAATGGACCATATTCACTCAAATTACATATAACACTTTTGGGTGTAGGAAACTTGAATAATCAGTCTGGTTTCAGTGAAGAAACATGCTGATCCAGTCTTAATAGTAGTGCAGGGCTTTACTCATGACTTGGATCTGTATTTCATTCTGTACTACAGAGCTAACAGTGTGAGTTAAAGCTATTGATTGAGGCCCATGTGGCAAAGCAGCTGCTTGGTAAATCATAGAGAAAGAATCTCAGAATGACTGTGTCAAAAACGTTCCCTGTGTCTCCCTCATACCTTGCTGCTGAGCAAATAAATAAATACATTTTTTTACCATTTGAAATATTCCTGTTGCATTTTACATATGAATTTTTAATATAGTTCAAATTTTAATCAAAATCAATGTGAACTCATTCACAATAAGTACCCATATAAGCACTCTTCATGGTCAGCAGTAAAAAGTAATTGCTGGCGATTTAATTTTCAATTATCTCTTCAATGAAAACGAATTCCTTTCATGTCATATTATCGACTAGGTGCCCATTTTGCTAAGCCCATATCTCATACATGCAGTGGCACAATGCAATTACTTCTGCCTACCTCGCATGTATAGCATGGTACTGTGCAGCCGACCACCAATGAAATACACAAAGACAAAAACTGGCTGTTGGGTGCTAGAGTCAAGCCTGTGAATATTTAATTACTTGTTAATGAATAGAAGTCATTAGGATTAATTCCTCCTTAAAGGCTAATTTAAATATTCTTCTGCACCCATCAGGAGAGCAGAGGTTGGTGTGCAAGGGACTGAGGTTGAGTTCCCATGCTGTCCCTTAATAGGGCTTCAGCTGTGGACAATAGCCAATCACTCAAAACTATGCAGCAGTAATGAGCTCACAAGTCATCACCAAATACGCAATTAGCAGCCATTCTGGGCAGTTTGTTTTGCTTATAAGTAATAAGTAACAAAGACAAAGCGCAAGCATTGCCTCACCCCCTAAAATATAAAACTTATATGTAGCTGTGTTGTTCTAACCGTCAGCGTTGAAAGAGGATTTGCCTGCGAGCCAAAATACTGGCAACAGCACATTAACTGAAACATTTCACTGGTTTTGCTTTGGTGCCCCGATTTGTTTAAATGTCAACAGAGTAAGTGTAAAATAAGTGTAAATGTCTCGCATTACCGGCTCTCCAAATATCTCATGACACTCATCTTGGATTGAGCCCGAGGCTGTGAGCGTACAAAGTTTGTTTTTGATGATCATTTTGAAACTTTTCTTCCAGGGGCAGAGAATCAATCTTTCAGCAGAGAGACCTGATGCTGTATTGAACTGGAGACACGGATGAATAACCCATGTTCAGACCCAATCAACCACTCTAACAGGGATAGAATAGCAGTGGTGAGATGACACTGCCTCCTCATCCACAAATTGCATTCTACCATGCCCTTCATCTGTGCCATCCAGACACTGATATCAAAGTGATTTCAGATACTATAATGGTAAGGCCTTTTAGTAATAACTCCGAGTTCCAACTTGGAGTAGTCACTGAATGGACACATGTCAGACTTGAGAGTCAAAGAATTGATGGCTATTTTCTACCTTTGTAATGGTCACCCTATCATCTGGTGTGTGAATTATTTCTAAAGGCAATCCCCCCAAGGTCCTGACTTTGCAATTGCCAACATGAAAAATAGATGCATGGAGGGTTGTAAACTTTCTGCTGAGCATTAGGCTGGCATGATTTGCTCTGGAAACACCTATAGTAGGTGCATAATAATAGGTTACAGTTCCAGAGAAGTAGAGAAGAATTACCCTTTCGGAGTTTCACACAGATAAGTATAACATCACTTGAGGGAGGAGGCCTTTTGGTGAACTGCATCACAAAGAGCTCAACTGGGGGTATCGAGGCTTGCACTTGATGGATCCCCCCTTCTTTCAATAAAGACGTCCTTGGCTGATAATGATCATTACCCACTCGGGTAGTGAGCATTTGTTTGGGCTGGAACCTGTAGATTTTCATTATTAGATCTCTTAGAACAACCATCTGTTTATGGAGACCTTGTCTGTCACCCTTTTGATGATGTCATGCTTTGGACCAGTGCCAAGACAACAGTTGCTTGGAAGCAGACTCTGGGTGTGGGCTTGAAACCGACTCAAATCATCAGGGTCAAGAGCCTCTTGCTCCCTCTGTGTCCTGCTTGCCCAACGATAACTAAAGAGACTTGTCAATGGGACCCCGGAGTGTATTCACATTCCCTGCCAGCTCCCTCTGAGTTGGTTGGCACACCACGTAGCCTTGGCCAAAGTAGAAGCCCGTCTGCATGGAGCGAGCTGAAAGGAAGGAGGACACAAGAGAGACGAGAGGATGGACTGGATTATCTTCCCTTGTGTATTTTACCCACACCACTACTGGTGTAATCCAAATGAAATATTAAAGGAGACTGGACCTCACAAAATGTTACGTAGACAAATCTCTTGTTTACCATGTGCCAGCATGAAATAGTCTTCCATGTAAGTGCTCTATCATTCTGCTACATACTGTGAACACACAGATTACTATTCAAACAGTTGACTAATATAGGTACTGATAAATGGTGATGTGATGTTATTCATTAACACATGAGCGAATTAAAACTTAATTCTTCTTTATTTAGAGTGTCCATATTTTCAAAACCCTAACCGGACATGTTAACCATGATATTTATTTATTATCTATCTTATCATATCATAGCCTACTTGGTGTTTCAAATATTTTTATTGTGAAGCAGACAGTATATCAAAAAATACACCCGGTTTATACAATGCTTCATTATTTTGTAAATAAGTAACTAAGGTGTCCTACAAATAAGTAAATAAATAAAAAACAATAGATGGGAGAAAAATTTGAAAAATATACAAAAAATAAGTAAATAAAAAATACATTTATTAAAATAAAATAAATAAATAAATAACAATAACTCCCTCCTTGACCCACCCAGTCCTACTCAGGTTGTCCTACATCCTGTTTCAAGAAAGAAATAATTGGTTGCCACATCCTTTTGAAGTCTTCCAACCTACCACTAAGAGAATAACGAATCCTTTCAAGGTGTAATGTATCAGTCAGTGCCATTAACCATGCTTTGAAAGTAGGTGTCTCCGTTTTTTTTCCAATGGAGGAGACCATATAGGATAGAGGGTGGCACTGCATATTCTAATGCTCCCTGATGTCCCTAGTATAATATCATAGCATACTTGGATTCCTGAGGCAGGGCACCCTCCACCAGCTGATCATGTTAAGATGGCATGATTAAATGTACAATGCAAAGGTTCTCACCAAGATAACTGCTATTCAGACTGACTGGGTGTGACCAGTGGCTTCATTTTTATCTCTTACTTAAATAATCTATTAGTATAATCAAGTCATCCTGTCTTCACCACCAGAAGTGCTGCCAATAACTTTTAACTTCTGGGCTTTCAAAATGTCCTTTGCAAAGTAAAGACCCACTTTCATAGTGTCAGAGGGTGGAAATATATTCATAAGCAGGGCTGGACGGCAGAGCTGAATGATAGAGCAGCCTGCAATGAAGGCTGCACCGAAAAACGACTGTCAAAAAACCTATTCATACAGGTATCTCTGCAGGGCATTACCTTATCATAAATGTAAGACGACTCAAGTATCCTCTAAGTAAGCTACTCCTGCATCACTGTGGCACAGACAACCATCAGAAAAGCTAAATTTGGGTAAGTACACAGGCCAGCACCTGCTATCAAGATGCACCTCTGCAATTCAATATCTACTGTGATATCAAACCCACGTGTGTCACTGCTGCACCGTGTCTACCCAGAACTCACGTCACCTCACTGGAACTGAGCATGGCTCATCTTCCAAGCACTGCTCATCAATATAAGATGCAGGCTTTATAAATGACTACCACATTGTCACAGTCAATACTATGGCAAATGACAATTATGGACGCATTATGAACAATTTCATGGGTGAGCTACCCTCGCCTCTTGGCAATACGGTTTCTATGACAGATTTGGCACTGGCAGTCTTGCGACACATCTGCCTTATTGCCTGTGTTTGGCTCACTCACTCACTCTGACATATTTGGATGTTCCATTCAGTCAACTACATAGAATTGGTCAGGGGAGAAAATAGATTTGTTCAGGGATTTGTGTGAGCCGTGCACCAAGCGTCTGTGTACATGTGTGTATATTGTAAAGTTAAAGTATGCCTTCAGGTATACCTGTACTTCAGTATGTGCATTTGACTACAACATGTACAGGTACTTTATGCGTGCAATTTTCAGTGTGTAG
Source organism: Trachurus japonicus (assembly GCF_045865225.1). Lineage (NCBI taxonomy): Eukaryota > Metazoa > Chordata > Actinopteri > Carangiformes > Carangidae > Trachurus > Trachurus japonicus. The sequence continues at coordinate 35,515,242 of NC_140911.1, forward strand.
ACAATGCAGATATACTTGTGAATATTTACATATTACACAATGGAAAACTCAACTCAGAAACATTGAGTATATTATCATTAATGATACAGTACAAAACTCTTAATGGTGGAGAATACCACACATCGCTCGGATCATCCTGACTCAGTGTTTGCTGTATTGAATTTACCTAGACAATGCAGTGTGTTGATGAGCACAGAAGATGGCAAGCAGCGTTTCCACTCATAATTACACAAGAACAAACTCAAAAGCAAAAGCCATTCAATCACTTTTAATAGGACAAATACAGAACATAAAATGTCATTGTGCTAAAGCTATGCGCCAGACCTCATATAAACTGATCAATTTGAAATCTCATTTTACCATTAGCACTGCAAACAACGCTCAAGTTTGAATTAGATTTCTCAAAATAGATAAAATAATAAAATAAAAAGCTAGCATGCTAAATCCAAGTGGTGGTTATGTGTTCAACATTAACAGAATACAAGATGTAAATCTTCATCTAACATGAAGAACATTTCTAATTACGAGAAATGAAAAAAGAAAGTGTCCATGAAAAATGTATTTATCTTGCTGGAAGGACATAGCACATACAAATGAATGAAAGCAATTAAAAAAGGTATGCAAAATGTGTCAACATTAGATGTTTCTTGGTGCAAACATATGGCACAGTGATTCGTAATGTGCATGTGTGCGTGAATCTTATTTTAGGCTACTTGTGTTGTGTAAGTTTTATACAAATGTTAGCTTCAGCTGAATGTCATGTGAACATTAAGGGCATTTCCACTGCAGGAACTGCTATTTTATGGGGCCGGTGGTGTGTGTCTCCACTGCAGGAACCTCTCCTGATGGGCCATCACCAGGAACTTTTATGGGGGCCAAACAAGTCCCTGCCTCGGGGTAGCCTATAGGAATGGTCCTAAAAACTCCTGGGTGGGGCTTTAGGTTTGGTCAGACTACAAGCAGGACGTGATGACAAGAGAAAGCCCTGAAATAATTAACAATTTTATCAAAAAATGGCTATGTGGCCGAAAAAAAGAGTAGGCTACAGTAATATATGTAGTAATAGTAGGCTAAAAGATGTCTGATAAGTGGACACAAAACTACACGACCGTGTGATTACGCGACGATCGAAACTGCATTTTTAAAGAGTTTAGTTTTTTTTTGTTTCGTTATCGTTTATTCACACATAGCTATAGGTAGAAGAGGTATAAAAAGTCATTAAAATCTTTGTAATTTCATATGTGAAATGGGACACCCTGAGAAGCTCAAGAGCTTTTAAAAGGGGCCCAGACACATGACAGGAAGACATACACAAGAAGAAGACATAGCCTACACAAAAAATACATTTACACATGGCATGAAATGATCCCAAAACATATTCCAACACTCACAACACTCACATTCTCACCCAGTAGCCTACTCCCACAGTGGAAATGTGGCTGTCTTCACATAATGTGCTTGTGTTTTGCTGTTTCGTTTCGTAAGACAGACTGCATAAGACAGATTGCAAATAAGAACTTGTTCTTAATGATTGTTGCCTGCAAGTAAAGATTATTTAAAAAAAAAAAAACAGCACTCAGTGGCCACCATAGCCGCCCGCCCTTCTTGTAAAAAATATTGTTCTGTTTGGTCCCATACTTCTCTTAAAGGTAGCCTAATTTACCATAAAACAGACTTTATATGTCCTGTAAATGTTAAGACTTTCCTTTAAAAAAAAAGAAGAAGAAGAAGAAGAAAAACCGCCTGTTTTCTTCCATTTCCTCAACTGGAAATCAGATAGCCTAGCATTTTGTCCATAGACTGTAAAAAGAATGGACGTAGCGTCCGTGACGTCACCCATTGGTTTTGGGGAGTCGTTTTTGTGACTCAAATATGGCGGCCTGAACAGCGCCATGTTGGATTGGCCGGCCGAGAGCCCGCCCACTGGCCTCGAAGCAGCCTGTCTCCGGAGCTGCTCGGACCTGTCACTCAACGTTTCCGCGCCCTAATTGGCCAGAATTTTAACCTAATAACAGTAAAACGGTAGAGTTAAAAAAAAATTCACCCCCCTCAGAGTGTGTGCGGGGGTAGAAACTATCGATTGAGACGAAAAAACGTTCTGACACCAGGCTTTTAACATGTTTACTGAGGATGTAAAGTCGGCGATTTTAACATGGGGGTCTATGGGGAATGCTCCCTTCTGACACCAGCCCCCAGAGGAATCCGAGGGGATTGCAGTTTTTTGAACGCGGAAGTGAGCTTCACTTCTCAGACCGACAACTGCCCCCTTGATTTTGTCAGCCTTCTTTCTTAGACCTTATAACCCCTTATTACATGTTTTCATCATCAGACAGAGAAACTCAGAGAATTTAGTTGGAATCACATATTTTTTCACAGTAGCCTACAAAATAAACTTAACTTTCAATAGTAAATCCCCCCCACACAGCAAATTGCAGCTTTTGTTGTTGTTAGGTTTCTGAAAGTAACTTAGTTTTGCCCTCAGCGGCTTCCGTACATTAGCGACACACCTGAGGTTAATTTTGAATAACGGTCGGTGTAGTAGTCCGCGTGTACCATGGGTAATTAATATAACTTTACAACAAAAGTGGTGAATTAACCACAAGTTTACTCCACTGCAATTTACAAAGTGACGCTGTCTCACAGGTGTAGTTTCATTGAATAAAAACGGTAACTTGAGCCAGCATAAAAGTAGGCTAAAAACTTGCTGCTAGCTCGTGTCCTTTCACCTCAGCTAGCTAAGGAGGAGGCTGCCTGCCAGTGAGTAAACGACCCGCGGCCAAGGTAATGACTAATACTTGAATCAGAGTAAATCATCATTTTAAAACTGTGAGCTCGCCACAGTAGCTGGCTTAGCTTCTTGACTGAAGTGCGGTGGGGCTTTGCTGTGGATGACACCGACGCTGGACTTCGTCACCCGGTGTAAAACACATGCTGTCCTATCCTTGCTCTCTCCTGTTTGGGGCGAATTTAATTGATCCGGGCAAACCGCGACCGCCTCTTAGGTGGCTTGCCTTGAATTCATAACGCCAAGCATCTTGATTGGGCTTTGTATATACACATATATTCTGCCTAGTTCAATATTTATTTATATTTTTTGTCCAGAGTTTGTTATTCAAGGATAAGCGTGTGGGAATCCAAATAAGAGCGGAGTAATTATCCCTGCATTGTTGTGGAGGCAGCTCGGAGGAGGGAATGGATGCAAGCAGGCGAGGAGAGGCGCACCGAGGCAGCTATCTGACAGAGCCAGCTCCTCTGTGATGCAGCTGTTTATCCTGGCTATGGAAAACACAGGACATCCGGACGACTGCTATTAAAACGCGAACAAGGGGAGAAAATCAGCGACTATTTGTTTTTCCTGCACGTGTTGGGAGATCGCATACGAAGAGCAGGGAAAGCCATGTAGCCCGTCTACTCTCTGCCTCACACACATACACACATACACACACACGCTCTCGCACTGAGAGAGAATACACCACCACCGCTTTGGGGTTTTTCCCCCCTAAATCAGATTTCCTTGTTTTTCCTCGCCGAGGTGATTTATCTCTATTGTTTTCTTCCTTCTTCACCGTGGTCTGTGTTTTTTTTTCCCCCTGACCTGCTCAGTGCTTTTTTCCCTTCTTTTTCTTAACAGCTTGGAAGCCAAATATCAACTCGGTGATATTACAGAAGTGTGTGTGAAGAGGAGAGAGGACAGCGTTGGCATCAGTCCATGCGCGCTCCACACCGGACTGTTTATTATGGAAGTGTGACCCCAGCCGAGGAACAGCACATGCTTCCTATATCTACACTCCCCCCCCCAAGTGTTTTCATGTAAACACGGGGTTATTTTGAGGGCATACTGGGCAAAATGCTCTGAACATCGGGCTGTGACGCAACATCTCACATAGACTGCATGAGAAATACATACGTAGAAGGGCGTGAACTTGCAGACACTAAAACCTCCTTCCCGTAAATAAACCATCTACTTATCTTTAAAGGGCTGTTTGCTCTTTTTTCCGACCTTGATTCATCTGAACTCGTCCCGGGGAACACGATGGATCTCAAATCAGCGGACTCGGAGGACATGGACTACAACAAGAGACCGGCTCCTATTGAAGTTTTTGCCAGCAGATCCACGCTTCATGGCATCTCGCACATGTTCACTTATGAGCGGATGTGTATCAAGCGCACCCTTTGGATTTTGTTCTTCCTGAGCTCCGTGGGTGTGCTGGTGATGGTGTGCGTGGACCGGGTGCAGTTCTACTTCCAGTACCCCCACGTCACCAAGCTGGACGAGGTGGCGGCTGCGAAGATGGTGTTCCCCTCGGTCACCTTCTGCAACCTCAACTCCTTCCGCTTCAGCAGGGTGACCCGCAACGACCTGTACCACGCCGGGGAGCTGCTCGCCTTGCTCAACGGCAGGTGAGTGTCCGTGTGTGTGTGTGTGTGTGTGTGTGTGTGTGTGTGTGGGGGGGGGGGGGGTGTGTGTGGTGCCAGCGTACCTTACCTGCGCGTTTTGGGGGGGGTCTGTCCTATGGCATGGTCTACCTGTTGGTATGCATGATGCAAGCATGGCAATGAAAAAGCACTTTAATGTCTGATGATCCCCTGATTTCTGACTGACTCATTCAGTTATAACACCTCACCTATAATTGCTAGTTTCTTTTTCTTCTCTAAAAACAGTATTCAGCAGCACACAGAACCCCGAACTGATAGACTAGCTGCTGAAGGGAAACCCAACTATGAGGATTTGGCATTTGTTGATTCAAGATCTGGTAGTGTCCACTGCACAGTATGAGATAATAGTGACAAGACTGAAACACACTGATGCAACAGTGCATTTTTAATTTGGGGCATCAGTTATGTAGCTGTACTAGTCTTTACTCCACTCAAACGATTTGAGGACCATTAAATCACTTTTTCTCTGAGCACACTGACTAAGTAAGGACTGACTCTGAGGCAGTCAGTGCTGGTGATGCTTGATTTGTGAGGCCCCAGCTGTTTAAAGCTAGAAGATACTGGTGAAAATTTTAATTTTAGCACAGTGGAAATGAAAACTTGTCATGTCTACATTGTGAAGTCTTCTCATGAAGTGCTGCTGCTTTAACACCAGTCTCACTGTTTATTTCTGTACTCACTGCGAGATGTTCAAACAACATGAATGTAACATACACAGTCTTTCAAGGGTCTCTGTGAGTGTGAACTTGTGCTGACCTTAGCCTGAGGTGATTGATGGAAAAAAGAGATGTAGATGAAAGGGTGTTCTCCGAGAGAGTGGAAAGCAGCATCAGAATCGGTTATTTAATAATGTAGTGACATAACAGATCATGTCAGCTGAAATACACCTGACACACAAGCTGCTGTGTGCATGGATCTCGTTGTGACAACATATAATCTGTGACAATATGTTGACATTTTTGTTAGTTTTTTATGTTTTATGATCCAGAGAAAATGATAAGGAACATATTTCATGGCAGATCATTTGAATCCTCCAGGTAACAGATAATGGATGAGCTATTTCTAAATGGTTAATGTAAAATGATGAAGGAGAAAATGCCGCCAGTGCAATTCCTTGCCTCATCATTTTACAGTTCATGTGATATGAATATCTCAATATTGGATAAGTAGACGAGTAGATTTTAAATCCCCTGCTGACAAAGTGTCGAGAGACATGTCTGCGTGTGCGATTCACATCTGCCACCCCCTCCCTTTTTACACGTTGTCTTTTGCTGCGCTTTGATCATTTAGTCGTTCAGCGCCCATGACAAGCTCACTGTTGATGTTGAAACTTTTGACTTTTAACTTCTCCACTTTTTCTTTTCAGTGCCACGCAGAGTCTGATCACGTTTAGCAGGGCAATACAGATGGCCATCTTCCACTTTGCATTCACAGCTGAAACTTTTAAGATTCACTCACAAATACAGAAACAGGCTTTACTGCTCTCATGCAAGAATAAAAGATCAAATATAGCCTATACAATAGCATTTTGAACACATTACTCAAGGTATTTTTAGCCTATTGATCCACGCAGCTTTGCAGCCAAAGGCACTGTCGGAGTGTGGTACAGTACATGCTAGGATGACATAAATTCAATTCCCCGTTTTCATACTGAATATCGTTGCTTCGTGACCTCTATACATCCATATTACAGGTGATAACCTTACAGGAAAGCAATAGATTCCTTTGCTCGGGGCTGCATTTCTCGTCCTATGTATGGTATAGATTTAGCTCGTGCCTACATCCTACATGGATTTGTTTCTCTGTTTGTACTGTCGACTGTAATGGCAGACTATTAGAATATCAACAAAAGGCTTCCACATCTTTTGATTTATTAGAGTGTGTTCAGCCAGACTTCCTGGAAGAATCGAGGGGACATTCACAACAGAAGGGCAAAAAAGCACAAGAGTAAGGAAGATGGAGGGAACAGAAAAATGAAAGCGGTGGCACTTGCTCCAAGTGACTTTGGAACAAGCTGACTTTTGATGGAGGGAGGGGAGTACATGCAGAGGCAATTAACTTGCGTCTCGTAAGCTGTATGATGAACAAGTCTTTATCCCTGTGTAATTAGTGCTGTTTGTTAAGCTACGGAGTTGTCTCGCTGATTAACACTCTCTCATCTCTCACAGTATTTTTTGCCTCTCCTCTGGTGAGTTTTGCCTCAGAGGTGGCATCTTCTTACTTTCTGAGAGATTGGTGCAGTATGTGATGTTTTTTTTTCAAAATAAGTCAGGGCCAGCTTTGTTAGAGAGTCGGTCTCTGAAGCAGCGTGAATCTAACTTGTAGATAAAACATTCTCAGGGTTTTCTGTAGACACTGCTTTTAGATTAAACATTGACTGGGTGGAAAACATTTCATTGGTAAACTTCAGGATATTAAGTGACATGCTGTGGGTTTGGTTGGAGAAGGGTAGAAGAAAAACAAAGTGTTGTGTTGCTGCGTGTCTGCGTAGATCCTTGCCAGAAGGAAGCAGCGCTATCATTGATGCCAGCCTGTCTTAGATGCTGTGAAATTCATTGCTGGGCTACGACTAACTTCAGCTAAAGTTACTCCAATCCAGAAGGTTTTGCACAAAAAACAAAACAAAACAAAAACAATCAGCGCAGCGCAGCAGTGCAGAACATCACAAGTAAATTGCTCAGTTTTATTTTTACTATGTTGCAGAGGCAATTATATGATAATTAACAGAAGAAAGGTCATTTTAGAATAGGTGTTGGTAATTTAGTGTGCTGCCAAAAACGCTGAATCAGCTCATGAAAGTCAGAGAAGCGAGTCCTCTGCTTACACAGTTCCCCAGCTTTAACATGACTCCTGGGCTTGCAAGCATGCTTTAAAGTCACATACACAGTGTGTGTGTGTGTGTAGTGCCAGAAAATGTAATGCTCGATAACTCTGACTGTGTTATCTGTCTCAGCAAGATCACAGGTCCTAATCAGGATTGGAGTGTTGAAAAAAAGTGCTTAGGAAAGGATGATGGGAGGCCTGATCATTATTCAGGAAACACAAAATCAAAGAGTTGCTGTTGAAGCTTATTTTCTCATTTGAATATATATTATTTATATGGTGATTGTTTACAAACGAGAGGGTTACCATTGGAGAGACATAAGTAGGCAATTCAGTTCAGTATCAGTGAAGTTGAACTAACAGATCAAATGTGACTACTACTGCTTCCCTTGTTTGATTAAATCTGATTGCTCATCAGTATAATAGAGATGCATTTGTGTTCACCTCGCCTCTTGGTCACCCTGTCATTTGCAATTTCATGAACTTACAGTAACCAAAACGGCATACTAAGTGCGTGCCACAGGTGCGCCTTCGTTAAGACGTGATAGTCAAAGATCATTCTACTCATTTATTCTCAAGGACACTACACAAAAACAAATCTCTATCCTCACTGGTGTAAGAGTTCAATTAGGGCTAATGGGATAATTACCTGATATTATATCAAGATGCACTGTGACCCGTATACAGTAACAACATTGACTGCTACATATTGATTTTCTATTCTCTTTTTCAGTAAGTAAGTAAAATCTTATTTAATTGTAGAGCTGCGTGCTTCACGTTGATTGGGTGAACCTCTTCTTTCTTCTTCTCTCTTGTTCTCTCTCTCTCTTCCTTTCTCTCATCGGCTCTCTCTACAGTATGTGCCTGTCTGTGCACATAAGAGCGTGCTCAGTGTGTGCACCAGTACTGGGCTCAGTATCCAATCACATTTTGCTGGTTGGTTGACATAATATGAGGCAGTGGAGCTGCATACATTCGGTAATTTATTTGTCACAAAGTAGTAAAATATTTGTGGTGAAACACAATGTGAGAGAGCTACTGTTTATGTTAATTTATCCTGTAGACGTGCCCTCCCCTGAATTCTGCTGGAACCACTAGGATGTGTTCATTGTTGTGTCACACAGCCTGGGGTGTCAACACCAGCCTAATACTACGGGAGTATGAGCTGCTGTGGAGTAAGATGCTTTTATTAGGTTTTTCCTTCATATAGTTGAGCATGTGACCTCCCGAGCAGGTACAGTTTTGTGACCACTGTCAAAATTCACTCTGGAAATCAGAGCTTACTGGTATTTACTCGCTCCTTTCATGAGGTGACGAAGTGATGCAGATGCTCCTTCATTCGTTTTAGTCCCCGCAAGAAAATTAAAGTGCTTGTGGCCCATAATCCAATTTAGTCTCCCCCACCCCTATGTAGCGAGTTTGCTGTGATTGCTTTAGGGAGCAGTGGCAGGCCAATATTAAAAATCTACCCATATTATTGTGATTGTATGCGCTTCAACTAAAGCCTCCTGACTCGGGGATCTGAGCGCAACGTCTTAAGTGCTCTCCTGGCAGCTTTGTGTTGCTTATAAGACACAGGCTCAGGATAAAATTCAATTAAGTTCACAATATACCACAACAGGCTGTATCTTCTTATTAGAATAAAGTATGACAGTGTTGTGATGTAGTCCCTGTGTGGGCGAGGGACGAGGGTTACTGAAGTAATTTGGATCTGTGATTTGACTGGCCTTCGTAATTTAAGCTGTCATTTTTAGGGCATCAGACTAACTTTTTCCAGTCATTACTATTCCTGCCAGTTGCAAATGGTGTGTCGGTTATCCTCAAAGCTGCAAGTTCTGTTAAAAAAAATAAATCTAGCACGGAAGCAAACCACTCCCACCCTACCCTCTCCCTGCTGTTATGTGTCTCTCTATCTGCTCCGTCATCATTTCAACTTTTTTTTTTTTTTTTTTACTTTGCTTATTGTCCGACAGTCACTGTAGCAGAGAAGTCTATGGTGTTTGAACGCACCACCAAGACAAAAAGGCGACTGTGTTGTACTTTACCAAATAATGTGACGGCACAATGATGCAAGAAATTATAAGTTTCGGATTAAATGTTTCTACAAAAATAAATTGGCAAGTCAAAATATGTAAACATAACTGATGTATGTGCAGCAAGTAAGACAACATTTTTAAATGGCTACAACAGTGACTTTGTTCTACACCAACATAAATATGTTGTTTATTTCTTCTTCACAAAGTCCACAATCGTTTCATTTTGATTCTTTTAAGTTGCACTTGATAAATACCAAGCTCCAAACCAATTTCCAGACTGGCCCAGGGGGAGGATAAGGAAGTACCGGGAGGTGGAGTCACTTGAGTTCGGTGCTTCGTGACGTCAAGCTGCACAGCACTTTCAATTCGCCCGTTTGGAGACACAATCTCAAAAAAGTGTAGCAATCAATTAAGGGAGTGAACAAACATTTTTCACCTCCAGGCGTCATAGAAAGGCCACGGGAACACATAGGACTGCTACAAAACCAGTAGAAAGTGGATTTTGCATAATATGGGCCCTTTAAAAAAAATGTAACATGCACATTATAAGTTATAACTTAAAGCTATAGTGCGTAACTTCTGTCGCCCCCTAAAGGATTTCTGCGTTATTACGATACGGCCGACACCTATGGCCCCGTGTAACCCTCCCCTCCCCTCCTCTCCCCACCACTGCTACCCACACAGTAAACACACCACATGCTGCTGGTCACGGACCACGGTTCACGGACTATAACACTCGCGACTCGCCGCACACTGCTCGTCACAGCACACAGACTCCCCGCAGTAAGTTACACACAGCAACACGGGCTACACACCTTGTTGTAACTTACTGCTAACGATGTGGCTAACACCAGGCTGCTAACAGGTGTTGCTTCTAGCAGCTGCGGAGCGCTCTCCTTCCTCCTCCCTTCTCGTTGTCAAGTAAAACCGAGTAAAACACGTCGTTTCGGTCGTTTCCTGTCCGCCAGCGCGGGAAAGTCGCTCCAAGACAGTAAATACAAAAAGAACAAATACTGAAAAATACCGTGAGGCGTTTGAGGAGCCGAACGGCTTAATCAGTGTTGTATCATCTCCTCTTGTAGTGGCTTGGGTGAAACGGATATTTACAGACACGTAGAAGTTACGCACTATAGTTTTAATATGTTATTTTAAAACTCTGGACCAAGGACTCATTTTCCTGGCAAATATGAAACAAATGCAGACACATGTACATTGCTGAAGGTCTTCACGTACTAAACAGTGGAGCAAGAATAATGAAAAACCATTTACAAGGGCGTCATCATTATGCATATTATTTTTAAAAAAAAGGATAAATCCCATTACAGGGCGGCACATGGCAGTGGTCCACGGTTTTAATTGGCGGTTCGAATCCCGCTCTGTGTTCAGACAGTGTCCTTGGGCAAGACACCTGAATGTTTATGGGTCGCTGGTTTGCGCCTTGCACTCCACAAGCTACCGCCATCAGTGTGTGAATGCTGCATGTGTGAAAGGGTGAATGTGATGTACTGTAAAATCCAACTTTGGGTATCGTTCAGGTATAGTAAAGCGCTATTAAATCCAGAGACCATTTACCATTTACCATTTACCATTACAAGCTACACATGGCAAGCTCAGGTCGGAGTGCAGAAACTGAATGTTTATTCGCTAATTCTCAGCACTCCACAGACATCATCCTGTAGATGCTGCATGCAGCATGGCCAAACTGAATAAAATCCACACACTACCCAGGGCAAAGCAAAAAAAGACGGAGCGTTGTAATTAAATTTTACAGTTTATGAGGAACTGTCAAGGATTAAAATGTGGACAACCCGTCATACTAGTGCTGGAAAGCTACAGGGTGCTAAAATCTGGGGTCCATTTTTAAATGTAGAAAAATATTTAGGTTTTGTTAAGTTGTGTCATACAACGCAGTGTATCTTGACACATAGGGGGAGGCATGAAAAAAAGATTCAACAATTTTAAGATATCTCCCTAACATAAAAAAGCCAAAAAAAAGTACTGTTCCCCCAGAAAATTATTATTTTTCAGCACTTATGCAGTATCTATGCTTAACATGGTAGCGCTTAATTCATAAGCTTCCATTTGAGCGCAAGATAGCCTTTCTATCTCAAAAGCCCACTTGCTGTGGCCAACGGTCTTCTCATCTATCTGTTCACTTTGGGGAGACCAGAAATAGAATGGTTTTCTGATCATGCCAGTTAACAAGTAGTTTTTCACAATAGGTGTTGCACGTTTGGAGACAGCCTGTAGCTTTCCGAGTAGACGGGGGCTATCTTGCGCCGTGGAAGCTTATTGAATTAAGGAAATTTTCGCTTTCAAGCACGATATTCTCCATAAATGCTGTTAATTTTCATGAGAATTTGTCAGGCGAACTTCTTTTTGGTCTTTTTTGGGATGTTGGGGTGTGAGTTGCAAAACCCAGAATCTTTTTTCAGTCTCCCCCCCACTCGTTCAAGATACTCTCTGCCAAATTCATAGTTGCCATTGTAGTAACTAAATATTTGCATTTACATCATTTCGCCATCAAAATGACCCAAAAGGGGTTTAGGCCCCCTGTGCTTTCAGCGCTAGTTGACCGGGTTGTTCCACCCGCTACTAGATATAATTTCTGTGTCAAACCTTTTACAACCTCCGTGTCCGTTTTCAAAAAACTGGGATTTTGCCCCTGGGTACACTGTATAGTTGACTTAATCTATAGCAGAGTAGAAAGCTCAGGTCAGAGTGTAGAGCTCTTGTGTTGTTAAGGCTGGTCCACGCTGTAATTATTAATTTTACAGTTTATGAGGCTGTCATCACTCAAAGTGGCTCATATAGCAGCTGTCATCTGTCACTTTTTAACTTAAAAAATACTTTTTTGTTAAGTTGTGTTTCCACGCAGTCGCACCCCATTACAACAAGTAACCACTATATAGGCTACTCCTGTACTTGACAAGCAGCGCATGTTTATTGCAGGATACTGAGAAAAGCTGCAAATCCAATGATCAGTGTTGGCATTTTAACACGTGATGCTGGATCAGTCAAGATCCAGATTTTTTTATGATAGGGAAAATCAAATCATATTGAACTTTGAGGCATTATGTGATCAATTTGAGGCACTCTCTGTGTTGCACTTTCACCCCATGGAGCAAAGTTGTTAACCTAAAAAAAATACCAATCGATTAAATAAAGATTTGTGTTGTTCCCTCAAGATATAAGTTGTTTGTGATGAAGGTTAGTTTGTTGAGCTCTGCTTAGAGCTGCCGCCAGTCTTCCTTAAGCCCACACATCTCTCTTGATAATGTACCCCTTTAAAAACAGCGTAATTAATAGACTAGAGTCAGCCAGGTCACACATTTACAGTCCATGATCTGTTCACACATTCTCACACACAGCTGCAGTTGCTCATTAACCTTACATAACCTTAATTTGCCTTAATATACGTAGCTTCAACAACAGCCAGATGTATTGAGGACATACATAGCAGCTAATGAATGGCCTTTCTTGGGTTCATCATTCATCTAAGAACAAAGTGGTCATGCACTGTTGTTCCATGGAGTCTACTGATTATGCCAGGTTTTCTTACTTTCCTTTTGTAAATTAGAATATGATGCTCACTGCTAATGAATGTGTAAACTACAACACTTAAGAAAATTATAATCAGCCAGGACTGATTGCTAAGAGCTTTCTTTTAATTTATGGACAAAGTTAAAGCCCCAGTATGTAACTTATTTGGATTTTTATTAGCAAAAATCAAATATTGCTTTCATAAATACGTATTTCACTGTAGTAGAATCACACCCGCATACAAATGAAAGCTTTCTCGTACCTTAGAATGAGTTGTTACAAGTCGTTACAAGTCGGCAAACCAACCGGATGTCATTTTACTCGAGAGAAAGACGGTAAAACGTGGGTCAGGTAAACAATACGACATCACCATGACAACATATTGTCACGCCTGTATTGTTTTGCCTCGTGCTGGCGGACCACTTGTTTACATAGACGCTTGTTTATCCTGTTACATGCAGCGTCTGTTGTCTGTCTAACGTCTGCCCGATTTCGTAAATGCAACATCAAGAATACGTTCCGATATGCAACCGCACCGCTAGATGGGGGGAATTCCTACATTTTATACCTTTAAAGATAGACACCATACTGTCATTTCTGTATTTTCATATTTTGGTCATTGGTGTCACTGTTAAATAGATAAAATGTGGTTTTAATGAACAGCAACCATATGCTGCAAGCATTTAATTGGCCTCAGGTGCCATTTAATACCTGATCTTTGATGCTGATTTTGACGGTAATACTGTGTGGTCTTAAACCAATGGATGGTCAGAACAATAGTCCCGATCCTTTTCATCACAGCACTGTTAACACTGTTCAACATGAAGCATGGCAGATTCCCATCTCACATCAGTGATATGAGTGCAGCAGAGAGAAACAACACTTTCATTTCAAATTACAGCACATACGGTCTCACATGTTGAATATTTGATTCCGCTCTGTTTGTAGCAGGTAAACAGCACTGTAGCTGCAGTGGAACATGATATGCTTCTTGTAATTTGGTTGGAACATGAGTTGGAAATCTTCTCGCCAGTTGAATATTAAGGCAGTCCGTACAAAAGAAATACTGTAATATTTCATTTTTTATTCATGGATCAAGTTGCATTATTCCCATCATCAAGGGACAAAGTCTTGTTCATGAGCACTGACAAAGCTTGACCTTGTGGAATTAAAAGAGAAAAAAAAACGACATCAAGATTTACCACCAATTGTAGTTTGAAATAGTGCCCATATCCATGAGAAATAACACTGCTGTCAGCATCCACAAAGTCATTCACAGATTTATTATCAGAGGAAAAGGGGATGCCTTTGTCTCCCACCGTCTCTCATGCTTTTCAATTCTAATTCTGGTTTCTCCAGCTTGGGACAGACTTACTCATGTTTGCAAATGTAAATTGAGCTGTCCAAAATTATTATTATAACACAATACACGAACTCCATGATAAGATGGCTGCTGCTCTCACATTATTACACACATTTGGGAGGTAATGTCAGCAGGAGTGCTTAATTACTTTGTTTTACTTTTAATTGGGGAGAAATGGAAGGACTGCCTTGCTGTCCATTGTCTATATCTATGCAGAGAAGCGGGTTGGGGGCTGGAGCCAATCACAGCTGACAAGAAGGACACCATTCTAGTTGATAAAAAGACAAACAATACATTAAATCAACCTATACTGTAGTGTGCATGTTTTTGAACTGTGGACCTGCACAGACATGGGAAGAACATGCAAACCCCATACAGAAAAGCCCCAGAATTGAACCAGCGCACCTCTGTGCCCTATACTCACTGCATAATTCAAGAAACCGTTATGTAGTCTTTCACTGTGCTGTTCACTCCGATCGACTCTGTGTTCTTGCAAATTATTCTCATAAGTGTCTGTCAGTAGTGCTTAATCTTAGCACTCCATAATTTGGATGCTTGTACCACTGATGGGGCATCGCGCAGCAGCGGCCATCAATGGGCCGTTCTTTGTGAAGCGGGGCCACATTTAGTTAATTGAGGTTAATTTGTATCCCTGGATGTCTGTGAGCAGGTGCAGGAGGTTGATGGTGGTTGTCAAGCAGAGGCATGTCATGAACGACTTCCCCAGTGTTGTGTTTCCACGAGAACGGCCATCGCAGCTTGGTTTCGGTTCGGTGTGTGTCTATGAGGAGGAAACAGAGGCGAGACACTACAGGCAAAAACACTGTTTTTTCATGCACTGATCAATTTTTAGATTTTGGCCTATTTTTCTTCCTTAACATGTCATCTTTAAGAAAAGTCAAAAGAAATGGTAGAACATCCACATTTAGGTGGTTATTTTACTTCATTTTGTCTCTTTCGTCAGTAAATTTCTCCTAAATTTACCAAAAGTTAACAGCTATTGTGACATACTGTGCTGTGCTTGTTGTCTGACCCATGTCAGGTATCATTGTAAAGCTCTCTCTCTCCTGAACAATTACGTAGGCTCCAAAAATTGCCATCTCCTCCGTATCCGCAACCAATCGTAAAAGTACGATTTTACATTAACAATCTATGGAATTTTACAGTACAAGTCTTTCAAGGCCGTTTTCTCAAAATTAGTTTTTCCTCAGACTCTGAGCCTGAAATCTCCACTTCAGCAGCACTTAGAGACACCAAACCTTCCAGTTTTATTCCTGTCTACATTCCGAAGGTTTTTACAGAGGGGATTGTTGATATATCATTCAAAGCCTGATTTATACAACATTTTATTCCTAAAAACTGGCGAAATTAGATTTTTTTGGGCACATTTACAAAGTGATAAAAAGAGATATCCAAAATCCCCTCTGTAAAAACTTCAGACACTAATATGTCAACAAAATAAAACAAGAATTTTGAAAGTGATTTTATCCATTTTTCAGATTTCGGTTCTGGAAATGTATGCAAATTAGCGCATATTTCATCAGATATTGCCTCATGTACATATTTAAACATAAAATTTGACAAAACTTGTAATACAAATATCTTAAGTGATAAACCTGGGAAGTTTTATGGCGATACCTGATATTTAAAATTGTTTACCCTATTCACCTGTAGTGTCTCCCCTTGATTACATTCTGCACTTGAGAAAAAAAAAGGCAGCAGATATTGGGTGAAGTGTTCCGCTTTTATTCAAACTTGAAATAATCAAGGTATTTTTTCCTAGAGTGTGCTTCCTCAGCGCGACATACAGTACAGAGTTATGATGATTCTTATGCCTACGTGAAGGCATGAAAACAGTCTGCAAATCACAGTTAATCCTAATTATTTGGCACATTGATGAACGTTACTGTGTGAAAGGAAAAACTCCCATTCCTTTAAATAACAAGCTATTTTCTCCCACTCAGCACCACCTGTGGTGGCTGAGCGTACCACAGTTGGGCTGCTGGCTTCAGACAGCATGTGTTTAATATTGTGAGAGCTTGCTAACTGTGGGTCTGTGAGTGCTGGCATGCACATGTGCAGCCTTGGTTCAGTTAGGCAGATATGCTCTTTTTGCTACCTCTACATTAATATTTTACATGTCAATCCCTACTGTCCTACAAAAACACGTATCTGCCTCCCAAACTACTTGAGGTACAGCTTAGGTTGGGCCCCACTCTGCTGTCTGCAGGAATGCCTTGTTATCATCTTTTTCTTTCACTGCTTGATGAGTAGTTTAACGTTTTGTGTTTGAAGATGATGATTATGTTTAAGTGAAATGGACTGTTGAGAGTAGCAAATTCTTTCTGCTTTGTAGATGTCTACTCTGTTATTTGCCTTTCATATCTGAGTGATCATTTGGAAGTAAGTCCTTACCAAAATACATTTTTTTGTGATTCACATAGGAAGAGATTAAAAAAAAGTCTAAATGCAATTTTGAGCTGTTTTTTTCTTGAGAAAAACACAGGGAAGGTCCAGTCGTACAACAAAAATGCTTGTGAAATGATGATGAGTTCTTACGATGACTGTGCTGTTTTGTTGTTTTGATAACGAATCAAAGCGAATACTGTCATTGTATTAAGTAAGCCCAGAACCTTCTTGTTCAGGTACGAGATCCGGGACCCACACATGGTGGAGGAAAATGTCATGCAGGTCCTGAAGGAGAGGGCCGACTTCGACAACTATAAGCCCCGCCCGTTCAACATGCGCGAATTCTACGACCGCACGGGCCACGACATCAAGGACATGCTGCTGTCCTGCTTCTACCGGGGCATGGAGTGCAGTGCTGAAGACTTCAAAGTGGTGAGTGGTGCATGTCATCTGTTTGAATGTCTGCTGCCGGGCCAGCTGAGGCCTGCTAAGACCAGGGTCAGCTGAGCATGTTTGTAATGCAACTTAATTTTAGTTCATATAACATGTACAGTATGTATTAGGACCACAGTTGCACAATCATCGCTCAGGTTTGCTTTTGAGAATTAAATGACATGTCAGGATATAGAAGGTAAGGAATTGTACATCAAATTCTTTTTATCCTCAATTCAATCTTGGAGCTCCATCCATCCAGATCCGACTGTCACCCCTCAGGATGGGTGTGTGAACCACGTGTGTGTATAGTGTATACTCTAACTGACTCACAGGCCAGAGTACATCATAGCATAGTAATATGTACCACAAGTCTACTACAGGGAGCTGCGCGCTGGCCCTTGCGTGATAGTTTAGGTTGAGCAAAGCTTTCATAAAAGATTGGTTTTGCTGAACCCCAGGTCAGCGCCATAACACTCGCTTTATGAGTACGAAGTTAAAGAATGTGTCGCTCTGGGAGATTTTGTGATAGTGTTTGTTTTTCTCATCTATCGAATGGTTACAGAGATCTGGTTATTACCTGGAACCTGCGTGACCTTTATATCTGCTCGGCAATATACAGATTTATCAGATGGAGCTGCGGTAACAACCATTTAGCTGCCTGCAGCACACAGAGTTTCTCTTGACAGCGGAGCCGCGGTTGTGATCAGTTAGTTTGCATTTCATTTAATGTCTGTCTATTGAGAGTCAGAATCCTGCACCTCCTTCTCTAGCACCAAGTCGGTTGATAAGGTGCAGTTTGCTGATACTTCATATATTTACAAAAAGGACTATGAGTTTTTACTTTTGTGCAAGAAGCAAAAAGCTGAAAATAAGCAAATCTTACTCTTTGATTTGCCAAACATCTGGCAAATTCTTCACCAACAAGTCACTAAATTAAGCAGCGTGGTGCTGATCAGGTGGCACGGCCCACCAACAGTTGTGCATACCTGGCTGGCTGCCATGCCAACGAGAACCCCCACCAGGCCAAAAAAAATGTTTGTATGTCAATAATAATGCCAATGGAATATTGATTCAGAAATCAATCGTCATTTGCATTTGGGAGTCTCTCTTTTTTTTTGGGTGCATCCCACCAGGCTTGAAGAAAATTCTATGGGGAGCACTGCAGTATATTGATCAGAGCTTGTTGGCTGACAGCGGCTACTTACTTACTTACTGCTGCTTGAAACGGAGCTGATAAGTGCACTGACTCTCAACAATGTTTGGGGTTGACATCTGCCCATCTTTGGTTTTAGGGGGATTTATACCAGAGACGTTTATACCACTTGTTGGGATGCTTCTATTGCACTTAACCTAAGGAGCTGTCAGCCTTTCTCTCCTCTGCTCCGCTCTGCTTTTGTGTGTGTCTCAAAAACTCACATGGTGAAATTAAAGCCGAGGTAGAGGCCTAAAGAGAGAAATGTGTGAATGCAAAACGCAGTAGAGATTTAAATAACAAGCGTGCACGTATTAAGTTCATTAACTGAATTTTTTTTTCTGGAAACAATGCGATTTCTTTGTCACTGTGATTGACTCCTAGAACATTAACAGCTGTTGATTCCAAGATGATGTTTCTACAGTTGTTAATGTTTTGAGTAACAAAAGCTGCTGTTAAATTACTGTCGTTTTCAAATTACCAAGATTATGATGTTGTTGCATATCTGTCTGTAAAACAGATATGTGAACAATGACATTAAAACTTCTACAATGTAAAGCTCACAACCAGTCAATTAAATCTACTGATTCTGAACTGGAACTCCAATTTGGAATAATGAGCTGCTAGTGACATTCATTCAAATAACTGTGCACTACGGGTCACAACATATAGGGGTCACACAGTAGATAACCAAATACCATAACACACACATATTGACACGGAAAAGAAATGAGTCTGATAATAAAATGCTACACAGTCACCAGCAGTCTGTTGTGGGAGGGGGAGCAACTATCCACCAGATGCCCATGCCAGAGCAAGCAGCGAGTGACAATGGTGCTGCATTAATACAGTGGATGTTCCCTGAGAATCCTTTGTTTATTGCTAATTAATTCACATTTGGGATGTCTTATGATTCCAGTTGCTATAGATCACTCAATATCTCATCCATTGTGCATTTCTGAGTAGATACCACATTGTTTCTGAGAAAGTGCTGTCTTTTGTCTTTGAATTAACTCGGTGCAGCCCCTCTGCAAATAAAACAAGCCACATCTGTCACAGCTAATTAAAACTGACCCTCACAAACTTTTACAAACCTGTCTGAGTCCAGTAATGTTCACAGTTAAGTACAAAATCATGGCTGCTATATATTTCGCTTCATGCATTACGTTGCAGTTGATGAGCAAACTGCTCTGTCAGACCAGTGCACCAGTTTGGTAAACAACATTCACGTCCGTAGGCAGAGAGTGCGTCTGAAAAAGTACAAGGGAAGTAGTAAATGTGGCCTCTGTCTGGATCTTAGCTCCGTCCTTTAGTGGTCCTTTGAGGCTTAATATCCTTTGCTTTGAGCAATTTTTCTGCCATATACCGTAAAACCATGTAGCACAGGAGTGGGCTGCATCACGGCCCACATGGTGCAGCTCCTCTAATGTGCTGATGTGTCCACATTTACTGTAGTTAGTTGTGCTTATGGCAGATGGTGCCACGCAGGGCTCTACTGTATTAATACAGTAGCGGACCTGGATGGAACAGCTCAGCAGAGAGCACTAATGGTGTGGAAAGGATCTTCAATGTGATAGAAAAAGAGGAAAAAACACAGGAACACTCCCACCAGCCTCTGCCTCCAGACCCCAGAGCATGGAAGCAGTAAAACTGTGATTAACACTGTCGGCAGCTTCTGCTTGTTTACCCCCGGCATCGGCACTGTGCCTCGCTAGCTGCTCCCTGCCTGTGGAAGATAGCCAGAAACAAATGGTCTCAGCTGCATATGGTACCCAGGCTTTCCAGTTGCAAGACACCATCTTATCAGCACTGTGATAATGATAGGGAATAAAACAGCCAGACCACAGCGACAGTAACACTTAATACAGGTTGTCACAGATGAGATGGAGAGAAACCAAAGTGTAATACCTTATCTTCTTGTGGCGGCATGGGCCTGGATACATCACAGTTCCTACTGTGTCAGAGCTGATTTCAGAGTTTTCAGGTTCACATTCAGGCCACCATTGTCCAACCAGACGTGGAGCGAGTCTGTGCCAGAGGTTAAAGTTGTCGTCAATTAATGGTCTCTGGTCCCCATACCCAGTGGGACAGAGTATCATATGACCACATTTCAGTCATTACTGCTGGAAGTGGAAGAGATTAGTTACTTCGACTCATTGTGTCCCTTGCCTCCTCTCTCTCCTTGGAAAGACTTTTGCTAATTAAGAATGCAGAAAGCTACGTCTTTTAGCTCCGTTGATATTAAAGAACAGCCGGAAAGAGAAATTACCTTCAATTAATATTAATAGGTGGCCTACAGCTTCCGAACCTGCAGGAGATAATAAGAAAACACAAAAATGTGAGTGAAAGACAAAGACCTTAATTTGAGGTTCGTTTTTTTTTTTTACAACTTTGTGTTTAATTAAAGAGACACACACAATGCCACATGAAGAAATCATATATGTAATAAGAAAAACTGTATCCCTGCATCCCTAAGGGATCCACTGCAGTTACTGTACTGATGGATGATTGATGTCACAGTGTCTAAGTTATTCCATTTTGAACACTTCAAGACACCCACGCCTGACTTCAATCACCGGGGAAAACTCTGACAGACTTAAAACTTTGCAAGACTCAAAACTGAAGCCCTGAAGGGGAGGGTGGGGGGGTGGGGGGGCTGAGAGAATACAAGACAAGGGGAAGACAGTACATGAGTGAGAAAATAAGAATTACCAGGAAAGAGAAAGGGGGCAGAATGACGGTGACTAAGGCCCAGGTAGATCCTTGGGATGAAACTGAATTTTGTGGTCAAGTGCTGCACAGACACACAAAGACAGGAAACAGTAGCTTCCACAGCAGTCGCAGCAATAGAAGTACTATCAGGAGACGTGCAGGTTTGTGCTCATTTAACCTCTCAGAGACAGCAGAGCTGCACTGTATCTCCCTTCTGCAGCTGCCCGATTGTTTGCCGGGACACAATGAAGTATGGCACCTCAACAGGTTTCTGCTTTCCACTTTTTTTTCTTTTTTTTTCTCAAAAGAAAACATCAAGTTCTATCCAAATGCACAGCAGGCAGTGATAACACAGTATTTTAGGTTATGTGGGTCATAGTTTTGTTCAGATAAAACTCTGTTACGCCAGTTTTCTCCATGTCCCTGGCAGTGGCCTTTTTCACTCCCTCTGTACAAGCTGTGCACTCCACTTCTACACAGCCCCTACAGTATGTTCTTAGCAGCAACATTTTTCCAGCGAAATTCACAATGATGTTGAAGCACCATTCAAGTGAGTTCAACCTCGAAGGATATGAGGGCGCCCTAACCCTTCATTTTCTTTAGAGTCAAGGTGCGATTTTAGCATTTTACTCGGACTTTGAGTAATTTTGCTAGACATTTTAAGACCTTGAGGCTTGATTAAATTTAAAATCATTAATTGGTGATTAACTCACTTGAACAATATTATTACAAGACTGAAGAAGTGTTTTGCACTTACAGTAGTTAGCACTCACATTACAGCTACATCTCCATACAACAGTTGGATATAACAAGGCACACAACACTTCCATTAAAACACCTTTGATCTTCAACTCTGACAACTTTAAATCCTTATGGCATTTATTAATGCTAACCTGTCAATGTTTGTAAGTTAATAACAGTTAACAGACAGCTTGAGTAATTATTAGTCATGGATTTCAGGTTATTGACTTGATAGACCACATTTCATA
This sequence comes from Trachurus japonicus, assembly GCF_045865225.1. Classification (NCBI taxonomy): domain Eukaryota; kingdom Metazoa; phylum Chordata; class Actinopteri; order Carangiformes; family Carangidae; genus Trachurus; species Trachurus japonicus. The sequence continues at coordinate 35,537,181 of NC_140911.1, forward strand.
TTTATCTCTCCGTAGGTTCTTCAGTCAGCCCATTTAATCTGCCTGTTAAACTGGTGATGAGCCCACCACCACCTTGCACCTCTGTGTAACCCAGACTTTTGCGTAATTACGGTGATCATTCTATTGAGCTACTGGCTCCCTCTCAGCTGTCCACTGACCCTCAGAGTCCACCTTTGGTGGTTGAGAGAAGTGCCGTTTATGAGATGTAATCAATAGAGAAAGCTTTTCAGAGACACCTGTTCATGGATCACCTTTCACAACCCCCCTGTGAGTCAGTGAAGGTTTGGAGGTGTTTCCTGAACATAACTCTCTCTCCACATTTGTAAATATTAGATGATGTTATCATCTCTCCTCCCTATACATGTGAACCTTCCTTAAATGAGTAGCATTGGTGCTTTTTTTTCAGTCTGAAGTTCCCTTTGTGTTATAGAAGCTGTATTTCATTGCTGAGCCCTGGTGGGAGGAATACTGGTGAAGACTTTGAGCTGTAGCAGCCTGGCTGATATCACAGCTTAAAAAATGATGATCTAATTTAATTATCGCAGCTATAAAATATGATGACTGCTTAGATCGGGAGTCTTTTGAGGTACCTGCCATTTTGTGATATCAGAAATTCAAACATCCTTTAATCTCCTATTCGTCATTAACTGTTTTTGACACAGCTCATCTTTGTTCGCTCCTTTTTTTTATTCATTGCTATTCCAGTCTCATCCATCAGCTCAAAGCCGATGATTCTGCTGTTCTTTTTGGCTGCACAATTCCCACCACTTTCCCTCTTGAGGATAAATCAATCAATTTGCTATTACTGTAGAACTCAGAGACATGGATCAATTAGGTTGTTGCTGAGTAATGAATGCATCTCTAATGAAAAAAATTCCTTTTGAGCGGAATGAGGCCACATGGTCGTCCCTGACACACTCCTGTCTTTCATTATTGTTGTACAATTAGAAGAGTGTTTATTCACTTTGATTCAAAGTTGCATAATGCTTTTGATAGAAATAGCTTTCTTACTTCCATGCTGGCAAGAGCCCCAGCCAGAAGCTGATTGTTTTCAGGTTGTCCATTCATTCTTATTTCTGTCCATCCAATTCACACTGAAAGTACATCTCTGTAACACCTCAGAAGAACTTCTTAAAATCTGGCACATACATTCACTTGGACTCAAGGATGAACTGATTAGATTTCAGTGGTCAGAGGTTAAAGGCCACAGGTGTGGTGACTTCACAAAATGCAGTTTTAACACCTTTGAATTTGGAAAAAACATTCACTTGGACTCGAGGACAAATTTATTAGATTTTGGGGGTCAAAGGTCACAGGGACTTTAAAATTCACTCTATAGCCATTTGTCAAGACTTCACACAGACAAACTCACACAAGTGGTTAATATTGTTCATGACTCTCGGTAACAGGGAGTTGAGGTATACAACAGTGAGGCAGCAATTCTAGTTTCAATTATGATAACCTTGGAAAAGACACATGAGCAGCATCCATTGCTTAAATAATATGGCAGAATGTACCGGTATTTGGCATATTTTTATTTTTTACATCATTTATGTGTAATAAGCATTTAAACAGCATTTTATGACAATAAATTAATAAGATGTCGCTTCATATTAGTGTATGCTCTCTGTGTGAGGTTGTATAGTTGTCTAGTTTTTAAATACGAACCAACAGCAAGAGCCAACGGCAGTAAGCATCACACTGGGCGGTTTGACAGCAGCTGATATCCTGACTCACAGTCGCGTTTCTATTGAATTTTCTATCTAAGGAAGAGTGGAATGGCACCAGGCTCAGATTATCTGTCACAGTACTTTTGAGAAACCCAGGCATGTACCCTGACCCCTGCCCACATGCACAGAAAGTCACCTTTCACATGACCTCCTTGTTGTATATTTAATTGTGCAGTGAATAGAGATATTTTTTGACAAGATAGTTCCCTGATGTTTGAGGTGCAGGGTGGACAAAAGGTGAAAAGAGGAGGGAAACACACATCAAGGAAGACTCAGAGCATGAAGGGATCTGAAAATCCATTTATTCCATGTGACCCTGTCACTGCTCCTACCCTTACTAAAATGATTCTTAATAATGAAATGGATTGGGGAGATACGCGATGGGGGGGGGGGGGGCTTATCCCTTAAAGAATCAATTATAAACACTTTGGTTGAGATCAGAGGCAATGGATGGCTGCGCAGGGCTTTGCAGAGAGAGAGAGAGAGAGAGGAAGAGAAAGTGGAGGGGGCAGGAAACTGTCCTGAAATAAGAAGCCGGTGTGTGCCAGCGGGGGGAGTCTCTGTTTGACTTTGGGTTAGTGGTGCTGGGCTGCTAGTGGGAACAGAGGGAAGGAGGAAAGAGGTGGGGATTGATAGACACTGAGGGAGAGCAGCGGCACACCAGCTGAATGAGAAGCAGGGAGTTGTGAGCTCCCTGCGCTGCGGCGCTCCCTGTATGCACGCAGTGTGTAAAGCTCTGGGTTTGCTCCACTCCACTGCACAAACAGTGGATGTATGGCTCACCCTCTGCCGACAGTTGGAGTGATTATTCGCATGGCCGTGGCAGGTGGCACAATGCTGCATTAGTCAGCTAATTGTCGTCCTGAGTCGTACTCACAGGGTTGACTTTTTCTTTCTCCTCTCTTCTTTTTTTTTCTTTTAAGTTTAGTGATTTACTACTGTTTTATAGGAAACCTGTTACATTTCCCTTGGTACATTACATTTAGTGCATTTTTCTCCTCCCTCTGGCTCATTAACACGTCTGAATTCATTGCTGGAAACATGATGAATGGTTTTGGAATTTAAAAGTTGATTCTGATAATTAGAGCTGCTGATTGATGACTGCCAGTGTGCGTATGTGCCATGACGAAAGGATGTAACTTTTGTCTTAAACTGCATTATTAAATATGACACGTAGGTGAAAAAAGATGTTGCTCCATGTCAGTGAAGACAGGGTACAAGTTCTATCATCTTGTTCTCCATCATCTGGGGATGGATAGAGCAGAATTCGAACACAGCTAGATCCCTTTGTGATGCTGGGTTTTCATCTTACCAGCCACTGTCTTGATTGTTTTTTTATTTTCCCGTCTCTTGGGTACATCTACTGTCTTTAAGTATAACAGTGTTTCATTTTTGTGTTTTCAGTTGATGGGGCTTCAAAGTAAGGAATGCTAATCGTTAGTGGTTGCAGATTATATGAAGAAACTCTTTAATTTACCATAACTACTAAAATCAGGTTTGGGGCAGCTAATTACTCAGATTATCACTTCTCTGTTTTTTCTTCATGTGATGTCTATTGAGGCCTTTACTATGAGACCATGCTGTGGGTCTGTTTAATTTTTCTTTTATAGATGTTGAGGTTATGTTGGTGTTAGCCTTAAAATTGGTTACCTTAGCACCTGTAGCTACAGAGCTGTGAGCTTAGAATGAAAATGAATAACCTGCAGTGATTCAGAGAGACGGCGTAGGATTATGATTACAGAGGCCCAAGTAATCAGCCAGCCTCTTAACCTTTGATGAACAGAGGGTAATCAATTATTTGCCTCCTTAACTTATAAAGGTGGTAGAGCCATGGGTCAAAATATCTCAAGAGGGTGGCTCAAAAAAACAAAAAAGCAAGTGTCTTTTTCACAGCGTCTGTATACTGTCAACATACAGTAGAAGGAGAAAAAGTGAGAGGAAATGTGGCAGAGCAGTTGTACATAAGACTGAGAACAAAGCATCTCTGTGCTGATAAGTCCTTTTCTCTGTTGTTTTGATGCTCTTTGTTGAATACATCTGTGATTCTCCTGCTTAGAAGTGATATGATGATCTAGTTTTGATGTGTTTGCAGCACCTGCACCCGCATGCCTTAGCTGCCTCAGTCAGTCAGTCAGTCACTCAGTCAGTCGACTGAATAAATAAAAGATGCCAGTGATTCCTTCCTGTTGGAAATGGAGTCTTGTCACTCAAGGCTCAAGCAACCTCCACGCGTCCTTGTTATCATCTGCTCACTCACCGAGGCCTGAAGGCAACAGCTCATTCAGTGTTTATCACATTTGTTTTCAGTGTTTTGATATGAACTCTCAGAGTTGTGAATGTGAAAACTGGGCATGGGAAACATTGGCATCTCGTTCTGGCTGAGGGTAAAGACAAGATTCAGGAATTTTCTAGTAATAGAACAAAAGTTGCTTATTAGTAGTTTTTGTTTGTATGGGTTTGTCCAGGTTCACACAGGCAAATAGAAGATAGGAAATAAACAATAACATTTTACAGGTATAGTCAATTCTCTTTATTACATCTGGACTTGCATGTCTTTTTTTGTCGTTTCACTTGCTGCTATAATTAATCCATGGCTAAAAATTTAGGCTGACACATTAGCACCTTAATCAAATGACATTTGAGTAGTTGTACATGCAGCAGAAAACAGACTAAAAAGCACCTTTACCTTTTATGTGTTGGTCTTATGAGTTTTTTATGTGTTGGCACCACCGTGTAGGGCTGTGGCTGTAGGGCTCGTGTTCCAAAAAAAACCAAAACTCCATTATTGGAACAATTTTAAAGTCTAGTGTGTCCTGAGTGCAGGTACTGGCTCAGTTTTTCAGTGAGTGAGCTGGACAGGAGCATGCAGCTGCTGGAGCACAGATCCAACCGGAACAAATCTGCATGCCTTCCAGCAGTGTTTCAGTATTGAGCCTCTGCCCACATGAACCCAAGCAGTGCTGTTTCTCTCATCCTCCTCTGTACGCTGCCTGAATGTCACCCCTTAAATGTTTAATTAACCATATTGTGTAATTGATTGAATAAATATACTTAACTGCCGTGACTCCGGTGCTGCATCTTTCTCTTTCCGAACCTTTTTTTCGCCTTTGCTGAAGTCAACTGTCAGTCATTATCGTCTCGTGTCAAGTTTCCTCGGCTCGCAGTCTCTTTATCTCACTATTCCCCTGTGAAGGATTTTGCTTTTCTTTCTTTCTTTCTTTCTTCCTTTTTATTATCCTACAGCAGTGGGGGTTGGTGGTGGAATTTAAAAGCATCAGAAATCACTTACAGATTGCTGAGTGTACAGTTCACACCGGCCCAGTCCAGTGTGTGCAGACCACAGAAAGGTGCAGGCAGCATATTCATGCAGTCCATCTAATTTATGGCTCTATTCCGTATTAAATGTGTGTGTATGTGGGTGGATGGCCACGTGCGTGTGAGTGTGTATCTCTAGTGTATGTGTGCATGCAACCAGGTCACACTCTGTAAAGACTACAAATTAAATATCCAGATTTCTGCTGTGCAGTAAGATGCTGACCTGCAACTTTGTTGGTTAAATCTCCCAGAAAGTGAAGTTGATGTTTTTTTCCTCTTTAGGCTTTAGGTACAGCCCCTTCAAAAAGAGTTTCTTAGGTTGGGAAGCAGGTCTGCCTCTCTCCAGCTGTTTCCCAAGTGATTGTGTGCATAGTTTTTTTGAACTCGTGTTTGATCTTTAACATTATGCCGTATATTTACACAGACATTTTCCTTTGCATACTAATATTTTGGAGGTGTTTTTTTTTGTGTGCACTACACTGGCAAAAGGAAAAACATTGATATAAGGCTGCAACTGTGCTGCTGGCCGCTGCAGCATTTTTTCTTTTTAATACAGGAAAGTAATTTTGTCCTAATGCCAGACTGACAGTTACAATGGATGTGCCAAGCCAAGGTTACAAATCAGCAGATGGGAGGTGGCAGCAGAGTGGACCCAGCTAATATACTGCTGTAGCGCCCTTATTTTGTCACTGAGTTTATGTTTCTTGCTCACCTGAGAAGCAAACAGCTGGACAGATAAGTACTGCGATTATTCTTATCGATGGAGGGAAGGTTGGAGTGGAGGTGCAGTGACCAGATGCAAACGGCAGAGAGGGGATGTGACAGTGGCTCATACAACCCTTGGGTTTGTTTGGCTTAGTCACATGTTGGTAGTTTGTTTGACTTTGTCTTTCCTAAATACTAAAGGCCAAATAACTGACTGTAACGGGTACTTATGGAAGCCCCAGTTGATCAGCTGATTTTCATTAAATACATGTGATTGGTAAAACAGAATTCATGCTTCTTGTAACAGATCACTAAAACTGATCACCTGTGATCAATAGCTGTGGTGTCTGTGGCTGAGAGAAGCACCGTGCTGTGTAGAACAGTCTCTTACCTTGTTCAATACGCTGGCCTGCAACAAGCCACCAAAATAAAATGTGTCGGCCTTGTGGAACTTTTACAAAGTGAGACAGATGTAACTTATGGCGTCTGCAGTGCATGCCAAGAATGATCAGTACTGGCAGCAGATCGGCAAATCTCACTCAGATGATCATTATCAGCAGCAGGAAAACATTGCTATATAACATTTTCCAGGGAACATCTCATTTCACCTCTGTTAGAAAGAGCTGAAAGCTCCACTGCTAGGTAGAAGTAGTGCACAGTAACTTCAGCGTCACGAGGAAAATCACTTTCTAACTGGTGTTTGGTATTTAAGTTTAACTTTTAAATGGTTGGCCAGGTAACACCGCTATAATGAAAGGTCAGACCCTCCAATTTGAAGACAAATGACTCAGGTGGTTACGGATGCAGGCAGCGTTGTCTGAGAAGATTCAGCATCTCAGCACACGAACATCCAGAGCCTCTGGTTTTGTTGTAGTGCACATATACATGCACAACTTTTGATAAAATACTGGTGTGTTCTGTCTGTTGTGTTATTTTTGAGTGTGTCAAAGCAGCTTTCAGATGTCCTGAAATTATTTTTTTTCATATTAGACATGAATTCATATGAATTCTGCACCACCTCAAACATTGGTGAATGGCTTGATTAATGGAACAATGCCCCTCACAATGCAGTCATTGTGTCTCGTGTCATGTAAAAAAGACTATTCCTTTTAATGATGATGATAATGGAATTGAGTTTGATTACATATAAATATTTTCATTCTGCTGTATAGTAATCGTGTCATGAATAGATCAGCAAGGGCTGTAGTTTGGCAGTATATGTCTTAACAGATCAGTGCTTTTTGTGCTTAATTCGTACTGGCTTTATAAAGCCTGAGTCATGTTTGATCCTCTGTGTATTCACACCCATTGTGCTCTGGGTGCACAGTAACTCTTGGGCAGACATAAACAAATAAATAGCAGGCAGTTGTGTATGATTATGATTCAAACTGTCAGTGAGTGTCGGATGGAAAATAGAGTTGAATTCCTTTGGGTAAAAAAGAGTTATTGTTGTTGAAGGAGAACAAGCCTTTTACATTTAATTATAGGTTAAATCATGTAAAAGGCAGATTTTTGTCAGGTCAGTGTAAGTGAGTTAAAACAATTAGCTTTTATTGCTCCTGCGGTTTATAACATTTCCTGGAGAGTTCCTGGCCTGAGGTTCTAAAAGCAGCCTGTCGATTGACATTAGTATCACCACTTAACCTTTACCACACTGACACAAAAGCCCCCATGTTTTTAGTTAAAGGCACAGTTCATAGTATTCTATCAGGCGGTAAAACATGGATGTTTGGTGGTAAGAGAAGACCCCCCCCCCATTATTTATTAATATATATTCTGATAGTCCTGCTCTTGTCATGTCTGGGTTTCACAGTTACTTTTTCCTCAAGACACAAAATGTAGACAGCCTTAGTTTTCTGGTTCAAAGCGTGGTTTAGTCAGAGAGTAGAGCGTCACTTCATGTGTCAAAAGAAATAAAAAGCTTCCACTTAACACCGCTGTGCATGACTTCATCCTGTAGATTATGTTCAGCTGACTGGAGGCGGGAAGCAAAGGGGTCTGTGTGTTGAAAGAGAGGGGGCGTAGTCTTGTCTTCTCACCTGTATTTGAGAGTGTGTGTCCACTCCATGATCAATGCCAAAGATACAAAAATGTCTTTAATTTAACACTCTACAAAGTAATGCATCCACAAATGTATATTAAAGGACAATTCCAGGCAAATCCAACTTGGGGCTGTATTTTCCTAACATTTTAGGTCTAAAAGAAGGAATCTGAAGATTTTCAGTTTAATTGCTCCTGTTTTGTGGTAGTTGTGTCTGCCCGCATCGCCACGGCAGCGATGAATGGGAGCGGATGGAAGTTCCGCTGCTTCGACTGTTTACATCCCTCAAAGCCGTATTTTTTTTCCTCAGACGGCGACTTGAACATGCACCCAGAAGTTTGTTTACTTCAAGCAAGCCGACATGTTTGTAAAACTAGATCTAATTCAAAGTCTTGCGCGAGACCCAAGTTGACGCGCTCAGGGTGTTCACGTGCAGTCGGAAGCTCCCGTTTGTGTCATAAACACAGGAATATCAACTCTTTACTTGCTTGAAGTAAATAAACTTCTGGGTGCATGTTTGAGTAGCCATCTGACGCTGTCTGTGGAAAAAAAATACGGCTTTGAGGGATGTAAACAACAGCCTAAGCAGTGGAACTTCCATCCGCTCCCATTCATCGCTGCCGTGGCGATGCGGGGACAGACACAACTACCGCAAAACAGGAGCAATTAAAATCTTCAGACTCCTTCTTTTAGACCTAAAATGATAGGAAAATACAGCCCCGAGTTGAATTTGCCCGGAATTGTCCTTTAAAGGGAACATATTATGGGAATATCCCTTTTTGATGGCTCTTAACCATATAACCATGTGAGAATTGGCAAACAAATCTGTAATTTTCAGGCTCCCTAGGTTGAAATCCATGTGGTTTTAGGAGATGTTCCCTCAGTTGACATAATGATGTCATTACTTTTCGAATTTGCATAATACAACTCCAACCTTTGAGTACTGGGTCAGGGCGGGGTCAGGGCAGGGTGTGCAATGGCTCATTTGCATTTAAAGGGACAGGCACTGAAACCAGCCTTTCTGAACAGGGCTGTTTTGAGCCGATCAAAAGAGCTGTAATGTTTGATCCCCGGGGTATTTTGATGTCACAGACATGTCTTTACCTTGGAACTATTCTAATCCGTGGAAAAGCTGCATAATATGTCTCCTTTAACACTGAAACTTAAAAGAGAAGATTCAGGTCATACACTTGTATGACCTGTAATGTTGAATTCTGTTGCTTTGTTTTTTTTTCACGTGTAATATTATCTTGAACTCCTGGGCTACTTTGGCTCTAAATAGTGCAAAGCAAGTGCCAGAAATATCAATATGATCAGTGTTGCATGCAGATAGGTCTACGACAAAACTGCGGTTCATATTAAAAAATGTCATACAGTACTGCCATCGCACAGATGAGATACACTGATATGATATTTATGCCATATCAGCCACCCTGAGCGTGCATGCCTGAGTAGATATGAGTGTGAGCGTGTGAATGTGCAATGTGTGTGCGCTCATATGCATGATTCCATGTATGCATATTCCACTAGCTGTCAGAAGGAGTGCCACAGGTCAGTGCACTCTAACCTGAAGTGCGTCTCAGATTTTCTCAAAGAGACAAGACCAAACTCATTAATCAGGAGCCAAGAGAACAGCAGTAAACAGCCATTACTATGCACCCTCACAGTCTGGACCTGCATCACAATTATTGCCTGTCTTCTGGTCCAAGTGGATCTGCTCGCCCATTAGTGTCATATGATAAAATGTGGGATACCAAAAAGGCATCATTTTTTTGCAGTTAAACAGGTCTTAATGAACCGTTTGGTTAATGAGGTGGCGAGCCACCAGGCTGAGAGGAACAATAGCAAACATGGCAAATGGCGGCGCATAGTGAGCCCACTTTGTCATTAACCTACCCTTGCCCGTCACTGCAAAAAGGCTTTATTTCCTCCTATTATAGCTGATATGGCCCCCCTCTCTTATCTCTCCCATCAATATTGCATAGGGTAACCACAATCATGATATGTGCATATTATGTTTCTCTTGCTGAAAGTAAGGAACGACATAATCCAGAATGAATCCCACTCTCCCCTCACCCCCACCCTCACCATATACACTATTCTCCCTTCTTAGGCTGCATCTGAGCCTTCAAATGCATAAATTAATGTAGATAGCAGCTCATTGCGTGTTTGTGGCAACAGTAGATTAAGCCATTAGGAAACGCCTGTGGAACTAAATGATTGAATCATTGACCATAATAAGACACACGGTGACATGTGTTAAATACATGTATCATTCATGGGCACCCATCAGTTTAGCAGGCAATGTGACTCATTGTCCCTTTCATCGTCTGAGAGAGACAGACGCGCTCTCATCTCGCTAACATTCCTGTGGAATACATAAACCTCTATACACACACCCCGTCGGATGTTTTGTCTTTGAAAGGCATTAACCGGGGGGGTTGTGGATTGAAGGTTAGAGAGGGAGGATAGTGGGCGCAAGACTGGCTTACTAACTGGCTGGGAAATTTTGATTAGAGGAAATGAATGTGAAACAAGCCCTAGTCCCTAAACGTCGTCCACCAAAGTACCTTTGGGAAAGATACAGAGTCCAAAACCGACCCAGTGGCCGTGGGTACAACGGTGGCGAGACTGTAAATGGGAAATAAGAGGAAGAGACAAGTTGATGAATCAGATGATGAAAAGGTTTTATCATTTGTATTAAGAATGTAATCAGTGATGGCAGGATGTCATCACCCTCACACTATTTTAAAGTGCATATTTTTGCCTCAAGTAAGGGTTCAAATGGGAAATTAAATTTTCCATTTTCATGTTGTACCTCTTCTTTTTTACAGCGGTGCAGTCACTAGTCTGATTTGTAATCAAAGCAGCGGCTATCTGAATAAGGTTGAAAAAAGAATGTGCGCTCTCTGAGTCACACACATTTTCACCTTGTTATGTTCAGGGCAGAAATGTTTTCTGTTACATGTGACGCAGTTACAAAGGGCCGGAGAACTTAATTTCATTGAGTTTGTGCTCCAGTGGTGTAGCAGAGGGTCACCACAGCACAGGCCCCGGCTTCTAATCCCAAATGAGCCAATTTAACGCCAACCACCTTACAATATATCTCAAATTAAGGGCTTGTTTTTCAAGCGGATTTGACTATACACCCGGACGAACACACTGTCACGATGCTATATGGCCTGATAAATGTTGTCGTGTTAAAATAATGTGACAGATTTTCAAGGCGAAATGTTTTTCATGTTTGGGGTGTGAAATTTGTGGTAATGGGATGATAAAGTAAATACCCTTGAGGCATTTTACACCAGGATGATTTTGTCAGTATATAATCACCTCTGTGGCCTCAGAGCAGAGGAGAGAAGTACATCCAACGGTTACCTAAACCTCTCTCCTTGGTGCTCTGTATCTCCAAAGGCTTCCAGCTTCCAGCACCTTATTCAACATTTAGTATAATAGACAGCCAAGGACTCAGTCTAGTCATTGCCTTGCACACTATTAGCGATTAAAATGATGATTATGAAACTGTCTCCCATGGAATAGTTCTGCAGAAAATGTACACAGAAGCCAACTTGATTTTCCGGCCTTGAGCTTTTATTCTCTTGAAAGATTTGTTTCAAACGTGAATGTATTCACTTTATATCAGCTGAACCTTCATGACCTGGTCTATTTTCAGACCCTTAGACCAGTGTAACTACGCTGAGTAAAGCCTGTGGTTGCATATACTGTGTCATGGATAATTTTACAGGTTGGCTCCTGCTAGAATCTTAACAGCGTTGCAGCCATAAAAAAAAAAACTGTAAAGGCATTCTCATTTTATTTGATAAATAACATCGGTCTACTTCAGGTCATCTTTGATCTGACTTTGAAGAGGGGGTATAATAAAAATAGATCAACACTGGCAGAGAGATGCATGATAATTTTCTTCGGCAGAAGCAGCGGATATGAATCTGACAGGACACACGGGAGGAAAACAAAGAATAAGCAGAAATTCTGAGAGGCTCCAGTGAAATGAAACGGACTGAGAAGATAGGATGAGTGAAAAGAGATGTAGCTGTGTCAAAAGAGGGCCAGTGATACGCATCTGGCTCTGTACTCCTAGTCTACACCAAGTCAAACCCTGTGAGGAACCTTCCTCCATGTCAACTTTCATTGACAATACTCTGTGAGTTTTATTCCACTGTTAGTGTGGCGTTCTTTTAGTCAGCAAAAAAACTCCGGGTGGTTGGTTAGGCATACACACACTCTGACACTTTGTGTCCCACATCATGGCAGAGTGAGATTGGATTCACCGACTGCTTTGAGTTTGGGTGAGCCCAACTACTAAACTTTAATTCATAAGCTACTTTTCAGGAGCTGGTAATAAAGGGGAAACAAAAGGTATTGACATGAATGTTTTGCAGATCCATTCATTCAATATGAACATTCTCTGTTGTCAATCAACATTGTGTACATGTGGATACAAAAGGTTGTGTATTAAATAGTGGCATATTGTTGTGATGAGGCACTAAGCAATTTTGGCATATTGCTCCTCATCATTTGTGCTTTTAAGAAAATGCTGCTGTGTACTAAAGACTTCCCTCAGTACACAGTGTTAGAAAATTCACTGATGCTTTATGAGCAATAAGCAGTGTTGGTTGGGCACTGAAACTAAGTAAGGAAAATGAATGGATCTGTCAGACAGCAGAGAAAAGTGATTGAATATTCCCTCATGGCTACTGATGATATGCACACTTTATTGAATTGTGTTCCCTCACTTATGCTCCAATACTTAATTACTAAAAGCAGTTAGTTTTTGCCTTAATATTTTTTGGCTGTCCACCAGTTGAGCCTCTAAAACACCAGCACTGTATACTGGGATCAGTCTCATAAACTATGTGCTTTAACTTAAACCCTTTTCTCACATTTGCTGTCATTGCTTTTGAACCAATAAACAAGAAAAAGGTTTTTTATCTGGAATTCATAAATTGCTCAGCACAGACAAATTCAGTCAGTACGTTTACGTGACAGTTGAAAAAACCGAATTATCGCCTTAATCCGACTATAACTTGACAACTAAAGTGCATGTAAACACATTAGTCTGACTAAGACTGGACCTAACCCCTAACCATAACCCAGATAATGCGATTGGAAACTAGTTTTCTTATGCATTTATATGACTTAATCTGATTGAAACTGGACAATGTACGTGTGCATGCTTCACCACAGTTGAGATAGCACAAAGTTTAGCATAGAAGCCGACTTATGTACACCCAGCACAAAAAAAAACAAAAAAAAACATCTGGGCTGACGTGTCAGCGTTAATTCAATACATTTTAGACAGAGCAACCAATTAAGATATGTTTTTATATACAGTATAAATGGAGGTCCGAGGCCTGACCTGACTCATTTGTACTGTACATATTTTCAGCTTGAACCCAGCCCAGACCAGCTTGTCCGGTCAGAAAGTTGAGAGCTTTAGTTATTAAAGGGCACATATTTTGCAAAATCCACTTCATACTGATTTTGTAACAGTTATATGTTCCTGTGGCCTTTCTCAACGCCTGGTGGTGAAAAAAGTCTGTTCACTCCCTTAATTGATTGCTTCATTATTTTTGGGATCGTGTGCCCACAGATGGGCCAGTTGGAACTGCAGCCTATCTTGATGTTGTGATGGCTGTAAGAGTCTCTTCATGTTTCTCCTTATGCCACAGTAAAAAGGAAACATTTTACATTTTTTGAGACAAGATGAGAGTCTCAGAAACTGTTCTCTTTTTTTAACTTTTTTTTTTTTAAAGTATATATTTTTTGGCGTTTTTGCCTTTATTTTGATAGCACATAGTGAGATAGACAGGAAAGGGGGAGGCAGAGAGAGGGGGAATGACATGCAGGAAAGGTCTGCCCGACGCGGGATTCGTACCGGGGACGCCTGCATTGAGGACTGTAGCCTCTACATTGGGCGGCCGCCTTAACCACTGCGCCACGCACCGCCCCTACTTTCCTGTTTTTAACTGAGCATCTACTTGATCATTCGGAAATCATTACCCCTCCCCATTTTAATGTCAACATTAGCACATGGTACCTGTAGCGAAAACCATACCCTCTCCCTGTGACGGTCGTGGAGTGGATGTGGTTTCATTTCTTTTGCATTTCAAGGTGCAGACACAGAATGGGCTTGTTCTAAGGAGAGCTCTGGAGAGCCACTTTTAGATAGCTGAGATTAAGGGGGGATTTGGGGGCAATACACTACGAATACACTGGGTTGGACCACAGTGAAATGGTTGAAAAACAGAGTTATATGGGACCTTTAATATCCAGTCATTTACTAGGTGACAGAGAAGTCAACTGGAAAGGGCGATATTAACCCGCCGATTGATGCATATCGCCACCTATGTTGACAAGGAGGACACCGTCAATTATTCGATTTTCACCGTTGCATGTAAACTGGGACAAGGACAGAATTCCAACGAGACGCCCAATTTGACCTACGAGCAGCTCGACTTAGCTCTGCATGTAAACGTACTGATGGATGGGGACCGCGGAAGTCCTCTCTGCATCTCTGCTACACAGGGACCGCAAAGACCACAGGCTCTGACTTATGTCCTGGCTGAGTGTTTGACTACACAGGACACGTGACTGTCATTAATATCCCAGTGTCTGCTGCAGCTATTGAACATCAGGTGATGAAACCGTAATCCAGCACTCTCTCGCACCAACGTACAGTCAATAGCACTTCAACCAATACACTTGGGAGAAATATGAGTCACCTATTGTCTGCAAAGACACCATAAAAGGCAATTAAACAGCTAATCCAGCAGCAACAAAACAAGATTGTTGAAAAGGAATGGAGCATTTATGTGCTGGCTAATTAACACTAGATCTGGAATAGAGCCAGTGTCATGTCTCTCTTTCTTGGGTATTGAACTCGGGCAGCTGATGAGTGGTTATATGGATGGCATGTTGCAGCTTTGAAAAATTGGCTTGCATTCAATTTCATTGAACCCTCTTCCACAGTTGTTGTTAACCATGTTGTGTTTGAGTAGGTAATGGAGTTGGAGCTGAGGAGTGCACTGCTCCTTTTCTAATAAGGGTGTTCTTTGTGTGCTTTACATGTTATTGTCTCTCACTTAGCTGAGGGATATAGGTTTGCCAATAGGTCAGTGCAAACAAGCTGGTGGCCAGACACATTAGTGTGTTAGTGCGTGGGTAGGTAACATACACGCACATCCCAAAAAATTGAAGTCTAGGTGCTGGACCGCCAAGAAAGACACAGGTATGGGAAAAAAAGGAGACCACACACTAGTTAAGAGCTCCCGTGACTAGGGCCCGACCGATATGGATTTTCTGGGGCCGATGCCGATGCCGATTATTAGGGGGAAAAAAATCCGATAACCGATTAATCGGCCGATTATTTTTTTTTTTATAAAGTCTTACAATTTTATTAATTTAAGTAATATATCTACATATATTATATAATATATAAATTAGGGTTGCCAAATTTTCATTGGTCAATTGGTTGCAGGAAAAAACAACAACATTTGGAGCCCTGTCTTGTCAAAATTAAGTCAAAATCAATGACTGAACTGTGAAAGGCTATAGGGCTTTTATTTTGAAGGGCCAGATACAGGAAGTCATGACACGTGACACTTTTTTGTTGTTGTTGTTGTTTTTACACGGCACGGCGGTCTCTCTCTCTCTCTCGCTCTCTTTTTTTTTTTTTTTGAAAAGCGACTTTTTGACTTTTTGGTGCTGCCGCGAGCCCCGGTCCCACAGCGCTCAGTGTGTCACGGAGCAGAGACATGATTGTCCCGCTGCAGTCAGAGACCCGCACCGCCGCCGCCCCCGCCCCCGTCCCCGCCCCCGCCCCCCAGTCTACACAGCCTGAGCTCAGTCACTCACCCTCCTCATCCACTGTGTTTATTGATAAACGGGCGTAGCTACTGCCGGTAATAACTGTAAAACCCGACCGGCTTGTTGAATCTCGGACCCAACACGGCCGGAGTCACGAGCATTAATTAATTAATTCACAACCCGACCGCGGTGTAAAAAAAAGAACAAAAAAAAAAGTAAAAAGAAAGCCAGCAGCAACACTGGTTTTGAGACAGTTAACAGTTAATCAAGTTGTTACTAAGCTGTGTGATGTGTGTGAGTGACAAGGCTATGGCGGAGCGTGTCCTGCTGCAGATCAGTCACTCTGCTGTGCTGTGAGGTGGATAGTGGATGCAGTTGGATGCGCCCTCTACAGGATAAATGACCTAATGTCGGGGGATCTTTTCAAATGGGGGAACATTTTCAAAGTAAAACCAAGTCTTATTCCCTGCATTTTATTTCTGAAAATATCGGCGACAATCGGCGAGTTTTGGCCGATTACCGATTATTCTCAAACGGGCTATAATCGGCCGATTTAATCGGCTCGCCGATAAATCGGTCGGGCCCTACCCGTGACAGTTTAATGTCACTCACACATGTGACGTTTTGGGATGAAGGGAAACGTCACATGTGTGAGTGACATTAAACTGTCATGGGAGCTCTTAACTAGTGTGCTGTCTCTTTTTTTCCTTACCTGTTTTTTTCCTTACCTAGTGCGTGGTATATCCCAGTTTTTAGAAATTGGCAACATACAGTAACAGCATGAGCAATGAGATATACAGTGTGATAACACCTAGACCTGTGATTAGATTATAAATACATGATTTGAATTGAACTTCTGAAACAGGTTAAAAACCTGCAAATGTGTGAAATAACAAAGAAAAACATCACAACCTAAGTCACATACTGATGTTTAAATTCATTAGGGCCCCTTCTCCACAAACTGTTGTTTGCATAAAACTCCAGCTAGCCTGTCCAACTTCCCTCCAGGGTTGCCTCTTCCTTAGGAGCTTCTCGAGCCAAAAGCGTTGGATCATTAGCCGCCGAGGACCAAGTTTACTCCACCCTCCTGTAATTAGCCCAGACTCCAGCCTCTACAGCTGAGACACAACCAGCAGCTTTGTCTATTTGGGTATTTGCTAGTGATGCTGCAACAGATCCTGCACGTCCCCAGACTTGAGGGCAGACCTTGTGAAGTGAATCACCAAGGTCTGAAACAAACCTGCATTAAAATGTTTCTCTCTCCCACTCCCAGATGAGAAGGACAATGGACAATTTGGTAAGGATGTGTCATTTGCCACACATAGTACACAAACCCACATACACAGCAGAAAAGGCACCCCCTCATTATGGCTATATGTAAGCTCAGACTGCCCCAGGGTCAGCTGACATCAATTATATAACAAAGCAAGTCTGTTTTAGGTCATCTTCAGGGTGTAAAGGCTCTTGATGTTTTGCAGTGTAATGAAAATGTTCGGTCACACTTAAAGTAAAATACACCTTATTCTCTCAAAGGGGGTATAGTGTAGTTTGGCCTCCGGACTACTGATGTGCTGCAGAGTGTAAAGCATGTGTTGAGTTCTTCATTTCAGATTATGAAAACCTTCCATTTAATCCTTACATTTAAAAAGCAGTGTACTGTGACACTACATTTAACGTAAAATCTCTCCCTTACCTCGTACACTGAAATTTGGAAGAAGAGTGAAGAGGAATTTACTGGGTACTGTATAAGCTTGTGTTTTTGTTCACATCATATATTATCAACTTACAGTAGTCCTTGATTTATAACATTTATTCATATTCTGAATTGACCATTTTTGAAATCTGCCTTGACAGCTGCTGCTGCCTGGCTGGCGACTCCCTGAGTCTATTTGAGAAGCCACACACCAGGACTCACTTCCAGACAATTAGCTCAGTGAGTTGGGAGCTGGTTCTTGGTGTCAGAGGGTGTGGGTTCAAGCCTCAGCAAGGGTGATGATAACACATACATTTTTTAAAAAGAATTTTACCTCAAAAACTGAATTTTTTTTCACAGTGGTTTCAAATCAGCCTGCACAACAGTGAATGGCTTACTCAATTTATGAAGCCACTGGCACTTGCCAATTAGCTCAGAGTGATAGATGATGGTCTTTGATTCCAGAAGTTGTGGGTTCGAGCCTCAACTGGTGCAAATTGAAGATTATAAGGCTAACTGTCTTGTCTTCCTATTCTCCTATTGGTTGCTTAGAATTTGCCTAAATTTGCCAAAAAATAGCCCAGACCCAACCCATCGCTGCAGCTAACTTTTCATCCTTCTTTCTGTCTGTATCCATTTTCCTCCCTCCCTCTCTCGCTCTGTTTTTCCAGAAAAATGTTCATTCTTTAAAATAGCTTCAGTTTACGCTTCTACATGCTGTACTTTACTTAGGTGATTACATTTTACAGGTTTCATGTCTACCTCATTAGCCCAATATTATCAGAGTCCAATGACGCTACCTTCCTAGAATCCATTAGAGGCCCCACTTTCATTACTGCAAATGCATTATCTCATGTGTGTCATCACATCAACATGTTTTTCTTGGAATATTATTGTGAACAGGGGTGTGACACATGAAGTATGTAACAAACCTATTTAATGTTTCGAACAGATTATGACTGACTATGAAAGCATCATTTGGTTGTATATTTATTTGTCTGCTTAATTTCCATCACATGATGAAACTGAAAAGAACAGCAGGACAAACATAAATCATAATCCCTCCTTTCTTCGGAGGGATTATGACTTCTGCTTGGACAAATGGCTTTTCTTCCATTTTCCACATTACAGTTAATGCAGTATGTTGCAAATGAACAAATAATGAACACAAGCCAAACAATAAGCCCATTGTATAAGTGTGTTAATTCTCTACTTTGCTCCCAAGTTCAGATTCGTATGCCACGGCGCAGTACAATTTATTTTCCGTGTTTTCCACATTTATCAACCAAGACACACTGAAGCCTACGTATTCTAGCTGGATGATCATATCTCTACAGCTACTGTGTATGGATTAGAGAGGGAGAGAGACAATATGCCTGTTTCTGTGTGTGTGTGTTTGTATGTGTAACACAGTGAGTGCTAACTTTTCTATATGTATAGCAGCAGTGCAACTGTCAAAAAAAAAGCAAGCTGACACAAGATTGAAAATACCAAAGGGAAAAAAAACCCAATATCCTAGCAGAAGTGTATATACAGTACAGTACGTAGCCTACTGTATACATGCAGTGGTTTATGGAAATGCAGTTGGTTTGCCCGTAGCTCTGGCTGGGATGATGATGATGAGGTGCAAATCTAAAAGCCATTACACCTCCCTATGAGTTCTATTATCACCGCTGACTGATAATTGCACTGGGCTGTGGTGCTACGAGAGCGACAGCCTGGTGCTGCTGCCTTTCTTTATGGTGCGGCCCGATATGATCTTCGAGTGCACTGGTGCGAACACTCCGGACTTTTTATAGTGTCCTTTTGTGTCACACGGGCCGGACGGAGCTGAGACTGTGAGATAGGAGTAGGAAGAAAAGGGAGAAGAAGTTAATGTTAATTAACAGAGAAGAATGAAGGAGGGGAGAGCAAAATCAAATCTCATTTATGAGAATATTTACTGGCCCTTTGCTCTCGATTTTATTCATCCTTTTTCTTTCAAAAAAAAAGAGAATGATGAGGCTGGATTTACTATTAAAGGGATGATGGGTCATGCAAGGACGGTGGAGTGGAGAAAGGTGAACTGAAATGACATCTCTCTCATGCCATCACTAATTTAATGCCGTTATTACTGGTGTAAGTGGATTTTCATCTCTCTATATGCATTCCAACATTCAGTCACTGATATTTAACTTTAGATGAGCTCGGCCATAAAGGCTCCCCCAGGAGAAATCTGTTGGTTTCAATGGGGATGTTCATTCTCTAACAAAAATAATGAGCCAACGGTAGCCAAGAGGTGAGGATAATAAGCTTGTGGTAACTGGTGAGATTTCATGGTCTGGCTGAGAAACTCCTAGCTGGAGAGGCAAGAGAACACGTTCCATTTGTTGATCAGCCACCACTGTGATGCCTCAGAGCAAGGCAGTAAACTTAATTAATCCAACAGAGCTGCCCACCAGCGTAAGGCTGTTGTTGTATTAGCAAGCTCCGAAGTGTACAATATGTGTTACTGCATAAAACAAAGGGCTTGGCAAAATCGAAGAAGCGTACCCTCAGTCAGCAGCTTTAGTCGGAACACAGAGCAGCCGGGACATATTTAGATCCTGGATCGTGTTCATCAGAGCATGATGCATCCAAATCAATCATTTACTGCTAAAGAGGCACTGTAAACTGAACATGTACCCCACATGCTCCCAGTAGCCTTATCATCCCCATTTATATGGATCTGGTGAAGCAGTCAGAAGGTTGCTCATCTCCGTCTCCCTTGATCTCTGGAAAAAAAGATGCATCTGCAATTATTTTCCTTCCCTCCTGCCTCATCATTACCTCCGAGATCTCCCTCTATCTCTCGCTTGTTTCGTCTCGGTTGTCCATCAAGAGCTGCGCTTTGATATTCATGCAGCAGCATGATTGAGATGCAAAAGAGATAGTAGCAAGGTCCTAGGTCATCTTCCTCTCCTCGTCTTGTTTCCTTTTCACCCCTTGCACTCTCCTCTCCTCTCCTCCCATCCCCTCCCCTCCTCTCCTCTCCTCTCCTCCCATCCCATCCCATCCCATCCCATCTCATCCCATCCCATCCCATCCCATCCCATCCTCTCCTCTCCTCTCCTCTCCTCTGCCTCTTTGAGGTTGTACCACTGCTTTTATGCTTCCATCACAGCGTCTTTATTATGTGATTCACATAATAATCGCAACTTTTTACCACATGACCCTCTCTGGGTAGCAGTAGTTTCTGCATTAGAAGGGAGAAAGGAAAGAAGAAGGTGAAGAAAACCATCCTTTTCTTCAACTTTTACACACTTAACATTCCCGCTGTTACAGTCCAGTGTGTATAACCAGCCGGACGCATTCTTGCCCTCTGGTCAGCTTCTGTCGAGGTAATTCAGACCCCCAGCCTCTCGTCAGGTTACGACAAAGTTCTGCCTGTTAGCCCGCAGTCACTACTGATCGGGTGTAAAGAGTTGGTAATTTGGCCTTCAGGATGAGGTAAACCTACTTCTAATTCTTCAACTTGTGTGAAGCTGGAGGAAAGTTTTGACCCTCTGAGAAAAGAAAGCATTTGAGAAAGAACTGAGGCGAAGCCACTTGATCCGGCTTTACGGTGGATTTGTGGTTTCTTCTCGCAGACTGAACTAAACTGAACCTTCACCCTTTTTTTTTTTTGCCTGGCAGTGTCTCTCTGGAGAGTGGGGGGGGGGGGGGGGGTGTAAACGCCCCTTTGTTCACGCTGCAGTGTTTCCCCCAGAAAATTTGTTAGTTAAGGTGGTGTCTGACCTGTCGACGGGGGGGGGTGGTAGCGCGGAGATCTGTTGACGGGGGGGGGGGGGGTGGGGGTAGGTACCGCGGAGATCTGTTGACGGGGGGGGGGTCGATCGACGGGGGAGGACGCGCCGTGCCGTATTAAAGTTTCGCTTTCAACACGCGCTGCTGTTCTGCGTGCGCGCTTCTCTGTGGTGTGTATGTGTGTGAGAGGATGCGGCTACTCGTCCGACCGGGGGGGGGGGGCGGCGGCGAATATCGCTACAATTTTTTTTTTTTTTTAAGATGTTAGTTTAGGCGGTAGCTCTTTGTTGTTAAGGCGGCCGCCTTAACAGGGAAGCGCTGCGGGAAACCCTGCGCTGTCACATGTTTGTCTGTGCCTCTTCATTGTAATGACAACATGGAGATGGTGATATGGCTCGGCACATGGCTTCTGAAAGAAATCTGGTGTAATTCCTGTCTCAAAGTGTTAGTTTACACCCACGCTGCGAGGATTACATCCCAGTCACACACACACACACCCATTCATCTTTTCAAGCACACACACACTCTCGAACAGATACTCGCATCACGCCTTGCTCGTAAAGTGTGATGCAACCGTGGCCTTTTGATCCCTAGGTCCTCATAGTTGTAGGAGGACAAACTGCACAGACTGCACACATTCTGAAACGTGTTATCTTACCCCCCCCCCCCCTCTCTCTCTCTTCAGGCCACAGCATTTGCACCACTGACCTTTTCAGACAGGCATGCTTGTGCTCAGCCACGGCCACGTCTGTAAAGCCAATATCAAGTGATTTATTTCATTTGGCTGCTCTGCTACAACCTCTCGGCCGAACCATGCTGCCCTAGGCAAAGATAAAGCTGCAGCCTGGGAGCGCTGTGGATGTCCCCCCTCATCAGCTCTGAACTGCTGTCACATCCACAGAGAAGCCCCCCTCCCCACAGACACAACAGCACAGGACAGGGATCAGCATTAAGAGGTTACTTGCGGCTCGTGCCACGTCTACGCTTCACGTTAGGGTTCTGGAGAACTGCCAGATACACTGACTCAGCCACTAGAACGGGCACTAAGAAAAGCAGCATAGTGGTCAGTAAGCTGCCGTTTGACAGCCAGGCTGTTTCTCGGGGGCTGAGACCCTGCTGTCTTTGTGTTAAAGCAAGCAAGAGTGGCAGGGGAAGGAAGCATGAGGGGGTAGAGGAGGCTGGAAATGGGCTTTGGAGGACATGGACCTAGAGAGCCTTGCCCGCAGCAAGAGCATTCAGTATTCACCCTCCAAGGGTTGTGCCAACACACTCTCAGAGGTCAGCAGGAGAAAACACATCCCTCCCACACACTCTGAAAAACTTTGTGATATTTATCCAAGGGAGGTTCTTAGAGTGTCATGCTTATACATAAATATTTATGACCATACATAAACAGTGATGAGCAGTTATACGTCTCTGTTAAAGTGCATTGAAGAGCAGCGACTGCATTTACAATGTCAAAAGGCAGTTTTAAACACAGCTTCTGGTATGAATTGAAAGTGATGTCGAGCTTTCATTGCCACTGATGTGGAATACGTGCTAACACTCATTTCAACAAGAGAGAAGAGAAGAAAACACATTGAGCTCGCCTCTGGCACTTATTCCTTCCTATCTCTCAATCTGGATGGAATGACAGGGTCCGACGTTAAGGTTTTTTCCTACTTACTGAAATGCTATTTCACATTATTTGACCAGTAGCAGTTACACCCTCCGTCCATTGCAGACATGTAAAATTAAATGCTATTTCACATTATTTGACCAGATAGTGCCCTATCTGAACAGGTGAGCCACCTGTTTAATGCCCAATCACAGTTGAAATCTTGAACTGAATGTCCTTTCATGACCAAAAACATTAACCTGGACAACATTTTTACAGATAGCTGGCTCCTCCAATCAGATTTTGCATTCACATGCTGCAGTGGACAATTTAGATTCAGTAGGCTATTCAGTATCTAAATCTAAATCTAAATTTGAATTTTAGAAAAGACCAATTTAAAAAAGCATTTTTAAGATGAAAATGTTGGCCTTCCGAAAAGTATGTCCATCTATATCAGGGTATCCGCGGGGTCTTGAAAAGTATTAAAAGGTGATAAATCAATTTTGGGAAAATTAAGACCCTTAAAAAGTATTAAAAAGTCTTTTCATGACTTTATAAAGTCTTAAATTTTGAAGGTATTTTTTCTGAATTAGCTGTCCAAGAGTTTGAGTTGTAAAAAACATCGTGAAAGTGTGTGAATTTATTTGTTTTATTAAAAAACAAAGATGAACCGGTTCATGAAAAAGAAAAGAAGATTGTTGTTTTTGTTTTTTTGAGAGTTGAGCTATGTTTTTTTGATAAACTTTGCCTTTGATTTATTATCCCAGCCTTTTTTGAATTCTGTTGTATCATGATCTATAGTCTTTATTACAAAAACTAAAACTGTTCAGTTAAGTGTCACTGATGTAAATGGTTGAAGCGGCAGTGAAGTATTGAAAAATGTCGAGAAGGTCTTGAAAAAGTCTTAAAAAGGTATTAAAATTAACTTCAAGATTCCTGTATATACCCTGTATATGCTCTCAATACTTGGTTGTGGCCATTTGACTTGAACTACTGGAAATAGCCCAGATTTTTCAATGTTATTCTAGTTTATTGAGATGCCCCTAAAACTCAAGGATGTGGGACATTGAAACAACAGTGACAGGCAAACAGCCAATCATCTAACAGCTGTGTAGCTCGGTTGAAGTCTCCAGGTGTGTTTATTGACAACAGGGTTATAACCTAAAAAGGACACGTTAGCTCGTCGGTATGGTAACAGTAACAGGTAACTGTTACTGCGTGCGTCTGGCCCGAGTCTGAAACAGCGGCGGCGTGTCAGGCCGCTCACTGTCACTGAAACGCTCAGTGAAATCGCCGATTAAATACGACTCAGTAGCCTAATAGCCTATCTCACCTGGTAGAGCACGTCACCCGCTGCAGCAACCCAGTTCGATTCCACCTGACAGTCCCCCCCCCCCCCTCTCTCTATCCCCCCTCCCCTTGTCTCTCTTCAGCTCTCCTTTCAAAATAAATGCATAAAAAGCCCGAAAAAAAAAAAAATTTGAATCTGAGTCGGTGCTTGTCCGAACCCTGAATGATATTATAAACTGTGCAGATGTGTCGCACGGTAGCTGAAATTTATGGAAAGGAATTATTTCTGTTTTGCACCTCAAAACAAGAGATAAAGAGAAGGAAGACAACATATATTCAACAGTTACGCTAGTGTCCATTCAGCTAAAAAAAAAAATGGGAATGAAAGTCTCATTTCTCCTCTTTTTTTCCATCACCTTTTCCATCAGCAAAGGTGTGTTGAGAGAGCCCCTGTTCCCTTAAAATGAATGTGTCACATACAACAACACTGGTCAGTGTTTTGAGCACTGTGTGAATCCTTTCAACCTCTTAAAAAGCTGTTTTGAAGACTGTATCATGCTGTCTCCTGCTATATATAATGATAGTGTCATAGTAGTTGCCTCTGATTGGAGGGTGGAGAGCTCAACAGCTACCTGTTTTTAGACTCCAAGTGTAGTTCTGTGATAATGATGCAACCAAGAGTCTCAGCAAATCTGTAACACATTTCTGTTTCATATAACGAAAGTTGTAATATAAAGGTAATAATAATGAAAGTTCTACTTCAGTTTCTCTATTTTTATTATCTATTAACTTTTTTTTCCTTTCATAGATGACTTGTGGTTGGCTAATTAAATTACTGGAAAGAAAATGTCTCCTTGTAGTTAACTGCAAGAAACATTCCTCCTTGTTTTTAAGGCCTCAGGGCAGCAGATAGGACACCAGAGAGATGCCAGGGAGCTGCTGCTGCCACCGCTGCTGCTGGTGGAGGGATTTTATCTCTCAACTATTACGTTCTGCTGCTGTTGTCATCATGCCTCCACCATTCACCATTTCCTCCAACCTGACATAACATCTTGCCTTGTTTTTTTGTCTTTCTTACCCTCCCTTTTTTTGATTATCTGCATCTTTCACTAGGATTTGTTGTCAACTCAGCCATGATGAAGGCAGAAGGGCATTACATCAAATCCCATGCTTTCTTATGCTTTTGATTTTTTTTATTTTGTGCATGGCTGGTGCAGTGACTTGGGAGAAGGAAGTGGGACGGGCCAAGTGTTGTGCTAAGTGGATGTGGAGAAGTGCCAAAGACAAAACATAGCATGAAGGAAAGGTTTCCATTCTTTTCCAACTGGCAACGTATCTGTAAAATCCAAGTGAGAACAGACGAGACAGAGACACTTACTGTGAGTTGTTTTTTTTGTTTTGTTTGTTTTTTAGAATAAACAAATGCTCAGTGAGGTAAAGGAGTTCACCATTGCAGTAAAGTGTCAAAAGATGTACAAAGACAGAAAACATAATTACATCTGACTGTACTGTAGAAGCTCAAAATAATTTTTGGATAGTATCCCATGCATGATACCGCCTTGATAGATGCTTGTAGGCATTCCTCCAGATGGTATGCATTTATATTCGTGTGTGTGTGTGTGTGTGTAAGAGAGAGTCTGTCTTGCCAAATATACCCCAGAAGACCAAGAGACTTGTGGTTAGATCACACTGCCATACTGACTCTGAAGATTTTTCTTGCATTCATTCACTTAAAACCATGTCCATGTACACTAACGCTTACACACATACATACACACACACTGCTGCATGTGGTGGTAAGGCCTACAGCATTTAACTTGCTTTTGTGCATGCACAGACATTGCAAACATACCTGTGTGCACATTCACGCTAATTTATTTTCCATTTAAAACATATCAATGTGCAGCAAATATTGACCATTCCTCTCCGACAGACTACAAATATTGACAGCAGCTGTTTCAGTGACTTTGTGTTTTCTCAATGGAACGACGGACATCATTACATTTCGGCAGGTGAAATCTGTGTACAGGCTCCGCAGCTATTGTATTCAAGAATCTCAGTTTTATTTGCATATATGTCATAAATGAAGGATTCACTATTTTTCACAGGGTTAATTTTAAGACTGATATGAAAGGACAGCGCGGCAGAGGGAGAGCCAGTGATTTTCTGACCTGTGACAAACATGGACCGTCTTTTCAGTGCAGTATCGAATAATTAATGCTTCAGCATGATCTCATTCTCACTGTCACTCATGAGCCTCTTTGCATAAAAAACAAGATTCCATAGCCAGCTAATTGCCTTGTAATGCACTGATCATAGTCCAGGATGAATGCAGATGCAAACAGTAGCTTGCACACGAATGAGTACACACTGCATATTATAATAAACGGGAACACACATATAAAAAAAAAAAAAGCATATGCAACCAACTACTGAAAATAGCAGCAGGGATGTGGAACATAGTACATCATATATATAGTGCATGAAATGAGTATCCACTTTACACCAGCCAGTGTGATCTTAATTGAGACTGCGTGCAGATGTCCATATAGTCTGTGTGAAATATAATATGGCTCCACAAGGACACTCACAGCCACGTGGATATAGAAACTGATCACAATGACAATGCTAACATGCTGTTATTAAGAGCACACAATGTTTACCATCTTAGTGGGTTTAGTGTGTATTGTGTGCTAACATTTGCTGTTCAGACAATTAACACAAAGTACATCTGAGGCTGATGGGACTGTAATTAGTTTTTTTTTTTTTCTTTTGATAGCTCTGGAGGCAAAATAAGTGAGTCATCAAAGTTATTACATTTCACATTCAGAAGCATTGCAGGAATCGGATCTCAAAGAATGAAGTTATCTTAAGGCCTTAAGAGAGACAGTGTTACTTTTCACAATCTAATATAATACATCTTCAACTTTATTTGGCATAAATGGGGCACACTCTCTTAAAGGTTTGAGAAGAGCTAAGCCTCAATTATTCTGTCAAGGTTTAAAGGATCAAGGTAATTATTCCATATTATTCTGTTTCTGTCTCCGAAGACATTCATCTCGGAAATTTGCACATAAATTCAAGAAATCTTGTCAAATGTCAGCTCGTTCATTGCTCCTCATGTTTACAGCCATAGGTGATCTGTTGACACAGAATGTATTAATTAGTTCTGTTGCCCCTCTTTTTTTTATACATCAATTCTAACTTAAAAAGTCAAATCAAATCTCAAAAGGAAGCCAGATTTTACATTCACTGAGGTCTGCTTCAGATTGATAGTGCTGAAAATGTACAGTATGTTGTAATGTCACAAAATTGAATAGAAGAAAATAAGAGATGAAAAATAGATACGTACACTTGGGGAACCTTCTAAGCGGAACAGTGTTGGCGAGCGGATATTGCAACCAAATGAAGGAGTTTGTAACTGAAGATATAAAAGGATTCTGATTTCAGTATTTTGGTGAAGGAGCTTCTTGATATTTATGCATCCTGGCTTGAGTATTTTTATATGCACTGTGAGTGATGAAATCTATTTATTTCCTTTCAGGGGATCAATGCAGCCAAAAGAGCATATTTTATAGTGGATGTATAAACGCTACAAATACATAAAGCGCTACACCCATACCGATATTTCAAAGATAGAGTAGCCTGAGATGAACCCTTCCTTTGTGACAGGCTCCAGCAGCAGCAACGACTGGAGTGATGAGGACTCTGCATAGTGATGCAGCGGGTCTCTAGTGAGTTAGGAAGATGTTACAGTTATGATTTTATGTTACAGAACAATACGGTGGCAGACAAGAAATTGTTCAACCACAACAGACAAACCGTCAGACTGCGATTAACTACTTGCCTTCGTTTGTGTGTTCGGCTCAGAGAGAGTTCTCACCTTTAAAGACAAACTGTTTGATCACACAAAAGAATATGAAACAAGTCGACTCCCTTTCATGTCTGAACAGTTGGAACGTTTCAAAGGCGTCGGGGCTCTCTCAATCCAGCCACCAGTGGAGCTGCTCGCTTATTATGTGCTCCTCTGTGTCGCAGACAGGCGATGATCGCTTAAGGGCACGCGACCACAGTGTGTTCACAGATTGGACTTCATTAAAGCGCAGAAGATTGCACCGGACAGGGATCACTGAGCCTCTCCCTCTCTTTCTTCCCTTCACTCTTTCTCACTTGACAGACCACCGTCCCAACGGCAGAGATTAAATATAAAAGAAAATAAATAAATAAATAATACGAGCAGGGAAAATGGTGAAAGTTATCTTATTAAAACTTGAAAGAGGGATGCAAAAGAGGAGGAGGTGCTGAACAGTGGAGCCAGGGAATATATCCAGCTGAACTCCCCGTTGGCCAGATGGCCACCAAGCATGAGCGTGAGAGAGAGTGTGTGCGTAACATACAGGTATCTGGAGCGGGTCATTATTGGCTTGGGACAATGTGTCGAACCTCATGAAACGAGCTTTACCTTTACAATTTGTAACTAACTAGCCTGCTTGTAACCAAATCAACACATTTCACATGTGCTGTGCACTTACAAGGGCAATGTGGCATCTTCTTTCTCATATAGTGTCTGAAAATCTTTAGGTAATGTTTAAATGTACAGTAGTTTTTTTCAGATTTGTACTAAACTTGTACATATTTTACAATAAAATATGAAACAAAAAGTCTGCACCAACATTTCACTTTAACCAATCAACATTGGTGAGACTGCAGTGCAGCCCGAGTTTTAAAAGAAAAGTGAACACACAAAAGTGTCTCACTTATGCCACCATTAAAAAAAAAAAAAAAAAAATCTTTTTATTGTTTATTAACTTTAATGCCACATTTGGGACTCTGCAGAACAAACTATTTTCTGCTTGAGCAGGAGAAAAAGCAATAGCTACCTCATTACTTTAATTTGAGACTTCCATTTTGCGGAAAAAAAATTTGTTTCGAGGAAAGATTTAATCAATTCCTACCAATTTCCAAGATAGGTAGCTTTCTCTATGAGTTCTGCCTTTAATGTAACGCCCCCTAGAAAAAGATGTGATGACCTTCTTCTCTATTCATTTATTTATGCTAGATAACCCAGGAGATTGTTTCTCACCTTCTGGAACTGCACACTGTGTGGCTCTCCCACTAGTTGGTTTGTGTAGGTGTTCCTGTGTGTGTACGTGTGTGTGGAAATGCATGTCAGCACCCAAGCATGCTGGATTTTAGATATTTCTATGCAAATGAGCTTTTGGCTCTCTATGGCAGAGTGAAGAGGACATGAATAAACAACACCTGGACGGAAAAAGGAGGATCACTTGGATAAAATATGCAAGAGCTGGGTGGTTTCCAACGGGTCGCCTTTATTTCTTTAACTGAGCTGCGGACGGACATTAGAATACAGACCATGGTAGAGAATGAAAGAATAGAATAAATTACAGCATCCTCTGCTTTATCTTGTTTATCTATCAGTCAAGGTGAGTGGTTGATGGGGAATGTGAGTGTGTGCGTGTGTGGTTGTGTAGGCTATGCATAGCCTTGATTTTCTATCTTTGTGAGGTCCCAAAACTGGGAGCCCTCCATATTTGTGGCTTGCGACACATGGTTGTTTGATGATTAATGCCCCGTCCCATTTCTCCCTCTTAAAACTAACACTTGGTTTGGAGTGCCCTCAACCGTAAATTCCCCTCTTTGAGGGAAGTGGCTGAAAATCTTTCCCTATGGAAATGGGACACCCATATGCAAATTAGCGTAGTGAACGTGCTAACGTTACGTGCCGTTAGCTTAGCTACAGCCGTTAGCTACTACTGCCGTTAGCTTAGCTACTGCCGTTAGGGTTATCATTTCAGATTTATGATCAGGCGTGAAAAACATGACATAACTATCATGGGTGATTTCATCTTCCACTTCGTTTTAAGCCCGCATTGGACCTCACTACATTTTGAGGGTTGATTAAAGGGCAAAATCGCACTCCCCCTTGCTCCCTACAGTAATGGGACACCCTACTCCTACATGAGAACGTGCAAAATATAGGGTTAGGGCAAAAATTTTGTGTTAGGGGAGGTATTGGGTCGGGGCCTAAGACTCAGCTGTAGGGTCAGGGAATCTACGCATCATGTCTCCACAAATATAGTACCACAAGGAGGTGTGTGTGTGGGTGGGTGAATAGAGCAATTACACTGCCTGAGAAAGAGAAATTATACATTTTTCCATTGCCATGGTTTCTGTCTTGTCAATGAACTCTGGTCCCAACAAAGGCTCTGATCTCCTGAAAGCTATCTGGAGAATAAATACAAGCCAAATACAGGGTCAGCCATCAACTTTCTCATCTTCTGAACACAAATCCCCCCCGTGCCTCTAATAACTATATTTCTATATTAACTTCCCAAAAAGGACTAAATGGCAACAAAGGTGAAACTGAAATTTTCCCCACATTCAGACTGGAGTCTTATTTCAAGATTTTTTTCATCCATCAAATATTTCTTTGCATAGTATTTGCATTTTTAGGGTCTCCTTCACAACACGCACACGCATGCAGGAATGAAAGAGGCTCCTTCAGAAGTTTGTTACTGTCCTCATTAGTTTGTTCAAACATATTTAAAATATTTAAAATGTTATAGTTGTTGTAGTAGTCATAGTCTGTAAATATTTTCCTCACCTCTCATGGCAGTGACATCAGTTACTGGAAAAAGCACAAGTAGTGCAAAACCGCTGTGTAAACAGCTTGAGGAGTCAAGATGGGTGGTTAGGTCTTCAGTTTAGGCTGCAAAACAGAGGCAACTATCACCAGGATCTTTCTTATACATTAAAAAAGACTGTTTAAGTTGCCTACACATCTGTATCTTACCAAACCTTAATCCATGGTCTATCTGGAAGACAGTCCTCTGCTGCAAGGATTGTGTTCTCTCTTAACCAACTAAAGCAAAATTCAACCTTTTTAATTTAATCAAAAACTCTTTCCTAAACTTCACAGTTCTGTTGTTGCGTAAATTAACCACATCCACCACTGCATCCACTTCTCAACAACTGGCACATGGGAGGCCACATCATGAGTGTATATATATATAGCACTTTTCACCTGAAAAAAGATGATCCAGGCATGTTTCATCACAAAGAATAATTGGGGGAAAAAAACAAGGCTTTGAAAAACAACGTGTGATATTTAGGTCAGACATGAGATATGTCCTCAGTCTTTAACAACATAAAGCTGGAAGCAGAAAGAAAAACTAGAAGCACTTTTGACAGTTATACACTTATATATATATTCACATATAAATATATCTTTTCCCCCCTTGCTCTTGTTAGCATGCATAAGACATGTGAAGCGCTCTCTGGCCTGGAGTGAAATGTTAACAAGGACAAGAGACATCAGAGGAGAGCGAAATAAAGAAAAACCTAATATATTTGAAGAAATGGTTTTAAAAGAAATGCTGCCTGCGACCCAACGCAGACAAAGTTATCAGTTCGACATGTCCATTTTATTTTCTCCTTGAATGTCTGGCAAGAGGCAGACAGTCTACCTCGCTTAACCTCGAGTACAATAACTTACAGTATGAATAAAGAAGCTGTTCCACCAAATGTAATTGCACTGTAGATGCTTTCCGATACAAAAGCAGAGAGGATGTTGCTTTATGTTTGATACTTGAAGGATAAACCGGTCCACTATGTTTTACTGCAGGGAGTTTAATTTTAATTTGTGCTCAGTGTGTAGAGCTGCCTCCACCATCCTGGGAGGTGTCTTTCCAACATCCCTATACATAATGGATTGGTTATTTGAAAACCTGAATGTCCCAGTTAAGTTTGTGTCAGTTTAATTCATGAATAATTTCCACCTTTTTTTCCTTAGGCTTGTTACACCTTCTCTCTGTGCACATCCTCCATTTCCTTCTCCTCTGTGTGTGTCTCCTCCTCAGTTTATGAGAAGACAACACCTCATCTGTCTCTCCTCAACCCTACTGCTAACAAATCTGTCCTGTTTGGCTTTTTCTGAACCTCAAGCCACCCGCACTCAACAACCAATCACCGTGTTGAGCGCCTCTAATTCGTGCACGAGAATTGACGTAATGCATAGCAACGGGGTGTCACCAGGGCGTCACTCTTAGTTTGCTCTTAGTGATTTATCCTTAGTAAGAGTAGGTCTCAGCGGCTTTGTGAATAGCTTTTAAGAAAAAACTCCTATGTAAAAACTTTTAGCGCGAGTTAGGAGCACTCCTAGCGGTAAGATAAAAGGCTTTGTGAATACAGCCCCTGGTTCAATAAAAAGTCCTCTGAGTGCATGACCGTTGTATAGGGGAGAAAGGTGATGATAATTCTAGGGGCCCAGCGCCCAGTAGGGCCCACAACAAACCCCAGTAGTCTAATCTTTGTATGACTGAATTATTCTACATAATACCCTGACTAATAGGAATGCTGCATTAGCATCAAAACAAAGTAAACAAAAAATGATAATACGTAGTCTAAGAAAAAAAGTGGCAAAGTCAGAGGGTAGGGGCCCACTTTCTTTCAGGGGGCCCAGAATTCCTAGCAACAGCCCTGCCTGAGTGTGCAACTGGTGGAGGATGCACAGCCACATCACTGTACTCTGTCTACTCTACCCTAATGCCGCCTTACACAGGTTGGACCTGCTCTTTTAAAAGCCTGTCATGGTTTTGTAACACAGTCGGATAGCTAGATGTTGAAGTACAGTGCTTGTCATTGCTCTCAATCTTTCACATAGAGAAAAAACAGAAGTACAGTAACAGTGCAGTTTTTGTCTAGTTCTCTTCTGAACCCCAACCCCTCTTCCTGTCATTAGGAGCCTCTACTGTAGATGTCGACTTGCGTTAGCTGCTTTTGCTCTATGAGGGATTTGTTTATTTACAGACCCACCACGATGACCCAGGGGCCCAAAACCAGATGTTGTACAGTACCTCTACAACAGTAGAGTTTTTGTCACTGTTCTCAGTCTTCAGGCCATTCAGACTCACAGAAAAAAACAAGTACCAGTCCAGTTTTTGTCTGGATTTCTTCTGGGCCTCAACCCCTCTTCATGTCAATAGCCTCCAGATGTTGCTTTGTGTTGGCTGCTTTTGTCTACAAAGGACTTGTTCATTTGAAGCTGTGTTATGGTGACCAGCAGTCAGAGCGAGATGCTCAAACTCAGTGCAGTGGAAACAGAACAGAGAGCTCTGAGCTCCTCAGCCAGGTTGGTCAATCAGTCACGCTGACAGGCTAATAAAGGGTCTCCATGTTAGTAAGGAGGTAATAGTAATCCGCAGGTGGCAGATTCTTCATTTACTTCACCTCCTCACTTGCTCTCTTACTCCCTCACTCTTTTAAACAGGTGCTTTGTTATTGTTAAGCTCTGTGTCCAATTTAGTGTTAATCTTGGCTCACCTGCCAACGCGCCATTAAATCGGGGCCTTTTCATGCCTGGGGGGACCCAACACCAAGTGGAGGTGAGGGAGGTGATTGGCACAAAATAGAAGCGTGAGGAGCAGCGAGCGGTATAAACTCAGTGTGCCGTTTGCTCAGCAGGGTTGGTAATGGACAGCATATCTCAGTTACACCTTGATGAGAAGAAATTGTCTCTACGTGTGTTTGTCTGTTTTTATGTTCATAAAAGCTGGGGAGTGCATGGGGGGGAAGTTATTAGCCTTCCCTTCTCTCGCTGCGTCGTTCCGTCACTACAACTCTCTCCCCTCCATCGCTTCCTCTCTCCACCTCTCTTCTCCTCAGATGCACTTCTTCTCTTTTTACCTACTTCTTCTACCTCCCATTGTTTCTCGTTCTCTGTCTCTCTCTCTCTCTCTCTCTCGTAAGTCTCAAGGCCATCCTGCACCGTCGCTGGACCTAACAGTCATTCAGCTGCCCGCTCAGGCTGCTCCAGCGGGGGGAAATTAGAGCCATGCATCACCATAGAGTGACGATAGAAAAATTCCATTACAGTCTGTCGCATGTCTCTGGAGAGATGTCCAGAAGAACAGAGAGAGGGAAGCCAGGGAGCACGGGGAAGAGGGAGTTGGAATGTTTAAAGAGTGATAGAGAACAAGGCAGTGTGTGTTTGTGTGTGATGTGGTGGGGGGGTTAGAAAGTATCACCATTACAATGTATCATTGTCATAACAGCAGGACCAGAGCAGCAGTGGGACTATTTGGAACTGTTCACTTCACTCTCCAAGGAGCTTTGGTGTTAGGACTGTTGTCAGCCACATCTAGAGAGAGAGTTGATCCATATTTAATAGAAATATTTACAGTAAGCTGTGTCATATAACTGCGAGTTCCAGCCCTTTTAATAATAAACATTTATTCTTTACAAGACATAGGGGCCCCTTACCTCCAGCCCCAACGGACCTTATTGTGACCTCTGACCTCCCTGAATATTTGATCAAGAAGAAAGAGAATTCACACATTGTAAATAATGTACACACAGTATAGCCACCTAATCAGGTACACTTGTATTATTAATGCGAATGTATTAAAAACAACAACAACAAAAAAAAACTGGATATACAGGAAGTAAGATAACCTAGGATTCTAGGTGGAGAAGGGGTAGGAATTAATAAGCTAATGCTTCTTCCTATTCCTTTTCAAACATACAAGGGTTTTATCGACTAGTGCTTCAAGTGTAATATGTTATTCACATGTTTGAAATAAAGTATTCATTCATTCATTCATTCATTCATTCATTCATTCATTCATTCAATGTCTAATCGGACAAATTATTGACACAGTCCAGAGGGTCAGTTGTTGTTGAGACCAAATGTTAGAATGGTAGAAAATGGTGATCTTATTCTGCGTTACCACTAGCTACGTGTTACCAGCTCGACTCAACTCGGCTCTGGTACCAGGTACGATTCTGGAGAGTGTTTCCCGTTACAGGATAGTACCAACTTTAGAGCTGGTTGTCATAGCGACAGCGCTTAATGAAATAAAATGAAACTTAATATAGGTTTATCTGTTCATTTTAAAACATGTATTTATTGAAATGTGGTGGTATCTGTACATAGAGCCCCGAGGCAGCGCTGCTGTTCTGTCCAGGACGAACAAGAAGCTTCACTTTACATTCAGACAAACTAATGTGGCTGCTGCATTTGTTAGATTTCATCTGTGAGACCCAACATTTATCTTTCAAAGGGAATTATATCAGCCAGACGTAAATCTCCAGAGAGTTTAAGGCAAGTTCATCTCATCGCGTTCTCCCCGGGATGACGACGGAGGTTGACCGGCTGATCATCCGGCTGCTCGTCGCCTCTGAGATGACCGGCTGCTCCCTGCCGGCCAGCCGGTCCCACAGGTGGCTCTTCACACCTCCAAAAACATCAGAGCAAATTTCCAAAAAGGTGTCATTTAGATAAACTGTCCACATGTTGGGGATCTAAACGGTTACTTTCTCGCATTAAAAAATAGTAAAACTTAATAAGGTGGTGGCATATTAACAGCGCTACAGCGGGAATGCCGCGCATTGATGACGCAGTGATAACTCTGACCAATCAGTGGTCTGCAGTGTTTGCACGTCACCTTTACTGTAAGTACCTCTTTACCCGTTTTGTATCCTCAGCCAAACAGGTAGTAAAAAAAATACTACCGGGTACCAGATTCCACAGGTACTTTTACCTAATGGAAACGCACAAATGTCGAAATGAGTGGAGCCAGTACCACATAGTGGAGTGACATTAAACAGGTGGTGCCAGACAGAGCAGTGTGAACATTCACTTTCACATCTTAGTCTTTGAGGAAATAAACTCTTTTGTCTTTGACTGTTTGGTTGTGTAGGTCTAGGCTGGTGTGAAGGCTGTCCCTGAACTCTGCTGCAGACCAGACAGCTCTGACCGTCTCCACTTTCAGGAAGCACCTCTTGAATTTAAAGTTATTTGACGAGAGGTCGTGCATAGTCGGTGTATTACCTACACTAGCTTCCGATGAGTGCACTGCCAGGAGAGACAGCAGGGAACATGGTTCTCTAGTAAAGCTCCGTGCTGCTGTGCACAGGTCTAGCAGAAAAACTGATTTTAAACACCTTTTAAAAAGACGCCAACCAAAACAATCCAATATCTGTTCCAATGCACACTTCATATTATCCGTACATGATCTTTTATTTTCCTTTGGTGCTGCACTTTTCTCAGCGGCCCAGCTATTATATTCCTATAAGGATCAGGAAGAACTAAACTTTGTTTTGATGGGAAGATAAAATGCTGAAAATACTCTACACAAAGCATACAGTTAAACAGATATTGAATTCTTCATGTTGGTTGCCCCATGCACAGCAGTGCATCGCTCTGCCTCTGTGCTGGTACATCCCACCGCCTCTTGTAACTGGCAGTGTGCTGGATCTAAATACACTGACGAACAACTTCCTCACACAATCCCACATCAAATAACCCAAACTGCCCCTTTCAGACAGATTGCAAAGTGGAATATTTTATGATTATTTATTTTAGCTCTAAAATACTTTTGGGAAGCCCATCTCCAAAATGAAAATGCACTGATAATTGCGTGAAAATCTGTCAACTGCATTTGTGTGGCTGAGATAGCGTGACAATGAGAGTTTGAGGAGAATGGACAGCGTGATTCATGCTGTCAGCAGGCAACAATGATTCAAGTGAGCACATGCTACAACTACAGTATGTGGAATAGCCAAAGCAGCCTCAGGCTAGTGATAGTGGTGTAGCGGTGTGGGGGAACATTTTCCTGTTTGAGGCCACAGCAAGTATGCACAGTCAGGGCTCGACAGTGCGACAGTTTTTCTCGCATTTGCGAGTTGATAATAGCCCGTGCGAATAAAAAATTGCATTCAGTCGCATCAGTGCGACTCGGACAGAAACTGCATGCACCGCTTTGCATGCTGTTTAACGTGAGCAGTATCTCCCCCGCCCCGCCCCCCCCTGCCTGTTTGGTGATTTTGGCCGCCGCATTGATTAAAGCTTGTGTACATCGGGGCCGTTCAGATGTAACGTCTTTTCCGCACATTACTTTCAAGGTAGACGCGCGTCATGCACGCCAAGGCGACACCGTAGCAGCGCACATTCGGTGCGATGCGCTTTTTTTCCGTGCACGTTCGACCTGCTTCTTCCTCCGGTACACAGTCTCGGGCTGTGTCTCTCCTACTGTTTCACACGGAGCTCTGCTCCGTTTGAAAGGTGAAGGAAGCCCTTAGGTGGTACGTGGCCTCCGAGGCTACCGCGGAGCTATCAAAAAAAAAAAAAACCGCTTGTCGCGGTGAGAACAGCTGACATGTGGTCACAGTCTCACAGTGCAACATTCATATAAACTTCAACCTCAAAGCTCCCTGTCTGACCTGTCCCTGAACATCACACAGGGGCAACATGGAGCTGCTTGTGTGACAGGTTGTTGAGGAAACATGTTTGGTGTTTTTACTGTTCTCAAATGTAAAAATGGGTCATGTTGGACCCTCAGCATTATTTAAGGCTTAAACAGCCTGCTACAACATTTTTCATTGTGCTCCTAAAAAATCTTAGTGTAGAGCCCTGTATGTAATGTTCAGCTTTTTATACTGAGGGAAATATAGGTTCACTGCTCATCAATACCCCCACCCCTGGGCCACATGCACACACATACAGCATAAAACTAAAAACTAATATTGGTTGTAAATATTCTATTTTCTCACACATATTTGCCTTGTTTGTCTTTCCTGGTTTTTGTTAAGGCAAAGAGCCAGTTAAAACATTAAAAATTAGTCTACAGGGTTAGGATTATAGGCTAAATCTACTTTATTTGTTTGAAAATGATATTTTCACCAAAACTACAAAATTTTTATTGTGCTACTAAAAAATGTTGTGTGCTACTAAATTTTTCAGCATGGTAGCACAGTGCTACTTGGAAAAAAGCTTAGCGTCAAGCCCTGACAGTCATTGAAATGGCTCAGCCTACAGTACCTGAGCTGATGCATTTGCATGAGGCTGTCATGTCAGCATGGACCAGAATCTCTACACGGTGTTCCAGCACCATGTAAAAAAAAAAAACCCAAAACCCCCCCCAAAATGTTTTCATACATTCATAGTAGTAGCAGTCTTCAAAAGTTGCCGTCATTGCAATACTATGCTTGTCAGATGATGCACCCGCCTACATACAGTACAGCACAGGCTCAGGGTTTGCGAGTGGCACTTAGGCCATATAGATAATCATCTGTTGTAACTGCATGTCTGAAAGGTAAGAGCACTGCTGTTTCCCCTTGCTAAGAAATCTGTGGTTCTTACAGTAGGTCACAGTATTTAAGAGATTGCCTGTAAGGCCCATACTTTGAACTGCTGTAGCAAGAAACTCTGGAAGTTTTCTCTCCATATACACTGGAAGAATTGAAGTCTGCTCCTCTTTTATTGTGCCATTTTGGCTACGTTCACACTGCAGGTCTTAATGCACAATTCCAATTTATTGCTCAAATCCGATTTTTTGTTTGGCTGTTCACATTACGTCTTTAAATGTGGCCTGTCTATGGATTGCTGTGTGAACAGCTCACGCTCCTGAAGTGACCCGCATGCGCAGATCATTGATGACATCACGCCACAACGGTGTTTACGGAAGCGAACATGGCAACGGCAGCTGGTATTGTAGGACTTTATGGCTTAATGCTAAAAATAAAATTCAAACCCTGGTCTCCCACTTGCTAGAGTAGCATCTCTCCCCACTACACTATCAACCTTGCTCTGATATTCATGTTTTGATTCTCTTCCTGGCTCCCGCCTGTGGCACACTTTTTTTTTTTTCAATCAACTTTATTTGTCATTCATTTACAAAACAGTGCAGTGCGGGTCAGAATGACGTCAGAGTCGCATTAAATGCGACCTGGCTGTTCAGATTGCGGTCACATTCAAAAAAATACCTATCTGATTCAGTACCACATTTAAAAGTGGCCTAATTCTGATTGGAAAATGTCAGATTCAATGTGACTTGTGCTGTTCACACTGTCAAAAGCAAATCAGATATATGTCAGATATGAGCGAAAAAATCAGATTCAGGTCACTTGTAACTGCAGTGTGAACGTAGAGTTATGTTGCAAATGTTGTGCAGAAAGCTCAGCACTAAGGGCTGGAGGAAGCTGGGAATCTGTATGCCAGTGAGCAAGTTCCACGGTTTTACAATTTGCCCATTTAAATGTCATGAACAGATTTAACAGGAAATCAAGATGTACATTTAATGTGACGGATAATTTTTCACACAGCATTCTCGTATCAGTCAAACGGATCACTCTGTGAAATATTTGGGGAGACAGAGAGACAGAGGATGAAAGATGTGCCAAGGACGGGTGGCACAAAGAGATAGATGTAGCACAATCTTCCACCGTCTCGTATGTGTGGCTGCCAAATGTAGTTTTTGGAGGGGTGGAGAGGGAGTGTCACAGGTGTTCGGCTCTGACTTGTGTTCCAAAAGCTGTGTTGAGCCGATAAGATTTTTCCTGACACCAGCATCAACAAGCTGACCCTCACCTCTCATTCACTGTCACAGACTAGGGCTGAGGTGAGAGACAGAACAGAGAGATGGACGGAAAGGAGGGCAAAACAGATGAGATTAGGCGGACAAGGAAGGGGGCTGCGGTGGAATGAAATGGCAAGGGAAGGATGGAAATAAAAGGCATGAGGCAGGGCGACAACCTTGTGAAGGAAGAGGAAAGTTGACAAAGAAGGGGAAAGACAACATAGAGGTGGGGAGGAGAGGAGCCTGGAGCTTTGAAGCAAGGTTACTGTTCCTCACTTCTTTTTGAATGTTGTCATAGCAGACTGGAACCTGGCATTGAATTTGATCTTGTATTCACAACGAGCTCTTCGGTGTAGTATTGTTAATAGATTTAGACCAAATTGAATTTTATTGCAAAATGAAAGAGTTAAGTTAAAATGGTTGTATTGGATTCTAATCCTGGTCCTCCATTTAGTATTAATCCATTCATGAATAAATGATGTAAATGTACTAATACTTTGTATGAATGACAATATATTCTTGTATATTAGATGTCTTGCTTTTCACAGTTTTTGGTGAGGAAACAGAGTCCTGCTGTGGTGTTCAGCCTGGCAGCAATTTTATTGATTTCCTCGTGGTCAAAATGTCAGATTTAGTCAATTTCATACTTCATATTATAAGCCTCTACAAACTACACTGCCTCCACAATCACCTTAACTTCATTTCAGTCTACCAGAACTGCCAACATTTTAGATTACTATTAGTCTGGCACACTTTTACTATTAATATTGTATTCTAGTTTTACTCACTGATAAAAAATGTAATAACCATCCACCCTCTTTTTTTTTATGTATCTTCAAGGATGAAATATTAGAGGCAATGTCAAAACAACTAGTATTTAAATTGACCATGTAATATGACACTCTGACGGAAAGTAGTGTGTTTTCAAAATGCTGACAGCAAGTCATCTTCTGGTGAATGAATTATAAATATTAAAGTAATCTCCTTTGGTGAGAAATTTTAGAGTCATCAGTCATTGGCCATGTTTTTTTTTTTTTTTTTCCAAGACTGGCTCAAATCCAGCTGATGACTACTGTCCAAAGCAACAGCATTTTTATATCGTAAGCAACAATGTGCGACCATTGAATGTTCTTCCTCCAATACAACAGTAAGTGTTATCATTATGGAAATGTCTCTGCCGTGACTCTGTCTCTGTTATCAGTTTGTGTGTTTGAGTGGGGGAGGGGGGTAACATTTTCCTCCTCTGTTGTTTCAAAATAAAGTACAGCAGGCCGTTTATCAGGCAGCCAACAGGAACAGCGACAGGAACAAGCTGGGTTTGTAGCATTGATAGCAGCAGCAACCGAATATGCCTTTGGAAGTGTATACAAGTTCACAGACACCAATCAAGCCAGCAAGCTTGTCTCACAGTAAAGTCCCCAATGCCTTTGATGTGAGTAGAAAACAAAGATATCACCTGACTTTCAGACTGCCGTGATTTTATGTCTCTCTCTTGAAGCTTTTAAGCCTGATGATGAGGAAGATGACTTTTGAACAACAGAGCATGTTGGAGGAGTAATGGCCTTCTGAGCAGCTGGGTGAGAAAGAGCGAGGCAAGCAGACAGAAATGACAGCTGTTAGGACAAGGAAGCAGGAGGGGAGGCAGACAGGGGAATAGGAAAATAAGGTAGGTGGGCTGGGAAAGGAACAAATGATGACTGTAGAGAGGATGGGTGGGAGGCGAGCACGCAGACAGACAGAGGAGCGAGATAAACAGATTGATAGGAGGAAGACACACACCCAATCTGTTGTACCTTTCCATTAATACCCAGCTATACCTGCTTTGTACTTGAAATACATCATCTTGGTCCCAAGGAGGATGGGGGGTCATGTCAGCTGTCGAAGACACTGGGACCGTTCTTTCCAAACACCGACTCTGTGTAGACTCTTGGAGGAGGGAAAGGCAGACAGGTGCACAGGCAGATTAAGACGTGGGCCGAGAAAGGATGCAGAGGGAGATGAGGAGACGGAAAGATACAGACGGGTTGAAAGTAATCAGACAAGAAAGTCAGAAGACAGACACGGGGGCAGACAGAGGAAATCAGATGGGCTGGGACCAGGCAGGAAAACTGCAGAGGGACCGGTTGACAGACACGGGGCGGAGGGCAGTCCACCCGCTGAGGTCCTACATGAAGGACATCTCTGCTGTGTGTGTGTGCGTATCAGTGTTGGTGTTAGTATTGATGTACTGAATCTTGTTTGGCTGTGTCCCCCCGCCGTGTTCGTGTTCCGCTGTTTGTTTATCTGCTTGTGGGTGTCTCACCATGTCTCTGTCTGAGTAGTAGCAGCGCGCGCCCATCTTTGTGTGCGTGCGGGTGTGTGCATCGGCTTATCAGTGCAGCGTGAAGTGAATATGTGTGCACCAGATGCCAGACACACTATGTGTTAGAAAAACAGCCACGCTAAGAGAATAAACAATGAAAGGTGCTTATAGTTGCACATGCAAGTCATCCACTGCAATAACCTCAGAGAAAGACAATTGTTTTACTGTAGCTGTGTATTTGTAATTCAACTTTTTTTATCAAGCAAACCAAGCCTGTTGTGACACTATGCTATAGTCAACACCTGGTATAATGATCAGACTTGGATGACATGGTTCTGAAGACAATATACAGGATTTCCCCTGGGTTTTTTGAGACCAAGGTGGCAAAGGCCCGGTGGGGGGGGGGGGGTCCAATTTTTGAGCAGCGATTCTCCTCAGAACCTAAATTTCCCTCGGTATAACAAGCTGAACATTGCTTATACAGGGCTCTACACAAACATTTGTTAGTTTACTTTAGGAGCACGATGAAAAATGTTTAATTAGCACATTATTTAACTCTAATAATGCTGAGGGTTCAATGTGACCCATTTTTATATTTGAGAACAGTAAAATCACCAAACATTTTCCCTTTGACCCTTTCCCTTTGAAGTTGACTTCTATTGTGACCCAGAATGGGTCATACATGGAAATATTTCAACTTGTTCTAGGTATGTTATGACCAACACAATATTTGTTGAATTGGTCTTTCCTGCCACTACTATTATTATGATATTAAAGCAGATATCAGTGGAATGTTTTTGTTAATATAAGTCCTAAATAGTCCTATTTTCCGTCAGCAATCACTTACATGAAGTATTTCAGCCTAAACACGAGTCTCTCCGTCACTCTGCTCTGCTGTAACCCGAGGAGAAAATTTTCCTTGTGGGATACAAGTGTTATCCAATGAGGGGAGAGAACGGCATGAAGGGCTGTGTGTGCAGCCAAGGGATGCGCGTGAATGTGGTGACGTAGCACGAGGACCAATTGATGCCTGACAAGGGCGGGGGCTGCTAACTCATGGTGCGTTCAAGGAAACTCGTACTTTGTGTTTTTCCTTCCTGTGAAGTCATACCAGTTCGATCTGGTA
Source organism: Trachurus japonicus (assembly GCF_045865225.1). Lineage (NCBI taxonomy): Eukaryota > Metazoa > Chordata > Actinopteri > Carangiformes > Carangidae > Trachurus > Trachurus japonicus. Next base: position 35,579,949 of record NC_140911.1, read on the forward strand.
CGAGTTCACGGGTCGGAAGTTACGAGTGGCCGTTATAGGGAACTTTCACAGACAACAGGACGGTAAAAACACGAGCTACGGGTTACCTGGAACGCTACCAAGTCGTAGTTGTGACTTGAAGCTGTAACTTACGGTTTCAAAAGCCTGCCTTGAACACAGCATTAGCCGAAACGGCCGTGCCGCTGTTATCTGCTTTAACTTTGATATGAACTATATCTTATTATTTAACTACTTAAATCACAGTAGTATGCTGATTTGTTGAACTCATCTTGAGACTCTGTAGACAGAGAGCTTTAAGGTTGAAGTTTATATTAATTAAGGTTTTTTTTTTAAAAGCTCCGGGTATCGGCACGGCGCTGTATTTATCAAAGCATGGTTGCCGTGCTTAGACACCGGGTCGGTTCCGAGTGAAACAAGAGAGACACAACCCGAGACCGGACACCAGAGAGAGAAGCAGGTTGGATGTGCACGAAAAAAAACGAGCGCGTCGCACCGAATGCACGCCACTATGGCGTCGCTTTGGGTTATGAGCACACATGACGCGCGTCTACATTGAAAGTAATGTGCGCAAAAGATGCTACATCTGAACGGCCCCCATGTAGACGCGTTTTTTAATCAAGGCGGTAGCCAAAATGACCAACAGGCAGGGAAAACCCTGAATATACCTTTTTATTTGTTCAACCAGGCCTCTGTGTTAATTGTTAAACATCTCTTTGCACTGTACTAAGCAGGATCATGGCAAGTGTCTTCAGTGAATTACTCTAAGTGTTTATCCAATCACGGGTGTCGTTTATTAGGAAAGCCTTCCCCAGATTGGAGACCCTGGAGTTGAATTGACCTGGATCACAGCAGGCATTCTGACTGGTTAAACACCCAAGGACACACAGGGCAAACACATGGGATCACTACTTCCTGTGTTGCATAGCAGAAAGAATTGATAATAATCAGCAATAATCAAAGACCTTTCACTAATGTTACTAGTTTCACTTGCACTTTCCCTGCAGTGTCACCATGTCGCCATGAAAGTGTGATTCCTATAATGGCGGCGGATAGTGCTCACTTTTGAATCATCCAAAACACACACGGAATGTTCTTCTGTGTTTACATCATACATCCAATGGTTTACAACAACAAACGAACATTTGCAGCAAATCTCGCGCATGTGCACAAACATCAACAGAGCCACTGGGAGCTACTGAACGGGACAAGCAGTATGGAGGTATTTGGATGTTTCATAGTGTGTATTTTGGATGATTCAAAAGTAAACTCTATCCGCCGCCGAAAATCCATTGACAGCCGGACCCCCCCTGGAACTCCAAAAGCGTTTGGATGACACCGGCAGTTTTACAAACTCTTCCTTGGCATGACGGTGTGTGTAGAAAATTGGTGAATTATCGATTTTGGGTGAAGTATCCCTTTAAGCAAGATGACATAACAATGACAAGTCTGAGATGGACAGACTTTTCATGAGAGTCTTGGCAAACAAGCCAAATGTAAAATCATACTAATCATAAAATGAGTGTCAATATAGCAGGAGAGTCCATCTTCGTCCATGTGTCCTTTTGATTTCAAAACTAGGGAATAGACACAGTATCAGTGTGATATGTGTGTGGATTTGATCTGGATTACTCCTCTTTTCATCAGCTGCACAACACTAAGTATAGCGCTAAGTTTGTATTTTATTACAACTTTAACACAAAAACAATTGTCTTCAGTGTGAACTTTGATCAGTGCATCACTCCCACGTATTTGTATTGTGTCACTGTGTAAAAAGTATTTAGAAGTTACCAATTTTGCTCAGCCACAGGTTAACTGCTTTTTAATCACAAAGCCAGGCTCGGAGATGCCTGTAATTTCTACGAGTTGGAAAGGAAAAGCACCCCAAACGAAATTGCACTTCTGGAATATAAAGTCAATTCCCTATTACCCTGCAGTAAGTCTATCGACAATCCACTACAGGGTTATTGTGAAACACCAATCTTGTCCCTAGACTCTGTTAGTGGTGGAGTAATATGTCAACATGCCAGGGGCTCTGCTTGAGCAAACCTCCAAGGGTCTTTATTGACTCCAAAGGAAGACCAGCAAATGTAGACTTTAAAGGATCTGCACGCCCGCACACGCATTTGAAATTATTCTGGCTGATTAGACCTCAGGTTGAAATTGGGTGAATCTTTATTGAGAATTACTTAAAGCCACAAAAATCCATGTCACAAAAAGAATCATGGTCCAAGTTGTGTCATGCTGACAGGTGCAACACAAGAATCAGGAAGATGTGCAGCAAATGCTTAATTTTTGTCTTAATGCCAGTGCTTGCACTTGACTTGACCAAAGGGGAGCACAGTGATTAACAGATAACAGGCACCATCGTCTAATGAGCCTTGTGAGTAGCTTAATTTGATCACATTACGCATCCTGTCAAGTTGTATCGCTTTCATGTTATTGACTCTAACTTGTTGTCTTCGCTTGTAAGATCCTCCCACTGTGCAGTTGTTGGTAGACACTGCAGAAGTTGTGCACAAACAGTCAGGATAATATTGTCCAGGAGAACTCCCTCCACATTTACAGCCCCAGTCTATGCAGCATTTACCTTGATAGACTAAGTAGAGATAGGATGTAGAGCAAAGTGGCTTAATCTTTTCTTTTCTTTTTTAATTTGTTTTTTCCCGTTCTGATTTATGAAGCCCTGTTAGAAGATGACTGAATTTGGGCAGTTAGCATAAAACCATAAAAGGTGTTAAGAGCTTAAGAAAACACATCCAAATCCAAAGCTTTTCACATTCAAAAGACAAAAAACAAATCAAAATCAAATCAAAAAGCATCAGTTTGACGGCACATTCACACCATGGGGGAAATGATGAAAGTGTAGTCAAAAGCACAACAGCCTGGGTTCAAGTCCAACCTGTGGCCCCTGGCACCATATCATCATCATCATCATCATCATCATCATCATCATCATCATCATCATCATCATTAGGGGTGTGCATTGGCACTGCCCTCACGATTCGATTCGATTACGATTCAGCAGGTAACGATTTGATTCGATTCGATTCTCCGATGCATTGCGATGCATTGCGATGCATTGCAATGCATCAAAATTCTACTGCACACAACATGGCAAATTTTTCATCAGACATGAAATATTGAACAACAGATTTTATCGGCTGCTATGTATTATCACTCTCCTGTATCTTTGACATAAATGTCATAAAATAAAATAAAATTGAATGGTACAGGTATTGGATATGGGATTTTAAAACCTGAAAAAGAAAACAGAAATCACTTCTAGGGCTTCCCCAAAAAATTAGCCGACCAAAATTTCATTGGTCGATTGGTCGCAGGAAAAAACAAACAAACCTTTGGAGCTGTGTCTTGTCAATATTAACTCAAAATCAATACGACTTAAAGCAGATATCAGTGGAATGTTTTTGTTAATATAAGTCCTAAATAGTCCTATTTTCCGTCAGCAATCACTTACATGAAGTATTTCAGCCTAAACACGAGTCTCTCCGTCACTCTGCTCTGCTGTAACCCGAGGAGAAAATTTTCCTTGTGGGATACAAGTGTTATCCAATGAGGGGAGAGAACGGCATGAAGGGCTGTGTGTGCAGCCAAGGGATGCGCGTGAATGTGGTGACGTAGCACGAGGACCAATTGATGCCTGACAAGGGCGGGGGCTGCTAACTCATGGTGCGTTCAAGGAAACTCGTACTTTGTGTTTTTCCTTCCTGTGAAGTCATACCAGTTCGATCTGGTACGAGTTCACGGGTCGGAAGTTACGAGTGGCCGTTATAGGGAACTTTCACAGACAACAGGACGGTAAAAACACGAGCTACGGGTTACCTGGAACGCTACCAAGTCGTAGTTGTGACTTGAAGCTGTAACTTACGGTTTCAAAAGCCTGCCTTGAACACAGCATTAGCCGAAATGGCCGTGCCGATGATATCTGCTTTAACTATATGAAAGACTACGGGGCTTTTATTTTGAAGGGCCCGATACAGGAAGTCGTGACACTTTCTGTTGTGGTTGTTTTTACACGGCACGGCAGGTCTCTCTCTCTCTGCATCAGAGACCCCCAGCCTGAGCTCAGTCACTCCCCCTCCTCTACTGTGTTTATTGGTGATAAACGGGCATACTGCCTGTAGTAACGGTAAAACCCGACCGGCTTGTTGAGTCTCGGACCCGACACGGCCGGACTAACGAGCGTTAATTAATTAATTCTCAACCCGACCGCGGGTGAAAAAAAAAAAGGAAAAAGAAAGCCAGCGGCAACACTGCTACTGCTGGTGCTGCCGCCTGCCGCTTAGCATGTAGCTACAGGCTGCGCATGTCGTTGCTACGGAAATGCCCCCGGAGGTAATTGAAACTTCACAACTTTATTTGAGGCCAGAAAATAAACAGTGACATAATCGATTATGGCACGTTGCCGCATCGATGCTGAATCGTGCATGTCCCGCATTGCAATGCATCGCCGAATCGATTATTGTTGACACCCCTAATCATCATCATCATCATCATCATCATCATCATCATCATCATCATCATCATCATCATCATCATCTCTCTGACTTGATTTCATTTCAAAAGTCACAATTGGCCAGTTAACTAAAAAGTCATGAACCTGGCTGCAGCTTCGTAGATACTTCACCCAAAAATCGATAATTCACCAATTTTCTACTCACTGCCATGCAAGGCTTTGGAGAACTTTTGGAGTTATCAAAACGCTTTTGGAGTTCCGGGGGGTTTTTCATTTATTACGGGTGGATTGTGCTCACTTTTGAATCGTCTGAAACACAGCTACTGCTACATCAAGGCTAAAAACAGAGATCAAATAATTTTTTTCCGAACAACTTTTTCATGTCGCGGCTTCAGGACACTTGGGTCAGTACAGACGAGCAGTATGAACTCTAAAAGTGTTTTCATGACTCTGAAAGATCTCCAAACCCTTCCTTGGCATGACTGTGAGTAGAAAATTGGTTGCCAAGTTCATCACTTTTTAGTGTCACTTGCATTGTTTTTTGTTGTTGTTGTTTTTGCAACATATCTGTTTTCAAATTGATGTAATTGTGTTCTGAATTCACAGCTCGTTTGTGTCCCTGCTTGTGTTTTCTAATATTCAGTGGAGCTCCCAGGGCCACTACAAAGGTGTTAAGATGCTGTTCATTCTCATTATTAAAAGCGTCCCGTGACTAACATGTCACATCCAAAGCCAGAGATCATAACTGAGAAACACACTGCACATTAACACCAACCATCACTGTTCCCACTACTATCTGCTTTGCCAGAGATTTACTGTAGTCTCACTGTTCTGTCTCGCCACAAACACTGTGAAACATCCACATAAACAACACATAAAAATCCATGGGCTCCCTTCACTGGCAGCCCAGAGCCCAGAGCTGGCTGGCCTGGCCGCCTCCAGCCACAGTACTCTGGCTGTGTGGTGGCTCCGCTGCTGGGTATTATCTCCATCACTGCCATATGCCTCGGTGCCGGGCCGTCTCTGGGCTGTTTGTCGGCTTCTTCCTTCACTCAGTGTCTTACTGATTCCCCCCTCCATATATCTTTCCCTCCTCTCTCTTTGTATTCTTCTCGCTCTCTCCTTCTGTCTCAGCCTCACACACAAACAAACATGGCCCGGTGACAAGACACTCAGCAAGTTATCTATCTCTGCCTCTGTCTGAAACATTCACACATTCACAGGGAAACAACTACAGCACAGCGGTTCTCCTTAAACGTCATTCATTATGCTGGTGAGAATGTGTGAACCACTAACGGCCTGTTTTGGGGATCGTTTAAAGGTATAATATGTAGTAAGTCCCCCCATCTAGCGTTGCGGTTGCATATCGGAAAGTATTCTTGATGTTGCATTCACGTGAAATCGGGCAGACGTCAGACAGACAACAGACGCTGCATGTACTGTAACAGGATGAACAAGTGTCTATGTAAACAAGTGGTTGGCCAGCACGCAGCAAAACAATACAGGCGTGACAATATGTTGTCATGGTTGTATTGTTTGCCTGACCCACGTTTTACCGTCTTTCTCTCATCAAGTAAAATGACATCCGGTTGGTTTGCTGACGGTGTCATTCAGGTGCCTGAAACTGAGATGTTTGTAAAAAAAAAAAAAAACAGTTTTCAAACCACTGTCCTATTATGATGTCATGTCACATTACTATAAACTTGCTGGTAAAGGACGTGGCTGGCGCTGTCCTATATTGACAACAAATCCCATAAAACGTCAGCAATGATTCGATCATCCTAACAAGTATTTGCTGTGGAGCCAAAGCCTTATGTATCTTATTCCTTTGTGCCATAGAGCTCAGCCATTGTCCAAAAAACTATTAGAAACAGATCAATGAGCTGCGTTTTTGCACTATGACATTCTACTTTAATACAGTGAAGTGAACATGTCTACCTTTACTTTCCTTACTATCTTGTACAGTAACCACAGAAGGTGTATTAGCTGAAACACAACAACAAATTCACTGTGTGTTTACTAGCTACTGTTAGAGTAAAGTACTATTTAACTACTATTCCCAACTGTTTTAGGACATCACCTGCAATGTTTTTTCAGAAAATAAAACAATTTATTTGTGGCCTGTTTTTGAAGGAGCTGCTTTTTTTCTCCTCCCCTCTCCTCTTGTTCCTCCCTTTCCTCTCCCCTCTTACCGCCCAGTCATCCTGTTATGTCTGTCTTATTGTATGTATTGTATGCTGTATATGTATGGACGGGTTGATTGCAGTAATTTCGCTGTACTTCTGTATAGTGACAATAAAGGCTGATTCTGAAGGCTCAAGAAGGAACAAATATGTTTCAGACTGAGTGCCATAGACACAGTAGTGAAGGAATACTGAGCTGACTCATGTGCTGTTGGTTTTGATGGCATCTGTTGCTACAGTACTAGAAAACATGTAGTTAATAATGTTGAGTTTTATCTAGGCACATAACTATGCTATGTTTTTTATTTATTTCACATCATTTCACTTACCTTGTAGGATTTTTTTTTTTTTTACCTTGTACAGAGTCACTGAAAAGTGTTTTTCTTTTTTTTTTTAAGAACTTTTTATTTGAACATTTTAAACATGATTCTACAAAACATTTCCTGACATATGACTTTGAAAATGTGTGATAGACTGTACAGTAGAATGAGTTAAAATAAGAGTAAATACATTTTAAAATGAATAGATCAGTTAAAAGAGGAGAGAAGGAGGGGAAATTAAAATAAGAATAGATAATAAGAGTAGAAAAGAATAAAATTAATTACTTAATAAAATGATTAAATGAAAATAAAAATAAGTAATAAAACACACATACATCTATACATCATCCTACACATTCAAACATATACATATGTATAATTAGATTAAGGTAAAGAGGTATATTAATGCGTAAAAATAATATATTAAAACAGGATGAAAAGTGTTTTCTTAATATACATTTTTAAGCAGCCGTAGCAGGTTTGTATCTTCTGCTCTAGGCGATGAGTCTTGCAGGAGTGGTGTTGGCTACACGTGATGGCCGGGCAGGTAGTCAGTCACCGGTTGGCCCTCAGGCTGCCTGTCTGCCTTTTTTGTTCTGTTCCTAGAAACCTGCGGGGAGGTGTTGGCAAACAGACCTGAGATATGGTACCTCAGCCTCTCAGTGTGTCTGTGAGCGTGTGCTAGTATGACTGTATGGCCATGTCACTGGACAGCAGTGATTGATGTACTACCTGTCCAGCCTGATTAATTACACTCCAGGTCGATGTCAGGAGGCACACACACTCTAGCTGAATACATATACGCACACATACACTGACACGTGTCGGCTAACCTACAGGCAAACAAACATTAACTCTATTCCCTTATGCATGTGACTCTGCTAATCGTCATGCAACTGATCACAGCAGCAAACAACTCGTTCCCAGAGCCGCTTCTGCCTCAGCTTGGTGGCTTTGCCTCCCTCCAGCTCTTCTTCTCACACCCACATCAGCACCACAGCCATCCTAAGTGACAAATAGGCTTCAATTAAGGCCCTGCTTTGTAGGCTGCAATGTGTCATCTCTGCCCAGGTCGCTTCAACATTTATTCAATAAAGATTCAGCAGTGAGCAACAGAGAGGGAGGAAAGACAAATGGATTCAAAAGATTCCAGGTCATGTTCTTCTGCTATCTGGGAAAGAGCTCCCCGATGATTATTGCATTGGCGTCGCCGCAGTAGTTTAGCGTCAGTGTTGTATTCATCAAAACAGGCTCGAAGGCAGCTGAATGTGATTAGGTTATATCTTGGCTAACTAATGACTATTATTCTTTATGACAGGAGATTCGCTCTGTGTCTGTTTTCCTCGGTAAACATCCTCAGGCTCCATCCTGGATGAGAGTTACACTACTTTTCTCGTCAATGCTTATGAATGAAAAACATGCAAAATCAGAATTGAGATTTGGTGCTTCACACTTTAATCAGGCATTTGTGGAATACCTAATGGGAGCTGAATTGACATAGTTTGAGGGTTTGTTTCAGTCTCTCTTTTGAGACAAAGACAAATGTCGTGTGGGTGATAGATACAGAGCTGAGGAGAAGAACTAGGGTTACCTTCCTCTCCTTTGGCTTTAAAATGCTCATTACTGTGGCTGGGTGCAAAGCAACGCAGGTCACCTTGGAGAGAATTGCTTTTCTGTAACATTTGATTAAGGACCCACTGTGTCTTGTGCCATTTTGAATACCATGAAACTCTGCATCAACCAAGACCAATCTGACATTTCAGGGGAGAAAGCACCATCATATATTTATGATGTCGTAAGCCTGAGACTTCAGGAGGCCTCAGCTAAGTTTACAATGTGCGTTCGTAAGAGTAAAAGGATCTAATGCCTTAATTGGTGTTCACAAACTGACCTGGGGACTGTAGTTTTAATCAAGAGAAAGATGAATTAATTCTAACCAATTTTCTGGCATGCATCTGTATGTGAATGTGTGCCTGTAAGCGTGTGAGTGAGCATCCCTCTGATAGATTCATTAGATGAGGCCCTTGGTAGATTGCATCCTGCCAAAGTAACGAATGAACTGTTCTCTGTGGACAACTTAAGAGGAGAGGAGAGACGGGCAGCGGAGGGAGGGGGTTTGGAGGAGGAGAGGGGGAGTGGGGTAGAGAGGGATCAGGTAGTAGCGGGAAGCTGAGAAATGGATCAGTAACGAAGCAAGGTGTGGAATTAAAAGGAGAGTGGATGGCAAAGAGAGAAGCGAGGACATGTGGAGAGATAGGGAGGGCAAATTAACAGGGGTTCTTCGCCGAGAAAGCTTTGATTGGCTAATTTTGCTGTATCCCTCACTCCCTACAGTCAGTACCCCTTGTTCCCAGAAGCTGGGAGAAATGAATTTTTGAGGTCTACAACATGTATTTATGGATGGATAGGGTTGGTATTGAGAGTTCCGTAGCTGTGTATGTTTTCGTGTATGTGTGTGTGAGAGAGAGCATCGACACACTTGAAATGTTATGCAGCCTGAGTTCCCCCTGCCCATCTGTTCTCTGCGTGTTCCACTTGCATCTCAGCTTGGCTTGTTTTTTGGTTTCATGTCCCCCTGCAGGCAGTCATTTAAAGACATGCATCCATGTGTCTCTAGCTCACCTCTGCTGGATCCACTCAGGGTGCTTCAGCTCTGTAAGTGAATTGACCTATGAGCCCCCACTGTGTGGGCGTGTTTCCCATTTCCACTGGGCGCCTCATTATGTTGGAAGAGGTGACTTGAGGGAGGAAGACAGGTTTTTTGGGAGCAACATCCCTCCTGGCTGTGCTTCATAGAATTTTCTTGGCAGATAATTTTTTGTTTTTTCGTCGTGTTTGTTTTTCTCTGCTCTCACTCTGGATTGCATTGTTCCATCACAATAAATGAAACCTCTGCGCCGAATACAAATGTAGCATTTTAATTCGAGGGCTCTGCCTCCGCGGTATGAATTACCCAATTTTAACTGATTTGTTAGGCAAGCCGGAGGTCTGAGCTCAGAGTTAATTATCTAAACAATTAAAGCACCAGTGTGAAGGATTTATGAGGTTGAACATGTGACCAACCGAAAAGCCCTCACTAGAGCCAGTATTTGATTTGTCCACTCAGGGTTACTGTAGCAACATGGCGGGCCTACAAGGAAGAGGCCTTGTCCCCCACACGAAGGGCTAACAAAAATACACTGAGTCTTAGTTAGTTAGGTCATTATACAGCAAAATCATTATGAATGCAGGGAATGCATGGTGGCACAGGGGGGCACCTGCCCCCCCTGCAATCTGATTGGCCACTCTGTGTGCCCCCCCAATGGTCATTTACTTGTGTCAATGTCAATCATTGTGTAAAGTTCTTTCCCACTACTATGTTCACTGTAAAGAGCTATAAGCACAAACTTCAGGCTCAACTCTGTACAGCAAACATCCCAGTGTTATGTGTAGGAAATAAAGAAAATTGTGTAAGATTGTTATTGTTCTCAATTTCACCAACTGAGGGATGTTTGTTCTGGTTATTCTGCATATTGACTGACTGTTACACAAAACACTGAGATGTTTGTACAGAGCTGAGATCTAACTGCTGGGTAAGATTATAAGATGTTGATGTTTATTCTGCTAAGACTCCTTATTTACAAGATAGAATTGATTGGTTATAATTTTAATATTGACAAGTGGAAAATGGAAAGGTCATAGGCATCTTCATTACAAGGTGAAAGATTCAGTGTGGCCAATAAAAGCAAGATGAAGACATGTAAACAGTGTTTAACTGTACAATATAAATATTCAAGAGAGCGGTCAATGGCAGCCTTCATTTTTGTGCCCCCCACCAGAAAATACTCTGGATCCGCCCCTGTATGAATGCTTCACACTGGCCCTTTAATATGTGTAGAAGCCTTGAGACAAGCCATGTACCATCTTTGAGAGTCTTTAAAGCACAAGAGACAGATGTGGGAATCAGAATTGGACACTGCTAGTCAAAAATGATCCCGTTACTGAAGACAAGACAATGTGATAAATGTTACAGCAGCTGCTGAAGCTATTAGCTGTTAGCTTCAGGTGCATTGTAGTGAAGCTTACTGGCTGCAACCAGTGGCAGCTGACATTAGTCTAAGGTGCGGTACACCCTGAACAGGTTGTGAGCCCCTGACATATAGAGACAATCATCCTCTACATTTCACTCAATCAGAACAGTCATCACACTGACATTCAGCAATATGTTCAAGCTAATGAGCTACAGTAGGTGCCCAACTTCAAGACAACAAGGTTTTTCAGTGGATTAACATGTTGTTTATGCACCAATCTTATGTTTTGCAGTTCAGTGTGCACGGTTTCTTCTGGATCAACACAATACAAAAGGTGAAATACAAGTACAGAGCAACAGTGTAAATGCAAACAAAACCAAAAACAATTACACAAGTCACAAGACAAGACCAAAAATAACATCATTAATGCAAAAGCTTTTGTGTTGTGTTGATGGCCACCATAACTGTGTGATTACAGGACTACTAAAAACACTTGTTTATAATTTAAATGAGAAACCTTGTCGTGAAGTGGAGAGACCACATAGAAGCAGTAGACAACACATAGATAGGAGGGTCATAGCTGCAAAAACAATTTCCATTTCAGACAGACACTGCAGTTTGCTATTTTAATTAAATGAACCCAGTTTGGTCAGTGTGATGATCAGTGACCGAGGCCAGAGGGACCCGTCCTGCTGAGAGCATGAGTCATCACAATCTCTACAGACACTTTCCTGTCTGGTATTGAGCAAACGGCAGACCCCCTAGTACAGTGTCTAGCCACCCCGGGCACATGTGTCACTGAGAGGCAAATCAGAGGGAAAAGACATGATATGAAATGTAAAAAAAAAAAAACAAAACATGACAGCAGACAATATGCGATACCCCCCTGACACCCAGGCAGCCATTTCTTCTACCCAGAGGCGTGATGCCTGTGTTTTTTGTTTCTTAATCCTGTCTTGATCAGAAATGTCTATTTTACAGTGCAGCAAAACCTGGGTTTCAATTTGTCAGATGTTTCCCCAACAGATGGGAGTCTACAATTATTAGCAAGTTCTAACATGAATTGTGTGGTGTAAGTTGTGTATGTGCGTGGTTGCACGCTCTGTTGAGCGTGACAATGAGTTGCTGTTACCGGCATACTGCTCCCATTCCTCCTGACTGCATTTGTGACCTTTTTAAACTTCCAAACATCCCTCCAGCAGTTTGTCATGACCTCCGGAACATGATAGACCAGTGAGCACACCTACTGAGCTGTTGATGGCTTTTGGGTAAACAAGACCTTATACAGCTTGTATAAATGTCCACAACAACAAAGTTGGTGATCACTCATGTGCTCGTACGTCAAGGTTGTTTCAGGCCTTTGACTGTAATGTTTCATTCAGAAGAAGGGGTGTCTCACATCTCTCACATAAGTTGCACTGATATTACTTTTTACTGATATTACTTTTTTTTAATCAATTGTTTAATTGTTTTGCCAATGATTTGGTTTTAACAAAAACAATAGTTGGCTGGATTATGTATAAGTGAGCACAGCACACCTTTGTTGAACACAAGCAGAGTTTCTGGGATGCGGTTTAGGTGGTTTGAGCTCATGCTCGTTGTCTTCTATTCAGGGCATTACATCCTCGCCATATTGGAACTTTCAAGTACTATACTGTATAGTTTTTTGTCTGTTCATTCTGCTTCAGCACCAGGGTAGAGCTGATGCACTATTTATTTCTTTTCTGTTGGGATTCTCCCAGGGATTCACTTGAGAAGAACTGATGAATATGTATTTTAAGGAGTGCCAGCACAGGGGGCACAAAAATGACGGATGGATTTATTGTAATTATTACAATGGAGCACTTTCTAACTAGGCTGGTGACCCGGTATCTGAACTTGTGTGGTCACAGCCACTTATCAAGGCCAGCAAGTGTCATGTCCTCAGTTTATTTTCTAATGGCATAACACCTATAGGCGCACTGGTATTATGATAGTATGTAGAAAGTGTATCCAATACTGCATTTGTCGATCTAGAAATGTTCACCAGTGTAACAGCATGGCTCTTACGCAATATGTCTCTCTTGGTTTAGCAGCCTGGTTTAAAACTGAAATATCTCAATCTTCGAGCCATGGCAATCCCCTGGATTTTCCTCTAATAACCTTCCTCAAATAACCTCGATCAGTGTTGGATTTGTTGCCAAAAACCTTGACTTACACATTAATTATCCTTTGAGAATGAAAGATGAAGACTTTTATTCTCTGATGCTTCAGCCAGCACCGTCATCCCAGGGTTCAAGTTTTTTTTTTGTGCAGTTCTTTGGCATTGGCTTCCACCTCAGCTGTTAGTGCAAATCAGCATCACATGCTAACATCTCACAAGTCATGACTCTGGTAAAAGCCAGACAACAGATTGTGGGAGTCATTATGTGTTTTCCTAAAATACAATAGTAGAGAGATGTGACTTAGCTTTTAACCAGTCAAACATTTTACTGAGTAGTATTCAGACTTCGTACCGTAATATACAGTACCATTATCACTTCAGATATATAAAACATCAGCTGTTATAAAACAGGACTATTTTCAGGAGCTGTCCTGCTTTCTTCAAACTGAAGGTCACATGCTGATGTTTTATTTTCTCATTTACAGTCAGTGATGCGTCTCTGTCCGCGTCTTTTTTTGGCATGGATGTGGATAAAAGTTAACCTCACTTTTAAAGCAAACAAGCATTTTCACAAAGCAAAGTCTTTTCATCAAAGAGGGAAAAAAAACACTTTTTTTCTGTAACAACCTCTTTGAAAGCTCATGCTGGAAAAAGTCTGGACTCAGCAAAGCTGTCAGCTGCTCTCAACATGGACCGCGTGCCCTACTTGTCTCTGCGGCGCCTCTAGAATGAGAAAAAGGCCTCAGACGAGAAGGTATCATCTCTTAAGGCATGCGGTGGTGGTGTGTGTGTGAACATGAACAGTAGTGGTGCTTTTTAGTTTTAGGATTCATAGAAAACACTCAAACTCTGTTCTCCACTCTCTGTAAGGCTGAACCACTTAAAGCTATTGAGCTGTATTTATGATTATATTTATTAGTCTCTATTCATGTTATACCACTCATACCCTCATCCACCTTCACTCATTGCACTTATTTTAATTGAAACGCCACCATGAATAATGCCAAATGGCTGTTTTAGAGGGACATTTGGCTCACCTCACACGTGAGCGTCCTCAGATAAATGAGTGGCAGCTGTGTGGATCAGATGGTTATTTATTGATGACGATGGCAAGAGACTTCAAAATGGCATTTGCCATGAAAGAGGCAGCGCTGGCGGCAGCTTTGGAAGAGGGGGCAGAGACATGTTAGGAGTTGCAATGACTTATCTGAGTGACAGAGGAGGAGAGGAGGGGATAGCGGCGCTGGATAGCTCCCACTTCAGATTGCCTCCTCAATGCAATTTATTTCTGGGTTTGATTCAGTCTTGTGGGATCCAGGCAGGCCATTTAGCTGGAGTCGGAGACACTCTCCCTTGCCCTTCCTGCCCATTAATCTTGCTTACTCCTAAATTTATCTGTTGGTTTCCCGATGTTTAGAGACCACTTGTTAGCAAGATATTCCCTCATGTTTCCATGCTAAATGACATTTTTTCTGGGAAGCAGGGCTTTTTCATGTAAGGATGTAGAAAAACATGTGCAGCTTTATCTGACACATGCAGACTCTTATCACAGAGAATCATTTGGTCACAGACCAGCCAAGCTTAGCATTGGCCCTTTTTTTTTTTTTTTCTTACTCTGATTTCATCTGTAAAGCTATGCAGCCAGACGCCACAGGCAGCCTCCAGAGAGGGCCATTTTGGCAGGCCTGTTACTATAAGACCTTACGGGCAACACGTAAATCAGGTTACTCAAACAGAGACGCAACCAGTCATGCATCTTGTCAGCCAGACAGTCAGCCAACCAACCAGTGAGCCCACAGAGACTGCACTGATTGTCAGATTCTGTTTTCTGATCTGCTGAGATGAAGAAAGGGTCATGTCACGTCACAAACAAGAACTACAGTAACAGGTTTCTTCATTTGGTTGACTACTGATGATGAAATAACTTCAGGTGTTTTTGTTTTTGAGCTTTTCTACATGTGGAATTGAATCTAAAATGCTTCACACTTTACTTCTCATCTGGTCCGTACGGGCTGCCTGTGTTCCTCCATTCAGCCCTTGATAACTAAATATATCGTCAATTGGCTGGTTTAGGGAGAGGGCAACAGGACATGCTATTATCAAAGTGTATTACTCCACTCATCTGTAAATAGGTTGTTGCTAGATGGCGTACATGAGCTGCAGGAAGTGACATCCTAGAAAACATGCAATCTTCAACCAATGGCTTCACTTACTTTTTTCTTTCCTCTTTTACACCTGTACATGTCAGTTTTACTAAACTTAAAGCAGAAGTAAGCGGAATGTTTGTATTAATATAAGTCTTAAATAGTTATATCTTCCGACGGCAATCACTTACATAGAGTGTTTGGTCCGAAACACGGGTCTGTCAGTCACTCTGCTCTGCTGTAAGCCGAGGAGAAAACTTCTTGTATACTTCCTTGTACAGGGGTTAAAGTTCTTCGTCGCCACGACGGATTTCCGTCAATGGGAAAAAATGAGGGGAGAAAAAAAAGGCTACACATGTTTTTGTTGTGGTTTACTAATGCTGCTCTCAACCAATAAAACTAGCCAGGACCGTTGTATTAACCTAGTGGTTCTCAACGGGGAGGTGGGGGGAGGTAGGGGGCGGCGCGAGCACAGGAGGGGAGGGTGGGGGTCGGCTCCCGGTCGGTAATTTCTCCTGCTAATCAGTGAAGTAAAAAAGTAAGATTGTGGGGGATATTTTTCGCACTATCTGGCAACCCTGGCCTGCCTGCACGTATGAGCCCGGTGACGTGACAGTCACTCACTGGAGGCAGATACCGGTACGTAGTAGCGTCGGGTCTCCTGCAGCTGTTGACGTCGGCACGAGCGGACCTGTTGGTCATATGTTGTGTCCGAGTGGCCACGGTCGGAGCGGACATTACGGCACGCATTCGGTTTCGTTTTTTTTTTTTTTTTTACCGTGCATGTCCGCGGTGCACCGCTGCACGGACAAATAGCAGAGGAAACGGGCCCTTGAATGGCTGGTCCAGACCCCTAGATTAATGCCTTGAGATTTGTTTTTGCTCCCCACTAGACCAGCTCTGAGTTCAGTTTAAGTTTCATACACCCCAGCCATTCTTGCCTTGTTGCCTTACAATGATAGGGGAACCTTAGTCAGTAGGCCTACTCAATGTTTTTTGGAAACATTGAGTATCTGAAACTTGCTTGCAAAAAAAATTCTGTCAAAAGATTTGGTAACGCTTCCTTTTACGGTACTGTAATTACCATGTATTTACATGGTAATTACAAGGTAAGTACCATGTAATAAGGGAGTAGTAACTATAAAATTACCATGTAATTACAAGGTAACTATATAGGTAATTACCTTGTACTTTTAAAGTAATTACCAAGTCAATTCCAGGCAAATACCAAGTAACTACCTGGTAATAAGTATTAATTACTGGATAATTTGTAATTATATACCAACTATTTTGTTAATTGCCAAGTACTTACTAGGTAATTGCCAAGTAATTCCTTAAAAAGTACCTGGTAACAGCCAGGTAATAAGAAGTAATTCCTCAGTATATATAAAGTATTTATATGGTAACTATGTGATTAATTACTAGGCACTCACTAAGTAATTATTATATTATTTCCTAACAACCACATATAATAATTAGTAATTACTGGGTAATTACTGGGAGTAATTAGAAGGTAATTGCATAGTAATTAATAATGTACTTGTAACTACCCTTTAATTGTACCTGACAACTACAGAGGAAGGCTATGTAAATACACAGTAAGTACTGTGAAATTAACAAAGAAATTATTATGACACTACCAATTACTTGACTAAAAGGTGTAATTACCAAGACATCATAAGTTTCTATTAGATACTTACCATGTAATTACTAGGAAATGAAGAGTATTTACGCCATGTATTTTCCTAGCAGTCAACTGGTTTTTACTACTTACCTGGTAACTTCTTAGTATTTACCCAGTAACTACAACATTTACCTGGTAATTACAGTTGAACTGTACTGCAAAAGGAAGTGAGGCCTGTTTCCATGCTATTATCTGGTAATTACTCATTTGTTACCCAGGAACTACAGAAATACCTACCTAGAAAGTACCTAGTTATTAAAGTGGATTTGTACTGTAAAAGGAAGTGAGGCCTGTTTTCATGTTATTAACTGGTAATTACTCATTTGTTACCCAGTAAATAGAAAAATATCTACCTGGAAAGTACCTAGTTATTAAAGTGGATTTGTACTGTAAAAGGAAGTGAGGCCTGTTTCCATGCTATTAACTGGTAATTACACATTCGTTACCCAGGAACTACAGAAATACCTACCTAGAAAGTACCTAGTTACTAAAGTGGATCTGTACTGTAAAAGGAAGTGAGGCCTGTTTTCATGTTATTAACTGGTAATTACTCATTTGTTACCCAGGAACTACAGAAATACCTACCTAGAAAGTACCTAGTTATTAAAGTGGATTTGTACTGTAAAAGGAAGTGAGGCCTGTTTCCATGCTATTAACTGGTAATTACACATTCGTTACCCAGGAACTACAGAAATACCTACCTAGAAAGTACCTAGTTACTAAAGTGGATTTGTACTGTAAAAGGAAGTGAGGCCTGTTTTCATGTTATTAACTGGTAATTACTCATTTGTTACCCAGTAAATAGAAAAATATCTACCTGGAAAGTACCTAGTTATTAAAGTGGATTTGTACTGTAAAAGGAAGTGAGGTCTGTTTCCATTTTATTACCTGGGAATTACTCAGTATTTAGCCCGTAACTAGGAAACTATCACATTACCCAAGACACTTGGACTGGAAATGCCGCAAAACCGACCAGTGTCTATGATACAGTGTCAGAGTACACTGATACAGTTACAGAGTCTGATTCTCCCCCTGAACAGCACACTGTATCTGTCAGGAGATAAGAGTTCCCATCAAAAACCACCATCACCAGCCATCAAACTACATTAAGATGAATGCATTACTTTGACACTTCCTCACTCAAAACACCTCGCTGTGACAGATATGCAAAAACAAGTGAGCTGCCAAAGATAAACATTTTAATCAAATTCTTATAAAACAATCTCAGAAACAGTGCAAATTTTTAACAGTCAGGCACTTTAAAAAAAAAAAAAAATCAGAATATGCTTCTTTTTCAATAAATAAATAAAAATAAAATAAAAACATCAGTGATAAATAATAACTATAAATAATAATTACTAAGTAAACAGTCCCAGTCTTGGGAATTCACATCACCATGTGTCTGGCCCCAAGCACTGGTAAGGCATTCCACTTTTTGGTCTCTGAAAAGTGTAACATGTAAAATCCCTCCTGTAAAGCAAAGGCTCCAACGGTTAAACTTTATGATAAAAAGAACAGGTATTTGGCATTTGTCCGGGACACAAAACTAGTCAAAACAACAATGTATTAACTCTAACTGTGTGTGTGTGTGTGCGTGTGTGTGTGTGTGTGTGTGTGTGTGTGTGTGTGTGTGTGTGTGAATTCACATCATCATGTGTTTCCTGCAGACTGGTCTGGCCCCAAGCACTGGGTGGGCGTTTTTCAGAAACCAAAAGGTGATGTGTCTGTCAGGACTTTAAGACAGTGCAGACACTGGTTGATTCTTCACTTTTTGGTTTCTGAAAACACCCACCTAGCACAAGCACCCACATGGGCCAGACCAGTCTGCAGAAGACACATGATAATGTGATATCACATGGCTGGTGCTTCACCAGGCCCCCTCATTTCTGAAATTTGTATTTGATGTTTAGCAGCTCATTGTCCTTCCTCATCTTATCCACTTTCACCTTTAGGGTGGGGTTTGCATCCAAAAATGCCTTGCATACTTTGGCAAAGCTGGCCAAACTCTGCTTTTCAGCAATTATGGGCAGCTCTCCAAAATCCCCACCCTCTCCGGCAATGAGGACATCTGCGATAACCGCAGTCCCTGCGATGGTGTTGCGGTCCAAGTCAAAGGCCCTACAGGTTTCTGGGATGCTCCTGGTCCTCTTATACATCCTCACCAACTTCTTATAACGGTGGACCACATCCTCTGGGCTACCGACTACAAGACAGATCAAAGAAAAAAAAAAAAAGAAAGGGAAAAAAACACAATCATAATTACAAATATATTGTACAATCCGAGTATACATGATGATCAGTATTTAAACTATTATTTTTCACTTCAGGGTTTAATTGATAGTCTATACATAACAGTTTCATAATACACTGTAGTCGATAAAAAAGGGGAACATTTACCAAATTTTGGGGTCACTTAATAAATCAGTGCATTTTCATGCTGCAGTGTGATGTAAAATTTAAAAATTCAAGGTCCCCCCCTTAACTCTGACAGTGCACAAATGGACTGGTTATGGCTCATTTGGTTCCATCTGTACATCAGAGTTTTGTGTCAAGAGTTATAAGAGAGGTATACTCTTAGGGGTCGATTTAGAACGCTTAAGGTAAACCCAGAGTCCCTGAAATCCACTTTGATAACCACTGATGTAAGCAAAAGCACTGTTTGTGTGTGCATTGTTACAGAAACAATATGAAAATCTTTATTTTCCCAGATACCTCGCTTTCCAAACGAAGCCTTCTTTGACTTTTTCTTTGGGGAGACCTCATCTGATGATGATGACGACGATGCTGGCTTCCTTCTTCTCTTTTTGGCAGCCTTCTTTATTTCAAAGGAGGGCTCAGAAGAGTCGGAGGACTCACCAAGGTCATGGATCCTATTCTGTGAACCTTAAAGTCAGCAAATATATAAAGAGTGAACCAAAGAGCAAAAAAATAAAAATAAGAATGCAGTGATAGCAATTGTATTTCATGAATAAATATGAGAAAAATTAAAGAAATTACATAAATTAGAAAGCAGGGTTTCCCCCAGAAAACTTGTTAGGCCCGGTGGTAGGGTGACTCCGGCAGCGCACCCACGGCCCACTGGTGCCCAAGTGTGTATTTTTTTGTGACAGGGGACTGACCCTAACCACTGACTGATGGCAAGGCCCTACGTGTAGGTAACAGATTCATTAATGGAGTAGTAGAATTTAGAAGACATGATTCCATAAAGCCTTGCCTAAATGTTTAAAGTTAACTGGAAATCTTAAAGGCAGGAACTGTTTCAGTGACTGAAATAGGCTACTGGCGAAAAAAAATAAAACAGCGACGAGAGCTGGATGTGATCGCTCAAAACTTGACACTGTGTCTTAGGACAAGTCTTCATAGTTGATGCTCTGCAGTGTCTGGTCTTGTCGCTGAGCCGATGTTTTACCCTCCAGCTCCGCAGATCACATCTATGAAAACTATGAATGATCTTTGTAACTGTGTCTCTTTGATATCGCCAAACTTCCGGGTGACGTAAACCCGACCCAATTAAATATTAAAATCAAATTCTGTCCTGTTGCCCGTTTTTCCATTTCGTATTTTTGATCTGAGCCTAAAATTGAAATATGAAAAACCAGACATTTTTTCATATTTCGTGTTTGATTAAAAAACAAAAAACAAAATAATCTGTCACTTTTTCATTTTTTGATTTTTGATTTCCAATTGAAAATGGAAAGAACAAATGATACACGGATTGTTTTCAACTGGTGAGGCATTGCAGGTGGTCCCTGGTCATGCATTCATTGAAAAGACTTTTCCTTTTTAAATTTTCCTTTTAGTTCAATTTGCTACTCTCTTTTTCTTGTTTGCAGGTGATAGAATGATAAAACTGCTCTTTTCTGGTAATAAAATGTTTTGAGAACGGACAATATACGGACAACATCCATATCGTTGGATGGGTCTATGATGGACCCACCTGACAATAGTGGTGGTCCCCAGGTTGCTCCTAGTCAGAATGGTGGTCCCTGGGTCAAAGTCAGCTGAAAACCCCTGCTTTAAATGGTAGTTTGAGCCTGACATGTAGGTTTTGGGAGGAACAGTCTAGTTACCTTTTGAACCGGCCTCAGAGGAAAGAGACTTCTCCTTTAGGAGATCCCGCTCCTGTTTTAGTAGTCTGTTCTCTTCCTTAAGGAGACGAATCTCTTCTTTGAGGAGCCGGTTCTCTCCCTTTAGCTGGTTCAAGTCCGACTTGAATTTTTCCATGGTTCCACAAGAACCGCCTCGAACCTCTTCAACTGAAAAAGATGCGCAGTATTAAATACTTAGAATTGTATTTGTTTCAATGTTTTAACAGTCATAGGCTATTCTATTTCAGTTAGACAAAGCTTTGTAACTAAGCCTTGCCAAGCCAGAAGGCCCATAGGGCAGGAGCCTATTTCCTGTTTCTTCAGCATGAGGCAGCTTTGTGTACATTACAAGTCCACCCCCTGGACATGATGCTAGTATGTCGCAGGGACTCAATCTATATCCCACCTGGGAATAAAATTCTTACCTCCGATATCGGACTCCACCTCCTCCAAGTTGTGTTCGACTGGCAAAGTCTTCCTCTTGTAATCCTCTCTTTTTTTCCCTCTTCGGGTTTGTATTTGAGACATGACTCTGTTGGGTAAAATAACCAAATTAAAATAATTTAACAAAGCTGTATCTGCTATACAGTATGATATATAAATCAACTCTGAGCTGATTTATGGCTCATAAAGTGGTCTGGGACCCCTAGGGGGCCGTCACAGTTACTACAGGGGGGCCACCAAATATTTGTCATTTTTGTTTGATCTACATTAACCACATGAATATTTTCAGTCACTCAAATGCATATACCGTTGACGCGTTTTAAGCTAGTAGGTCAGCTATTTCTTTTGACATTTTTTAATTTGTATCCTGAATTATTTTCTTTTTTACTATTTTTGAATTGGAATCGGGAAAATTTACATATATTCATTTTAAAATTAATTCTCATGCTAACATTGTGAACTTCTATTCGAATACAATAAACACAAAATATATAATAGGCATTAATATAGACTGAAGTAATAAAAGAGGGTCATGTTTATATGTTTTGAATTGTAACCGCAGAAATAAATAAATCAGGTGAAATAACAATGTTTAACATTTCACTTAAATCTCCAAAGCTCTTTTGAGAACCCCCTGGGGGTCCGAATCATTGGTCGAGAAACCGGAAGTCGTCATCGTTTACCTCAAGCATCAATTTGGAGGTCCGCTAACAAATTTACACATTTTAATCACAAAATGTAATGAATAATGAACTTATCACGGAGGTATCACAGTAGAATTCACGTGCAAAGTTCCCGGAAAAACGCCGCATTTAACGGCTGGATTGAAAACCTTCTCGAAAGGCTAGAATTGCCCCGAGCTCTTGACAGATCGGCCAAAGAGTAAGCTCGTGATAGCAATTTTCCCCATTAAGTTTTGTTGTGTGGTTCCCGAGATATTCTGCAAAATACCGACGATGTCGCGTGGGGGCGCCGGCGCACCCGCGGAGTTAACAGGGTTGTAAAACCCTACCAGTGTTGTGCTAGTTACTCAAAAATAGTAACTAGTTACAGTTACTAGTTACTTCATCAAAAAAGTAACTCAGTTAGTAACTCAGTTACTTAAACCAAAAAGTAATGCGTTACTGAAAAAGTTACTTTTCTGTTACTTTAAAAGGTTTTTTTTTCTAATGCTCCCATTAAATAAAGGTTATGAATTCCCCTCTAACCTCATGTCAGTTCTGTAGCTACTGATGCTGATGAAAAAACGTGTTTTTTATCTGTTAAATGTTATCATCACCATCATGCTGCATGATGTCAGCATGTACAGCAGCTTGAACTGCAAAAAAAAAAAATTGAGGATAGGCCTACGTCTTATTTTAACCGAGTTACATTCAATGACCGAAATAAATTCACTCCAGCGGTTGTTGTTTTTTCTCTCGATCGATCAGCTGTGTTTACCCAGAGCGGTCGCTCTGTGTTTACCGTTTCAGACGTCCGTCTGTCGGACTCCAATACCGCAGCTGCTCGGGTGGAGTGGGTGAAGTGTGTCTCGCTGTGACTCTGGAGCTGTGTCCCAGTTCAGGGTCTTCAGCCTGAACCGGGACACAGCTTTGGTCTCGGATGCTGCGTTAGCTAACGTTACCTTAGCTCGCCGTCATGCCCTGCTCTGACCTGTCCAGTCCCCTTCATGGAACGTGTTTGATTACGTGTGGGACGCTAGAGGGCGGCCACCAAGCGCTTTGTTTCTCACATGTGCTCTGTTCTTTCAATTCAATGAAACTTTATTGATCGCTGAAATGTAATGGGAAGTGTGTGCCGCTGTAAAATCTCACCAAAAGGAACGGAAAGGAACGGAGTAACGCAGTGTTTGGTAACGGGAACGGAGTTACTGATTTAAAAAAACAACGCGTTACGTTATTAGTTACTGAAAAAAGTAACGGCGTTACTAATAACGCGTTACTACCCAACACTGAACCCTACACACGAATACATTAACCTCGCATTAACAGGCCTTCAGCAATCTAGAACAGTCGGCCCAGTGCTCAGATCTAGCCTAGCCTACCAACTTTCCCCAATGTTGTTAGCTTTATCCATTTTCACGTTAGCAACCATGGCATGCAAACCACCGTCAGATTATATTAACTGTTAATGTTACAATTATTTCTCAGGTAAATGTGTCACTTACCAAGGTGTTTTTCTTCCGTGGTTGGGAAAGTGGAGCACACACCGGGAGAATGCGGGTTTCTGTGACGACTCGCGTAGGAGTGGTGGAGGTTCTGTGTTTCGCCTTCACGTTGGTGACGTTGTATACGCATGTGTACACGTCATTACGCTCTGGAGACGTTCAATAGCCCGCGAAGATAGGAGCGCCAGCAAAAAAGCGCCACGAGCAGGTCAAGCTTCTTACTGTGTAGGTATGGTGTAGGCAGAGTAGGCACTGATTTATTGATTAATTGATTGATTGATAGGTTGATTGATAGGTTTATTATAAGTTTGCATCTTACTCAGGTCAAGTAATAAGATTGCACTATTAAGCCTGAGCTTAAAAGAAGTCAACCATGACTTTAATAAGAAAACTCCTGCAAAATACAGCACAAGGCGGAAAACCTCTGATACGGTGGCTTCAGAGGGAGAGGCTGTTGGCCAGTAAAAAAAGATGCCCAGTTTGCCACAGGCAAATGAAGTTCAAAAAAACAAACACAAACAAAGATGGATATCGGTGGTAAGTGATGATCATTATCTTATTATTATCATCTTTATTGTTATATATATATTATTTATTTATATTTATATTATTTATATATTTTTTCTAAAAAAAAAAGCTACAATGTTTCAGTGTGCAATACACCTCCTAATCTATAGTCTCATTGTTGAAAGTAAATGGAGAACAGAAAATGGCCATACATCAGATTATATTTCTTTTTAGATGCGAGTAGTCCCGTGGGAGTGTACAATATTGTAACATTCCGTGGCCGGGGGTTAAACACTCTATATTTCAATATGAACGTTTATGTAGATGTAAGGGGTAAATGTTTTCCTCCTAACAAGGGACATGACCATGTTTACAATCTCATATACTCTTGAGAATCTATGTTACTACTTAGAATTATATTTACAGGTGTGGTATGTTATGTTACAGGAGCTGCAGAAGGTCATCACACGGGGGCAGGGCAATAATAAGGTCCATCAGAGATGGATCCATTTTCTCTGGATCACACATCCCATTACAATCATGGATGCAGATTATGCACAGGTTGGATGTTTCTCTCCCTCACTTCAATTCAAATGGTCTCTCATTCTCTCATAAGCTGTGTAATTGTATTTTGTTACGCAATAATTGATTATTTTGTGCGTTTCATTTTAGCTTTGACCATTCCAATCAGGTAGACCTAATACAGTACATGCAAATACCACATGTAAACAGTGTCTCTTAACATGAATAGCCAAATGCATACTGACATATTACATAGAGCAGTGGTCCCCAAACCTTGTATCTCAAAATCCAAAAGCCAAGTTATATTTGCCCAGATTGCAAACTTATGAACATAGCAGATTTACTGAATGTGTTCGCACCACAATGTGAACTTGTAGATCAGCTATTTTTACTACTTCTATTGGTTATATAATTTATGGAGTCTTAGTTTTCTTTCATGTATTAAGGAAGTTAATGAGAAATCAGTGCTTGTTTGTTTTTTAAAATCATGAAAACTTACATATGCTTTTTTGAAGAATGTTTTTGAAAAGGTTTTGAAATAATAACAATAATTAGGGGACCCATGTATTTATTCGTGACCCACAAATGGGTTCTGACCCAATGTTTTGGAACCATTGACATAGAGTACACATTCTAAAGAAATCATGCACGTTCATCCATCCCAACATTTACAATATGCACAATGGATATTGTAGCAACAACCTATTTATATAAGGACCCCTCCCTGTCTACAAAACTATCCTATCCCTGTAGCTAATATTTTGATAGCAGTTGTCCTCTGTTTTTTTGGCTCAGCTTGGCACAAGGATTGAGGCGAAGACATGTGGACATGATAGAAGATGGTGTGTGTGGAAGCCCCAAGTCTCTCACCAGGGTGACAACCCTACTCCGTGAAATATGCTGTAAAGCTGTGAGGCGGATGGAGAGAAACTGGAAGATGAGGATCGGAGGGAGAACAGCGTTCGTCGCAATAGACGAGAGCAAGTTTCGACACAAAAGAAAAGTAAGGTTTTATACGCTACTAAAACAGGGACAATGGGTTTTAAATAAAGCATTAAAGGATTGGATTGGGGGGTGCCTGCTGGGTTACTGGTCCAGGCACATTCTATATTGGCTGTGATGCCCAGGCGGCATCACTGGTTCGATTCCCGAGCCAGACATTTGCCACACTTCTCCCCCCATCTCTCTCCCCCTTTCCTGTCAGACTACTGTCCTATCCAATAAAGGCAAAAATGCCCAAAAACAAATCTTAAAAAGAAGGAAAAAAAAAACAAAAACAAAAAATCTACAACCTATAAAAGGTTAATCTCCATGGTGATGTAACTGCCAAAATGTTATGAAAATATAAATGGATCCTTTAAGTGCTTCAATTTAGCTGCTAAAATGTTGTGTTAAGAACAGTGAGTCTGTTCTTCATTGTCTTCAGACAAAAGTCTTGCAGGTACTGGGCATGTGAGATATAGAAATCAGGGGCATTATTGGCTTTCTTTGACATTACCCATGACTACATTCATATACCACCTCTTGATCCATGTCTCAAACTATGCCATGTGGGGGCAGTTAATTTGAATAGAAGACCCTCAAAATTGTCCCCAAATAAATGTATTTTATTTATGTATTTAAATTTAATTGGAACATTCAGAAATGGTGCAGAAATGCCATTAAGCATGACATTTTGTTTATTTTCAGTATGGACGTGGACGACGTGGCAACACCTGGCGACGGAGGTCCTGGGTATTCGGGATGATGGAGGTCAAGGGGTCCCGTAGACGCCCGGTGCTGAAACTTGTAGAAAACCGATCAAGGAGAATCTTGCACCCGATAATTCTCAAATACGTTAGACCTGGAAGCCAAATAATCAGTGATTGTTGGCGTGCATACGACAGGTTGGCCAGGGATGGATATATTCACTACCAGGTGAATCATCAGCGGTACTTTGTTCACCCTGGGAATGGTGCTCATACACAACACATTGAGCGTGCATGGAGGAGCTGTAAGGAGAACATATACCGCTACAGGGGGAACCTATCCGAAAGTGCTCTCAAGATGAACTTGAAGTTCATTGAATGGAACCAGTGGCTGGGGAAAGAGCACAGGGAGGGCATCTTAGGCCGCTTGTTTAAAGACATAAGAGCATGTCACAAAGTGTAAGCCGAAATGAGGGGGCCTGGTGAAGCACCAGCCATGTGATATCACATTATCATGTGTCTTCTGCAGACTGGTCTGGCCCATGTGGGTGCTTGTGCTAGGTGGGTGTTTTCAGAAACCAAAAAGTGAAGAATCAACCAGTGTCTGCACTGTCTTAAAGTCCTGACAGACACATCACCTTTTGGTTTCTGAAAAACGCCCACCCAGTGCTTGGGGCCAGACCAGTCTGCAGGAAACACATGATGATGTGAATTCACACACACACACACACACACACGCACACACACACACAGTTAGAGTTAATACATTGTTGTTTTGACTAGTTTTGTGTCCCGGACAAATGCCAAATACCTGTTCTTTTTATCATAAAGTTTAACCGTTGGAGCCTTTGCTTTACAGGAGGGATTTTACATGTTACACTTTTCAGAGACCAAAAAGTGGAATGCCTTACCAGTGCTTGGGGCCAGACACATGTTGATGTGAATTCCCAAGACTGTTTACTTAGTAATTATTATTTATAGTTATTATTTATCACTGATGTTTTTATTTTATTTTTATTTATTTATTGAAAAAGAAGCATATTCTGATTTTTTTTTTTTTTAAAGTGCCTGACTGTTAAAAATTTGCACTGTTTCTGAGATTGTTTTATAAGAATTTGATTAAAATGTTTATCTTTGGCAGCTCACTTGTTTTTATCTGTCACAGCGAGGTGTTTTGAGTGAGGAAGTGTCAAAGTAATGCATTCATCTTAATGTAGTTTGATGGCTGGTGATGGTGGTTTTTGATGGGAACTCTTATGTCCTGACAGATACAGTGTGCTGTTCAGGGGGAGAATCAGACTCTGTAACTGTATCAGTGTACTCTGACACTGTATCATAGACACTGGTCGGTTTTGCGGCATTTCCAGTCCAAGTGTCTTGGGTAATGTGATAGTTTCCTAGTTACGGGCTAAATACTGAGTAATTCCCAGGTAATAAAATGGAAACAGACCTCACTTCCTTTTACAGTACAAATCCACTTTAATAACTAGGTACTTTCCAGGTAGATATTTTTCTATTTACTGGGTAACAAATGAGTAATTACCAGTTAATAACATGAAAACAGGCCTCACTTCCTTTTACAGTACAAATCCACTTTAGTAACTAGGTACTTTCTAGGTAGGTATTTCTGTAGTTCCTGGGTAACGAATGTGTAATTACCAGTTAATAGCATGGAAACAGGCCTCACTTCCTTTTACAGTACAAATCCACTTTAATAACTAGGTACTTTCTAGGTAGGTATTTCTGTAGTTCCTGGGTAACAAATGAGTAATTACCAGTTAATAACATGAAAACAGGCCTCACTTCCTTTTACAGTACAGATCCACTTTAGTAACTAGGTACTTTCTAGGTAGGTATTTTTCTATTTACTGGGTAACAAATGAGTAATTACCAGGTAAGTAGTAAAAACCAGTTGACTGCTAGGAAAATACATGGCGTAAATACTCTTCATTTCCTAGTAATTACATGGTAAGTATCTAATAGAAACTTATGATGTCTTGGTAATTACACCTTTTAGTCAAGTAATTGGTAGTGTCATAATAATTTCTTTGTTAATTTCACAGTACTTACTGTGTATTTACATAGCCTTCCTCTGTAGTTGTCAGGTACAATTAAAGGGTAGTTACAAGTACATTATTAATTACTATGCAATTACCTTCTAATTACTCCCAGTAATTACCCAGTAATTACTAATTATTATATGTGGTTGTTAGGAAATAATATAATAATTACTTAGTGAGTGCCTAGTAATTAATCACATAGTTACCATATAAATACTTTATATATACTGAGGAATTACTTCTTATTACCTGGCTGTTACCAGGTATTTTTAAGGAATTACTTGGCAATTACCTAGTAAGTACTTGGCAATTAACAAAATAGTTGGTATATAATTACAAATTATCCAGTAATTAATACTTATTACCAGGTAGTTACTTGGTATTTGCCTGGAATTGACTTGGTAATTACTTTAAAAGTACAAGGTAATTACCTATATAGTTACCTTGTAATTACATGGTAATTTCACAGTTACTACTCCCTTATTACATGTACTTACCTTGTAATTACCACGTAAATACATGGTAATTACAGTACCGTAAAAGGAAGCGTTACCAAAGATTTTTTTTTGCTTTAACCCCTGCTTGTATCCTACAAGCTTTATCCAATGAGGAGAGAGAACGGCATGAAGGGCTGTGTGTGCAGCCAAGGGATGTGCGCAGGGTTCAAACTTAACTTTTTTGCTCACTGGCCAACTGGCTAGTGAGCTTTAAAAATCTACTGGCCAGAAAGATTTTTTACTGGCCAAAAATTATGTATAGCTGTTTTGTATATTTTTCATTGTGTTGAACTGTTATAATACACTCATAAGCATTTTTAACACATATCATAGCTATTAGCATATTTTTGTGTGGAATAAAGGAGTCAAGTTTGCCTTTTTTCCCTAAAAGGTTTATTTTAGGGATGCACATGGTTAACCGTTTAACCATTAACCTATAACAAGAACTTGACCGAATAATACTATCAGTTATTTATATATATTTATTTATTAGCTCCTTATGTCGTCAACTCATGGGGGCGTGTCGACATGTGCAGACTTCCACTGCCTTCAGTCATATTATTTATTAGCTAAAAGTTTCACAGGAGGACTGACACTGTGCACCATGAAGGAAGATCAGACAATAAATGTAGCTACACGGACATAGATGTGCATCACCTGTAATAACGGCGCTGCAATAAAAAAAAAATAGACGTTGCAGCTCTCCTGCAGCTCCACAGAGGAGCTGTCAGAGGAGCTGCTGTTCCTCTCTCTTTAGTCTGGTGTTTGGCTGCACTTTCAATAAGAAAAGTGCCATATGAGCGCAATGGATGTGGCATTGATCAGATATCGCAGCGCACATGTTTATTTAACGGCAAAAAAAAAAAAAAAATTGGAGCGATGTTTTTTTATTGCCGTTAAATAAACATGTGCGCTGCGATATCTGATCAATGCCACATCCATTGTGCTCTGTCTCTGCTGATCGCGCTCATATGGAACTTTTCTTATTGAAAGTGCAGCCAAACACCAGACTGAAGAGAGAGGAATACACACGTGCGCCGCGAGCGTTGTAATCGGTCACAAATCATTGCTATACGCATGTTGTGAGCTTTAAGATCTGCACGACACCGGCTCACAACCCAGGCGTCACAGCCGGGTCGGGAGGAACAGTAACAACAACAAAGTAGTTTTTTTTTTTTCACTCGCCAGAGTGGCCAGTCAGCCGGCTTCCTTTACTCGCCAAAGCATAAAAGTTAGTCGCCACTGGCGACTGGCGACCGCTAATTTTGAACCCTGGATGTGCGTGAATGTGGTGACGTAGGGACGAGGACCAATAGATCCATGACGAGGGCGGGGGCTGCTAACTCCATCGGCTGACAAGAACGACCGGATCGCTTACTTCTGCTTTAACCAATCGGGGGTTCTCGACGAGATTTGGTAATCTACATCACTTCCTGCAGCTCATGTACGCCATCTAGCCACGACCCTGTAAATAGGCTTTTTGCACAGCTCCACTACTTCCTCAACTTAAACAAGCTCCTTTATTTCCTGTCTTACATTATTGGACAAACTGATTAATCCAGGTGTGTCTGACCATTACTGTATGACTATGACACACCTGGATTAATCAGTTTGTCCAATAATGTAAGACAGGAAATAAAGGAGCTTGTTTAAGTTCAGGAAGTAGTGGAGCTGTGCAAAAAGCCTATTAGCCAGAAAAAATTGCCTATTAGCCAGTTCTTAACACTGTTTTTTCATCCTATTTCATGCTTGGTAATGGGATACAGTATCACAACCACCATGGTCAACTCAACTTTGTGGAGATTCTTCTTTGTTCAGGGCGTCTCCACCCCAGTCTAGAGACACAAATACCGAGAGATGGTTGTCCAATACAATCTATAATACACATTGGTTTTTCAGGTTAAAAATTCCATTAATATTGTGAGTTGGTAACCAGTTTGGATAATAATAATAATAGTATTTTGGGCTGCATCACACAGCCCAACTGTGATTTTAACTCCAGTGACATTATTACACATCAAGTATCTGACAGCTCATCGTTCCATATGTGTGTGGGTGAATGGGAATCGTGAAATTTTGGCTAATTAGAATGGTTGAGATTATGGTCATGCAGTGTTGCAGGTTATACAAACGCAAGGAAATAAATGCAGAGCACCAGATGGTGAAGAATGAAGACTTCCTCTGGATTTACCATCCCCCCCCCTCAACACTCGTATGGATTCTGACACACATGGACCTAAATGCATGTGATACGTTGGATGCCACCATTAGACACACGCACGAACGTGCACTCAGACAAGCCTTCATTAGCCGTTCTCTCATCATTGTTTACCCTGCGCAGAGGCGGGAGATGCTCCACTGCTTTTCACATCAATCTGCCACAGCAGTAGCATCACACTCCCTGCCTCTTCTCCTTCTCCCTCCCTCCCCCTCTCTCTTTCATACACACAAACACACTTCATACACTGTCGCTGTGTGTTGCATCATCCAAAGTTCTTCCCTCCAACGCTGCCAGGAAAGCGTATACAGCACACGAATACAAGCAAGTTACTGAAGCAACACTTTTTTGTCCGTTTCATTACTCACAGCAGAGGTGGCCGTACACACCAACACACACTGACACACACTCTCAAGCAAAAATGCCCTTAACCCTGCCAGCCTGTTTGTGGCAGATGGTGGAAGACCCACAGCTTCTGGCGCCGCTCTGATCTTGCTGGGAGGAAAGAACCAGATAAATGAACAGGTGATGAAAGAAAGAACCAGTTTATATGAGATGGAATAGAAGTGGATGCCCACAGAACAAAGGCCAAAAATGTCCCAAGAGCACTTGCAGGAAGAAAACATCAACCATGAAACAAACAGAAAAAAACACTTGTTACTTGATAACATACAGTTGCAAATGAAACTTCCCATCCATTATGGATTTTTCTTGGCCTCTGCTGTCAATTTTCTCTTCTGTGTCCACCCACACTCCAACATCCCTTCTGTCTATACAATACCACTCGCAATGAAACCAATTACCAAGTAGTGGGAACATAACAGAAGAATACAATTTCAGCGTTGTGAATTGTGCCACATTATGGGTTGTTTAGTGTGAGTCAATATCACATTTTCTGCATAATGCATTTTCTAAATTTTGTTTTGGAAAAGCACATCCCAGCAAATCAGACTAGGCTGTTTGGCATGTTCACAATAATGGCCTGAAACCCGTATGGTCCATTAACAACCTTTCCATAGCCTTTTAAAGCCTTTGGAGACATTTCTTAAATCTCTGATTACCTCTGCTGAAACAAAATCATGCTATACAGGACTACTTATTATCCAGGGCGAAGTACCACACTTAGATTCATGGGTGTTTACTTCTAGTCACAAAAGTGTTCAAAACAAGTTTTGTTAAAATTAAAAAAAAAAAAAAAGGTGGCAGACCGGTGGTGTTTAGCTCAGTTGGTAGAGTACCCACCCCATGTGTTGAGGCTATAGTCCTTAGGGGGCTTTCACACCTACCTCGTTTGGTCCGGACTTTCGGACTTTCCAGATAGTTCGGATCAAATTGACAGGTGTGAAAGCTCCCCCGGACCACGGTCCGGACTAAAGACCGAGTCTTTGGTCCAGCCTCAGGAGGTAGTCTCGGTCCGGACTATCCTGGACCAAGGTCCGCTGCTGCGTAGTGTGAAAGCATTTTTTTGGAAGGTCCGAACTATCAGACCAAATACAGGAAATAACGTCAGATGCGCTCGTGCCGAAAAAAGTAAATAAACAGAAAAAATGGAAAGAGGAGCCGCGGCAACGGACGGCAATACTTGGGGAGAGGAGGAGATCATATTATATCCAGATTTGGTCAGAAGGATGGGTGTGTCAGTGTAGGCTACACTTGTAAACGTTTACACGGAATTAAACAGTAGAGTGTTTAATATAAATCCCCAAACGATACATGCAAGCCTATTTTTTTATATAATGACCCGAATATATATTTTTTCCGCCGAAAAAAGTCTGAAAAAGACGGATCAGCGGGTGACACCAAACAACGTCTGCCCCAGCAAGTCAGAGCTTTTATTTCTCTCACACTCACACACAAGTGACCTGGAGAGATGCAGCCGCATCTGACAGGAGGATCGCGCGCGTGTGTGTTCCCCTCCACTACACAAAACAGCTGATCGCTGATCGCTGCCACTCTGATCAATGAGAGCATTTCGCCGTGGCACAATCCTCTTTTTTTCTCTCCTTTCATCAGCTCTAAACTCACTCTTCTGCACCGCGATTACAAACCACAGCGTGCTTTCCAGCAGTAGGCTATATTTTTTCTTTTTTTTTTTACACATATTTTTATTTTATTTTTTTCAGAGCACTTTCTATGCGCTAACGTCAGACGCACGCTCATCCGTCATGACGTCGGTAGATCCTTTAGTCCGCTGGCATAATAGCAGTGTGAAAGCGAACTTTACTGGACTATATGGAAACAATGTAACAAAAAAAAAAAATTAAGTCCGGACCTTGGTCCGGACTATTAGGTGTGAAAGCGCCCTTAATGCAGGTGACCCCGGTTTGAGTTTGAGTTTATTTCGATCAGCAAAAAAATAAATAGAACCACGAAAAAAACAGTAACACATCCCTCTAAAAACAGGGCTGCATGGCTGATCGAAAGGTTTGAATCCCGCGTTGAGTGGCTCTATCCTGCGTGCCATTCCTCCCTCTCTGCCTCTAATTTCCTGTCTCTCTGTCAACTATCCTGTACATTAAAGTCGAAAAATCCCCAAAAAATATACTTAGAAAAGAAAAAAAGTTTACAGTATGAGGAAAGTTTTGAAAAGGCTACGCTGCTTGCCCTCATATGTTTTTCATTCTTGACTTTATAATGGATCCATTTTCTCAACTTTCTGCAGTAGAGATTGTGGTGTCCACCCAGTTTAAAAAATTTTCATTTAAGCCGTGTTGTTTTCCCAATTGCTCATTGAATTTGCAATACTGACAATGAAATTGGTGTCACATACAGTATAGTCAAAGGAGGTTACACAACCTTAGGACAAAAACATGAAAAAACACAACATGATAGAAAACACATCACAAAGGTTGTAGTATGAGGTGAGTATGCACCTGATTCCAGTTTATATCATGAAATATTTCCTTGTTCAATTCATTTAAAAAGCCTGTCCACAGGCATGCACACGTGTTGAGCATCATGACAATGTTTCTATATCCCAAGAAGCATTTTTTTCATGTGGCACAGGTGGTTGTGTGTAATGTGTACGACTGTGTGTCCATTTGTCTATTGAGCAATGTAATGAACATAAAGAATGTGTTGATGTGTCAGGAATAATCTTGAGATTATGTGGATGCAGTTAGATAAATGACCCGTTCTTTTATCAGAACTGAACAACAATATATAGTATATAAAAAGTATAGATACACACACATTTCAGAATTTAGAATTAGAGCAGAGACGTTTTGATTAACCTTTGGTCCTTTGGTTCTCAGTTTAAACATTTTCCATGAAAACCTTTTATAATCATAAACAGCACTCACTGTGATGTTTAAATAGATATAGTAAATGAGATTGTACTGGTGAGAGGAACCACTCACATTTGAATTTAGAGTGTATTAATGTGATGTGGCACACCTTTCAGAGCTAAACCCAGGGTTGACCTTATGAAATGGAGTTGTCGATGGGGACAAATGATCTTTATTTGTTTCGGAAAAGGGCAACAGGAGAGCAACAATAATAGCTCTCCTGCTGCTTCAATAATGATATAACAGCACATCTGTAAAAGTCAGGCTGCTCTGCCCAGGTGAAGAGTTACCAAGCTCAGAAGCCATGACCACCAGCACCTTTTCATTTTCATCACGCACATGGATGCATTTACTTTCCTATTTAATAGCTGATATTTAAATAGCACCCACACTTGCAGGCAATGCCCTTCGTCATACTCACAAACCAACATCACATTTAGTCAGTTTAAAGATCAAAAAGAAGATTCAGTAATCTGAAGGTCAGAATATCATGTTTGGATTCCTGGATGGCAAGAAAACCCCCAGCAGAAATAAATGAAGGACACTAATCTTTAAGCAATAAGGGCATAGATGCCCTTGAGCAAGGCAATTAGCTTTGCATTTTCTCAGTAGACATATTTACAAGGCACCAACAGATGATTACAGTTCATAGCCTAGAGTCTATGCGAAAGAGTGGAACGTGGAGAATTTGAAGTAGACACTAAGAAACTAAGACGGACATACACAGGAAAACTTGCTGTCCATTACACTCATCAGAAGAGTAGTTACAAATTGTTTTATAGAAGGGGAAAATGAAGGAGGATAGAGGTGACAGTAAAAAGCTTGTACAAAAACATGCACATAAAGTTTATGAACCACAAAATGAAGTGAAAAGGTTATGATGAAACCAAAGGAATGTGGCTGTGTGTTATACTTTCTAAAAATATGTTCGTCTGAGGAAGAGGCTGTTCCAAAGTCAAGGAGCAAAAACAAACAGAAATGTATCAAAAGCAGTCATTAAATCTAACATGCATGCTGTGTACGAATTTGTCATCTTGTCTCCACTATTATAATTAAGGAATAAATATATCCAGGGTTACTGTCCATAGCTGCTGTACTCATTATGCCAACAAGCCCCATGCACTCACCTATTTACCACAGTGAAAAGATTCAAAGGGAAGATACACAGCTAGTGCTGAGCTAAGTTATTCATAGCATGGATTTGGGCATTTTGCCATAAAGTAATTAGTAGAAGAAGCGGTAGTGTTTCTTTTTTTTCCCATTTGAATCTACAATATGCAACCTACATTTGAGAATAACACCATTAAATATGCTGTTGGAGGCCAAAGATGCACCTCCCTCGGATGATACGTCCAGGCTGTAGCTATCCTCATGCCAGGCAAAATGATACTTTGCATGAAAGAACAAATAATGTGCCAATGATGGCACAACACAATGAGCCAGTGGAGGTGGGTAATTATTACTTTTGGGGGCAAATATAATAAAATAATATTGCAAGTGCATATATTGTTAAGTCAAACCTATTGTTGACCAACTACCACTCCAAACAATGCTGTCTGTCTTCCCACCTTTACATTTTGATTTACTTGGATATTTGTGTTGCAACTGGGACGTCCTATTGTAAGTTTCACACCCTGTCACTCTGAGCTGCAGTCAGTATGATTTTTATATCAGTACTTAGTGCAGTAGGTGCTGTCAGCCAAACCAATCAGTCAGAGAGCCCTGCTATTATGGCCTGGTCTGACGTGTTGTTCTCTGACCCCTCCGCTCTTGTCTGCTCATGCTTAGCCCTCATATATCACTGATACTGCACTAATATTGCTGGACATGGGGACTCGGCATTAGATCACGCCGGTCTCAACACTGCCCTGACAGCGACAGAGTGGATGGCTCAGAGGAATGACCCGACTCCATCTGTACACACTGCACCACGGTCAAGTGGCAGCACAACCTCGGGAAAAGCTGCAAAACACAAAAAGGTAGAGACAAACATCATCTGTTTTGCTTTATCATGACATCAACAGGACATCTAGTAGTTTTGGGGGTTTTTTTTGTACAGGGACATGTAAGAGACAAGTAGCCTTTTTGATCCAGCCTCGCCACTGAATGATTATCTGTTTGTTTCCCATTGAAGTTAAAGCCCCAGTATGTAACTTATTTGGCTTTTTATTAGCAAAAAACAAATATTGCTTTTATAAATACGTAATTCACTGAAGTCGAATCACACCTGCGCATACAAATGAAAGCTTTCTCCTACCTTAGAATGAGTTGTTGTTGCAATCAGGCAGACGGCCGTCGGCAAACCAACCGGATGTCATTTTACTCCATGAGAGAAAGACGGTAAAACGTGGGTCAGGTAAACAATACGACATCACCATGACAACATATTGTCACGCCTGTATTGTTTTGCCTCGTGCTGGCGGACCATTTGTTTACATAGACGCTTGTTTATCCTGTTACATGCAGCGTCTGTTGTCTGTCTGACGTCTGCCTGATTTCATGTGAATGCAACATCAAGAATACGTTCCAATATGCAACCACACTGCTAGATGGGGGCAATTCCTACATATTAAAGAAAGAAAAACAGAGTGTGTAGGTACTGGGCTGTGCAGACGGTGACATTGGCAGACACATTTACAGAGCAGTTTGTTCTTAACCTTCCTGCATTTGCTCTTGTGTGGTTGTGAACGGAATGTTTGCCCCTAATTCCCTTTCCCCCGTTGCAGAAATTCAGAGGGAAGAGAAACAATATGGAAGAAAAGGGACAGTCAATGATTGATTTTCTTGTTCTTATCATGGATGCTCTGGTATGAATGTAAATGAATAATGCTTTGTTCGTGATGACAGTGTCATTTTGTTTTTTGCCAGCCCTGTCAATAGCATCCTTCTTTGTGTGTCTAACATTCAGGGTGAGCATGAGGTGTGTGTGAGTGCAAATGTCAATACAGGGGCCACACAACCAGATGATTTTTGGCAAGATTTTTGGTCCGCACAGCCTTGAATCTCCCAATCTCAAACCATAAATATCAAACATGATATTTACGACTCCAGATCGTGCTGCCTAAATAACCGCAATAAAAGGAGAGTGAGCAGACCAGGAAGTGTCACTAACTGTTGTGTACTTTAACAACTCACAAACATGGCGGCCAACTGAGCCAAATGTAATACACCAAAAGAAGAGCTGCTCGTGGCATTATGGCAACAACACAAATCCCTTTATAATATCTCATGTCAGGCTTGCAGTGGGTATAGGGCTGCCAAGGAAAAAAGTGTGGGCAGAAATAGTGGTGGCGTCATGTTTCCTCTAATGTCATGTTTTATCGTGTAAGTTTCTGTAAGATCTGGTGTCTGTTACTACAAACAGCAGGTGGGGTTTGTTGGTCCTGCCAAATCATCTTAAAACTATTTTTTTTCAGTCATCTAGTTTGCAGCCGGCCTATTAGTGCATCAGATGGCGTTTTAAGAGTGAAGCTAACTAGGTGAAACTCAGAGGTCATTGTTTGCCATCAAAAACACATCTAAACTCTGAACTCTTTCAGCAAGCAGTCAGTCCAACATTTTCATGGCATACTGTGTATGGAAGATTCAACAGGCTGCCAGTGTTAGTGGCAGCTTTCTGCTCCCCCCTTCCTTTGTAGCAGGCAGGTGAAATCAATTATTGTGAATCCTAACATTAAAAAAAAAAAAAAAAAGCCTTGCTGATTTCACCGTGTTCAGCCCACATGGCGGCTATTTATCTAGTAAATTTCTGCTTTCAGTCAGCCTGGTGAGGGCTGTTTGTCTGACCGCCGTCCCCTCGGCTCCTCTGTGCTGCTGTGCCGCTCCTGATGAGAGATGCCGAATGGAGGTCAGACTCGGTGCGAATTGAATGGACTGAATGTTTCAATAGTGTCTCTCAAGTCTCGCCTCGGCATGGAGTCCCAGTCAGACATTTGATTAATGTTACATTCAGCTGCTGCAACAGCTGCACAACTTTGATAATCTACTTCTACGGTTCTGCCTCAATGTAGCCTTGACCTTTGCGACTTATATGAGCATATTAAAACTATGCTCTAATACAAGCTGTAAATATTGAGTGTTCGGGTGTGGTTTAGCCTTAAAGCAATGAGAGGGCTCTTTCTTCAACGGCTTGTGTTACATATAAACTTTATGGAAGAGCATACCATAGTGGTAAAACTCCCTTTCGGCTTTGACAGTTGCCATCCCATTACAGGAGTCTGATACCCTCTGGAAAGATGCACCCACCCTCAAATGGAAGGATGCTTTGTATTCCGTCACACCATTCCTCAGAAAATCCTTTGGTTACTTTGAGTGGTGTAATCTACCTCTCTTCCTGATATTCAAGCACACATACACACAGCAGTAGGCCGCCCACTATGGAGCAGATTGGTGCTTGTCTTTTTCGACAGCTTTTGATGACACAAAAATACTGTCTTAACTCATCGATTACATATAAACATACTAACAAGAGCCCACATGACCACAGTCTAAGCGCACTTCTGGCTTGGTGAATCCCGTCAGAGAGAAAAAGTGGTCGGCATGGTGACATCGGCCAACAGCATCAGAACTAGATGTTTAAAATTAGTGGTAACATGGCAATTACTGTCATCTCGAGGTAATTTGATGTGTTACGACGGCATTTTCCCATGATGTGCAAATTTGACATCTTAATCCAGTTGTCAAAGCAAACGTCAGATGTTAAAGTTGTGTTCTATTAATAGCCCGCTCCCATTTCAGAAATTGTCCTCAGTTATTACCAACTGCTGAGAGTGTACAACAGGTATCAGTGTTATTATAGGTTGACTGACAATGTAGCACGCCAGAGCGTTGCGCTAAAACAATATCTGTCACACACTTTAGAGTTGCAGCAGTGAGACAGACACTGGATTACTTACCACAGTCACAGGCTGTCAGCTCAGCTCAGCTTAAAGTTTAGAAAAAGTCTCAACAGGAGGTCTTTTCCCCACTGGCTACGCTATTGATGCTGAGCTACAAGAACCTTTGTTCTAATGCTCTGTCTTTGTTATTTCACTAGACCTGAGTATGTGTGGAGCAAAGTTAGAGCCCAGTATTTTACATCTTTCAGCATTCACACACATTTTCCGTTAGGAAATGCTGTTTCTAGTTGTCTATTTGACATTCGTTTTGGAAACTATAAGACTGTGGCCCTGAGAAACATCTTCAGGCCACTCACTCACTGACTGTGCTGCTGTTCAGTTGTGTTTGTGTGACTCCATTCGCGAATGCTTATTAAAACTCAAGAAAGACAGCTGACGTGTGAAGATATTCTTTATTAAAACTTTATTGAACAAAGTAACATTTTTTGCCACCACACCCTATAGTTTTATCATAGGTTTGTTACTTTTAACTGTCGATGCAAGCTATTTTTGGAACGGCAGAGCAGAGCGGCGAGCTGCTCAGAGCTATGCTACGGAGACTAATGGGATTTCTTGGTTTCCCTCATCAAACTCATAAATTGTAAAAATACACGCACATCCCTTGCTTGGGGTGCTGGGCTAAGGGGGAAGCTTCAGAAGAAAAAAGAAGAAGAAGACAACACTCCACAAGAGTTGTTTCAAGATGACATCTGGTGATAATAATGATGAACTTTCCAAAACACTGGATTTTTCCACAGAAGATTACAACAGCATTATGGTGAAACCCGGACAAGACTCCACAAGAATTGTTTCAAGATATATTTGGCAAACCTCCAGACAACCTTCGTACCACAGGTATCCAAAACA
The DNA here is from genome assembly GCF_045865225.1 of Trachurus japonicus. NCBI lineage: Eukaryota > Metazoa > Chordata > Actinopteri > Carangiformes > Carangidae > Trachurus > Trachurus japonicus. Next base: position 35,620,129 of record NC_140911.1, read on the forward strand.
ACGTTATTGCCTTTGCCTCTCTTATCGCCCGCAAAATAATTCTGTTGCTATGGAAATCACCTCAGCCACCATCAACCAAAGTCTGGTTACAGGTTAGGTCTCCTGAAGTTGGAGAAGATCAAATTCTCCTTCTTCTTCCGATAGGTTCTTTACTCATTGGAGACCATTACTTAAATATTTAGACGAATTACCAGCTCGGGAAGTTTCTTTGTAGAAGCCCAATTACGACCATTTACAAACTTATTTCTCCTCACTGCGTTACCGCTGTGACTTTTCACAGACACCACCTCGACCTGAGCCGACAGCTCCGGTGTCTCCGCTGAGTTTCCGTGGTTTCCTACCGTCACGCTGCCACTGAACGTAAAAACATGGCGACACCACATGGCAGCCAGCACCGAGCTTACCCGCTCCATGTAGATATGAATGATATGAACGGCAAATTCAGAGCTTGCTGGAACACTTCAGTATGTTGATGGGGGGGATTACTGATTAATGAAAAACAGACTTTTGAACCAAATAATCGATTTTCGTGAATAGATACTGTAACAGGATACGTTACACAATGTCCCTTTAAAGCCTCATTCTCAGCTGTGTTTACCATTTGGCTGCTACACAAAACCTCACAGAGGCCTTGCTCTGACTGTGCACTTGTTTGTTAGTGGTTCTCCTTGTTTGAAAGAAAATGTTGGCAGATTGTTAGAAGCTAAATTTCATTTCAGTGTTGGTCAGTCAATCCACCACTTTAGTCTCTATAAAAAATACCCCAGCCACTGTTCAATCAATAAACACCAGTAGGTCAAAGTTTTCACTTATGCAGTGAAATATCTCCTCGTCCATCAGGATGGGCTGGATGGATTTTGTGCAGACGTTCATGATTCCTAGTCGTCCTTGTGTTTTCTTTAATAAACCATGTCTTCTTGGCATAGGCCTGTATTATTACAGGTTATCCATACTGAAACATGCCAGTGTGATTTGTCTTTACAATGGAAAGGTCACCGTTGGATCAGTACAGTGATTTACAGTTCAAGCAATGGACTAAACTGATTGTATGCAAATTAATTTGTCAAATAAAACCTCCCAACTACTCGATGAGAAACAGGTTTGTCATTCCCCACAGAGCCGGGTTGTGATTAATAGTGTCAGTTCTGTTGATAAATGAGACATTCTGTTTTTGAAGATAATTGAAAATTGAAGCAAGGCAGTGAGATGCAGCATTGAATACACAGGTGTTGATACCATGCATGAATAAGATTTAGAGCAAAACTTAATTTTAATTTAATAGCTATTGAGTAATGCATTTTGATTTGTTGCAGCAGCTTACCTTAAGATAAATTTAATTACTTTAGTAGGCATTTCATTGAAAGGGTCTTGGGTTCGCCTCAATTTATATGGTATTTTTTCACTATTATAAAATGGATAGTGCTGTTGGCTCACAGTGACTGTATTAATTTTGTTTAATGGTTTGGAGATTTATTAAAAAGCAAGTGCTTTGCATGAGCTGGAGTTTGCTGTAAAAATTAACATCATAGAACTGATGATAATATTCAAGGTGAAAAGGAAGAACAGCACTAAGCTAAAGGTGCTTTGTCTTCTGTGGCAGGAGCAGAGGAGACGTGAAAACTGAAAAATAGCTAAATTCATCAGAGGTACAGCTATTCTCTTTAATGAGTAACTTAGCAGCAGGCTGGAACAGTTTAAATGTCCTTTTCACCCCCAGCTAGCTCACTTGGGGTTGCACTTTGCACACCTGGCATGCAGCTTTTATGTCACTGCTGCAAAAATGACAACTTGTAGGCACCCTCAAGGTTTTCAAAGTGGTTTTCAAAGAGAAATGTAACAGAGTCATAACATAAGTTCATCACCGACAGAACAAGTCTGGCAGCTTTCTTCTCAGTATGTGCCAGTTTCTACTGCACATGTCTGATCACTATGAAGAGTGGTAACACCCCCTGAACTCGTCCTGCCACCCTTCAGCTTACCTGCTTTCTCCATGCCAAGTGTGGGAAGCAGAAATGAAACCTGCATCACTGAATGTTGTAATTACTGAGACATTTTATCCTAATGGGCGATCTAGAACTTCTTGATGGACTGGTAAACTGTAGTTTTTGCTATTGTTTCAACTGTGCTGAGCCTTTGTATCAGTGCACGGTGATTGCATATTTAAATGGCTGTCCAATTGGTACTGTATGAACCTGGCATCTGAAATCAGTTCAGTACCACCTTAAATTACACTTATTTGTCTATCTATTTCATAATTTTGCTAGATGCAAAGTTGATGCAATTAAACAATGAAACATGCATTTTATCATACATGTATTATATTAGTCATTGGTATTAATTGCAGTGTCTGTGTCAGAGAAATTCAAGATTCAATACTTTATTGCCCTATCAACATGTCAATTGGAATATGTTTCAATGGACTTTACACACTGAAACACTCACTCACATCACAAATAAACATTTCAAGATAAACATGAAATAGGATAAAACCCAGTCCATTAAAAGAGTAAAATAAAACACTAAGGTACCTTTGGTGGGGTTAGCAGCAGTCCACATATAAAGTGGATAGATGTTTAAAGTGCACCAAGAGAGGGCCACGGGAGCTACAGCCGGTTTTGCCATCTCTGTCAACATGGGAATCAAACCCACGATCTTAAGGTCAAGACAGAGCTGATTAGACACATTATCATCTTTCTATACGTATGCACTGATATGGGGGAGCTAACATTAGGTTACGTGTGTGTGTGTGTGTGTGTGTGTGTGTGTGTGTGTGTGTGTGCGTGCGTGCGTGCGTGCGTGCGTGCGTGCGTGCGTGCGTGCGTGCGTGTGCGTGTGCGTGTGCGTGTGCGTGTGCGTGTGCGTGTGCGTGTGCGTGTGCGTGTGCGTGTGCGCGTGCGCGTGCGCGTGTGTGTGTGTGTGTCTAACTTTTATCACATGAAGTTATTGCAAAAAATTCGTAAACTGTTGAGAAAAGTAATAGCACATCGATCCCGATCAATCCGCACGGGCACTGGTCCCTACATTTCATAGCTGTAGGGGCCAGTGCCCGATGCGCTTGCCCCGTGGCCCTAATAAAAAAGGTACAATAATGACTTGAGTACTGTACATAAAATAGTGTTTCAAGTGTATTAGTAGTCACTTTATCAATAAGTTGTTACTAAGCTACAACTGTAAAAAAAAAAAAAAAAAAAAAAACTGAAAGCAGCACTCCTCCAAACCCATATTTAGCATTGTGTTGTCATTATGGCTGCAATCCATTGTTACTTTCATTATCAGCAATCAACAGTGTACACGCATATGTGTCAACCTTCCTGTGAAAAATAAATATTGAATATATTCAATGCTGGTGTTTTCAAATACAAATCCTCATAATCACTTTACTTTGATATTGTATGAAGAACAAATCCTTACATTGCAGAGACTGAAACAATGAGTCAAACCATTAACAGTGAACTCAGAGTTGTTTGTTTATTGTCTATCAATAGATTAAATGATTAATCTACAAATCCTCTCAGAACTGTTTGGCTTCCTCTTCATATTATCAGTGCAAATGTATCTGTGTAGTGCATGGCCTATTATGGGCTAGAGTTTACTGAAATTATCCAGATTTTAATAGATAAGCTGTATTGGAAAAAAAAGCAGCCGGATCCAAATATAAGATGATGATGATGAAGATATTGTTAATGTGCTAATGTACTGTGAGACTGATGGACCTCCTTTCCCCCCCAAGTTAAAATGTTCTCAACAGCTCAACTTGAGGATCAGATTTCTACTCCTTACTGAACTCGTCATGTACATTAGTTCATGAAATGGCACCACCGCACCATAAAAATCCCTTTGACTTGAAATGAACTAACATTTCACTGATTGTGATGGTGTATTAGCTAATTTAATGCAGTGAATTACTGTACAGTCGCTTTCAGTGATGTGGTCACATCTCATTGATACTGCATATTTCTGTCAGGGCGGGGGGTAATAGTGTGTATATTTGAAGGACATGTATGATGTTATGAGATTACATGGACATGTCATCTCAGTGATGGTCTCTGGAAAATTTCCAATTACTAACATCTTTCAGCCTGACACAACCACTCAACTGCATTTAATTTCACATCTCTTTCCCCTCTGAAAGCTTCGGTCTTGTGATAAAGCTGCATGTTCCATACTAATAATGGATAAACGGAAGCCATGAAGGACACCATCTTAGTCTTTATAATGCTGCTGCTTGTTAAATAAATCTCAAAAGGGTTTAGGTATAGTTGATGTCTGTGCTGTTGTTCTGTGTTGATTATAAGGATGTTTTCTGCAGGATGATTGACCATTTAGCCTCCATTCAGTCACCTACTGATGCCTTTTCAGATTTCCCGATAAATGTGTTCGCTTTATGTGTGTTTACGGGGACACGACTGTGTCTGCGAAAGCAAAACAAACACTCTGTTTATGTAGTCTACTGAGTGTTCGTGCTCAAATGATATGAATCCCAATTAGCTGTAGATTTATGCAAATATACACACATGCTTTGTCTCTATACAATTTACTTTGTGGCTTTGATTTATTTACAATTCCTCTTTGCATTTTTTTCAGTTTATAAGAAGTCATGTGCATAAACTATATAAACATAATGTATATAAACTCTACTTACTGAAATGATCACCCTCCACAAAACTATCCACTTGAAATTTATCAAATCATGAGCATGAATTCTAACCTAATTTCCCAAGCAACTTGTATCTAGAGACTGCTGTGCACTGGTGCAAGTATATTTCCATGTAGAATGAATTCAGAAGGAGAGAGAGAGAGAGAAACACACACATTCAACGCATCTTGAAAATCTCTTGATATTACATGAAGACAGTCTGGCAGCAGTTGAATGTCAAGAACTGTGCCGCAGACAGGACAGCTGGTTCTGACAGCTGCAACGGTGTCCAGAGTCACTGCGGATTGGACGGATGGATGGATACATGGTGCTTTTGCGCTGCTGATGTGTCACCTCTAGTATACACTCAGCGAGCACTTAATTAGGAACACCATACTGATACTGGGGAGGGCCTCCCTGTGCCCCCATCAGCCTCGGTTCTTCGTGACCGGATTTCTGCAGATTCATCAGCTGCACATTCATGCTGCCAGTCCTCTGTCCCAGGCAGCACATCCCAGAAGTGTTTCAGAGCATCCAGATCCGGTTGACTGGGGAGGCCACTGAAGAACACTGAGGCCAGTTTGAAATGAGTTTTTGCTTTGTGACAGCGCATTATCATTCTGGAAGTGACCATTAATAGATGATGAGTGACTGCACAGCAGAAACCATGCCCCCATACCATCATACCATGATGCCAAATTCTGAGCCACCCACCCATCTACAGCCTCAGCAGAGGCAGGAGATCAACAGTTTCAGAAGTACTGAAACCAGTCCATCTGGCACAAACAATCATGTCACTGTCAAAGTCACTGAGCTCACATTTTCCTCTCGTTTCTGACGTTTGACTTAAACATTTACTGAAGCTCCTGACCTGTATCTGCAGGATCTTATTCACTGTACTGCTGCCACACTGGCTGGTCAGTTAACTACAGTACATGATTATGTGGTATTTATTTATTTACTTATCCATGTGTTAAAGGATAATCACCGTTTTTTACAATCTGGACCTTATTTCTAGCATAAAATACGATAATTTACTCACCCAGATAACTTTGGTGTCATTACAAGTCGTTCCGACGAAATTAGAGCCACGTATATCCGTATAATGTGAGTAATACACGGGGCAGCAGAATGCAGCCTCTAAATAACACATTATCTGCCACGAAACTTGTTCATTTCACCAATATTTTGTTCTGTTACGTTAGTGCTATTCCCCTCTGAGTCCGGGGTTTAGCTGTTATCAACATCCGGTGTCTGTAGGTTGACTTACTGACCTCTGACCTGGATGATGTCATCTCTGAGCACCGTGCATCGTGGCTTGTTGCTACCGCTAATACTACGGTTCGTTTCTGCGTGTTTCCGACTTGTCAGAACAAAATGAGCAGCTGGACGAAGTTCAGCTTCCACAGGCTTCCTCTCCACAACCTGGACTCACTAAAGCTCCGGCTAGTTGCGCTAAAAATGGACCCGAATGCCGAAGTGGAATGATTATTATCAGAATGAGCCGGGCAGCGGTCGGAGATGACATCAGTAGGTCAACCTACAGACCCCGGATGTTGATAACAGGTCACCCCGGACTCAGAGGGGAATAGCACTAGGGTATCATAACAAAATATTGGTGAAATGAACAAGTTTTGCGGCAGATAATGTGTTATTTAGAGGCTGCATTCCGGTGCCTGATAGACTCACATTATACGGATATACGCGGCTCTTGGCTGGAGCTGATTTTGTCGGAACGACTTGTAATGACACCAAAGTTATCTGGGTGAGTAAATTATCATATTTTATGCTAGAATTTAGGCCCAGATTGTAAAAAATGGTAATTATCCTTTAATATATTTGTAAATTTTTGGGGTCTTTCGCCCAGTTGCCCCACAGGGGAAATGGGTAGGGCTGTCGGTCTCTAGTATTGGAGGGATAAGGCTGCTGATGAATTTCATGGATAAATAAGTATGCAGCACTTTGTATGTGATATAAAATGAATCCAAGTCTAATTTTACACTTGTATGCTAGAAATGGTGTTATTTTTTTGACAGAATAAGCAGGTGTCCCTAATAAAACAGTGCTACAGTAGGTGAGGGAAAATTTCATGTGTGGGGCCTCAACATCAACATTGTTATTGTCGGAAAACTGCATAAAATCAGAAATGAGTAGAGCAAAAAAAAAAAAAAGGATAGTCACGTTTGAGTTGCTCTCTTCCGTCGTTAGTTTTTTCTCTCAGTAAATTTTCACAGTGTGTTTCATTACAGTCTACAGTGAAAATCAGAGGACTCACGCTTTGTCCCATCTTCCACTGTGATTATGTCTCTCAAGCTCATCTCAATATCTACAGTAAAGGAGCTGTCATTATTGAGGAAGTTTCCCCACAGCACCTTGTGTGTGATAAAAGCAATATTTGTCCCGCTTCTCATTTAGAGCAGTTGAAGCAGCTCCACCACACGCTAACAAATGGCGGAGGAGAAAACACACAATTAGAGTGATGGACTGCCAGGAAAGTAATAGCATACAGTTATTCCGTCTTCTATATTTAGGCTCTATGCTTCAACACACAGACGTCACAAAACAACTAAGGAGACCCCAGGGATGCGGTTATGCACATGGTGTGTGTGAGCAAAGAAGGCTCATTTAAACAATTGTGACTCAAAGGGTGTAGCGATCGATATAGAAGCAGAGGACCAAAGGGCGAGGAGTCATCTTCCCACTCTAATCACCGCCTTAACCTTCAGTGTATCTCCAGGCCTGACAGGCTCACCTGGATACCTGACAGCGTGCTAACTCCATCGCCTGTGCTCGTCTAGGCGCTGCAAAGGTGTGCACAAACAAATACACCCTGGAGTTGTTGCTACCGGTTTAAGAGGATGTAGATTGCGTGGGGGAAGAAAAAAAAAAAAAGACTGTCGCTAACAGATAAATGGGCAGAAATCAGAAGCTTTCATGAAAATGTTGGTTTGATTGGCACTAACTCGAGGCTGTTGTGACCGAGTTACGTTAAATTTTTTTGCAACCCTTATAAAATATGTTGCTTTTGGTGCTACTGTAGAAAAATGCTTTTATCACTCAGCCCCTGATAAAAGACCACGCGAGGAAGAAGCGGCAGAATTGCCTGCCTCTTATACAGGTGGAATTTGTCGGCACATGAGCACTAAGCTGTCTGGTGTGGTTGATGACTTAGAGTGAATCTACACAAAGAAACTCCCACCCATACCTTTGGTCACGCTGATTTGTGTTTTCAAGGGGCGTACAGTATGTTTCTTCTCTTTCCACAGGTTTTTCCTTCCTCCTCTCGAGAGCGAGGGAATTACATTTACTCTGCCGTGTTTCTTCCTGCCTTTGTGTTTTCTTCTCCACATTCTCCATTTGTCTTCTTTTCTCTCTTGTTGTTTTGTCTGTTTCTCTTACCATCCTTCTTCCTCACAGAAAAGATCAGTGCCACTGGGTTTCTCCTGCTCCATATTGTCCTCCTGCTCAGAGAAGTCAGTCTGTTTTTAATGAGCTCTGCGTCTGTGGCTCTCAGCCTCAGGCTGTCCACCACTGACCTGTTGGCATTTGCTTCTCTCTGCCTTCTCCTTTCTCTCTCCTCCTCCTCTTCCTCCTCCTCCTCCTCCTCCTCCTCTGCGCTCTTTTTTCTCTCTCGCTTTAATGCTCTTTCTTTTCTCTTAGATTAAAAATTAAATGATGGAGGAGATGCTTTGGTGTTTAATCCACCTGAGCATCTCCTCACTGGCCACTTTAACTGGAAGCTATTACTTACCAGTCGCCTTGGCAGCAGCACAGTAGCTACTCAGAGTGTAGTCTTACAAACAGCACCCTTCTACCCACGGACAAACCTCTTACCTCAGACGCAGCAACACATCCCTCCGCAGCTGAACTGACTCTTTTTTAGAAACAACTTCGATCCTTCATATGATGCATCATCACTTTATTACCTCACCGAATAACAGCAAACAACTCACACCAATCTTTACACCTTTCAGGTAGCATTTCCAGCACAATGAGAACCGCAAGGCTGTGGAGATTAGGGCAGCCGGCCTAACAGTCAGACATTTGATCTTTAGACTGCAGTCCATCAAACTGGGAGGCAGTGGGCAGTTGATGAGTACAATGACCTTTTAGCAGCATATCTGCCAGAGCGGCCTTCAATCACGGCTGACTGGGAGACGGGGGCTCGAGTCACTGGCCAGACTGGAGGTGGTCTACTGCTGCATGGACGCTTCAACTGTTCATTTCATCGATGTCCACTGTAATGCACCGCAAATTACACAGACACACTGCATTTGTAATCTAGACAGACATCACACAACCTTGTAGGCCACACAGTAATACTTACTATACTTTCCCCTTTTTTGGCTTTCTTCCCCTCTCTTTTTCCCAGATTTTATTTTCCCCATTACACAAGCACACATAGCTACCCTTTAGGTGCATTTTGACCTTTCTTAGTCTACTTTGCCCCTTTTTAGCTCTAAGCTACATGTATAGATCCTCTGCCTCAAAGGAAAGATGTTGGCTCATAGTCGTGCCAAGAACCTGTTAAAGGGCTGTGAAATATCACAATTTCATTTTTTCTTCATCTTATGTTTTACAAAAAAAATATACTATAGTTGTCTCTTTCACAAATTCAAACTTAAAGGTAGAGTCTGGAGGTTTGTTCATTGCAATTTTTAAACTAAACATTCAAACTGGGCCCCTCCTCTCGGGTTTTACTGTGCAGTCTCCTGCCCCAGACAGCAGCAGCAGCAGTAGCAGACTAGTCAGGACCGAGAAAAGGAAATACAGTCCGAGTGGAGCGCTGGAGCCACGGGCCGATACCACCCGTCACCAACACCGGGAGTCTTGTGAATTATGCTGTAACAAGTAGGAGGGCCATTTCAGTGAGCTGGGAAGAGAATGCTAGCGAGTGCTAGCAGCGGATGCTAGTCGCTACCCCTAGCGGCAGTTAGCGTCAACTATTTGAGCTGCATGAAACTTCACCTGAGCTCCGTCATTGGCTGAAGAGAAAACACTGACTCTCTCGCTCTCCACCCAGAAGTGTCCCCGTGCACAACAAAACAGAGCAAAAGACCAAAATACAGGCAGGGGGAGGGGGCTCTGCAGACACGGTCACCACCACACAGGACTAGAAGCTCATTAAGCCGGATTTCATTTGTATAAGTCTAGCATTTATTTTTGAGTAAAAACCTCCAGACTCTACCTTTAACTTATACCCAGGCAATGCGTAAATGACACCGTAGATGTTATTCATTCACATTAGGCTAAGTAACCCCACCTTGTGTTTCCTTGTGTAAGTTGATGTGTCTGACAGCTCTTTGATCTGGTACAAAGAGGAAGAGTCACAGTAGCATGTTGTTAAACTTATGTGTTTTTATCGGCGTCACAGTCTGACAGAGTGATAGAGCGCCGTATGCCTGCGCCAGTGTCAGCCGGTGTCTGAGGCTGTGTGTCGCTCCTTCTGTATCTCTGCGCAACACAAGCCGCCCACAGAATCAACCACCATCTCTGCTCCTCCTCCTTTCATATGCTGGATGCCTTTTATCCCATGTCACACCGGCTCCCACTCCCTGGCAGCTTCACATGCTTTGAAAGGAGCAACGCATAGGCAGACACACATACCCCCACACACACAAACAAAAAGTACTGATGCACATGTGCACACTGACTTGTGCACTGATACATGCAGACATGCCATGGACAGGTTGGTGTGTACGAAGGTAACGGGGAATGGTTCAGGTGCCTCTGAGTCTGCCACAACAGTTGAATTGAACACTATGACAATTCATGTCGCAAAATATGATTATATATACTTAATAAAACTGCATAGGCAGAATTTCCACTTTTCATTGAGCAATAACCAAATTAAATTCATTTTCAAATAGAAGATACCTTATACAGTACTTCAGCAAATACAGCTACATACATTTTTTGTGCTTTTAAAACTGTAACGAATCACAGATAAAATGAAATCTGCTTCATGACGTGACAATACTGTTTAAGATTTATTTAGGTTCAGGCACAGTAATGACTTGTTTAGGTTTGGGTAAAAAATGGGCAAAATATCCTGACCTGGATTAACTGATAACTTCGTCAGGCCAGATGGGCCTTCGTTGTCATGGCTACAATGACAAACTGATGATGTCTGTCAGATGGAAATAGAAAGTGAACAAAACTTGTGTGTTAACATGCAGTGTTTTGTTTTTCTCATCCATCTGCTTCAGACTTGTCACTCTATATCATCACTTGATTTTCTCCTCTGCTCCTGTCACAGTAAAGAAAACCACTCAGGGCTTTGTCACTTCCACACCTTTGCTGTCTGTAGTGACTGATGTTTTCTTTCTTATGGGGAATTCAGTCCCTCAAGATATATTTTGCTATTTATATCCACGTTTATGCGCCAAACAATGTACAGTAATAACAGAACTACAATGAAATTTGTGACTTACTGGATTCTTACTAGAGAGAGGGCTCCTTGGACCCTGGGACGCATTTAATTGAGAAATGAATGAAGAGTGGAGTCAGTCTGCAGGTTGGTTGTATTTGAGTCCATGTGCCCATCTCCTGTCTATTTATAAAAGTACTTGTTTAAAATGTTTTGTCCATTACCTAGAGAGGGAAAAAATCAATTTTTTTTGTCTGTCTTTGTCTTGTTTGTCTTGTCTTCTTGACATTTGACCTTATATTGAATTTTTCATTCTTCCTTATTCTGATTTTGCCTTAGATTTTGGGGAAGTATCTAAGTATGTCTTAGTTCACCTTTGTGGAAAAAAAGGATATTTTTCACTTTCCCTTTTTAATTTGCTCTCTTCTAATCATTTGTTTATTAATATCAGTCTGTTTGTAGAAGTTCAATGACATTTAATTGGTGCTGGTTTGTGGCAATTACTGCTGTAGTAATTGTTCCTTAGAGCTGTCAGAGAAAATGCATAACTCACTAGAAATATTGTACAAAAGACATTAAGTTACTGAGACATTACGGTCAGTTACCATCAATTAGAGACAGCAGTGTACTGTACAGTGCAGAGTTGTCTCTGATATTGTTTTCTGCTGTCATTGTCATTTTCTACTGTTGAAATAATAGACATAAACAATCCCTGTTAAATGTTTCTTCAGTCAGAGGTGACGGTGACAGTTGCAGCTTCACTGTAACATTACAGCTGAATGAAGTAATCCACCACGTCTATCTGTGTCAAGAATTGAGGGAAAATTAAATTGTTTCCACATTGACTAATTGTACATCAGTTGGACGTGCTCCTCAGAGATGAGACTGGAGCTGAATCTGCTCATCTTTCATTTTGGTAATGCCTCATAACATTACCGGTTTCCAGGGAATTTCCGAGGCGATGTCAGTTAGCCAAGATGTTCCCTCGCACCCACCTCTGCTCCCATGTGAGGATTCCCCATTTAAATCACCACATATTCTCACCATTGTGTACTTAGATTGGGTTGTGAAGCTGCTTTTGAGGGACGAGCCGGTCAAGGTAATGAATTTCCACTCACCGTGTTTAGAGAGATAATTCTGTGCTGTGGTTTGCATAACCTACAAGCCTGACAGGCCTCTTAAGCCATTTTCACGCACAGAATGCAGCTTCCCAAATAGGAGGTTTGGGGCTTTAGAGAGGCTTATACAAGCAAAAGGATTTGAGCCTTCCTCCAGCTCCGAGGAATACTCCTGAGGTGGTGGTTTTTTGTCTCAAGACCTATACATACACAAGACCTTTATATGAAATTAAAGCTGTGTTTTCCCAGTTAACGGTGACTGTGCATCACATTAGAAGTAAACAAAAAATGAGTGAAAATTGCAAGTAACAAAATGAGCTGCAAAGGTGCAAGGCTGTTGATACAGTTTGAAGACATGTGTGTATTTCTCTCTGACCTCTTTCCTTCTCCTGATCTCTTTGCCTCCCTCTCTTCCTCTCTCTCTCTCTTTCCCTCTGATGCTATCTCCCCTGGAGGTTTTGTTACCAAGGGCATATGCTGGATCAGCGTTTATTTTATTTTTTTTCCCCCTCTCTCTCTCTCTTTTTTTTTTTTTCAAAATGTGAAATACTCTCTGGCAGTCGATGGTGGCTCTGCTCTGAGCGTAGTCGATAAGGACATGCGATGTGAAGCTCTCCAGGACAAGGCGAATCGTACAGCAGCAGCCAGGCAGGGGGGCGTTACTCTTTGCTGTTTAATTGGCCTTCAACTGGGGAGTAAATGAGTCTTTTCAGAATCACACAGTGTTTCCACAGACGCCTGTCACTGATGTAGTGGGCGGACTACGAACTGGAAACCTGTGTTGATGAGGACCGGAGGTAAAGCTCATTAACCTGATCCAACGCTACTCTGCTTGGAAGAAAGTGGTTAAGGACATTTAGTTCTCTACATATATTAATGTCATTTATTTCCCTCCTGAAAAGGTGGATTTTTTTTGTGCCCACAGGCCGTCCCGTCATAATGAATTCACGGTGAAGTATGCTACTAGTCTCCCCCCTGAGGAGGCATAAAAGAAAGCATAAATGCATAATGCTCATCAGATAGGTTACAGTGCGCTCGGCGGCCCTGGGAAGACTACATCAGAGCATATTCCTTCATCAACCCCTCCCCTCCGCTCTCTTTCTGTATGCCAGCTCTAACAAAACACGATCAGACCTGTTTGTGATATCACACATCAAAGACGGAGTGAGTAAAGTAGCACAGGGACTCATTTCCATACCCTTCTAAAGTATTGTGGAGAATCTGTCGGCAGCTATTGTAACAGCCATCATTACCGCAATGCAAAGGTGGAAACGAGTCAGTGCTCCAGAGCTTCATTTAGGAGTTGATTTGATTGCTGATTGAAGAAGTTGATTGTTTCTTGTATTGCAATATTAAATCAGCATATTATGACCACTTGGGCCTGCGAGTATCTCCTGTCACGTTGTTGTTTGTTGTTGTCGGAGGGTAATGCGGGCAAATGAAAGAACCTGCATCATCATAATGTCATAATAATGGAGGTGCGATGGTCATCCAAAGAGCATGAAGTGCCTGCAGCTTGTCACCTAATGGTTTCCTGTGTAAAACTGTGAAAAAGCTTGTACTGTAGCAGCGTGCACAGGGATTCAGTTCATATCAAAAAAGGTATGCCGCTTTCATTTAATCCGCCATTTAGTATTTAATCAACTGGTTTGGTCGGCAAGATGATAAACAACAGTGGGAAACGTTCTTCACAAGTTCCCAGGTGTCTTCAAAAACCACATATATTCAATTTGCAATGACACGAAGAGAGAAAAGCAGAAAACTCTCACATTCTCATTTGAGATTAATTTTCTGGCAATCAGCTACTTTATTGGCAGAAAATCATTTCAGTTCCAGACAAAAGAAAGCTGTGTAAGGTTTGTGAAGGCGGTAAATTTTAATAGTCTCTTCCCAGTTCATATTATTGGGTTAGAGCAAGAGATTTTCACTGCGACTCCACAAACAGCTCCAGATACTCCGTCATTGCTGCTCTGTGCTATGAAAAGTTTGTGATTTCTGTTCTCAAGATAAATTAGACATTTTAAGGCAGATTTTAGAGATTCCTTTTACCTTAATTATTGTTGGAAAGTTCTCCAGTTTTTGGTTAATTTAGACTGTCAAATAAAAGTAATAGATAGCTATTTTGCAGTTTAGAAAAAAACATTACAATAAACAAGCAGATGACTGTGAATATCTCTCCCATAAAGCAGGTGTTTCAGACAACAAGCTTGTCATCCATTCACTAAGTTCAGCTGGTCATATACATATAGGGAACCGAGGACTTTCTGTCTTGTTGATCACATTGCTCACAGTGTGAACACAGATTATGTTGGTTTTGTTCTCAGCAGGGGCGTGTCCAGACATTTTTGATAGGGGTGGCCCAAGTGGGGCACTGACTTATGGCGGGGTGGCATGAAGCATGAGCATGAGCACCTGCGCGCGCACATTACATACTCATGTATGCAAACTAGGGTTGTTCGGTATACCGGTACTAGAGTGGTACCGGGGTACTGACGCATTTAAAACGGTACCATACTGCGCTTAGATGGGACCGGTACTTTCATTTTGCGCCGCCGGCAGCGGTGACGTCGCCGCGTGAAGTCGCCGCATTGTAATTTGAGCCGAGGCGAGCGAGTGAGCGTGTTACAAACGAAGCAAGGTGCTTTTTTTTATTACCGTTACAGCGCCACCTGTCCATGTGCCTGTGTTTATGTGTGACTGTGTGTGTGTGTGCGCGGCGCGCGCGAGACGGGCCGCCACAGACTCGTTAATTAATGCAAACAGCTGGTTGATAAGTCCGTTTTTACCGCGGATCACCACTGGCATGCTCTCTGTCTCTGTCTCTCTCTCTCTCTCTCTCTCTCCCTCTCTCTGTGAGTGAGTGAGTGAACAGCGCTACGCGGAGATGAATTAACGGAGCGATATTGCGTTGATGGGGGGGGGGGGCTTGGTCTTGATTCTGTGGCGCTGCATATGGGAAACAATAGGTGTGTGTTTGTGTAAAATGAACGTTTGTGTTTCATTCTATAAACTACTGAGAACAATTTCTCCCAAAAATTACAACTGGTCAAAATAACAAAAAAAGATGCAGTGTTTTCAGACCTCAAATAACGCAGTTGATAATCATTTTTAAACAGACCACTAATGATTTAATTTAGGAAGAGTTCAGTAGGCTACTGATGCTTATGTTATAGTTCTAAGATTTTCTTTTAAAATAAGGTCAATAATGACATTTTTTGTGTTCTCTTTTTATTTGGAAAAGTACCGAAAAGTATCGAAAAACATTTTGGTACCGATACCGGTACCAAAATGTTGGTATCGTGACAACACTAATGCAAACCCGCACAGATTTTGACCATACAGAGTTTTGTCTACTTCATCTACTTCAATTACTAACACTGAAAGAAAAACTAGACCTACTAGTCAAAATACAGGTGTGGCAACATACAATTGTGATTTTTCTTGGAAAAAAAAAACGTGAGTATAAAACGTATATGTATAAAAAGCCTCTGACTGGGCAGCATATTTTGGGGTGGCACCATGCCACCCAAGGCCACTCCCTGAACACACCACTGGTTCTCAGGTGAACCATCAGGTGTCCTGTTGAAAGTTCATCTAGACATTCATCCCCTGAGAGCGCTGCTGTATGGTTGTCTCCATTGGTTTTCTTGGGCTTACCGGAGAAGAGGCAGTTTGTTTGCGCTTTGAATGTCAAGTTTGTGTAATAAGTTTAACGCATCAGCTGCTTTATGTAGGATCTTTATACATTTATGCAGGTGTGTGTGTTTTGAGTGTATATTTTGCAAGTTAATGCACAAAATATAGACGTGTATCAGTACCTGTGGTTAGCGAAGCAAGACTGAGTGATGGGTTAGCTATAAGGCTGGCAGGCAGGGAGAGGGGTAAATGGAGACATATTGGCGCAGGTATAGTTCTGCTGCGCCACTCCGCATGACGGCTAATGAGGAAGTTTAGCCACAGGGGTCTTTCTATTAAAAACAACAACTGCAAGAGATGGAAGGAAAAAAAACGGATCTAATCACAATCTCTGCTAAGAAAAAAAAAACTGCTGTGAATGGCCAGTTCTCAATCAGATCGGACAGATCCGTCCCTGAGGTGTGGTTCAAAATAGAGGTAGTGGTGTAGGGGGAGAGGGGAGAGGAAAGGGTAGGAGGAGAAACCAGAGAGGAGAATCAGCTGCTGGTGTAGGTGTGGTAGGAAGAAGATGTAGGAAGTAGAAGAAAGAAAAATGAATAAATAACAAGAGTCCGAGAACAATATGGAGGAGAAAAGGAGGGAAGGAGTCCACAAGAAGGTGAAAGTGAAGGAAAAAGGAGATTTCCTTTAGGAGTATTTCTTCAGAAGATTTCCGCTGCACTCAAGCTGAAATTGTTGGAGGCTTGGTGGAAAAATATACTTACAGCTCAATCCTGATTTACTGTCAAATCCGATATATCAAGGCCACATAAAATTATGGCAGTGTTGTGGGAAAACAGTCATATTTTTTACTACTACGTCTGCAGTGTTTTACTTCAGCTTGGCCTCTATCCGGTGGCAAAAAAAGAGTTTGTTTAGTTGTTTATAAAATCTGAATTGCTCGACTTCACTCCTTTGAGACCAAAAACCAAAGCGGTGAGCTAATTTTTGAGAAATGTTGCAGTAATATTAGAATCTGGCACACGCAGAAATGAAAAAAAAACCCAGAACAAACGGAGATAGTCTATCTAATATTTGTGTCTCCTTTTTTTGTGGTACATAAGTAATACTGGCCTCTGGCTGATGTATGAGACTGAACAGGAAAAATGTGTTAGATAAAGCCAAAGCAATCGAATTAGGTGAGTGTCAGAGACAACAACAAGTCTTAAATGTTGCCTCAGGATTAAAATCGACGTCAGGAACGAGCACTCTAAAATTGCTTCTGTGTATGTGTTGTAGAAAGATGTTTCAGGTTAAGACTACAGTTGTTATTGTCAAGTAAAAAAAACAACAACTTTAATATATACCATATATTGCCTCTGCACCTCACCCCTATTCTCTCCTGGCTTCTCACTGTTACAATATGGTCTCACTCACAGGTTTAATTCTCGGCGAGAGCTGATGCTTAATACAAACATGTCAGTAACTTTAATATTTTGAACTAAAGTTTCGCAGTGATGTGTCAGGTTGACTTTCTGGGTCACCGTGTCTAGTTTAAAACACAATTCAGGAGGAGAAAGCTCCAGCATTTGCTAAACAAAAGCATCAAGCATCATGCACACAGGCTCCTCATTTGAAGCTCAGAAACAGCAGCTGAACACACTGAAGCCGTTTTACATCAAGAGGAACTAATATAGTAAATTCAGCTATACTTCATTGTGTCATTATGGTGTCTTGTGTCTTTTATTGGTGTCTTTACGGTGTTAATAATAACAAAATAAATCAATTTGTCAAGTATTCCTTTCTGGGTTATCCATACAGTCACTGTATCACTATGAACTGAAACAAAACAACTGAGTCAGCTAATTTACTTTAAATATCATTATTGTTATGTTTATTAAGTGGTGTTTAATTCAGCAAGAAAATGAAATGAGGCAACAAAGCAGCTAGAAAACATTACTTAATTACTAACTTAGAAATGAACTTTAACTAATAACATATCTACAGGTAATATGACTACTCCCCAATATGAAAACACTGTAATTAACTAAGGAGCCAGTTTAGCACTTAAATTGACTGTGATGTAACAATCACACTTGACATGCATCCTGTTAAAGCACTAAGCTGATCACTGGACCACTCTGTTTATTTGCAAACCACATGTCAACACTGTCGCAAAAACTTGCTGCTTGCACAAATCTGTTTGTCGGCCACTTGTCACAACAGCTGTCAGCCTAAAATGAGTCCTTCATGCCGGAAACTCATGGCTTTTTTTTTCTGTCCTGCTGTTGGCATTTTTCATCCATGGCAGTTCTTCCCTGAGGGGTTTATTCTCCACTGAGAAGCCAGAGATCACTGTGTCACTTCACTAAGCTACATATTTCCCACTGTCGTAACAACCATATCATGAGGTGGAGTCACCGTTCTGTTGCTGCCGGTTGTCTGGCAGTGACTCTGTCATTAGTGTCTTTGTTTTTAATTCATCTTGTGTCATTTACTGAGCACGAGCATTCAGAAATATACATTACTGAGTCTCAGTTACCAGTTTTGAGAAGTTGTACATTTTTATCTATCAAGAACAAACCACATTGTCACAATCATTTATATGTTGTTCCAACTTTATGGGCAACAGTGTATATATGGATCACTCTTAATCAGAGAAAAATGTGGATTACATTAAAATTTTCAAATAGAAAAATCAGAACAACATCACTTGCATCACAACCTGTGGAAATTCAGATTGTATTTTATATACATAGCCAAAAACAGCCAACCAAAATTTTCAACAGTGATTGATAATCATGTTGCCTGCATGCTGGCCATATAAACTAGGATTAGGAAATACAAAATAGAAAAGGGAAAAATAAGAATTAATCAGTGAAATTTTTAAATCAGAAATGAAACATTTAGGCCTAGTGGTTCCAGCTTGTAAAACCATGATTTGCTGCTTCCTTTTGTCTTCTCTGAGAACAAATTGAACACTCTTCGGTCCTTCAGTGTTGGCCAGACAAAACAAGCAATTGGTAATTATAATGGCTTTTTCCCCCATTATTTTGTGACATTTTATTTCTTTAATTAATCAAGGGGATAATCAGAGGATTAATCTGTCGTTGTCCTCATCAAATACGCGGCCACAACTAATGTTCATCATCGATTTATCTGCAGATAACTTTTGTTGATTAATCATTCGGCGCATTAAAGATTCCCATCACACGTGGTGTTTTTTACCATCATCTGACATTTTAGACACAAAATGATGAATCAATTAATTGAGGAACTGTTCGGCAGTTGAATTCCTAATGAAAATCATCAGTCGTCGTTAGTGCGTTCAGCAATATTTACAAAGTGTCCAATGAAACACTGACAGGACATTGGGGGGGCTGTGTAGGAGTGCATGTACATGTCCTTGTTTTCTTACGTGGATTGAGACAAAGTCACACTGGTCATTAACTCCATTGATCTTTTTTTTAAGCCAGCTAATCATGATCGATTTGCTGCTGGTCACCTGATTGGCTCCACTGACATCAGTGAGGCTGAGCTGTCCCAGCTGCTCTGTCCCTATTTGCTAAAGACATACAAGGTTAGTGTCAGCATCCTTACATGCTTCGACTGCTACTGAATGTCCCTGCATCTGTCCTGCGGTGACACTATGAAAAGACCCATATAGGGTTGGGTTGTAGTATAGCAAAATTGAGTTAGGGTTGAACATGTCATGCGTGGAGCGTCGGTTATCTAAAGAAATCCTCTGCTGAGACGTGTCAGTAATTGCAAGTGAGTGGTGATATAACACTAGTAGACACCCTGCAGTGCAGTGTTGTTTAAGCCTGTGAGCCTTCCCCTCATTTCCTCACGTCTTCTGTTCCTCATGCACTCCCTTCAACCTTCCCCCTCATAGCAGTGCCTGATTCATTTTCCCAGTAACAGCCTCAGTTCCCTGTGATTTATATGTTTATGGTCATTACTGACGTTGAGTAATACATTTCCGTTTTTCCCCTCGTCTCAGTCTTCCCCCATCTCTCTTTTGGCAGAGCCCTGGGGTCCTGCAAGGAATATCAATTACTTTGTTCCTGTTTAATCACAGTCTTGCACTTTTCCTCACGACACCAGTTTTAGGCAGGAAGGAAGAAGTTCTGTTTTGGAGGTGTTTGTTTTATTTTATCTCTCGACAAAACCACTATAAACCAGCAAAGACTAAAGGCTCAAAGGATAGTGACAACATTTACTCTCATTAGAGACGAGTTGTGTTTCCACTTGGTAAGGTTTCTAAACATCTGAACAGTCCTTCGAATATTTACCAACACAATTGGGATGCATACTAAAGGAAACAGTGTAGGCTGGATTCTCTGTGTTGCTGCTCGTGTCTGCTTTTCTGTTTCCTTTCTTTTGGACGAGTGATTGTATCTATTCCAGGATGTGACCCACATCTAGTACTATTTAAACTGAGGGAAAAAAATAAAAATAAGCAGAGAGCAGCTGTAACAAATATATCACAGATCTGTTTTTGTAGTTTTTGTGCTTCTCCCACTTGTTTCAAACACATTTTAGTTACAGTGCACGTTCGTTTTGAATTCAGGCATCTCAGCTAAAATCAAGTTTCCTGTTCACACTGTCTTTACACATTGCTGTTTCACTGCCTGCACCACCAAAGCTGACTCAGTCAAGCAGAGCACACATGGTGAAAGATGCAGGAGTAAGATACTTTCATTGCACTGCTGATAAAGCTGGAAATACAGTACAAATCTGAGCTCCTCTATGATTTTGTACTACGAGTCCAAATACTCTATACTGTATCTAGGTTTTTCCCCTGTACTTTTATTAGGAAATTAGTAGGGCTGGAATAAGTGGATTAATTGGTGAGTTGTCTGACAGAAAATGACAGCAATTAGCAGTGACAGCAATTATACTAATGATCAATTAGTAACCCAAGTCTTTTGTAAGAAAAAAAGCAAGACAAGCCTTAGTTCCAACTTCTCAGTCATGAGGATTCATGTCCTTTCTCTCTTTGACATTAATTATGCATACAATTACATGCATACAAAAACAATCCTCTGCTTTTGGGACTGTTGACGTTAATGTTAACAATATTTTTTCTGTATATTAGACCTGCAAAGCTAAATTGATAGATTAATTGGGAAAATAATCAGCAAATTGTTTTAATAAAAGTAATTCTTAATTGCATCAGGATAAATTAAAGTAGTTGATTTATGGATTAAAGATAGAGAACTTCCAGCACGTTTGGCTTTTTTTTCTCACCTCTAATCCCCATCTAAAACATACATTCACACATGAGAGGATTAATTATTCATTATGCATTCATTATGCATACAATGACATACGTACAAAAACAATCCTACTGTATGCTTTTGGGACTGTTGACGTTAATGTTAACAATATTTTTTCGGTATATTAGGACCTGCAAAGCTCAATTGATAGATTAATTGGGAAAATAATCAGCAGATTGATTTATAATGAAAGTAATTCTTAGTTGCAGCAGGAGAAATTAAAGTAGTTGATTTATGGATCAAAGATAGAGAACTTCCAGCTGTGTGTGGCTTTTTTTCCCCCACCTCTAATCCCCATCTAAAACATACATTCACACATGAGAGGAATCCGTCTCTCAACAGCAGCGCGGGCGGGGTTAAGTGCCCAGCTCAAGAGACGGGTCAAGTACAGTGCTTTTGGTTTCATGTGTTAGCTGTAGATGATGTCTTATTTGCTCTCGCTGCACAGATTCTCCCAGCTGGTGAAGGGATTCAGCCCCGAGCGGGAAGCTGATGTGACCTCCCTCAGTTCAAACAGTGGCAGCAGTTGGTGTTTGGGAGTGGAGACGAGAAGTATCAACAAAAGGGCAGATGCCTGTTATCAACATCAGCGTAGCAACTCACAGTCATTTGATTTGGGGGCTTTGGTAGGGTGGCTTCCTTTAGAGCAGAGTCAACTTCCTCGTTACTGGCTACATCAAAGTAGCTTCGGCGAGTCATTCAAATGAAAATTCCTGGTTAGCTTTAGATAGAACTTACATTTACGCTTGCCTGATGGAGAACACGCTTGGGTTTTCATTTGGGTGACTTTATATTTCAGCCGGCTGCAGTTAGCTTCTCTCTAATATTCAGCTTCCTCAGCACAGAGCCCTAATGAACCAAGACTCTCTGCACAGTGCGGCCCTTTTTCTCTTTGAATTTAAATCATCCAGCCAGGTAGCTGCTTGCAGCATTTATCAAAGAGGACTGAGGCCATCCCTTATAGGCAGGATTTCATTCCCTTAAGTGAAGTGTCTTAAAGTTACTTAAAAAAGAAGAGAGCAATGAGTTCATTTCCTTACATAAGTAATATGGTGTAGAAAAGTACTAAGGAATAGTTTTATAAAAGCAAACCCTGGTAGGATGAATCCAAAACTACGTAAGCCCTAAATCAGTGAAATCAGTGAAATAAAGCAGAGGCATATAACCAATTTTAGGCTCCCAAGCGCTCCAGCTCCATTATTCAGTCGCAGAAAAACATACTGTATAAGGAGCTTACTCTAGAGGCGGAAGGAATACTAGCAAAAAAAAATGACGAAGATGCGAGTAGCGCTGTCCTTATCAGTCAGATAACAGAAGATGCTTTGCATCCCTAAGCTGTGTTCTCACTGAGGAGTTTCTCTGCCTCTGATGCAAATATCATCTGGCTTGTAAATTGGGCATGGTGGTATAATACCAAACTACTTGATGCTGTCACCGCACCTCCTCGGGACATAGTTTAATGACTGCTTCTCGTTGATGTAGACGCCATGTGGGTTTACTCTGCAACTGCTTCTATTTCTAATACACAGATTTGATTTTATTCCCTGTTTCCCATGTAAATCCTAACATATCATTCCTTTTTTTCATCTGTATGCGTGCGATTATGAAACAGAAAGCAGTATATTTGGAAAAGTTTGAATTATAGTCAAACACTTGATGAGAAAATGCAACAAAAGGGGTTTTATTCAAATGATGGACTATATTTGCATATTTTTCCCAGGAAAGCCACTGACTGAAATGGCAGGAGAACCCCATAACGAAATTTAAGTGACCTTTCATCTCAATGTTACCCATCTTATTGGGCAAGATTAACTTTCCCTATCATTCTCACCTCTCTGATGTGAACGGCATACATGCCACAGCACAGCCCCTGCAGGCTCATGTTTATTAATTTCCTTCAGCGAGAGATGCACTAAATCACTGACCCTCTTTTAGTGCCTCGTGCTCCAGCTGAGCATGGGAACGAAGAGGGCGTATTGATTTTGCCCCCCTCTCATCATCAGCCAGGCCCTTATTTGGGATAAGGAAATGGTAAATCTCATATAGTGAGCTGCTGTCAGGGCCTGTCCAGATGCTAATCTTCACTCTCTAATCTCCTACCATCTACGACTCATTAGAGGCTGAGGAGGTAAATGTAAAGTGTTAAACATCACATTAATTTTCAGGGACGTTCTCAGGAAGTTAATAAAGGAAAAGTTTTTATCGCAGTTTGATTATGCCACAAAAACAAGATTAGAATACAAATTCACACGTAACAAAACACACACACATGGGGCCTTGCAGACATTTGCAGTGAACAGTCTCTGTTTTATCGAAAACGCATACCGTACTGCCTACTACATACTGCATTAGTATGTACTATACTGCATACTGAATGTGGGATTCAGTATGCTACTTCTGCAGACCGACATCGTTCACACCACAGTATACAGTATACAAGTTTCCCAGAATGCATTTCGCAGCAACCGGCAGCAGTAGCTGTAAAACAGGCGAAAAGTTGTTTCATTTCCCACTTTAGCACTGTTATTATGTCACTTTATCCAAATGACGACTGTTTAGAAGTTTGCTCCGATGTTTTTCGGAAAAGTGAAGCTCCGCAACGGGGGGACATCACAGAAGCAGTAGCCGGTCTGGAGAGCTGGTCGGCCGGCCAACCTTCATCGTCATCCCGGGGAGGAAAACGATCGCTAATTAACTTACCCGCAGGTTTTTAGAGGTTTACCACCAGCTGGTTAAATTCTTTTTAGGAGATCAATGTTGGTCCCATTGATGAAATCTAACAATTGTGGCAGTAGCATTAGTTTGTTTGAATGAAAAGTGAAGCTTTCTGTGTGTATTCGACAGAAGAGCAGCGCTGCCTGGGGCTCTGTAGCCTAACGTTACGTACAGATAAATGTTTTACAATGAACCGGTCATTCTGCATTGAATTTTATTTTATTAAGCTGTATATAACATTGTTACGGTACAGCAAAGATACTTAACTAGTGTCTCTAAACCGTCTTTGGTTATGGTTAGACGTCAGGGGCGCATTGCATTGTGGGATACAGTACGCAAACTAGACTGGTCAGATGCATACTGGAGATATTTTCCGAATCAGTACGACATCCGTGAATTTTTCTCATATTTTGCTTTTGTTTGCATACTGCATACTGCATTTTGGCCAAATCAGTACATACTAGCAGTATAGTATGCGGTTTCGAATACAGCCAGTTTTTAACTTAATTTACCTCAGCTTCAGAGGGTAATTGCCCTCAGGCTGGTGTGTCTAATTGGTCATACTGGTGTTTAAGTATGATGTCTCTTTGTGATATCAGCTCCCATTTGCCCCATTGAAGTAACTGCATTATGCATTAATACAAACTCAACACTTCCTGCAACCTTTATTTCTTAACAGGGTTTAATTGCTGTGCTGCTGTAAATATATTGTCTCATTTCCTCTCGTGGTGTCTCCGTTGTTCCCATGCTATTCAGATCTGTAGTTCCTTAGCAGCCACAGATTCTCTCTTGCTGGGTCTGTCCTCCATCTGCCTAAATGATAGAGGTAATAAATGTGCTTATTTGCCATGATGGGCACAAGGTTCATCAAAAATAAAAGTTCTGGTCTTTGTCCCATCAGCACCCACGTTTGAGGTTTTTCCGTGTTGTTTTGTGAACAGAGCAAAATCCCTGTGAGACTTTTGCAATGACTCTTTTTAATATGTCTTATAATTAAAAATAGAAGGATATATGTCGTATATTTTTACGGTATTGGTCAGGTGTTTTGTTGACGTTTATACTGTGTGTGAATTTTGCAACCGCATTTCCTTTTTACTGTTTGGCTTTGTGTCTGAGTCAGACCCTGTGATTACTTATAAAGGCACAGTCACATGGGGACAAGCTCATTATGAACTTATTGGATGCAGAGGTTTTGCTGACTGAAGTGTGACTTATACCTTCCTCCCACCTCGAGCTCTGCTCCACTGTGGGATAGAAATTGATTTGTCTTAGATGGGAATTTTAGACCTGGTAGCATGTGTTAACCATAATAAATGCTGTAATGCAAGCAGTGATTGTGTCAAATATAGCAGGCTGATTATTAGAGACCAGGTCAAATGATGGATGAATGGATGGATTGATGGATGGATAGCCAGCGGTCGAAGCATGCAGTATAGAAAACCTTTGGGCTCAGGTTGTTAAAGGGATAGTTCAACATTTTGGCAAATTGGCCCATTGCCATAATCGCTATCATAGCAGTAGGTTTGTTACCTTTATTTGTCGGTGCAAGCTATTTTTAGAGCAGTGGAGCAGAGCGGTGAGCTGCTCAGAGCTACGCTACGGAGGCTAATGGGATTTCTTGGTTTCCCTCATCAAACTCATCAAATACACAATCCAACAACTCCAAAACGCTCGGGTGGACAAGTTGTGACCTGCACATTCACCACACTATGAGATAATAACACAACGTTACCAGACAGAGTCGTTTTAGAGGTAAATGCAGAGACTGCTTTTTGAAAAACTGGCCCTGACGGAAATGCGCATCAGCGGTTTTGCATGAATTCACCTCTAAAACAACTCTGTCTGGTAACATTCTGTTATTATCTCATAGCGTGGTGAATGTGCAGGTCACAACTTGTCCACTAGAGCGTTTTGGAGTTGTTGGATTGTGTATTTGATCAGTTTGATGAGGGAAACCAAGAAATCCCATTAGCCTCCAAACAGCGGCTCTGCTCCGCCGTTCTAAAAATAGCTTGCACCGACGATTAAAGGTAACAAACCTACTCCTAAGACTATAGGGATTATGACAATGGGCCAGTTTGCTTTAAGCAGCCCTCTCAGGGATCAACAACGGTGCCTGATGTTTTCCCTGATTACCCAAACTATCCACATCCCTGACAAATTTTAACTTTAACTGGAAGACACAATATAATCCGGTTAGCAAATGAACAAAATCTAATCTTGTTTTAAAAAGTGATGAGTGTGTCGGGCTCCTGTGTGTGTTGGCTCTCTTAGTCCTGCAAATAAATTGAGGCACTCACAATAATCTAGTTATAAACTCCCCCTTGGAGCGCTTGTCATATTATCTGACATGACAAATAGACCCAGGCTCAAATATCTGGCTCCCACCCTCCCTCTCTGCTCCCTCTAGTCTTTTTACCACCCCTTCTTCACTCCCCCTTTCCATCCTCTCTCTCTTTCGATATCGCTCTCCTTTCCTTTCCCTTCCCCCCCAACTCTCAGGAGGGTTCTTTGAAAGTAGCGCCGGTGAATACTGAAGGAGGGGGACAGGACAGATATGCACCAGGTGCTTCTGCTCAGACATTTGTGCGTGATTGCCCATGTTGGGACTGGTGAATGTGGCTCAGTTGACCGCCCATTGTGTGTCGAGGAACCACGGGTGGGTCAATAGAGAATGTGTGTCTGGCATCTAAATGGCTCCAGCACACCTGTGGGCATGTCTGTGGTCACTCTGTATGAGTGACAGAAGGACGAAGGCACAGGGAAAAAAAAGAAAAAGAAAAAGTGCGTGTGTGTGTATTACTGTGCTGTGATGTGTCCCACAGCTCGTGTCCCACAGCTCGTGTCCCACCTTGTAAGCCCTCTGGCCCCGGGTGAAACAGCAGCGCGCGGTTTAGCTCATAACTGATTAGGCCGAGTGGCGATATGGGTCGGTGCCTGCCAAGCTCTGACTCATCACGGGATGATCATTTTAACAGCTGACATTGTAGTGCATCTTTGTAGTCATTAGTCAGCAGACAGTCCCGTCTCCTAGAAATTAGGTTTATATACAGCTCATCTTCCACAGGAAATACACTGTTTGAGGAAATGAGAAGCTGTTGTTCATTTTTGCATATTTGTTGAAACACATTGTCAACATTGCTCACTGATGGTGTATGGTCTCCAGTCCCGTGGTTATGTTTAGACTCTCACAGCTCACATGTGTTTTTTATGTGTTTGTATAGTAGAGATGCCATCATGTATTTACTACACTTTGGTAGAACTTATGCTGTAATGTGTATTTTGTTTCCCTTATTTTTTAGGGATAGGGAACCCCTGATTATACACATTTTTCCCTTTTTTGCTCTTATTTCTTGGGAACAGATAATATGTGTGCTTTTTTGTTAAATTAAATTATTCTTGTTGTCCTCAGATTTATAGTATTTTGCGTATGTTTGTTTACTCTCATTTAAAATGGTCGACCTGTGTCTTAGATCGTGTTTTTATTGTTGATTTCTCAAGACCTTGTCGTCACTAATTGTCATGGTGGTGCTTACTCATCCACGCCCATGGGTGGATCCTGTGTATTTACTTAAGAAACACCTGAAAGCAGCTGTCCTAATTGACCTGACGAAGAGCTTAATGCTCGAAACGTTGTCTCATTTTTATGTAGTCCTCTAATTAAATTTTTGTATACTTTGGGAGCATCTACACTGTGGTGAGTCCCCATCTTCTTTTTGTCCTTCACCTCCCTGGACTCAGCACCTGGCCACACTCTGGATGTGCGTGAGCCTTTTTCTTTGTTCATTTGTATAGTAAACATCACAATATTTCCCTTATCATAAGCAATGGGTTTTAAATCTATGTTGCCATAACACAAGTGGGGAAAACCATTTAGTGATAGAATATGAACATAATTTCCTATGGCAGTAGGTCTGAGTTATAATGCCAAAAATGCATTTAAGGCGTTATTTGTACACTTTGCCGTGGCCACATAGCCAACATTAGCACAAACAGCTGTTTCTATACCAGTCTTGCCAAGCTCCGTCCCCTGAACGCTGCTTTCCACCGCTGCACACAGCTCCGGTCCAAGTAGAGGAATGAAATTCGATGCTGAACTTGGCAGCGTTTCTTCTAGACTGGTAAGTAAACAGCTGTGGATGCTAATATCAACAATATGGCAATAGCGAATCTCACAATAGCTCATTAAAATCCTGATGGATTTTTCCAGGTTTCAAAACGTGATGAGATGTACGTGCAGAAACAGCAATCAGGTGAACTTGTTCTCTCGTCTTGATGTCAACATATAACGGTGGGTGTTGCCTTATTACTATCTGTTTGTAGTCTGTCTGTCTTGTTAACCAAGGAGGGCAGTGCATCTCTTGGTCTCTTGTGTCTTTCAGTTCTGTGTTCTGTAACTTTATGTAAAATACAGCGATTCATTACTTTTGATAAATGCCAACGGGCAGTGTTGTTTATAAACTGCAGTGTGTTATCCAGCAGTAAACTCTGTGGACCGGTCCAGACTGTATGTGGCACACATCATTTTGAAACAAGACAATCATCATCTAGGTTTGTTTACAACTCAAGTAATGGGGTGACGAGGACTGTTGGGCATGCTGGGAAACATGGATACACAGCCCAGCAATAATAAAAACAGTATTTTATTTGTATGAAAATGGTTTTGTGTGTTCTTTTTTTGTTCATATAGTAAAAAATGTTGGTTTTTTTGGTGAAAAATCACTGAGGATGAGACTTCGCAGAATTTCTTTTTTGAAGAAAAACATTGCAACTCCTTGCTCTGGGAACTGCAGTCATTACCGGCTCTTTTAACTCTGTGGAAAAAAAAAAAAAAAGTGCTCAAGGAAAGTTGAGTTGTAATCCAAGCTGATTTCCAAGTAGCACGAGTCTTATTTTAGAGCAGTGCAAAATTAATGACATAAGTTCAGCAACCATAATGAATATTATAGAGTTTCTGGTAGAATATGTACAACGTGACCAAAAAAACTGCAGAATACTGCTTGTAAAAGGAACAATACAGCAAATAGCATGATTGATGTGTTATTTCCATTGGCGTCAGACAAACATAATGACAAGATGAGGTGCAAAAATATGTCTGAGCCAAACAGAAAAAAAACATGGACCTTTAAAACAGCCTCAGTCTGCCTATGTATTTTAATGCATGAGCAAGATATGACTGTTTAAACCGGCAGAATATAAGCCTTATTTTCTATTTAAAAGGTTTAGTCTGAATAAATGGCTGCATATCGAGGGAGTTTGCTTAGCATTTATTGGTATGTATGAAATGATGCAGATGGAGGTCCTGAAAGCAGGCTCGGTAATCACTGATATTAGTGTCGAGATCCCCAAGCTATGTGACTCTGGGCCTGCCCTGATGAATTGGCTTCATGAAAATGCCACCGAATGACATATTTAAACCATTCAGCTTGATAACTGTGTCCCTCTCGGCTCTTGTGTTGAAAGGCAGCCTGCTGCCTCGCTAGGATTCCTCTTAGTACGGGAGGCAGAGGAGGGGAGAGAGGTGGAGAAAGGAGAGAAATGGCCAGAGATAAAGTCAGAGTGAATCAAACAGAGAATGGACAAGTGGAGGCTGATTTTGAGAAAGGTGGAAAAAGAAGACAGGAGACAGAGGGGTCCGCACCGAGGAGGTAATAGGTTGGACTCAGTGACAATCACATTCAGAGGGGGAGTCAGAGCGGCTGTGTAATGCAGCAGGACAGAGAGCCAATCAAAGAGCGGCTATCGCTGCTCTCTGACCCGGCTCTGTTCACATTTAGCATGTCAGTCAGAGCCAGAAGAGAGAGGGAGGGAGGGAGGGAGGGAAGAGGCTCTGATCTGAACAGGCTGCTGTTTCCATGGATCCCATTGATTTCAAAAGTAATCGTGATATCTCCATTGATTTGAGTGGTCGTCCTCTGCTATACCTCCCATCTCCAGCTTAAATGCACTGCTAATTACACTGACCTCAACAGCCGGGCTCTGTCCGTCCCTGTTTCTGTGTTGTTTAGTCTTTCTCTTTCATAGTTCTTACACTCTAAAGCATTAGATGGCCTGACTGCTGCCAGCTGCATATCATCATTAGATACCCATCACTACATCGTGTGAATTTCAAGCGTGTCATAAATATCATCGCCACTTGAAATGCAGCGTACTTTCACGCCTCCCGTAGCTCGCTCTCCTATGAACAAATATTTGTCAGCTCCTTTGATTTCTGTCTGCAGTCCCTCTCAAGACAGTTCCCCCCCCGTCCACCCAGCAGCTTCCCCACCGTTTTCCCGTGGCATCTGCAGCCGCGGATCCTGCACACCGCTGCATTGTGCAGGAGGTGAAGGTGAGCAGCAACCTGGAAAAGAAAGTAACCTCTCTGCCGTGGAAGAGATCTTTCTTTGAAGGCTTTAGTTGGCGGTGTCAGGGTGTCGAAATCGAGATCTGCTCTGCACCGTTAAACAGCCAGTGACACAAACCAGCTGCTTCAGGGACTAGTTTCCCCACCGCACGGCTGTTGGCTTTTATAAATGAACCAGCCAGATTCTGTTTGACTGCTGCTGACCATGATCGGGCCATGAGTAATTCTGAGCTGTAATGAGTCATTTTTATTTTGTTCTCGAGATTATTTTCTGGCATTTTTAGCCTCTTCTTTTTTCTTTTTTAGAGTGGAGTGAAGCAGAACAACTTAGGGGGATAAAATGAGCAATAAACACACTTAAACCTTTGACATTGCAGCTTTTTGATGTGCAACTTAGTTGAGAAAGCTACAATTATTGAGTGAATCTTAATTCTTGTTTTAATCAATGTCCATTTCTCCAGTTGTCACAAAAGGTTGCAACAAATCTGACTCAAGCAATTCTTAAATAAATACTCAGTCTTGACAAATGAGAGAGTAGAGTTGAGACAATTATCTGATCAATCAGTTCAACAAATTAGTGACAGTGAATCAGCAGTAACTGGCTTTAAACATCTTAGCTGCTGTGTGTCTCTGGCTTGGAGAATCTGACCTTGGTATCTGGGATTAGTTGATGATTAATCAGGAAATTTCTCTGCAAATAATCAATAGTGATTAGTTACAGTAGTTGCAGCTTTTACACAGTATGCAAGCTCAGCTGCTTGAGGGTCTCTTAAAGGGATAGTTCACCCAAAATTCAAATTTAAAGGGATAGTTCACCCTAGAATGATATTTCGCTCATTATCTACTTACTCTCATGTGGACTAAGGGCTGGAAGAAGTTTGAGAGTCCTCCGTCCCTTCTCTGAGTTACAGGGGGTCTCAGCGTAGCAGTGCATGTCCATATAACGGTTGTAAAGGGACACCAGAGCTCTTCGTAAAAAAACACACACAAAAAAACATCCAAATACCTCCATGCTGCTCGTATGTAATGTCCGTCTTGTGCTGAAGCCCCAAATTGCGTAATTGTCCCGAAAAAAATTAAATAAGTCTATATTTTAAGCTTGTTTGTAGCGCTTCTCAAAGCTCCTCTTCCTGGTCCGTCCAAATCTCGCGTGATTTGCGCCGGCGTCAGTGCGGTTACTGCGAATCACGCGAGATTTGGACGGACCAGGAAGAGGAGCTTTGAGAAGCTTCCGCTACAAACAAGCTTAAAATATAGACTTATTTAATTTTTTTCGGGACAATTACGCAATTTGGGGCTTCAGCACAAGACGGACATTACATACGAGCAGCATGGAGGTATTTGGATGTTTTTTTGTGTGTGTTTTTTTACGAAGAGCTCTGGTGTCCCTTTACAACCGTTATATGGACATGCACTGCTACGCTGAGACCCCCTGTAACTCAGAGAAGGGACGGAGGACTCTCAAACTTCTTCCAGCCCTTAGTCCACATGAGGGTGAGTAGATAATGAGCGATAATCATTCTAGGGTGAACTATCCCTTTAACTCATTATCTACTCACCCTCATGTCAACTAAGGGTTGGGAGAATGTCCTTATGACGGTAGCGAACGGGGCCCAGTTTTCTTCGTCCAAAAAGACACACCAAAGAACATCCAAATACCTCCATAGTGCTCGTCTGTAATGTCCCTCTTGTATTGAAGCCCCAACATGAGAAATTCAGAAAAAAATTAAATACTGTAAGTAAGCTTGTTAGTAGCAGAAGCTCCCAGTGTCTCAGTTCACTGCTTTGCCTGTATCTGTACAAATCTTGCGCGATATGCATTGACACCCAGTACACTGGGAGCTTCTGCTACTAACAAGCTTAAAATATAGACTTATTTAATTTCTTTCGGAATAATTTCTCATGTTGGGGCTTCAATACAAGAGGGACATTACAGACGGGCAGTATGGAGGTATTTGGATGTTTTTTGATGTGTCTTTTTGGACGAAGAAAAGTGAGGCCTGTTCGCAACCGTCATATGGACATGCAGTGCTGCACGGAGCCCCGCTGTAACTCAGAGAAGGCACGGAGGACTCTGAAAGTTCTCCCAGCCCTTAGTCGACATGAGGGTGAGTAGATAATGAGTGAAATTTGAATTTTGGGTGAACTATCCCTTTAAAGGACCTATAAAAAATGTATGGTAAGTAATCATAAAATCACCCAATATGTCACCAGAGAATAAGGAATCATGGTCATTTGAAATACTGATCAAACTGACAACAATAGTACAGTCAGAATATTTGCCTTTAAAAATTGTATTTATTTAGAGTGAGTAGCATTTCGGCATCCAGGTTGCCAGTTACCACTGAGCTGCAGCTACAGTACAAGCATTGTGGATTTTGTCTGACTTTGCTAACATTATAAGACCTCACTATGACTCTCAAAAAAAGCAGAAACAAAACCAGGATCTGCATGAGTTTGAAAGATGGAGACGGCTGAAAGTGGAGAAGAATTTGAGGACAGATGTCGGAGGGGCTAATTTTTGCACAATAATCGTTTTATCCCAGTGCATGTAATACAGCTTTATCCGGTTCATTTTGTCCTATTACTACGTGGTTGCGGCTCCGGTGGCAGAGGGACTGTGTGTGAGTGAGTCTCTGTGTAACCATAGCCACAAAGCAGGGCAGTGGTTAGCGTGTGGCTATCTGGCAACCTCAAGTCTGGAGGACAGGGGGAAGGGAAACAACGTGCTGCGGTATCTTGAATTTGACTGCAGCAACAGTTTTTAACAACAGTCTTACATTTAGCTCCTTTAACCAAAACATTAGACATATTTTGATGATGTAGCTAAAGAGCGTAGGATCATGGGAGTTGTTGTCTTCATCATCCTGGTTAGATTGTGTGCTGGCTGTGGAGTCTGTTGCCTCTTTCTTCTGTTTTATTTGAGTGGTGTTGCATCATAATGTTGACTGTGGTTCCTCTCTAAAGGGGAAGCGAGTAATCGACAGGTGACCCAAACAATA
This sequence comes from Trachurus japonicus, assembly GCF_045865225.1. Classification (NCBI taxonomy): domain Eukaryota; kingdom Metazoa; phylum Chordata; class Actinopteri; order Carangiformes; family Carangidae; genus Trachurus; species Trachurus japonicus. The sequence goes on from NC_140911.1 coordinate 35,653,213, forward strand.
AGGGATTATTCTATTTTTGATCATTATTGGAAGATGTTGGGGTAATATAAGGACACAACACAGGTCTGTTTAGTTTTAGACATTTTAATGTGGGAACTTTGCATATTTTAACTTTGAGGACAGCCATGTTTTTGAATGTGTCTGTTTCCTCTCAGCTTCACCCAGTATGAATGAATCATGTTTTTTCCCTTTTTCTTTTTTTCTTTTTATGCTCGAGGCATCAAAACATTTTAGAGCATTTTGGAGAAATGTCACAAATGGAATGTCTATGGTAGTGGTTGTTGTTGTGCTGTGGATGGGTTGACGTGTAAAAAAAAAAATCCTGATATTCAGGTGAAATATTACCCTCACCACAAATATGTAGCGGTGAGATTGGTCTCTATGTCCTGAATGCACATCCAAATGGCATGGCAGACAGATTGATCTGATGAAAGCTTTACTAGCCAACACACACAACAGCAAACCCATCAGTGAATCTGCCGCAGCGAGTTTGTCATTTTGTCATTGTCTCAGAATCTGCTATTAGACAAGGTCAGGTTTAAAGGAGCTGCTCTCATGCCACTGTGTTTTCCCCATGTACCTCTTCTCTTGAGTGCACGGGGAGTTCGTGCTTTTAGTGTGCTTATTTTGATCATGTGTACCTGTAATAGTGCTGTCCACTAAACAGCCTACCATTAAAAAAAAACCTTTTTATTCTTAGTGCTGCTGGGGCTTGAAACCTGATTTGAACAGATTAAACCCAACAACATGTGTTTTTGTGTCACAGCGGCAGCGCACCACAAATAAAGGATTCATTTGGAAAGAAAAGAAGTGGAATGGAAATGTCACATCCAGCTCAAAATCAAAATGTCATTTGACACCCATCTTTCATGAACTTGTCACTCTTCCCACTACAAGCAAGAGATATGACATTCTTGTAAGTGATGTAGCTTTTCCGGCGGGCAGACATACAGACGAAGTGCAGCGTTTTAGTCGACAGGGAAAACAAAAACATGTTGCAAAGACTCAAGTATCAATCATGATAATTTCTTTCTCTTTGTCTCAATCCGAGGCTCTGTTTGGTATCGGAGTGTTGTGGCCAGATGTTTGACTGGAAGCATAAAGAGCCTCTTGAGAAGCGTGAAAAAATGAAACCTCTTCTCTGCAAACATCATTCAACAGTCATCTATTACCAGGGGAAGCTGCGTGTCTTCTAATCACAATTGTTTTCTTCTTATCATCCACATGGTACTGTATAAGCATCAGTCATGAGGTTTTAGCATCACCTTTGCCCTGCTTTAAATGAGAAATGTGTTTGGCCACCACAACTCACTTAAAAAAAGAAATAGGTCATTGTTCCTCCCATATAGTTTCCTCCCAGCAGGGAGCAGCCTGTATGTAACACTGTGTTATCAGATAGCATAGGACCCTGTTGAAAGGGGAAGACAGTGTTGTGTTTTTCACAACAGCGTCGCTGCCTTTGGCCTCTGCCACACAGTCTTCTGGGAATGGATGGACTTGTTGTTTGTTTACTCGCTTTTTGTTTTTTTTCCTGTGCAGGCTCAACCCTTTGCATCCCACCATATCCCAGGAATATGAATGCAAGACTATTGATTGAGCGATGCCTTTGAGGAAGTGAAATCATTGTCTCTTCTCTGTGATATCTTTATTTTGTCACCTCGGCCCTCCTCGCTTCAAATTCAGGCTCAAACCAGATTCATTGGGTCCGCCTAAAATATCTGGAAGCATCAAGTGTCCATTCAGTCAGTGTGTGTGTGTGTGTGTGTGTGTAGGAGAGAGCAGCACTGAGACTGTCATGTGTCCACGCTTTTGCTTTTCTAGGTGTTTGTCCACACGTGTGCGTGTGTGCGTGTCCATCCATCATGTGTGTGCATGTGTGACTATATGCATGTTCTGAGTAATGGGCTTTGTGCATCCTCTCTTGCTGACGGCCAGGATGTATCCATGGCAACGGCAGGTCGTTCCTAGCTGAAAGCGGAGCTGGTGAGAGGGACTTGAAAGGGAGCGTTAAACCTCTCCTCTCCTCTGCCCTGCACTCTTCTCACTCTGACCATGGCGAAATGCATGGCCTTGTTGAAATCCCTGGCCCGGGGGGGTTGGGGGGGGGTGGTGGTATATATACTTCCTGTGACCGCGGCCACTCCACATCACAACACTGCCACCTTTTGACCCAACGCAAAAATGTACCCTCAAAACATTGTCATGTTGCTTTTCTTTTCCTGTTTTTTTTTCAGATCAGGGTTCATCTATGGAGACAAACAAACACTTTTCCCTCAAATCCTTAGGGATCGCATATATTATCTTTTCACGATGATGTTTTTTTTTGGGGGGGGGGGTTGGTTTATTTTTTTAGACAGTTGGAATGAAAGAAGACAGAAAATAAGGGGAGAAGGAGATCAAGCAGCAAACGTCCTCAGCTGGACTTGAATCAGGGATCGGTTAATGGTCCAAAGCATAAGTGGTGGAGCTGTTAAATTCACATTAGGACCGTTTGCAGTTCTCTTTAAAGCTCAAAGCTATCTTTTGTCGGCTTACAAAATCAATATCTCTATCATTGTAATTTGTAGCCTTTTCATGCCATTTTTCTGCCGTTAGAAATCTGTTGCATCAAGCTTTCTTTGGTGTTTGCTTCTGTTACAAAGTCATTATCATGATTAAAAAGAAAGGATTCTCTCTGACACATGTGCCAGTATTCATATAAAGCGAGTAGTTTGATGTACAAAAGACACATAGAAAGTACTTTGTTCATCCCAGTCTGCCATCCTCACTCTCTAAAAGATGCCTATCACGTCTTTAGATGCCTCCTCATGACAGCTTCAGCCCCTCGGAGGTAGCAGGAGGATAGACGTGCCGCTGCTGCCCCCTTGTGGATCTCAGCAAGCGTGCCGAGGCAAAGTCAACACGATTGAAAGAAATGAATGATGTCAGGCAAGGCATGAGTAGACGTAGATAAATGGGGACGAATTGAGCAAGACAATCATGTTTGCTCTTTGATTTATCTCTTTTGAGGAGACCACAGATGTCAAAACATGAACAGATTTATTGCAACCCTGCGCGGATAAATAAATCTGCACTGACAAAGTAATTAAGATATTTTGGCAGGGAGGACGTGAACCTAATCATCAGATTTTTTACTCCAAGGGTCAGTGAACTACTTTGTGCAGTTTAATTTCCCTCCACAGCAGTTTCGCAACCGACCGTCTTGTTCCAAATCTGGGTTGTTAGCGTGTGAATATTCATGCAACGGTCTCCATCAGTAGGCACCGGGGACTGCTGAGAGAGCTCGCTGACCTTCTTGTTAGGTCAGCCTGCGGTGCCTGAGGCTATCCACTGATCACTAATACATATTCAAGAACCAGAGGCTATCAGGCGCTTCTGGTAAACAGGCTCCAATATTTGGCCACATCAAGGCCGGGCCCAGACACTTCTGTTCCCTCTCTTATCATCAGAAAACACATATTGACCAAGTCTGCTGCCTTTCTCACCTTCTCACCCCCCGCCCTGCCGGTGCATACGCAGGATGTTGTAGTTTTTAAAAAGCTGAACACAGTGAGTAAATGCACTTACCATCGGTTTTACAGGTTTCAATGTATGTACATCATTCCTTCCCGGTATCTGCGGCTTCATTAGCTGTAGGTTTTCATTGTAAACCATGCTGTAATGCCTCTAAACGTGTCTAACGTTTCAATTTCTGGCCCCATCATGTTTCTGAAAATAATCTGAGCAGTCTAATGGAGGGGGATCGATACGGATGGATCGGTCTCTTACATTTCCTTTTCATATCACAACCAACACCACCTCTGGGAATCTACATTTATCTCCATATTCAATAATGAGAGGATCAATTCAAGATGCGTGCCCCCTCTGTCTCACACACACACACACACACACACACACACACACACACACTCTAGCACTTTTACATATTTGCTTTCAGTTAATCTCTTTTCCATGGTAATGCTCACAGCTATGTGGGGGTCTGTAATTTGAAAGAGATCTGTTGGTAAAATGAGCCATTAGATTGAAATAACAATGAGCAAATAGAAGACTTGATTAAATCCCTTGACTTCCTCCTCGGTGGCTGCTACTCTTCCACTTTATCTCATCACACACACCACAAACCTAATACGTCCTCTCTCCAGATCCCCTACACATCTTTCTCTGCTTACTCATCAGTCTCTATTTTAAAAAACTCTAACATTTGATCTTATATTGCCTGTAAGATTGTATCATCTATTCCATCTTCCAATTATCTGTTGTCATTTCGAAACTCCTACGTACAGTATTAGTTGCATTTGGTTACACAACTGTGCTGAGATCATTTTCCTTTTCAGGAGAGGTCATCGCAAACGGTGAAATCAGCAGAAACAAACAGCTTGTTTAGTGCTTTTGCGTGGACGTTGGCTGCTGTTCTCTTTCATTTTCTCTCTCTCACTGCGTCAAAGCCTCATTTAGTTGAGTTTTTTTCCTGTAAACGGTGAAACCCCAGCCCTGCCACTGTGACCTGTGGCTCGGCCCTGCGGGAGTATTCTGTTTCCTATACTCTTCAGTCTCACCTCCTTTCCTCCTCCTCCCCCTGCTCTTCACCCTCCTCCTTCTCTTCTTCTCCTCCTCCTCCTCTTTCTTCTCTCTATCAAAGTTGCTCTAAGGGATGGATCAACCCCCGAGACACAAGGACAAACCCAGGCAAGACGTCTCAGTTCAGGAGCGGAGATGTTAATGGTAGCAAGCAGACTCTGTGATTAGTTTCATCTTGTGCTGTTTGCTTCAGATTGGTATCTGTTTGACTGGGTCAAAAGTTTGAGTGGGAACTCACTTTAACAGTCAGCCTAGTTTGCAGCATTGTATTCTCTAGACTGGTGTTTGCTTGGTGAACTCCAGGATTAATTTAACGGATGGTTTCGTGTCAGCACTTTACCACCAGCTTCTTTTCTTGACATCTTTAATTGTGTCGGCCTTTTGGACTTTTTGAGGACTGGTCTCCTGGTTTTCAGAACCCTATTTCATTCCCAAACATAAGTAACACCCTCATCCTGCGACCATGCCGGTCCGAATCATGTGCACCATCTCCTTTTCTGCCGACGACGATCCCAGCATCGGATACGGCAAAGACGGTTTTGATGACCACTACAAGCGCGTCAAGAAGAGCTACGGCGACGGGGACTCGCAGGAATACCTGGATGGGTGTAGTCAGGTGGACGATTACAATGACGAGGAAGAGGACGTCAGCGAGGTGGACGACCTGGCCGCTTTCTTCAGTGGCTGCTCGCTCCACGGCGCCAACCATGTGTTCGTAGAGGACAAGAAGTTCGGTATCCGTCAGGGACTGTGGGGGGTGGTCTTCACCATGGCCCTGTCCGCCTTCCTCTACCAAATCGCCGGCAGGGTCATCTACTACCTCCAATACGACTACATCACCATGCTGGATGAAAGAGTGGCCAACAACATGACCTTTCCAGCCGTCACCATATGTAACTACAACTTTATTCGTAAATCTCAGATGAGCTACAGCGACTTGATCTTCATGGGCCCCCTGCTGGGCTTCGAAGAAGGAATGGCACCGGGGTTCTCTCTGGCCCCGGAGCCGGACCGCCCGCCGGGCTCTCGTTTCAGCCTGGATGAGTTCTTCAACCGCACTAGACACCGCTTAGAGGACATGCTGCTGGAGTGTGACTTCAGAGGGTTGGAGTGTGGACCTGAGAACTTCAGAGAGGTAAGTTACGCAGAGTGAGAAATACACTAGCACTATACGTCAACTCCCAACTCTTACCTCGTTTAGTAAACATCCCAAGACATGGCTATTGGAAAATCAGATATGTGATCATAATCCTGTATTAGAGTGTTAATTGTATGGGGCACCACTCTGTATTTTTATTTATTTTTTTCTGTACAACTTATGTATTTCAATTTCTTACAGTAGTGTACATAATACATTTATGTATACAAATTTAGTGCAATATTAGACACACATCTGCATATGCAATCGTGTGCCATGGGCATGGTGCAATTTAAGTCGATCCTGCACTTTATTGGGGCATTGTGCAATCAGATTAAATTTAATCTTGCACTCGTCACTTTAGCACATAGCACTTTAATTAGCACTGTAGCACTTTATAACTGTTCTGTAATCTCTTGGTCCCCTTAATACTTTTTCAGCCAATTAATATACGTATGTTGTTCATGTCATATATGTTGTGTAAGATGTCAAGATGTTATCATGATGCATTGTCTATTGTTGTAGTCCTGCCTCTTGTGCTTTTAGCTTCATTGTTTTTATGTGTAACATCAACCTGCCAGTGGGACTGGGGATGGAAATTGGCCACTTGGCTGTAATCCCACACAACAGTGTTCATTAATATGTACTGTTCCCATTAAAAAAAAAAATCTGAATCTGAAATAATTTCAAAACCAGTTCAAGGTTGCGATCCTTCTGGGAATCAGCGCAGTCTAAATTGGAAAACATCAGGACAAGTTGGTGCTTCATATATTCAAGAGGTATTTTATATGCATCAGGTAGACATGATGGATTTGATTGATCAGTAATATTTTATGTGTGGACCTGTTTAGCCCCAAATAGAGGAAAAGCTGCTGGACTTCTGCAAGTGCCATCTTCTGTTCGGTTTCATTCTAATAAAATGACAACATCCTGTAAAACTGACTCTTAAACCCTTAACTGTAAATGCCAGGGTGGTTAGAAAAAGAGAAGAGGAGAACTTTGGAGAAAATCACTGATACTGTAGGGAGAGTTAATTTACAGCTCTGAGGTAATTCCGTTCAATTTAGTTTCTTCCAATCCTGAGTCACTGCTATAAATAAAAATCTTTCTCTAAGTCAGCGTGTCTGCTTAAATGAAACTCCATTGTAAATAAAAAAGGGCAGACATAATAAAACCGGTTTCCATTACTTAAAGTGGCATGCTTGGCATACAGCTGTTGTTATTGAATTAAACAGGCACCAAAGAAATCTTGTGTTTCTCGAATCAAAATTAAGGGCAGCCTCTTGTGAGACTCACATTCCTCGTTTGTGCACACCAGAGGAATACTGAGTTACCGGGCGGTGTTGACAATATCCAGCTATCGGCCTATTGATCTGCTCGACCTTTGCACGGTTATAGATACGTATGTGCAGACTGCTAATGGGTGTTCTCCGGTTACATGTGCTGCAATTATATCAATGTGTAAAGGCATGTACATGGCATACATTTAAGGGCTGAGGTTTTTCTCTGTTGATGTTGATGTCGTTAATCAATGGCAGTTGTTGGTTGTAACACAGTTACAGTAGCTGTAGTGGAAGTTCAAATCGCTGGTGGCCAGGTGGTCAGTGGATTTATTTGTTAGTTAAGTGATAAAAAATATAATTGTCTACTTTTTTCTACAACTCTGAGAAGCCACTGGTTATAGCTTCCTAAATGTGATTCTTGGTTGGTTGGTTTTCTTCATGTCATTTGACCGTTGATTTAACATGTTGGGTTCTTGGATCATTGTTCTCGACCATGGTCTTGAAATGTGTTTTTTTCCCCCCTTTTACCAGACAATTTGTCAATTGGTAGTTAAAATATCAAGTAATTTCTTTAAAGGCATGAACTTTTTTGTTAAAATCAATGTCAGCAGTCTCAGTGAGACAGAAATCTGAATTTATTTATATAAAACGTTGTTGTCATGAACTAATTTATTTACATGTCACAGAAGATTAAAAAGCAAAGACAAGCAGAGTGACATGACATTAAACATTGAAGGGCTGTCTTAACAGGTGATTTATCATTAGGGGTTTCACAGCACCACATTTGGAAGTAGCTCTGACATTATGAGGTTGGGAGCTTCAGAAGCTGCATCCTGTCAGCCACAACACAGACTCTTGAGTTTAGGGAGAACAAGAGAGAGCCAATGTGAGATGAAGGTCTTGGATGATGAAGATGTGTTTGAATGTAAAAGAGAGGTGTGTGAATGTGTTTTATCGGACCATGGCAGATCCTCAAAAAGGGCAAATTATCAAAGTCAGCCTCTCTCTTTGTATTTGGACAGCATGAGCAAGCCAGATGAAATTAACGATCCTGCAGTGACACCGAATCATTGCCGCAGTGAAGAATATGATGTAGGAAGGAACAAAAAGAACTTTAGGAAGGTTAAAAATAGTGTCTCCATCACAGAGCTCTCGTGTCTTGGAGGAATTCGCTTGCAGAAAATTTGCAGATTTTACAGATTTACCTTCACTATGAGGGTATATACTGCATGTTGACAAACAGACAGTATGTCTTAATATGAGCTCTAAAAGAGAACAAAATGTAGCTTTGACAGCACACTGTAGATCTTACTTGACGTATTTTCATTCTGGTTTCAGCCACGTATCCAAGCAAAAATTGAAATACGCCCAGGTCAGGCAATCAGTATCATAAATGGAAAAAAGTGGGGTATATGGCCACTGCCCTTGATGTGAAATAGGACCAGCTGTCATCCTGCGTTGATATGCTTTTTAAAAGACAAAGTACTGCGACCGCAGCGCAGTCTGCCATTTTATTAGCATGAGAGGGAGTCAGTGACCCAGCTTTATTGAATGACAGGCGCTAGTGCCGCGGTGCAGTTTAAAGCTCATTCTTGCTTTCACAATGTCTTACTTTGAATTAGGTGGGATGCTTCATAGCATGAAGCTGTGATTCTTGCATTCAGATCAGCTGTACTTTTGTCCTTTGAAAGACAATCCTCAGGCAGTCATTGATGTAAACTGTCCATTGTACTGTAGATAACGAATAATTAGACAAAAGCCTGTAAGCCACTGTAAATCAGTGCGCTTCACTGTTTCTACATGCCACACATTCAGCAAACACAGTCTCAGTTCTGCTTGAGATTGCTGTTTTAATCAGAAAGATACACGCTTGATTTGAATATAATAAGTGGCACTGCAAAAAGAGGATAATAAGAAGAGTTAAACAGTTCGACAACCTTGTGAGATAATTGATTTCATAACAAACCACATGAAGCTGTTCAAGGCCGCTGCTGAGTACATTTATGAAAGAAGTTAACCACTGACATCGAAGCTTGATGAAGGATTAATGTGAACCTGGATGTGCTTAATAAATCCAGTACTTTGATTATTTTCTGGTGTCAGTAACATTGCTGCATGTAAGAGCACTTAATAGCAACTATCAATTCACAGTGAGCTCTGTACAGGCTTATTGGAGACATGTCACCACCCGGTGGACAGTACGTAAGTCTACTGTATGTATCATTTTTAAGTGAAGTGAGGTGTGCATGCCTGCAGGTCTCAGGTGCAGTACTTCCTCAGTAAGGCTAAACATCGGGCAAACACAAGTGACAACTAATCATTTCTTTGTCTGGCCTAATGGGACTAATTATAGCTGCTGTCATGAACTTGAACCCCTCTGTATTACATCCTCCCACTAATATAATCATTGATCGCTCCTTCAGCTCATGCACCTCATGCACCTCAATGCAGCAATTATAAACCTCTGCTTTCTGTTTCCCTGCTATGTTTCCATAGCAAATTCAGAAAGTGTCATGTGTTGCCTTGATGATGTTCAAACAAGATTTGATAACCAGCTATTTAAAGAAAAACCTCCCTTGCAAGAGACTTTGCTACTGCTAAGAAACAGATAATTGAAGTGTCTGTCTGGGCCCACTCACTTGTTTAATGATATAAACTTTTCCTTTCTGGGGTGGAAAACAGGCTCATCATCACTTATGTAATAAACATGTAAAAAAGCATGCTGATATAGGGGATGTCACATGTTATATATCATGTGTGGTGTTAAATTTTTAAATCAAACATCCCCCGTGCTCTTTTTCTTCTGTTAATAAGCAGATGCCATGCAACCACAGACTACTTTTAATTGTGAGTGCAGGCGGCAGGCCAATACAATACACAAATGGCTTTCACTAATGCCTCAATAGAAACCCATGATCCATTATTAATGGTTTCACAGCATTTTATAAAAGCACAGAGCCAGGTTATCATCAAAGCGTTTAATGTAAACACAGCACTCTAATGCAGAGAGTCATTATTCAAACATTAAACTGAGAACAGCTTTATTTAATTGTTTAATATTAAATGAAGTTTTGACCAATCACCAAGCTCCGTAGCATCAGGCGCTGCTGTCATGAGTCTGCAGGACCCCATGACAGGCAACACAATTCTCCAGCTTTAATCTAATGTTGCTTTAAGCCTCCTGTAACTCCAAGCAGACTCGGTGGCTCGACCCAGCCTTGTATCTGAGCTGTATCTGCTCAGGCTGAGCTGCTGCAGATGACCCGACCGACTTGATAGGCAGTATCTCTTTAATGCTCTGGCCTGCCCAGTAGTCCAGCCTCCATCCCTATTTATCCAGTGCCACTAGGTTCACTAAAGTGGTTACATGTGATATCTATTTTTCAATTCTCACTCAAGCAAAAAGAGCCGATACCTGGCGGCGTGACCTGGCCTTATGTCTGCCTTGTACTTGCTCATGTTCAGCCACAGCAGCCGGCCAGCCACCTTCCCTTTTACTGTTGGTTTAAAGGGACATTGTGTAACTTCTCCTGTTATCTATTCACAAAAATCGATTATTTCCTTCAAAAGTCTGTTTTTCATTAATCAGTTATCACCTCCATCAACAAACTGAAGTGTTCCAGTAAGCTCTGAATTTGCCGTTCATATCATTCATATCTACATGGAGCGGGTAAGCTCGGTGCTGGCTGCCATGTGGTGTCGCCATGTTTTTACGTTCAGTGTCAGCGTGACGGTAGGAAACCACGGAAACTCAGTGGAGACACCGGAGCTGTCGGCTCAGGTCGAGGTGACGTCTGTGAAAAGTCACCACGGTAACGCAGTGAGGAGGAATGGAGCGTTACACTGATGCTGCATTCACCTGCAGTCGGGCAGACGGCCATCGGTAACAAACCAGATGTCATTTTAGAGAAAGCCGGTAAAACATGGGTCAGGTAAACAACACCACATCGCCATGACAACATATTGTCACGTGTATTGTTTTGCCTCGTGCTGACGGACCACTTGTTTACATAGAGACTTGTTTATGCCGTTACGTGCAGCGGCTGTCGTCCGTCTGCCGTCTGCCCAATTTCACGTGAATGCAGCATGAAAAATACGATTGCTTGCTATATACAACCGCAACGCTAGATGGGAGTAATTCCTACACAATGTACCTTTAACTTGTGTCACACAAGACTTAGCAACCACTCGGTCTGAATTATAAAACTTTGCCTGTCTTACCAAACAAGCGGACGTGCTGGTACTGTAAAATTAATTTGTGTTTGAGTACAGGCGGGTCAGCAAGGTCATCAGGTCGCCCCCCCTCACAATAACTCCTCGAGTTTCGCCCAGGACACAGAGGCCCAGCAGTGTTTTCCCAGGTCCCAGAACCACACCACTCTCAACCCACAACTACATTCACTCTCAGCTAAAATATCACCAACTATAATTCTAACCAACTTGCTGCTCAACCCACGAAACAAAACCCCAAGAATACAATTGAGAGCTCTAATTACAGTTCTGAGTACAGTTAGCCAAGCTGTGTGTGAGTAAATGAATGGTTATACCATAATAAGTCAGAAAATTGGTTGTTAATGTTAATGAGCAGTTTTTAAATTGATTTGTGGCCCAGATGCCTTGAAGCCTTGTTCCAGGACATAAGTGGTCAAACTCTCTTTAGTGTCATAATGGAGGGTTTTCCACAATCTGGCAACCTAAAGCCATCAGTGAAGCATTAGACATGATTTGCCATCCATTAAGTACAACTTATAAAACCTTTAACAAGAAAAAAGGCCAAAATTAAACAAAAAGGGTAAAAAAAAAAAAGAAAAGAGATTAGCATCATCACTAACAGGGTAAGTAAACCCTTGTGGCATATGGGAGCGGCTTGGCTGCATCTATAGAGCAGGCTAGCTCAATGGTATGCATTATGTATTACTGCTATCCTTTTCTTCTGAACAGCAAATCAATAGAGCGTATTTATTTTGTGTAATGTGGCAATTGGCAATGCCACTGTTCCCAGTGCGCAAGACCCTGAACTCCTGCCAGAGCCTGTTTATTATATCTGCTAAAGAGCCACTAATGGTCCTACAGACTCCATTGTTGGTGTATTGAGAAAAGGGTGGTAAAGGGAGGTGAGCAGATTGATTGCTTTCTGTCTCTCTCAGTCCCAAGGGTCTGCTGTACATCCCCCCCCCTCCTCTCTCTCTCTCTCTCTCTCTCTCTCTCTGTCTGTCTGTCTGTCCATCACCTCTGTCTCTTGTTTATGCATTAGAAAGTATGTTCCACTCTGTCTGTGTATGTGTGCACTGTGCATATTGTGATGAGCTCCTGCTCAGGGCTGGGTCAGTGGTGGAGCTTGGATAACGCCCTGCAGATAGTGGGGGTTCGGGTTGCAGCGATTCTGTCTGGGAGCAGAATGTGAGCCCCCCCTGCAGAACAGTGATCCAAATCCCTGCTTCCTGTTCCAGCCCCAGCCCATTAGATACAGCTTGCCTTTCTCCCGAGCTCAGCATCAGAATCAGCCAGTGGCTCCGGTTACGCCCTTCTCCTGTCTCGTCAAGATCAATCTGTGTACTCCGGGCTGAGGCTGTGACAGACAGATAGACAGACAGATAAGGGGACAGGAATATTTTATTGTCAGAGAAGGGAAAATGAAATGCGAGGGCTTGCCTCGTCATCTGGATCTGTTGTACACACTTGTGAGGGTTTCCTTTTAGCGCCATTGGGAAAAGATCATATCAGGGAAGTGTAATGTAATTATCTTCAAGCATATGCCATGAAAAATTAGGTGTTAGTAAATTGTCTCACATTAGATCATAATCTTTGCTCCACCAACAGGGAACACAAAGATTAAGTGAATAGAGCCCCGCCAGCCTGGAGTACGTGCTAAACCCAATTGGTTCTTGTGACTTGTGGAGCAATGGCTGTTCTACACCTCCTGCAATCCGGCTAATTAAACTGTCACTTCTTCAAATGGAAATTGATTTTTATGCCTTTGTTTTTAGTATGTAGCCATTTAGTGATTTATTTCATTTGTCTGCACAAGTTAGGTGTGCTTCTTTGGAGCCTGATTCTGACTGTTTAATTAGTCGTTTTGAAATTCAGATCCATCAGGCACGACAGCAACACGCGAGCTTACTGTAGCTGTTACACAGCGCGTGCATCTGTGCAGAACGACAAGCATTGCCTCATCAGTGCACGCAGCCTCTGCCGAAGCGATGTTCGGGTCGTTACTTCTGTCGCCCCCTGACCCTGTGTGAAGATACTCAAGTGAAATAATGGATTTCAAATTCCAGGTTATGGAAATGAGTTTGATTAAGCACAAGTATGGGCTCAGCTAGAAAGTGGTCATTACAGCCTGTCTGAGTTTGAAAAAGCATGCGCCACTGAACTGCCTCCTCCTCTCTGAGGTGACAGCACAAGACCATTAAATATTTATGGTGACACTGAAATTCAGATAGCTGTCTGTGACTTTCTCTCATCTTCTCGGCCATTATGAGCTGTTTTCAGGAGTTCAGAGGTGCCCTCTTTAAAGTGCATTTACTTTTTTAATATCATGCTGGGTGTAAGGTAAAAAATGATTTTACTTTTGGAGTTACACATCCATTTGACATTGGATCACTTTATATCTAAAGCTTCTTATTTCTCAGTTAAAGGAGCTTAATGATCCAATTAGTGAAACTGAGATACCCATCTTTTTTCTGCTGTGTTTTCAAGGCTTTTTTGGAAATAACTTTGCTTGTAAGCTTTCTGGCATGCTCCTATATCTACCAGTGATCACAAGGGGGCAGTGTGTTACAATGATTTTTAGAAACCAAATCGGATTGGATGGAGCGTTTGGCACTGAGGTGCTGCATGTTGTTCTTTTCCCTTTTTGTTTATAGAAATTCACTCAGAAATATATTTAAACCCATCTCTGAAGAAGAGCCCTTTGATTTCCTCCACAGTGCAACATCAGAGCCTCTGCGCTGCAGTGACCGCCATCCGGTTAAAGCATCACGTAGAAGCAGAGCGGCTGCCAGCGGAAACACAGCAGTTGCATTTTTTGAAAGAACTGTTTTCCCGAGGGATTAAACTCTGTTTCTGTGTTGTGGGGATTAAAAAATAAATATTACAAATCAAACATGAGCTGAGGTTTGTTTGCTGTGGATGGCCTTGGCAGAAACCCATCCCTCACTCATCCTCTATCTCACTTTTCACTTCATCTCTCGCTCTCTCTCTTTTCCTCTCTCACTCTCTCCTCAGATCCCACCCACTTTAATTAAACCTCTCATCGGTCTTGTTTGGAGGTTGGTGACAAGAGGAGCAGCGGTGCTCACTCCCTGTTCAAACGAGTCCAATGGGATATAAAGTCTGCGTCATTTAAATTGGACAGATACCTCTGCCCAGTATCGGCCAACACTTCATAACATAAATGCTAATTAATCATTAAAGTGGCATAAATGAAAGGACAGAACTTTCACTTTACTCCCTGACTAAGATAAATGACTCCTAATGATGTGAAAATGAGGGATACTGCAGCCTTGTTGGAGCAATTATATATGAATAAGACATATGACAAGTGTCCTATAGAGGGGCCAATAGCCACTTACTAGTATCTAATTAGGCTGATGAGAGGTCCTTAATGGCTTCCTACAGGACTGTGATTCATATCAGAGCTCAAATGAAACATTTGGCTCCTCATGACAGAGGGAGGGGGCTATGAGGAGAAAGATGTTGTTAAGAGCAGCAGCTTGAATGTACATTGTGTAGGAATTCCTCCCATCTAGCGTTGTGGTTGTATATCGCAAGCAACTCAATCGTATTTTTCATGCTGCATTCACATGAAATTGGGCAGACAGCAGACGGACGACAGCTGCTGCACGTAACGGCATAAACAAGCCTCTATGTAAACAAGTGGTCCGTCAGCACGAGGCAAAACAATACACGTGACAATATATTGTCATGGCGATGTGGTATTGTTTAGCTGACCCATGTTTTACCGGCTTTCTCTCGACCTCTGTGACATCTGACATCTGGTTTGTTACCGACGGCCGTCTGCCCGACTGCACGTGAATGCAGCATCAGTGTAACGCTCCATTCCTCCTCACTGCGTTACCGCGGTGACTTTTCACAGACGCCACCTCGACCTGAGCCGACAGCTCCGGTGTCTCCGCTGAGTTTCCGTGGTTTCCTACCGTCACGCTGCCACTGAACGTAAAAACATGGCGACACCACATGGCAGCCAGCACCGAGCTTACCCGCTCCATGTAGATATGAATGATATGAACGGCTAATTCAGAGCTTACCGGAACACTTCAGTTTGTTGATGGGGGGGATTACTGATTAATGAAAAACATACTTTTGAACAAAATAATCGATTTTCGTGAATAGATAACAGGAGAAGTTACACAATGTCCCTTTAAGTGTTTTCTCTCTTGCTCTGTCTCTCTTGGTGCCTCAGTCTTTCTGCTGGTCTCTTGTCCGCGCATGCCCTCTTGCCTGGATGTGTGCTTATGTATACTAGAGTGTGCAGACCTTCAAAGTTTCATAATCATCTTTTACTGACTCGATGCTGAAAAAAACAATCTATTCATACAGCAGATCAAGTATGTGAAATCAGAAGAGAGACATTGAAAAGGTTTGTGTGTCTGTGTGTGTGTTGTTTACATCTTAGGTCTTATTGAACATCTCAGACTGAGCTGCTGATTCTTGCGCCGTGACACTGCAGCATCCACTTCACAAACCTCTTGTGTTGGTTAGTGAATATGATTCAGAGCCCAGGCCAACCTTAAAGCTGCACTAATCAATTTTTTGGCCACTGGGCGGCAGAGCAGCTTCTAATCATCTAAACCAACAGTTGCCCCTGACATGCCAGTGTGTAAAGTTTTTATGTTGTAGCCTACAGATATGGCACAAAATTGCCCATTTGTGCATCCAGCAGACATGATGTAACTTTGCCTTCCAGTGCTCTGTTCTCTGCCTGTTTTGATCCTGATTGTGTTTTTTGGACCTTGGCTCTAGCCTTTGGATTTTGCCTCAGTCCGACCCTTTGTACTGTGTTTGCATGCCTGGATTTTAGTATCCCTCTGTTTTTTGTTTTTTTTTGTATAAGTAAAATCTATTTAGTGTCACAGCAGCCTCCCGAGTGGTGCTCTTGGGTCGCTTTTTCTGAGAACCGTGACATCTATTGATTTAGTGGTTATTGTTTCATCCCGAAATCTCCGAGTTAGTCTCATGCGGGTCTGGTGCTGTTGCCTGTGGGCAGTCATAGACAGAGGGATGATTATATTATTCAGCACCACAACCTAATCGGAATGGCTGATGCAAATCTTAACACCAATAACGTCCCTTAAGTAACATAGGGTGAAAGAATTATAGATATCAGCAGGGAGGAGCGCTTCCCCCGTAAGCAGGTTTATCACAGCATGTCATTGTTCAGCCCGCTTCAGACCGAGACTTATTAGTGGGACAAAAGCAAATAAATCATGGCAGCAATTAGCACACAAACACACACCTGCATGCATAATACACGCTCACGGAAGACACCGGGCGATCATATTGCTCTCAATAAATGTATTTCCTGAGGGACCATTATACAGCAGAACCAAAATGAAATCAAAATGAAACATCCATCTACTACAGCCCACTGTGCAGCTGGCTTTGGACCGTCTGTTTCATCCTCTCTGGCAGTCTGATCTGTGTGTGTGTGTACGTGGTGTGTGTGTCAGTTTTCACAGAGAATTGTCAGCCAGTTGGACTACCATCGACTCTCCTTCGTTAGCCCCGCTTTGACGGCGTGTCTGACATCCCCTTGACAAAAGGTGTAACTAACCTCTTGCCAGCAGTCTAACAAGCTGCCAGTGTATTTGGTGCAAAACAAAAGGAGCAAATAAGGAGAACAAACAGAATTTGAACTTTGTTAAATTCTGCTGAAGGAGTTTGAAGAAAGGCAACACATCCAGGCGAGGAATAA
The DNA here is from genome assembly GCF_045865225.1 of Trachurus japonicus. Lineage (NCBI taxonomy): Eukaryota > Metazoa > Chordata > Actinopteri > Carangiformes > Carangidae > Trachurus > Trachurus japonicus. Next base: position 35,670,149 of record NC_140911.1, read on the forward strand.
GTGACTTGTTTCTTTGTTTTCCATCTGTCAGAATATAGCGCCGGCTAATGAGCCTGTGATTGTAAACTGTTCTTAAACTGCATAGAGACTGAGATTAATAGGACACGGCAGGATATCTTCTGAGGATCTCACTCGTTGAGGAGTTTTTGATCGTTCTCATGCTGAATTAAAAATCAAAGGCGAAGTTGGTGTAATATTTTTGAAAAAGACTTTTATCTCTACCACTCGGAGGGGAGGGTGGAGGTGGCGCTGGAGGTGCACATTTCCCTTTTTAAACAAACTGAATTAATCTATATTTGCAGAAGGAGACTGATCCTCTGTTCTCTTTTGCTGTTTGAGTTTGATGCTGGTTTGTGTGTCTTCACTTGGCATGATTGTGTGTATTTTATGGTTGTTCCTTTTGCACTTGTGCACATGCATGCCTAATGGGCGGATGTGCAAGCATGTGCCTGTGATATAGGTGCAGCTGTGTCCGTTGCCATTGAAGAACCAATATAACTTGTATATATATATACAACTTATATAACTTTTTTTAAGCCTTGCTGTTGCTACATAGGGTTTGCGTTATCAACTGATTGCTTACTACCAGTCCAGACGTAACGTTTCCAGTTCCGCTTCAGGCGTCATTCCTTTATTCTCTGTGGAAATCAGCATGAATGGTAACCTATTATGTCCATATAATAATAATATAATTATAATTATTATTATTATTAATCTTTATTGCAGACACAATTAGTGGTCCATACCAACAACAACAAACATGATAAAACAGATTTAAGAAAGAGAGAGAGAAAGAGACAATCAACTCTCCACATAATTCATAAAGGCTATCCCACCAGTGTTTTCTAAGCCTGGATGAATACCTATAGCAGCTCCTATGAGGGCTAGTCAAAGCCCCAATAATGCTGTTCCCCGAGTCATCCAGGCGGACGATACATTAAATTTCTTAGAAGTGCTTCATAGTTGGGTACATTTAAATAAACAAAGAGTTGGCTAGCACTGTGCCACCTGGGCACCTGAAGCAGCAACCTCAGTCCATCATTGTAAGCAGAGACGACTTTGTTGTAAGCCACTATGAGCCGCCACATACTGCTTTTCATGTCATAATCATTTCCATACTGTGAACATACCTTTAGCAAACTTTTTAAACCAGCACTGTATGGACTAAAAATGACGTACATTAAATGATTTACAACAGTATTTCCAACAAGTCTGCCTGTGTTGTGTTCAGCTGTCTTGACAGGTCATGTAGACATTAAACAAAATAGGAGACAAAATTCCACCTTAGTGAACACCATTATTTACATAAAACGGAATATATATTCTAATTTTGTTTTTCTGCTGATATTAGCACACTTACCGCTATTCTCATCACAAAAGGAATTAAAGTCACGCTTCTTCCTTCCAAGAGTGACATGAGATGATCCATATCAAACAGATTAATATATATATTGACACACTGATTGATATATATGAATATATCAGTCCGTCCGCAGTTGAGTAAAGAAAAATAAATGCTCAACTTCTAGAGACTGTCAATCATGTTGTTTATCCACCAGAGCACTGACAGGCCATTTTTCCAATGGTGCGCGACGTGTCCTGCTCGGTGTGTGTCATCGTCACAGTTGTGTAATCACCGGACGAAATGGAGCCTCATAGAAGATATATCTGTTCAGTGTTAATAAAACATTAGGAATTAGGCAGTGTTTAGTTTAATTTCAGCATAATGACTGAAACAATGAAAGAGGGCCAAACAGCTGCTCTGTTCGACATTCAAACATCTGTGAAGCTTACTAATGAACACATTGCATGTTGTATATATAATCCATACACAAATGGAAATGTAAAAATGGATATTTGTAAATTTACATGAATTTCTGTAAAAGCGCTTTGAATGGATGCACAAGGCTTTATTTATTTGTCCTGCATTTACGTGGATCACCAACCTGCTCTCACTAAATTTGGGGATTCTACTGTGACAACACGCTACATGCTGTTGCTGCTCCCTCTTGTTGACAGCACATACAGTCTGTCCCGCTAAAAATGTCCTGTCTCCAGCCCTGGGTCTAGACCCAGACAAGACTGATATCAAATCATCGCAACTCACCCTCGTAACATGATTCACATAATGTTGAGCTTATAATTCTTTTCTAAATCACCGCCTCTGTTGTGTATTTGACATTCTCACAGTTTTGAGCAGCAACGCAGGAGAATCACCTCCACGACTCATAAAACAAATACAAGGATTTGGTTTTACCAGAAGAATTCATTTGTAAATGTCAGACAGAAAGGGACCATTTATTTCACAAAGGGCCATTCATTCATTTCTCTCTGAGCGGCAAATAGGAGGCATCAGGCCTGTGGGGACTGGGAGACTGTTTGCTATTGCTAGCGGCCGTACTCTGAAAGTCATTCATCAGAACCATTTCCCCCTTCCCAAACTCTCTCCAGCCCAGCTGTCACGATGCTGCCGAGATAAATTAGCTGTGTCATCCCGTGGTTCCCTGTGCAGGCAGGGTATACTCTTACTGCCCCTTGGGGTGTAAATATAAATCTGCTTCAGCAACAATTCGTACACAGTAAGACTCCTGAATCAGTTTTCAGATGAATGCATTGATGTACCACAAGTCACTATGGTGGCACTGTCACACACATTGGCTTCGCCAACCACCTGGTTTAGAGCACCGTGATGTTACATGAACAGATCTTTAGTGATCAGTGAACCAGCTTTTCATATGTTTAACAGAACTCTGAGGCTGACATGTGACACCACAGTGATGTTCCTGCAGTTACTTTATTGTTGGTTTGAAAGTTGTTCACTATGCTAGTTTTTTGGTATGTATGATTTAGAAAACCTTTATTAGTTATGACACTACTGGCCATTTAAAGGGATATTTCAACTTTCAACATTGCACAATCACCACGCTATGAGATAACAATGTAACTTTACAAGACAAACTTGTTTTCGAGGTAAATGCAAACCTATAAAGAGACTGCTTGCCAAAAAACTGCCCCCGACAGGATCGCACATCAGCGGCTTTGCATGAATTTACCTCTAAAACAACTCTGTCTCGTAACACTACATTATTATCTCATAGCGTGGTGAATGTGAAGGTCACAACTTGTCCACCAGAGTGTTTTGAAGTTGTTGGATTGTGTACTATTTGATGAGGGAAACCAAGAAATTCCATAAGCCTCCGTATTTTAGCTCTGAGCAGCTCACGGCTCTGCTCCGCCGTTCTAAAAACAGCTTGTACTGACAATTCAAGGTAATGAACCTACTGCTGTGACTATAGGGATTATGGCAATGGGCCAGTTTTCCAAAAATGTTGAAATATCCCTTTAATGAACTGTAGAGTGTTGCTTCCGCTCTGCCAGGAGATTGACACGATTGTGAAATTTGTAAAGAATTGAATCCCTGCATCAGGGGCCGTGTCCACCACACGCGCTTTTTGGGCTTTTGGCTCTCTCTCTCTCAGAATGCTGCCGTGCCGTAACCAGGTTACAAAACGAGCCGTCACTTCCGAGCCGCTTGACGAGCCGCGCTCTGTTCCAAACGTTGAACATTTCAACAAAAAAAGGAAGAGCCAAGAGCGTTTTTTGCGCCGAGGGCGCTGAGCGCTGTGAGCACCGAACTCCATAGAATCTGAATGGAAAGTCGACGCCCAGAGCGCTGAAAGCGCGTCCGGTGGACACGGCCCCTCAGTCGTGAATAGTGCAAATCTCATGATTAACACACCATGACAGATCAGACAATGTCTAGTTTCAGCTGAGTTAATTCGGGCTGCAAATGCAAGACTGGAGGGAATACAATAGCCAGTGTATGGAAGGAAGTTCTAGCAGTGGAGCGATGCTTGTAGACATAGACGTTATCTGCTGCAACATGCATGTGGCTCGCAGCCTGAATGACAGGCACACACAGGGCCACTAATGAGACTGACAGCATGTGAGCTATATTGTACTATATAATTACCATAACTCTGCACTGTGTTAGTGACAGCAGCTTAGCATGTCCCACTCATTGTCTACACTGACTCTGCTGCGCTCACTGAAGCCACATCAAATTATTGTAGTTTAAAAACCAAGGGCATGTTTTCACAGCACATTATAACCCTTCGCACTTTTCATGTGCAGAGGGCTTTTGACAGTGTCACACAATATCCAGCTTTGTTTCAGAGTTGCAGCCTGAAGCTCCTTGAGTTCACAGTCTTGCCGTGAGCTCCTGAACTATTTTTTCCACCGACTTTCATCCCACGTTGTTCTTACAGTAGAGCGGCGCTTACCTGATGCAATGTTTAATTCAACCTTATACCGCAGGAAATTGAGAGGCTACTGGGAAAAGTGGCCTTTTTTGACATTTGCCCTTACAGCAGATCATGTACACAATTATCCTCAAGATTGTCTGTGTAAATCACCACCTGCTCCTCTGTCAGCCCCCGCAGCCACAGGAGCCTGACTCGCTGCTGCTCCCCATGCCTCTACCCCATTTCTCTTCCTTTGCTCCATCCTTCACCTCACTGCCTCCCCGCCTCCCTCTCTTTTAGCCTGCTCCCTTGTGAATGACTTGGCGCCAAATATTCCCAGCAGGAGACAGAGAAGACACAGCAGCAACCGAAAGAGTCAGAGAGAATATGGAGATCATAGAAGAAGGAGAAAAAGGAAGATAGAGACGAGAGTAAAGTACAAAGACATGCATGAAGAGTATTGACGTATACCGAAAAGACACACGGGGTGCAGAGAAATGCCTTCGTGCTCCTGCAAACAGAGTACAGAAACAGTGTACTGAGGGTAAACCACAAAAAGAGAGGTAATGAAAGTCTGGTCAGCACCGAACACTAACAATGTACAGACTCACTGACCGTCAATTACAGGTTGAAAAAGGTCAGCATAAGAAAGAATGGAAGCCCAGAGAATGAAGAGTCTGTAAACACTGTTGTTCAGGAGAAACAGAAACTGAGGTCCATTTTCTCCTCTCCTGCCCTCTGGACCAAACTGAGAGAGAGGTTTTCCTACAGCAGATAACTGCAGCAGATCCATCGTATCAGGGAAAAACATGTGATGAACTGTTAAAAGTCTGTCTGGGAGAAGATCCACAATTTGTAAAGTTAGCTGCACAATATGTAACACTCTGCCATGAGAGAGAAACACACGGATGCTGATCACAACCATTACTGATATCATATAATATTATTGTTGTTTTTCATTTCTTTATTTTATGTATTATTATTATCATAATCATTTAATATCTGTATATATATGTTTCATTATATAACAACTTACCTAATGACACCCAATCTGTGTATAAGAGAGAGACAACACTTCATCAGCACACTCATGCATAGGGTATACAGTATAAATGTATACATTTGTGCATTTATTCTATTTGTATATATTTGATTCTATTAGTTGTATTTGTTTTGTTTCATTGATTCTTGATGCTTTGGCAACATAGTTATTGTAACATCTATGCCAATAAAGCAAATTTGAATTGAATTGAATTGAATTGAAAGAGGTAGAATGCTCACAGCAGAGTGCATGGTGGAGAGGAGGACGGAGGTTGGGAGTGGAGCTGATCGGCTGTGTTCGCCTTGTGGCATGTAGTTTAACTCTACACGTGTCAAGGTCCAGGCTGGCCCGCTCCATCCCGATCTGGACCCAGAATGACAGTTTGATTAAATGCCGAGCGCCTCGACAACCCAGAGCTCTTGCAAACACACCTTCTGCCATCAGCGCACGCAGTGAGACACACACCCAACGTGGAGCCCGATGGTTCATTTACCTCCTATAGCGTCCTCGCGGTGCCACAGAGGATTCTCATGTCACTCTACTCACTCCCCTTTCACAATAGAGGAAGGAATATTTTTATGCAGTTATTTCTTCGTTGGGATTTTTCATGAGACACACAGGTACATGCATGTTGAATATTGCCTGCAGGCTCATCACCTCATAACTACATCTGCAGATTGTTTCTCTTACTTATTACTTAGACCAACCAGAGTCATAACCCTGTCTACAAAAGCCTCTTACTTTCCCTACCACCCACACAATAGACAAATAAATGAAAAAATATACTGTATGTGATATACAACCACATGTACCCTTTTTCCAATATCTACATACTTATTTACATGCAGACGTATCAAAATACAGATATACGCATATGCCCCAGTGAACCCAGTGCCGGCAGAAACAAAAGACGAACACTCTTTGCATGCACATGGTCATGCACAATAGAAACCCCCTGTATAATAGCCTGCAGTATCTGTATAGCTTGTACAATATAGAACAATTTATTATATACTATATTATTCCCAACACATCCACTCGAGCAGGCATTCGTGGGTGAGCACCTGGAGACTTTGGGAAAAGGGTAAAAGCAAGAGAAGAGAAAATGGATAGAAAAGGGCATCAATTATAGGTAAATTCATACATAATGTAATAAACAAAACACTAATGATAAAGGAGACAGAGCATTGCATATGGTAGATATAAATACTTAAAAGATGAAAGTTATTTATTAGGTTGTTCTATAATGTGCATTATCTTTTAAACTCTGCCGCAAGTTTGAATACTAAAGGTGGAGGTATGAATGGACAATTCTGTGTTGAGTCCATGAGCCAGTCTATCGTTCTCCCAAATGACTGATAAGATACGACATGGAGTGGCAGCCATTAAACTTCTGTGCTCATCGGTGCCTCTTTCATTTATCTTTAGTTGGCTTTTAAACATTCACTGCTTCACTGGCCTCACTGTTTGAAACTGAAGTCTTTTCTCGTTCGGAGAAGCTGTCAAAGCAAAAAAAAAGAAAGAAAAAAAGAATCCACCCTAAAAAACAGCCATCCACTGATTACTTCCATTCACATTAGCTCCCAGCGATCAAGCAACTAATACTCTGTGGTGTTTAATAGCCTGCGATGGAAATTCATGACATCAGTTTGCTATGGATACTGACATTTGTGAACTGAGAATGTTTCTGTAATTACATCCCTTTTTGTTTCATTGTGGTGCCGCTGACAGGTCTGAACTCTAAAATGTGTCCATAAATTTACCCCACGCGCAGCAGTCAGTGTGTTAACGACAGTCCCCATCATTAACAGTTCTCAAAAAAACATCACTGGAATGACTTTGCAAAAGATGGATCCACAGTGAGATGAAGATAGAACTGTCTGTGATTATAGAATCGCCATTCGTGTATTTTTTTTCTTTTCGAGCCACAGCCGTGGGATGTCTGAACTCATTGTTCTTTGAAGAAATACTAAACGAGCAGGCGGTTTTGATAGACTCTTAGTTCTGCTATGGGAGTATGTACATTGAAAAATCAATAGTGTTTTAGCCAAAGTCTGCATTTTCCTGCCCAGTCCCAATCAAGCAAACTACTAGAAATAAGATTTCTGCTTTTATTTCCCTTCATGCACCCTTGAACGGCTCAATTTTATCCATTAGTAAATTCATTTTGTATAATACGTCATCTATTTATGTCTCAGATCCTCAGGTATTAATAGACTGAAGATGTCTCTCTGAACAAATATCCCTGTTTGTTTTCACAATGAGCTCATTAGTGAAACTCTTAAACTGCATTTTCAGAGCTGCGTGCATTTGTCATTCTGTTGTTGTTGCACTTGTTGTAGGATTGTGTTTCTCTGTCAAGCAAGAACATCATTATCCCTTCACCCAGACGGATTAGCTTGTTGCGCAGAGCCTCTCCTCCGATATGTCTCTCTCTTGATGAGTTGGCAGAGGAAACGGGGGTTGGAACAAATACTGTAAATGCCAGAAGCATCAGGCTCCATGTCAGGTGAATGCTGATGCACCGCCCACTGTGTTTACAAAATAATCTGTATTCACACCTTCAAGTTTATCCTTAAAACTTCACTTACCTGGCTGGTTTGTGATGGATCTTCTTTTCACGGCGGTCCTTCACTTTCTTGCGTTCCTGTTCAACGGCGTGTTAACACTCTGTACATGAGGATGTACTGACTGCTCATGGTGCAACTCTTAAATATGCAGTGATGCTCTCTCACTTAGGAGCCATCGCGCGCCCACAGCTGAGCAACCATTGCCTGTGACACCCCCACCCGTTAAGACGTGAGTAATTGCTTGAGTGGAAGACTTGATCGTCCTCAGAAGGGACATTATGACGCGTGCTACAGCGCATTGCCAGGGAGAGCATGTGAGCGAAGTATGAGTAAGCAGGCTGTGTCCTGTGTGAACCCAGAGACATGGAGGGAGATTAAACTGCTGGCGGCTGCCTGATCTCATCTTCTGTTCCTTGTCCTGCTTGAATTTTGTGTCATGTACACTCTGCATGAACCATAGACTCTGGGTGGATCTTAAAAAGAAAACATAAAACAGCCTGGTATTCAGCCCAGCAGGACAAAATGTACCATTTATTGTATAGCAACGCAGAAAATCAAGGTTGCATGGTTGCAATGTAGAATAACTTGTCGTTCATGCAGGACATGTCCAACCTGCAGTTAATCTTCCTGTCCCCAAAGTCTTTTTTTAACCATAATGACACAAATTCAAATTTTATTGAAAGCAACACATTAAAAAAAATGTTGGCAGTGCGGCACTAGCTGATTTGCAGAATCATCCACCAGCAGCATTTCAAAGTAATAAGTGTACCTGTGGAGATAAAAGCAGTTTGCTAAAATGTGGAACCACTAGAATTGGATCCTATTTTTTTGTTTGTTTTTGTATTTTTAATCTTTTTTGATACAATAATATACTGTAACCCCTGTTAAACACTCATATTTGAAATTGAAACCACTGTGACATCAGCAAATCATCTTTGTGTGGGAGACCAAAGACATAAGGACAGTTTCAAACAGTTCTTAACATTACAATCAACAATAGACCATTCGCCCAGATAGAAACACACACCTGCCATTTGTAGTGACGATTTCACAGTGGTGATTCTCCAAACACAATATCTCTCACAAACTTGCATGATCAAATCTGTTGATAGAAGGAAAAAAAACGTGGATGATGGACAATGTAGCAGCAAAAAGCAAAAAGGATCGTCACTCATGACTAGCCTAGAATTGGACCACACCCCCAATTGTTGAAGGAAGGCAAATCGAGCCCAAGATCGCCCAAACGCTACAAGTAATCCAATGGGTTAGGGTTAGGCTGCTGTCCTCCTGGGTCAAGGAAGGAAGGAAGGAAGGAAGGAAGGAATGATGAAGGGAAAGAAAGAAGGAAGGAAGGCAGGAAGGACAAAGGGAAAAAAGGAAGGAAGGACAATGGGAGGAAATAAGGAAGGAAAGATAGATGGAGGGAGGGAACAGATTGGGTCAAAAAATAAGGAAGAAGTAAGGACGAAGGGAAGGAAGGGAGGGAGGCAAAAAGGATTGTGGAAAGAAGGAATGTAAAAGGAAAAGAAAGAAAGATGGAGAGAGGGAACAGACCAGGTCAACTGGATCAAAAGAGGAAGAAAGAAGAAGTAAGGACGAAGGAAAGGAAAGAAGCAAGGGGAAAAGGATTGTGGAAAGAAGGAAGGATGGAGGATGTGAACAGATTGGGTCAGTTTGACCCAGAAGGACAACAAGAGGGTTAAACACTCATGTAATATGCCAGAGGTCATGGAGAAAAAATGAGCTGATGTCCTCACACCCTCCAAAGATCACAAGTCAATCAGCTGCCTCGGCTCCTTCCACTTCCTGTTTCCAGTCTCCAATTAGCTCTCTGGTCCCATGGACAAACCGCAGCTTGTTCTGTACAGGTGGAGAGCTTGTACATGTTGTACTCATTCACACTCATTCCTCTGATCTCCTTTCCCTCTGCCACACAATAAACTACCCTCCCACACTAATACACACTGAGCCCAAAAGTAGGAGCAGAGAGCGAATCAGGTCCGGGACTGGAACATTGTGTGACAATGACCAGCCAAGCATGAACCACCATCATCACGGCCAAAGCGGGGCACTGCAGGGTCAAAAAATCCCATTAAATCTAAGTTAGACTTCGGGACTTCTGGGAAAAGCTTTGAAGACGTGCGACATGATTTGCATTCATTTACCAGCGGTGTCTTGACCTTTTTTGTTTTCTCCATAACATTTCACATCTTTCAGCGAAACGCATCTGAGAACTGACAGCTGGGAATGTCAACCACTTTTTGTTTACACCTGAGTGTCACCAAAATGTCAAACATCCAGTGAGCCATTTCTTTGTTTTACTCTCTCTCTCCGCCTTTGAATCCTCAACATTTAAATTTGGAGCCGTAATGAAAGAGACTACAGTCTCTACAGCATTACTTTCTATAATGCCGCGCTCAGTTTTGAGGAAGAATACAATTTGTGAGGCGGGAGGGATTATGCTGCATGTGTGTGGGGTTGTGTAGAGCTCTCTGTGTGTGCGTGTTTTGTGTATTCTTCTAAGTGTGTTTGTGAGTGTGTCTGATGGGCTTGAAAAGGAAGATAAATGGTCTGTAGCTACTGAGGCCAATGATTTCATTCAGCAAACAGCACTCTGGCTAGTCTGAGGAGGAGAATGTGTGTGTGTACAAGTGTGTGTGTGTGTATGGAGAGTCTCAGATGGTAAAGTGAGAGTCAAGACAGGGAGGATGACAGAAGAGGGGAGGGGGGGGGGGGTTGTAACAATACAGATGCCTGATTGTACCTGAATGCATCGTGCACTTGTGCATATCTTCACACACACTTAACTCCTGGAAATAATCTGCTGGACTCAAGTTGCTGCGCAGTGGCTCACTGATTCATTCTGATCATTCTGAATAAATGCCCCCTCCTCTCCCCCTCCCCTCCCATCCTCTCAACCCCCTCGGACGGCTCAGGGAGCGCTGCGCGACTGACAAAATACTCCCCCATCACATCCTCAAGCTGCTGATCCGAGGACCGAGCAGGGCTGCGTGCGCTTCTCTCTCTCTCTTTCTCTCTCTCTCTCCTTCATCATCTTCTCCTTCTTCTCCTTCTTGCGCGCAAACAACAGCAGCCATCTGAGAGCGCGCGAGGCGAGCGGTCTTTAGGAGTTTAGGGGGGGAGCTCAGGCAGAGAGGGACCGGACCGATGTTGGCACCGCGCACCGGCGCTCCTCCACGATGTGCCAGTGCAGCGACTCATCCGGAGCGAAGCAGCAGAGACCGGGCTCCCTGGCCGAAGCCGGGAAGCTCTTCATCAAACACACCACGCTGCACGGCTTGAGGCACATCTTCCTGAGCGGCTCCTACCCGCGCAGAGTCGCGTGGCTGCTGGCTTTCCTGGCCGCCCTGGCTCTCCTCTTCACCTGGTCCTCCAACAGAGTGCGCTACCTGCTCTCCTCGCCCGTCTACACCAAGGCGCACATGGTTTACGCCAAGCGGCTGGTCTTCCCCGCCGTCACCATCTGCAACCAGAACCTCCTGTTGCCGCGGCGCATGAAGAAGACGGATATATTCAGCGCGGGGAGGTGGCTGGGGCTCCTGGGGAGGAACTGGCAGGTGTCCCCCGCTGCGAGGGAGGCGCTCACCCCTCTGAGGGGCGACGACGAGCCGCCCTGGTCCCCGCTCTCTCGGATTCTGGACTTCAACCACTTTCTCCCCCCTCCCCGGGAGTCGCAGCCGTCCATGAGGCAGCTGCTGGACCGGCTGGGACACCAGCTGGAGGAGATGCTGCTGTACTGCCGCTACCAGGGAGAGCTCTGCGGCCCGCGCAATTTCAGCACCGTGAGTGACGCCAAAGTTCGGCTCCCCCCCCCCTCACCCCTCCCCCTCCCCCTCCCAACAGGTTGGATGCATTTTATTAACAGAGGCGTTTCTAGACACTCTGGAAACTATGAATGATTCAATTCTGCACTATGCCGGCCCAGTGTCATGGTTATCTATAAAACGTACCTTGGCTACGTTGGTCCAAAGCGCAAAAACACTGAGGGTTTACAATAATGGCTCTTAAATTGTATGACTGTTACATTTTTTCTGACTATTTTTTTTCCTATTGTTTTTGCGTTCAAGTCACGTGACTCTCAAGTTTCCAGCCTTGCAGAACAAAAAACATAGTAAAGATTTCTATAAGTTTGAATGGAAAAATCTATATTTCGAGGTAGTTTCTGCATAAAAATGCCCTTTGAATACATTTCTAGCGAGAAACATATATTTTATGTTCAATATATTCGCTCAGTGAATGTACATAATCATTCGCTTGCTTGTTGTTTTTTAACATCTAGCCAGAATAATTCGAAACTGCAACGTTTTATGCTGTCACTAGGGTGGTTACATTTTTATATATGATACTGGGTTGATGTGCACAACATTCAATGTACACAGCCAGTGACAACATGAGGTGGTCACCGATATGGACCAATGCCAGCCGTCCCTGGGGGGCCCCCTTCCAGCTCAGGGCCCTGGGCTGCCTGCCCTGTTGCAACGCCTCTGCATCTTATACAGTTCTTAGGCTCAGCCAGGAGTTAATTGCCCGTCAGTGTTGTCTATGGATAGATATCAAGTGGCTACTCAATTAATTTGCTTTGACCGTGCAAAGCAGCGGGAGGTGAGCGCACAATGCAGCATTCCTCCTCTCTGTTGCTTGGTAATTTGCCTCCGTGGTTCAATTAACTCTCTCCCTCTCCAGCTCTAGTGGCGTAAATGCCACTATAATATTTGTGTTCGGACTTCTTTGCCATGTTGCTCCACAGAGGGCACATAGTGATTTATCTCACATAAATGAATTTCAGCTGACAATATACACCCGTGATATTACTCTAATAATGCTGCTTCCCCAAATTCACTGACTCGACACATTTATGTGCTGTAAAATTCTGTAATGAATGATAATCTTTCATATGAGTTTTTTTATTTGTTCTTCATTCTTTCACTCACTGCTCATATTAATTCGATCCAAACCTCTGTTTCTGTCTGTCTCATTGTTTCACCCTCAGACGTAGACACAGTGGGATATTAGGCTTGTGAATACGACACAACAGTATCAAAAAAGTTGAATGATTGTAAAGGGGAAGATTGCACAGAGCATCCACCAGCTTCGAATGGGTCTCCCCTCTGTCGTCCATCACCACAGGATCAATGTGTGTGCACAATGCTTTGCTCATGAGGGACCAATCTTCCCCTAATGAAGACTTTTGATTCATTTAGCACCGCTTTACAATGCTGCCCGACACCGTGATGGAGAGCATGTGAGTGCTAGCCTGGCTGGTAAACTGCAGCCGAATTGATTGCTCTATTGGGAACAATGGGAAAGCCAGTGTCTCATTTCCCAAATTTGTTTTCAGTTAAGCAGACTCTCCCCTGGTGTTTGAAAGAGCTTGATTTTTTTTGATTTTTTTTTGGGCGGGGGGGGTGTTTTGTGTGGTTTTGAATTTGCAGCAGCCATGGCTGAGGATTATTTTATGTTCTGAGGGACATTTATAATCTAAAACTCTTCGTCTCAGTCAGTAGCAGTGGCATCAAAACATATCCCCAACTAATGCATGGAGAAGCAGCTATACTTTTTCATTTTATTTTATTTTTTCTTCCTCTTAATCCACAAATTTAAAAGCAACACATCTGGAACCGCAAAACAAGTTATCACAGACCAACACATTTCTTCTTACCACCATATTTAGGAGCGTTTCATGTTGTGTAGTGTATTTTAAAGGGTGACCAAGCAACAGCAAAGTATTTTAGAGATAAACATAATACCGAGGTCTGGGTGTTAGTGCATAGATAATCGATGATGCCCCCTGCTTGGCCTGGGGGTGTGAGACGAGCCGTCGGCATGAGTCAGACCAATAGAATCAGTCACACTTGAGAAGTGAGGTGTGGAGGAGGATGGCGAGCCTGTCTACATACAATGGGATTCAGGATGTATTGACTTTTGTGCAGGAACATCACCACCACCACCACCACCCCCAACCCCCTTCCCCCTTCCCCTCATGTTGCCAGATCTCTGGTAGAAACCATAAATTTGCTCCCCATGCAGGCCTCATCAATCCATCCCACCTCCCGTGCAGCTGTTTAACCTTAATTTCGTCTGTGCTTGAGCAACACACGTGCTTAATCCTCATCACGGTGGCCTCTACCTCACTCACAGACATCGATTTCAGGCACCAAATCCACTGGAGAACATACTGTCAGCGTCTGTTCCACATTTACACCCAATCGATCGACAGTTGAATTCTTGCTGTGTAGTCTGAATAAAGGTGGAATTGCTGTCTGTGTATCTGGTCTTAGATATCGGTGTAATAGGGGTGTGAACTGGAAGAGGAAAATCTACTCTTAAGCCATGCAATTGTTTGTTCTATGGAAGGAAACTGACCAAGACTTTATTTCTGACGTATATCCCAACTTTGCTGTCTCTGCAGCTCCATTTTATCTGACAGCATCGTTTTATTTCTGAGGTGTGACTCCCTGTATCGTGACAGTGCTCCCTCTCTCTACAGTTTATGTCCTTTCTTGAGCTTTTGCAACTTCATCAGTCAATCGTTGGACCAATGGCATCGGAACTGCAGATTTTAGAAACTCTTGAACACCTGTAGGGCCTCTGATCCAGTATCATCCTTGACCTTGGAAACAGCAGACGACAAAACAGTCTCGCCTCGAGGTTCGTTGAGTAGCTGCTCTGAATTCTCGTCATGCTGTTGAGGTCTGTCTGAGATGTTTTTTTGTGAGGCTGATATTGAGGCTGCGTATTAGTGTTGATTTGAGTTGCACTGCATTGTAAAGTGCACACCCTTACAAGCAGCTCATCAGAAAGTAAACTGCCACACTTCATCACCCTCTCATATGTAGCTTCATTTGTTTAGATAGATAGATAGATAGATAGATAGATAGATAGATAGATAGATAGATAGATAGATAGATAGATAGATAATCCTTCTCAGGAAATGATGGTAGTTACAGCAGCAGCATTCGCATGTCATTCATTGCATCAATAAAAAAAGATAAATAAACAGCTCTATCTAGAGAATTGCAGACCTGAATATAAAATTAAGCTATAACTCCCAATAAACTCATACACCTACAAGTAGAAATGCAATTGCAAATAAATAAATATAAATACTGTAAATACATCAGAGGTAAAAGATTAAAACTAATTATTATTTAAAACAAGTTCTATTTTAAAAGGAAAGTAAACACCATGTGATGTAACTGTGTGTGTATATCGCGACAAACCCTATTTTTAGCTGAGCTGATTCCGCGTCGTGTCGGTGAAACCCAGACAATCTTTAGGTGTGTTTTTCTAGCTGTCATAACCCGTCACACCCCCTTAGCGCCCGGGCGCCGATCTTGAAATCCATGGAGAGCAGGAGATAGTGGTTCCCTGGCAACTTTGGGGAACAGCTTGTGAATCCATGTCACATTGTCATGTGAAGGATAGCCGAGGGCCATCTCAACAGCGTCGGGCTGTCTGTCTGTGAATTATTCATCGGAGAGAGAGACGGTGACATTTCCACACCCTGCGAGGACGAGAGAGAGGGTGATGTCTCTCTCAGCGGTTTTTTTTTTTTTTTTCCTCACAGGTGGGGCCAATTTAAATATTTCATTTCTGTGTTTACAAGTTAAGGAGATACAGTGGTTCACCTTCCAAATGCAACGTATAGGGCTCAGCGTTCAGCCATGCAAGAAACAACTGCAATATGGGATTTAACGCCCCAGGAAAAGCTGCTTAAGAATCACAAGCACTCCTTCACCCTGAATGCTAAATGTATTTGAACAACAAGGTTATTAGCAGTAAGATTGAGATGTTTACTTTTGCTGTGCAGAGCCATTCAACACAGCCCTTTACACTATTTTGTATTATTGGACTTTCTCTTTTAACCCTCCTGTTGTCCTCCTGGGTCAGGGAAGGAAGGATGAAGGGAAAGAAGGAAGGAAGGACAAAGGGAGAGATGGGAGGAAAGAAGGAAGGGGAAAAAGGAGGGTAAGATAGGTGAAAAGATTGGGTCAATTGGGTCAAAAATGAAGGAAGAAGTAAGGACGAAGGAAGGAAGGAAGGGAAAAAGGATTGTGGAAAGAATGAAGGAAAGAAATATGGAGGGAGGGAACAGAATGGGTCAATTAGCTCAAAAGAGGAAGGAAGAAGAAGTCAGGGCGAAGGGAACGAAGGAAGGGAAAAAAGAAGGAAAGAAAAATGGAGGGAAGGAACAGATTTGGTCAAGAAAGGGAGCAGAAGGAATGAAGGAAGGAAGGGGAAAAGGATTGTGGAAAGAAGGAAGGGAGAAAGGAAGGAAGGAAGGATGGAGGAAGGCAACAGGTTGGACAACAATATACTACACAAAAGAGGAAGTTTTCCTGCCTCAAGTAATACACAGATCTTGTCTTTGTGTTATTTGGGGTATTTTTCACTACACAAACTCTTCCATCAGATAGAAAAGCTCTTTCACAATAAGACAAGAGGAGGCATATTTAGACTAAGCATAAACCTCAAAGACAGAGAACACAGCGAAGACTCCCCAAGGTCACCACCAGCACCCACTGCTGCTGCGCTTCACTCAGTGCAGTCAGTACAATCTCCCGGTTACCACAGCAACTCTGACTGCCGGCCTCCTGTTGTCAGTCACCACATTTTCAACACATACACGCAGATGGCAAGCAAGGTGTGTCTGTACACACATCCACACATGTACTGTACTGTACGCGCACTCACCCGTTCACAGCCCGCTCATTCATATTCTTGTTTCTGGCGCATAATGAGAAACAGGCGCACAATCTCAGACAATCTTATCACTGCTTTCTTCATCTGCCAAACGCTTTCCTCTTTTCAGAGCGAGCGATGCTGCTGCTTTCTGTGAACGCTCAAACGTGTCTCCCAAGAAAATCAGTCTTTGCAAACTATAAATACATAAAACCTTGGACAGAAATTGTTCTAACAAGTTGATTCGTCTTTTACTTTCTTCTTTTCTTTTGCTTTTCTTTTTAAAAAAAAAAAAAAATATGGCTTGTTTTGTTGTTGCAGGACCTCATAGGGGAACAAATCAGCTTGCAGGTTCTAAACTAAAAAGCAAAGAACTTTTTTTTTCCTGCAGGTTTTTGCCCTTTGTTATCGTCACATACTGATCCAGGTGCCTCTGTGATATCTCAAGATTTACTTGCCTCTACTCCAGCAGTAAGATGGATTTCAGGGGAATGTTATTGATGTTTATATCCTGCTCTGGAGTCACTGCACATAGATGGATGTAGCAGCCACAGCTTTTGACTCTTTTTGCCACTTGTGCACTTGAAAGGTCACATCTCATATTGTGTCTGACTATCAGGCAGCCTTTCATTACATTTCATCACTTATGTGTCTTAAAAGCCCCGGTATAGCCTCGGCCTCGCCCGGGAAGGAAATCCGTCGTGATTCACGCTCCATTCTTCCTCCCATTCACTCCAATGAACTGGATTCACATCACAGCAACTTTTCCTTTTGTGAGACGTGGTTGCAATTTTCCCTGCTCCGTCTATCTGGTGTTTGTGACATTTGAGTAATTTGTCATGAAGCGCTAATGTCTGACTCATAAGTCACCCATGTAATAAACGCCTCCATATGTGTTCCCAAGGCCCTCACAATACAGTGGCAAGATATAAAGCTGCAGCATTTTTAGGCAGCCTCAGCAGAAAAAAAGCCTCTTTGTACAAACTGTGTGCGACGTGATGGACTTATTTGTGCTGCTATCTTAGAGTGGAGCCTTATCGCCATTGTATGTTGTGAGCACAGCATTTTGACAAAGACAGAGTAGAAGCAGAAGATTTATTTCAGTTATTGCTTCTCTTCCTATTTCCCTTTCTATCCACGAACCCCTCTGTCGTTTCTTTTTTCCCATTTTGTCATATGAATGTCCAAATGTTGAAGGTTAATATTAAGTTAATTGTGAACAAGGATGCTCCGATACAGCGCTCACGATCACGCAGCCCGATAACAAAGTAGAGAATGTCGTATTTGGATCCTGGCCATGATTTTCAATTTCCTAATGTCTGTGATTCAATTACACATCCATTAGTTCACTGGCAGTCATGTCTATGCCAGCAGGTCGCAGCTCCATACTGCGCTCAGTAACTCTCCAGCACGTGTGCCTGATCAACCAGTAAGACAGCGTTCGTTATCATGGAGAGCAGGTAGAGTTGGGTTTTGATGAAACAGCAGCGTGTTCATTGAAGCCCAAGTTGCGTCTGCAGATGGTGTGTCAAAGAGATGAAAGTGGAACTGGAGCATGTTGACCCCATTTGATCAGTCTTCCTATGTTCAAGAATCTTTGAATCCACTCGAAAAAAAGAAAGAGCAAGGTGATGATCTGATTAAACCTGAAACAGTCGCCGAAAATTGTCTCTTTCCAACTTTCAAAAGGTGAATATCTGCTGAATTATTCAGTTTTCAATCATGATAAACTGAACATTTTTTTTATTGTGGACTGACATAAATATGCAGTGTCAACTTGGGTATGCGGTGGACATTTCTTTTACAATTTGTATTTTTGTTTGGATAATTAATCATGAAAATAATCAGCTGAGTGATCAACAAAAATAATTGTTTTTCAAAAAATATATTCTTTGATGATTAAAATGACACTGTGTGATGAGAAACACCCATTATTTCCCAGAGCAGATGGGGACATGAATGTTGTTTAGCATTTTTCCTCAACACATGATTGAACTGAAGTTTAATTTTCTGTCGGGTGCTTTATTGATTAATGTAATGATTGATTCAGCTTTAATAGTGATGGTAATAAAACATATATCATGAGGTCTTTGAAGCCTCCCTTTCTGAAATAGAAAAGGACTACAGTGAGATTTTGAAGGATTTGCTTTGATGCCAGCAGTCGTTGTTGTTGTGTACTGGGATCTCTCATGCAGAGGATAGCCCACTTTGAAATAAAAGTCATGTCAGATTCACTCAGGCATATACTGTATCACGCAGCGCTGAGAGGGCTGAAAGCTGAGTTTATCAACAGCATCTCAAAACTAAGACTTCTGAGGTCTGCAGCTGACAGAGCAACAAGGACGGGTTACTCCGGGTGCTTTTAGTGCTTTTGAAACAATCCCCTGCTTAGCACTACCTTTATCTGCACTCTTTAAGGATTAAAGGCACACTGTGAGAAACTGAGAGTTTACCTCGGGGTCAGTAAATAAAGTTAAGCTGATTCGTGCATATTCCTTTCTCTCTTAGGTCGTTTGTTGTGGCTAAAATCACTGAAATCCTTTGTTGTGTATTCTCTTTTATTTTCAGATATTCACACGCTATGGAAAATGCTACACCTTTAATTCTGGACAAGATGGACGACCCCTGTTGGTGACGATGAAGGGTGGGATGGGCAACGGCCTGGAGCTGATGCTGGATATCCAGCAGGATGAATACTTGCCTGTATGGGGAGAGACTGGTAAGCTTCTACCTGGAGGATACATCACACCAAACATCCCATACAAACCAATGAAAACCTCAGCTAAACCCAAGCGATTGGTGTTTGTTTGGCCTTAAGCGAGGAGTTGTGTTAAAAGATTTTTTTTAAATCAATTAAACACAAAGTGGCCTCTTATTTTTAGTGCTGGTGCACTGAGAATTCTCAGGGGGTAAAAAAAGCTATCACAGAGATTCCCCTCTAATCCCCGAGCTGCAGGCCTGACTAGGTTCTATTACGCTCTCTGCAAAACCCTTTTGATGTTATTGTAAAGCCCCTAAATCCATTTAGTATAGTGAACATGTGCATACTTTAGGCCAAATAAGATACAGTTTTATTTTATCTGTAGCAAATGTACAGTCAATGACAGCCCTGAAATGTGAAGTTCTGTGAAATATTCTCTGCGTTTTTCATTAATCATGAGTGATGATCCAGAAAACTACACATTCTGATCAATGGATTTGAAATGCCCTTGCTGTAACCACGGATCATATCGACTAAGCTATTTAAAGACCAATGGATACTGTTTAGAAGTATTTTATTCCACTGTAATATAATTGTATCACTTGTCACTTGGACGTTAAGTCCAAATAAATCAAATGCCTACTGATTCGTTGGCCCAATATAAAACCAGGAGGTTGCTCCATTCAGGGTCGTCCCCTCATTAACACAGAGGAGTCTCCTCGGTGCTGCTCCAGGAGACCTCACAACTCTGATTTTAATGCTGCAGCACATGCTGCTGTGTGTTTGTATCAATATTTTATATGGGGAAATGAATGTAAAGAGAGTCACGAAAACATTCTGCTCACAATCACCATTAAACATGAAGCAGAAAGAACGCAGCCGTGATCTGAATGTAATGTTTAAATATAGAGCTGTATCTAGCGTAAATGGTTTAATATTATTAATATTAAATGCTCTTTATGTAAGATTAATAAATATTTAAGGACTTGGAGGAAATGAGGATGAAACGCCCCAACTTCATCACACACTATAGCCTCGTGTTATTTACTGTAGTTACATACTTCGTCTTGTTTTAGTATTATGCCACAACTGTTTATATGATAATCAGGGGCAACTTTTATAATGACTTCACAAATGTTCTTTTGTTTATTTGTGAAGTAGATTAGTATGTAGTTTTCCAATTATCAATATGTTGTTGTCAACATTCTACAACTTTACTACTACTTTACTTGTTATGAGGAGCTATTAGCCAACATTAGCCGTGACAGCTGTTTACTTACCAGTCCAGAGGAAGCATTTGCAAGTTCACAATCAAGCTTCCTTTGCTCCTTTAAGAGCTGCCTCTACCAATGTAAACAACATCAATGGTAATGTGTGTTTTGCTTCTATTTCTTTCTATTGCTTCTTTTGTTTTCTAATATAATGAAGTTAGCATGTTTCCAAGCTAGACCCAGACAGGCTAGTCCATCTAGTCACTTCCCAGTACAGAGTCATTGGCTCTCATTTATCAAACGTGCAGACACCAAAAAAAATAGGTGAACGCCAAATCTACCACAAGGATCGGCATTTATCAATCTGAACGTGAGCATAAGGTACGCAGAAATCTCACACCAGCTCTGACCAGGTGAACGCACATTTGAACATGTAGGAACGAGTGCTGCTGTGTCAGAATGATTATTAAACCATACTAATGCAGCGATGCGGACCTCATGTTGTTGTTTTTATTAGTTAGCCTAAATGAATAAATACGACACAACCAAACTTAACTCGACTTTTATTTGGAGCAGCTGAGGTGAATCGTTTTAAGCCACCAGATTTATCAACACCACACCGGTTCTACACCGAAATCGGCAGCGTACACACTTTTCGTAAATCACACCTGACACTTGGCGCACACTGATATTTACACCAGAATCTACACCAGGGGTTTCGTAGACCATGCGCACACCAACAGACCTCAACGGGCTGATGATGCCAAAGTAGTCTGGGAGGAGGTTACTGATATTGTTACCCAGGTTTGTGCTGACATGCTGAGATCTACCCAGTGTAAAAAAAACACACACACACACCCCTTTTCCATTAATAAAGACGCTTTCATCTCTGTTAATTCAGTCAGGCTGAGTTTCCATTACGCATGCCGACAGCCTTTGATCTGTCATCAGTGTGACGGGACAATCGATATAGATATAAGTTCATGTGCTGATTCAGATAGGTAGAATAAATAGTGGTTATTGTGATTATTTATTGCATCTAAATGTGCCTGGAACAGTGGAAACCTGCCTGTGAGGTCTTGGTGACGTGTGCGCACTGTGTGTCGGTCAGCAAAAGAAAATGTGTTGTCTAACCAGCCCACCAGCTCCTTGAATATCACACACCTGATTTTTGTTCCCAGAGACTTGACACGTTTGACATTAATGCCAAATGAGACAGATTGGCTCCTCATTAATCCTATTACACCAGCGTGTACTACCAGATCTTTATTCTGGACTGATGCCGTGCAGTGCAGGATGAGCCATAGCTACAAACACCTGGGGCCTAATTTATCAATGCGAGTGTAAAACATGTTCAGAATATGTGTGTGAGAGCCGTCAAGGAGTGTGTTATTTATAAACATGTACAAATGCATATGATGAATAATGGATCTCACATCCAAGTAGTCATTCACATACATTTATATACAGATTCAAACCCCTGAAAGTCTTAGTGTCTTTAATGTAGAGTTACTTGTTATCATGGCTGGCAGCAGAGTGATCTTTACAAGATTTACTCTGTGTGTTACTGTGTGTGTGTTTGGCTCTGAATAAACACACACGTTCAAAAACAGGAAGAAATTGATACATCAGTTTTTTCCACAGAAATGCCTGTATACATGATTTAAGCTCAGAACTCTGCAAACTCATGGTTGATAAATGAGCACCCAGGTCTAAACTGGTATTTGCCAAGGAAAAAATAATAATTCTCGATATTCATTCATCTATATTCATACATACACTGACTGACTTATCCTCTATAGGATTGCAAAGCGGTGGAGTATATCCCAGCATGCATTGGATGAGAGACAGGTTACACTAGAGACAGGATGGCAGCCAACACATAACACTCCCATTCACACCTACAGGCCATTTTTCAGTCCTTACCTCACCTGACCTGCTTGTGTTTGGGCTGTGGGAGGAGATGTGAGCGCCCAGAGGAACCCAGACAGAGGCTGCACCCAGGGAAAAGATTCAGGCTCCACGTAGGAATAATACTGTTGGGCATGTTGGTTTACAGATAACCACTGAGCCCCCTCTCTTGCATTAGTCAGGATCAAATAATCACAAGAGAGCATAGCAGGATACAACGAGAGAGAAATCCAAGAAAAATGTGTGTTGGCGAGTGTGACAGGGTTGTAATTTTCTTGTTAAAACCACCTCTGGTTATATCAGACACTTCTGCTGAGAAATTTCCCGTGAAATTGCTGCCTACATGGAGTAGTTTGACAACAAAGCACAGGTAGTGTCAATTCTGATCACACTTATGTAAAATTTCATTATACCAATTGTGTAGAGGTGACAGATGGCCATACCTTAACACAGTGACATGTGCTTTCGCGAGCAGGAGCTCGGGCACTACTTATGCATGTGTGCTGCTCCAAGCCTAAAGCATTTGTCTCGGCAACAGCAGAGAACGTCTTTGTATGCAGCCTCAGAAGAGCAATGTGTAACAGTTAGAGTCTGACACTCTTTGTCGAAGCTCTCCCGCTGAATTCCAGCTGCATCCCTGAGCTCTTTAATTGAAAATAGTGAGAAAGCCTGGCACTTAGAAGACGATACCAAGTGACAACCGGGGAGGAAAGGCAGCAGGAAACAGACATCCTACTTTATCCCCATGCCAGCGCTCAAAAGAACTAAATCTTCTGAATCCTGCCTGCCATCGCCGTGATAAGCAGTGCCAGGTCTCTGCAAATGTGATACAAATATGTTTGCACAAGCACAGATTTGAGCCACCCGTGACATTGTGATGTTCCCGCGATCTCTGTATCAAAGAGGCCCATCTGCTTCATTTAAAATCTATACAGCCGAGCGCTGCAGTGAAGGAAGCTGTCAGCTGTATTGATTTTCCTTTTATCCTCATCATCATTTATTTATTAATTCATCCATTCATTCCCGTGGCCCCTTGTAGTAAATAAGGCTCCTGTGGGAAATGTATTGTCATCAACTGCTTCGCTTCAGTAGTGCATCTCCTTTATCCTGTCACTCCTCAATCCAGCGCAGCATGTTCGCTGTCCGTAGGCTACCACTCCATACTGTAGGTAGAACTAATGAATTAGCATTTGGACCCTGGGAATGGTTCTTTCCAGCTGAAATAGTAAGTCTTTTTCCATGTCCCATGTTTCTCATTTGCTGGCTGAAACATATTCCACGACTAGAAAGCTTTTTCTCCTTTTGATTAGTAACAACTGCTGCTGGTTAAATCATGCAGGCCAATGTGTGCATACAAATCATCATTCTTGTTGTAAAATGTCCTAACCTCTTCTTGTCAACAGACGAGACATCGTTTGAAGCGGGGATCAAAGTTCAGATCCACACCCAGGACGAGCCGCCGTTCATAGACCAGCTGGGCTTCGGAGTGGCGCCCGGCTTCCAGACTTTCGTATCCTGTCAGGAACAACGGGTACGTAATAATAAGTTTATTTGAAAACAGGGACAGTGCACATTAATAACATTACTGTAAATGCGCCAGTATTAGCCAAGAGGCTATTTTTCATCTGTAGTCCCCAGACGGATGTTAAAAAGTCACCCTAAAAACAGAATATGAATATGATTAAAATTACAAAGTTATTAGCCAAGGCAATCTACAAACATGCACGGCAATTAACAACTTGACAACATCCATCAGAAAACATAATTCAATACATCCCCAACACATGCAGCAAAAAGACCCATGACGCAAGACACATCACACCACAGCATGCAAAGCAGAAGCACAGACACAAACTGCATGCATACACAGTAAAAACGAGACCACAAAAAGACATGCATGCCGACACAGGCAGACAGACAACAACAAGATGGCTACAGGTTCAGCACAGACGGACCGGAGAGAGGAAGGAAGGTGTAAAAGAACTAGTGCTGACAGAGCTGAGCACCAGTTAACCATCTCTTCAAATGAGCTCTGAATAAGTTGTAGGTATCCAGGTCTCTAACAGTAGCTGGGATGGAATTCCACTCTAGTGCAGCTCTAACAGAGAATGCAGACTGACTAAATGAACTTTTCCTAAATGGAATAGGTGGAGGCGTGGTGGAACCATATAATCTTGTGCATAAGACAGGCATTTACATATTTAATCAAACTGTCCCAACTCAACAGATTATATTTTCTTAATATTGGACAATGATGAGAATGTACTGGTTTCTTGTCAAGGATTTTAACTGTTCGTTTATACAAAGATTCTATTGGTTGGTCTTGGGAAAGATGACAGAAATGAAACACAGAAAATACAAGAAAATGCCGCATCTTGTGACATTTTGTCGAGTTTGTCTGCAAGTTAATTTTTGGCTATTAAATGAAATGCCAATGGATTTCAGAGAGTTATTACGTTGGTAAATCAAACAGCCAGTTGTGAAGTGAAAATCAGCCATTTCAGCTGTAATAACAATAATAAGAGCCATTATTTCTAAAGCTTTTCTCAAAACAACATCACAGAGTGCTTCACACACAAAACCAAAAAAAAGATACGTATTGATATAGCAAAAAGGAATGGTGCTATATAAAGTAAGGGTTTAAACTGAGCTTTAAGTGAAGGTTTAAAAGAAGTCACTGATGCAGCAAGGTGAATTTCAACGGCAAGGCTGTTCCAGAGTGTGGGGGCCTTGACAAGGAAGACGTGCCCAGGGGAATGCTCACAGACTTTTGGTGCAGCTACTGTGTATACAGACACAGGAGCTCACAAATGTGTGCAGAACATGGAGAGATTGATGTGTAATTAATGAAAACGATGAAACAGTTTATCTTGAAATTCTGACGTGTTCAATGATCTGAACATAACGTATGTTACTGACACAACAATGAAAAGAAATGAAGTCGGCTGCTTTCTTCTGGCTTTGAGTCAAGTATTGACAATACAAACCACCAGGTCTTTGATCTGTATGTATGAAGCCATCACCTCCACAGCAACAGTGCCTTCCTCTGCTGTTAGTACCATTCATTTGCGAGTCTTCACAGCGTGGCCAGGGCTTTTAATATTACTATTTATTGAATTGTCTCAGCTAAGTTGTTTCTTACTTTAAAGGGAGATTGTGTAACTTCTCCTGTTATCTATTCACGAAAATCGATTATTTCGTTAAAAGGATGTTTTTCATTAATCAGTAATCCCCCCCATCAACAAACTGAAGTGTTCCGGTAAGCTCTGAATTTGCCGTTCATATCATTCATATATACATGGAGCGGGTAAGTGCAGTGAGGAGGAATGGAGCGTTACACTGATGCTGCATTCACGTGCAGTCGGGCAGACAGCCGTCGGTAACAAACCAGATGTCATTTTAGTCACAGAAGTGGAGAGAAAGCTGGTAAAACGTGGGTCAGGTAAATAATACAACATTGCCATGACAACATACAGTATTGTCACGTGTATTGTTTTGCCTCGTGCTGACGGACCACTTGTTTACATAGAGGCTTGTTTATGCCGTTACGTGCAGCGGCTGTCGTCTGTCTGCCGTCTGCCCAATTTCATGTGAATGCAGCATGAAAAATACGATTGAGTTGCTTGTGATATACAACCACAACGCTAGATGGGAGTAATTCCTACACAATGTACCTTTAAGTTGTTACTTACTGTATTTTGAAAATATGTTTCAGTGTCAAAACCAGTTTTCAGAGAAGCTCTTCTTCTCCCTCACTTGGACAGTTGCAAAACATACATTTGAACCAAGATTACATAATTGTCTTGGGTTACCTTGCTTGGTGTGAACGTACTGTACTGCAGCTGATACAGCAGGATGTAAACCACAGGAGTATCCTGGGATGGTTTGTGGCGTTTTGAAGTTTTCAACATCCAGCATGGCCCATGTGACCCTGCTAGGGTTGATCAAGCCCTGGACTGTGTCCCAGTAGCACTGACAGTCTAACTGCTCACTCCCCTTGATGCACAACCATCTGGAGGATCTTCCTGCTGCCTCTGAGGCACTCCTCGGGGCTCTGCCCTTGTCTGCCCCCATCGCTCCCAGCAGACAGACAAAGAGCTTTACTGAACTTTCCCGAGCAAGTCAGTATCTCAGTCATTTGAAATTTAAACAGTGAGCACAAGCTGTTCAGTTTGAGAGCTTATCTGAAACGCTCTCCGTCACTTGAAACAATGTCAAGGCAGATGTTACACATTTTGAACATATCTAAAGTTCCAGCGAGTGATATATTTTATGTGAGTTTTGAATCTAATATTCCCTTTAATGTGAAGAGGTGAATAGTACTGAAACTTCTCAGAACACTGTCACCCAACTTTCTGCTCTGCCTCAGACTGCAACCACTGTTCGCTCAGTGGTTTTAGTTTTGTGGTTCACTCAGGGACATTGTGGTTTTCACAAAGAAAGGTCACAGAGTAAACTGGAGGAAAATAGAAGCAGTGAAAATACTGATGCTCCTGTGCACACACAGCAGCATGATTGGTGGTGCTGACAACATGTAGCAGATCATATTACAACTGATTTGATGCTAAACGTACTCTTAATACAACATTTTCCTAATATATAGGCCTATATATAACATTTCCAAACAGTAACCTGATAATCACTCTGATCATAGTAAAGGCAGGGTACTGAGGACAATCAGCAGCTTTATTTGCTGCACAGTTCAATGCATTAATTGAATATTTCCATTTTGTTACTTCATACTATTTGTACTATTATTTGCATTTTACTTAAAAAGTGGTGCATGGGTGGGGCCCATCATCACAGTGTGAGATTATAAATAGTTTGCCTTTCCACCTAACAGATTTCCAGTCTAATCCCCTCAGATGGTTTCATTTAAATATCTTTTTGAGGTCTGAAGCAGTTAAATATATATATATATTGCAATAGTTCATAAACAGAACGAGATTATGGAGAATGGCTGCACAAGGTGAATGCAGAATGTTCATCAGTGTTTATATTCCTAGGTTAATCTTGTGACGATTTGTAGCAGGCCAAAACCACTGGACTAAACTGTGACAAGCCACAATAGGATGCTATTTAGTTATTATTGCATCAGTTACACATACTGTAGAAGAATAAAATCTTGTACATCTAATTGAAAAACCTCTTCCACCACTTAACAGTGTTTTCTGAATGTGGACATCCAACATCTGTACATGTGCCACAGTGACTGAGCTGTCCAGCAGCGGAACATACCTGTCACCACGGCAACCCGTCACCCTGTCCAAGGCTTCTGTTGAGTTCAAATGAGGCGTCGCACACTGTAAGCGCTGCACTGTCAGCAGTAATGCTGTGTTTTGAAGGATAAATACTGCGCTCCTCTTTCACACAAAGGAGGTTGAAAACATCATTTTGGCTGGGGATCAATGTTGGGTTTCACATAGACGGCAAAAAGTCTGCCACAGACTCATCAATAACCTGTCACAACAGTTGAAAAGACATTTACTTTTTTCTTTTTTTTCTTTCATAGGATGAAAGTTAAAAAAGAAAAAAAAATGGCCTTTTGATAGCTGGAAATCGAACACTAACCTTCAGCTTTATACCACTAAGCCACCAATCCCACAGTGCAATTGCAGGGACTGTTGGGGTCTGTGGGCCCCTTGGAGACCTCTGCATATTTACACACTGGGTTGCCTCGGCATCATTAAGAAACACAGCTTGTAGAAGCATCTCGCTCAGTGAAATGGAGTGTATGTAGGTTATTCCTCTGAACTGTGAATAATTCTGTGGGGTGAGATGGCAAGCATGTAGCCAGACAAATCATATACTCTGACTCCTAATATGCTACAGAACCATGCATAATGAATGGAGGAAAAAAGAGGATGGATTTTGGGAGTGATCTCAGTCCTTCCACGTCCACACTACGAGTGAGTGTCTTCCAGTGTCGGCGGGCTGCAGCAGGATTTTGCATGCTGCCAATGTCGCATCTGCAGGAGACTGTTCCTCTTTGTTTTTTCTCTTTCTCACCAGCTCCTTTTACTTTTCCCATTTCCAACGGTCATTACAATTCCTCTAATACAATTACTCTCTAACTTAATATGATTCTCCCCTCTCTGTCGCTCTCTCTTTCTGTCCCTATTTATTCAGTTACTTCATTGGCTGGCAGGCTCACTCTTCATTAATCTAATGCAGTTTGCTCACATTCATTCAACTCCCTGCTTCAGCAGTCTTGTAGTGTAAAACTGTTGGAGGATTTTTCAGCCGGCCAAACTGTCACTCACCATGATCCCACAAAAGAGAAATCTGCAATTTCCCACTGCACAATATATAAAGCAAAAAATGTTTCTTCTCACAGCTTTCCTCCATCCCTCCTCCCTCTCTGTCCACTGAGTCTTGCTCATTCCCTCTTTTCTACCTTTTACCCTTCTGTTTGTGCTCTCCCGTTCAGTTAATGAAGGGGGAATTGAGGTCGCAATCTTAACATGATTTGTTTTCTTCTTCACGCTCGTTAAACAGCTAACAGCACAATAAAACGTCCAATAAAATCTCTTCTGTCAGATTCACTTTTGCCTGGGCAGAATTGAGCTTTTGCGCAAGTTTAAAGGACAATTCTGGGCAAATTCAACTCGGGGCTGTATTTTCCTATCATTTTAGGTCTAAAAGATTTTCAGTTTAATTGCTCCTGTTTTGCAGTAGTTGTGTCTGTCCCCGCATCGCCACGGCAGCAATGAATGGGAGCGGATGGAAGTTCCGCTGCTTAGGCTGTTTACATCCCTCAAAGCCATAATTTTTTTCCACAGACAGCGTCAGATGGCTACTCAAACATGCACCCAGACAGGGTACAGGGGACAGACACAACTACCACAAAACAGGAGCAATTAAAATGAAAATCTTCAGATGCCTTCTTTTAGACCTAAAATGTTAGGAAAATACAGCCCCGAGTTGAATTTGCCCGGAATTGTCCTTTAAGCAGCGGGGAGCGATGTTGCCACAAGGTGCTTTAGCAGATCAGCGAGCATGTGGGAGCCATTACCAGGTCATGTGGCTCCTCCAGTCGGTCTAATCCATGTGATGAGGTGGATAAATACACAAGAACCTATTATTGATTATGACATTTTACCCGGCTCTGATGGCTTTTATGGTCTGTTTGACTTTGGAAAAGGTCCTTCATGTAGAGTCATTATAATAAGATTTTAATTTTGTGGTTTTCCCGAGGTGGTTTTTCCACCGTGTGCATATGCCAGTGTGTGTGGATACCTTATGTACCTGTTGACCATCACCATAGGTTATTAGTAAGCAAATCCAGCGCACGCCACACATGGCTGCCTCTTGCACTTGAGTACAAATTGTAAAACGCAGGTCCCTAAATCACAACAGTGGCCTTTAATTTATTGCTGTGTGAGCACTCAGCGATGCACCGTCTGAGCCGATGAGACGAAAACACACAGGCTGTCTTTATAGATTCCTCCTTCATTTTTAATGCAGCAAATTTTGCCCATCTTTTTCTTTCAAAGGCATCTGAAATGTAAATGAACGGGCCTAATATTTTAATTTACAATATGCAAATTGCAAAATGCAGTCTGCCAGAGTGATTTGAGCTGTTTTTAGATGAGAAGTATAGAAGCAACTTCAAGTTTACACAAGTTTCTCTGGGGTTTGCTTCCAAGCAGGAGGTGTGTATGTTTTTGAATAATCAGAGGAAAAATTAAAATGTGGCTCAGAGAAAGATATATAAAGGATAAAAAAATCAAAGATAAAATACAAAGCATTAAAATGAAAAACTATATTTGCCTTGTGTGGGTTTTTAGTATATTAACTGTAAAATGTGCTTATGTTACAGTTCTAAAGCAAATTCTTCAGTATATACAGTATTATTGACTCGAGTGCACACAGAGCTGTGCAAAAGATTAACAGGGAGGACGAGATAAGACAAGGCCAGGGATAAGAGGGGGTCAGAGATCAGCATGGAAAAGCCTGAGGGGGCGAAGCTTTTCCTGAGTCTTCAGAAATCGCTATGTGTCTGCATTTAGCACTTTTCTCCGAGTGATAGAAGCGTCTATTTGTGGATCAAAAACACAAGGAACATGGAACAGCGCTTTTCCCTGCGGCAGAGCTGTTCACTGTGAAACTCTTTACAACATCACAGCTCCACTACGCAGCTGATACTATTCAGTTCCTGCATGAGGAGTGGGCAGTACAATGAAAGCACAGAGGGGGAAGTAGGCGTAGGAGACGGGCTCCCACAAAAAGCACCATTATACACACGTATTCACCGTGGGGTAAGAAGGAGTTTCACTTTCTGTGCCCAAATGCATTAAATGTCTAATGGCTTCTCATATAGACGGGGTAAGGAATTTATCGTGACGTTGACAGAGAGTGTAAGGTGTTCAACATACAGTGTGCTCTAAAACTCAAGTGGTTCTGCACTGTTGCCCCCCTCTCTCTCTCTCTCTCTCAGCTAACATACCTTCCTCCGCCGTGGGGCGACTGCAAGGCCACGCCGATGGACTCGGATTTCTTCAACACTTACAGCATCACAGCTTGCCGGATCGACTGTGAGACGCGATACCTGGTGGAGAACTGCAACTGCAGGATGGTGCACATGCCCGGTAGGAAGCAAGCAGCAATGTTACACTGTTTATAAAGTTTTACGGCGATAACAGTGGTGCCATGTTGTTGTGCTTGTGTGGAAGTCCTGTCATTTGAAATTGTTGTGAAATTGAAAAACAACTCCATAGCTTTTTTTTTTTTTGCCAGCGACTGCAGATAATCAAATACTTTCACACTCCAATGAATCGGAAAACTAAACTATTTTCGCTTTGTGTTTGTGCAGTGATTACAGCTGGCATTTGCCGTCTTCCTCCTACATTTAATCACTGTGTAGTATCTGAGACGGCGAATTGAAAAGGAGTTTGGCTCGGTGGGAAACATTGGGATCTGGCCTCTGTTACCCCTCGCTCTCCTGTCCAATAACTGTTAATGTCTCTCTCTCTCTCTTCCGTCACGGTCACTTTCAGCAGCATGTTTGCATATAGAGAGCCAGACAGATCTGTCTGTGTGATGGTCAGGATTAGCTGCTATCTTAAAGTGATTGTGCAGTTGATTAATGTAAGACTACAGAGGACTCCCCTGTTGAAATCCTCTGCCCGTCTGCGCCTATTCATCTCCTCCTATCTCTTCTGTCATTAAAATGGTTTTGAAAGAGTATGAACCAAAATGGAGTGAATAATTGCAGCTTGGATATAATTTCCCCGACATCTAGGACATGATTTTTGGGATGGCTCATCGGCCAGTGGGAGAAAGAAAGATGGAGAGGCCGACAGACACTGATGATGACAGGCAGCGCAAGTACAATAAAGTTATTGAAATAAATCACGAGATGTGATCAAGTTTGTAACAAATATCCAGTCAGAGGGAAACCGGCGTACACAGGACAGTAATGACAGTCAGAGATGAAATGAATTACAAGCCCAGATCTCATCATCCTTTGTGCGTCTCTCAAAGCCTCTTCTTCTGGTGTTCAGACCGTGAAACATTGTGTTTCCTCTGCTTGTCCTCAGGAGATGCCCCATATTGCACCCCAGAGCAGTACAAAGAGTGTGCAGATCCTGCCTTGGGTAAGGAGATAACCCAGCATGCTGCTCGTCTGTGTGTATCTATGTGTGTGTGTGTTATACACTTTTCATTGTGTATTTCCCACTGTTCAGGGCTCCTGATCCAGGCTGATAACAGATAATAGTGTTCCTTCAGCTTGATGGTAGCCATTCTCAAATAGTAAACCTCAGGCCTTTTCACACTCCTGTCTCTCCATCGACTGATACCTTTCATGTCTGTTGCTGGTTGTTTACTTATTGACTTGTAATCTCTGGCTCTTTCATGACACTGTCTCATGTGTTTGCCCGTGGCCTCGGCCGCTGTTGTTTCTCCATCCCTGTCGGCGTGTCTTCTGTCTTTTGTATTTCTCACGAGGGTCTCTGGACGTCTCTCCTCGCGGCGTCTTTTCACAAGTTTTCTTTGACGGTTTTCACTCCCCGGGCACCCGTGTTTGTCATCCTGGGGTGATGACAAGTATATCTGTCTGCCTGTCTTCTTTCTTTCAGTCTGTCCTTCTCTGATTCTCTCTCTTCTGCTCCCTCTCTCTCTCTCTCTCTCTATCTCTGTCGACTTCATTTTTTTAGACTTCCTTGTCGAGAGGGATAATGAATACTGCGTGTGCGAGACGCCGTGCAACTTGACACGCTACGGCAAAGAGATGTCCTTTGTCAAGATACCCAGCAAAGCATCAGCCAAGTATCTTGCCAAGAAATTCAACAAGACGGAGCAGTACATAGCGTAAGTTTCACTTTGATGTCTTATTTAACCCAGGACGAGCTCAAGACTTTTTTCGCATTTCATTAAGTGATGAGACTAAATGTACCCAAATTGTAGAGAATTTGTTTCGTCTGATGTTTGATGTCACCAGCATCAGTTCTAATAGTTTTTTTCATGACTTTGCGTTTCCCATATTCATAAAGTACATCTGGCGCAATAAATCCTATTTTATAGTGGTTAGAATGTTTTTGCCAAAAGTGGTGAAATGATTCAGTTTACCAATAGCCTCGACTGTGTAGCTTGTGGTGCTGTTGAGATGACTCACAAAACACCTTTTCAGCCATAACTCAAGAATTCATACACTAGTTATGACATAATGTAACACAAATGTCTGCAGTGATGACATTTATGTGCCAGTGGTCAGAGGTCGACTTCACTGTGACATCATAATGTTCTGCAAAAGCACCTCTGGCCATTATTCAGTGCTCTGAGTCTAGAGGGTGAGATTGTGGCCATATATCCTGCAACTTGACCTGGTTGGCAGAGACACACAACCACAACACTGTGATAATAATCCCCCTTTTTTCTAAATGCACCTGCATGTACTAATATATGCCACAAAGAACACTTCCTCACTCAAGCACAGCTCAGAGTTTTTATCATCATCCATTTGAAAGACCTTGTCTGAAATTGTTTGCATTCCAAGTGCAGCCTTAAAACCATCATAAAATTGATAACAAAACATGAAATGTACTTTGGGTTATATACTGTATAGTGTCTTTGTGTATGACAGACTCCTTCCTGTATCACTGTTCAGCCCTACAGTCATGACAATTTTCAAACAGAGCTTTGTGATGTTTGTTATGAGGGACCACGACTAAAAT
This sequence comes from Trachurus japonicus, assembly GCF_045865225.1. Taxonomy (NCBI): domain Eukaryota; kingdom Metazoa; phylum Chordata; class Actinopteri; order Carangiformes; family Carangidae; genus Trachurus; species Trachurus japonicus. Next base: position 35,703,708 of record NC_140911.1, read on the forward strand.
CGAATGTTTATTGCTCTAATTGGATTAAATCACTGTGATACAAAAACACTATTAAAGTTGCTTTGCAGATGTCTTTGTACAAGGTCACATCACAAATGTCAGTTACCAACATGAATAAGAAAAATATCCTTTATTTCTTGTATAATGGAATTAGAGCGGCTCGAGATAGATTTTCTCTGAGGCAAATATCTTGAAAGCTGCACAGTTGTAACTAGTTCACTTTCTCAAACCTGGATTTTCCCATTGAGATGTGGAAATAGAAAGAGAAGCTTCCATTCAGAGCTTAACTTGATTAATCAGCCAAGTATTGAGTGTTTCTTTGCCAAATGTACTGAAAAGATCAAAAGTAGTTCAAGGAAATGAGGAGAGGGTACAATAATAGTTGAATCTTTTATCTATCATTCCCAGCAGAGCTGTTGAAGACAAGATAATTACACCATATGTAGCCAGGCTGCTGCAAAAACCTTTCACTTCTCTGCTCTGAAAGTTTTCTTCAATTCCCTCTGGATAGATGTGAGTCCATCCAGTTCATTTTTTTTTTTTTTTTTTTTTTGACTGGCCATATTTCCAAGCGATGTCAGTCTGATGAACATTAGCTGGAAGTGTTCTGGTATCTGGGCTGCACTGTGTTTAGTGGTGTAAAACTGAAGACTTGGACAGTGAAGTGTCTTTCAGCTGGGAACCACAACTCCACAGCGTCATGCTCTGTGGATTGTTGCTCTGATCAGATACATCGTGGGTTACTTACTCACAATAAGAACACCTGACAGCAAGGAAACATCATTCAAGCTTGCAAGATGACACCGCCACCATATGGGCCTACAAATCAGAGAGCAAACGCCCAGGAATGTCGGCAACAACAAGACATAAGCCACCTATTCAGTGATTCACAACCAGGGCCACTGGCACCCCAGGGGGTCACTATTTGTTGCCAGCCAATACGTGGAGAGATTGCAGAGATACTCAGCGGATAGCAAAAAAGTAACTGCACTTTGATTAAAAAATGTATATCCACATTTCGAGTCAGCTATAACATAGTTTGTATGCATGGAAGCTAGTGAACAGGAAAGCAGGGAGGTTCTGAACAATTACCTTAAAATACTGGATTAAAGGTCAAACTAGATAAATGTTAAGTCAGTTTGTCAAAGGATGCAGATAAGTGGCTGAGCGGGGCAGCTCAAAGTAATGGATCAACAGTTCAAATGGCTAAAAGTTAGGGAGGATCAAATACGTAGTTCACATAATGGATAAACAGATCTCCATCATTATCTGCTGTGATTTGCATTTGGTCGTTTCAGCTCGGCCCTGAGATTTATCAGGGTTTCTTTTTACGACTGACAGATCATCACTTGTCTTGGCTTAAATTTAAGTAATAAAACAGTGCAGCGAGCAAAAAGAAAAAAAGAAGGAAACTACAAAGTCGACTTGTGGTTTTGATCTCATCTCCAGTGGGGTGTGAAGTCTGATTCAGCCCACAGAGAGGATATTCAGGAATCAAAATAATAGTCTGTCGTGCCCTGGGCCTTAAAACTAATTCCCATTCTTTTTGTTTCAGCTGAAGCCACGCGGTTTAGACATTAACACAGTACAAAATCAAACACATGTCATCATTTCCCTTGTATTCCTCAATGATCAGGCCCACCTTGGGGAAATTAGTTAGTGACGACAGGTTATTTGCTAAACTTGATGTATTCGCTCTGGTATCTGCAGGAAGTGGCAGGCTCACCAGTCGTCTTCTCTGCCTGAGGACTCTCTGATAAAAAAAAGAAGGAAAGTCTATCAAATGGAAACTGAGGCGTTTGATTATGTGACTTAAGTCTTTGCGCTCCCCTCTCTGTTTACAGTGATAACATTCTGGTTCTGGATATCTACTTCGAAGCTCTGAACTACGAGACCATTGAACAAAAGAAAGCCTACGAATTGGCAGGCCTTCTGGGTAAGGAAATGGCTGTCAAGTGTGTTCTTGGGAACAGAATAGTATGCAGTATGCAATGTGACAGATGCTTTTTATCCAAAGTGACAGCAACGCTAGTGCTTGCAATTTTATAATAGGTGCTCGCGTCCCAGGAGACACACAACTGTCTCTTAAACTATCTTAGCTTTTCAACTACACTTTGTGAACATATCTGTTTTCCATTAAAGGTATAATATGTAGGAATTCCCCCCATCTAGCGGTGCGGTTGCATATCGTAACGTATTCTTGATGTTGCATTCACGTGAAATCGGGCAGACATCAGACAGACAACAGACGCTGCATGTAACAGGATAAACAAGCCTCTATGTAAACAAGTGGTCCGCCAGCTCGAGGCAAAACAATACAGGCGTGGCAATATGTTGTCATGGTGATGTCGTATTGTTTATGTTTACCTGACTCACGTTTTACCGTCTTTCTCTCGTCGAGTAAAATGACATCCGGTTGGTTTGTCGACGGCCGTCTGCCTGACTGCACCTGAATGCAACATCAGTGCCTCCGTCCTTCCTCACACTACACAGTGGTGACAGTTTTAAAAGGCGCTACCTGGAAAACTTTCTCCCCGAGCCGACAGCTCCGCTGAGTTTCTATGGTTACCTACGGTCACGCTGCCACTGAACGTAAAAAATGGCGATGCAACATGGCAGCCTCGGTTCTGTGCGTCACCCACTTACGTATTTGTAACGACTTGTAACAATTAATTCTAAGGTACGAGAAAGCTTTCATTTGTATGCGGGTGTGATTCGACTTCAGTGAAATACGTATTTATGAAAGCAATATTTGATTTTTGCTGATAAAAAGCCAAATAAGTTACATACTGGGGCTTTAACTTTCACACCTTTGATTGGGAAACAGTGTCAGGGCTAACCGCCTTTTCATATAAATGCACACAGGGATGATCTCTGTCTCTCTTGGTATCATTTCTTGCTTTCTAATCCAGGGGACATCGGAGGTCAGATGGGTCTTTTCATCGGAGCCAGCATCCTCACCATCCTCGAACTCTTTGACTATCTTTATGAGGTAAAATATCTCTCTCCGGAATATCAGCCATCATTATCTGCAGCCTCTCACTTAGATAGGAAAAAAAAGCATCCACTGTGTATTGCTTATGGAGATTAGTGCTGCCCCTGTATTCTAGAATTATGCACTCACAAATTTGAGTTTTTCCACACAATTTTACCATCTGCACAAGGAGGTGTTTTAGTGAGCATGACGAACGCTCTGTCCCTCACAACCCCACAGCCCATCTCTGTGTGACACACACACACACACACATACACACACATCTTAACAGCAGCGACGCTGAATACATTAACATTTTGGATGTATTATATTTTAGATTAGTCAGGATGTGTCTGTCCGTTCTCATTAGACCCACTCTATGTTGCATGGTTTCTCTTTGTTTTCTCCTCTGTGAGCAATGGAGAGAGTTTTTTTATGTGTCCTTGATTCAAGCTTGCGAAACATGTCTGAGTGAAAAGCAGTACCTGCTGCTGTGCACAGGAGAAACATTCACAGAGACATGAGATCAGTCTCATTTGAATTTCTGTTTGCCTCATTCTTCAAAGTTTATACGCTTGAATGATGCAAGGCACCAAAAAAAAGAGCTGTTTCAATGTTCTATAGAATCAGAACAAAAAAACTGAACACTGTGTTTTCATCCTCATAAGGTTAGTAATGGGTGTCCTTGTCTATTTTCAGGTGATCAAGTACAAGATGTGCCGGTGCGTGAAGAAGAAACACAAAGGCCGCAACAACAATGACCGAGGAGCTGTGCTGAGCCTGGATGATGTGAAACGCCATGTCAGTAGGCTGCTTCTAAGTACTCGCACTGTGTCAGACTGCATTGCTTTGACAGGGGCACACTCTCTGCTCTGTCTTCACTGGTCTGAAGGAGCAAGGAGCGAAGGAGGATGACGAAACGGCAGAGGTGGTGTTGGTGGGGAGGAGGAGGAGGAGGAGGAGGAGGAGGAGCACACGAGAGAGTGATGAGCTAGAGGTGGAGGAAGCCACGGGAGGAGAAGACTTGAGAGACGCGAAAGGGAAAAGAAGAGATTGGGGATGTGAAGGATAGAAAATTGAGAGAGAGGAGTGGGCGAGCGGAAAGTGGCTTGAATTTAATCAAAGCTGGGGGGACAGGACCGGCAGGGACAGGCCGGAATTAGAGCTTTGGAAAGTGTGACAGCTCACTTATTTCCAAGTGTAAATGAAGCCAGTTGGCTTTAATTGTAAGTCAGAGCTCGGGCAGAGAGAGACGGGGAAAGATGTGCTCCTCCTCTGCCTTACTTGGTCATCCTCTCTTTCTATCCACCTTCATTACTTTCAGTTTTCCTCCGAGTTTTTATTATAAATCTACCTCTGCCTCTTGTCGTGTTTTTTTTATGACTTTCATGTTTTCTCAAATGTGTTTTATCCTGGATATGATGACTCCCATCCTGCACATTTGCCTTCCCTCTACCTCGCTGCCTCCTCTCCTGCTGATCGTTTCTCTCATCTGTCGTTATCCGCCCCTACGGTCGATCTTACCTGCTTTTTATTTTATTTAGCTTTTTCTCTCTTTTTTTTCATTTCTCTGCCAGGCTCCTTGCGAGAACCTGCGTACACCATCAACGTATCCTGGCAACATGCTACCTCATCACCCAGGCCAGGGCAACTTTGAAGACTTCACTTGCTGAGCAGACCCAGGCGAAGCATCAAAGTGTGCGTTATGCAACCAAAGCCAACCATACAACAAGAACTATCCGACACGGGCAGCATGAGGAACTTACACGAAGTTTAACAGAGGCACTTTTTACATAGAAACAGAGGACAAATCAAACATGACAAAGGACTTTCACCTGAGGCCAAGTGGAGAGGATATATCCCAAATATAAATACACATGTTCAATTTCCAGAGAACAATTCATGCAGCACTCCAAACTCTCTTCTATCTCTGTGTTTTCCTCTGGAATACTGCCGCAAAGGATGCTCATGGAGAAACCTTGCCAACACGGACCTCTCTTCTCTTTCAAAGGACAAAAAAAAAAAAAAAAAAAAAGGAAAACTAAATAAGGGAAAATGTACAGTTATCTCACCGTAAACAGGTGATCTGAAAAAAGAGCCCCCATGCCTTTATATAACACAGCAACACACAACGGTTTCACACAACATCGGCCTGCTAGTGGGACAAATATTCACACTGCTTACTCCACTGTACATGTAGCAACATCTGTAACTGTTGCAGCGCTCCATAACAATGACAGCTGGACTTTGTGTAGTTTGTGTGAGAATGTATCTATGTTCACAATGAGTGTAGTTGAGTGGGGGGGGGCACTTTTTGAGGGTGGTGGGGGGCGGGTTGTGACGGCAGTGCTAGTGGTAGAGGTGCATCATCTACCATTTAAAACGTACCAGTGACAATTTCAGCTCTCATCATGTAAATGCATGCTTGTATTTGTCCAGTGCATGTTTTTCATTTCATTCATAAACGTTTTGATTTTTTTTTATTTACATATATATGAATATTATAAGTACCAAGTTTGCCTCAGTGATATACAGGAAAAGCAAGATGATACATCCCATATATTTCTGTGTCATGTGTGAGGCTATGCTGTACGTGAGTGTGCGTGTGTCATGGGCGCCGACAAAAGTGACGAACGAGCGTGTGTGTTGAGTGTGCAAACGGATGAGCTGCACCTATAATTTGAGGTTGCATTTTTTCATTTCATTTTCACATGTGCCAGATGAGTTGAGGAGTCTTCATTCTACATCATTTACTCTTATCTCAATTCTGGGATGAGGTGAGGTGAATTTTTCTCTTCTTTTTCTTCTTCTGTTTTTTTTTTTTCAAGGAGAGATGATTACTGAAATCCTTGGAGTTTTGTGGGGCTCTTAAAACTTTTTTCTGTATCTGTGTTCTAGTTGCAAAAGTCTTATCAAAGCACAATACGCCAGTATGTAGAGGTGATGTAAAAGAAAATGTACTATTCTTCTTGATATATTGTCATATTATTAATATCGTGTTGATCCGACTGTTTTTCAGTTGTTCTTTTCTTTCATATAAAACATACTCAGTAATGCCTGATAATCCTGTCTCCATCTTCCAGGTAATAGGCTGGTCTATTTAGTTATCAAAGCATAAATAAAATGTAAATAACATTTTGGAAAATTGTTACTCTTCTGAGGTTTTATTCTCATCAGTGAGTTTCCTCTCTGGAGGCTATGTTTGTCATTTTTGGGCTGAATAGGTAATAGGCAAAGCAATGTATTTTTCAAGTCCAGATACTGTGCAAATGTTCATTTTTAATCACAAGTAGCTCTCAGAAAATCTGATTAAGAATTCAATGCTTCATCTCTAAGACATTTAGCAATCTCTGTTTTCTCCAATCAACATGTTATCTCCTGTTTTGCTTAATACAATATTTTCTTGGAATTAAATCAGCAGTTAGTGAAGGGTTTGAGGGCAGAGCTCTGGTATTAAACTAGATATTGCTTATCTGCTTCAGCCGTTCATTTTGGCTGCAGTTTAACAGCTGCCAGCAACAACATTGGTATTTTAGAGCACCGCACTCTTGAAATGTAATTACAGTTTCAGCTGTATGACAAAAGGATGGATGGGAAATATCCTGCACAGCCGATACAAATTTTATCAAGATTGTCAGTCAGCCAGTAGCCGCGCGTTCTGGACGGCTCCTCTCGTATGCTACTGTACATCTGGTGCTGCCAACTGCCACACTTATATTAGAAAAGCAGCTTGGTGATGCATGACTCTGTATATTACAGCCTGGTTTTACGCCCTTTAAAATGATGGGCTTGGAAAATGTTTGTTACTCAGGCGGCTGCACCTCAGTCCAGACGTAAAGGGGTTCTTTTAAGATGAGAAGTTTACTTTTGCCTGATAATTTTTTCATGATTTCTTTTAAGTGGGAAACCAAACATCAACATTGTTCATCAAATATGACCGTGCATTCATTTTTTATTATTCAGGAGAGAAACCTCAGCTGGTAGTCATGCGTTAATATTCAAGTGTTAAAGCTTCTGGGAACCAGCTCCAGCATCTTATGAAGATTTCTTTTTCCTGTTTTCAATGTTTGAAAGATGATTTTGCCCCCTGATGGTTTTATTATTTTCTGTTGTACCTGCCAGGAAGACAAATTAATCAAGAAATAAAAAAGATGATGCTGTTCACTTCCTGCTGGCATTTGTGTCTTTGTCTTAGCGACAGTCAGCGACTCTGAGGTTTGCAGGGAGGGTCAGGATACAGGAGAGCTGCCGGCCAGTGACAGAAATCCTGCAGACGGTGCTCTCTGCATCCTGATAAGGCTCCGGGGCCAAGCAGGTGGGGGTGTTTGAGCGATTTCGATATCAGCAGGAGTTTAGACAAAGTGGAAATCTTTCCAAAATAATGTGAATTAGCAAGGATTCCCTGCAGTCTGGTGGCCTTAATTGTTGTTGGCAGCGCCTGAAATCTTGGCAAAACCCATCTCTCTTCTCTGAATGAGGTGAAATCATTACGTGCCCTCATTCACTACCTGATAAAAAAAGATCAGAGATCTGCTCCCTCCTTGCTTTCACCTTGTTGGCTGACACGCAGCCAATCTGTGGGTAGTATAAGTGATGGTCCGGTAATGGAATCCAACCCAAACTGCGTGTCCTAAATGTCTGTAACACCCTCAGCTAATCACCCCCAGGCAGCTGGATGTGATTTAATATGGGCCATTTTCATGCAGAGATCTTTTAATGAATTTTGTTACAATTATTGTTGGGCGCATGTTTTCACCCACATCTGTCACTTTAATCATGGCTTCTGCTGCCACTGGACATGCGTTCAGACTCTGGATCCTTTTTAAACCAGAACTAATTTCCTCCTAATCCTGTTATCACATCTTATTATCTACATCAACAAGGATATTACACCCCTGTTGCACAATCCCTCATTGTTGTGCACAGCAGTTTTCTCATTTTCAATCACTAAATGAACACATACACAAATCTGACTCTGTCTGGGCTAAATATCATGCTGATGCAACAGTTGTTTAACTTTGTCCAAGACCAATCATTAGTTTGGCCACATGCTCAAGTTTTATCTCAAAACTGCTACATGTCTATCGTCAGTTGCATCATCAATGTGCAGAAGTCATTATAAAACTACAAGGTTTATCATACTATATCATACATATATCTTTTATGGTTTTACACCACCAACAAATAGTTCAAAAAAAGTTCCAATGGGTAATAGGAACACAGCATAATTGGTTTCACTCAACCACTGCATTTTTGAGGTATTTGAGTATCTATAAATATTATATTCTGATTTATTCTTCCATTCTAGGACATTCGATTTGGTAACTATTGCTCTCTCTGGTCCACTACATCATGCATTTTTTATTTAGAATATAAAATTTCAAACATTTACAATGATGTATATCTGCTCACACTTGCAACAATGTTACTTTTGGCACTCTAACTATATTTTGATGCTCATACTTTTGTGCTTCAACTTCAGCAACATTTTGAAGGCAGAAAAATTTCTACTATTTAGCTTTAATAATATTTTGCTGCACTGCTATGAAACAGAAGTATTAAAGAATTGGTTCACGGTAAAGATAACTGGATATTGACTCAAGCAGAGCAGTGATTTTTAGTATGCATTGGATTACTTTATATTAATGGATATATATACGGTGTAGGGGGTTGAACTGACGCCCCAGCTTGTATCATCACCCTCCTGCATGTCAGATGAGTCACGTTAATGGTATAAATTTAACCTGTCAGATCTCTCAGTCCAATTAGGATGCTCAGCCTTTTGTCATAGATCAGGCTGCAGCCTGGCTCCTCTACTTTACATTCAGCTCATTAAGAGGATTAATAATTATAGCACAGTTGGATTTTTCAGCAGTGGAAGATGTTGTATTATATTTCAAACTGGGGTCCACCTGATTTGGCCTTTCATTTAATTAATATGTGAACCCTGATTTATTTGTTTTGTTTTATCATGAAGTCCACAGATAAACCTGATTATCTTTCATCTTCCTCACACAGTTTGTAAAAAACCTCTCTTGAGATTTGAAGGACAATGCAGAAAATCACATATTGAGTTCCATAAATGAAGACTTTGCTGCACCTTGTTCCCAAAAACATAATTAATTCCCCCTCCTCTGTTGTATACACTCGCACAAGCACACTCTGATCAAACACAAATAGGCTATGCAAACAGATGGGATGCCATGTTTTGTACTGTTCTAGCACCATACTAATTGGAGGGAAGTGTAACGACATCGACGTTTGGAGACAAGAAAGTGTTTGATTCTGTAGCTGACTTACAGGGCCCCAGCCGCTCCACTCTGAACTTGTTGTTTACTTACAGAAGCCACTTCAGAGGTTCAACATCCCATCTCATCTCACTGTCTCTCTGCAGATCAAACACAATAATGAAGAGATGGATTCAAAGGAGGTCATGTACAACTGTATCACTTCAAAAGCCATCCTGTCGTGGGCCTAATAAACAAGGTAGGAGCTGATTTACTGGCTTCTGAGCTCCTGCTGTGATGAAGGAAATGAAATGATGAATCAAATTATTTTGATCTCAATTCACAAAAAAATGTAACACTTGCGATTTTTGTGATAACCATTTGGAAGCGTGGACAGCCAGTGGAAGAACATGAGACTTGGCAGTCAAGTAGATTACTGGCAAATTAGAGATACAATCAAATCTGTTCAAAAATGGTCACAGAATAATTCTTCATGATTGTGGGATTGATTAGGACATTTGTGACTATAATGTCCTCAATTAAACAATTTAATTTTAATTATACTTCATTTACTTTAAATGCACAGGTTGAAAAATATCTTATCAGTCCATATATATGTGAAAAAGATTTAAGCACTTGAGTTGCTTTGATTCTTATCCTATCACATAGTACCACCAGAGAGGCATCTGATTGGTCTCAGATTCATTCTGCAGCATGAGCTGACAACCCTAAACATACAGCCAGAGGTCTGCAGTGATACGAAGAAGAAGGAGTTCAGCAACAAATGGACTGACTGCCGTGCCACAGAGCTCTGATCTTAACATCAGTCTGGAATAACATGAAGAGAAAGAAGACACTGAGACAGCCCAAATCCACAAAACTGTCCAGAGTTCTGCAACATGCTTGGAACAGCCTAAGTACCTCGAAAAACTGGGTTCAAATGTACCAAAGAGAACTGGTGCCATTTTAAACGCAAAGGGCAGTCACACCCAGTATTGATTTGATGTCGTTTTTTCCAGCACTTTGTATGTAACTGATTTTTAAAAAAGCAAGTCGTGACTTGACTTTATAGCGCCATAAGCCTTTGCACAATTTTTCCAGTATATGTCCAATTTAAAGTGCAGATCCTGCCCATAGGATCCCGCCACACATTTCTCTGTGAAAATCTCCAGATGTTGTTTGGTTTGGTTTCAATTCCACTTGCGTCTGCAGTGTCAGGAAGACAACTGAACTGTGTGTGCACACTACACAAAAGGATGTTAACCTTGTCACTCCTCCAACACACCCAGACAGTTGTGTTTGATATGGGTCCACTGCACATCTCAGCAAACATACTGATAGGCCTACATAATATTTCAAAAAGAATGAATGAAATTAATTTTGAGTTGCACAAGCAGTAACTAACCTCTTTACTGATTCTGTCACTACTCTTTACAGCATTCACAGTATTAGCCTATATAGCTACAATAGGCCCTTTATAAAAGAAATCGACACCAGAAATTGGCTATCAATCATAATCTGAAAAAAGATTAGTGAAAACAATCATAAGAACCTGCAGGTCTATCTAAATGAGTAACTTTTTGTTTAATGGTAAGGAATTAAACATGAATTGAAAACTCAGTTGTGTGTTTTAATTGCTTTAATTGAAAACAACACATTTATAGAATGTTATTGCTGTTGAAACATCAGAGTACTTCTTCCACTTCTGATTTTGTGATATTTCCAGACATGATTTATCAAATAGTTCATTCATCATCATACTCATCATCCTAATGATCACCAGCAGCAGCACCGTCGGTGCAGTACCACCAGCGTCCAGCAGAGGCCGCTGAGGCTTCGACGCCACCCGACGCTCTGTTCTCGCTCTCGCGGTAGCTCCGTGCCTCCAGCGGCGGCGACATTCAGAGAGGAGATGGCGGCTAGAGGGGGCTTTCAGACAGCACCGACGGGTGGAGGTGGCGGAGCAATGGGACCTGGACCGCCGGTACCGGGCGCAGGGCCAGGCATGGGGCCCGGGACTCCGTCTGGAAGGATGGGCCCGTCGTCGGCCGCGCAGAACCACATGTACCGCTCCCCGATGCCCGGGCCTGGCTACCCGGTGAGATATCACTCCATCTTGGCTCCTGACGCGTTAGCCCGTCCGCTAGAACAAAGCCTCTTACCAGTGCTTTGTCACTGGTGGCTAGCGTTACCCACCGCCGCGGGTGCGGGCCACATCCCGGACTAACTGCAGCCCGGCTGAAAACTAGTTACCCACGAGAAACGTGTAAAGCGGCTACTTTGACCCACTATGAAGTTAGTTCATGGTTTGAATCCGCTAACCCTCCCGCCCGCTAACTATGAGAAGAGCTAGTTGGTCACGGTAGCCAATTAGCTTAGCCTGCTAACGTCGCTAGCTGCAAACACCGGCGAGTATTCAAAGTAACAGGGCTGAAAGTGTTTTGAAAGGATGCGTTACAAAAAACACATCAATTTAATAATAAATGCTCGACTTCATGGAGTTCAATCGTTTGTCGAAGTAAAGTTGAAAGCTGCAAAGTGAAGTCGCAGACATCGTGTACTTGTGAACGAAGAGGCTGCAGTTTGAATCGGGCTCTGACCAGGACCGGGCTGCACTGTGTGTAGTAGTAGTTCAGTGTGTTGCTCACCAGCTGGTTCTCCCCAGCCTGAAGATATCACAGCATTTATGTGCATTTGGTAAACCTCAGGTCACCAAGGTGGCGAGGCTACGACACAACCAACAAGTGGACCGAGACTGATTCCACACAAAGTTTGGCATTTTGTCTGCAGCTTTTCAAGGTTGTGCTGTTTAAAAGTGATGCTGGATCTGCTCTCAAGTTTATTAAATTAATCAAAAATGAGTGGCGAGGATATGGATTTATTATAATTATTTTTTTATGCAAACAATGTAACAACTTGCTGTTTCTAACTTCTTAAAATATGTGGTTTTGATACTTATCTTTTCCAGACATGAAAGAAAACTGAACATGTTGGTGACTGGGGCTGGTCGGAGAGGACCAGCCCCAGTATGTTATATTATAAACTCATATATAAGGGAAAACAACTTACTATTCAGTAAAAACAAACAGACAAATCAATAATGTAAGGAATAATTGGTCACGAGCTGACTTATCAAGGAGGGACATAAAGATAGTATCATACAGTTTCAGATTTCAGTCCGTAGCCTATGCAGAAGCACAGTCTTGGTGTTTTGGGAAATTATTCAACCCACTGTGTGATGTCTGTTATCTAATGCATTATCATTAGATAACTAATTAACATTAGTACCCTCACTTAAAATGAAGTATGGCCATCAAGATATTCTAGCAGTAAAGAGACAGCTGTTAGGGGGATATGAAGGCAGTAAGTGAAAAGTACTTGACAGTGTAAACATGTTGCATCCTACTTACACACACATTAAAAGTACCTAATATCACTGTTACTTTTTGAATTACATTACTCTGCACTTAGAAAAGTCGCAACTTTTCCACCAGACATTTTTCATGCATACAATTACCCAGCTTGTAACTGTTGTGAATGTGTTTGTTTAGCAGCCAAATTAAGTTACACTAAATAAAACACAATTACTGAATGGAGGTACTAGAGTATAAGGTCTGTAATGGTTTAGAAGGAAGGAAGAGTGTTTTCTCCTCTAATCATTTGGAGCACCAAATGTCAGAAGAAAGTTTATGAGAAACATGAGGTGAAACAAACCTGCAAAATCATCATCATTCCCTTGAGAGCATTGCGTGTTTTTAGCCCAAAGATATTACTGATATAAATCCAAGGAAATGTGAGACATTAGAAAAGAGCTGGATTGCCATAGTTGTTTCTTTAACTTTCTGTTGATGTAATAACTGACTGATCGATGCAGGTCTACTCTCTGTGAGCTTATGGTTGCACTTTGCTTAAAATAGCTAAGTAGCCCTGAGTGGTTTCTCTTGTTTTTTCTGTGACACATGCTGCTGCTTCTTTTCCAGCATGTCACACAAAGTGAGTTAGTGAATTTATCCACGTGTAGTATTAGATTATAGCTTTTCATATGCTGATCTGTGGCCCAGTGTACTGCACTGACACTACTGTGTTGGATCATTGGTTGTCTCAGGCTGATATGTGATTTCTTAGACTAGGGATGTAAACAATTAATCGACCATCGATTAATTGTCGATAAGAATTTAATCGATTAAATTACTTGCAATTAATCGTTCCTTTTCAATGGGAGTTTTACTGTGAACTGTAAACAAGCAAAGCCGACATAATGTAGCGGATCTCTGTGTAAACGTGTGCAGCGCTGCGCACTGCAGCACACAAGGGAGAGAGGGAGAGGAGGTGAAAAGAGACAACAACACCTGTTGTAGCTATACGGGACTCGGGCTGTACCATCGCTAACACACAGACGACCAGTGAGTAACGAGTCAAAAAGCCGCCGACACGGAGCTGCCTGAGGAGTTGTAATGCAAGACGCATTACGGCTCATTTGCAAAATACCTTTCAATGGAAACACCCGCAAATAGCAATTGCACTTTTTCGAAGTTTCAGAAATATCGCTTTTATTTTGCGAAAATCTGTAATGGAAACGCAGCTCTCTCATCTCATCTCATTATGATAGGACTTCAACCTCAGAGCTCTCTGTCTTCAGACTGTCCTGAGTTCAACAAATCAGTTTATGCTACTGTGATTTAAGTAGCCTAGTTAAATACAGTAATCATAGTGTAGTGGCAGGAAAGACCATTTAATCTGTAGATATTGTGTTGGCCAAGAACAAGTTCAACTTAAAGTCAGAGGAAAAATGTTTAGGGTGTTTTTACTGTTCCTAAATGTAAAAATGGGTCACATAATTTGATCCTCAACATTATTTAAAGGTTAAATAACGTGTTACTTAAACATTTTCATTGTGCTGTGCTCTTAAAATAAACTAACAAATACTAGTGTAAGTCCATAGGCTAAGGAATGTTGAGCTTAAATTTTCCCCTTAAATTTAGGTTCTCAGGAAAATCGCCACTTATCAATTCATCGATCGATAAGGTCTATCAACTATCGATTAATGAATTACTCGATAATTTGCATCCCTATCTTAGACCCACAGTAGAAGATTTAAACATTTAAATAAGTCTTTTGATCTAGTGGAGTTGAAGTGTTTGCTGCTTAGCTACTGACAGCCAACATAGTCATTTAGTGAAAGGATGTTTCGTCTTTTTTCTCTTGACGTCCTTGACTCCTTTCGCTCATACAAGCAGCCTTTCACAACGCAGTCAAAGAGGCTTCATACTCTGAAAACCGCAGAACTCCAGTTGTTCTCAGGTAAACCAAGGTTGTGCTGATATATAGTGTAAACAGCACTGAATGATCGACATACAGTCCCTGTCTGCCCACACTCCGCTTTGTGGAAAAGGCAGAGTGCATTCGTCTACTCTGTATTGTTGACAAGTCAATGTCCGTCACTCTTTCTCTCGTCACCCAACGCCATAGGCTGAGGAGAGAGCGCCTTTAACTCTCTCTCAGTTGTTGGAGTGACTGCTGGAGGGGAAAGCTGCAATCAGTGATTTTGTCACTCATCTGCTGCTCTCACTTGCACTCATGCAGTCAGATACACGAAGTCGCCTGTTTGAGTTCTTAGCACATGGTTTGGTGAGTTGGCACAGGCGTTTGTTCTGTATTTACTTACTTGTAGGAGTTGGTATTCAAGCTGTTGCTACCTGTTGTCGTAGGGCTACCATGCAGACTAAATACAAAAAGCTGTGTTCATATTTCCTTCAAAAGCACTGTGATCTTTTGTGGTGCTGATTTTGAACTGTTTGTCATGTAAGAATGTGGTTTTTGTGTGTTGTGTCGCTGTATTTATATTCTCAGAACTCATTTATTTGATATGTATTTTATGTTACGTGTCACAGCAAACGTAAGTAAGCCAATAGACAATAGCTGTAGTGAAGGATTGTCAGCTTAGGAGACGATCTGTTGTTTCTTTCATTCAAAAGACATTTCAAAGCTTTCATCATCACATGTTGACCTTGGGAAAACGGATTGCTTTACAGTGGACCCGCTCTGTATCACTTCCAGTATGTCAGATCAACAGCAATCCATGGACCCACAAATTCATCTAGATATACAGATAACCAATTCACTTGTTAATTTGCATCCATAATTGGCTCATCTTACCCCATGTATATATTAGAAAGAACGGCAGTCTGCAGATTTCACTAAATTACATTTCTGTTGCTAAATGTGCGGTGTATTTCATATCGGCAACTGATGTGCAGCACTATTATGTTTATAACTACCCATTTATTCCTCTGGACAGTGTATGATAGTGTTCAAAATGACACCTTTCTGTTTCCATGAAGGTGAATCGAAATGTAATTAAAACTACCATGTAATATAGATTCATCCATTTCAGCTGTAAAAAAACACATTCTGGGAGTGCTGAAGTGGTGCACAATTAACATCCACCAGCAGAGTACCAGCTCTGTCACCTTGAGCACAATTAACCATGTTACAATGGGAAGCACGTAAGGGATGTGTGTGACCTTCATTTTGCTCAGAGAACCAATACATAGTTGAGATATGCAAAATAAGAATTAACATATGATATACATTTTTAGGGCTGCAGACACCTGGTGTTGATAAGTGCAAGTTACAGCTCCACGCAGACCAGATTCCTGCAGTCTGAACAAATTTGGGGGTGAAAATAGCGAGAACAAATGAATCCTGTTTCTCATCTGCAAAGCCTCATAGCAGGTGGCCAGATACCTCTCTACAAAAAGATTCAGTGGCTGTGAAATGACTTGTGAAATAGAAAACCAATGCCCAGAAACTCCCCAAGCCCCCCCCCTTAACTATTAATTCTTGCCTTCTTTTCTGTGCAGAGACCGGGCATGCCTCCATCCAGCCGTATGACACCACAGGGACCAGCCATGGGGCCCCCGGTGTACGGCAACAGCCCCGTGTCTCGCCCTGGGATGCCCGGGGTGATGGACCCGTCTCGTAAGAGGCCGGCCCCCCAACAGATTCAGCAGGTTCAGCAGCAGAACCGCAACCAGCAGTGAGTTCCCCCACCCCCCCTACTCTAGATCAGCAAATGAAGTGTTGTGATGATGTTAATGCAGTCAGATTTCCACACGTGTTCTTGTGTTACCCAAGTATTGCAGAGGAAGCCCCAGATTTAAGATTTTAACAGGCGTCTTTGTCCTGTTGTGCAGAGGCACAGAGCCACTCTGACTAATCTCAACTCTATCTTGTTTGGATAATTTGTTTTTACAGCACAAAGAAGAAGAAGATGGCTGATAAAATTCTACCTCAGAGGGTGAGTATTTGTCAAACAGTAGCGCATGAAAATCCATTCATTCTGGCCTTGAGTGCATTGGAGAGATTATATCTGCAAGTTCATATGAATTTTAATTCAGGTGACTGAGAAAACTATGAGAGCTGGTCTTTAAAGAGCTCCATTTAAAGCTGTAGGATTAAGAGTTCGTGCACTTGACATTTTTGTCCGTCTCGTGCTTGTAGGGTGGTCGTGTCCATGATGAAAGATCTTTGAAAATTGAAGAACTGCAGCAGAAAAAGCTTCTTAACTCTTTATGTCCTTAATATTCTTACACTCCCATTTAACTCTAACCACAGGGTATCTGCAGGTCCTGAAAAGATAAACACAAACACACACAATTGTGATTATAATTACATTAAGATTAGATTTATTATAACTAAGTTCATGTTTTTGTCTGCCTGTAAAGTGTTTTTAAATCACAGCTTACTCAGACGTACCCATTACTGAAAGAGAAGTTAAGCCACGCAGACTTTTTCATTCCTGTAATTCCTAAAGTTCATTAAATACAGAGGAGCTGGAGCTGCTGCATTACCCTGCTAAGTTACATGCAGTTACTAAAATATGTCAGCAGGCAATTATACCCACCCGCCAACGTATATCTTTGTACATATGGTTTTCTTAAGGCTGTGTACAGTTCCTCTTCAAGACGGAATAAGTGGACAAAAATGTAGCCATTATGTTTGTTGAGAATCAGCATGTGGAGAAATGATTGACAGAGGAGTGGTTTAAGGTTTGAACTTGTTAACTGTTGGACTAGTGGTTACCAGTATCCTTTCCTCTGTTCCAGATCAGGGAACTGGTCCCAGAGTCTCAGGCTTACATGGATCTGCTGGCTTTTGAGAGGAAGCTGGACCAGACCATCATGCGCAAAAGGCTTGACATTCAGGAGGCCCTCAAGAGGCCCATTAAGGTACAGCTCAATTAAACTGTGCACTGCTCAACTCCCCGATTCACTCGTGTCCATACCTGAGATTAATTTCAGTGTCGTCCAGAAGCTCGGGGGCCTCCATGGTCCCTAGGACTGGTCATGCAGAAGTGATGCCATTTTGTAAAGGCTTGTTAATCCAAACTGTCTGCAGGATTATAACAGGCTGCCATAGAAAGGGGGGGATTATCTTTTAGGCTTCAACCCATATGGATTTTTGAAGCAAGGAGAGATTTCATGTTTTCATTTTTGTAGAAAGTAGATGTTTATTTTTCAGACTGTGTTTACATAGAAGTAAGCAAAAAGTTGTCATGCTAAAGAAAACAGCATGTCTGGCAGATGTTTGGCTATCTTTTACAGAATAGAGTGGAGCTGTTCTCTCATTGCCTTGAATAAATTTGACTTCATCACATGCAGTGCAGTTTCACTGACATGATTTTTAAGGCACACTATTAAGTCTGTGTTGAGCGATTAATATAACATTAATTTAAATCGCTGTGTTTTGATTGTTTTTAGCAAAAAAGAAAGCTTCGGATCTTCATATCCAACACCTTCAACCCAGCAAAACCAGATGCTGAGGATGGAGAAGGCACTGTTGCATCATGGGAACTACGTGTTGAGGGGCGTCTGCTGGAAGATGTAAGTTAATCGGAGGACTGTATTCATATTATTTCTGTAGATATGTATAAATCTATCTGATTAATCCTACATAGATCTGTCCTTCAGTATTTTTTCGCCAAAGTCCTTATTTGATATTAAAGTTTTATCGATTCAATATCAGTCTCTTTAATGCTTTTATATTTTAGTATTTAACCACATAACTGTTCTATTCTATTACTTTTTATTGAGACAAATTGCAGAGATAAAGCACCAAATGGCTCACAGGGATATCTTAACTTGGTAATCATTGTATAATCATAAATTGGTGGACGCATGGCGTATTTCAGTTTCATTTCAGTCGTTCATCAATTTTTAATTCATTAGGCTACTTTCCCATTTCAATAGGATCAGTCATTATTCATGGTCAGTCCTAATAAACTGCTGTAATTACTCTTATGTTACTGTCCTTATAGGTGTTGATCATGGATTGCAGCAGACACAGATATTTTAAACAACTGTGCTTTCAAACGTAACTCGTTTTCAACATCAACATTAATAATAATAACTGTATTTGCTTTCCAGACGGCCGTGTCCAAGTATGAAGCCACCAAACAGAAAAGGAAGTTCTCTTCTTTCTTCAAGTCCCTGGTGATTGAGTTGGACAAGGACCTGTATGGTCCAGATAATCACCTTGTGGAAGTAAGATTATTATTTGACGTGAAAGATACCATTTAAGATTTCTGTTGAAATTTTAATTTAAATTTTTCACACTTTACTTGCATCATTGTGATTTGACAAATTAAAATAAGAAGAGCTGATGCAATGTTTGTCTGTAGGAGTCATTAAAGTAGACTTTATAGTACAACTGCTGTATTGGATTGAGGTGTTGTGGTCAGTTACCACTAAGAATCAGTTTTGTGTTGCTCCACTGATGATTTTAAAACAGTTCCTTTAAATGGAGATCATCAGTGTACAGACTGATCAGTAAATGTTATACTTTCATTAAAATCTCCCCTGTATGACTCCAGTGGCACAGGACCGCCACCACCCAGGAGACTGATGGTTTCCAGGTGAAGAGGCCAGGTGACGTGGGTGTTCGCTGCACCGTCCTGCTCATGCTCGACTATCAGGTGACGTCTCATAGTTTCACTCTGCCTCTTAGCAGACCGTGTGGTAGTGCTGCCTTCAAGTGCTCTTTAAACATTTGGCTTGAGCAAAGATTAATGGAAGAGAGCCTGAGTCATCATCTGACAGCAAATTTACCTTCGTCCAAGCAGCCCCCTCAGTTCAAACTGGACCCTCGACTGGCTCGTATGCTGGGGATCCACACCCAGACTAGACCTGTCATAATCCAGGCCCTGTGGCAGTACGTCAAGACCCACAAACTCCAGGACCCCCATGAGCGCGAGTTCATCAACTGTGACAAGTACCTGCAGCAGGTGAGTGGAGTGAGTCAGTTTTTTTGATACAGAACATTTTGTTACTTTAAAATAGAGCAAAAGAGGAACATTTTCTCTCTAATCTAACTGATGAACACAAACTGTAGCTGGGATGATCAGCAGCCTTGCAGTTGTCCTGCTTTATTCCTGCTCATGATGTTGCACAGCCACTTTCTCTATCATCACTCTGTCCTTTTATGGCGACTCTCTCTTTCTGGCTCACCGACCGGTTTCCTGGGGCATTCCTTTCTACTCTGCCAACATAAACAGTATTGTAGAAAGTCTGTTTTGAATTCCTACAAAGTTAACCTATGGAATAAATTTAACTTGAAAGCTTATGACAACCATCCTTGTAAATACACTCCTTTTGATTTGGGAGGCGGAAAGTGTTGAATAGAGCTGCAACTTTAAACACTTGCTTTGTTAATAATGCAGTGAAACTCTCAGTAAAAATCAGCAGTTAATAACACATTCAAACAACCGAGTCAGCAATAAACCTTAGAATAAAAAGAAGATTGAGCAGAGGAGGAAGTAGATTGTTTAGAGCAGAAATATTTTTCACAGAGGAGGCTGAGCCGTAAAGCAACAGAGCCAAATACTGTCACCTTTGCTGAGTCAGCTGCACCCAGGCTGACTTGTATACCTGAAATCAATTTTAAGAAGAACTTTTTTAATATAGTAAAACAATAAGGTAAATGCGGATGCAACCAAATCCCAATATGAAGTGGACCTTCACACCAAATTGTTGAAGACCACAAAATTGATAAGTTTTGTACGGTAATTATCGTTTCTGCTCACAGACGGGGTGAAATAAAGAAAATACATTTCCTATTTATTACTGCTATGTAAAATCTTATCTTGCACATTTTATCTCACTAACTTTGCCTCTGATTAAACGTGTGTGTGCTCCTCTTTACCCAGAAGGGAGGCTCAGGCTTCTGAGGGGTGGGGGTAGCTCACTTTGTCACTTCCACAGTCACAATCAAATGCTCGAAAGTGGGGTTGCACACCAAGCCAAAAGGGCAAAAAGCCAAGCAATCTGTCAAAATGTCTAGAATGATCCATCATATACATGTGGAGAAATGCACAGTTTTTAGCTGCTGAGCTCTTAGTTTATCTGTTGTTGCTCCAAGTATGTTATGTATGCAGCCCACACACTGAGTTAACAAGATTATGTCAACACAGATTACTTTTAGGGATTTATTCAAAACAATGTTGTTGCCATTTGCTGTAAAGATGGTTGATTTAAATACAGTTCATAGAAGACAGTGAAGCTGTGTCAATTCTCCTGGTTTTTTTTTAGTTGTTTTTTTTCCCCACCTAGAAAGATAACAGTGACTTTGAAGCACCAGAACAGTAAACTTTATCGTTACGAGAGCAGTGGTACCATATCAATCAAAAGCTTAACCATCCCAAATGGTAAATGTACAACTTGAAGTTTACTGCATGAATTTTATGTTTGCTATACTTCAATTTCTTATTTTGTCAGTTTGTAAAAAACAACTGATGTAATCATTAATTTGAAGAACAAAATATTATCATTGCAATACAAATTCCACTGAATCAATACTTGAAATAGGGCTGTGATGAGCAATTATTCACAAGAATGTCAAAAGATTTAAAACTGTATTTCAGTTTCACATGTTTCAATATTGCATCTTTTGTTCGACCAAAAGCTTAAAATCCATAGGTTTATGTTTACAAAGGACAAAAAAAGAGGCAAGCGTTCACATTTGAGAAGCACAAACCACCAAACTGTTTGACTTTTTGCTTGATAAAGTTCTATAAAGATTTAGTTATCAAAGTAGGTGTTTCTGTTGACCATGTTCCAGCTCTTGTTCTTGTTCTAGCTAATAAAATATTATTAAAATATCCCCACGTGCAACTAAAATTGTGTTTTCAATTTTATTAGTTCACTTGAGGTTTTTAAACAGGACTTGTTTGCTTGTCACCTTCATTTGCAGATTTTTGAGACCCAGCGGATGAAGTTCTCTGAGATCCCGCAGCGCTTGCACGCTCTCCTGATGCCCCCAGAGCCCATCATCATCAACCACGTCATCAGGTAACGTCAAACAGATATATATACAGCTATATTAAGGCTGAACAATTAATCTATCTTTCATTGTCATCGTGATATCAACATGCGCACGATAAACACATTGCAGTAGGCTGCCTGAAATGCAATGAGTACGTTTTATTTACAGGTGTCACGCCTTCACATTCATTTTCAGAAAGACACAGGAACAGTATGGTTAATATGCTCACCTGAATATTTTCTTATTTATCGCAAGTCATATCGTTATCGCAATATTGAACAGTGTCATCTGTGTTTTGCTGATATCATGCAGTCCTAGTGTATATGTGAAATACTGTGTCATGATCTTTCCTAATTCTGTTTCCAAAGGCGTACTCTGCTTTATATTCCCACAGCTTTTTAACAGTAGACTTTGTTTTTCAGACATCATAGAGAAGCTGTGTCAAGTGCTGCAACATTTATTGATTAACATGATTCATTTGTTGTCTATAAACTGTCAGAAAACAGTGAACTCTGCCTATTGCAATTTCCCAGAGTACAAGATGATGTCTTCAGATTCCTTTTTTCATCCAGGCATTGTATCAACACTCATTACAACCTATATGACAAAATCAATGTTGGCATTTAGCCTGAAAAACACTAAAAAGATTAAGTGCCTGTCAGAGTAGGTGCCAGTTTTCTGAATCTGTTAAGCAGCTGATTGATTAAACTCACGCTGTTTGTCTTATTTTTTGGCGAATAGCAGAAGTGGTTTTTAATGGTGGTCTACTGTTTAAATCCAACCTTGTGTATTAATTTAAACACCTGTCGGGGTGATGGGACACAAAGTAAATGTACTGTTAAAACTGTATTAACTGTAATAGCGTGGACCCCAATGACCAAAAGAAGACTGCTTGCTATGATATTGACGTGGAAGTGGACGACACACTGAAGACCCAGATGAACTCGTTCCTGCTCTCCACGGCCAGTCAGCAGGAAATAGCAGGACTGGACAACAAGGTAGGAGCCGCCACCAGCTGTGCTTTTTACAGTTAATTTTAGACGGACCTGTGTGTGCACTTTTCCTGTTTCCTGGAGGTTTTATTGTGAGGTTTAGATCTTTTGTACCAGCAAATTGACTCCTCCCGAAGAACAACTTGAAATAAGAGGAAGTCACTTTACTGTATTTTGCCCGTGGGTTTGAGACTGCACTTAATTATTTTCCTTCCATTTTGTATCGATGAGCAGTTTCTAATTGTAACTTGTCATTTTGCCATGTGGCAGCTTCTATTTGCTGTAACTGCGAAGGCAACTTAAGCACATCGATTTCAATCTAATGTGAATGGGCAGGAGCTTGTTTTTTTCTCCTTATCTAGCCCCTGTTCATTGAGCCTGGAGTGTCCATTATTATGTTTTATTTTATTTTTTTCCATTTTGTGTGGCCTGTCGTGGGCAATTTCATACATATCTGCTCCCTCAAATTGTTGCCGGTGTATTATTGCCTCTGTTCTCTTAAGAATAGATTTGAGGTCAGTCAGGTCTTCTTGACCTCCCGCTAGCAGCCATTACATTGGCTGGGATGACTGCTATCACATTGATAAGGCATGGAGCCATTCTCCTTCAAGACGTCCCCCCTGTGTCGAGACAAATCGACAATAATAATACATACACAGAGTCTGTTTACAGTGTAGAGGCGCCATTCATTTTGTTACTTTATTCTGGGTTTGGTGTCTGTTGCTGATGTACAGCCTGTTCCTCCCAGCCCAGCATAAAAAAAACACAGTTTGGAGCAGAGCACATCTTAGTTGTCTCAACATGTGTAGTTTATTTTTGACATTTTAGAGAACACCAGATCCATGTAGATTAATTTTGAGTTTGCTTGGTATAAACTGTGTTATCTCTGCCCAGGCCCAAAGAATAGCAAATCTAATCTTTCTGGTGAACCTGTCAAGGACTCCACGGTCCTTGAGTTGAGTGGAGTGAAGCAGCCAGATGTGCAGCTGACTTGACCTTGTCAGTCTCTTTACTACAGCAACATCATGTTTTTCCTTGTGCACATGGTCACTTTGGAAAAAAATGTTTGATTTGTCACAGCTGCTTCTTTTTGGATATTGAAAAGCAACTGATTAAACCTGTGAGGATTGCAGTATTTTCCTTTTTAAGAGTCTCTCAAGGCTGTTTTTGTTGTCGTAACGATTATCATTTAGTGTCTCAAATACCCAGTTGAATTATCAGTAGGGTTTCAGATAATTAGACATTTAGTTTTCACATTCTTCAATCAAAGTTTTAACCTGGGTTTTTCTCTGACGTCTTTAGATCACTGGTATCAGTCTCTCACAGGGTCATTAATCAGTTCAGGCGATCTGAATGAAAGAGGAACCTACTTAGAGAGGTTATTCCAGTTTATTAAGCAAGTCACAGTTGTCAACCAAAATGAGGAGGAAGAAAGATCTTTATTAGATGAAATGCATGCAGTAGTTTAATATGGTGAGGTCCACAGGGAGTCAGCTAGATAAACTGTCATTAGGGACCAAAGCTATTTGACTCCCTTGCCTTTTTAAAATGGACAGAGAGGCTGTTTGATGCTGCAGTCTGAAATGGATTCAGCATACAGCATGAATGTGCTTCACTTCTGCTGCTTCACGTGTGATTGCGTTTCACCACAGTAACTCTTTATTAGGGTTGTTGTTGGCTCTAATTTTGGTTTTGTTTATGTGGAAGTAAAAGGAAATGTATGTATTTTTTTTAAAAGGGCAATAGATTTTGAAATCTTTCTGGCCTGATTATGAGAACAAGAAAGGATTATAATATCCCATTAATTTTGGCTTTGCACTAGTGCAGTTAGAACAGATTTCTGGTTATATATCTTTTTTTGAGAAAAGTAGCCCAGGGCTTAAGGGATGAAGGAAACCTCAATCTGTCCTTAGCTTAGTAATTGAGTGTGATGTTGTATTTGATGAATGACTGCCAATTAATATTAAATCAATACCGAGTTAACCTACTTTAAATCTTCTGTTTCATTCTCCACAGATCCATGAAACCATTGAGACCATTAACCAGCTGAAGACCCAGAGAGAGTTCATGCTGAGTTT
This sequence comes from Trachurus japonicus, assembly GCF_045865225.1. Lineage (NCBI taxonomy): Eukaryota > Metazoa > Chordata > Actinopteri > Carangiformes > Carangidae > Trachurus > Trachurus japonicus. The sequence continues at coordinate 35,728,300 of NC_140911.1, forward strand.
TGCCAGAGATCCTCAGGGCTTTATCAACGACTGGCTGCAGTCCCAGTGCAGAGACCTCAAGGTCAGTCCTGTCTGTGATGACCTCAAACTTGCAAGAAACTTGACACACACTAGTTTTTGTTCCAGTATCACCGTAGATACCATGGTGCTCCTGCTTAAAAAAACAAACCAAATGTCAACACATACAGTATCACAGCTATTGTCAGTGCAGAATGGATGTCTATTTGTTTCATGTGTGCTGTGTTCCTGTCTCAAACTTTAAAGCACAAACCCAGCTCATCATTCATTCAGAAGAGTAAGCACTTTTGCCTGTGAATGTTGAGCAGTCATTCAGCTGGAGGTCCCACATGGATCAGAAAGATGAAGAAGCAGCAATAACCAGTTTCTCTACTGACAGTAGCCTCTGTGGATCCAAATGCATCACAGACTTCTAGTGTTTTGAGTAGGAGGCCTGACTCATCCATTGCGGCTTTAAACATGAATTATCTTGCCATTACTGTCACAACTGTTATTTCTCCACTCACCTGCTTAATATCAGCCTGTTCTCCTGTAGTGTAACATCATTAGGCAGAAGACGATTGAATCACAGCACCCCCCCTTTTTTACTGCATCATTGTGCACAGAGGGTAAAGTACAGAGGCTGTAAAACTTTACAAACCAAGTCGCGTTTGAAATTCAACCCAACTGCTGAAACTAACTGGTGGAGGTAGAGACGGGTGATGGAGGTCAGTGCAGCTCGAGTCCGCCGGCCGCTCTCAGCTCAGTGTTGACAATCAGAGAAGTTGGCTCAACAGTTTCTGACCCTGGTCCCACCTCTTGTATTTCAGTCCAGGCTGACTGAGTATTCAGCTGTCAGCAACCTGGCAGGAGAGAGCTTCACTATGTGTGATGATTTTATAACTGAGCTCTGACCAGGACACATAGATCTGAGCATTCCACATCACAGTTGAACAAAGTCATTAAACATGAGTCTCGCAGGTAAATCACGAGTCATGTCAAAGCCCTATATAGGAGTTTGGTGCAGGATGGCTCTTCACACATGGTAAATTGATGTATAGAAAACGAAGATTTGAGCATTGTTTCTGTCCACCCTGTGCATAACACGTAATATGTATCACATGTTTCTGAAGGACCAGTTCCTCCTGTGTAGGTGCTTTTTCTCCCTGTATCCAAATTCAAATCTGGTGGAAATCGGTGTTAAATACAGCACAGATTTGTAAAAGCTCTTTGAGGCAAATTATGTGATTTGCACTGTAGAGAAAATTTACACCACCACATGTAGAACCATATTTGAATGCGACAAATACAAGCACCTCTCATGCCTGGAAAAGAGACCACCAGACCATTATCACCCACAGATGAAACGCTTGAACTAATGACACTCGAAATATACTGACGTTTATCATATCAAGAATCCGACAAATCAGGAAAAGACTGCAAACATGAACTCTGGCGTTGCCAACCCTGAGTAACATTGAAGTTGAGAAAAAGTCCTGCCGTCTTGTTGGAGATTATTTGGTCCTGCTGTGGTTTGCGGTGTCACAGTGACATGGATTTAAACCCAAGGTCCAGCTGCGGTGAGACAAAACCTTGGTTACGTAACTACGGACACACTGTCCACATGAGCTCCCCATCTGAACACAGGGCTCATGCTGCCAGCTCAGGCGGAAGACAGGAGAGAGTCAAAATAGAGCGTGAAACATTTAATAACATGTCTGACTGGAAGCGTGCCGGCCTCCCGTTTGCGCGCCGAGTGAGCCGATTAACCGCTGACCAGCTGTCACCCACCTGCAGTGTTTGTTCAGCCGAATCTCTGTGAAATTGAATGAATTCATTTGAGACGTCGCTGGCAGCTCCCACAGCAGCAGCTTATCAGTGGGGAGAGAAAAAAGGTCCCCTTGTGACAGCATGTTCATCATTCTGCAGCCACTGTTTGATTCAATAGATGATCTGTATCGGTATTTTTGCCTTTAAATTTATCAGCCATAGGACAAGTTAAGATGTGCTTTTGTTTAATAACGTCTTCTTGTGTGAACAGACCATGACGGACGTGGTGGGAAACCCAGAAGAAGAGCGAAGGGCTGAGTTTTACTACCAGCCGTGGGCTCAGGAGGCGGTCTGCCGCTACTTCTACTCCAAGGTACACTCTTCTTCTTCTGCATGTTCTTCCTCCTGCATTTTCTCCTCTTTTTTAGTCGTGGCTCCTCCACTTTTATCCAAACTAAGTGATCACAACAGCTCTTCAATGGGATGTTTCAATCTTGTTCCCCAGAGGATGACTTAGTGATGCTCTCACTGGGACCACATGAAGGCTGAACCCACACAGTATTGGAGCCCAGAGCATTAGTCATAAATAATGTCTCCTGCTATAGTTTTACTTTTACCCATCAACCTCAGAGAGAAAAACAGGATGAAGGCAAATAACAAAATCCAAAACTTAATCAAACAAACAAGTTATGCTTCTCTGTTCTCCTCGGGGAACAACATTCTTAAATATGTCTTCAAACCTTTTGTTGTACTGTAGTTGTACTTCAGGAAGTTCAGAAAGAATTGGGGTTTTAAAGGAACCATCTGTCTGACGGATGCAGCTGGTTCCAAAATGTCTTTACCACACTACATTCCTATGTGCAATGAAAACTCCTCAAAAATTATATTAGGTACATTTAGTTTTGAGGATAATACTTTCGTGAATATCAACAAGGATAACATGAATACACATCAGCCATCTCTCATGAAAAAGGTGCAGGAGGGTATTTTTTGTACACGCCTGTTTACTCACGTATTTTTCAGTCTTCTATTACTGAGTCTTTATTCAGATCTTGAGAGAGCATAATGAATATCTTCTTTACTGATTTATTTATTCTCTCAAATTCAAAACATGGGTAATGGCAAAATAATAACAATGTAGCTTGGTGCGACATGCAAAATATTTGCATGTTTGCAAGAAATGCAAATAAAACTAGTTTAATTTCACTTCTTATAAACAATGAAATTGGTTAATAAGTTTCAGTCTTAATGTTTTCGGTGCTGTTTTTTATATACACCATTAAAGCTGCAAAGCTACTTTTGTATCAGTCTCTCGCAGGGCTGTAACTAATGTTTTTTTCGTTGTTTTTGTATCATCAATGAATTTAATTTAGAGTTTATTTTAATAATAATTAAATGTGCATGGCCACTATTTTCACAGCCCAAGGCAACAAATTCAAATTGTTTATTATTTCTGACCAATGGACCAAAACCCAAAGTTAATCCATTTATTATCATTCACAACATTGCAAGGCAGAAAATTCTCACATTTGAGAGCAAATGGTTTTTTGTTTTGTTTTCTTTGTGTGGATTGAATTAAATAAGAAAAAATTGATTGTCAACGTTGTTGCCATTTCATTTTCTGAGACTAATCGATTGATTATTTTGGCTCTAGTGCTAATTAAAAGGTTCTTGATCTAATTGCTGGTGGTGTTATTACAGTGCCCGTTGTGGACGTTCGCCTTTTTTGTCTATGTTTTTTTCCTCCGGAGATTAAATCTGGTGTGAAAATGTCTTTCAGGTGCAGCAGAGGAGACAGGAGCTGGAGCAGGCGCTCGGCATCAGGAACACCTAAAGACAGTGTCCACAGTCTGCAGATGAGACGTGCTGTTGAAGACGACTGGCATGTGTCTGTGTGCGTGCGTGTCTGTTGCGTGTGTGAGAGAGAGAGAGAGAAAGGGGGAGATGTTAAAACTGACTTCTGACAAAACTTAGAGCAACATAGATACTAGGTGGTTTTGCTGTTAAATAGGATGTTTTCCTTTTTTTTTTTGTTCCTTCACCTTGCAGCTGCTGCAGTCTGGTTGCTACTTCAACATTTTTTTGTAAGCTTTCTTTTTCCCCTCACACCAGAGCTCCTTGAGCACAATGTATTTTCTCTTGCATGTCGAAGCGTTGCCTGGAAGCATTCCTTTTCTTTTTGACATTGTGCCCACACAAAAGAACAGACTGAACAAATAAAAAGTAGAGGGGAGATTGTCCTGGCAACTTTTAATGTATTTTTCCCCTGAATCTAAAATATCTAAAATCAGCTGGAATGTGTTGATTCTGCCAACGTGCAAAGTAAATTCACATTTCACACTCCTGACCTAGCGCCTAGATGCTTGCCCATGCAGTCCATTATTGATTGTGATTGTTTTTGTAATCACTCAGGCTACTTGGCTGCCTGTTGCTCATTGTTTTGTTTCGACAGTTTGTGCCACGGTCTGTTGTCAGAATTTATATTGCTGTGGCAAAGCGGTTAATTTTTTTAAGAGTGCCATTTAGTATGAAGTTTTTTTTTTCTCTATTTTTTTTTCCTTTTTTGTTGTTATTATTAATGATCAGTTGTTTTTAAAAATATGTATTATATCAGTACTTGTCTTGTTAGCTAGTACAGATTATCAAGGAAGTAGCTAGTATGAGTACCTCTAGTCTATATAGTTTTGTAAATACTGAGCAGAAAAAAAAAACTGAAGATGGATGTGAAGTAAAATTGTATCTCTTATCCCGGCAGATCTTTTTCTTAACTCTTTGTCTACGCTCAGATAGTTGAACCAGTATTTATATCAATCGGCCCTCGCTCTAAGAGCCCAGTGATTCAGCTCTGTGCAACGTAAAGACTGCAGTGGGGTCAGAGGTAGCACCGCTCTGCAGGGCCACATGCTGTCAGCAGTAATGTTGCCTGCAGGCTGGGTACGAGTTGAATCCTCTGCCTGTAGTTGTGTGTGTCTCCACCATGTGCAGAGAGAAGCCATAACGCTTCAAGTGGCTCGCTCTCACAGATGTGTAGAGTCCTCAGCGTCTTCGTACGCTCGCTGAAGGCCTGACGCCTCTCGGGTTTAATGGTTGTTTCCCTGTTGAACATGAAGATCAAGTGGCTGAAACTGTTGCGTGTGCATTTCGTTAACAAGTTCCAAGAATACACTAATGTGGGTTTGGGCAGGTTCATGAATTCTAATGAGTCGTGGGAACCTCTGGGGTGTAAAAACACAACACTGGGGTGGGGGGTGGAGTGGGGTAGGGTGGGCTGCAGTGTTATTTGAATCTGCAGACTTTTTCATGGACCAAACCTATTTTTCTGTATGTTCTTATTATGTTATAATAAAGGATATGTAAAATGTACCTGTATTTGTGAGGTTCTGTGTCTGCCACTCTATTTGTTTTAGTAGGTTATTTTAACTTTTATGTTTATTTTTTTTCAAATCTGCCAACACATTTTGTTCCAAAAAATATGAATAAATCATAAAACAATGCTCAAAGAAAAATCCTAAAAGCCAAGGTGACTTCTTCAGATGTCTTGTTTTGTCTAACTATAAGTTAAAAGCTCAAATAACCCATTAAGTTCAGAGTAAGTCTTAGATGAAAGTACCAATACAACAATGTAAAAAATGATTCTAAATCTGAAGTAAAAATACAAATATTTTCTCTGTTTATCTGTAAAATCTAGTAGAAGTAACAAAACTGCTTTCTTACTGCAGTAAAATGTCTCTTATCTCTATCTTTATTCATCTAAAAAAAATATCAAGGTCAAACATTGTCACCACTATGCTGCAGCACCCCTGGTTTTAAACCATCTTTTTTTTTCTTTGCTAAAAAAAAACTCATCTCAAACATCTGAAACTTACCCAGAACAATTTTCTTTTAAAGTGTCACTACTGCAGATTAATTTTCTGATGATAAATTAATCAACTAATTATCCCAGCAAGCTTGTGAGGCGTTTCAGGGACTTTATTTCCCACTGTGTCTCACCTTAATTACCAGCAGGCAGTGACCCACTTCAGTGATTCAACCAAGCAGATTAATTGTTTAAATTGCAGGTCTGTTACCTTAACAAATCATCATCATCATCACTTCCCCAGTGGCCCAGGTTTGTAAAATGTATTATTATTATAATCATTATTATGTAATCATGATTTATCACTGTAGGCCCAATGCAATATAGTGTTGTTCTTGTGTGTGTGTGTGTGTGTGTGTGTGTGTCTGTGAAAGTAAAAGAGAGAGAGGGAGAGCTTGTCCGTGAGGGGCAGCAGAGCAGACCAACCATGAGGAGAGGGTGTGTCCGAGCCTCGGCTGTGTGTCTGCTATAAAAACAACTTGTCCCGGCTTCAGTCTCGTCTTTGCACCAGCAGCAGCAGCAGCTCCGTCTGGAAGGTCAAACACATGATGGCAGCACCGAAGAAAGTCTGTGTGATTGGCTCTGGTAACTGGTGAGCTGAGGGTTTTTAACATGTCTGCATTTCTCTTGTGCACTTTTGGTTGTGTTTCACTGTGCTGTTAAAATACAAGGGGGGTGCAGTAAGAACATTCATAGTCAGCATATCAGTATTTTTGTTCCCATGATAAGATCCCACACACCTTTTTGTGTGAATGCTGTCTAAAAAAAAAGTCAAGAAGCCGGTGGGGGAAAACTGAACTTCTTTGTTAACGGCACAGAAATGATTTACAAACTTCAGAAACTCACCTGCTGTTTTGCAAGACTGCAGACTGTCATTGTCTTTGCAGGGAAGATGTTGTGTGCTCTCTGGACACTGACACTGACTCTCAGAGTTTATACGTTGACCTTTGGTGACTCGACGCTCCGAAACCTTTATTAAAGAAGCGACACCTGCCTTTTATCATTCAGCAACATTTGAGCTGACTCAGCCTTCATGTGGTGTTGATGTCCCTCAGCCAGCATGACCTTTAGATTAGATGGTGGCCGGGTGAAGCAGTCGGAGGTTTTACCAAACTAATGCAATGCAATGCAAAACTACACTGTTAATACACTCCTGTGCAAAAGCCCTGCATTCAAAATTGATCTGGAGTTAACAATAGGAAGCAAAATGTAATGAATGCATATTAAAAATGCTAATACTGATGCATTGCAAACAGCATTTTGATGCATTTTACCAGCACATGTACTCTACGTCAGACTTTTATCCTGCATCCAGCTACAGCGTTCATGGTGTCAGGGAGATTTGGATGTATTTGTGTACCGGTAGTTTATCTATAGCAGTGCATCATGTTTTATAAATTGATCATGTTTTCTTTGTCATAATCTTAAACTGTAAAGTAAATATGCATCATGTCAACCATTTGTAGCAGAGGTGAAAGTACAAGATTTTTCTCCGAGAATTTGTGAAAATCTGAAATTGTAATATATTAGCTCTCCAGGCGTGAGATGAGTCAAGTCTGGATGGAAGTCAAACTGATGCTAATAAATGCCAGTTTACTGATACTTAGCATGTGATCTCAAATAGGGATTTCTCATAGCTCTCATAGCCCATGTTATGTCGATATCCAATAGCCTGTCTTTGAGTGAGGCTCTCCAAGTGCCAAGATAATGCTCTGCTGGTGTTTTGTAGCTCTATTCTTGTCTGAGAAAGCATTTGAAAACTTTTTAGGTCAACAACACAATAACATACTGTAGACTTGATATAAGACTGGACAATATGACATTTATGATTATCTTTCTCCATTAATATCACTTTAGAATTATATTAGACCTGGAAAACTCCTAATGCCCACTATTAAAACCCATCCAAATCCATGTATGGGTCATATTTTACAGCTGTAATAAGAGAAAACTGTTAAGTTCAAGTAGCCATTGTCCTGACACCACAATGACAATCATGTGTCTCTGCTCGTCCACAGGGGCTCTGCCATTGCCAAGATTGTGGGCGCCAATGCGGCCAAGTACGACAAGTTCGACACCACGGTGAACATGTGGGTGTTTGAGGAGACGGTGAACGGCCGTAAACTCACAGAAATCATCAACACAGACCATGAAAATGTGAAATACCTGCCTGGTCACAAGCTGCCCCCCAATGTGGTGAGCACCAAACATGCTCTTGGAGATCAGAATGACACTTAAGTACAAGAAAAATCATCTCATATGTCCATGTAAATGTTCTTCTGGATGAAACTAGCGCATTAGTTTTATTTTCTGTGTGGTGTTGAAGTGAAGTCTGATCGTGATCTCTGTCTTCCTCAGTTGGCTGTTCCAGACTTGGCCGAGTCTGTGAAAGGCGCCGACATCCTGATCTTTGTGGTCCCTCACCAGTTCATTGTGAGAGTGTGTGACACCATCAAAGACCACATCAAGAAGGACACCATAGGAATGTCTCTCATCAAGGTAATGCAATCCTTATCAAAATATTTAGCTTTCACACAGCATCAAGGGCGGAATACAGAGTTTCCTGTTCTTTCCGTCAGATATAACAATGTGCTTTCTCTCATGTGAGTTTTGGGGGTTGTTGTGTGTGTGTGTGTGTGTGTGTGTGTTTGCTGCAGGGTGTTGATGCAGGCCCAGAGGGTCTGAAGCTGATCTCAGAGGTCATCCGAGCAAAGCTGGGCATCACCATGACAGTCCTCATGGGAGCAAACATCGCCAATGAGGTCGCCGATGAGAAGTTCTGTGAAACAACCATTGGTATGGAGTTAAAGGCTTGGATCAGAAATCGAATCCCGCTCATGAAAGAGACAGTGTTTATACGACCTCCAGACTGAACACGTACATTGTTACTATTCAACACACACCCAGTTGATAAATGCTGGTGAATAAGCAGATGTCAAGAATGTAACTCCCCCTTTTGTTGCAGTGTGTGTGGTTTGATTGACCTTGTCTTGCTAAAAACAGACATTTTATTGTCTGTCAAACGTGTGAAACATTGGAAACTGTTGACAATTTCTTTGTCATTTCTGGGTGCAGGGTGCAAAGACGCAACACACGGGCCCTTGTTGAAGGACCTGATGCAGACCACCAACTTCCGTGTGACCGTGGTGCCAGAGTCTGATGTGGTGGAGATTTGCGGTGCTCTTAAGGTCAGATTAAACCCTCCACCAGTCTGATCCAATCTTCAAACAATGTATTAAAAGATCCTCCAGAGAAACACACGTTTACCGCACACTCTCTTGGAGCAGCTGCCCTACAAAGGCAAAGTGCAGTATCTGTAAAAATGCCAAACTGAGAAAAACAGCTTTTTGTGTTTTTCATTGTCAGGTTTAAGCATCAAATTATGAACAACTACCAAGTCTATGATTGATTAGATAAAGGTGGACTGAATTAAATGTATTTTGTAGTTTGTCTTTCTGACCAATTTTGACTGTTTTATGGCAGATACTGCACTTTTGCCTTGGTTTTGGTGCAGATACTGCACTCTGGCCGGGTATTAGCTACAGATACGGCACTTTTATAGAGTAAATTATAGAATGTAGGGAGTACAGTACTCTTTGCAGATACTGCACTTTGCCTTGGTTTCACAGTGCTTTTTTGGATGGACAGCAAAATAAAAAGCCCAATAACTCTGGACATTTTAGCAGTACCAATATCAAATTCTACCAGATTGAAGAGAATATGCCACACTTTTGAAATAAAAAAATGCAGATATTGCACTTTGCCTTTGTAGGGTATGTTCAATTTTGGATTTGATGCCTGCCAACATGCAGGCATCTTTATAAAAGACTGGCCACTGAAAGCTTTCACTTTCAGTGGCTCATCTGCTCGCCTCACGTTCTAAGTGCACATTTTAAATATTAAAGTTAATTGGTGATATCCCTCTTGGATATTGCATATTCAGCAGGATGTGTGTGTATCTACTGAAGGCAGTAAAAAGACAAGTGATCATTCACGGCCAGTGAGGATCTGTGATCTCAAAAACATATCTGAATATAATCTACTTAGAGGTATTTCTTTCTCATCCTAACAGTCGAACTCCTCATGAGCATCCACGTGTGAAAATAGCCGTATTTATTTCTCATTGCAGAACATTGTAGCAGTGGGAGCAGGTTTCTGTGACGGCCTGGGCTTCGGCGACAACACCAAGGCAGCTGTCATTCGTCTCGGCCTGATGGAGATGATCGCCTTCGCCAAGTTCTTCTGCACAAACTGCCCCGTCTCCCCCGCCACCTTCCTGGAGAGCTGCGGCATCGCTGACCTCATCACGACCTGCTACGGTGGACGCAACCGCAAGATTGGGGAAGCTTTCGCCAAGACAGGCAAAGTATGAGGAGCTTAGTTTCTCTACTGAGTTTTCTGTTTCTTTAACTTTATCCTTGTCTTCTCAAGAATGAAGCACTAAGCACTAATCTGTGTGTGTGTGTTTAAAGACCATTGAGCAGCTAGAGAACGAGCTGCTGAACGGCCAGAAGCTTCAAGGTCCAGCCACTGCCACCGAGGTGCACCAAATCTTGAAACAGAAAAACATGGTGGAAAAGTAAGTTCATCTTCTGTTTCATCCACATATGGCTCATCTGGACTTTGAGGGTTCCCATGGTAATGACTGACTTTGAATACAACTTGTGACTAGTTTTTTGGGGTTCAAGGGTTTTGATTGTTAAATTTAATGACATTGTGTAAATATGTGCATTGTCTTTAAAGGAACAGTACACCATTTTTTTTTTTGCACAAATGAAAAAAAAAAATTCAAGTGAATGCTGCTAGGCACATTATGTTATCTCAAAAAAGATTTGCAGTCTTTATGCTAAACTACGGTAAGCCAACAGGTAGGTGTATCTCCATACTCACTGTACAAGGTGAGAGTGGTATCAATCTTCCTGCCTAACTCAAGAAAGTGAACAAGCTTGATTCCCAAAACACCAACCTATACCTTTAATAATTCCCATCCTTCTAACAATATTCTTTCACCTCTCCAGGTTTCCTCTTTTCACTGAGGTGTACCAGATCTGCTTCAACAACCACCCAGTCAAAGAGTTCATCAAGTGTTTGCAAAACCACCCAGAGCACATGTAAAGGACTGATGTAAGAGTGTGTGAATGGATGGAGATGGAAAAGGATTTTTACACTAGAACTACCGTAGTACCAGGGAGTTTATAGGGCAGACATGTTAGTGGAAGATTGGACCTAAACCTGACTCCTCTCTCTTTTTCGAGTCTTGCCCTCCCTCTACCTGAGCTGCTGTGTCGACCTGTTCTCACAACATTACTGACAGACGCTGAACTTCTGCACAAACACGCCACAAATTGTTTCAAAAATCGACCAAGTCTTAATAGTCTGAGGAATTAGAATCTGTCTGCCTTACACAATATACAAACCTCGACCTGAATGTTTTGAAATGTTACATCATTTCTTGGGTAAAAGTGCCTTGACTTGCCTTTTTCACAGTTAAACAAAGCACTGGCCACACACCGGTCACCCCGCCCACTGTGTTGCTATTCTGCCAGACTTCTTAATATGTAACCGATTACTTAAAAAGATTTATTTTGGAATAAATTATTGAGCTGGTTTTACATTGTGTCCGTTTTCTGTCTAGCTTGCCGGTTGCTGCCTGCAGGATACACTCACACCCTGTCTGCAGCCTCTCTGTAACCTGACCTGATCCCAGCCACACTGCCACTCTAAACTCTTCACCTTTACCATTTTCTACACCGTCTGCTTCAACCTTTCTTTAAGTGCACGTCCTGCCTGGGTCACAGTCTTCATGAGTGATGGCTGTGCTGCTCAGTACGGAATAGTTCAGCAAAACTGTGGATTACTTCATTATTCGAAAATGTTTTCTGGAGTTTTTAAACCCACTTTATGAACAAGAGTTTTGTGCTTTGTTGACTCATTCGAACACATCTCTAGGGATTTCTGGAGTCTGTTAAAATGCAAGACGCCGTTGTGCCTTCATCAACTGCCATCTGTCTGTCCCCCTATGCCGAACTATCCAATTAATGCTCAGTCCCTGTAAAGTGCTATGGATAATGGTGTCAGCTAAGGGCGCTGTGAAAGACATGGGGCACATTAGCATGCTTAACTCTACTCAGCCAGTGTCCTCGTTTATACAACGCTAAAGCATGGACCTTCTTTGTGCATGTCCTCTGATCCCACTAATATATGCTCATTTCGTATGTTTATCGGCTCATTTGCTCAGGCATGTTTTGGACCGTGAAGTTACATAATTTGACACTTCTTTAATATTGGATTCCCCTGCTGAAATCCCTTGCATAGTTATTGAGTCAACTGCCCTGTGAGATTTCTAATAATAACACACTCCAAAGGGGCAAATGTCCATCTATAATTAGATGGTGAACAGCACTGCAGCTGCCTCATCCCTGCTTAACAACACACACACAGGGATACTATTGTGGTGCAACTGAAATCATATATTAAAGTCAGATTCTTGCTTCTTCTTTTTTTTTCCTATCTTTGTTTCAAAGTTTACAATTTTTTCCAATAAGCAGACTTTCAGTAGGGTGCTATGTAAAGTGGAGCTCTTCCAGATAAAACACAGCTTACAAGATGTGATGATACCATTGACAGTTGTAATACGTCCACTGACCACTTGAGTGTGCCATCTCATCAATCACAGGCCCGTCATCTTTATCTAGATTTGATTAGGCAGTTTCAGATAACCTTATCAGTTGGGTTAATGAGCGGAAGTTATGAACTTTCAAAGTACATTACCGCAACTCAAATATAAAAGTGTGTGACTAAAACAAAAGCCAAGCAAAGCCTGGTTTTAGGGGAGCAACAAGGGTAACGTTAGGTAGGTGGATGCCATGCATGCACTCAACCCATCCCTCCAACGAGGGAGGAGGGACCCGCTTCACTTCCTCAATCCAGTCCTCATCTCAGGGCGGCAGCCAAGAAGTGTGAAGTCAGTCATGACTCACAGGAAGACTAGATATCACACTTTCAAAATAAAATGTTAACTTGTTAGGTGGGTTTGAGTTGAACACGACTGGTACTGTCACCTGATGGGCACCTTCTCAGCTTAGGCGCAAAAAAACTAGTCAGTAGGATAGCCTAGTTAATAGTTTCTGCAGATGTGAAGATGTGTAGGTGAGCATTTAACAATTAAACTTGATGACCATTTTAATGGATTTTAGCACATTGGCCTCGGCTAATTAAAAATGGGGATAACCTGTTACTAAGATAGCCTATTGGCTATCCTCCTTATCTCCTCATCACACCATTTTGATCACTTTACACTAGCTAATTAGCATCACCCAGAAGATGATTCAGAGGAAAGAAAAAGGAAGGACAAAATTCACTGAGAAACTCTTAGATCTAGAAATAAAAGGTTGATGTCAGGGGTCGACATCAGCTGACCCGTGTCCAGTTGTTGATGGTAGGCTACTGGCAAACGATCAGCCATAACTTTATTTTTGAAGGGGAATAGGCTAACTAAACTAACATAAGAAATATTATTAATATTATCATTATTATAATATTATTATTATTATTATCATTATTATTATTATTATTAGTAGTAGTAGTAGTAGTAGTGGTGGTAGTGGTAGTAGTAGTAGTAGTAGTAGTAGCCTAGTAGTAGTAGACAAACAAAACCAAACTAAACATTGAAGATTTCTCGATTTTGAATTAATTAAACATTGTAAATCGTACGTTAACCGTCGTCTTATTTTGAAATCTCAGCCGGAAGTGCAACTCCAACTTGTGGTCAGTTTGACGGTGGTGCGGCAAAGTTGAGTGTGGCAAGTCATCATACAAGTGGCGCAGGGGCAGGAGAGGCGCTAAACGAGTTTCACGCATCCTTTCTTTGGATAAGAAACCGCTTTCCCGTCACCGTCCGGGGCCAGGGACAGGGACCGTGAAACATGGCTGCTCTCTCAGCCTGGTTCTGGAACGAGAGGTTCTGGTTGCCCCACAACGTGACCTGGGCGGATCTGGCGGACCCAGCACCCGGGGTGGAGTATCCCAAAGCCGGACACTTGTTGACCGCCTTGCCGCTGGCTTTGGGAATCTTCGCCGTCAGGATATTCTTCGAGAGGTTCGTATTGACTGTTATGTCGGACGTTTTCTAGAGATGGAGGAGGGTGAAACCAAAACTCCCTTAGCCTACTTCAATCGGACGTTTATGTATTTTCTCTCAGTGATGGGGTTGGTACCTGTGGGAGGACCATTATATTTAACTGTGTGTAGGGATCCCCAAAATCTTATATTAGCGACTACCTCTGCCACAGATGTACCTACTGTTTAACTAAAGTGTTATTTCCGTCCTCTCTCACCTTTTGAGGACTATTGTCTAAGTCTGCACTAAATTGAATTTGAATTGATCTAACTTCATGTGAACGCAACGCTTTGACAATCACACTAGTATTCATTTTTGCAACGACAAAAGATAAATGATGTATGCCATGGGCATGTCGTATGTAACGTTAGTTGGGTCATCACTGACTGTTAAGCAGTCTGCTTATAATGTAGGCTATCTATAATTGTCTCCCACTGATGCACTTTTATGATGATCATCAGTATATCCATCAAATCCTGTGCACAAGTTAAGGCATGATATTGACATGAAATGGTATTCTGCAACATAGTCTACACCAGGGGTTGATATGAGCAGATATAAGACAAGTTCAAGCTTAATACTGATGGGAGGTGTGTCATTGCTCCCACAGAACAGATTCTCTATTGGAAATGTTGGTGTCTTGTGCAGTTTAGTGATGGGAGTTGTAAAGATCAAGTCTGGCAGTCCAGTGAGGTTCAAACATCACCAGGCATTACACCTGAAGGACCTGAGACTATAACTGTCTCATTTGACTGCCAATAGCCGACCTGCGAACACCACATGCCATCTGTAACTGACAGTCGCAACAGGAAAACCACTTCCACTCATTCACTCTCTGCTTGTGATCCGACTGACTTCGTGTGGTGGTTCCACTGACGTCAACACTATCATTTATTCAAAATTCCCATGAAGTATTTTTGTGCTGGAGAAGGTGTTTCTTTTTGTATAATCTTTATCCATCTGAATCCTGACAAACCTGTCACTTATCTGTGTTGCACCATAAAAACACAATGAAAGCTTGTACGTATATTCACGGTCCTTTGAACGACTGAGTTTGAATGTAATTTAAATTCTCAGGATAAACTATTATTGGACTCAATAGTTCACAGTTCCATTCTGTCACAGCTTTATTACACAATAGCTATATTTGTGTTTGCACAGTGTTGAGGCCAGTCTGAGGTCATATGTAGGGCTTCATGGAAAAAAGTCAGATGTTGTGATATAGTGCTCAGTGATGAGAGGATAAAGTGAACAGTTTCAGTCAGCACGTAACCATGCAATGAGGCAATAGACATTCTTGTAATACTGCTGCAGGCCACCGTACTCTAATGACTTACTCTACTGACATGATTTGTGTGTCAGTGTAGTTGTTTTGTCTTTCTTTTACTGTATTAGCAGGAGATGGGCCATTTTCATGGTCTGTTTATAGCAAGTCTGTGACACAAGTACAGTGTAGACGCTTTAAATAAATAGTCATTGTTTGTTGTGTAATGTTAGACAATATGTACCGTTAGTGCTAATCTTACCACCAGACTGGCTATATTTAGATTTGTATTGTTTTCATTGCTGCACAATACATAACACTAGACAGGTGCTGTCAGTCATATATCTTGGTGTCTGTCTATTTTTTACAACTACATTGGCTATAAAAAGTTATTTGACTAAGGGTTACAAAATGATAAAAGGACGGAGGAATCACCATTAGCCAGTTGGCATTGTGTGACCTTTCAGTTGTTTCGGTTCAAACTGCAGCTGTGTGACAACAAACAGAAACACACATCAGACTGCACCATAGTATATAGCCTAAACAGGTCAGATATCATAGAAATTAGGGTTACAGTATTAAACATTCCTTAAAATCTGAAATAAAATAAAATAAGATGAGAATTACTTAAAGCCTAAAGGGTAATTCACTAAGTAGGTATAGGTGTTGTGTTGCTCTCTAGAGTCTAGACTTTGCACCTGCCATCAGGCTTTGTCTGTTTGGTGTATGGTCAAATGGCAGTAAATGGGTTAATGACGTGATGCAAACCAATGTCAAGTGGTGTAACCAGTATTCTTTCATAAAACTGTGACTATGTAAAGGAAAATAAATGTGGACTTAAATGTGGAATAATTCACTTTTGCAATGCTACACTGTGTTTCTTGACAAATTTGACATCATTTGTCAAATTATTTAGAAGAAATTAGGTGTTTTTAGGATCAGTCCTGCTCAGTGTTGCAAAATGCATTAAAATTTAAATATAGAAACAGAGCAAAAAAAAAACCACACTTAAGACCACTGTAGGTGGATCAAATATTGAATATTGATCGTTCTTTTGTGGTTACACCATTTGACATTTTCAGGGGCATTCAGTCTCACCAATTGTTAAAAAATGGTTCAGATCTAATTTCAAATGACAAAAACCCACTACAAATTGTACATAGGAACAAATCTGATGCTGTTAAAAACCATTTTCTTCAAAGATATTTTTGAATTGCTCATCTTGCTAATCTTTATTTGTCGTCTCTGACCCAAATAAGAAAAATCAGATGTTAGGGGTGCTGCTGCTGCTGAGGCGCATTAATAGATGCACACAGGGTGGCCAGACACCTGTGGTGGGTGCCATAGCTGACGGCCTGTCCCTCTCTGATGTGAGCTTGTCCTTGAGCAGAGACGGGGGCTCGGCGTGATGCAGGGTGATGTTATCAGAGAGCGTTTACTCTGTCACTGCTTGACACTGCGGCAGGCTGAGAGGCTTGTTCATTTATTTATCAGAGAAAAACATCACACCACAGCTTGAGTTCCTACTCCTCTTTCTGCAGAGCCTCAACGCGGCCTGCGCTCTTTGGCTCGCACTCAGTTCTTTAATATACACAGCACACGAGAGGGTCATACAGTCACACACCGATTAGGCCGAGTTGATGGCGTGTTCTCTCAGACACATCCTGCCATAAACTGGCTTGACCATGACCTAATTCTACTTTTGTTCTCTTTTATTCTTCTGTTTTTTAGTTTCTTTGTTTTACATGCGGGTGTGAACCAAGAGCATGTGTTCCCCCTTTTTGTAGATTACTCATTTTAAAACGACAGAAGCATGTTTGTTCTGATGTTACATTTCGACATTTTGTGTTTGATTTTGTCATAGTGGATGCTTTATTGTCATTATACTGAAAGAATCCAAAATCAACCTAAAAATGAATTGTTTTAAAATGCAGATTGTGGTGTTAGTTATCTCAACACCATCCATATTTAGCTCTGTCTCTGCTCTGTCTTTCTATTTAGCAGTAGCCTGGCGTCACCAGGCTCTTCAGAGAGAGGAGAAGAGCCTGGTGTCTATTAACTCCAAATTTTGTCTGCATTCTGGTTCTGGTCTGAGAGCGGATACGGAAATCACCAAATTCACCAAAATAAAAGTGTTCACCAACATAAAACTAATAAAATAGACATTAACTTGTAATACAATAAAAGCAAAAGGTTAACTTAATGGCTCGGGGACTTTCTTGTAAATTATATTCCTTAAATCAAAAAGTTTCACTGCATTTTATTAGCTTGGTGTTTTTATTTTGATGGAAAGGCCTGTCTCTCTCGCCCTGGATCCGGTTGCTTAGCAAAACAGCGAGTCAACGGCCCCAGACTAATTTAGCAGCACCTACTGTATAACTGAATTGTCAAAATTGTCAGAATGCACCCTGGGAGTCGTAGTTACTTCGTCTTTGTCTGCTAATATTTCAACGGCATTCATTCCTTTCACTGACATGTCTCCTCTCAGCGCTTACACTTTTGACAGCTGCAATGATTACTTTACAGAAGAAGAGTTTACTAATAACCAGTAATAACTAGTTGGCTGCTTTGGGTTAATTGGTTTCTGAAACGATAAATCTCCTCAGGCTCTGGGAAATCATGACAGAAACTTCAACAATTCAAAAACCTAACTGCGAGTAGAAGAGAAAGCAAACGGATAAAAAAAAAGCCTTCCACACAGTGTGGCTGTGCACATACGAGGGTTTTGACCTGTTCGTTTCTGCAGGATTCCTCATTTACCTGCAGGCATTTCCTCTCTGACTAATGTGAAGGCTGTCCCCAGGCAGCCCAGCTTCACCACCCCTCCTTTTCTCTAGACCAGTTTCTTCTTGTTTGATCGTAATCACTGCTTTGCTGTTGGCACTGACTTTGTAGGTGGGAGCAGCCGAGCTGTTTTTACGTTTTACGTAAGCCATGTCATGAGTTAAACTGTGTTAAGACTACAAACTGGGGTGAGATTATGAATGGCCAGACTTCCCCTTGTAATCTGTCGTCGCCCCGTTTTGACCGCTTCCTCATAATAAACCTAACCCTCCGTCAAATAGAAAAACCCTCAGGAAGCGACTGTAGACCAAAAGTTGATGTGGTACGTTAAACATCCTCCTCCTCGCTCAGTGTTGTGTTTATTGACCACGTAGTGGAGCATTGTCTGACCCCTCAGGCACGTTTTCTTCTGCTGAAATGACAATCCTGTTTTAACATGAGATGAAAGCGAACAATTCAAACCAAGGCCACGGTTGCAGCCAGCAGCGCCGTGCTATGAATAGAGCCCGGCCCTTCTCTGCTCTGGCACTGGGGAGGTTTTCCCAGTGTCAAGGTTGGATACTGTAGCTTTGGCGCTGCGGGGCTACCAGCAGCTCATAGACACACACCACACTGAGCCTGTCCCTTGTTAACAGTGCTTTGTGTATGTCGGAGTGGTCGGGGTTCTGAGGAGGAACAGGGATGTTTTGACATTTGACATAAATAGATCAGCTTGCATCTTTTTCCTTCTTTCTCTCGTCACATCGCCGCAGCAGGCTCGGGCTTGCTTGCGCGGACTATTTCTGTCTGCTCACCCTCCTGGCTGTTTGATGTGAAGTTTAAAAGCCTGTGCTTACAAGAAAACCTTTAATTATGCACATGGGATCCTCTTTTAGCCTACCTATGGTAATTGTTTATGTAGGCGCTAATAGCCTCTCTGCTGAGTCAGTCTTGGGTCAGTCAAACTCACAGGTTGCATCACAGTGAGCTTTTAGTTGATCAAAGGGCCAAACACTGATCAGCGCCTGTCAGCTTCGCTCATTAAACTTCGCTCAAGATGCTCTTAAATTATGAAATGACGTTTCTAATGTGCATTGTCTTAAGTAATGTTTAACCATGTGATGCCTCTAACCTCTATGCAGGATGCCTGTCATATTTTTACATTGCACCTCAGCGCCACTCAGTCATAACCATAGTTTAAAAGTTCACTCACTCAACACTGGTGAAGTTAAACTGCTCGTGAACCGAGTTAGGAGTCATTTATCTGATTTTGAATACTTTGAATGTAAAGGGCTCTTTCTATTCTTTAAACCGCCATGTCAACACCGTAGGAGGATGACAGCTGAAGTACACTGGGAATGGCCGCGACGCGAAACGTGTGTCGCGTGACACCCGCAGCAGCTCGCGCCCATTTAGTCAAAGGAAGCTCCTCCACCGGCCATGTGAGCGGCACGCACTCCAGTGGATCTCTCTTCTTTTTCGCAATGGGTCTATTTTATTTCCTCGACGCGTGGCAACAGTGGTGGTTTTAGGCTGTTTTAGGGGGGGCTTCAGCCTCCCCAAATTCAATCTCAGCCCCCCAAATGAAGAGGACAGTTTTACCTTTCCAACGATACCAAAATTATGTTTGTACTCCAAATAGAACCCGAGATATGTCCTAATTACGTAATACAGTATTACTTAAATGCCATAACACCGCCCACCACGTCGCACTGGTAGACACATCTAACGCACCCTCCAAACATGCACGCATACGTTCTCAATACATAGATGGTGAAATAATTGGCCTACTTGGGCCTGTTGCCAGCATGATTCTCTAACATGTGATTTCTCTTTCCCTCACAAACATTGTAAACTATTTTTAACTTCACAAAAGCATCTGTAAGTAGCTGATAGGCCTACTAATATTGCTTGTCATGTGTTAATATACTGCTGTCCACAAAAATGTATTTTTGGATACAGTATAAGAAAATCGATTAAGAATCGATAAGCAGAAATGATAACGGAATAGACAACAATAAAATCCAATCAATTATCATCCCTATTATTCAGTGATCAGCACCAAACATGCTGAGTACCCCTGATAAATTGTTAGTGTAATTTCACAAAGTGCACCAGATTGATGCATTTAAATTTACAATACTCAAAATTTTCTTCCGAGGGACCATCCCCCCGGACTCCCCTAAAGGTATGCCAGCTTCTGGGGCTGAGCCCCCCCAAAGGTCTGATCCTAGAACCACCCCTGCCTCCAACTGGTAAAAAACTACAGAGAACTGTGTATAAAACAAATATATTAGGCTACATTTAAAAGTGATTAAAATGAATGTCTCATGTACCAGAGGCAAAGCCAGTCGCAGTAGCAGGTGAAGCTGACAGCTGCAACAAACACGGTGAAGCCGTGTCGCGTCACGTCCGTGCCTGGTGTAGCAGGTAAAAAACTCACATTCATTCACTGTGCAGCAGGTGTTGGCTAGAAAGATTCTGTACATTTGATAAGTTAGGATTGTGTTATCGTTACACAACCTTGCCACTTTAATCTGACATTTTCATCACATGACTGAACATCACCTCAGCGCTGAGAGGTAATTCTGGTTCTAGCAGGGAGATAAAAGAACAAAACAGGGAGGACAAGAAGTGTGAGTGGTTTACGTCAGACAAAAGGCACTTGTTTTTGATTTTTCTTTTTTCCCCCCCGCTTTTACTTTTCTCATAGTGGGACACAATGGCTCAGGCTATTTTATGGTGAGTGTCAGATTCCCACCACCAGGAACTCTGTCTCTCCTAATAATAGTGTCTCCTGATAATAGAGGTTATATCACAGTGGGGGTTTGGGGGTTTTCTCCACTTCAGTATGGGTCTGTGACTGTGTGGATTTGCTGATCTGATACCTGAAGAGTCTGATTAGATTTGCCTGTTAGGCTCAAAGGAGCACTTGGTAAGATATATGTTGAAAAGCAGCCATTTTATCAAGTCTGCATCACAAGTGTTTCTTTTATCATCTACTGGTGGTGCTAAACTACAGCAGATGAAAAAGGCTTTGTTCGTATATAGTCGGGGTCACTAGAAACACAACTCGTGTTTATTCTACTCCTGGTATCTCCTGGTTTATGTATCTGATCATACAGAGGGTCAGTCATGTGTATATCCATTTTATATTTAGGCCTGACGCACGATAATGGGCCATATTCAGTATTCACTCTCTGGATTATTACTCCCAGATGTGAATGCACTGAAGCAGGCAATATGTAGCATATAGATGATGAAGACAATGTTAAAATTATAACTTGTATAGGTACACAACGAGTCAGGATCAGTAAATGTAAACACCAGCAATAAGAGGCTGTTCATTCATTATAATATACTTCATACAGCCTTTTAATGAGAAATTAACCCTTAGGCAAACGGAAAAACAAGAGTCATTTTAGGAATTTGCCCAAATATCATTTGGTTTTCTATCTGTCCTTAATCATGAATCAATTAGTGAGGTCTAGAGATGTCACGATTACTTGTTTTCACAATTAATCGCAGTATTAAACACCACAATTAAGTAATCATAAAGATTCTTAAATACCGTCACTTTCCAAAAAAGATTATGTTGTAGATGTGCACAAAAGTTAAGGTAAATGTAAGAAATACTGGTCCATTTATCTAATGTAACATACAATTGGTAGGAATTGAAATGTTAGTGTCTCTCAAACAAGCAAACAATTAAAATAAACTTAAACATTTGGTATAAATGACTAATAATGATTTGAATATTTAAAACACTTACCCTGGAGGATTAATAATTGGTTATATATTAATAGTAGATAGTTAAAATATTTAGTAATGTAATTATATTTTGACACATTCATATGTTGTGAAATTAATTAAAGCATAATAATCGTAATACCATGATTATTTCTCTGACAATAATCGTACAATGAAAATCTATAATCGTGACATCACTAGTGAGGTCATCTATTTATTAATCATCTGTTGACTGAGAGCATCTTAAATTGACAAAGGTCCAATAAAGAAACTTATTGTGCTTCACATTTTCCTGCTCATATGTTGTAAAACTGTGAAAAATGAAGAGAAAGACTCTGCTTCGTCAGGTCAATGCGCCGCCCCCTCCCCACAGCCATCCAACTGAGGAGTCAAAGTTTTCATTTAAATTTTCTTCTTCCTGTCAGTTCATCACAGCGGTCACAGCAAGAAAAGTGACATTTACATAGGTTGAATAAGAGTAAAACTGCAGCGTCTCTGTTGCTGCATTTTCATCTTCAGCTGTGGACAGAAAATCCTTTCAGCTGCCTGCTGAAGCTGTGTGATCACATGATCGACGAGCCATACCATGACATTTCAAGTGGTGGTGGTGGTGGTGGTGTGTGTGTGTGTGTGTGTGTGTGTGTGTGTGTGTGTGTGTGTGTGTGTGTGTGTGTGTGTGTGTGTGTGTGTGTGTGTGTGTGTGTGTGTGTGTGTGTGTGTGAGGTTATCTTCACTCGTATCCTCCGACTCATTTGTCACAAAGGTCCCTCAATGGTCCACACAGTTTAGTCAGAGTCATGAACATCATTTGCATTCCTAACGCTGAGGGTTCTTCTCAGATGAAAGGTCGACATCAATAACGAGTATTGAATTTATTAATTAACCTATTTGGTATGTTTTAATTACTCAACCTTCTGTATGGTGGGAGCAACAGGCTTACTAAACCTTGGGTCGCCCTGCATTAACACATTTGCACTGACCTTGTGGACTCAGACCTTGATTGGTGCAAATGAGCTTTATATCATTAGTTTCACTCGCAGCTCTCAAAGACGCCGTGGTTTCAACCCACACTCCTCATGTGTGATTTCAGCGTCAGAGCAGCTCCACGTTCTTGTTCTCACTTTCCCTTTTTAGAGAAACACATGTGACGCGTTTGTTCAGACGTTAGGTTTGACAGGTTAAGACCACAGGAATGTTTTTCTTCAAGAGTTTCTGTGTAATCTTCCTGCAGCAGCCACACTGACAGACAGTACACAACCTTGTAAATGATTTATTGGAGCCTTTAACTCAGCTTGACAACAAAACTATGTTAAAAAAGGGGGCTGGTTTCAGACTTTCTCTCTTTTTTTGGAAACAGGTGGTACTAGCTGCTCCAGTAGCTGTGACAGGGTCAGGTGGAATAAAGCGCAGCACGGAAACGTAATTGAATTTGTGCTGATTCGGATTCTGCCGCGTCACTTGGCACCTCACTGACTGATTTTGTTGTTGACAATCAGTGTATTCCCTGATGTTGCTGCTGTTAAGAGGTGTGTGTGTGTGCTGTGCATGAAATGAGTCTGCCTCCATCTACACCTTCTATACAGCCACACTGATGGTAATCACAGTTTACTGCTCAATCTGCTGCCTGACTGTTTTTTAAACTTTAGAAAGCATTTTACATCTTATTAGAACATAAACAGCTTTTTTTTCTACAAAATAATATTTCTGACCATGAGCTCACAGCTCTACAACACCAAGAAACTCAAAATGCCTATAATAGCTAAAAGATACTCTCTTTTTTCCATCACCTGAGGCGCTGTGAAACCATTTATCCGTCTTACACCTGTCAGTCACAACACAGCCTCTTCTATCTCCAATATAATGTCGACTCAGAGCTTCTCTCTCAGCTGAACGCTACAGGGCAGAACTACAGGCTGGGGTCACGCAAGGTCACGCTGTTCCCATAATGAACAAGGCATCCCAGAACCACTGGGGATTTTCAGAAGCTCCCCTTCAGCGACTTTGTGCTGTATTTCCCTCTTTTACCAGCTGTACATTTTCCACACTAATGCAACATGTGTGTCTGTCTCTGTGATGTACAGGGACACTCAGTCTATTACTAGGACTCTGTGGCTCACTGTCAAGGCCGTTGTCCATTGTGATGCTCTGGCCTCCATGTTGTAGCATGTTTCAGTTCGGCCAACAAAACAAAAATTTGAATAAAATCCATTTTATATTCCCACTGGTGAGAAACTCATGATGTCACAAACAAGCTTTCCCTTGTGACTAAGTTCATCTGTATATACTGTACATTTTCTTGAATTCTGAAGCAGCAGTGTTCAGTGCTGTGTAGAGCTAGTGGAGGCTTGTGTTGAAACAAGTGACCCTTGGTTTTTTGACCTCACATTCTGACCTCTCGTCACAGATATATTGCCAGTGCCTGTGCGCGGAGTCTCCACCTTCAACCAGGTGTGGCAAGAAGAGCTCAGCCCAATGCAGTGCTGGAGAAAGTGTTTACATCCATCACAAAGGTTGGATTTGTTTTTTTCTTTCAGCAGCTTTTGATATCCCCACTGATATTTTTGTAGAGGTCGCCAACTGAAACGTACTTTTATTGTCATTTAATCTTTAAAAAATGTAATTTGATGGTGAAAATTCCTGGTTAAATTTTACACTGTCGTAGGTGATGTGTTGGACTGGCTTGTTTGATAATTAAATCAATTATTCGATTATAGTTACTGCAGCTCTATTTGTCACCAGCACAAAACTTAAAGGGACAAAGAGGAGTTTTGGAAAGCAAAGTGTTTTCACACTACATTTCCCATGAGTCAGAAGACGGATGAAAGCAAAAACATTTACCAAGAATGTTTTCATTGATCAAGAATGAAAGTCAGAGGTTGGAAGACGATCAGATACCGTCACAGTTCCGACCATAAACGGCGATCCAGCTGCGTTATTCCCATGACCCGCCGGGCAGCGTCCGGGAAACCGAAAGTAGGAGATGCTGGGGAGCCGACCACTAAATAATAACAAAATAATGATAAAGACAAAACAATAAATTTATCGAAAATGGAGCCATTAACAAGTGTGGGTAGCATAGATTCATCCACATTAATATGAGACTTTTTTATAACCAAATACAAACTCCTTGTTGTCCCTTTAACATAACAAAGTGAATATTCACGAACCGTTCTTAAGAACAAATTTGTTCTTGAGTCCTACTTACGAAGTTTTCACGACGATTGTGGCATTCATGAATGTTTTCTTATCCAGGATTTGTTCTGAGCTAAAATCTACACACACTCAGGAGCATAATTACGCAGATTTGAGAGATGACACTTGTACAAAATAACTGATTGTGTTTTCTTCTGTTCTGCAGTTGTATAATATTATATGATTTGAATTAGAACTGTACAACTGTACTGTACTGTACTGTACACACAACTGTTTATCTTTTTTCATCAACCGATCCGCGGACCACTTGCATGCTGAACGGATCAGGGATCAATAACGATCCATTGAACTTGCACCACTAGGAATCACCGTGGCATCCAATTGATAGCTTTCATGTGACGTCACGGCCCGTATGGAACGCCCCCCTGGCGGTCAAAACAATCCACTTCCCCGCTGTCCGCGGCTTAGGACAAGGCAGAAAAACACACACTGCTCCCTGCTGCTTCAAAAATACCGGTGTTATGGCCCAACTGGTGTCTGATTTAACTGGTTACCGTACCGAACAACAGCTGTGCTGCACTTCCGTCCGCAGATTTGTCACAAATTCACAAATCAAGCCACAGTTCACATGTTACTGCAGCGAATATGCTTCTGTGAGTGAACCTGTTCAGGCAACCTACAGTCAGTCAGCGCCACACTACTCTCACTCTGCACAACACTGCACACTATGACAAAGCCTGTCATGTTAAAGTTACGAACTAATGGAAAACACTCTGAAAATACAATAACAACATCGTCCTCGCCGCGCCGCGGTCGGTCCCGACCCCCGTTACCGTGTCGCTGCCGCCGCGGGCGGTGCTGTTGCCGTGTCCGGTGGCGGGCGGTCCCGCCGGGTTACCATCGCCGCCGCCGCCGGTCCCGCTGCTATCGGACCGCCGTCATCGTTGCCGTCGGTAGCGGTGCGTAGCAAAGCTCCGGGGGGTAAAGGGGGGGCAGCTGGTCACCGTGCAGCCCAGCTAAGGGCTCTGGTTTGTGGGTGAGAGGAGCAGGGAGCCTGGGCTCAGTGGGCTGGAACTCAGACTGTGGAGCTCAGACTGTGGAGCTGCGGTACCAGGACGGTGTTCCCACACAGGAAAGTTACAGGTACATTTCTACCACTTCAACGAGTTCAGAAACATTATTTTAAGATCAAAAAACTACAAAATGGGGCTTTTAATCAGAAACCAGTTGAGCCATAACACCGGAAATATTGGTTACAAGCGGTGGAGGATGATGGATTCTCCACCAGGTAGGCTAAATGTAAACATCGCCCAACTCGAGCTTCGGCAGGGAACTGGTCATTTTAAACAGCTGGTATACAGCAGCTGGTGTTGAATATGGGTCACAAGTGCCCAAAACTTCAAAGCTGTTTTTATATCTTTCTTTCTCGGCTGCTGGCAGATGATTTAAGTCATTACTCGGTTGTTTGTCCATAGAAAGTCCATTGCGGGGCCACTTTGGAATGTTGCTTTTGACCGCCAGGTCCCTGGGAAGTGACGTCACTGAAAGCTATCAATAGCAATTAAGTGACTGCTCATGTGATAATATGATGATATTTGACGGCACAGCTGCGGTCTCTCTGATAATAACCCAATGTGCTGCACCCACTGCTGACACTACTATATAACTAAATATAAATAGAAAAATAACTATATGAACTATAAAACTAAATATAAGTTTTTTGTTTGTTTGTTTCACTTCCTGCTGCAGTAGCTCAACTTCACTAAAAGTTCTTTTTTCGTTTGGAGTCTGGTGCTCCCGCCCAGATCTTCGTTTGAGCATTTTAACTTTCTTTCTCACTTCACCTTCTCTGCTCAGTGCCTGTGGTTTCTGTGTGCACACGGCCCTGCAGTCTCATGCCCTTTTATGGGCATTGATGGGGCGGTTACCTGCTAATCCTATGTTAATTAGACTCACCTGGCACGCGCTCTCAACTGAGGAGGCGTTCATCAATGTAGGAACACAGCTGCCAACAATTCTGCGATTTAAGAACATGTTGATGAATCTGATGTAGAGTTTTGTTAAGATAAAAATCTAAGAAGATATAGGTGAATGAGGCCTGTTGTCTTTGATCTGTCGTGACTTCCTATACATTAACAAGCTGTAAATTGACAGTTTATACTCTACCTTGCCAATACAAAACCGGTCCGTCATGAAATCAGATTTAGCAGTAACTATTTCCTGGTAATGAATTTGCATTTTTGTGTTTCACTCAGAAAACAATGGAGTGGGTCTGAGCAACAGCAATGCGTGTGATTTGGGGCGTTTCGACAAAGACATGCCTGATGAAACAATTATGCAAAAACATATATCGCTCCCACTTTCTGACATTCGCAGAAAAAAATTTCACTATGCTATTGGATGCACTGGACACTGCTTACAGATGAGGCTTCATATTTCACCCCACGTTGGACCACGTAAACCACGTAACCTGTTTCTTCTTTCTTCTCTCTGCACAGAATCCAGACTCCCGTCACCTAGATGGCCTGTCCAAGCAGCTGGACTGGGAGGTGCGAAAGGTCCAGCGTTGGTTCAGGCACCGCAGGAACCAAGACAAACCCAGCACACACACTAAGTTCTGCGAGAGCATGTAGGTTAATGCCTGTTGTGTTTTCCCTCTGAAGCTCTGTGGGCTTGAGCACATAGTGGTTGTGTTTCCCCTACAGCTGTGTGGTTCTGTGTGGACAGGGCTGAGATGCAGACCAGCAGATTAGGAACATTTTTGACTTTTCCTAAGAGACCTGTTTTTTTTCTGACCATTTGGATTTAGATTTAAAATAGAATCAGGATCAGTTTTTGTTAGACTAAGTGGTTCCATCACATGTTATGTAATACACGGTTGTCCATAAAGTTAGAATAAAATATATATTTTTTTACCTCTTCTCATTAAATGATTGTGACAATGTGATTTATTCTTTAGAAAGGGGATATCCATCTAAACACTCTATTGATCAACCTCCTCCAAACATATCACTGTGAAAATTAAACAATAATTAACCTTTATAATAGGAATAAAAAGAGGAATGTGTCTGAAAATGAAAATATTCCAACTTTATGGGCAACTGTGTATTTATGGGAATTTTTTTAATGTTTCCTCTCTTGTGGCTCTAGGTGGAGGTTTACATTTTATTTGTGCATATTTATCTATGGGTTCCAGTTTCTGTGGCAGGTGAGCACACTCTCAGTTTAACCTTGGAAATAGTGATATCAGTAATATTTTTGATGCTTAATAACATTATCAGTTGTTTGCTGAACTAATTCATGTTTGTTTTCAGTCCCCTTGGTTGTGGGATACACGGCATTGTTGGTACGGTTACCCCTATCAGGTATGAAGCACTTCTGCTCTCATTCTGTATTATCTATAATGCAATCCAACACAACATCTATAGACTCAGGAATTACCTGCTGCACGGTGAATTAACAATGTCAAGAAAGGCTGTTTGTATTGGATTGTATGACTGAATGTTTTTTTAAACCCCTGCAGAATTAACCATGAGTAGAAAAGTAGCTTGTGTGACAGCAGAAGCACTGTCAATATGTATTTGCTTTTACTCCGCTGCTATTCTGACCTTGTTTAAACAGTAATTCATCATAAAAACAGTCAGACTGGTATTACCGTAATATCATGCAGATATCCTTGTTATCTTGTCCTACTGTTTTCCTCATATCATTTTTAGTATACACTTTGTGGAGTTTATAACAAAGGGCAGTTCTGTTTGAGTGGAGGGATGCAAATTATGTCTGAGACACATTTTCAAATAAATATACAGTATGTGTGTGGGGGGGGTTCTGCTAGTGTTACTTGTACTTTTATGGGTTATCTCTTCATATGACATGTATTCAGCCCTCACAAGCTGAGCTTTCAACTGTAACGTCACCTGCTGACTATATGTCCTGATCTCAATTAAATATAAATAAGGTTAAGCCACTTAATCTTCATAAACAGTCTTACCTCTGTCTGGCTTTGTTTCCAGACCAGCTGCTGTCAAATAAAGGCAAAATGACAAAAAAAAGAAAGAAAGTGCTAACTGAACGAATCTAGGTGGGCAAAGTTATTTACTTAAAGGAGAATTCTGGTCATTTTTGACCCCTAAATCGTTTTCCTGATGTTCACCCAGTGTTGGGGGGAGCAAAAAACGTAACAAAAATTGATGCAGGCAAACCAGAGCTCTGCGATCGGATAGTAATGTCTTTCCAGGATGTTTCAGAGTTAGGCTATCTGAGGTGAGTGACTACATGCAAAAACACAAATACTATACTGTTTATACTGTACACTATATGAGTTCAGTTGTGTGTCATAAGGATTCCAGTCATGTACCATAGATATTTGATTGTTTTCTGAGTGTTTGTTGTGGTTGAAAGAATTGCCCCCATAGGTTAGCGTTGTCACTATCCCTAGCGCCAGCTAGCGATGGTGTAACTCTGGTTTGCCTGCATCAATTTTAGTCGCGTTTTTTGCTCCCCCCAACACTGGGTGACCATCAGGACAACGATTTAGGGGTCAAAAATGACCGGAATTCTCCTTTAAGTTTAAAAAAAAAATACTCTTGGTAGATATTGAGCTAGGATGATAATTTAAAGTTAGAACAGGTGTGTGTTCTTCAGATTTCCATATTTACCCACTCAAGCCGCAGGTTCATGTTTACATTTGTACAGATTACAGCTGTAAATTTCAGGGATGTGTCATGTGGTTGTAAAGGCTCCATTCAGCAGGACAGAGATTTCACCCCTCACACGCTACAAGCTGCAGACTGATCCGTATCTGAGAATAAATGTGTGTTGAACTGAGCTGAGCTGTAGACACTTTGCCAGACATGACACAATTCACTGGACAGCACTTGGTGATTCATTGGACCAGGATGTGTGTTGTCATCATTTGTAACAATGTGGCACAGTGGTGATCACATGTCATCCTCTCACTGTCATCTGACATCCACTATTGTTTGATTTAAAAAAAAAAAAAAAAAAAGCTTGAACATGAATAAACTTCTACTTCTTCTTCTTCTTCAGTCTGACTCACTGACTCTGTCCTTCCTGTCTCCTTAGGTCTTGTCTCCGGGCCTTTACCACTACTATGTGACAGAACTGGCCTTCTACTGGTCACTGATGTTCTCGCAGTTCACTGACATAAAAAGGAAGGTGAGGGAAACCACACTGGCTGCATTTGATCAGACCACACTGGATAGTCCACAGCTGCCACTCCCTGTTGAAACATTTGTTAATAGGTTTATTGTTCCTCATTTGGTCGCAGCAGTGAAAGTTGTGCATGTGTGTACATGCTTGATGCAAAGTTGTGCAAATGTGAGCTTTAAGACAAATGTGACTTGTGAGTCTTCTTGGCTACAAGCTCTCAGCAGCAGTAGTGTTCATTTTGGAGGGGGATCACATGTTTTTGTTTTTTGGGAGGGGGCGGGTACAGCTAGTGCTCCTCGGTCTGTGAATGCCTTGTGTTTTCAGCACGAGGGCATCTAGAGTCATGTGATTTGCAGGATGGCGGAGGCCTAACTATTAGAATTACAGAAATTCCACACAATGCCAGCGCACTGGAGCTGGAGTTAGTCTCAGCCACAGATACTTGACGTTAATGTTTTAGACGTTTTGCACTACAGATTTCTGGAATGTGAGACTTGAAGAGCTGGAGAGTGATACTTGTTCTAATTTGGCGGTGGGAGGAGTTGCACTCAACACTTAGAGGCAGCTGGGCTGGTTTGACGTTGTAATTGAATTTCATACTTAAGGATGTGATATTCAGTGGAAGCTAATGAAACCACTGTATAGAGTCTGTACTCATTCAAGAAATGGGCAAGGGCAACCGAGGAAGATCATCAAGTTTAAAGAATCTAGAAAGATAGTGCACTTCACTAGCTTTACAAACTCAGCATTTGGAGGTAACTTAAAGCCCCAGTATGTAACTTATTTGGCTTTTTATTAGCAAAAATCAAATATTGCTTTCATAAATACGTATTTCACTGAAGTGGAATCACACCCGCATACAAATGAAAGCTTTCTCGTACCTTAGAATGAGTTGTTACAAGTCGTTACAAATACATAAGTGGGCGATGCACTGAACCGAGGCTGCCATGTTGCATCGCCATTTTTTACGTTGAGTGGCAGCGTGACCGTAGGTAACCATAGAAACTCACCGGAGCTGTCGGCTTGGGGAGAAAGTTTTCCAGGTAGCGCCTGTTAAAACTGTCACCACTGTGTAGTGTGAGGAAGGACGGAGGCACTGATGTTGCATTCAGGTGCAGTCAGGCAGACGGCCGTCGGCAAACCAACCGGATGTCATTTTACTCCACGAGAGAAAGACGGTAAAACGTGGGTCAGGTAAACAATACAACATCACCATGACAACATATTGTCATGCCTGTATTGTTTTGCCTCGTGCTGGCGGACCACTTGTTTACATAGACGCTTGTTTATCCTGTTACATGCAGCGTCTGTTGTCTGTCTGACGTCTGCCTGATTTCATGTGAATGCAACATCAAGAATACGTTCCGATATGCAACCGCACCACTAGATGGGGGGAATTCCTACATATTATACCTTAAAAGTTGCAGGATGGAGTTTGAATTATGTTTATGTGGACTAGGATAACATATAGAGTTGGGTTGACCATCCAGTGTAAGAAAAGATAAATATTCACAACTGAATGCATTCTTGACCAGAGCTGTTGAGCTGCCCCCCCTCCTCCTCCATCCACTCCATGGTCAGTTGCACATGTCTCAGCTCTTGTGTCTGTGGCTGTCTGTTTGTCTTGTGCTGCCCTGCACTGTTAATCGTTGACCTGTGTCTGAGTCTTGTCTGTGATAAACACTGCGCCCTGGGTCACATTTCAGTTTACTCTAAAAGATTGATCACTGATATAAAACAACGCTGATGCTGTTCAGTCTTTATTATAAATGTGTTCACATCTCTACAAATCTGTCACCTCACATTGACCCAGTGTCAGTGATCCACTCTGGTCTTTAGTGGTACAGAGCAGTTTTATTGCTGCTGTGCCCTTCTGATGCACAGTGCTGCTTTTATCTCCATCTTGTGACAGTTGACCTGGATTAGATGTAATGTGGTGATGCGTTGACCTGAGAGAGGGCACAAAGCAAAATTGTTTTTGTTGTTGTTTTTAATTTTGTGGTGGTGACTGTAAACAGAAAGTGTGATCTTGGTCTTTCTTTAACCACTTGTTTCTTCTGTGCTGCCATCTTTAGCTCATACAGACTCCTGCTGCCAGATGCTTAAAACACATTACAGATCTTATACATTTTATGCACCAGGGCCCATTTCATTTTTATGTATTGTTTACAAGCCAATAAAAGGTTTTAAGGTACACATGAACTTCTGTAGTTGGAGGCCTTTGACGGTAAAGATTATGATCAGACAAAGCAGTAAAAGCATTTTATTTACATCTACCGACATGCTGGTGTTTAGCAGGTATAATCTTTACCAATATTCACTGTCTTGGGTAGTGTGTTAAAATGCAAATTGCAGTGTTGCAATACTGTGTGCTGCTGAATATACACTGTTTAATGGTGGTGGTGATAATACATGCAAGGTGACTATAAAGATCAAATTGTATGAGATCAGATGAATCTGATACACACCAACAGATATTAGATTAAAACACAGTGCAGGTGCAGTGTGTCTGTGTGTGTGTGAGTGTGCTAACCACATTTCTTCCCTTTTTAATTTCAGGACTTCCTGATCATGTTCATCCATCACCTAGCTACAGTTGGCCTGATCAGCTTTTCCTACGTCAACAACATGGCGCGAGTAGGAAGTCTGGTCATGTGTATCCATGACGCCTCCGACTTCCTGCTAGAGGTTGGTGAGACACTGGACTTGACTTTAGTGCTTGTCATTTTGGGATCATAGCCTAACATCATATTTGAGATAGAGAAGTGACCTCTTCTATAGTTCTGACTTTGTTTACAGGTTGTCAGACATTGGGCAGGAATGATCACAAAGTGATACCAAACAAAAATGGGAAAGATATGAAAGATGGAGGAAGATATGAGTGGTGTTGATAAGTGCAGCTTCAGGCTTTCACAGACAGTAGTTTCCTTTTAGGACATTTATTGTTCAGTGGCCTTTTTGCTTCAGATCAGTTGGTTTCTGAAACAATGGAGATGAATTGTGATTGTTGTTTAGTGTTTCCAGTTGCTTCCACTTGGCTTAATTCCAAATACATTAAGAGTAGTTCAGGAATTGTGTGGGGGGGGGGGGGATTAATTCACTTACAGAAGCAGTACATATCCCAGTGCTTCATTTCTGTTGTTTTCTTTTCCAACAGGCAGCCAAGCTGGCCAACTATGCCAAATACCAGCGCCTGTGTGACTTCCTCTTCATTGTGTTTAGTGTGGCTTTCTTTATCACACGACTTGTTATATATCCAATATGGTGAGTGCTCTGTGACACCTGCAGCTTCACAATGAATGCCTTAAATACCCTTTCGTAATCCTCTGCAGTTTGATAATCTCTGTAAATATTTTTGCACAGTGGGTTTTTCTGGCCAAGTCATGCCTGTGTTTTTGAAGGAATGTCTTATCAGGAATCACATTTCAGCAGGATGATGAATTTTCTCCAGAGCCTTTGTCTCTGAGTGTGAACTTTTTTAAATGTTTTTCATTATTATACAACCTCCCTATAGATGGTACACTTATATTGCTTTAAAATCCTACTCTTATTTTTTTTTTTTTACAGTATTTCCTTATTATTTATTATTTGTTATCTATTCATGTCTTTTACATTTTTTCTTATCCTTATTGGGGTTTTTTTTTTTTTTACATGTTTTATTATTATAGTACATTGGCCTCTGGAATATTCCACTGCATATACATATTATATAAATGTTTGAATCCTGTATCTAATATTTTAGACTTACCTTTGGCAGTGGCTGAGCTCAGGGTGGTGAACATGTGTGCATTGCTTTTATTTGTGTTTTGTGCTTTTTTTGTTTATAAAATGCCATTTCAATATCAAAACCTCATACTGATACAGTGCTTTGATTTTTGATTTGATTTGATTTGATTTGATTTGATTTGATTTGATGACCCTAATTTCTGACCCTGTCCTATGGCTGTAATTGGTAACAGTTGTCTAAAACCTAGAGCCGGTACTCTTCACTCCTTCAGTGTAGTTCAGGTGTCTCCAGAACAGAAACCATCACGCTCTGTGATTTAGAAATGATGTGAGGCAAGGCAACTACCACCACCGGTTCATAAAAGTGATGAGCCAATTTCCTGGACGCCCACAGTGACACCACTAACGCACCCATCTTCATTGTAGCTGTGATCCAGAGACTGACTGCACAGATATGATGCGAAGCCTGCAAAGCCAGTTCAGGCAGACAAGTCAAGCCGTGCCAATCAGCTGATCAGTCACATGCTCCCCTCGCCAAAATAGGGCGGGTTATTTAAATCCCCAGTTTACCTGCTCATCCCTGGCTATGCTGCTGCTGCTACTCTGCCTTTCTCTACTGCTGCTACTGCTGCTGCTGCCTTGCTGCCCATGAGGTTTTGCAGCATCCACCTGTGGGCTCTGTCTCTTGATTCCCTGTGGGGGGTCGACTTCATTCCCTGTAATGTCTGGCAAAGCAGATCATTCAGGGAACGAATATGAGACAGAGCCTGACGCCAAACCTGCTGCAGCCATGCTCAAGGATATGCTATCCATGCTATGCTTACGCTCATTAAATGATTTCTTCTCATTCCAGAGTTGTCTGATTGAACTGCGCTAACGTCGTCCAGTTCTAATGGAGCTGTGTTTAGGGAGTGTTCCTCGACAGAGACCTGGATGTTGAAGCTCAGCCTCCACCAGGCTCAGACAATAGGGAGCATATCATTGCCAAAAGTAACCTGAGCAGCTATATTCAGTGTCTTGGTGTGGATGAGTGACAAAGCTAGTGTTGCCGGTGAAGCTACCTGGACTGAAATCCATCCCTCTGCAGGGGGAGGTGGCTCTGTTGACGACCTCCTGTCACTCAGCTGGATCTGAAGGAATACATGAGCTCACCAACCGCTCACCTGACATTATTACACCAGATCTATGGCACCCGTCTCTTTGGTTGCCATTGGCCTCCAATTGGGGATTACAGTCTCTGTGCGGAAACAATGGCCTCATAGGAATAACGGTTAATAATGTGATTAAAGTGCAGCTGGATGTCTTGTTCCTCCCACTGGGATCTGAGTGTATGATGTAAACATGTGCCCTCACACTCACATATACTGTATGTGTCTCCTTGTTTTCCAGGGCCCTGAACTCCACTATGTTTGAGAGCTGGGCCATAGTGGGGCCGTTCCCATCTTGGTGGCTCTTCAACATCTTACTGCTGGTTCTTCAAGTGCTGCATATCATCTGGTCCTACCTCATAGCCCGTATAGCTATCAAAGCCATGCTGCGTGGAAAGGTGGGTCACAGAAAATGGATCAGCAGCTGTTTTGTTGTTATTCTTAAAGTTCAGTTGAACAACTTTACTAATTCCAGGTTTGTCAACTTTTAAAATGTGCTGCCTTTTAACACTTAATGTGATATTGAATAAAATATTATGGGGTTCTGAAGCTCTGGGTAAACACAACATGATATCACCTGGTGTTTTTCAGAACCATCTTACACAAGGAAGGCTTTTCCTGCTGTTACAGCATCCAATTAATGATCTTGTGACAGAGTATCTTTAGTTTTCTGCTACCACTTCCTGTTAGTTTCACTTCACTACATTTGATGGAGAAAAAAAACACCTCAACTTCTGAGCTGCTGCATGTCTCCAAGTTCAGATTGGCCCACTGTGTCCTGGCTGGTGTTAATTACTGTACTGAAGGAAGTTCCTGAGGTTTAATGCATCTCAAACTCTGCCAAAGACTTAAGAAATACTTCATTTTTCAGAATCTTTTTCAACAGTTGTTGAGGCAAACATGAACAAAAAACATGTTGGACTCAAAACATTTACTGGAATCCTTGCAATTCTTTTACATTTTTGATGGTGATTATAGGGTGAGCAGCTTTACAGAGGGAATATAGCAGTGAAATAAATGAATAGAGCATCCTCCAGGCATCTGTCTGTGATTAGAAAATGCTTTTTGAATTAACACCATAGCTACGTCTGATGAATTTGCCGCCTCTACACCTTCTTTTCCCAGTCTGTCCCTGATTCTGTGTCATCTCTCTGCAGACGCAGTTTGTTTCATCTCCCTCTGGAATGAGAGAGGGAGATCCTGTATATCTGTCTCTCTTTGTCCAATGAGCCCTCCTCCACTGCTCTCTCGCTTCTTCTCCATCTGCTCTGTCCGCTTGACAACTTTACCTTCTGTTTTCGGCTGTAAGTTTTCGTTCACTCCCTCTGCTGTGATCTGTTTCACACACCTCAGTTCCACCCTGTCCTGTTCACCTCCAGCTGAGCTCAGTGTAATTGCAGGGAGTTTAATTGGATAGCGTGTGCGGTAGTTCAGCAACCCCTCGCACAAAGTCGGCAAGTAGGAGGAGAGTTGTAAATGATGAGTAATGTGGTTATAGTGTCATGAATGTCAAGTATGAGAAAGTGTTCCGTGTTCAGGGCTGCGTTGAACTTGTCCCACACCGCCACCCTCTGGTTATGATAAACACATGAAAATATTCAGTCTTCAACGGTTTTTACCAAATGAAATTGTGGTTCCTTCCTGGAGAATCTAGTTTTCTGCCCAGGAGGGGAGAAAGATAGACTCCCTCTATTGTCATTTTGTTTTTAAGACCAGCAGGGTTTATAAAAATGAGCTTGTTTGCTACTCTGCTAAACTTGTTCCTCATGATTAAACATAGCCCTGGCAGCTATTTGGACATCCCAGCATGAGAAATTGCCTGCTGAAGTTTAAAAAAAAAACATTGAAGTTGCTCCAGATAGAATATATCACCAGCCCAAAAGAGGAAAGATGAATCACACAAACCATAGACAAAACCGATTTAAAATTTCATGGAAACTAACTTCAGCACAGCGGTAAGTCAATAACAGTTACATACGCTGCCTTCATGGCTCTGACAAGGCTGAAGTCCTATTGTTAGCACTTTTTGGCTCAAAAACGCATGGAAATCTACACTTGGAAACACAATGCTTTTAAAAAGATGTAACATAACACCAAAATGAACAAATAATCTGTAGCTGCACCTGTACAAAGAAACAAACAAAGAGTCTCAACCTGTTGTAAAATAATACTCACATCCACATATTTACACTGAGGAGCTTTTATAAATAATAGATCCTTTCTTTGTGTGATCCAAATGTGAGATGAAGCAAAAAACCTTGTTTCATGTTCACATGGGTAAGTCTGTATATTTTATTTTATTTTAACCTAAAACATATACATGTCTTTCTAATAAGTGTTGGAGGAGCAATGCCAAAGATCACAGCATTTTATACAAGATAGACTTAGAATGGTTCATATTATTATAGTGATAAAGTTACAGTCATAAAGTCATACATTTTATTTCGGTCTGAACACTTTTTTTTTTTACCTGTGTAGTTTGTATTTATTTCTCTTCAGAGTCATGAATAAATAAATGAATAAAACTGAATTATTTGTGTATTTTCCGTCTGTCAGGTGTGCAATGACGTGCGCAGCGACATTGAGAGCAGCTCAGAAGACGAGGCTGACACACCCAGAGAAGGCGTCAAGACATCTGCTTATTCTCCCAAGGGAGAGAACGGCACTAACGGCCATTGTGCTGCTGCCAAAGCCCGAGCACAGAACCACAGCAGCTGGTGACACGCGGCCTGGAGCCAGGAGCCAGGACCCTGCTGCAGTTCAAACCCCTCACTACGTCTCCAAAGAGCCTCGTTTGTCGGACTGAGCGGCCTTACACACACACACACACTGTCTGCCATCACATGTTACACTGACAGTGAGCGCACACAAGTTCAAATGTCTGTGAACTGATGATGGAGGATGGAGGTGCAGACACTGACGTCGGCTATGAAGAGCCCCCGTAGCTACATGTACGACACAAGCCGAGGTGAGATGATATGGAAATCAGCTGAAGCGAGTGATTTACATACCGTAGCTTTATTCTACAAACGATGGAATCCACTTTGTGCAAAGTTGAGCTGCAGATGTTGGTTGGTTTTAATGTTCTCTCCCAGTTTTATTGGTCAGATGAACTTGATTATTTTAGTTTTTAAGGGTTATTCCACACTGGATCATAGGACAGAAAACTGCTACGTGGGTGGGGTTTAAACCTTCAGGCATGTTGCATTGTTTTTCCAAATTAAATATGTCACAGCAGGGTAGCATACTTAGAATTAATGCATTGCAACGACTGTGGTTTTTATCAGCTGTAGGGTTAGGGTATATCTTGTTTTTAAGGAAACTCAAGCTTATCAGTTTGCACTGACAGGAGTGAATTGCCTGCTCCCTTGCCCACTTGTCTCGACAGATTTCTGTTTCAAAATTAAGTGTCAACATTTCACGAGGAAGTGCTTTGCCTCCAAGATTATCTAAAGTTATAACTCTGAGCAGTAATACTGTTCAAAACAAATTCTACCTGTCTAGAAATACACAGGGAAATAGACTAATTGTGTTAATACCTGTACAGTGCTTTATTTGTTCAAGCATTAGACAGCTCAATGGGGGGGGGGTATCAGTGCCACCAATGAAACACACTCACTTATCCTAACCCTTCGCGTGTGTCTATAAAATGCAACATGCCTGAAATTTTAAACAGCTGCTGTTTCTGCCCTTTGCAGTTTTTTGTGTTTACCCTTTAACGTTTAATGTTTGCCTATTTTGAGTTGTTGTCTTGTTTTTTTTTACTTCTTCTGTGACCAAATGTTTATGAAATTGTTTGCCACTGCCTATAGAGGAACCCAGGTGTGAGGACCATACTAAATGTCTGGTATTATGTTCTCATCTGAGTGCCTTGTAAAAATGTATTTCCAAATATATTCAATTGTTGATGGCCGTCTCTTATTGGAGTCCCCATTCACAAACACTACATTGCACTCTGTATGGTTAAAGGCATTTTAATAGAATATAATACAAATAATTACCATCTTTAATTCTGAAACAGTGCCACTCACAACATGGATTTGATACAGGCCACTGGTGCGTGTAATGTTCTTTGCAAAATGAAAAATAATATTCCTTTTGAGGGCACAACACTCGTACAGTGAATTCACACCAACATCCTGAGAAGAACAAACATCTTCATGATTTAGGGATGGACCAAAAAAAAAAAAAAAAGGAGGAATGGGAAAATGTCCACATGTGTGCAAAGGTGAAATCAGTCCCTCTGACATCAGTCTTTGATGACCTCAGAGTCCTGGTTTTCTGCTGCCAGTTTCAGCTGTTTTTGCTTCTCCATGAAGCGCTGTGCTCGCATGACACACAGGTACCCTCCGTACATCGTCAGCAGCATCATCGAGGCAGAAAATGCCCGATAGCCCATGTCAGCCAGGCGCTTTCCAGTCAACATGATGACAGTCCTGAGGGAACACAAGAGAGGATATCAGAACAGGAGCAGCAATAAAACACAGACCTATACTGTAGCTGTGCTGGAAACAGGGGCGGGTCTTCCATGGTGGCACAGGGGGGCACCTGCCCCCCCTGCAATCGGATTGGCCACCCTGTGTGCCCCCCCAATGGTCATTGACTTGGCAATGTCAATTACTGTGTAAAGCTCTTTCCCACTGCTATGTTCACTGTAAAGACCTACTATGAGCACAAACATCTGACTAAGGCTCAACTATGTACAGCAAACATCCCAGTGTTCTGTGTAGGAAATAAAGAAAATTGTGTAAGATTGTTATTGTTCTCAATTTTAACCATTTGAATGGTGCTTGTTCTGGTTATTCTGCATATTGACTGACTCTTACATAAAACACTGAGATGTTTGTACAGAGCTGAGCTCTAACTACTGGGTAAGATTATAAAATATTGATGTTCACTTTGAGAATTTATTGTGTTGCTTATTCTGCTAAGACTTCTTATTTACAAGATAGAATTGATTATTGGTTGGTTATAATTTTAATATTTACATGTTTGAAAATGGAACAGTCATAGGCATCTTCCTTACAAGGTGAAAAATTCAATGTGGCCAATAAAAGCAAGATGAAGATATGTAACTGTATAAATATTCAAGAGAGCGGTCAATGGCAGCCTTCATTTGTGTTACTTTTGGGTGGCCCCCCCCAGATTCACTGTTGTTACCCCTTGTGGACCCGCCACTGGCTGGAAACTCATGGTTACTTTATTAGTCTCCTCTCCACTAGGGAGAAATGTGTCAAAAGGAACAAGTTGCAATTCATAAGAAAAAACATACAGTACAAAAGTACAGTAAGCACAGACCAACACTGGACAATCCCACTCATACAGTTGTATACTGATGTAAATATCCACTGGCGCCAGCACTCGCATGCAGCACTCGCACTCATGTGCAGATGGCTGGATGCTAACCAATCAGAAAGGTTATAGTTTGATGGAACAAAATTGTACATTTTGCTAATGACGTGCACATTTAATTATTCTGACCTACCACTGTATTATGATATGTTACATTTCTCTGCCATTGCTCACACCACTTATTCACACATAAGATTATGACATCAGCAAATACTGGTAGCTCTGCTGTGAAGAAGTACATTGTGAACTGTCCTGGATTTGTGGAAAGATATTCAAGATACAGAAAACGATGAAGATTTCACTAATGTGTGACTTGCAGAGTTACCATGGCTGAACACGCCGCTCACAAACACTTAAATCAGTTGCTGTATGGACGATGTAAGTGAGCTTGTATAAAACACACAAGACTGTCAGACTAACGTTATAGTTAAGTATCAGTTGTAAGCCCGTATGAGTTTATTGCTCAGCTGCCTCGACACAATTTCATGTATCTCTACAAGCCAGCCACAGTCGTTTAGCTCTAGCACTTTATACGCTATTTTATCGACATCTAAATATGACACACCTTTGCCCCATCTCCTGCCCGTGCAAATTACTTTCGATTTTTCTTACCTTTTCTTTTAAAAGGCGAGAACAAATGCAGGTTGTTGTGCTTGTCCTCAATGTCAACGCACCAACATATGAAGTTAGCACATAAGCTAACTCACCTTTGCTTTCGTAAGGTACGGAAGCTCGGAGGGTAAACTTTCCGTCTTCTCCCAAAGTCGCAGAGCGCCACCTATGGACACGGAGACGACTCTCTGCAAAAACGGTGATGTTGGGTCAACTTAAAACAAACTTCTATTCATTGGCCGTAGACTTTACTATCTCCAAACAGCTGGGCGTTCATCTGTGTGTTCATGCTAATAACAACGTGTAGCTGCTGGTTTACAGAAAAAAAAAAAGTCCATCATAATAAACACATGTGCATGTTTTCAACCCGGAAGTGTTTTCGGCGCACACGCTACAATGGCAACATGCACTAGTAGCGATCCTGCTGATGAATTAAATGATCCAGGAGCCGCTCCGTATGGCAACTTCATTAACTATTACACCTTCAACCCCCCGGAGAACCGCCTGAGTCTGATTCCGACCACACTCCTTCAGGACCTGGGTTACAGCGACCGGGACCAGACCACACTGATTCTGGACGTGGGATGTAACTCAGGGGTGTGTGAGTCTGGGACATTACAGACAGAAAACTGTACATTTGATGTTAACTACAGGAACTGTCAAAAACTGAGGTGACAGGTCCTGAAAAATCAAAATCCTGACTTTATAGTTCCCAGATATGAATCAAGAAATTCAAAAAATCATTTCCAGTAATGCAACAGATGATTAAACCTTGATGATGATGTCAGGGCACTTGCCTCAGAGCCACAGAAAACACTTAATTTGTTAATTATTTTATCTAAATTTTACATACACAGATGTACATTTTCTGGCAAGTAGCCAAACTTCCTGGAACTGTCTGCATGTTGGTCAATCTCCTCCCTCTGTGATTGTGAAAATAAAAAAGCTATTAAAACGTAGCCTATGACCTCTGTAAGCTTTACAAAATATTTATTTAAGTTGATCTTTTTCCTGTTTTGCTGTCAACCAGCTGGCGTGTATGATGGTTTGGTCGTGTAGGCCTATTAATGTTGTATACACTCATTTCATCTCTAATAGTATTCAGTCCTATACTCTTGTTGTAAATAAAGTTATGTTTTTAAAAAAAAACAAAAACACTATTATTATTATTATTATTATTATAACAGCACTACTCAGGAATCTCAATTTAAATTGCCATGGTAATGAGCCGTCCTCTTTCTTGTTTCCTCTCTGAATGACAGGACCTGAGTGTGGCCTTTTATAAACATCTGGTGTGTGGAGAGGAGTCAGACAGGACGAGCAGAGTTCATCTTCTGGGCTTCGACCTGGACCAGGCTCTTATTGAGCGGGCTCAGCAGACCAACCCTCTGCCCGGCAGCATCTCCTTCATCCCTCTGGACGTCACCACGGACACCCAGCAGCTGCAGGGTTACCTCACCCAGCACAGCTGCTCCCGCTTCCACCTGAGCCTGTGCCTGGCCGTCACCATGTGGGTCCATCTGAACCACGGGGACTGTGGTCTGCTGCAGCTCCTCTCCACCCTGGCCTCCGTCAGCCAGCACCTGCTGCTGGAGGCCCAGCCCTGGAAGTGTTACCGTTCTGCGGCCCGGCGGCTGAGGAAGCTGGGACGCTCAGACTTTGACCATTTCAAGACTCTTAAAATACGTGGGGACGTTGCAGAACATGTGAGGGAGCACCTGGAGAGACGGTGTGGCATGGAGCTCCTCCGCAGCTTTGGCAGCACAACATGGGACCGAAAACTGCTGCTCTTCAAAAGGAAATAAGACACAGGGACAATATGAAGTTTAAATCTGCTGCAGAGGAGAGGACAACACCACATTAACTAATTTATGCAATCATTTACAAACTAAAGAACGTTGTGTTGAAGTTGTTGACTGACATTACTCGGAATCAGTTTTAATTATCAATTTCTAATAAATAAACTTTTAATGAAAAAGCATCAATGATTCACTGGTTAAAGCCTCTGAGACGTGAATGAATGCAAATC
The DNA here is from genome assembly GCF_045865225.1 of Trachurus japonicus. Taxonomy (NCBI): domain Eukaryota; kingdom Metazoa; phylum Chordata; class Actinopteri; order Carangiformes; family Carangidae; genus Trachurus; species Trachurus japonicus. The sequence goes on from NC_140911.1 coordinate 35,771,011, forward strand.
TTATATAAAGTGAGTATTCTCTGCATTGCAAAAAACTGTCTGACAAGTAGGACTCTAACTTTGAATTATTTTCACTCATCTTTAAATCTACATGTCATTAAATGGAGACCAACGGCCCAAACCCCCGAGATATTCAATCAGTATTGACACAAAATGGTGGAAACATGTAAATCTCCAGGCACACAGGAGAAATCTGCAGTCAGAGAATTCAACTGCACTGAGAGGAGAGGGGAAACTGGCAGCTGCAGCACTCACTTCAATCACTTGACTGCAATGTCTCAGCCTCAACACTACAGTGTGTAGTAGTAGTAGTAGTCTATGGATATTCTCATTCATCCAGGTCATCGTTCTTTTCTGGGCTAATGGAATCGTAGGCAACTGGACTTGTATTTGTCTGGGTTTTCGCCTCTTATCCAAAGGGCTTCATCAGTTCGTATGCAACAAGTCTCACTAGTCCGCACTAGTTGGACTGTGGTCTGCGATTTTCCGGGCCAACCTTTCATATTCTCACTGCTTTTGGGGTGTCCGACCCAAAATTCTCAGCAACATGTCTATGGATATTCTCATTCATCCAGGCCATCGTTCTTTTCTGGACTAGTGAGACTTGTTGCGTACGAACTGATGAAGCCCCTTGGATAAGAGGCAAAAACCCAGACAAATACAAGTCCAGTTGCCTAGGATTTTATTTGCCCAGAAAAGTGTGCTAAGTATTAATAAAATTAAGAGTCTCGACTCACAGCTGTTGTACTGTCAGTGCCATGTGGATTAAATCGTAAAACACTGTTTCTTGATGGAGCAGTGGATTCTCTCCCCCAGTGGTCAATAACACAAAATAAAAAATAAAATAAAAAATCCCAAAACTTAAGCACAGCAATTTAATTTTCATCATTTTAATTACAGAATACTAAAAATAACATTACATAAAACGTCTTTTTAAAAGAAACCATTGAATATTACAAAGGTTGTAAATTTTGTAAAGTTAGGATATAAAATCTTTGAACAATGGTGCATAATTGAAAAGAAAAATAATTTTCATAAAATGTATATATTAACTGTTCTACTACATAAAAAATGAGATGGACACAAATTGCAGACAGATGAGATGAGCAGACACCGCCATTACCGCAGTGACCTCTCCTTTTGAAGGAAGAAAGACTTGAGATGCACAGCACACACCACAATCAGCTTAAGTTCTCAAGTTATGTCTATGAAAAAAAAAAGGAGAAAAAAAAAAGGGGAGGGGTGGTGTGAGGGTTTACGTTTTACAACAGAGGGAAACAAACAAGCTCAAGAGACTACAAAAAGTGACTTGGTGACTGCTCCCAATATTCACACATCTCAATGGGTAAAAAACACCCCGACTAAACTGGCCTTGGTTCCATAAACACATACCATTTTCCACAGGTTCAAGCTGTACAAAGAGTAGCAAAAAAAAATTGAGAAACCTCATACTTGAATCATTCCACCGAGACTGGGAATGAACGATCAGTTGTCTCTCAGTCTTCTCATACAGCCGTTCCTATTTCCTACTGTACAACTGGTCAGTCAGATCCACTGAAAGCTACCATGGTCACATAATCATTATCAGGAGGTCAACCTTAGGGAACTGGAATAGACTATAAACAAGGGGAAGAAGGGGGGGAGGGGCGGGGAGGGAGGGGGGCAGGGGCATGCATAATCCAACAGTGTGCTTGCTTTTCCACTCGTCCGTTTTCACATCATCCTGTGGCACATCGACGTGAGCCCTTGTTTAGATGTTTCAGTCAAACGCCACAGAATCGCTCCGAAAGAAATCACCCGTCGAGGACGTTGGGCGCCTCTTTGAACCGCAGAAGTCTCTCTACGTCTAGGACACACAGGCCGGTCATGTCCAAACAGAGGTATTTCATTGGTCTCCTGCCATCTGGGAGACATGTTGTGTCACATTTTGGGTAAACAGACACAGATTCGAGAGTGAGAGAGAGGGAGGGTAAGGAGGGTGGGGGTTGGTCAACAGTTTATTAAGGTATTGTTTAAAAAAAAAAAAAAAAGTCAACGATATGGTTTTAATCAAGAGTTATGCTGAGTGGCAGAATCACTGTTCCTTCTATGCAGTAGTGGTTTCAGTGGCCCGTGAAGGCCAGGTGGAGAAATGCAGAGGAGAAAGAGTGAACAAGAGAAGGGAGGAGGGGAAACAGACAATAACCCAGAGGACATCTCAGAAGACAGAGCACGTCTGAGACGAGGCATTTGGGAGGAAATGAGGCGCGAGACACCAGCAGAGCTACTTGGTTTGGCTGGTCTGTTGCTCAGACAGCTGTAGTTTCATCACCAGGGATCCAGGAGCTGCTGCTTTTTTACATGTGAGCTAATAATGCTGTTTAGGTTCAGATGAGTCCCCCTGAGTTAGTGCACACGTCAGAGTCAGGCAGGCCTCGCCCGCTTGTTCGTTAAGAAATCCACAAAAAAAAGAAGCAATAAGGAATTTTTAAAAAACAAATCAATTCAGCAATTTCATAATCAAGCTTACAGTGAGCTTTGGAGAAAGAGAGAGAGAGAGCCCGTCATAGTTTTACAAGTCTGTGATTGGGGAAGGATCGAGTCATTGTTAGTGTGGAGGGTGAGAAAAAGTTCAGGCGAAAATACGGCAGCTCCCACAAAGCGATGCAGCCGACCTCTGAGTCCTGCTCATTTCCTGAAAACTCTAGAGAAGTATGCGTTCTGTGTGTGGTGAATGTAAATGTGCGCTAATGTAGTGCCCAACCAGAGACTGGGTTGTGTTTTATTTGAGCATGCCCATTCTTTTTTTTTAGACTGTAATCTGACATGATTCTCAAGTGGTTGTTGGTGCAGATCTGCCCAGCAGGTGAGTGGTTGGGGATCTGGTCGGGTGCTGGTGTTGCAGAATTTGCGCTGACGGCGCGTCAGTCACACAGACAGGTAGTAGACAGGCAGGTGGGCTGTTAACAGGAGTCGGGCGCTGAGGCTAGATCAAGGGAGCCGTGTCCATCAAGCCTTTGTTGGGGTCCAGGCTGGCAAAGAAGCGGACGTCCCGGTCCTTGTCGGACTGCAGAGCCATCACTGTCTCTTCCAGCTCATCAGAGTAGGCACAGCCCGGCTCCTTGAAGTATGCTGGAAACCACATACAGGACTCTGTTAGTCTCAAAAAGGCTAGAGGGTGTGTGTAACAAGAATACAACTAACTGTTCAGAAGAAACTGTGTAGTTCAGTAGAGTTTGATGAGAAACGTTCTCATGTCTGTGTTTAGTTGGGACCTAGATCCAGGAGGCGATTAACTCAGCATAAACCTTGGCAGCAGATGCCGATGAAGCGTTAGAAAGTGTTTTAAGTAGTTTAGACCGCAAGTTTATTTTGAAAAAAGAGCAACATCTAGCGTTTTTTTCCTCATTGGATTTCTGTCTGGGTTTCCATTGTCCGGTAATTACCGAACTTTGACCGGTAAAATCTGCTGAAGTCCGGTATTTTCTAACCCCGCCGGTCAAAATGTCCGGTGAAAATATTCCCTCAGAGTGCGAGCACAATTTGAATTTTATTAAAAAAAACAAACAAACAAACAAAAAAACGAAACATCAGAGATTTCAGCAACATCTACTCTGAGTGGAGAGAGTTTTATGTTTGCAAATTATTCATTTATACCCTCACATCAACTGAGGAAAAACTCCATGGAAAACCCGTTGGAAGTTTAAAGGTGAAAACTAGGTTCTCAGTTGCCGAGTTCATTTAAATTTTACCTTTCTCCATGACACTCTGTCGTAGCGCCTTGGCCACCAGGACGCGGACATTAGCCACTGGGTCTGAGGAGAGGCTGAGCAGGCTGGGCAGGAGGTGCTGGCTGAACTGGTCCATGGGCATACAGTCCTCCTCTACTATGGCCTAAAATGTTAGGAAACAGCAAGGACAGTTACTTAGACAGGGTGGAGTGACAAATGGTGATTTTCACACACGCTAGAAAAGCTGACGCTGTCTTATCTGTCATCAGAGTGTCTGACGTGGTCATTACACAAGAACGGCCGGTCATTTGTTTGTATCGGTTTAGGAATATTGTAGAACAACATAAAGGAGCATTTCAAATAACATGACCAAATGTTATCTTTACTCATTGCACATCTTATAAGGAAGTCAAAGAAAAATTGTGATAAAATGAAGATTATAAAATATAAATACAAAAATAAAAAATATAAATGACGATATAGTTCTGCTTTGAGAATACTCAATTTGCAATTTCATTTCTATTTACCAACAAACAACCAAACTGCTATTTGGAGTTGAAGAACAGGCAGGGAGGCGGTGCAATGATTTCATCATTTCATGCAAAGTAATGAGAGATGAACACAACAGACCTGGCAGATGAAGGCAAAGGCCTGCCTCCCCACCCACTTGGGACAGTGGCAGAACCTGACGGTGAGCTCGTTGATGAAGTTCAGGCCCAGATCATCAGCACCACATGCATACAGCTTCTGGAGGATCTCAACAACCTGAAAACACAGTAATACTGCAGTTCAAATATAGATGTCTTAGATTAACTATAGTGAAAGCTACAGTGAAGACGTCAGGCTGTCATCTAAAACATTTAAAAGAACACTTCTACATTTCAGAAAATATATTTTAGCTAATTAAAGCGTCTTGCACGAGCAGCTGTTCTTCCTCCCCAGATGTTCATACATCAGCAGAAATATAAAAAATCATTTGATCTGCTGTGAACTTACCAGTTTGTATGAGATCCACCTGACCTCTGAGACTTTGTCAGAGCACAGTGTGAGTGCTATCTGTCTGAGGTAGTCATACACATCGTAATGGCTGTACAACTCTATGATCAAGATCAACTGCCTGGAAGGAGACAGGGAGGGAGAAATTAACATTGTTTATTACAAATGACCAGAACAAAATATACCACAATTTATAATAGTCTGAATGAAGAGCAAAAACAGTGGATAAAGTGTTTTCCAGAAACTTTTTCAGAGGAAGGATCACTTATTCAGGTTAAGAGCCACTGTACAGTAAGCTTCATCCCATTTTCTTTCAAGTGTCACTTCGATCATTTTTATGTTTATTTTAAAATAAACATGCATAATAATGTTTGAAATTTACATTCAAGTTTTGATATTGAAGACACATGCAATACTCTCTAGTAGGCTTTGTGGTGATTCACAGACAAGTTTACAGAGATGCTAGAGACAACTATAACTGAATAAAAACTGTGTACCACCCGAGGACCACACTTTGAGATAGGCAGGTTCCCAAGTCTGTAAATGTTTTAATTTTAAAATGCACATTATTCCCTAAGGAAAAGGAGACGCACTCTGCCAGCTCGTATCTGAATCTCCAGTTGCGACTGTTGTCCGTCACCATGAACTCCTGCAGCTGGTACAGATACTCTCTCCTCTTGTCCGCGTGCAGCAGCTGTAGCAAAGAATATAGTTGAACCAGCTTTGTTATTTATTTTCCTCATCAAATCATGATATGAGTGTCAATGCAGCCGAGTCCTAATCTTACTGTCGAAAATTGTTATCAGATTTGGAAAAGTGGTAAATGAGGCTACAAGTCTCACCTTGAGGAAGTCGTACAGGTGTTTGAGGACACCAATGCGAACCTCATCCAGGTCTTTGAGGAAACCATTGAAGATGGGGACAAGATCAGCTGCTGTCAGCTGGTCTCCCAGGATAACTGCCAGCTCATGGATGGAGAAAGCCAGCGTACGCCGCACCTTCCACTAAGAGGTGAGAGGCGGGATACAGAAGGATTATAATGTCAGCCATGCACAAGCAGGTGTAAAAGAAACAAAGATTGTTCCTCTGAATAGAAAAACAATGATGTCCCACAGTATCTATAATAATTGAGGTAAAATATCATCAAGTTATATCAGTTCTTGAGAAGCAGCTCATTAATCTGAACCTGTGAGAAACTGGCAATGGTCCACTGATCTGCTGCCATGCCAACAGTGACAGTCAGTGCTGATAATGAAGAACAGTGTGGTCATGTAACGTCAACGCGGTCATGCTGTGCTATTTGGGGTGGTGCAACACCTTGTATATTTCCTTCTCTTGCTCATATCCTCAAGTAATGCTGTGTCATAATAGCGCTGCTTTACACTTAACTCCAAGTAGAAAAAAAAACTCTCAAATGTCATGAGAGATTCAAGTTTTGAGTTTAAAAAAAATTCCCATACACGTGTAATAAGGTCATAGAACCAGTTTAGCAGCCTCTGGCATGGCTCATAATCATCTCAATCTTTTGAGACCATGCTCAATTTAGCAAGACGTCCCGACCTATACAACTGGAATACTTTAAAATGAACTTTACTCAATAAATCTGTCGCAGGATGGCCTATATTTCCTGTGCAGCTGAAACAGCAACTGTAATCCACCATTACCCTCACGATTTACTGTCTCTTTCCTTACCTGCACATCAGTGGCAAGCGTTTCGTACGTGTCCTTGAGGCAGTGCCAGTTCTGTCTTCCTAAAGTAAGAGCGACTCCTGGCAGGCTGAAGGCACAGTGTTTGGCGATTTCTGTATCCACTGTCTGGGCCCGGGCTGGGTCCGTCATAGAGAGGTACTGATCCAACAACTGCTGTGGGATGACATTCTGGAGAGAGAGAAAGATAAAAAAAAAAAAAGGGTCCAGTGATGAAATGGGAACATAAATGCAAGGAGAGATGGTATTTAACTCGCATATGGATTAATAATCGATACCAGTAGTTATTATTCTTATTTATATTATTAGTTAGTTATATTATTAGGTGCAGGTCAATATTTCCAGGATGTGTGGGAGCAGTGCCTACTAACCTGGATCTTAGGCTTATCCTCAGACATGGGGCTGTGAGCTGAGTCTTCCTTTCCCTCCTCCTCCACGCTCTCAATCAGTTCAGACTCCTGAGGAGAATACAAATATCCACACACATGATATTAGGGAACTAACTGATGGTAACAAAGGGAATAAAATGCAATTTGCAAAATGCAAATAAAAGATTTTTCTTTTAAAATCCAGCCCCACCTCCCAGCTCACTGTCAGTTCTGACCAAAACACACTAACACAGTCCCAATATACAATAGTGTCTTTGAATGTTTAACCAGGTTTAGGGTTAGGGTGTTGCTCATTTACTAATTTACTCAGACATACATTGAAACAATTTTACGGGGCCTGAAGAGAAGGTACAGGCATATTATGTATTATAAATTCATATGGTGCTGCAGTGGTGCCATCTGTGGAAGAAAACACTTATGGCGCTTTTCCACTAGCACGGCACGGCACAGCCCAGCACGCTTTTTTTGCTTTTCCACTAGTCCCTAGTACCTGGTACCAGGTACTATTTTCGTACCGCCTCGTCCTGGTTCCAAGCGAGCTGAAGCGATTCTAAAACGTGACGTCAGCCGACTGCCTTCCACTGATTGGGCAGAGCGTCGTCACTGGAAGAGTGCGAGCGCTACATCCGACATAACAATCAAACCCGGAAATTGCAAAAACAGAGCGGCAACAGCGACCACTGATCTGTACCGAGACTGTTGTTATTCCTTCACCCGAGTTAAATGATGCTGTGTGGAAAACCACGCTGTGGTCCGTAATCGAGGTGCAGACGAGTGAGTTTGGAGGTGACGAGAGGATCGAAAAAAGAGAGAGAGACATTGCGGCCCCGCAGGCGATCGCCCCCGTGACAACCCCGCCCCCGCTGAGGAGGTACTAGAGAACTCAGTAACGGCACGGCTCGGTAAAGGTGCTTTTCCACTACAGCTGTGTACTGTAGTGGAAAAGCGCCATTAGTTAGCAACAACAGAACTCCATTCATCAAGTGTAATTCCAGCCCGAGTTCAGTAAATCTACTTGTGCAGCCATATGATATAGATCTGAATAGTCTCTTACTAGAACAGGCGAGTCAGGGGGAGACTCTTCCTGATCCTCCAAGGGCTCCGTCTGCGTCTCTTCGTCTCCTTGCTCCTGGACAGGGCTCGACTCTGAAGCTGGAGGAGTTTCCGTTGTGGGCTCCTCCTCTGTGAGGCTCTCCTCGCTCTCTGACTGGACCTCCACAGACTTGCTCTCCACCGACAGGCTCTCTGTGTCGCTCTCGGGTTCCACTTCTGGCTGGGGTTCAGTCGGGCTGTCGTCTGTCGGGCTGTCGTCTGTTGGACTGTCGAGCTGGGCTGCCTTCAGAGCCGCTGACAACACCTGGACTTGAGCTGGAGGTAAAATCACACATGCACAGATCAATATACAGGCCAGCAGGTCTGATGGCAGGTGATGGAATGGAAGTCACTAACATCCTCACTCTGCACACTCACCTTGTACATCAGGGTCATCCATGTGTGGTTGCAAACAGTCCAATACCTTCTGGATCTGGTCACTCGTAGCTTTCCCATGACTTGGCTTGGAATCAGGACAACTATGTTCGGGTTCATCCTCCTCTTCTCTCTCCTCCCTTTCCGTCACTTCCCCTGGAGTTTGACAACTTAGCATCTCCAGTTCCCCACTGATGTCTGGTAAAGGAGACCGCCAGTAGTGAAAAGAATTAAAGTTCTCATCCGTCTGCTCCGTCTCTTTTATGTTCCTAGCGTTGTTGGTAGTTGTAGGGTTGATGTTGTGGGTAAAACTGCTGTGCGTCTCTGCATGAGTCGAAGTGTGGTTGTCATCAAAGTTGTGCATGTCCTCGCTGTCACTTGCTGACATTTGCTCCGGGGACGGTGTTGCGCGGCCGTCCTGGTTGGGAGGTGTGTGAGCGATGGTCCTTTCTGTGCGGCAGCCACTGATGTCGGAGCAGTTCAGGGAGTTTAGGGAGCAATCACTGAAACAGGAGTGACAAATTCATAGGTATACTTAGGAAAAGCCTTTTTTAAAATACAGCATTAAAAGAGAATGCGTATCTTCATTAGCTTCTTTACTATAACTCTATTAAGTACCACTAAAATTGGATTCAAAATGTCAGCTTTCCTTGTTTCTGCAAATGAACCCTGAGGCAAAAGGACAAAACTGGTCTATCCTGTTCAAAACCCACAAATTATGCACATGATTTATTGTGCTAATGACGCAACCTTAACTCATTGAGTGCCAACCACGTAATTTCTCGTTTTTCGTTCCCATGCGTTGAGTTTTTTTTTAAATTATGAAACTAGACACTTTAACACACCTTATGTGTAAATTTGGGGACTCTACGACGAGTAGAACTGAAATAGATGACGATCAAAAACTCATGACAGCTCACGATCTGGAAGTTTTTATCATAACTCGGCTTTTGCAAACGGAGTTCTGCATGTGGATGCAGCAGCTGCTCCGCTCTCACCCGCGAGGCTCCAGCAGCTCGGAGCCGAACAGGAAGCTCTCAGCCGACTGTCCCGCCCGGTCTTCATCTGGAGCAACACCGTGTCCTCCCCAAGGTCCTCCCGCGGTAAAATGTGATGATCCCTCGGTCAAAGCAGACCAGCATCACCGACCCGTACCACAGACGGACCGCGACCACCGGTGGGACCGGTGTTGCCGACCTGCTGTGGCCGAGAGACCGTCACGTTCCGCGACGAGAGGCTGTGACACGGCACGGTGCGTCTGTGTTATTGTTGTTTAGTGGCGCCCCCCCCCGCCCCCGATGGTGGTTTTGTGAATAGAACAACATTTGTTGTATATATTTATCTTACACGAGCCCTTTGATCCAGAAATGCAAGTGTCAGTAGAGCGACAGGCACAAACAGAGCACCTTTCATAAAAGACGCTTTATCTCCTTTTCTAGAAAAAAAGGAGGGATTTTGGTGAAGCCATGTTTAGCTTGACTTTTCTCAGGAACGGAGGCGCGTAGAAACAAACGGTTTGTGGCCATTTGAAGCATAAAGTTTGACCTTTCAAATGAGCCACAGTATGTGTTGGTGGCAATAATATAGAATACACTGTGGCTCTACAAAAATCGTCAAAAATGGTCTAAATTGCCGGTACACTTGACTAAAACTTTGGAAAGGAGCGCGGCACTCAATGAGTTAAGCTGAGTCTGTGCCAACACCAACTCAAACTTGACTACTACTAAACTAAATAAAACTACAATACAATCCTCACCTAATTTTGACCTAAGATGCACAAAAACAGAGCATTCACACTCTTATAATTTGCACAGAATTACAGTGAAACATCATTATGTGTCTCATTTAATATCTGCTGTTATGGCAGTGGTAAGGGTCATGTGGTCTTACCCATCTGATGTACACCTAGGAACCTCTAGTAGGGCACCGTCCTCTCTAAAGTGAAGGCCTGTGCTGGAGGGGTTGGCAAAGGTGGAGATGAACCGTCCCAGCGACTGAAAGGCAGCCTGGCGCACCTGGGGGACAACAAAGAAGTGGTGTTCAGCTAGCCATCAAAATGAGGTTAAATCTGTATCACTGGACAGAACTGTACGGACCACCAGAACCAAACTTGGTCCAAAGTAGTGCACATGTGGATATTGAAACCACGTGGTGTGTTGTTTACACAACACTGGGTGTAGATGGACAAGATCGTACACGTCTGTCAGAGCAAACCGTTTGCACAATAACACATTTTTGCCTTCACGTGGAACTTCATGGACATGTGTGTGCAACCACACAACTGCAAAGACTGCAAAACTGCCAGTAACCTGAAAGTTTCTATTCTTTCAGTCTGTTCATTCTTTTCTTTTAGACTTAAATTGACAGTACTGAGAAAATACAAAATTGTCAATAAAATACACTGTGATAATAATTCAAAACCAGGAACAGGAGGATGCACAAGATGCATACTGTGCTGCAGAAAACAAAATTTTGGTTAAGGGGCGGAGAAAAAAAAAGTGCTATTTTCGTCATAATGCAGAGGAAGTTGCACATAAATGTGCTGGCTGTTTCATGTAATCGTATTGTTCCTGTATGTGAACTGTTCGTGTCTTACCCAGCGTGATTGGTCACTGATGAGGCTGATGAACAGAGGAGACAGTTTTGCACGTCGCACCTCTGGAGAGGTGGAATTGGAGACCATCATGAAGCACTCAGCACAAGCTTTCCTGATGCCCCACAGACTGTCTGAGCACAGATCGAAGAACTTGGGCATCTACGTTGAGAACAAACAACGTCAGTCCGAATTACAATCGACAATGGGTGTTTTGAAGCATGAAAGGATTTTTAAACAAGGTTGCAAACAAACTAGTAACTTATTACTTAGCACATACTACTAACTAATACTATAACTAATGTGACGGAATTCAGCACATGATGTGTTAAGTATTGACTCATTGAAGCAAGAGGAACACCAACGACTAAATTTCATGCTCCATAATGGCGTAAATATGTGAAAATGAAGGCTCAATTCTCTCACCAGTAGTTTTTCTGTGGCCTCCTGACCCACGATGGAACAAAACTCTCCAAAATTTGCAGCACAGACCTGCAACACAAACGACAATGACACAAAACCTACAGTAAGACTCAAATAAATAATGATAAAAATGGTGACTTAATGATGATAATAATTTATTCCTTTAGATAAAATAATTTACAAGGACCATCAATAGGACATGAGATCCAATCAAACTAATAGGAATACTTCTTTCTTTTTTTAAAGCACAGACTTGTTTCCAAATTTCTTCTGGCTCAAACAGAGTAACACAGTATTTCAGTAGAATTTTCATCAAGATGCTTTGGTTAAGGGAACATGGAGTGTGTGCATTTGTTTTTGAGGAATATTTGCATTATTTACATGGCCTTGTGAAGAAAAACATCACAACTGTTCTGGCATGATCTGGACGTTGTTCCAGGAAGCCAAGCTGAACTTTTAGCTAACATAATTGCTACATGTAATTTGGGTAAAATGACAATCCACATTTCCTGTAAATGCAATTTAAAAAACTGTACGTACAAATATGTAACATGTTATTAAAATGATTCTTTGTCTTCCCTACAAAACAATTATAGAACATCTGTAAAACTGTATTCCAATTGCACAGTTTCCTATTTACTATTTGTAAACTGTAAACGATTTGTAAGTTTTAACAAGGCATTTGGGTCCTGAGCTTATGAAGAAAAAAAAATCATAATAAATGAACTTCAGAGAAAAGGGAGGTTTACTTAATAGTTGAAAATAAACGGTCTCACAATAAAAGAGAGCTGAAAATGTTGACCACCTTTGCAGCTCTCAAAAACCTTTCCCCAACTGGCACCAGTCACACCAGAGAATTAACATTCCTCAGAAAACAACAGCATAGTGTGGGCTTGATGCGCAAAACAGAATTAAAGCAAACTCAGAGTTATTGAATTTATCCGTGTGGAACGCCCAAAACAGAATTAAACTCCTGCTCAAGTATGCACTGGCTGAGTTGTGACCACAGTTTGAGACTCATATCACATGGTATACTGAGGATGTAAACATGGTTTGGGGGATATTACCTTCCGGACTTGGAAGAGTCTGGCATCGCTGCACAGGTCACAGAAACGTGGCAGAAGTAGATGCTCCACTGTGTCTTTGCTCAACATGGTGACAACTTTACACATGATCTGTAGGAGGAAACATATGGAAGGTGTTAGAGCTTAGACTGTGCATCAATTACACAACTGTTCTACATTGATGACTGACAGCTAGTTGAAAATTGACCTGAAAAGCTTTACAGAGTGTCAAATAAGACACTGAGGGTGAAACAATGAGGGATGGACAGGAAGTGTGTGTCTCTAGGGGCACAACCTAATTTTGAGGAAACTTGATTTGAATAGGGTGAGCTAATAACTAACTCTAAAATACAATATAAATGACAGATAATACAACTAATGATCACATTTAAAGTCTGTGCATTCAACTGAAAATTATGCGTTACAAATTCATTCATTAAATGATTCCTTTATTTGATATAAATTGAAATTTGCCATGTGTCACTCAGAAACAATCTCTGCTGGCATCAGTCATGCTCCATCAAGAAGAGCCTGTTGACTGACTCAGACACAGACATTGAGTGATGATCAAAGAAGAAGGAAGAGCGCGCACACTCAAAAAGAAACAGTCAGGAGGTGCTCGGCTAACAAACTATTTAAAAAGAACAAGTAGCCAGCAACTCTCAGTGTCTTTCTGATGTCTGATGTTCTGATGTTTTGACGGTCAGTCGACTGACCGTAACAACCAGTCTGTGGTAGTTGCCTGTACCAGTGAGGCATTAAAGACATCAGAAAGACACTGAGTGTTGCTGGCTTCTTGTTCTTTTTAAATTGAGTGATGATCACCATTGACACATTAGAAGAAACTTCGTCTGCCTCTCCAGCTGCATTAAACAGTCAAAAATCCAGTTTGTCTAGATTTTATATTTATAGTAGAACTTGTAAAGTGGGTTTTCTTACAGCAACAGCCTCTATTTTGTAGTCATCATCGCTCCTAGGTTCTGTGAGGTCCAGTAGAACTGGACAAACTTTAGTCTCCATGTCTGCTTTAGAGATGAGGCCCTGCTCCAACAGAACGAGCAGCGCTGCCTGACTTGTCTTCCGCACCTAGGAAAATGAAAACAGATTTAAAATCAATTCTAAAAAAAAAAGAAAAAACACTTAACAGAAATAAGTCTGATTGGTTATTTTATTTATCATTGATGTGTGTCACCCATACAACCAGAAAATGTAAAATTTACCTGGTTATTTGGATCAGTGAGATACCGGACTACAATGGGTACCAAGTATCTTGAGAAAGCTGCTGGGAAGTTGGGCCGACTCTCATGTAAAAACATGGCAATGTTGGGGACCTGCTCCATCAATTCTGCTCGCACTGTAGGTTCTGAGTACACATGTCACATTATATGATTAATAAACAATGATTAAAATATGTGCCACATGGGGCAAAGACTGTTGAAGTAATTTCAAACATGTAGAGATTAAATCCAAAAAACTAACATGAATTTGGATCCTGGTACAAAGACATAACAACTGAACAAATAGAAAAGAAAATACATCTACCTCCATCTTCTGACATTCTGGCAACTGTCTCCATGACACTGATAAAGTCATTTTCATTGTCGCTGAACTCTCGAAGCACATCAAGCAGGCCACGAGCCACGATCTGCCTAGAAAGCAACAGGAGCTTTGAGTTAGTAGACCGCCTGCCAATACCTATGAGTGTTGAGTGCACACAGCATAACAAACAGCACTGACAGGGCTGTCAGGTACATTACACACCCACGTTCTTGGACAAGACAGGAGGGCTTGAACCCTGCAAAGCTGAGCATGAAAAGCATGAAAGCAGGAGCTAAACACATTTTTGTGGGAACAACTATGCCGTATAAATGTTTGCAGAGGAAATGTGATTCAAAATACTTTAGCAAGTTTACAGTACCTGACAGTCTTTACAAAGCAGAAACTACCTCATTAAAATCCATCCACACGTGACACAAACTATCCTTTAAAATATGTTGTAAACAGAGACTACTGCTGTCAACTTAATGCCATGTTGAGACAGATACCATCCACCCAGGGCTCTACTTGAAGTCTTTTTGCATTCCTGCACTATAAGGTTAACACAGGTTGGTAGGTGATTAGTGTACACAAGAATGCAGACGGTCTTCCAGATGACAATGAACCAACATGTCAAGAGATGACTTGAGATTATACAATTCTTCAATGTAATATCTTAATTTCTCAGGTGAGGTTCTTGATATATTTATATAAGAAATATAATGAAAAATACAAATAATTACACATCATTGCACAACATTATGCTATTACTCATTGAGCAACACAAGCTTCATAAGCCCCAAGAAAGTATTTCCTTGGAATCAGTAAACTATCTAAATAATAATAAGAATAAGAATAATAATAAGTGAAAGACACATTTCAAGATTTCAAGTTGACAAGTTTAACTTAGATTGCTAGGAAAGTCCCATCAATACTGAACCGTCACTTATAGAGTATAACATTAATCTGAATATTATCAGCTTAAATGCTCTTGTGAACACAAGTGATGCTTCTTTCCGATTAACAAATGTTTCCTTGTTACAAAGTTCTATTAGGTTGCAGATGTTTCCTTGTTTCTAAGACTGACTAGGTGTGGCACAATGACACAACACAATTGTCAACAGGACGCCACATCTACATTACAGAGGTCACACTGGAAATCAGGGTTTAGGCGTCAAACGGGATTCTATGGCCCAAAGGCCAAGCCTTGATATCAAAAATACTGTTCACCATACAATGGGTTTTTGTGTGAGTGAAAGGCAATAGTGTGGAAATAAAGATGCATTTTAAAGTTCATCAACATCAGTCTGGACAAAGCCATGGTTTGAATGGAACAAGTATCTGTGGTGAGCATCTGACCACTATCCCAGGGCTAAAAAACTGGTTCGGTTGGGTTCGACAATGATGCCCACTGGTGAATTTGAAGATAACAGCAAAAAGGTAATACTCAGCAGCACTCAACACAAATGTAAATAGTATTAACACATAGATAGACCAGAAAGTAGCTGTAACAAAAAAAACACAAACAAAATAGTACAGCAAGGATAACTGTATAATTGGAAAAGCATCTGTAATATCAGGGATTATACTAGGAAAGTAAATCTGTGCAATTGAAACAGAGATAATCGTAATGATCTTGTAACTTTGTGTGGTAAATTATCCCGTTCTACATGGATGGACTGGAACAATAAAATAATTTGATTCATCCATTAAAAAAATCACTTTTGATAATTAGTCACGTTATTGTACCGGTCAGGATTCTGTAGGCCTGGTGGCTCTGTTTTCTCTGTGATCTAACCAGTTTGTATTCACGCTACTGGCAGACTCTAAAGTTAATCTATTCTGCAGCTAGTTAGCCATGCAACATGGTGATCTACCCTGGTTGACATGGAAGTCTACCCTAATTAAAAGTGAGTAAATTATGTAATCCCAGAAAACTCCAAGCATGACTGAATAACCTACCAGTCTCACTTCATAGTACAGGCCTCCGATTGTCTGATATTAAAAATATTGTCTAGTTTTAGGCATTTCCTGAGCACACAGGGCTCCACTTACCTGTTGAAAACATTTTCGCTGAAGGCATACTTCTCTAGCCTCCCAAGAGGAGTTAGGTTGTCTTGTCCTGCATCAAGGAAGGCTGTGATGCGGATGCCATCACACTCTGAACCATAGTCGTCAAATCCAACTGTGGGAGTAAAGTCGTTTTAGTCACACAAATTGTAACAATGTCTGAAACACGCTTATCATTCCTGCAAAAACAAAACATTTATCATAAGGACAGTGACAGATGTGCCACAGTAGTTTAAGTGTCATGTTGATGATACCGAGTCAAACTAAATGTCAGAAAAGTAAACTTGACTTAAATACACACATTGGCTTTGCAGTTGGATCAAAACACTGTTTCATCACTCCGGCTAATGCAGACAACAGGGACCGCTGGTCTGTATAACGGCTAATAATAGCATGGTGTAAAACCCTGAAATACTGTTGACAGCTTTAAATTTCACATGGGTGAATGGGGTTGCCCAGAAAGATGACACTTGCATGAATGTCCTCCCGCTGAAGGCAGGGAAAACAAAGCTTGGCATACAGTACATGCAACAAAGCAATCATTAGGTATCCGATGTGATTTTGTGAGGAGTTTAAAATCAGGGGAATACTTACAGTCGTCCAAATCATCATGGCCATCTTCAAAGTATAAAGATAGACCTACAAATACAAGACAATTAAAGGGTGGCAGACTTGTCATCAACATACCATCACTGGCTGTATACAACAGTCTGCCTTACAAAATGAAAGGAGTTCAGGGTTTGCAGGTTTACGAGCTGCAAATTATTGAGGAGGGACAAAGTCTCCCTCAGTAACACTGACAATAAATCACCATGATCATGCTGATTAATCAATCTGCAAAACTGAAACATGCAATCATAGGGACATTATGAGAGCACTGGTGTATGAGTGAAGAATTAAAACAAGACAATAAATATCAAAGTAATGTTTTATTTTCCCTGGATCCCGAACAAGGATCCCAAGGGCATTAAAATAATTAATACTCAACAACTTTTACTTGAATAGCAACATGTCCCCTCATGTTACCCCCTCCTCATTTAATGGTCCTTTGATATCAGAGGAAAATTATATTCCTAATCCTTTATGTAAATTACGGTACTCAAGATTCCTTATTGGCTGAACTGCAGATGATTATAATTATTTGATCATTTTCTGTGTTAAAATTGGTCTTAAAGGTTAAAAACAAACAACACACAGTGAAGATTTTGTAAGACACAAAGACGTCTAGTTTGGTCTAACAAACTGTCCAAAAATATCACGTATCTACTATAGAGAAAAGCAGCTCTTGATTTTAAATAATAGATTATGAAAATAGCTGTTGATTAATTTCTCCTGAGCAACTAAATGATTAATGGACATCTTACAGCTCTGGTGACAATAAAGGTAAGGGAGAAGACTAAATATACAACGGGAATGCTGTTGTCTGAATATTACATTTTTAGTTTGGCTGTACGTTATGCAATCCAAAAGAGACACACAAACCAGTTGTGTTGAAAGGAGATTTTCAACACATTTACAACCTATTTGGGTGATAACGCAGCATAGTAATGCTACAAGAAGGTTATCTTGTGCCATTTGTATTCAGTACCACCCGGCACATGATACAGGTCAATAGTGTAGTCAAAAGAAAAGCCCAGAAATAAGTCCCACAAGAAGAAGCATGTGGTTGGATGGCTAATGCCTGTGTTTACAGCTGGGCAAGCAAGGGAATGTGCTCCAAATATAAAATCAACCCGTATCTCGACAACATCTATTAAACGTGGTGTTTCGTTGAGAGGGGTAAATAATGTCATGAATGTTTTAATAACATCACCACATACCAGGTTGGCAAAGACCATATCCCCTTTGTTATGGCATAAAGGAGGATTTGGCCAGCTTAGGGCTGAAAATGACTTTAGCAACTCGGCTAACGTTAGCTGGGTCACCTCGCTAGCCTTTGCTATGACAACAGTTCGATAATAATATCGTGACTGAAGGATCGCGACGGCGTCTCACTACATGAGACAATGGCGATTTATACACCAAAGCACACATACTAAGGAGTTGTACGCTATGCAGGCTCAAAGCCACCCATTTCGATATCGCTGAAGAGCTTTCGTTAGCTAGCCAGCTAGCTAGCGAGCGGTGCTAAGTTTGCTAACACGGCTCGTCCAGCCCTTTCGCTTGACTTGAAGCTACACTTCGCTTCCGAAGAGAGCAAATCTGACGAAGCTGGCGCAGCTGTTTTGATAGTTTAAACTCTGACGCACATAATGCGGCTTCTTGGGTGCCAGGGCGTGAGGAAAGTATATAAGAAAACAGAGTTTAAAAAGTGCCATTACCTGCCATCTTGAGTCTCGGCTCGGCTCTGCGGGGCCGCCGTCCCGGTGAGGGCTGTCACCGCACAGCTGTCACTCAAACACGGCAGCAAACTACTTCCTGAGAGCACTTCCTGACGCTGCTGCGCACCGGTGGTTTAATCTGTACACAACTCAACGGATAAACAGTTTCTCAGCTTGTGTACAAACTCGACATAACTGGACATACATAGCAGCCCGTGGGCTTTGTGTGTCTTCAAACACACACACACACACACTCACTCACACAAAAAGGGAGCCGACCGGTCACGTGACCACACAGTTCAAGATGGAGACGAAGCGATTTGGAGGCTTCACTGTTAGCTAGTTAGCTTGTTTACTATTAATTACAATATGGCAAATGCGACGGGATACGTGACGTTTTAACGTTAACAGCAAGAATTGTTACCTAATTTTAGGCGTATCTGTGGCAGGTTTCGGTCACGATGAAGTGCAGCTGTTTGTAAACACAGGCCACCCGAAGAATACTGAAGATAAAAGAGAAAACTGCCAATGGTCATCATCACAACAAACTCATTTTGACAGAGAGGAGATCGATATGGCGCTCAGAGAGCTAAAAGTGTGTCTGCTGGGGGTAAGTCGGTATTGATTTTTATCTAAACATGTTTGCCTGTAGCTCATACTCAACATCAATACCTGTAACATCAAAGGAGAGACACTGCTCCTCCACCAGACTGGTTTGTTTACATGGGCGACACACTTATACTTAACGTATACTTATACCTGTGATTGAGAGAGTGACAAGTACAGTACTTAGCCTACATATTATCAGCAAATGATTTTACTGTCATTTCTTTCCACTTTGTAATCCAGACTGCCTCCAGCAACAGCATTTGGCTATCCTTCCTCTGTCAGCATCCCTTTTTATACATTCCTGAAATACAGTGCAGTTGGAAAGTATTCAGACCCAGTAGGCTATTTCAGTTTTGTTATGATGCAACTTCATGTTAAATCCATTTAGACCCCACAGTAACAAAATAAAAGCAGAAATGTAGAAATACTCACACCAAAATTTCACATTGACATAAATTTTCAGAACTTCAGCTATTACACTTTAAATTTAACTCAGGTGCCTCCCATTTCTCCTGGTCATCTTTGAGATGTTGATTGGAGTCCATCTGTGGTAAATCCAATTGGCTGGATATGATTTGGGAAGTCACACATTTGTCTATGTAAGTTTTCCACCTCAAGCTGTTATGTGAGGTGAAATGAAGCCTGCAGAGCTCAGATTGCAGAAAACCTGCCACATTGACACAAGGGAGTGGAGATGGGAAACATTTCTAGAGAGACAACCAACATGATCAGGGCTTTATGGCCATGTGGATTTTTTTGATAGAGAATTTGGAGCCCCAGGCAATTTATAACTTCTCTCGATGTCTAGAGTGTGAGCGAATATGTCACAGTTTTTAATTGTGGAGGTCTCAAAGCCTCCGTCTCCTACCAAAAATTAAATAAAAATCCATATGTCCTGTTTAGTTAATCAGTAAGCCTGAGGTACACAAGAGATTCAGGAGGAAGTGGATTTCACAAAAAGCAGTAATGTCCAGGCCAGTTGCCAGAGAGCTGTGTTTTTAAAAGTTTGATTATATTTCTAGGAACTGTTTCTGACTGTGTTTAGTAAGCATTGTCTTTATTTTGTCTCTGTAGGATACTGGTGTTGGAAAGTCAAGTATTGTTTGGAGATTTGTGGAGGACAGCTTTGACCCAAACATCAACCCAACGATTGGGTAAGTTCCTGCTCCCTCCCACGCTGGAGGTTACATTTATAACCTCTGTGTCATTTGTTGTGTTTATGGTTGTTGTAGGACATTATCATGTTGTCAGTTGATTTGTGCCAATCAGCGAAAAAGCTTCCAAAATCTAACTGGCTATTTATTGACCAATTTTAGCTTTCTACACAGATGACACAGAAGCGTGTCAGCGTATGTCAAAATAACAAGAAATTCCCGTACAGGATTACAAACATTGTGAAATTCAAACATCACTGTTACACTGACAAACACTGACAGTTATTTATTATCTGTCAAACATGCGAAGAATACGGACAGATCTGTTGTTATTGAATTCTCATAACAACATCAAAATCAAATTTTATAATCGAAACCAAATGTTTTAATGCAGCACAGGTGGGAGTGCACTTCACTGTGGATCAGTCTCTTTTTAATGTACGTTTTGGATGTTGTTCACAAAAGGTGGAGCATAGTATAAGAAATCTAAAAATCGGCTAATGATCCAAGTGAAGATGTATGCTTTTGTGTCTCAGACTGTTAAAAATTGACTTCTACTATTTGTTTGTAACATAAAATTCTCTTCACCAGGGCATCCTTCATGACCAAGACAGTGCAATACCAAAATGAACTACACAAGTTCCTGATCTGGGACACAGCAGGACAGGAGCGGGTTAGTAATCTCCACTGAGTCGTTGGCCATAGGATTTTGTTTTTTAGTGGGGTCTGGTGGACAGTAAACAGGAGGGGGCATTTACATGTATTTTGGCAGAACAGCAACAGTCAGTTCTCATACTGTAATAAATCGGTTTCACTTGACACATTCAGAGGTCTTCTCACTGTTTTGGAAGGAAGTGAAAAAGCTTCCTGCATGTGGGTGAACCACTCCCTGAACTTGCCTGGGCGCGCATGAACAGTGCAGTTATTCATTACTTCTGATAGGGGGCAACATCTACCTTCCTATAGGCACACTTCTCCCCCTCATGGATATTCTTCCTTCAGGGCTTTGTGTTTCAGGGGTCCACTTTTTCATGGCATAATGATGTGTGGTTTTATTTTTTTTAAATGAGTGCATGTTTTAGTGTGTCAGTATTGTAAAGAAAAAAGGAAAAATCACGAGTGTGTCACGATTTGTCCCCTTTGTTCTGTCACCTTTAATGTTTGTTCTGCTTCTCCTTTCCATCCCATTTCTTCTTTCTCAGTACAAACTTGCATTTTTAGACATACTTATATCTTTCCTTTTGTCCATTTTTTTCATGTTAAGTGCACAATGAAAAAGGGTCATGTGTCCGCAATTGTCACGCCTAGGTGACCCTTCTTATGTAATCCATGACACTTGTGTGTCTAATAGATGCCTGATTGGAAAGGCTTTGTCACCCACACAAAGTTTTGAACTGATACCACACTTACAGATGATATGTGATACAAGAAACAGGATACATTTTGGTGTCTGAATACCGTTTCAGTGCTAAAGCCTGTGAAATTGACACCACGCTCCAGACAGTTGTAGCATAAGGAACTGCTTTCCCTCCTGACTCACACACTCTTCTCCCACATTTCTCTGCACTAGCCCTCCACATCACTTCCCCTTTTTCTGTGCAGGCCCTTCTTCTTTTCTCATGCACAATCCCCTGCCGTTGTAATGTTTCATCCCTGCTGCTGTCCCTCTCCAGAGAGGGTGAGATAAGATGCGTCTTTTCTTTATCCCCCTACCCTGGGAGCCACGGCGCCTTCTTGGCCTTGAGGGGACATCAGTGCAGCCCCGTTTCAAAGATAAGATGAGAGGAAGAAACCTAAGCTGGCTCAGCCCACTGGCGTGTGCTGCTACTGTGTCCCGTCTGCGAGTCACTGTCACGCCGCAGCAGAATGGCCTCATGTTTTTCTTTCCTAATTCCTTTCTCAGCAACACAGTTTTCCTGTGATTCCATTGTATGCATTCCCATGTTACTCCACCTTTTTTTTTATTCCCACAAATCCACATCTTTCACTCCCATGTGGCTGCTTAGTCTCCCTGGTGTTTCACACGTGTGAGTGAAAAAGTAAAAGGTCGTGAGTGTGTGCGCGACTGTTTTCCAACAAAGCTGCTGTGGTATTTTGAAGCCTTTCATGACTTATTTTCTAACCTCTCTTGAACTTTGGCCCATCAGAATCTGTTGAGTTGAGAAGGACAGACTATGGGGCAGTGAGGAAAAGCTCTGTGATTTCCACACTCCACAATCCATATCTCGAGACCGCATGAGGCCTTACGAGTACATCTGAGTCCAGCTGTCAACAGCCCACCCCCCCCTCACTGCCCCTCATTGAAAACAAGCAAAGGGAATCTTGCATTTTGCATCCTACTGGTACAGTAGGGTTCCTTTCATTACACACCCAGCTCCATGGTTTCGGCAATTAATCAGCACTCGCGGGGCATCACTACGGCTGTTTTCTGGGCTGCTGTGTGGCCAGATGTCTGGCCTCGCTGTGATTGCTCTTTGGGTTAAGGCACAGATAGACCACACAGGACTGGCGGTGGTGCAGCCCGACACTGGCCAATGAAACAGACAGCGCTCCTCTCAGTGCCTCTGCCAAATATCCCAAGTTGGATACCCGTTGGTGGACTTGGGGCCAGTAACAACTATAATTATGTGGAATGTGTGCTTTCCTGAGGTAACAGTGTCACTCCAAGATGGATAGTTTATTCCATCGTATTGTAAAGGAAAATAGAATTGGCGGGAAGGCAGGGTCATTCCAAGTGAAGGTCTCTTTGCAATAACATATGGGTTATTTCTTTTAAAATAAATATCATTAGTTAATATGTGACACATGGTTTTATTAGGCAGTTAAGCGCCCCAGTTCAGCCTATATTGCAAGAGGACTTAAAGATATCCTCACAGGTTAGCACTTTTGGATGGAAACTGGTCTATTTGTAACTTTCAGGAAATACATTCAGTTGCCAGTTTATCAGGTACAACTAGCTTCCTTTTGTGAAGGTTATAACGTTGAGTTTTTCTTGAAATACTTTCAAAGAGGTGTTGATTCAATATTTGTATATGGTAATTTGGGAGGCTGCAGGTCATAGGGATGTTTAATGAGGTTAGAATAAATAATAAAGACACCTCCATCCATGTGTAAAGAAATACAATTCAGTATCACAAATTTTAGGTCTGTATAAGCTGACCCTTTAACAGTAGCAGCCCCCAAAACATTACATTTATCAAGAGGTAAGAGTTGCTGCTGATGGCATTATAGTCCACTGTTGTATAAAGAGCTAAACATACAAGTTGTTGGCCTTATGCCAAGTAGAAATCCTGCTAAATTAAGTTGTATGTGTGTTTTTTTTATTTTTAAATCTTTCATGTAAAATAATTTGTTGTGTCTAAATATTAACATTTCAGTGTATTTCAATGTGTAAGTGACATTTTACTATGAGGTTGGCTACAGTGGAGCTACTTTTGGTCATTTCATCATTTATAATAATGAAATTAAATGTTACGTCTGTAAGATGTAAATCAGCAAAGGCAGTAGCGACTACAGTTATTTGATAAATGTAGTGAAGTAAAAGTATTCAAGTAGCTGAAAATATAAATGATGCCTGTAAAATACTTGACCAAATGTACTTTGTTACTTTCCGTCACAGCCCAGTTATTTTTGATAACTCAGATACGTTTGTTCCTTTTTGTATGAAGTACAAAACCACAATGAGTTTTAAATATTATTTCAGCAGGCTAATTGTTAAAGCCAGCGTTGACTATGCACTGGAAAGAATTTTACCAGAAAAATACCAAAACCTGGCAAAAAAGAAGGAGGAACCCCCACTTTCCCAGGCAGCCATGGACTTAGAAAATTTGCACATGTTGTTCTGATTATGCAGGGCTTTGTGATGTATTGGACTGAGATCAAATGTATAGTCTTCTATAAATATCGAAACGCTAACAGATTTTGACACATTCTGCTCATCTTTCTCTTGATGGCTCCCACATGTGTGAGGTCCTGGTGGAAAGACTCACCATACTTCCATTTTAAATAAAACTGCTCAGCTTATAGGCTCAGAACACCAGGCCTCTGGGTTTGTAAAATGGTGCTTGGTGTCTATTTTGCTTATTTTTAGTTTTTCTTATTTTCAGTCAGTGTTATTGACTGTAATGAAACGCCCGGTGAGTGTAATCACCGTGGTCTGTGGTTTCGAAATGGATTAGCCTTAGTCTATGAAAAGCCTGCCCACTGTTTCTTGATCTAAGGAGTGTGAAAATGTATTACAGTGCAATTACACAGAGATAATATTTTTAGAACTCTTTTCATATCCAAAAATGAAATGCTGGAAGGAAATCAAGGTAAACAGTCTATAAAGATGAGTCATGATCGATTGTTTTTTAGGGAAGGACTTTTAAAATTCTTGATATCCTTTTTTCTGTTGCAGAACTGCTACAGGCCGTAACTAATCTATTGCTTTCTTTCTTTGACTTCCCACAGTTTCGTGCACTGGCACCAATGTACTACAGAGGTTCAGCTGCAGCCATAATTGTTTATGACATCACAAAAGAGGTATTGTTTACTTCTTTTCCTAAACCACTAATCCACTAAGTACTTACCGTATAGTTTTCATTCTTTTAGAAAAGGACTTAATGTTTGCATGAGAGGTTAGTTTAACCATTCATGTTCTTGGGGAGAGTTAGCACGTTGGCCTTTTAGAGGATGTGCAGGACTTCTTTATGGATTGGCCAAGTAATTTCCAGCCTATAAACCCCCTGGTATTGAATGCAGATGTTTTAACCTTTGGAAAGAGCCAGTGTGTCTATTTGGCTGATGACTTTAGTTTCATATTTACAATTAAGTGGTATCGATCTTCCAGTTTAACGTAGCTCACTTGTCTCACCAGGAGTCTTTCCAGACGCTGAAGAACTGGGTGAAGGAGCTGCGGCAGCACGGTCCTCCTAACATCGTGGTCGCCATCGCTGGCAACAAATGTGACCTGTCAGATGCCAGGTGAAAGAGAATTGGTGTAGTGAATGTAGGCACTACAGCTGGGCCTTCTTGTATGATGGGACTGGGGGGTGTTGGCTCATACTGACCAGTGATCTGTTAAACCGGTCTTTTGTTAACCAGACCAGACTTTTGCTTCATTTCATTTTCAGTGATCAGCTTAACCCTTATGGCTGTTGAATATGTGGCAGAAGAAAAGTTGTAGTTACTTACGGTGAATTTCATTTCAGTGTGAAGGAAGGAATAGTTAAAGATGTTGTTGCTCAGTCAGTAACTTCTGCAAAGTTTTTAAAAATCCCAGAATCGGGTACACTTTTTAGTATCAACATCATCTGTGAAATTGGGAAGTCTTCCACATAATAACTGTAGAAAAACAATTTGATTAGCAGGTCATGCATGAAATTGGAGATTGCATGCATACAGCAACATAATAATTTTGATCTACCTTCTGTAATTACAGGGAGGTAACGGAGAAGGATGCCAAGGACTATGCTGACTCCATCCATGCCATCTTTGTAGAAACCAGTGCCAAGAATGCCATTAACATCAATGAGGTGTTTATAGAGATAAGTGAGTGTGTTTCTTGAGTATTTGGTGCCATTGATACCCCCCCCCCCCCCTTTGAGCTGTCTAATGCTTGAACAAATGAAGCACTGTACAGGTATTAACACAATTTGTCTGTTTCCCTGTGTATTTCTAGACAGGTAGAATTTGTTTTGAACAGTATTACGGCTCAAGAGTTATAACTTTAGATAATCTTGGAGGCAAAGCACTTCCTCGTGAAATGTTGACACTTAATTTTTAAACAAAAATCTGTCGAGACAAGTGGGCAAGGGAGCAGGCAATTCACTCCTGTCAGTGCAAACTGATAAGCTTGAGTTTACTTAAAAACAAGATATACACAGTAGCTACAGCCCTTGATAGTACACAAAACTTGCATATACTTTATAGTGTATTTTTTAAATACATTTAGAAAGTTAGAATATAAGATGGGCTCGGCATGTGGTGTTGGAACTGGGACAAGCAGACATGACAAATTGTGTCATTTTAAAAATAGATGAAAAAAAACCACATCTTTGAACAGTACAAAAGTGAGGATGCGATGAATGTTAGCACCTTAATCTTAAAGGTACATTGTGTAACTTCTGCTGTTATCTGTTCACGAAAATCAATTATTTGGTTCAAAAGTCTGTTTTTCATTAATCAGTAATCCCCCCCATCAACAAACTGAATTGTTCCGGTAAGCTTTGAATTTGCCGTTCATATCATTCATATCTCCATGGAGCGGGTAAGCTCGGTGCTGGCTGCCATGTGGTGTTGCCATGTTTTTACGTTCAGTGGCAGCGTGACGGTAGGAAACCACGGAAACTCAGCGGAGACACCGGAGCTGTCGGCTCAGATCGCGGTAACGCAGTGAGGAGGAATGGAGCGTTACACTGATGCTGCATTCACGTGCAGTCGGGCAGACGGCCATCGGTAACAATACCACATCGCCATGACAACATATTGTCACGTGTATTGTTTTGCCTGGCGGACCACTTGTTTACATAGAGGCTTGTTTATGCCGTTACGTGCAGCGGCTGTCGTCTGTCTGCCGTCTGCCCAATTTCACGTGAATGCAGCATGAAAAATACGATTGAGTTGCTTGCGATATACAACCACAACGCTAGATGGGAGGAATTCCTACACAATGTACATTTAATGTGTGTGTGTGTGTCTTACAGGTAAGCGCATCCCCGTTGCAGACGCAGCAGGAGTGACTTCAGGAAAAGGTTTCAAACTGGGACGTCAGGCCTCAGAGTCTCGCAGGACGTGCTGCTGATGATGCCGGTGACTGTCCCCACATGACCTGTGACCTGACCTTTTGCTCTTACTCTCCATGTCCCTGGCCTGTTTTCAGCTTATGGCTCCACACACCTCGCCTCAAACACCCTGCTGTCCCTGACGCCCGGGTGCAGCAGCATCACTCTGATGATAGTAGCAGATGTATTTTTTTTTTACAGCACATTCTCACAGCAAATCATCTTGCATCATCTGAAAATTGCTGGCAGGAGAAATCCTTTCTTGTTCACTGAGCGTTGACAAAATGCTCACAGAAATACATTCATGTGCTGGTGAAAGACCCCCATACAGGGAGTTAGTCTGGCTTCTCTAATGGACACCAGTCTCTGTCTAGTGTACTGTAGCCCTAGCTTGATCAAAGGAACTTCAGATACAGATTCCTCCAAGAAGCCATTTGTACCTGTAAATGTGTACAAATTTATCATGTTTCAACCAAAAGTGGACTGAAAAGGGTTAAATCTCACCAAATTATAAGTTACTGCCTCTTGTCTTGTTGGGAGACCTCTCCCCAAATATTTTGAACTTTGTGAAGGATGCAGCTTTACAGTGCGTGTGTATAATCACTCATTTATCATGCATTTTTGATGAAAGATATTATCAGTGTTTGCATCCATCTCTCATCTCGGCGATGCCTGAAGGATAAACCCGTGAAGGATGGCGCACACTTAATTTAGTGTGTGCCAAATTACAAATGGAGGTTCTGATGTAAACCACAGTCACACAGTCAAACATGCAGAAATGAAAGGTGTGTGGGTGCCTACTTCCTCTCTATAGAAAAGGTATAGTTTCACATTTTGGGGAAATACACTTATCCAAGTCTTTGCCATGAGTGAAAAGAGTAGAGTAATACCTCTAACAGTTCTTATCGTGAATATGAAGATGGAGCCTGCAGATGGTTTACGTAGCTTAACATAAAGAGCTTTTTGCACCCCTATTTCTTGTCTGCATGCTAAGCTGAACTAACCAGCTGCTGGTTGTTGCCTTATAATTAATGATCATATATGAGTGTGGTTTTGTTCTTATCTAACTCTTCACCGCACAGTGGAAAAGTTATTTAAAGAAAAAAGAAGCCCAAACTATTCCTTGAGCTGTATTAGCTATTCCATCGTGATCATCGCTGAATATGAATCAGGACTTAGAATTTGTTGTAAAATCTCATTCCTGTAACGGGAGCAACCTCAGTCTGTGTCTCCCAGCGTCCGTGCTTTAATCATGGAGAAAATGCTGACTCTGTTGGTACTCTTGAAGTTGATTATATGAGAACAGTTCCAGCTGCTCACATGTGTTCCACATTTCCACTTGTAATTGGTGAAGATCTATGAACAGACTTGTATATGAAGTACCCCTTAGTGCACAGAGCATCCTGCCAGTTGTTTCCACGTATTTCTTGAGCGTTATTTCTCATTAATCTCTCCAATCTCTCAACAGCAGTTTTACAGGAGAGGCCAATTTTTTTTTTTTTTTGAGGTATTGCCATATTCTTTAATTATTCCATAAATATTTTTTGCACACTCCCCTTATAATCGCCACTGGCTCCCACAGCCAAAGTTGTTTTACTACCTGGCCTGTGATGAAAACGATGAGATCTGGAAACTAGACCTCATCCAGAGGAAAGTCAGATTTTAAAGCTTTAACCAGCGAAAGGTTATAGGTGAAGATTCAGACGTGGCACCATGTTGACATGCTGACCCCTTAATGAACCTTTGTCTCCATTCTGCTACAAATTAGTGTATTCACGTTGTTCCAAGAGCTGCTTTCTGACTTTCCTTTCTCTCATGTGCTCCTCTAATTCCCAGGCTCTGACTTTAGGGCGGATTTGAATTAGGATGCATTATATTACAGCTTTCATGGAGCCCTATCCTCACCTGTTACATAAAATAAATGCATTTCC
Organism: Trachurus japonicus; assembly: GCF_045865225.1. NCBI lineage: Eukaryota > Metazoa > Chordata > Actinopteri > Carangiformes > Carangidae > Trachurus > Trachurus japonicus. The sequence goes on from NC_140911.1 coordinate 35,799,745, forward strand.
CTGTGATCAAACGCTACGTTAGAGCAGGCTTGTTTCCCTCATATTGGCTCATGTTCCCTCATATAAGTAGCAATTGATCCATGAGTTTAACTGACCTATTCTTCAGCCTCCGAAACCCCTTTCAAAATTGCCAAAAAAATACAGATGCGGTCTTAATTAGACTGCATCTGCACATTTACAAATGTCAATTGTGTGCTTTTCTGTCATCACAAGGAACTTCATTTGCCTTTGAGTATCTTAAATGTAGCTGTTATTGATGAGTTCTGTCCTGTGCAGTGCTGCCTAATTTTCAGGATTATTTTTCTATGGTGTGCAATCGTTGTTATGACAAAGGTAAAATGTGACCTAACCTGAGAAATCGGTTACAGAACGACAAGCTCACGCAACAGAGCGTCCATTTGTGCAAACGGTCTCCTTCAGACTGTAATGACGGGTTTCCACTGACCTCATTTTATGTTTATTTGATGACAGTTTTGCTCATACATAGTTGATCGAACGAGCAGTGCAATGTGGCCAACTAAACCCCTTGAAAACTAGAGTGGCATTCTAGGTCAAAATCTAAACTTTTAATTCACTCTGTTGTCTTAAATAATTCACCCAGCACTACATCATAATGCCAACTCTAGCTAGTATTTACTAAAGCTTCAGCAAACATATTAAAAAGGGAATCACTGTGGTACTTTGAAAGCTGTGCGCTTTTGACTGACTGTTTGTATTAATTGGCTCCTGTTTCCAACTAACACTCCATCTGCAGTCAGTTAATATCTCCATGAAATCACTTGATGAAACGTTCTTGTAAAGGTGTCAGACTTTCTTAATGTCCCGTGATGTTGTTTTAGGGTTCGACTGTTTGCTCAGTTCTCATTGCTATGGAGAACGTGGTGCCAAATAATGTCAAAACCATTTTATCACATCATGCATAATTAACCTTTTTTATTGTTGATGTAATATAATGATTTAAAGTACTAATCACATAAAATGCTTAAAAAATATTTGAAGTTTGATCATGATACATGTTTTTTTTCCCTTATTTGGAAACTGTAGGCATGGAACATGTGTGCCAGTTTTGCATTGAAAAATACCATTAGTCTTGGGCTGGCCCTGGGAATGTGATTAATCTATATTATGTATATTTTTCAGTGTGGATAAACACCATCAAATTGCACACAAATCAATGACTATATTATATTCTAAGCCAGTTTCTGTCCACAGCAGACTTGTTCACCATCTGCAGTAATACCATCAGCACTGTAGTTACCATATTTAGCTTTTTACTACGTTTCATATTGATTGTAACAAAATGCCTGAAAACACTTGTTTGCAGTGTATTTCCGAATGTGTAAAAAGGGAATTGTCAATTGTTTACTAATAAAAGATTGACAAAAAATATCCTCTCCCCTCCTCTGGGCCTCTATGCAGTTTGTGTGTGTGTGCGTGCATGTGTGTGCAGTTTTGTACTACTTTGAGTTATGCCTGGGGGAGATGTCTGCATTAACTTGGTCCCTGGGGATTCAGTGACAATGTTGTTAGTGATTGGTTGTGTTGTTCAGCTGGTAGCCACACGGCTGGCTGGCTATATATATGAATAAGACACTTGAGATGTGTGTTTGACTGGCAGTGGGATTTTCACTGCACTTTGAATAGTGCTGAGAGAGCAGGACACTTTTTTGACAACCTCCGCGCTCCCCTTATAAACCCCAGCGAAGTGTCTCCCGTACATAGTGTTCTGCAAAACTCAAAGTCAAGTTCGGATGTTGTCAAAAATGATCAGAAAAAAGCACAGAAGCACAGAAAATGAAAAAAAAAACCTAAATTAGGTTGGGACCACGTCTTGTCTTTAACACCACTTAGTTTTTCAAGGTACTTGGCAGGTAGATTGTCCAAAGCATCTTGGGACAACTTTCCACAGTTTATCTGTGGATTTACACTGTCTCGGTGTACTGTGCTTCTTCATAAGACCCCTGTCTGACTGTGATATTGAGATCAGGGGTCTGTGGGTGTGAGATCATCTTTTGGAGAACTCCCTGTTCTTTATGTCACTAGGGATAGCTAGTTATTAATCACTCTACAGTTACAGCTTTTGCTGTATATTTTGTTTATAAAACATAGTGTAAAATAATGTCTGTAAACTATTAGCCTACTCAACAATTTAAGTCTCACTTTAAATGATTATCATCATTATCATCATTATTATTATCATTTTATTATGCTACATGACTGAAATGACATCCCTAATGTTCAGCCATTTCCTTTTCACTTCGCAAAATCACACACTGAGGTTTCCTAAAAACCGAGGCGGTGGCCCCAGCTCGCCCCGGGTGCACCCTGGCATCACCCATCATCACCCATCATCACCCTGCCTCACCCCCTCCTCCCTCTCTCTGCAGAGGCAGTGACGTCAGCGGGCTGTCTCTCACTCCCTTCCTGCTGCATCACAACAGCCGTTAGCAGCTCGAGTAGCACCAGCGAGCGGGGGGGAACAGGATCAGGATACTCCACCGCTAATTCATTGATAAAATAACTCCGTGGACGTTGCAGCACCCAACATCATCCTAACACGGGGGTAACCGACAGGGAACTGGTTGCAGTGCGTTAACCCCGCTCCAGCTGTTGGGACATGGCCAGGCCGGAACAGGTTCTGCTCTTGGAGCCTCAGCACGAACTGAAATTCAGAGGTAAGAGAGGGGAGGGCCCGGCTGTGGACCGGAGAGGGGGGGGCGCCGCCTCTGCCAGCAGGGCTCGGCGCAGGGGCGGAAGGGGGGGAGGGGGGCAGGCCAATATTACGGTAACCAAACCGGGGAGAAGCTGCCGTATACATTTTGCTAATATTGCCCTGGTATGAGCAGAGTGAGGCTGCTGTGAGAGGACGGCAGGTCAACTGACAGCTAGCTGGCTGCTAGCTGGATTAGCCTCCGGTGGCTAGGCTAGCCGGGCCCTGTCATGCACTCATTCTGCTGCTTCTTCATCAGCCTCCAAGTGCAAGGCAAGAAACACCGTGCCCACTGGGGAACACTAACAGTAATAAACATGTCCCAGTACAATTGCCCTCTAATTTCATCACCTCTCGTTCCCAATAAGGTCCAACATCCTGAGCCGGTTTGGCTAGCTGATATTAGCTCTCTCCTCTGTTGGACAGCCAGCTGTCATTTAATAACTCGACAGCTGACAACTCTGCAACCTTTGCTGCTTAATACGTTATAATACATACAGGTCATCAACAAGCTCATCGTTTGGGCTCTAAAGTCGCTAAGAGATATTTCAGTGAAGTTGGGTATTTGGCTGCAAGATGTCACGTTGCTTTAGGCCCAAATAATGTTACATAAACACATATGTCACTGTTATCTGTAACTGTTAATTCTGGCACAGTTTGATGAAATAATGTCTCTTGCACTTAGGAATAAGGAGATACATAGTTTCATCCAAATAAATTGATTACAGTATTTGGTGGACAGCATCAAAGAAAACTCTAACTTGTATTCTTATCAGGAGAAAGGTGTGGGGATGAAGCTGAGATGAATGATTGCTAATTTGCATCATTTAACATTATTTGTTGTTTTGTTGATAAAATGTCAAAAACCACCTGTCATATTTAATCATGAGACTGAGCTGGCATCTTTATATGCCTTGATTTGTTTGGCCAAAGGGCCAAAATCTACTATTCAGTTCACTAATATCATGTTACAAAGAAACCATCACATCTTCATATTTGAGAACTTAAAAACAGAATATTGCAAATAGTAACTACAAGTATTATTATCAAAATATTTTCCAATTAATTTCACATTGACCATCCAATCTGTAAATAAATTAATTATCTGAAGAAAATGAAAAAAAAGGCACAAAATTTTCACTGCACCAAGAACACACTAGTTGTGTTATACTTCCAGTTTTTGATCTAGCTGTTGCTCACATATGGTTTGAAAATGGGTTTCAAATCATTTTCGACAAAAAGTGTCCATCAAATGAATGTAATGAGGATATCAGCTGTCTCCCAAAAGATAATTCAGTCACTGATGTTTGCAAGGAATACCAGATACCACAGAATTCTCTCTGACAGATAGTGTGGCCAAAAGGCATCTTATTAAGTTTTAATTTGCTTGCTTTGGGCATGTATCTGCCCATCCCTGATATTTGAGTTGTGAAGCTTAAAGTATGCCTCCAGCAAATCCATCATCACCAGAAAGCAACGGTTCTGTTTGTCACAAAAGTCAGTAAGCTTTCTGAGCTTCAGTGATCAGCTTAAACTTGAGTTGGGGTTGAATACACATTTCCACTTTGTCATGACAGCATAGATGTTTCTGCTTTTAGAAACAAAGCAGCCTTATGGTTACCCATTCAATTATTATTTCGAGGTGAATGTCCAAGTGACACACTAACTGGTATTGCATACTTTTTTTTTAACCACACAAAAGACATCTGTCAGCTCTGGCAGCTAACATGATAGTTTAGTGAGAAATAGCAGTCAGTAGCAGTGATGATGCTACACAAGTTTGCTCCACAGGTAGAGCGAAATAATCTCTGTGTGCCCAACAGTATCAACTGGCAGCATGAGTTAAACTTATCTGCATAGTATTGGCATTAAAAAAGAAGAACTAAGGTTATCATGCTATGTGCTTGCTGTACAAGATAAGAACAGTAGTGTGATCATTATTTCTGTCACATTACTGAGTATGCAAATCTTGTTCTTTATATACCAGATTAATGCAAAAAAAAAAAACTCCAGGATTTAATGACTTTTTAATGGCTTTGTAATTTTCTGGAAAATTCTAAGCATAACAACGTGATGCATTTTTCATCCAAAGTCATCACTCTGATCTTCTATCAGGTGTCACAATTCCCAGATTGAAACTCTAAACGTGTGTCATAGACACACAACATAGAGCCTGAGTAATATTCATTACACAACCTTAGACGCACAGTAACAGTGTGAGCTGCCTTACCTTAAAACGGGCGTTTATTACTGCAGTTTCAGCATATGACTATCCCCAGCCCTCATAAAACCCAGAGCTGTGACCAGGTCATTGGAGCTAACGTTTAACGCTGCATTTTGAGCCAACCGGTAGATTTCCCTCTAGAGATAATGAACAATTTCCACTCATTACCTTTGGGATTGAGACACAACAACAGTCTTTTTTTAAATCTCTTCAACCTCCTTTACCAAACGACTTTAAGACTAAATGAGGAAATAGTTGACACATTAACTAATATAATTGTTATCAGTTGCACTTTATAATAGTATTTAGCACATTAAGTTAGGCCTTGTAAAGGCTGTGTATTGATGACATTAAAGCAGAAGTAAGCGATCCGGTCGTTTTGGCTAACTTTCTGTCAGCCGATGGAGTTAGCAGTCCCCGCCCTCGTCCCTACGTCACCACATTCACACGCATCCCTTGGCTGCACACACAGAGAGGACCGCCCCTTTACAGTATGCCGTTCTCTCTCCTCATTGGAGAAAGCCTGTAGGATACAAGAAAAGTTTTCTCCTCGGCTCAGAGCAGAGCAGAGTGACTGACAGACCCTTGTTTCAGACCAAACACTCTATGTAAGTGATTGCTGTCGGAAGATATAACTATTTAAGACTTATATTAACACAAATATTTTGCTTACTTCTGCTTTAAGTATCTTGAAGGTGGTCAGAAACGGCCGTTTGTCCTGTTTGTCGCGCCTCCTTCTACGAGTTTCCACGAGTTTACCCGAGTAAGGAAAACAAATTTGATTGGTCGTTATCGAGCGGGCGGGAGATTTAATGTTTGGGGCGGGACCGAGCTCGGTGTGTGTATGCGTTTAGCTAACGTTAGCTAGTAGACTTGCTATGTTATAGCTTGCTAACTTAGCTAGCAAGGCTAAGTGATGGACTGCAGGGATCTGGAGGAGGAGAATAGAGTAGGGACGGAGGAGAGTTTGTGTCGGTGGTGCTGGACGAGTCTCCTCCATCGCACCCACGTCTCAGACGTTTGATTGACGGATGACGGATCCAATATCATTGGCTGATGAATCGTGAGCAACGTGACACATAATCCATGCGCCTGCATTATCCAATGTGAAAAAAAACTACCCCACTTTCATCCCGGATTTACTCAAAAATAGAATTTTGCACAAATTTTGGCCTACATCATCTAATAGATGAGTGATTACACTAATTTTAAGACCCATTGGGCTCAAATTGAATTTCTTTTCTGAATAACTTCAACTGTGTCAGACAAAGGGTCGCAGTGTCTGAGTTTACTGTGAGTTGTGTAATCTGCGACAAGTTAGCCCATGTTTGGTCTTTTCAAGGGATTTGTTGACTGTAAAAAAACAAATAAAAAACAGCTAACTCACCATGAAGCAGAAGCACTGTTGCCATGGTTACCTGTAGTTTAATATATCTTGTGCAATGACATGTGGTGAAACTGTAAACTGCATGTTTGGTATCATGTTGTTGTATGAGCTTGATGGAAACATCATTTAAACCGATATTAGATGAATATTGATGTGGAAATGATGAGGAGGAGGATTAGCTGGCCAACATGGAGCCTGTAAAATAAAGTGTCAAATGAGATGTGTTCTATTAGACAGACAGACAGAAGGAAGCCTATGTGTCTTGCCCTATATACTAGAACTAGACAATACCACAAATCACATGCCTATACTTAAGCCCCCAAGTAATATGTAGGCACGCAGTGTGAAATAGGGAGTGTGTCTGTGTAGTGACTTGTTAGGCCTTTGCTCAGAGACCAACTGTGGACCAAACACTCAAATGTTAGACAGAAATCTCCCAACTCCCCAATTTAACGTGCTATTTATAAAATCCAGGCTTAAAAGACGACAGTTTCAAATATCAGCTCTTTGTAATAGATTTTCACTGCCACTTGTGGTTTTTTCGTGAATTGGCCTGTGTCCGAAGAAACTTTCTGGGAGTAGCAGATCAGGTGTACAGTAGTCGGTGGCGTGAGTCCCTTTGATTAAAAGTCTTCAGATGTCAGGCCAAGCTTGTGAGAGCCTGAATTTCCTCTCTGTTTTAGCTCAACGGGTGAGGGAAGTGTCAGTTGCTCTGGATGTTTGCTGAGCTGAAACTTTATCTTCAATCTGGTGTATGTGCTAATTCCGAAATAGCGCCATGTTTTCAAGAAGCACAAGTGTGCTTCTCTCAACTGCAGACTTCATCCTCACTATAGTAACTGCTGTACTATTGGTGTTATTTGAGTCACTTGAAAACTATTCTTGAATTAAAAAGTTGGCCTTTTCAAGTGATAGGGTTTGTTAAACGGACGATTGTCATCAAATGTTGGGTTCATACTCAACAGTTGTGCTTTTTAAACAGTTTAAAAAACATCACCAGACCAATAATGTTTAAAACCAAATCAGCCCATTCATGATTTGTATGATGTGCATTAACTACCCATCAGCAAACTAACAAAAAACACTGGCTGCATATAACTTGGAAACTTCTTTATAGACATTTATGCAACATTTATGAAAGACAAATATTTATTTTATATGACTTTTAACAATACTGTAAAGCTCTGAAAATAAACTAGGTTTCCGTAAGTCTGACTGCAGCGGTACTGGCACTGATTCCTCCAAGTTTGGGAAGTCGCACATTTATTCGTCACTGCTCCTCACTTGACTATGAATTGTAGCTTTGCTTTAACCGCAAAAACACAGGGTTGAGTGACTAACACTTGCCAGTTAGCTACCTGGAGACATTTCACTATGTCGTCTCTGGAGTGTCCCGTCAATAAAGAAGCTGTTGCCAGTACTAACAGGGATACATGAATGATGTAACACTGGTTTTGTGAGGGAGCACTAAAGTAATATGCAGAATGGGATTTGTGGGAATTAAACTAACATGTGTAATGTATCGATAATGTCAGAGAAGACTCATTAGAGTCTGGGTTTATTCCAGGGTCGGTGCACTAGCCAGATCAGGATCGCATGTTTTGGTTTTCTTCCCGTGCTCCTACTAGAGCTCTCATCCAACACATTTTACTTTTCTGTTAATGTCATTACCAGTTAAGTGAAATCAAAACCTTACATCAAAGTGGAAATTCAGTCACTTCATCATTCATTATTCATCATTTTTGAATGAATCAGAGTGTGAGGTGCTGCTTTCTCATGTGGTGGGTATTACATGTGAATGCAATAACTAAGCTGGTGCCACTGGACCTCTGAATTACTGCCTACATCTAATATCTTTTTTTTTTCTTTCTTTTTTTTCATTAATTCAAATAGGTCCGGTGCATTGCTCATTGATGGCAGGCATATGTAGATGAGACTGAAATCACCTGCACAGATTGTTTTAAGTCAGCTCATAGAAAGATACATCAATGGGTGGGTTTCTATCCACATGTTTATCCCCTAATTTTCAATTTCCAAATGCTAGAACTGATTTAAAAAAAAACATTGTAATACCACAAAAGTCAAAGTGAGTTTATAGGCTCCTCCTCCCCTGATGAGACTATACTGCAGAAACATCAGATATAGTTTGAGTGATGAGACTGTTAATGTCCCTTAAATTAAACATGAAACAAACAAATGCCATATTCCCTCTTCTGTAAAGGATTTAATGGCAACCAACAGAATAAAGTGATCCACCAGCTGTTTATCTCAACGAACCAGCTTCTAATATTCACACAACAGGAGTGGATGGAAACATGCATTCATTAGCATTTTCTCGAATCACGTTTCTCACAATTAGGTTAGAATTAGGTCAACATTCGGGTGAAAAACCACCCACCTATTGCTGCTTAGTTGGAGCTGATTATTCCTAAGTAACACAACCCTTCTGTATAAAAATGGCTCAAATACCCCAAATTTTATTATTGGGCAAATCTGAATTCACAGTATTGGGTTCATTTTCAACCACTGGACTAGAAGCTTGCTATTCATATGAGTAGCCATATTGGATCATCTCCATTATATGAGCTGTAATTTCCTGTTTTTTCTGCAATCAATCAGCAATCACTACTGTCTTTCATAGCTGTTCTTTCTCATGTTGCTGTGGCTGTGTTAGCCATTGTACAAATTATATAATGTTCACAGAAAGCAGAACTTGATTTTACGAATACAAATTATGAAAAAGACAGGGTAAAAAAAAAACATCTGGAAAGCCAGATTAGAGTCTGTCTCTGTTGGTCAGATGTCTCCCTCCCTTGAAGGATGTGGTGAACCCTAAAATATGATTTGTTTTGTGATGATAATATGAGTAATAATCAAACAGTATAGCTGAAGTTGATGGGAATTCAGGGGTTTTTGGACTTTCAAGATTTTACAATTTCACATTCTTGTGGGATTCTGGGGTATTTCCAGCTAAGTCTATTTTGCTGTCTGATCACAGGCATACTCTCTGCGCCGATGTTCCTCTTCTTTATGTAGTGATCAATCATTTGGAGGTTAACCATCAAATATCATTTTACATTGAGAGGGGACCCCAGACAGCACATTACCAACAAGTGCTCACAGTTGGCAATTAGTTACACCTAATTAAAATGATGGTAGTCTGATATCCTGCAAGAAGTCCTACCACCATGAAGGTTATAATATTGTAGTAATATCGTTGTTGCATATTATGTTGCATGATACTAATATTGTTCCTTTTATAATGTCCAATCTATTATACACTAAAACAGCACCACAGACTGTAACCTGAACAATGAGCACTGGACTACATTAGCTCTACCTGGCTGGAGTGTGTGTGTTTGATATTCTAAGAGATCATCCACTTTAGCATCGTTATGAATAGCAAGGCTAAATGGGTGATTTGACACAGCTACTGTATGTGAACTTGCTGGTTATTCCCATGCCTCCCCCACTTTCTCCTCCTTCATGTCCTCATTTCTCTTTACTCCCTCAACCTCAGACATTACTCAAAATTGAGCATTGCCTTGACCACCATATAATTTTCGAAACCAATAGAAATTATGAGATACTAATTGGACAGAGCTCCTGTCTACCAAGGTTTATTGCTTTTTAAAGATGTGAAGACCAGAAAATATGTCAATGTGTCACAGGCTTAAAGACAATGTTGAAATGACTGTCTTGGAAATGTACTTAAAGCTATTGTCTTAACCTAGCCGTTAGAAAAATAGACTTAAAATGCAGTCTTGATTGGTGGATGGACAGAATTTGGCACTGTGTTTCTTGTTGTAAAAGTTTTTCCTGCATCATTGACAAATCTGAGCAGCAGCTTAATGCATCTGGCCTTGTGAGAGCGTCAGTGAGATGTGTCCTGCATCAACAATGATAGCTGTAATTAGCTAAATCCAAACTGCACCAGCTACACTGCTTAAGGTAGTGCAGTAGTTGAAGTCTGTGATTTATAGATTTGTGCACACAGTTTATTCTTCTAAGGTTTAAAGTTCATTCTTTGTAAGTTGATACTAGAAGAACTGTTTCTATTTATCAAGAGGACAGATGAGACATCAGTAGTCTACATCAATCCAGAGAGTAACATTAAAAGAGGGTTTAGGGTTGGGTTGCATCCTTTATAGATTTATATATTTACAGTTCTCACTACGCTGTGCTCCTAAGACATAATATTTGGGACTTTAATGTGAGAAACAGACTGGAAATATTTATCTTGAGGACAGCTTCAAGTCAAATGTATGAAAAACCTGCAGTAGTTGACTTGGCAGTGAAACCGTGTTTATTCAAACGTCAGATCAAATAAAGAAAATATGTGGAAGAAGATCCAAACACTGGGCAGCAGACAGAATTTGTTATAATTAAAGTCACATCCAGTCAAGCTTTGATTGACTTTGTTTTAAATGTGGTATCATACATGTCACATATTTTTTTAATAGTCTTTGCCCACTGGTATTTCAGTCAGCAAATTTATCTAAACATTCCCATTGTGTAAAAAGCTAAAACGCTCTGATTCTGTTTTTACATGTATTATAATTGTGTGTTTTTGTTAAAAATCTGTGTTTAAAAATGAAGTAAATCTTTTCTCAATTTGGTTTTTCATTGTGACAGAAAGTGTTTCAGAATGAGTGCCACCATTTATGAACAGCTGGACAGTAGTGTTGATTGACAAACAGATAATGGGAGAGTTGATACTTTGGCATTTCTTCTTCTTTTAAAGGAATATCCACGTCAAATAAATGAGCTGAGAGAATGATCAATACATTAACTGATGGTAGCAGTGATTGTGAAAGGCAGGCCGACACATATTAGCTCAACTCAATAAAATGAAGCTCCCACTCCACATTTGTCTTTGTTATGCCAGTAGGAAGACATGACGTTTCAAATAAAATCTAAGAGCTGTGTCTCCCTGAGGCGTGTTGTTTATTTTTTTCTTTTAACTGGTGTCAGGTTTTTTTTTTCTCTCGGTGCTTCTGCTGCAGTGGTGTATGCAGGGTTTGCATTTTGATGTATTTTGATTAGTTCACTCAGGGAAACTCATTTGCTCTCGTTAGTATGTCATTTACTTAACGTGGAGGTTACACACACATCACTTGCTTGTTTGAGTTTGCATTTATTCTCCATCATGTGCACGTGTCATTTTCTTCCACTATTTGGCCTTCAAACGATTTGTGTGAGATCTTTGTATCATCTTAGTGGGAGGATCTCTGGCTAGTACGAAGTTACCAACATAAAAATGGATCTCTGTCCAGCAGATAAATGTCATTTGTTGCCATTTTTTGTGTGCCTTTCTTCTGTTTCAGTCTTCGATGATCCTTTGTTGTTTCTGCCTGTACAATATACATTTGTCAAACAAAACATAAAAATGTTTTCCAGACTTCTGAAGTGTTCACTTTGTCTCCCTTCTTCACAGGTCCGTTCTCAGACGTGGTCACCACAAATCTCAAGCTCTCCAACCCAACAGACAGGAATGTGTGTTTCAAGGTCAAGACAACAGCACCGCGCCGGTACTGTGTGCGGCCAAACAGTGGAATCATCGATGCAGGCACTTCAATCAACGTATCAGGTAATACATCAGGGCAACATACTTACTGAACTACCTCTAGGTAACCTAAACATGTAGCTGGCTGCTGTTGCTGAAATGATTACAGCTCTTCCCCCTTTTTTGTATTCATTTGGCTTTTTTGACTGTAGGTCAGACAAATTATGCCGTTTTCAAAGTATTATTTCTCATTAACTGTGCCAAGATATTCAAGACTTTGAGACTGATAATGAAAAGCAGTAGCTGCAGCCCGAGTCACTAGATCAGAGACTCATGAGACTGAATATCTTTGCACATCTGACTGCGGATTAAATTTAGATAAAAATAAAAACAAAAGGGGTAGATAGTGAAAATGGCTCTGTGTAAAGAATTAAGGCAAACTACTATCTCTCGTATCCTAAATGACTATGTTCTTTTACACAAACACCCTCGCTCTTTCCTTCCCTAAATGAAGTATTCCCTTGTGGTCGTGCCCCAGGTCGCTCCTGGCAGGCCTTATTCTCAGTCATACACTTGGAGGGAGACAGGTACAGTCTAATGTTTCCACCCTGTGCCTCCTCTGCCATTTACAGCCACAGACTCAATTTACAACCTCTCCTATCTGGTGTCAACAACTGCAAACTGTGTCACTGGGGCCCTGCTGTCAGCAGTGGGCGACAAATCAGCACGCTCCACTCCGTCAGTCGCCGCCATTTTTCACCCTTATTAATCTGAGAAAGGTCACAGGTTTGAGTCCCAAAAGAAGACTGCTTTTCTGAGACAGAAGTCACATGTGGTCTGTAGTCTGTCTAATCTGTCTCTAGGGAAAACTCGAGCCTGTGTCGTATTATCAAAGCAGTGCACTTAACAGGATAACAAGGGGTTGTTGTGGGTTCTTTTATTACCAGCATGTTTGCTTTTTAAAATCAACATGGTACCATCAATTTGACGTATTCTGGCTCATTATACCTCTTCTGTGGAGTGTGTGGATTTTGCTGCACCTTTATCAATGGTTTGTTTCAAACCCTGTCCCATTGTTTAATATGCAAATGAAAGCATCTGGAATCAATGGCTGTGTCTGCTACATAAACAAAGCACTATGAGTAACAAAAGCAGTAAAAAGTGCAAACACATTAATAAACATATTTTTCACATGACTTGCTGTGGCTGAATCCAAATGGTCAAGAAGACGCTATATTGTCTTAAAACCTTAAAATGAAAATTGAAATGAAAACATGTTCATCACAGCATCTCCACTACCTGCTGCTGTTTGATTAGCAGCTGGTAGAGATAAAATGCCTTGTTTGCAGTCCATTTAACAGTTTCCCTGGTCTTGTTGCTACGAAACAAGCAGCGCACTCACACAGCCAAATGGAGTGTGGCCATATTCGTCTGAGCACTTTCAACCTGAGGTCTGATCCACCAAAATGACTGGTAGGCTGTCTTTGGATCGTAACATACGAGTTGGATGGTCGCTGTGTTAATAATGTGATATAGAAATCAATATTGATTGACTTGACCTGCGATAATATTACATTATTGCTCATTGCATTCAAAATACAGTCATGCACCATCAAAAGCAGTGAAGAAGGAGACTGTAAGCAGATAAACATGGATAATGCAGGGTTTTAACTGCAGTATCGGCTGTGCTGAGGGGAAACTCTGAGGTCTGAAGGATACACACAATGTTTTTCATATTAAGATTTCTAGGCAAAATTATTATTCTGAGTTTTTGTGAGCACAGGATCTGAAACTTTGTTCCATTTTTGACCTTTTTTGAAGAAAGCAGCGTAAAATCTACATAGACGTGTACTCTCTCTTCAAGGTGGGAGAGAACTGTCTGCCACTGGATACCTACAAACCCAAGATGTGTCATCTGCTGGCTTAGCTGAGGATAGACACTGTGCTTTTGAAGCTCAGGCCTGCTGTAACTGTATATGTTGAACGTAGCCACGACCACAGGAATGTTGCTGAGCTTGATTGGTGTTATGTAGCAGCATCCAGTGGAAAAATATGTGGCGTGAATGTTTCAAAAATCCTTGTGTCCACAAATATTGAGCTTCTTCTGGGAACATGTCAGACTTTTGTCTGACATGTTTGGGAGGTATTATCATTCCAAGGGAGTCAGAAAGCAAAAGATCATACTGCATTAAAAAATAACAATTCGTTTTGTTGCAGTTACCAGAATAAGCTTTTTAAGCTTGTGCATATTCATGTGCATATGCCACACAAATGGTCTGATCGAATATTCACAAGCGGTTATGTGCTGCTGTCACATTTTCATTCTACAATTATCATGGCCAGAAACATCTGAGTAATCTGTTTTATCACAGAAATGATCAGACCTTCCTGACATACTGCTATTAGCACTAAAGTGAAATTACTTCATGCCACAGTGTCTCTGAAACCAAACCAACTGAACAGTGAACTACAGTGCAGCTAAGATGGACTGGCATCAGATACACCTAAAAAAAAAACAAAGAAAACCAGGCTGTTTGTTTAAAGTTCAAAACACTTAATTGGAAATTGCTTCAAATGCGCCCACCTGCAGCTCTACACACACTGTGCACTGTTGATTATTGGTATGTTATCTACTGTATGTTTAGGCCTCAGACCCTCATAAGGCAAAATACCAATGGACTGCAAGTCAGTTAAGAAAACAGATGCCACAGGCAGAGTTGAAGATAACACAGGAGGAAGAACATAATTTGCACAGTTTTGACGCAGGGAGTTTCCTTTTTGTCTGTCATCTAGATGCAGCTCTCTCAGTCTTTGTTATGTCTCCATGCACCCATAAATGAGTCTCGTTTTAGTCGGTCTACAAGCTAATGTTAGTGTAGCAAGTCATGGGGAGAGCAGCTAGAGCTAGATGGACCAAAAGCCTGGATTCCTGGTACAAACACCAGACAAAAAAAAACTTTTAATCAAACACAAGAGCCCTCTGAAAATGGAAATAATCAATTAAAGGTAATAAAAATGGTTGGTGGCATTGTTGCTGCAAGTGTGGTTTACCACAGTAAAGCAAAAACTATTCTAATTCTAGTCACAAGTTTTATTGGCTCTTTTACCCTCCAACTACAACTACTTAATGCTACACAGACATCTGAGCAGCAGATTCTTTCAAAAGTGTAGCGGACTGAAGCGCCGGTGAGAGGTGAGTTATTTCCCACCCTGAGATAAGCCTGATGGCATAAAGTCTGCACCGTATTCTTTTTGAATGATATTGAATCAGATGGACTCAGGAGTGTGAGACCTTGCTGCCCCGAGAAGCCTGAATATGAATACATTTTATGAGTGTTTGCTCTTACATGTCGGCAAGTTTTCCCTCCAGGCCTGTATCTCAACAGCTATGCTCGACTCCGCTCTCTTCCCCGCTCCCACGCTATATCGTCTCAATAGGTTTGCTGATCTTTGACCATGCTTTTGAGTTGAGTAACGCCGCACAAAGTGGACAGGGAACACACGCTTACACGTAAGGCTTCTCTGAACGGTGTGAAAAGGTCACCAATACTGAGCCACATGGTATCATGTGCCGCGTCATATCTCGTTTTATATCACATTGGGTCGTAATGTTATAGTAAAGTAAAGGCAGACAAGTGGTGAATTAACACAGCTTTTGTTGTCTGTTAGATGCTGCTGAGAATCATCTTTACTGGTCCAGAGAGACAGTCAAGTCTCTCTTTTTAAACTTTAATTGAAGCGAATTGACATAATAGTCAAGCTGTGGTTATTTTTCCCATAGTGATGACATCTTAACAAATCACTAGACTATTAAAACCACAGCTGAACATCCATTTTTCACTTTCTTCCTATTTGACAAATAAAGCAAATGATAAATCAAAGTTTGTAAAATTAAATGATTAAAAATGTCCTTTTTATAGACCAAAGAGTTAATCAAGAACACACCATCATTTCCTTTTTTCAAATCCAGATTACTCGATCATGTAAACCGTACTGTAAAGAATCCTGTGCAGCCTTAACCCTAACCTCTCTAAGCTCTGAGTAAATAGTTAGTGGTAATTCTGTTGTGAGTGTCTTATTCCCATGTGACATAGTTAATTAGTGACAGGAAAGGAAGGTTTTCCTACCTCCCCCTCCCTCACCCCTCGTTCCATTCATCATCAACAAACAGGCAGGCGATTACCATCCTGCTTGACCGTCATGTTAACTACAATTAGCCTTTGTGAGTGTTATTAATGATTGCCCCGTGTTAAGTAAGAATAAAAAATCACACCATGAAACAAAAAGGTGTCTTCTTGTAAAGGTGAGTTCAAAGGCTGTAAATCAAAGATGATTTATGTCATTTTTTACCTCTGCTGTCGAAATGTTTTTTCCATCTCAGGTTTTGGCTCGGGACCTTTTTATGTGATGCTTTCCTGCCTCGATTCTCTATTATTGTCCCCTTGGACCTTAAGGTGGATGGCCGTGCAAATTGGGTCTGACTGAAACAGGACGTTCTCAATCTGTTCGCACCGTCTGTTTCTGGTTTGCGATATTGAACTGCCCTGATTGCTGTAATGGTGCACTACATCTCTGAGGTTTTCCACTCTGGGGAGAATTGGCATGTGCCATATGAAAACCATCCTGATAGCTACACCGGCTTTGAAATTAGGGTGTCATTTGTTTCCAGTCAAAGCCAAAGAATTATGCCAGCATTGCAGACATAGTTGGTACTGATGTCAAAATATGCCTTTCAATTACACGGCCATTTAAAAGTGGACGCAAAGATCAGCCATCAACAGACATTTTCATCTGCTCTGCACTTCCACCCCACTTAACTTGAACACTGACGTAAAAAAGTGATTGTAAATCATCGTTGCAGTGCTAAAATACCTTCTCAGTCATTGGAATGACATCAAATAACACGCCATGGGCTGAAGCGACTGATGTGGTGATGGGTTAAAGTAGTATTCCAACTCCGCACCTGCTTTTTGTTAGAGTGATATGTAATGTTAAGAAAGAAAAAGGCAGGGTTGGAAGCTGTTAGCAAGATTACCCCCTTGGGAATTTGTAGATCTGTCAGTGTTTCGCCGTCATGGTAACACGAACATAGGAATAAATCATCTCCGCCAGCAGCAGGGACAAGCCCAGATTCTTGAAGACGTGGAGGTTCTAGTTTACTGTTTTGAAAAGTACAGGGGTATTCGATACTTACTAATGCCTCTTTCATCTGAGGATCATACAAGAGTGGAGAAAGGGAAAGAAACAGAAAGTTGCTGACAAAGAAGTAACAGCCTAATAGCTGCTGCTCCATAAGGGTTTGTGCTCGGGACAGAAGATTTCTGTCCTGAGCTTCAGACACAAATGTTGTTTTGTTTCTGTGTCTGTGGCTGCAGTTTCGATCAAACTAATGAGACACTTTGAACAGTAAGATCACGTTTTACTGAGCTGCTGGTGATGAGATTTAAAATGGGAGGAAATAAGGGGAGATGTTGCAAAGAAAAATGATAATACCAGGTGTGTAACCAACCATTGTCACTTAGCTGTTAACTAAAGACAAATAAATAAGGATTATCTCCAGAAACATTTTTAAAGGGACATTGTGTAACTTCTCCTGTTATCTATTCACAGAAATCGATTATTTGGTTCAAAAGTCTGTTTTTCATTAATCAGTAATCCCCCCCCATCAACAAACTGAAGTGTTCCTTTCAGCTCTGAATGAGCCGTTCATATCATTCATATCTACATGGAGCGGGTAAGCTCGGTGCTGGCTGACATGTGGTGTGGCCATGTTTTTACGTTCAGTGGCAGCGTGACGGTAGGAAACCACGGAAACTCAGCGGAGACACCGGAGCTGTCGGCTCAGGTCGAGGTGGCGTCTGTGAAAAGTCACCGCGGTAACGCAGTGAGGAGGAATGGAGCGTTACACTGATGCTGCATTCACCTGCAGTCGGGCAGACGGCCGTCGGTAACAAACCAGATGTCATTTTAGTCACAGAAGTCGAGAGAAAGCCGGTAAAACGTGGGTCAGGTAAACAATACCACATCGCCATGACAACGTATTGTCATGTGTATTGTTTTGCCACTTGTTTCCATAGAGGCTTGTTTATGCCGTTATGTGCAGCGGCTGTCGTCCGTCTGCCGTTTGCCCAATTTCACGTGAATGCAGCATGAAAAATAAGATTGAGTTGCTTGCGATATACAACCACAACGCTAGGAGTAATTCCTACACAATGTCCCTTTAAGAAATAAGCATAGATAGAGAAAAGTCTTGTGAGTCCTTGAATGGGTTGAAACCCCAGACCCTCTGCTCTAGAGTGTTATTTTAATAGTCCTACAGAGCCTACAGAGTTACTGTGATTTTTATAGCATGTTGTTAACAACTCTGTTCATTACAGCATAGAAGAAAATCCTGACATGTTTGCTATACTGTATATCTTGGTATATATTTCCCTTCCTATGCTGACACTGATGTTTTTGTATTTCCAGTTATGCTGCAGCCTTTTGACTACGACCCCAATGAGAAGAGCAAACACAAGTTCATGGTCCAGTCCATGCTAGCACCTCCTGACATGACTGACATGGAGGGAGTGGTAAGTGAAATCACTGTTCACCGTCATCCGCTGTATCTGTAGACAATCATATCACAGTTACGTATGTGTTAGATATTTTTTCTTGCCTGTCACAGACAGTAACGTTAGCTGTAACCTTTTTTTTGTATTTGGTTGTGCCTGTCAGAAGATGTTATACGCTGATAGGAGGCTTTACAGTCAATTCTATAAAGTTTATATTCATTATTATTATGAGCTCGATCCACAGTAGGTAAAGAATTCATCAACTCATCATGAAAAGGTGTTTTTTAATAAAACCTTTATTCATTTGAACATTTTTTTTTAATGTTTTATTTTGTAAACACTGCAGAAAACTCAGTCAGTGGGCTCTAATTTCGTAGACCAGGCGCAGGCAGGTGCGCCGTGCTATCGGGGTGTGTCCAGGCGCATTTTGCAAATTTCGTGCATGGTGCAGACCGGCGCAACTACTCCTTTGTCCCGCCTCCATCCCTCCTACCGGCGCAAGTGGCAAAGAGGGAGGATAGAAGCCGTGAGTGGGTTTAACACAGCCGAGTCAGATCTTCACCAATCAAATGAGCTCCTCTCCTCACCTTTAAATGCGCTGCGGGCGAGGCACACTGCAGTGTTATATGTTGACATGGACAAAGGAAACAGCGACGCCAGACAAACAAACATTTTCCATGTGGAAAGTGATGTTTTGGTCCAGGAGGTCCAAGCTCACATTGGCCCACTATATGGTAACGTGAACAGACCTCCACGGGCTGATGAATCAAAATTAGTCTGGGAGGAGGTTACTAATATCGTTAATCAGGTTTTGCCCTGATAGACTGAGAATCGTTGCCCAGTGAAAAAAACACACTCCGACCCCTTTTCTACTAATAAAGAGTCTCACATTTAGTGAGCTATATTTAAACCCCATGTAACAAAGATCAGGTAGTGTGCACGGGCATGAAATCAGAAGCATAAAGGAGGCATCGCAGAGCGTCTCTTTTTTTCTCTTTTCTTTTGAATTTTCTGAGATGAGAGATGCTGAATATATGCTCACTATCTAATGCCAAGGCTGTTTGTGGTTGGCTGAGAGAGATGACAGTTTGTTTGTTTTTAGTTTTTCGTTAGTGTGCATCACAGATTCAGCTGTGTTAATTCAGTCAGGTCGAGTTTCCATTACGCGTGACAATCTGACATCAGATACAAATTTATGTGCCAATTCAGATATTCCTAGTGGTTGTTATGGTGGTGATTATTTATTGCATTGAAATGTGCCTGACATTCTGGAAACCTGCCTGTGAGGTTTTGGTGACGTGTGCGCACTGTGCGCTGGTCAGCCAAATTACCACTGGACCCGCTGCACTCCGCCTTGCCCCGAGAGTAGACCAGGTTGGAGCTTCGGCGCAGCCTTTTGGTACGAAATTGTCATTGTGCCAAGCTGAATCTGTCGACTCCTCCCCCTACTGCACCACCACACCCATCTCGACGTACCTCGGTCCACCAAATTGCAAAATTCGCCGCACACGGTGTTGTGCCGGACAAAATTATCACTGTGCGGGCTTTGCCACAAAATTAGAGCCCAGTGTGTGCAGGGGAGTTTCTCATATAGGCAGTGTGTAAGATACAGCACAGGAAATACAACCACTGAATTGAACTGTAACAAAGAGGTGGTATTATCTCTCCACCTGGGAGATACCGACACAGCCATTTAAAACACAATGAACACAGTGTAGTCATAACAGCGTGTGTGGTCTTCGAGTCATTTCTGCTGTCACTGAGCAACACACATACAGTAAATCGTCATCATCATCATCATCATCATCATACCGACAATAGTCTGAACAATGTAGACTGCTACCCTCAGATAACCTGAGCAATGATTACAAAAGAGACAGCGTACTGAACCCCAGTGGGGTGTTGTGTAAGCCTGGGATTGGAACAGAGGTCAGACATGAAAGCAGATTTTTGAAGTTGGGTTTTAAGAGGAGAACAACAGAGAGAGAGTTGCTGTTGTCCTCCTGGTGGTAAATTTATGTCCATTGTTGCTTCACACAGTGTGAAGCCGGGGAACAATGGACAGAATTGAGAGCAGATCTCCCTGATAGCAGTCAGATAGGGTTGATGTAAATGTTTGAGGTGCACGTCGACTAGGAGCACGGACACACTTAGAGCCACAGCCTGCATGAGAAGTAATTAGAAGAATTGAAAACAGCATTTTGTAGCTGTGGTGAATGTTTATTGCCTAATTCCTAGAGAGCGTAACTTACCACTTTTCCATGTGGTGTTTAATTCAAACAGGCAACCTGGGGATCACAATTTTGTACGCCTTCCAGGCAACTATATATACAACTGAGAAGCACAAATATGTGTGCATTTAATGCCTTATTGTCCATACAGGTTTTGTCTAATTGTGTTTCATGTGATATTAAAAATGAGGGACCACTACACAAACCCTGTCGAAGCATGTAACATACAATAAAGATATACTGACAAACATTGCTGTTACTATGTGTTGGTTTTGGCTTTTTCACCGACCACTGTAATCTTCCCTTTTATCTTTATCACCTGAATCCAGTGGAAGGAGGCTAAGCCGGACGAGCTGATGGACTCCAAGCTGAGATGTGTTTTTGAGATGCCGGTGGAAAATGAAAAAACGGTAAGCACATCTCTCTCCTCTCTTTGTCTCCCCATGTTGGGTTTTGTTTTCACCTCACATTAGAGGTGAAATTATCAAAGAGCCTGCATCTCATTGGCAAACAAATTTTCTATTCTTTGTGTGTCATTCTGTTTCTTTATTTATCACACTGTTGGTTTTCACCAGGTAGAATTGTTTTTATTTTTATTTCTGTACAGACCAGGATTTCTTAAATATTTGTCCCTGCATTACTTATTGACTACAGTGTTTTATTGTTTTCCAGTACTCTGCTCCTGCTCTCATATTCTCTTCTCAGTCGTCCTATCTCAGTCTTCATCTCTCCCACTCTTTTTTGCTCCTTCTCATTCGTAATCTCTCCATCTCTGTATCCATCCTGTCCTTCTTTTCTCCAACTCCACCTTTCTCTTCTTGCCCCACACACACTCTCAGACATCAATAACCCTTCAGACGGCCACTTTGTCCAGTCCCACATGCATTTTGTTATTGCTGTGATTCCTCTCAGATCCCACACAACTGTAGAGCCATTATCTCTCCATGTTATGAGCCGAGTCTATCGGCTTCATGAACACCAGGAGGGAAAAAGACCTGTAGTAGTTGTTTTCAATTCATTATGAGCTGTGCGATACATACACATGGCTCCCAGTCAGCACTGTGCTCCACGGAGATAATGCTGATAGAAACCAGCTTGATCCACTTATTAAAGGCACCCCTGAGTGAACTCTTTTACAAACATAGAGATAGGAGGCACTGAACAAGCACAAAACCTTGCATGGAGGCTGTAGCACATTTGGTGGTTATGTAGCGCAGACTTTCCTCCATAAGCTGACATTTTGGCTCAAAATGTGCCTTCTTCAGAGCCTGAAGACTAAAAACAAATAGCATCGCATTAAAATCTTCCAAGCAATGCATAAAATCTTACAGAAATGTATGTAGCACTCAACTATCAACACCACATAAAGTGAACAGCATAAACTGGGTGGATTTCCCCACAGGAAAGCCAACAAAACAATGGAGCATAACCCAAAATGGATGCACATAAAAGTACAAATATATTAGGAAAACACACAGTAGATCAATCCATAAACACTGTCAGAACAATTTGACAGTAGATAAATCTGTCACAGTGACATTGTGAGGAATGTTGCCGCGAATACAATTTTAGGGCTAAACATAAATAGGAAGAATGATATCCAAAAGAACAAAGTGAAGAGTGTCCCCTACCATGATTATGTAAGTGTAAAGACAAACAACACGGTAACTAAAGAGGCCACATGACAAGAACAGTGGCAGCTATGTAAGTTGCAATATGAATACAATATAGCTGGGCTAAAGTAAAAACAGAAATCATAAATATTATGTAACCCCAGCCGGTCTCAGTGCATCTCAGTAACTAAACATGATCATAATACATTATGCAGATCATACAATGAAATAAAATAACACAACAAAACCCAGCTATAAATACAAAAGAAAGAAATCGTCATCTACTTTCAACTGTATAGGTCTACATCGTCTGTTGTGTGTATGCAACAGGCTTCAAGTAGCTCAGTACGGTAGCTGAGAAACATGACGTACTGTAGCTCACTGTGGTTTTACTTCCATTTAATGATGGGCACTATAGTGTAGTCTTCCCTCTGATGCCAAAAGGCTGCCTTATGTTCTCCAGTATGCAACTCAAAGCTTTTCTTGTTGCCCTACATACAGTAAGATGCCACATGGTCATCTGAGCATGTAAACTACATTAGCAAGACTGCAATTTAATAAAACTATTAATTTTCTTTTGCTATGCCCTTTTTTGTCCCTGCTGGGATTTCCTTTTTTCCCCTTGCTGGGATATGTATCATCACTGTTATTTGCTGTTTAAAGGATAATTACAGTTTTTTACAATCTGGACCTTATTTCTAGTATAAAATACGATCATTTACCATTTCAAGTTGTTCCAACTAAATTAGATCCAGCCGAGAGCCGAGTATGTCCGTATGATGCGAGTACACGGGGCAGCGCAATGCAGCCTCTAAATAACACATTATCTGCCGTGAAACTTGTTCATTTCACCAATATTTTGTTATGATACCCTAGTGCTATTCCCCTCTGAGTCCGGGGTTATCAACATCCGGCGTCGGTAGGTTGACCTACTGACCTCTGACCTGGATGATGTCATCTCCGACCGCGGTGCGGCTTGTTGCTACTGCTAATACTGTACTACGGTTCGTTTCTGCGTGTTTCCGACTTGTCAGAACAAAATGAGCAGCTGGATGAAGTTCAGCTTCCACAGGCTTCCTCTCTGCAGCCTGGACTCACTAAAGCTCCGGCTACTTGCGCTAAAAATGAGATGAGATGACATCATCCAGGTCCACTAGGTAACACCGGACTCAGAGGGGAATAGCACTAGCGTATCATAACAAAATATTGGTGAATGAACGAGTTTCACGGCAGATAATGTGTTATTTAGAGGCTGCGTTGTGCTGCCCCGTGTACTCGCATTATATGGATATACACGGCTCTCAACTGGATCGACTTGTAATGACACCAAAGTTATCTGGGTGAGTAAATGATCGTATTTTATGCTAGAAATAAGGTCCAGATGGTAAAAAACAGTAATTATCCTTTAATGTAAATAGTGCACACTGTTTTCAAATCTCCCCACACTTTAGAGAGCACTGGTTTCACAGTAGACTGTAGCGCTAGGAGGCTTCAGATGAGGCCTTCTGTTTTCCATACATAGTGGACATGGGAAGTCTGGAAGCCGCCCCAAATGTCAACTACACCGACCTGCCAGCCAAGCCATTGCTCAGAGTTGCCATAGAAACATCTCAGCAACAACAGTCTACATATTACGTTATAACTGGTGCCCCCTGTAACCCACTCACAGCATGACATGGAGTCCAGCAAGATGATGTCGTCCAGCTTGCTGAAGTCAGAGTCGTCTGCGCTGCCTGCAAAGTCACTGAGCTCCACCCTGGATGACGGGGAGGTGAAGAAGATCATGGAGGAGTGTAAGAGGCTGCAGATGGAGGCCCAGAGGCTACGGGAAGAAAACAAACAGATCCGGGTGAGTGAGATGACTCAAGGACTGGAGTCACTAAGCTGATTCATTTTGCTTTATTCAGTGATTCACTGAGGACATGCGCACCACTTTAGTCTTCCTGTGTCAGAGAATAAAGCGTTTTCAGGGTTTCCCCCAGGAATTTGTTTACTACAGGCAGTGAACCACTGATTATACAAATCCAGCTGTTCACTGATTAGAAAACCAACTTGCTCTTTTTAATCACTATAAAACAAACCTACCTACATTGTCATGGATCAATCAATCAGGTAACAAACTGAATCAGATACAGTTTCCTCAGTCGTTAAATCTCTGGAGTTTGCTGTGCAAGCTTAATTAGCATTAAAATGAAATCCTATGAAAACACAAAAATCATGTTGTGGCTGTGGCGTAGGAGCAGGCTCTCTGCTGATCACAGGCTTGGTTGGTAGTTCACGGTCACTGGTGTGTGAGTGTATGAGCAATATGTAGATTCTGGATATAAGATACTGTCAGTACGTCTTTGTTATTGATTTACCAAGCGATCATTTGGTTTAAAAAACACCAGAAACTTGAGCAAATGTCTAATATATTTTCCCAGAAACGCACTCTGACATATCTAAGCTTTTAAAAGAGACCATCCAACTGGACCCTGTGGCCCTTGTATCACTGCTTCAGATGTGATTTAGTCTGGGCTCAGTCTTCACAAACCTTGACACATTATTCATTGTTTGGAAACTCCAAGTCAACTCATTCTGTCTGTGCAACAGATTTTAGGATCTTATATCACTGCAACAGCTGCTGACAGAGTAAGCTCAGACTTGTGGCTACGGCTCAAAATGTTTGCACACCAAAGGTACTGCTACTACTACTACAGGCTTTACATAGCATTTTTATGCCAAAGGGAAAAAAAAGGGCAAAGCAAAAAAAAAAACCCATCACATTTCTAGCACATTTTCTATCTGTATCTTTTATACTCAAAGTGTTATGTTAAAGAAGACAAAGCCTGTAATGACAACGGCTTAAGAACAGTGACCGTTTTGTTTTGCGTACTTCATTTGGATGTTTAGATATGATATCAGTCATCCAAGAAAAGCTTAAAGCCATCATGTTTTATGCTATTGTAAAAAGTGCCAAAATGTTACTAATTAATAACTGATTAATAATGGATAATCAACTTGGGCTTTTACTATAGACTATTTTTATTATTGTAAAATAAACAACGAGTTGTTTGTTTAGTTGACAAAATGTTAGAATGTGTTAGAAAAAAAATCTTCATATTAGACAAGTTGGAATGAGTCTTGGCCTTTTCCCTGGATGAATTACCAAAACGATTAATCAATTATCAAAATATTTGTCGATTTATTTTCTGATTTCCCCTCTTATATGTGCTTTACATTCAATCTTGTAACATATGGTTTAGTTCAGTCAGTTGTAGCTTCGGGCTTGAACCAGAGACAGAGTTACTTACACAGACAAAAACCTCCCTTCGTCTCAATCATCAAAATTTCCAGATGATATCACCGAACATCCAGAGTCTTATTTGTGTTCCTTGATTATTTTTTTTGTGCTGATTGATGTTCACAATCAAGATAAGCAAATTAAGTGGAAATTTGAGTCACCCATAGTTGTTCTTCCAAATGGCTGTGCAGCAGCCTCCACCCTCCTGCAGTAAGTCAAGATTGAGGTTTGCATTAAGCAAAACTGCTCATATTTATAATCAGTGTCAGACCTCGGGGTTCGACGCTCCGCGGATCAATGAGTGTGCCATCAATCACACGATCAATGAAGTAAGGTTCAAAATTAAGGTTTAAAATTGGGTTTTGTTATGGTTTGGTTGGAAATGAGTCACATGCACACACATCACAGACACAGACAGCCCCTCAAACACCACCACCACCCCTTTGACTTGTTGCCAGAGGCAGAACGACTGTTGGCTGCTCCTGCGGCTTAGATTAAACTAACAGAGAGCCCCCCCACCCGCTGCTGGGAAATGAAGTGTGTTAAAGCCTGGCGCCTCGTGCAGCCCTGGGGGGATTGGGTCAGATGAAGATTTAAGCAGATCCTGTTTCTTTGAGCTAATAAATAAATACTGCCTCATCTTGTTGACTGATTGACAAACTGACCGTCTCTTTTCCCCATGTCGTCTCCTTTCATCTCCATTGTCTGTTTCCCCTTCTTCCACCACAACCACCCCTCTTCCACTCCCCCACTCACTTCCTTTCTTTCATCTTTTCCCCAATTACTTCTTCTCCACTTCTCCTCCTCCTCCTCCTCCCCCTCCCCGTTTCAGGAGGACGATGGTCTGCGGATGAGGAAGAGTAACGTGATGTCATCTCAGCACACCTCAGTTGGCATGAAGAAAGAGGAGGGGTTGAGCGCCCGCACAGTGGCCCTCATCATGCTTTTCTTTGTGGTGGGTGTCATCGTGGGCAAGTTGGTGTTGTAGAGGGCAGAGAAGTCCGGTTGGCCGCAGCATGCTTTCGGGGGACGGAAACAAAATCGCAGAATGTGGGATTTTGGATAAGAAAACGCCATATCCGCTGGGTGGGGGGTGGTACAAGTTTTGATTCAAGTCTAATTTATGTATAAAAAATTTCAAAAGGTAATGTATGAGGAAAAAAAAAAGAAAAAATAACCTTATGAACAAACCTACTGTTACAGGTCTTGCCTCTGCGTAATCATCACATAATCATTCTGGCCCTCTTCCCAAAGTTTCATGTATACAGATGACTGGTTCTGTGGGTGGGGGGTAATGGAAACATGACTTAATGCTAGTGATTCAGACCAATGGATTTTCTAACACTGGCGAGGTAGTGTTGGTGCGATTGAGTCAGTTTGCAATTGTGTGAATGTCATTTTAGTGTATTGTTGTTTCTTTTTCTAAATGACAGAGGCCAGATCTTATGTATATGTATACGTAACCCCTCCCCCTGCCCCTCCCCCCAACTGTACAGTATATCCAGGTGTTCCTTCCAGCTAAACCCCCTTTAAGGAAGGGATTTACCAGAGAGATGATCCACCAAGTCGGGGTTTCACACAGGGCTATCAAACTGACTCCTCCAATCAGAGGCTTTGTAAAATCGGCTTGTCTTTGATTGTAGAACCTTGATCAGTGTATGAAACACTATACCATAGGTATTTTTCTTTTCTCGTGCCCTTTTTATTTTCAGTCTACCTTATTCCTGCCACTGGTCACTAGGTGTTCACCACATCCCCAGTTGTCAGAGGGGGATGATCAATTGCATGCATTCACACAGAGTGTTGCATCTGGACTTTTGAATCTAATTTAATTGCTTTTATAATGGTGATAATAATATTATGTCATTTGGCTGTAGGTTTGCACAACTACATTTTCTGATTTTCTTTCTCTCTCTTCTGTTTTCTTGCATTTTTATGATTTAAAGTTTTTTTGTTTTTTTTTTGTTAGGGTTGATGCATCTAAGAATATTGCAGCTACCTGAAATGAGATTTGTAGGATTAGATCGTTTCTGTACATGTTCTCCAGATGAAAGCCTTGCCTTGTGACCTGTTTGGGCAAGTTATTCTCAGGCCAAGATGGAGGTATATATGTATACAGTACATAAACATATATATATATACATACACAAACACACAAAAAGCATGCATACATATAGTGAGAAACCACGAATGGACAGAAGGTGCACGTAGAAGTGAATGAGTTTTGTGTTTTCCTGACAGCATCAACAACACCACGATCCTATTAACTGTGTCCTAACAAAGGCACCTTGTTTTCTCATGTTTTCCTACTGAGCCATACATTTGTTGACATTCTGTTTTGTTCGGGCAAATGTATGTCAGAGATCGACACAGTTGCTGTGTCTCAAATCATATACTTCCACACGCACATTCACTTGTGTTGGAGGAGAAGCAAACACCAACCACCAACCCTTCAAATTTAATATGAACTTTATGCAAAATAATAAAATCAAGTTACATTCATAACATGAAGAGGAAAATAGGTCAAATATCATGTTGATATCCACAAAGGAAGGAGCCATCATAAATAGTTCTGGTGATCATTGACCACCAACATGACCGTCCATCAGCACAACTTTAATGTAGAAAAGAAGTCAGCAAAATTTCCCAACACCAGTGTTTTTATCTGAGACAACACTACCCTGTTGAAATTCACATCTGATGCCAGTGAGTATACTACACAGTACACAGTGTGCTACATGTAAGTGTACCAGGTGAAGTGTTCGATTTGAGGCACAGCAAATGTTTCAAGCCGGCTGCTGCAGTTCTCAACTGCTCTTCTGTTTGCTGTTTTTTCTCTTTCTGTTTTTCTTTCACTCCACTGCAGGCCTTTGCTCAGTTTTTGGTGTTTGTTCAGCATTTATCTGTTGCTTATTAATGTTATATCCTCACTGCATTTGAAGTTGTGTTCATTTTTAATGCACTAAGGTTAAGAGTGTTTCTCCTTTGATCTTCCTGCAGCTTATAATGTTTTTTTTTGTTTGTTTTTTTTTCTCAAACAAGAGGGAAAAATCATACAGCCTAGCTAATAGCCTTGAGGGGATCACACGATGGCATTGTACTGTTCCAGAGCCAATGGTTATTTTTGTGTCAAAAATAAACAAAAGAAAAACATACTCAAATTGTTTCATCTCCAAATTTACATATTAAGGGGAAAAAGCAGTGGACAGTGTCATTCTACTTTTTGTTATTTCATCCCAGTGTGTATCCACATGAAATGAGTAAACAGGAGTGTGTTCCACTTTGCTAAAAAAAAAAAAAAACAATTACAAAAATCCACCAACTTTTCAGTTAAGCGGACTAGGAGAAGATAGATTTGGCGGGTGGGTAAGAGATGAAAATAAACATGAGCCTGTGTTTCTACTGTATCTCTGTAACGCTGTTGGGTTGAGGATGACTTGCTGCTTAGAGGGAGGGCAGAGCAGAGCAGACCAGAGCTACAGTCCCATCCTGGGTTGGCGGGTCTGGATCACACAGTACTTGCAGGAAATTCTTCTTGTTCGGTGAATCCTGGTTGGAGCATCAGGACATTTAATACAAGGAAAATACTTCCAAGTACTAGAATATACTGTTGCATTAGTGTTGATGCTCCAAAGTTGGATTAGAGAAACAAAAATAATTCCATGTAAATACTAACAGATCCAGGCCCAGTTGTAAAACACACTACACTGACCCGTCCTGGAGTCTCTGACCATCACCGTGATCAATGTAAGCAGTCGGGAAACTGTTTTGTATGTATATAAATAAATAAATAAGTCTATCTGAGAAGAAGATTAATATTCCTAGTCAAGTAGTCTCTCTGGTGTATAAAAACAACCCAACCTGGTTGGACTATGTAGCATCTTAATAAATTAAATGAATAAAGCCCATACCTAATTGTGTGAAGTCATTTCCTGTTATGCACACAGGGTACAAGGTGTTATTTACACTGATAAAATGCTGCCCCCACCCCCGCCCCAGGAACAATGCAAAGATTTGATACAAGTCGCGTAGCGCTACCTCAAGCCAAGGATGATTCTGAAATGTATAACGTGAGTGTAGTTACGGCTCTGTCAGTAAACTCACTGCAGCCAACTGTCAGCACGGGGTGAGATGAACACACTGGTATTAAAAGTTTCGGCAACACTTTATTTGATGCCTATCTCTATAACGCATTATAACCTTATTTATAATGAGTTATAATGCAGTTATGGTTATAAGCATAACACATCACAGAGCATTTTATAATGACTAATAAGGTCAAGTTTTGTAATATGGTTATAATGCTCTATAATGTCTTATGCTTATTGTTATAAAGTCTTATGATCAGTGTGTTTATAATGATAATTATACATGTTTATAAGCCAATTATAACACATTATAACCATAATGCATTATTAATGTAGGCATTGTCAGTGAGTTACTAAAAATTATAACATATTATAATACCTGACCTTATAAGTCATGATACAATGCTTTATAGTGTGTTATGATTGTGGTTATAAAGCTTTATGATCATTTATTAGTGTTTATAACTATAGTTATACAGTACTATAACTCATTATAAATATGGTTATAATGCGTTACAGAGATAGGCGTCAAATAAAGTGGTACCAAAGTTTCTAATTGAGAAAAAGAGACAGGAGACAGTTTCTCTGATGTTACCTGGACACGGACTGATGTGTTCGTCTTTGATGAAAAGCCCACCATGGCAAACATTTCACCTGTGAGCTGGCCAAGCATTCAAGCGTCTGTACAGCTCAACCAGCAGAGCCTGAGTTTGTGTCTTCTGTGAATTGGCAGCATCAGGTTTCTTGCATTAAATAGTCAGTGATATTTGGAAAAGCACTGAAGAGGAGGAGTTTTTGAGTATTCTGGAAACATATTCAGAATAGTATTAAATGTTTTTTTAAACAACCCTCTGGGTAAATATCACAGCATGAACAGAGGCTGTGCCTGCTAATGCTAACACATGAGAGGTAAACTGAGGCTATATTCAGCGCTGTTCTTGGTTTGCTGCTTGCGTTTGGTCTGTGAGCTCATGGGTCCAAATTACCCTGACCCTGTTGTACTTGGCTTGCCAGTCCAGTGCATATGCAGTAATGTATGAGATTTCATTTATTTTCTGTCACATCAGCGTGTCAGAGTGTTTGCAGAGGCTGATTATGAGGCAAGAAGATCCTCAGGATTGCCCATGCCCCATCACTAAAAGCATAACAGTGGCTGCTAAGAGACAGAAAACCGACATGCTGTATGATTAGTACTTTCCTCACAGCCAGGCCTGCTGCCACTGACATCCAAGGCCAGGCTGGTTTGTTAGTTGTTACCACTTTGCTTGAGTTGGCAGAACCACAATCTGCAGTGGGATAAGAGTGTTAAAATATATAGCTGCGAGGACGTTAATTACCCCTTGGTTTTCTACACTGGTAACAGTGATGTCTAATAAAATAAACTCCTGGTGATTCATCCAGTGTTATTGTATCGGTAACAACCAGACAGTGTTTCTGTCTGCACCTCGTGGTTGGAGGCAGCAGAGCAGAGTTTGTGTCAGGAACCCCCCGGTGTGCACCTGGGCCTGGTAGCTCCTCAGCTGTTTGGCTTGGCCACAGCAAAACACAGCTGCAAACTCAATGGTGGAAAACAACCAATATTAATTTACGTTTTACATCCAGTTGGGAAATAATCTATTTCCAAGGTAAATCACAGAGGAATGTTTCGACATACCGAGAAGATGAAAATAACGAGGGGTCCCGAGGTTTGCTGCTAACCTGAGGAAGAGGTCAAAGAGGCAGCGGCTGCCTTTTTTTCCATTGTGATTGTGATGTTGCAGAGTAACCAGCAGACTCCAGTAAGTCACTGCTCCTAGCCAAGGAATAATCTAGTAAATAACCTCCCATAAAAACAGAACTTATCATTATCACATTTTGTTTTTGCTCCAAGTAAACAAACAAAACCCCTACATATTAATGAGTGAGATCTAGAAGTTTTTATTTTCTTTGGACAGGCCACAGGCTAGCTGTTTCCTCTTCTCTTTCCAGTTTTTATGTCAACATTAAACTGTCCAGCTCCACGCAGAAGCCTTAAATTTGCAGGATGGACATGAGCGTGACATCAATCCTTTCAGCAAACTCTCAACGAGGAAGCAAAAACTGCAAGTGTACTGAAATTCTTGCTTGAAGAAAAACTGTTATGACAAAACCCTAATTTCCTTTAATAGTTGTTCTTTGTACCATATTATCCTGTATATTTTTTCCTGACCTTTTTAAAACACAGTATATAAACATAAACTAACTGGTATGCCCTCCCTTTACCACGTGCTGCTGCTGACAAAATATGTATGCAAACAATAAAGCATATTAACACCAACAAATACATATTCTTTTTTTCCGATGAGAAGTGTACAATGCACAAATAAGTAGGGTTTGTCTAAAATGGACAGTGGTATTGTTCTAGTCTCAAGACATTGAGTGTTTTAACTGAAGAAAAAGCAGCACACACTCAGATTTGAGATCCTGTCATTCATGGCAGAGACAGTTCAAAGGTCAACGCTGAAATGTGCTTTAGAAAACTGGTTACAAGAGACATAACTAGAGATAATGACATAACATCCCCACAATAAGGACACTGACGACTCAAATTAACTTCCCTTGACTTTGTCCCGCACTCATCTCGTTATCCATTTTGACCATAAGGAAACCACATCAGACGCTGACCCCTGACCCCCAGACTCCATGTCTTTTGGAGGACACAGATTCTTTGGGGGCCTGCCTCGGTGAGTCTGGTCTTCATTGAGATCCCTGCATTAACCCCTGATATCTGGCCGTGCTTCACATCTGAAAAACATAGAAAACACTCAATTACACACATGAGCCTAACACTCTTCTATTTTTGTTGTTAACTGTTATTACCTTTGGCAACATGAGAAGTATTGTTTTACACTGTTATTAAGGTACACAGAGAAAACAAACCATCTCCGGCTTCATCAACAGGTTTTACATATTTGGCATGTTTATATATACCCTTCATTTATTTTCCTTTCAAAGTTGCACAAGTGACACGGAATACTCTTCACGGCATTGCTGCTTGGCACATAAATAAGCCAAATTTCATGCAGATTTTCTACTTACAAGAAGTTGCTGTAAGAGTTTTGGAGGGATAAGGGTTTGAGAGGGACCCGCAGCCTGCCAGAGAGGTTGGAGGCAGGACAACTGGCAGCGAGCGGCGCAGTCTGGACAAGGCGGCCTGTGGCAGATCTCTCCAGCAATAACCTTTTCAATCATTTGTGTGATCTTAACCTTAGAGCAGAAACATGACCTGATTTTACAAGCCACCCGAACTGACAGATCGGTTTCAAGGGAATGCTTCTGTCAGTGTGATTCCCAAAGGCAACAAGTATGTTAAAAAGCTTGTCTCATACTAAAAGTTGTAAGTTACTGTCCATCTGTTATGTTTTTATGTGAGAAGATTAGATGTTGTTGTTTTTTTTTTTTTTTACCATTTAGTCTTTCTCCGGGATCTGAAGTCCTGCAGTGGTGGAAAGTAGCCAAGAACTGTTTGGAAGCGCTTGTACCAGTGCATTTCCTTTTTCTGCTACTTCTACAGTACACCCGTTATTTTCAGACTAACCATAAAAGAGGACCTTGTAAAGCGTAGAGCATTGTTCAACTTTAAACCATGTTTGTGACCCCTTCAAGAAAAGAAGCGTCTAATTCAGCACTTTTGTGTTTGAGATTTTAGCGATTGTAGAAAAATGTAGGCGAGGGCTGAGTTTTATAATGATGATAATAAAGAAAATGTATCCTTGCATTATTCATAATTTCTATCCCTCCTCAGTAACTCTCCTCTGTTCTCTTTGAAAAGTCATGTAGCATCAAAGAGACGTTTCCCTCTCCAATTATGTCATGGTTTAAGTCTCCAATATTTCCCAAAAACAATTTACAATTTTTTTCCCCCTTTTCTTCTTCCTTATTAATCGTTTTCTGAAGCCTCAGATTTATCCTGGGACTCTGGAGGGGCCCGACCACAAGGCAAGAAACCACTGGGTAAATTAAGCAAATAAAACTTGGTCCACTTCCATCAATTATAACAGTAAAATACAACTTATACATTATCACACTTGTAGCAATGATGCACAGAGATAACATATGATCGTACTTAACTACTTAACACTTTTCCTTTAAAAATGCTAAATGAGGAATCTATGATTTTGCTTAAATCACACTGAACACCTCCTCCACCACTGTTTGGCTGTTTCAAATGAATGTCTAACATATAAAACACACAATAGAATATGTACTTTATTAAACTGGTTGTTTCCTGGGTTTGTGACTATACCTGGCTTTATGTTGTGACCCTAATAGGGGCCTGACCCTGACCACTGCAGTGCTTACATACTGATACATTAGCAATATCAGCCTCATTTCTGCTGAATAAGTTTTGCTGTTGATACTTTCTGCACATAAGATTGTGAATGCAGGATTTTAGCTGGAATGTATTAACATTGTTTTGATACTTTTACTTGGGGTAAAGATCTGCATATATCTGCCACCGCTGGAGTCAGCCCCTCAGAAATGAGGGGCTGGTATGTGGTGTTGGATCTGTTCAGTAGTTGGTTAAGTACATGAGCATGAGGTCATGACAGAAAGGAGCCCGCTTTTTGTCTGGCAT
The DNA here is from genome assembly GCF_045865225.1 of Trachurus japonicus. NCBI lineage: Eukaryota > Metazoa > Chordata > Actinopteri > Carangiformes > Carangidae > Trachurus > Trachurus japonicus. The sequence continues at coordinate 35,833,938 of NC_140911.1, forward strand.
GAGATCAAGCAGGAAAGTGCAGCCGCTACCCTGCACTGCAGCTCTGTGGGCATAACACACAACACTTTGTTCATTTGTGCCAGAGCCAAAAAGACAGATTTTTCAATAGAAACTCATTTGTTTCTACTCAGCCAGCCAACGTATGGCTGATGTTATCTTTTATGGGGCAGCTGCAGCTCATATTCTTATAGAAATAATGGGATTTTCTTAACAGAGCCTGAAATTTGAATGAGTGAGAGAGGTTGGAAGTTACCCGTACTACTGCACTGATGTCATCTAAGTGATGTGTGCGTGTGTGTGCAGTAACTGCATATGCAAGATTTTTATGAGAAGGCAGGAGATGGGAGAGAGAGAAAAAAAAACATACCTCTGCTGTATTTTCTATTGAGTCTATGTCCAAAAGCTGGACTGTCTTTCTTTTACCAGAACATTTATCAGACTCAACCACCAAACTGTTTGTGGTTTGGAAAATTGGTTTAACTGAAAGGAAACTCCTTAGGGCTTGTTTTGTTTTCTTTGTTTTTTACAGTCTATAGGAACATTCTTCCTGAAGTCATACGAAAAGATGGGCTCTTTCACAGTCCCAGCTCAGGGAAGCCTGCACAAAGTCAAACAAAAAACTCAAGAGTTTTATTTTCAAAAAATGTCAGCTAAAACCTTACATGTGTTGCTGATACCCATGTGAGAAATATGAACTACACAGAGGACAGCTTGGCCATTTCTACTTTTCCTCTCGTACTTGTGGCCCTGAAGAGTTTCCTCATTACATTTGTTGCTGGATTGACATAATTTTGGATGTGATTTCTAGTCTGGACGACTTCAACTGCTTGTTCACTGAAGGAATTTTGGCCAGTTTGCTCATGCATGACCACATGTGTCCCTTAATTCTCATGTTACTTGGTTTGCTACCAACATATTAAGTAATTCAAAGTTTCATATACAACAGCATTTTTATTTTACCTTAACTGACGAGTTTGGGAAATTTACTACCACTCATATCGGTTTGTTAAATATTAAGCTACAACATATAGTTACCAATCGGGGCGTTGCTGGGTGAATATTGTTACCATTTGATAGAAGAAGGCTTGTATACTGCAGTTTTTACACTCAGTCGTTGTTCTTACAGTCAATTAAACCACCTAAGAGTATATAAATGCTTACTATGAGCTCCACTAGAGCCACCTACAACATTGAAATAGCCTACTGCTCATATATCAATGTGCCATATTTAGAATAATTCTGCTAATTCTACTTTTGCTTGTAACATTTTGAATTTCTGACTTTTATATTTTCATTTAAACATTGCTGTGCTTTTACTAAGGATCAGAATTCATTTTCCATCTTGTGACTAATTGTTTTTGAGATTAATATTAAATGTATAAACTATATGATACAAATTACATGCAGTACTATATGCATTACACCGATGGTTCCTAACCATTTTGCGTCATGACCACCCAGGTTTATGTTGCATCACTTTGGATTAGACCCAGTCCCCAGGTTGGAAACCACTGGACGAAACTACCTCACTGTAATAAGTGTAAATTATGTAAGTCGTCTCACCACAGCTCCATATTTACAGCAATATCAATCTTGTGATCTCGCTCTCAGCAAGAAGGTAAATAAGCTTGTTTCTCAACATGCTCCAAGAATTATATGAAGACTGATCAACTTGGCTGCAGGGGCTCTGCTGTATTACTACCATTATTTTAGATAATGACTCCAATTAATCTGGTGCAAACACACACAGATGCATCCAGAATGCAATCATGCTTGTTTTTTACTCTCCTGACAAAACTGGGTCTGTGTTCTATCTTTTTTTTTTCAGCTCTTCAATGGATGCTTTCAATAAGCCACAGAGCCTGATTACTAACAGGTTGGGTCTGCGCTCCTCTCTGCCTCGACAGTCCCTCTACTTTGTGGCGCACAACAGAAACCACAAACAGACTATGAAAAACTGCGCTGCCCCCGGCCCTGCTCTCAGTTATCACCACCACCCAGCCATCTCCAGCACACGGCATGCCGGGTGGATCTGTGTGGTTTAAGCTCAATTCACTGGTTTCAACAAATATTTATGCAGGTTAAATGAGAGCTTCGGTGCAATATTGTACAGATACATGCCCTCCAGTCTCAGTCTTTTTTTTCAATCAGTCTCAGTGTCGTATCTTGTGTTGGCGTGTAGGGGTTACAGACCTCTCTCCTCCATCCAAGCCTGCAGGATGACCTCACGGGGCTAGCAGCTGCCATCACCATTCTCGCAGGAGTTAATAGGAACAGTATGTAGCCTCTGGAACGGACGGCCTCTCCCTCTTTCTTTCTTTGTCCCAACTAGCTCAACACTAAACAGCCAACTAACATCATTTAACCCTATTTATTTTTATTTTTATTTTCATTTCTCGGAATTTGTATTTATTCTATTTATTTTGAATTCCCCGTCATAAATCCTCATTTGAAAGATGTACTACAGATTAAGGGCCTGTGAGGACGAATGCTGTAAATATTAAAGCCCCTAAAAGCTGTTTTCATCTGTATCAACAGTTTGATATTAATGATCCACCACATGATCACGTTCACTAAGTGAAAGCAGTTGCTCAAAGTGACAAAAACCACACATTATTCAACTCTGAAGAATCCCCCCACACTGAACTTGGCTTTTTATAACGTCCTTATCTCCTGTTTTCTCTTTGTTTGGTTCAGTTACATCACTCTAATATAGCCTCAATATCAGCAGTGTGTTTTCAGAGATAAAGCTAAAAAAAACAATGACTCAACCTGCTCACAGAGGTGTTGTAAGGATCTTCAAAAAGTGGAAACTGTGGATTTCCATCCTTTTTCACTTCTAACTGTAACCTATTTTATTGGGTTGTACAGTATTACTGAGAAGTGTTTATTAATAGTTGAGGTAAGTGGTTCTTATTGTGAAGGGCAGGTAGAACAGAAAATGGTAATAAACTGAAGCGATTTATGAGGAGGAGATTCTGCTTCTCTTTTATTTAGCTGCATTTACATTGGTGCAGTGCCACCCATTGGAGCTCATGCTGCTAGACCATCGTAAAATAAATTTGCTACTGCTAACACCTGTGTGTAGCTAAACTCTTACAGTAACAGTGTTAGGAAGCATTGGTGATACAACCTGTGGATTTCACCTGCCCTTCACAATAAGAGCCACAGACCTCAGGTTTAACAAGTTCCTACCAACACCTCACAATAACATAATGCAATGCAATAGGTTACATAATGATGACTTATGCAAAGGTATGCCTTTGAAATGCTTATGAGGATTTGATAACCACAAGCTAGTCTGCTAAAGTGCACTCTTTTTCACCAACCTGAGCTTGAGCTTTGGGATTGAGATGTTGAATTGAACTGAAATGCCTGCAGTTCCTCAGTCATCTCGGAGAAGCAGGAGTAGGGATTTTTCAAATGGAGGGTATCTCCCTGTGGAGCATGACGCTTCAGTTGCTTCAGTCATAACACTGAAAATCAGGAGCTATATGGATGTATGTTCTTCTGCAGCCTCCTAACTGCTGCCTCTCTTGGCGAATTTATTATCAGAGCCACTGCAAAATATCTATTTTGTTGGCTGATGGCACTGTGCTCTCATGGACCCAGTCCGATAACCTTCTGTGTGTTTTCAGCCGCTGGACCTGCACAGGAATGTCTCGTGTAATGTGTGAGCCATATGACAGTTATTTATCAAACGGCAGTATGCTCGCCCACTATCTGGGCTTTGAATCAGACAAAATCCAGCTGATGCTACAGTCCCAGTTCTCAACAGCAGCTTTGGGACACATCACAAGTAAACTTTTATTTTACTTGTGTCAGCTGCTTGATCCAGACCGAGATATCTCAACAAGTTACTGTCTGGTCATGACATTTTCTGCTGACTTTTCCTTAAGCACAACCATATGGTCGAGAGACATGGTTTTTAATGGTTTAGAATATATATAAAACCAACCCAAGACTTCTGTTACACACAGTTTGTGTAACAACAAAATCCTGGTTCATAATTCCAAATTCATAACAACAACAACAACATTTAGATTGTGAATGATATGGCCGACAGGCTATGGGTAAACCATCTTGGAATAATGTGTGAACATTCCCAAGCCTGAATAACTGTAGGTTTTCCAATTGCAGTCTGCTGACACTGGATGAGTCTGTGTTTATGTCTGCTAAAAATATAAATGTCAGCATTGCCTGTTAGCATACTGAAGATAGCATTTAGCTCAAAGACCCTGTTGCTATAGCAGCTCACAATGCCTTCAACTGTTAGTATTAATTGTTTCAAAGACTAATTGAACACAGGATGTCATGAAAATCCATTTTTTTAATATACATACAAAAGAATCACTTCATCAATGGCGAAACTAACTAAAAATATTAGACAAAGATCTTCTTTTTTTAAAAATCGAAAAGCACAGTATAAATGGTTAAAATAAATATTCCTTTGATTTGTTTTGATTGACTGCTGATAGAAAAAGCAGACTAATGCACTTGCTTTGAAGGAGGGCAGAGATAAAGCAACATTTCACACCACAGTGGCATTAGACCGATGAAGATGAAGATGGTAACTGGCAGAGTGCAGACCATACATTTGATACGTTCTGGCTTCTTTTCTCTTGATTAGAATGTTGATTAAAAATGTTCTGTACAAAGTGCATTAGTTTTACTGCATCTTGGTGAGGAGTCCACTTCAATGTCCATGGCTTTTATTTTGTTGTTGTTGAAATAAGTGAACCACACATCCAGCAATGCTTTGTTGTAGGGAAACAGCGTCTACCCAGCAATGGGTAAAAGGGATTGATCTGTGAAGAACAGCTATTTGATCAGTATACACAAAGAAGATGGTTTAAAAGAATATATTTTTACATACTGAAATGATGGCAGTTGTACATATGCTGGTGATTTGTATACAAATTAGCTGTAGGTAGAAAGCCATAACCCATAATGAACCCATACAAGCAGCATGGGAAGGTCAGATACTGAAAAATGACCAATCTCTCCTGAATGTCTCATAACTTTTCTTGACCATTGCACATCTGGTCATCATCATATGCAGGAAGAGTGAAGGAAAGCTGCCAGCAAACAATGTCTGTCACTGACTTCAGCTGCGTAACAGGTTTGACTTGTGAACAATGTCTCTAATAGCAGAGCAAGCTGCACAGCGCAGAGCCAAACACCAGCAACACCAGCTGTGCCAGCCTCTCTGTCCCACTCGCTGCTAACAGGACTTGCTTGCTGTTAAAACCCAATTCATAGCGATGTGAAGGCTGCGTCTCAGCCCCACTGCAAAGCACCATGGGAGCTTGAAAGGAAGTGGGTCTCCTCTGCGGTCGGTCAGGACTGGACCCATCGGTCGGCCTCTCTCCGATGAGGAGCAGCGGGTGTTTCCTGTGGTCCAGCTCCGTCTTGAAGAGCTCATACTCCTTGTGTGGCAGCTTGATCCCCAGCACTGTGCACCCGTCTGTGGGGGTCAAGTCCTGCTCCACCCCGACCTTCCAGCCTCCAGCCCGACCACACTTTCCAGGCCTCGTCCCGTTCAGCAGCTTGGCCGTGGGCTCCTCCACGGCCGTGACTCTCACCTGGGTGACCTTGAAGACGAACTCGGTGGCTCCTGAGACCTTGGCGGAGGGGTTTCCCTGAGCGTAGTGGCCCGAGGCCTTCAGGGTGAACGTGGGCAGGGAGCAGCCGGGGTCTGAGTAGTGCCTGTAGTTGCCCTCCCATGCGTGCTGGTCGGGGTCAAAGGTGAAGTCTCTGGTGAGGAAGAGGGCAGTGGGACGGGTTTCACAGCGTTGGCTGACCCAGCGGCCGGCCAGAGACAGAGAGGCTGCTGGGATGTGGGGCAACACAGGGGGGCGCTGCTCTGAGGAGCGGTAGACCAGCGCACACACAGGGCAGGGGTGGATATGATGCTGCAGAGAGGGAAGGAGAGGACAGATTACGTTTTCTCATCATTACTTAAAGGAGAATTCCGGTCATTTTTGACCCCTAAATCGTTGTCCTGATGGTCACCCAGTGTTGGGGGGAGCAAAAAACGCGACTAACATTGATGCAGGCAAACTGGAGTTACACCATGGCACTAGCGCAATTCTTTCAACCACAACAAACACTCAAAAAACAATCATCTATGGTACATGACTGGAATCCTTATGACACACCACTGAACTCATATAGTGTACAGTATAAACAGTATAAACTTTGTGTTTTTGCATGTAGTCACTCACCTCAGACAGCCTGAAACATCCTGGAAAGACATTACTATCCGATCACAGAGCGCCTGCTCTCCCCGCCACAGAAACAAACACTTTTTCCTTGTTGTGATGATTTTTGTAAAGAAATGTTCCAGAGTTAGGCTGTCTGAGGTGAGTGGCTACATGCAAAAACACAAGGTTTATACTGTTTATACTGTACACTATATGAGTTCAGTTCAAGACACACCAAAAAACATCCAAATACCTCCATACTGTAATGCTCGTCTGTAATGTCCCTCTTGTATTGAAGCCCCAACATGAGAAATTGTTCCGAAAAAAATTAAATAAGTATATATTTTAAGCTTGTTAGTAGCAGAAGCTCCCAGTGTCTCAGTTCACTGCTTTGCCTGTGTCTGTGCAAATCTTGCGCGATTTGCATTGACACCCAGTTCACGGCTCCGCAAATTGCGTGAGATTCCAGCAGAGCAACACTGGGGAGCTTCCGCTACAAACAAGCTTAGTAGATAGACTTATTTAATTTTTTTCTGAACAATTTCTCATGTTGGGGCTTCAATACAAGAGGGACATTACAGACGAGCACTATGGAGTTATTTGGATGTTTTTTGGTGTGTCTTTTTGGACGAAGAAAAGTGAGCCCCGTTCGCTATACCATCATATGGACATGCAGTGCTGCACGGAGCCCCGCTGTAACTCAGAGAAGGCACGGAGGACTCTGAAACTTCTCCCAGTCCTTAGACGACATGAGGGTGAGTAGATAATGAGTGAAATTTCAATTTTGAGTGAACTATCCCTTTAATTGTAGTTTTAATTTAATTTTCAAAGAAAGAAAAAAAGAAAATCTTCAAAAGAATAAAATCTTCACATGTGAGAAGTTTTTACTGTGTAGGCTACCTCCACAAGGAAATATGATATTTCCTGAGAGCTGGACATTTGAACTTGAATGTATGGGTGTGGAAGGACACAGTAAAAGGTGATGCAAGCAACTCTCCTCGACTTCAGTGAGTACAAAAACAAAAACAAAACCAATGACATGTGTCTCACCATGGCGTTCTGCAGCGGTTGCTGGTACCCTGTTGGTCTGTACTGAGTCCTCTGAGTCCAGTCGGTGTGGATATCTCCTAAAAACAGCTGCTGGATCTTCCCTCCATGGCTGTGGTGCTGCGTCTCCACCCGAATCAGACCCATCTCCATCATGGAGAAGCCAAGTGCTGCCAGACACCCCCTCCCTGCCCTGGTGTTGTACAGCTCGTACAGCTTCCCTGGCACCACCCGACTTAAGGTCAGACCCACGCAGGTGGGAGGCAGCCTGGAGGCCAGCCTCTGCTTGGCTGTCAGGCTGTGGATCACAATGCCCACCCTGCTGAGGTGGTGCTCAGCTTCAGTGCCTCCACGGGTGATCCAGGAGGCCTGGCGCAGGCGCAGCTTTCCCCTGACCATCAGGGAGTAGGCCGGGTCCTCGCAGCTGCTGTCGGTGTAGTAGTGCTGCAGGGCCTGGAAGTGACGGCTCGGGTGGAAGGTGTATGAACGGGTGAGGAACTCCGGACCAGGCCGAACCTCGCATCTGAACACAGAGGGAGAGGAAATTGTTAAGAGTAGACATCTTTGAGTTTGGTTGGATGTCGGTTTATGTCTGTCTGTGCTGCGTGATATAATTGTGGACATTTTGTATTGTTTTCTGACTTTTTATAGAGAAATGGTTAATTGATTAATTGAGAATATATCATTGATATTGAAAATAATCGCTGTACTTGCAGCCCCACAGCCCTCCAAGGCAAAATAACACTCTTTGGCTAAGATTTTAAAAACCCATATTACCTGTGCCAACAAAATGCTTCTCCTTGCCAGTTATCAAAGCACCTTCATATCAAGCCAGCATCACCAAGCACACATTAGCCAGGGAATGAGCTTTGCTTGGCCACCAAGCCATAGTTTTGACATGCCTATGCAAACAACATATGACAGCAGCTCAGGTTTAATCCAAATCTTTTAATAGTGTTTATAACTGAAACCAAATCCTTTCTGTGTTTTGGTCTGATAATTAAGGGTTGTGGTATTGCAACACCAGCCTCAAGCTGCACTTTTTATTTATTTGCTTTCACCATGTCAAAATTGTCAAAACACATGGCTCCAGGTCTCAAGTCTAGTCTTAAGAGTATAAATTCCAAGACAAGTGTTGTGTGCTTGAGTCTGACTAAAGCTCGACTCTTAAGCTATTAAACGTGACTTTTAGTCAAAGTGATAATCATCTTCTCAAAGTTTAACAGTTAGAAAATACACCAGATATGAACTAATGAGGTAAAACCAGTGGTGATTAAAGAAGTTTACAGATGGGTGACATATTTAAGGAAAAACTAAAATAAAGTGTCTTGTTGCTCCTTGGCATGGCTCTTCCAAATCTCTGGAACTGGAGGAATGAACATTACTCATCCAAAAATATTTTCCTCACATTTGATGATGGTGGAGGGGAGTCCTGTCCAACAGATTTGTCCGAATTCCCAGATTTAGGCTGACATCTGGTATTTGTGAAGGTCATAGCATGTGATTCAAATAATTTTCATGGTACAAGCCATTTAATGACCTACTGTGCTTTGTATTATGGTAAGCATCTGCACTTAGCTAATCAGATGTGTACTTCACTGTCCATTTATAAAAGTGATGTATCGGTGCGTGCGTTTTGACTGACTCTTTTGTGAACAAGTGAATAATTGCTGTAACAACTCAGAAAATCTCACTTTGTTGACACCCATGTGCTGTCCAGTCTTGGGGGGATGTCTGCTGTGATTCTCACTCTGTCCTGTAGGTGGCGGTACTGGCAGTGAGGCTCCCACTGCAGGCTCTCACTGAGGTTGGAGGAGGAGGTGAAGGTGGCTGTGGGCACCTCCCATAGTTTACTGCCTGTCCCAGCCACAAACACAGCTACAGAGGAAGATAAAGTCAGAAAACAGCGAGTAAATTATTTAGATTTCCAGGCTGATATAAGGAAAGACGTGGGTAACGGGGAAACCCCCCAAAAATTCAGCTCAGAGATGATTATCAGCTTCCTCCATCAGAAAATGAAAGGGCCAAGTAAAAAAAAGCAATTGGGGAACCTTCACATCATCTCCCTGTTACATCTAAACACAATTCTGGGTGACTGCGGGCTGTAATTTTGGTAAATTGTCCGTGTAATAAACGCTGAGTTGTGCTATAGGAACCGTACATGGCTGTGAATCAGGAGGACGTTGGCCACCGTGCAGACAGCTTTGGCTTGTCTCTTCAATCAGCCTGCAGCTGCTACACAGTCTTTGTTTTGGGGGTTTTGCTTTGAGGCGGGGGGTGGTGATGTGTGTGGAGGTAATTGTGAATAAGTGTACACTCTTTGTACAGTAAATATACATTTCTGTTTCTGAGATAAATCAAACAGTGGGTCACTGACAGCAGCAGATAACCAAGCCAAACACATCTGTTGATAATATGGCTTTATAAAAGAGACACATATGATGATAGATGTTCTTGCTCGAGTATAACATTTATTGATCTGGTGTGTGCACATCTGCAGTCAGTCTGTCTGCCCGTCTGTGGTCATAACCAGCTGCAGTGTGTGCGCTACATGCACTTGTTGTTGCACAGAGATTTGCGTGCTGGCAGCATGGTGAGGCGCGCAGTGCTCCGATCTAGTTCTAGACCAGCAGAAAGTGAGAATGTTTTCTGATTGCATTCATGGTTGCAACATGACGAAACCCACTGGGGGCTGTGTGAGCAATTTGTGTGTGTGTATGTGTGTGTGAAAAATATGGCTTCAGTTTTATCCTCCCAAAACAAATGTCAAAAAGCAAAGGCGGATGAGTTTTCACAGATGCCTACATCTCCTGTTTTTCACACTTTTTCTCTTTTTTCATCGCGTACTCCCTCATTTAGTTTACTTTCTTCTTTGGAGTGAATTGTTGTCCTCAAACTTTAGTTTTTTGTTCGGATTAACCAAGTCGATTCAAACATTTAGAATAATGAGCCTTAAAGGTGCAGAGTAGAGCTGTTTCTACCCGTTTACAGTCTTTATGCTAAGCTAATGTAGCCAGCTGAATGTAATCTATATTTAGCTCATCTCTTCTCATCTAATTCTCATAAGAGTCCAAAGTTTTGTAATAAATCAGCTGCAGCTGCAGGAATTCATGAATTTATGAGTTGTATTTTGGGTAGGCCAAAATAACAAATGGTATTTGTTCTCAGCTTCTCAGATGTACAGAAGCCCAGAGAGGACATACTTGCAAATTTTTTTTACACCATTATCTCAGGATAACAAAGCTTGTTATCCAAAGATAACAAGATATTATAAGGAGAAAAACGATTTTTGTTATCCTGAGATAATGAGATAATTATATTTTTGTAAAATTTGAAAGATCAACAGATTTAAACCTTGAACTTTGAAACAGTTTTCTCCTGATGATATCAGGATAAGAAAATATTTGTGAGTATGACCTTTCTCAGCTTCTGTATACAGATGAGATTATACACTGTTTCACTTCGGCCTGTTTTTCTTTGGACTTCTTAGGCAAGCATTTTGAGGAATCACTGCAGAACTGTAAATACCATGCATTTTACATGTTTAATGAACCTTTCATTACAAATATCTGTGGATCCACCACAATGAAACTAAAGGTTAATTGCAGTCCTAAAGTCTGTGTATCCATCTTGCTCTTTCCCTCTATTTCCTTCTCCTGTATTCCCTAATGCTTCCTCTTACCCCCTCAGCTCATGCATTCCTTCTCTCACTTTCTAAACTTTCCCGGGACAGACAGCTTTATGGGTGTAATCGCACTCCACTTCTCCCTCACTTGACTTTAGATGCACATGGGGAGCACATCACCTGTTGAGCCTGCAGAGCCGTGGATCGGTTTGTACTCTTCTCACCAAGCAGATGGAGAGCAGGGAAAATAAGAACTCTTGAATGGAAAGTGTGTGACGCTGAGTTTGCCGTTGGATTTTTATTGTTTTTTTTGTAAAAGGCTCCAAAATGGTGGCTGACTGATCAGCGTTTATTAACCTTGTTAGTGTCAGATGGAGGATATTTTTTGTTCCCCTCGCTCTTGGAATGCGTCCCATATGCTGACCACAACCACAGACATGTGTGCGGCTCACTCATTTCCTAGCATCCTTCCACCTGATACACACAGACACGCACACATGTACAGTTTGAATTGTTTGAACTATACAGTCACAGACCAGAAAACCACATTTAAGATCAAGGCACATCTCCCGTCCTCTGAGTCCATTTTGTTGATATGATTAATACATCTTTTTCCTGTCACTGGCACTGAAACATGTTTGCAATTTTCCCCACGCAGTGATGTGTTTGTTTATGCTCCATGTCACTGCAGCTGGCGTGGAAACCCGGTCACTCTGACCCAGCTGCGCTCCCACAGGAAAACTGGGAGCAGAAATACTAATCAGGATTAATTAATTTCCACTGCTCTTTGCAAGACGCTCGGTCGGTCTGTTTTGTGTTATTCAGCCTTTGTAGCTGCATGCAACATGTTGCCTAAGTGGTTACAATGAATGAACAAAGAGGCTTGAGTCACAGTATGTGATGTGGAGTCATTTGGGTTGCTATATTTGAGTTTCTGTTTTTGCCAGAGCATTTCTATAGAGTGATTCTTGAGGTCACTTGTCATTCAGCCTCTCTCCCTCTCTTGGATCTCATTCCAGTTGGGCATATGGTTGCATTTACTAAAAGAGTTCTCATAAAAGCAGAGCTTAGTAAAACAAAATTGCTCATCGTGGGGTTTTAACTATTCCTCTACAAAAGGGCCTATTCCAACCGCAAGTGAGGCGATGTTGTAATACATATGATAATATCCAACCCCCATCTCAATTTGGAGGAGTTGGGGGACTATTTTAGTTGATTCACTTCCTACATAGGCAGTCAAATATCATTAGTTTTACCCTGAAATAGTTCCCACTGATTTATTTTTCCACTACGGCTCCTAAATCGTCCCCTGATGCAGCCTGTACCTCCCTGTCACTATGTAGTGCTCGGTGCATCTTGCAGAACAGACGTCTTGTTCTGACGCATGAAACTCAACCCTGTTATAAATAGCTGCATTCAACTTTACGATTACATTAAACAATATATACAATGTGTGTAGAAGGTTAGGTTACTCTATAAAACACTGTTACAAAAATATATATGAAGGCTCATAATTTAGCAGTAAAGCTGACAGTGATTCTGGTGAAACCGACATCAGCCATGAGTTTTACATCCTTATATCTGATATATAAAATAAGGTGCATCATCAAAACATATACTCTGACTCCTATAATGAACTACAGACAATTCATTTTTAGTCAATAGTCGGAACATTGATTGCTAATTAATGGTTTTCAAGGGAACTTGCCAAACAGTTCCAGCTTCTTGACATCAAATTGTGAGGCCTTATTTAGTTTAGATTGTATTAATCACCTCTGAGAAGAAACAATTAATGACATTTGTTTGAGCTGTAAGAAATTTTGATTGTGTTGTTTTAATGAATATTTAGAATTAGTTGTCAAAAATATTTAATGGATTAACTGAGCTGGTTTTAGCCCTAAATCTTTTACCCTAAAGAGGACAAGGGTCAACACCTGGAGTGGGAATGGTTTTCTTAACCACCACTCAGTCTTTTTATCCATTAATGGTACAGATGCACCGATGTCGGCTCTGATATTGACTAATTAGCTGGATCAGATATCGGCCGATCCAGCATTCCGATCCAGTCATTTCTTTTTTATTAATATCATACACAGCAATACAGTTACAGTGATCTAGTGTTATTTATTTCTTTTTGCTGCTAATGTACACTTTGTTATTTGTTAATAAATAATATTAAGTACATTTATATCTGTGTTAATTTGTTACCTTTTTTTAACAAGGCTAAATGTTTCTGTCAAGCCTGATGAGTTCACTCACATGGCAAGGTACTGTATACGGTTCATTCATTCAACAGTAGTATTGGATCGGTATCGGGTATCGGCCGATACGCTCAGCCCAGGTATCGGCATCGGATTGGATCGGAAAAAAATGGATCGGTGCATCTCTAATTAATGGGACAGAACCAGACTTTGATGTGCTTGAGTTGCCATAACAACACACAAGGACAGGTTAAAACTGATTGTGAAGGCTCACTTTGTGCACCAGTGCTGTAGATATTGAAACGGTTCATGTACAAATATCATTCTAACAGAGCACATTTTCTTTCTCCAATTCTGTAGAAATCAGCAGACAGCACCCCCACCCCCAGCCCCCCTCTCCCCTCTCCTCTCTCCCCTCCACCATTTGTATTCATGCAATGTCACAATCCTCCCACAAGGGGTCAGTGCAGCAGCCTGTGACCTGTGTGTGGTCTGGACGCTCGGTCTGTCATCACCACTAACTGTGCTGCAACCACTGGCCTTCGCCTCATCCGACTGATGAGCGGCCAAAGTAATCTACCTGCCTTTGAGTTCCCATATTCATCCTGTTTCCACGGACACAAATGCACGCATGCACGTTCACAAAAAACACACTGAACACATTGATTTACAGCGGCCTGCAGAAGGGATGCCATTTATAAAAAGACCTCCAGGCTGCACTCTGTTTGTTTGTTTGCATTGGTGATTACGGTTTGGCAGAGTGCAGTCTCCTCTCTCATGTCTCATCCACAGCGCCAAAGTCAAAATACAGTTTTATGTACTTCTGTATTTGGAGCTATCCTGTAAAAACAAGAACCAGATCCGGGCACTTTTAATTCAGGGTTTTGCGGAGGGAGTCAAGCGCTTGACGTTTAAGTCAACTCAATGCCAATGACGCCTTTGTCTGCTTCATAGCTGCGTCTATTGAGGCTTTTAATGGAGAATAACTAAACCTGCCAAAGTGGAGGCAGTGGAGGTGAAAGAAAATCTATTTTGTCCCAGAGAAAATGTTGTTGGTGCACTGCGTTGATGGCAAAGCCCCTCATGTTCCAGTATTTTAACTACTTCCTCATGTGTTTCCTACTTTTTTTTTTTTTTTTTTACTGCATCCTTCAGTGTGGCTGCCCCCTGTGTACTGTAAAGTCACTCTCATCTCTCTTTGCTTCAGTGCTGCAGGACAATAACCCTCCAAACTGTCCCTGAATTGCCCGTGCCCTCCTGGCTCACCTACCCCTCCCCTGATGAAAAAGCCATGATGTTTACGGCTCATTTCACCTGGATGGATTTCAGATTCCTCTCTTTTTTCTGTCTTTGTTTTCTCCCTCTCTCTCTCTCTGGGAGTGGTTGATGAGGTGAATGAAGTTGGTCAGGAGGATGAGGGGGGATGGAGTTTGAGGCGTCTTCATGTGCTTCAATAACAAGTCAAGTACATGGGTGTGTGTCTGCATGTGCGTGAGCAGATATTAAATACAGTAGCTCAGTGGTTTCACATATTTAGGTGACTGCTGGACATTATTCACCGTTCACAGCTGCTTTTTCAGGCTCTCTGAGTTGCTGAGCTGTCCTCCAGATCTTGGATATAGGTGTTATACCAGTGATTCCCAACTATTTATTGGCTTGAGAGCCCTTACAATGAAGGAGTGCCTCTAGTCCTCTCGTCGCAAGTTGCATATTTGTATAAATTATGAGCAGTGAGTGACAAAGTGAGTGTTTTTTCTTCTAAATGTGTTATATTTAATTTCAATACATACTAAAAGCCAAAATATTTGCAGGAAAAATTGTAGGAAATTAAAAAAAAAAAAACAACTTTCATCATGTGACCCAGAGGCCAGGTCCAAGGCCCAGTGTTGAGAACTACTGATACAGGAAACTTTGATGGCCTGGTTTTCTCATAGGAAACATCCCACCACCCACATATTGATGGATACAGTTCCTTACCATCAGCATTTTTGGAGAGTTATTCAAATATCCACATGAACAGCTTCAAAATGTACTGAATAAATGCTGATACTACAAGTTACTCTTTGTCTTTTTGTTTTATTAACATGAATTAACCTTAATAACCTTTGTATTCAGCTCATTTCCCTCTTCTGTCCTCCAGTTTACCGTATGTTGAAAAAAAAAAGCTATGAGGAACCAAAGAGATGTTACAGATCTCATTACAGAGCCCAGCTCCATCAAAGTGCTTTTAAACAATTACATATCCTCTGTAGAGAAAACAAGATGATGTGATTTAACAAGGTGTTGTTTAGAAGTATGTAGCGTCTGCAGCTCAACATCATCGTCTGAAAGCTAAACAGCCGAATGTAGGTAAAGCTTTTGGTAGGAGCCGACCCCCTCGTCACTGCCCCAGCCCTGCGCTGAGCTAACGTCTCCCAGCAGAAGAATTTAATATCACCCCCCCCAATAAGCTTCCAGTAACGGCCCCTTTACATTTTGGGCTGTCTGAGACAAAGTTTACAAGCATGGTAAAACCTCTGTGGGACAAAAACAGGCCATACATCACACTGTGGGAAATATCCACCTTTTGGCTGACTTTGGTGACCAATCACAGCCAGTGACGGCTGCCCAGCTGAAATAATTAGTTTTAAAAAGTGATAGTTTTGATGATTGATTAATGGTTTCAGTCATTTTGAGGTTTTCTGGCAGTAATTAATAAGACGAGAGTAAAAAAACAAATTTGTCAGTTTGGCCTTGTTGCCGTGGTGCCCCACCTCCTTCTCTCTCCCTTCCCTCCACCCTTGTCGCCAAAGTCAAGCGAAGGTCAGGTTGATTGAGAGGTTTTTTCAAAGAACATGAGGTCTGTTGTGTTTTTCTAACCCTCAGTCCCCCTTCCCTTTTTCAGGCTGTAACTCCGGAGTCTCATAGCGGTCTCCCGGACGAGGAGTATCCCTCCGTCCCCGGGGCAATGCATGGGCGACTACTGTTGTCTTTTCATCACAGTGTAAGCTGGTTAATCCAGCGGCCTCATTTATTTAGACAAGGGATCTACAGGGGTTTGCCCAGTGGACGCTGCTGCCAGCTCCACTGTGGTTAAGCGAACTCTGGATCCACTTCACTAAGCTACAGCGCTCCGATCGTCCCGCTGCATTTCACACCCTCACCATGAAGAAAACGGCTGCCGCACTGAGCCAACACATCCTTCCAGCTATACCCCAGCATTTCAACCATCTTTGTGCTCGGTTACTAGTTCATCCAGCGTTCAAACAAAACAATTTCCACTGTTGAAATTAAATTTAAACACTGGCCCTTCATCTAGCACCTGACATGCATTGTGGTACACCTCTCCTCGGTGGAGATATTCAGATAGCAGACGAGAGAAGTTGATGGTCCATTGATGCTTTGGAGCTGAGATTATATCAATTTCACCTTAATCCAAAAACTCAGTTTGGAGACATATTTGGAGATCCAGTCGGCATCGGTTTCGCATAGTTTCGACTTTTGAACGGGACTGTTATTGGCCAAAAGCAGGAATATTGCATCCAAAGTTTAATTCAAATGAATAGGACCTAAGGTTGGATTACAAATTAATCCCATCCTGTTCTTTTCGGAGCAGTTCAGACCTTTATTGACAGATAAGGAGAAATTCTTCCGTCAGAGGATCCACCAGACCTTATCCAAATATTTAAAGTTTCTTCCGTACGGCAAATTGGTCACTTTTATCTTGAACATGGGAAACAGCCGTTCAAAACAACGGTTTAACCAGAGTTTGGGTTCAGGAGAGAGTTTCTCAAAGGTCTCACTCAGTGTGGAGTTAATATTATGGAGTCAACTCACAGTCAGGGGGATTTAATAGAGCTCTCTTTTTTGAGGAGCAATGATGTTACACCTGTCAAAAATCATCTTAATACAGATCTTGTGGTCCAAACAATTCCACTTTGATATCAGTGACCCCGGAAATTAATTTCAAATCAGTTTTCAGCTCTGTTTGAACTGTCTGTTGTGGGGCCAATGACTCAACCTCTCCTGTCTCCTCTACTACACTTCAGCGGAGAAAGAGTTCACAGATACCAGTCTGCCACTGAAGCAGCTAGCAGGGATAAAGGGAGGGGAGGAGGTTGGCACTGGGTTACTGGAGGATGATTATCCCCGAGCAGATGCCTCCCCCTGCCTGTCTCCTGCTGCCCGTCACCTTAACCAACCCTGATGGGCAAAACGCCGGGCTTCCGCAGTCGAGGCCGTGGCGGCTGGACAATCAGCTCTGCACAGCAGCCTGAGGTAGGGTCAGTAATGGCTGTCTCCTGTTATTCTAACCATTAACATAATGGCAACATTAGTTCCAGGGCCACGCTTCCCTGCTCCTAGAGAACCATTGTTTAAAGGCACCAGCCGGAGCTGCTTTTTTTTAAAGACTCCTCCACTGACGCTTTGAAGACACTCGGAGGAGCAGAGGGGGGAAAAATAACAGAGTGACTATTCATAATGTCAGCACAGGTTGTGTTTTTATTTTTCAATGCGCTGATCCACATGTTAAACTTTGGAAATGGTTTGAATTGTGACAAATTGCATAATAACTTCCTTTAAATTATGAGTTTGTCTGTTTTAATCTCTTCATTTTTTTGACTCTGTGTCCTGCCATGTGTTCTTTAAGCTAAATCCCCCAAGTGTTCAGCTGATTTCTCACATGAGAGAGCATTTATCTCATTGTTTTCATACTGGAAAAGCTTTGGAGCGCAGGGAGAAATCTGCTGCAATCTTTTAGGATCAGATTCTAATGGTAAGATTTACACTTCAAGTTTTTTTTTTTTTTTTTTTTACACTACAACAGCTTTTAAAGTATATATTGCATCACAAACTTTTTTGTAATTATCCCAAATCAGGGTAAGAATTAAGCTTCATATAACAAAATCTAGACCAGCTCACTGGAATGAGGGAGGAATAAAAGACAAACTACATCCATATTCAAAAAGCTGTTTAGACAGGTGTAATCCACGCTGCCATCCTGCAGACAGCGGCTGAACTCACCTTGCCACAGCAGCCAGGCTCCCCTCAACAGGTGACAGAAACGTCCGTTTGACATGTTTCCTGCTCCTGCACACTTCATCCACACTCTCCGCTCTGAAAACAAACTTTGATCCCTGGGAAATCCAAGAAACAGAGAGGCTCCTGTCAACAGCAGACGCTCACGGAGGATATCACCATGACAGGATCACATATATAATAGGCTATATATATATATGTCCGGTTATCCCTCAGATGAAACTCTGGTCTCCCGTTCAGCCAGCAGGGACTTTTTCTTCCTTCTTTTTCTTCTTCTCTCTATCTCCACCTCTTGGCTTCCATGGTCTGATAAGAAAGTCCTCAGTTGGAGCTCCTTGCTTCATGCAACTTCTCCTCACTGGTGCTTCCCCTCAGTTGGCGAGAGGGAGAGTAAATGCTCTCTCTCTCTCTCCTTCTCTCTCTCTCTGTCTCTCCCTTTCTCCACCCACCCTCACCCACCTCTCTCTCAATCACACACCACCGGGTCACTACTGTGCAGCACTGTGGATCTGTTCCACTCGATGCATGTGCAACGAGAGAGAGAGAGAGAGAGAGAGAGAGAGAGAGAGAGAGAGAGAGAGGGAGGGCAGAGATGGAGAAAGTTTTAGAGTGTGTGTGTTTTTGTGTGTGCGTGTGTGTGTGTGGAGGAGGGGGTTTGAGCCTCCAACTTCCTAAAGTGAAGGCTCTGGGGAGCTTTTAGAGTAAGGTGCAAAAGGGCAGTGGTGGATAGGAGTTAACACTGCAGGCACTAAATAAAACACATTTCCTCACTGGCTGTACCTCTCAAGTTGCAACTTTCCATGTTGACAGGTTTGTTTTAAATTGGTTGTGAGATATTCCTCTCTGAGATTTCTCCCTCCGCCCCAACACACACAATGGATGTGAATGGAATTAAAATGCCAAATAATAACCAAGAGAATCTGGGCACACAGAGCGGGCCAGTCCAAGTAAAATAAGTCCAACCAAGAAAAAAAAGAGCAAAAAGGAGGCACATAGCATAAATAGTACACCACATAATTACAACATTAATGAGACCAAACATTGTAAAAGTTGCCTTGGTAATTCGAACCAATCAGCAAAAAAAGGATTTGTCTGACAGACTTCATGCAGCTCCCTCCAGAGCCACAAAAGGCTTTATACAACTTTTTTTCTTCTTCACATATGTAGTAAAACTCCCCATGACCTGTAAACAGACTTTGATATGTAAAACTGGACTGAGGGACTTCCCCCTTCCCCTTCTAATTACCCCTCGTCGTGTCCATACTGAGTGTGATGATGTTCCAGTGAAAGCCATGGGGGGCAAAACCCACAGTCCTCACTTTGACAATTCAAGTGGGTGTTTTCCAAAGATACAATAATTTCTCTCTGTTTGTGTTACGACCACAGCCAGCATGGGCAGTCAAATGGAAATATTTTTTCTCTTGAGCATCACTTCATACACATAATACTCATACTCCATGCACAGAATTTCAGTAGGCTATGACTCTCCAGGTCCTCGGAAACTTTGGGATCTTCGATAGGTTTCAATATAAACTTGTCTTGGAGTGAAACATGCTTGGATGCGCAGCATGAGTTTGTATTGGGACTGAAGAAGCTAAAAAGAGTCAACAGCAACGTGTCTAAATGTCCCAGAATAATACACAGACCTCACTGTGAAGAGTTTTCTTTGGATTTACGTTCTACCAGAGAAATAGTCCCAATGAAAGCTCTTCACAGTCAGCTCTTTGGCTTATTGAGAATAATGGAAACCCTGTTTCTTGGAAGAGACGTTGCTCATTGAAGTTATAAACATTGTTTTAATGCTCCCCTTCATTTTTACTAGGGAGGGCGGTGCTAAGATCTCATCGACAGATATCTCAAAACCTTTGCGCCAAACTATCTGCATGGTGAGATACTGCTACAGGTGCGTGGGAGAGCGCAGTATGTTTCAAGTCAATTGAGTGAACTGACCTTTTGTGCTGAAAAGAAATTTAGCGTCAAGAAAATTCAATCCTGCAGCAACTGCACGCACACATTTTCGCACGAAGCCCATATCACACCCCATTAGAAAGACACGTGAACACACAAGCGTTCCAGTCACACTGATTCATATGCTCCGCGTACACATGTGGTCGGACGGAGCTGTTGACGCTGTTGACCGCTGCAGAGGTAAAGAACGGTTTCAAAGTGCCTGCCAAGTGAGAGTTGGCAGCACATCTACGGCGGGTGGGCTGACCAGAGCCCTGGCACACGGTCAGAGGTGCCTACACTCCCGACACCATTACACACACAGTCAGTGACCAACGCAACTGGGCTGAATAGTTTAACCACGACTACAGGGTTTTATATGGCAGATTTGTAATGCATCATTTTGCTAACATCAACATTTCTTTGTCAGTCTGTTCCCCGTGTGTTCAAAGCAGAAAGTTTTTCACAGACTTAATGCCATGTTCTCAAGGTCATGCAGCTCCACATGGGTAAGTGTTAAAAGATAGTTCTCGCCTGGGTCTTAATTTTGTAGCTTTTGCCATTGTTGCCATGTATAATGTTAACATAGCATTTCCCGAGTTGAGTGAAAATTTAAAAACGAAGTCACATAGTCACAGGTCTGATGAAAACAGTTCACCGACCGACCTCCAGTTTGGATGCAGACATGGCATTGGCTTCGTCATTTCATGAGCTATGAAGAGTCTTTAGAAAATTCCTGTGTGCCCACTTTGAGTTTTATTTTGGAGGATGTTTAGACTTAAGCAATATTACCCGAGAGGGTGTGCGACTAATACCTGAAACACAATCAGTCACGTCAGTAGACTCCTATGTGTAATGGAACCTAGTTTACCTCTACAGCAAATAATCCGACCCTTAGTAACGACCTTGCAACAGAAAGGATTTTCTAGTCCCAGATGATGAACTCTGAGCTGATGTTAATGTTTCATCACGGTCATCGACACAGCTGATGGGAAAAGTCAAACATTTTGATTACTCCAAAGTTAATTAAAAGAGAGAGAGAGAGAAACATAGAGGCATCTTCTGTTTTGGTTTTATCCAACGAAATATTCAGCTCCAGGCCATATTTTATTTTCACCGCGGTCACAACTAGTGTAGATCCATGCCTCCCGGCTAAAACGGGGCAGTTTGCAGCATATTCATGTTAGAAAATCTGAGTTTGGCATCTGAAAGGAGCACTCTACAGGAGGTTGATTTAGTTCGTGATTTATTTTCATGAGTAACATACGTTTTTAAAATAATAAAAATAAGAGTCCAATGATGGTTACCATGGAGATGGACAAAACGACGACATGGCGGAGTTAGGCGTGCTGTCATGCTGATTTGAGCACGTTCAAAATGTCTTGTTGACCAATCAGATTGCTTGGTCGGAACTACTTGTATAACAGTGATTAGTTACCGACGTAGGGGACTTAAAGAAGGGGCCAAGGATATCACAACATACAACCCACCATGTCCGCCTCAAGAAATAATGTTTATGTATGTCTTGATAATGTATTTTTCAATTATTTCATTCGGTTACGGTGGTGAACAATACTCCTGCCTTGATTGTTAAGGAAACACTATATTTCTGTACCACACAGAAAGTGTAGGGAGAGGGTCGCTGTGGGTGGCAGGCTGTTGGGTGGATGGTTGGAACATAAAAGTGCCAGACTTTGACATCAGAGTCCAGGCCTCTCATCCTGAGCCGTGGTTTTGTGTCGACCCAAGAATCACAATCTTAACCTAAATGTAACCCAGAGCTGTGAATGAACTTTTTACTGATACGTGCAGTATCTACAACTCATTGTATTTACTCACACTGCAAAAACTCAAAATCTTTCCAAGAATATTTGTCTTCTTTCTTGTCAAAATGTCTCATTTCGGGTCAAAACTAATCTCTTTCCACTTAAAATAAGACTCATCACCTAAAAATTGACTTGTTTTTAAGATAATTTTCATTTGTTTCAAACAAATGTTCACTTGAAATAAGCAGAAAAATCTGCCAGTGAAAGCAAGTTTTTTGTGCTTGTAATAAGGAAGAAAAACCTGCCCCACTATCAGATGTTTCTACTTATTTCAAGTAAAAATATGCTTGAAAGAAGTGTCTAAAAACAAGCGACTTTTTATGTGATTAGTCTTATTTTAAGCATAATGAGATCTGTTTTGACAAGAAATGAAATTTTGACTAGAAATAAGACAAATATTCTTGGTAAGATATTTAAGTTTTTGCAGTGCATTATGTTAATACAAGTCCTCAGTGACACTTATTTCCTTTAAATTTTACATTTTAATGAAACACTTGAATTTTGTGCACACGAGTCAACTTACAGAGGAAGAAATGTAAAAGAAATGTTAAAAAGATACCTTGGCTGTCTGCACTTTGGGCTAAATTGTTTGTTTACATCTTGTCTGATTGTCTGACTTCTTGTGTCGTGTCTCTCCAATTTGTTCTAAATCACAGCTTCACTCCCTCCTTCGCCTCCTCCTTCCTCGGACAGTCCCGTCATCTCTGCCTTGGTCGTCACAGCGACTACTTCAGGAGAGCTTAATCTGATTGTTGATCAGTGCCTCTGGCTAAGTGCTAACTTGCTGTGACAGACCCCACAGAGAGTGAAGAGGAGGGAGGACAGACACCGCTGATCTCTGATCCCAGATCTGACAGCTGGCTCCCTCAGGAGGACACTGCCTGGGGTGTCAGCAGCTTTGATCCACTCAGGGTCCTCTCAGGAATGCACACACCCACACACATGCGCACAAACAGACCTATACAAGTGCTGCACTCTGATGTTTATGTAAATGCATGCATACACTATTTTTTAATCTCACTCCCGTTTTTTTTTTTTCCCTTTCCTGTTTCTAATATACAGACTCATACATCCACCCAAACACACTCACACACACATACACACACACTCCCACACAACCTTCTGGGCCCAGCCCGTTGGCACACACACATAGGAGCTGGCACGAGCTTCCTAAGAACACACAGTCAACGGTATTTTATAATCAAATAATTTCTCAATCCTGTAACTAATACCCCTCCACCAAGCACCAGCTATCAACTGTGGTGGGCTATGTGTGTGGTGTGTGTTTGCTTAGGCATACATCCTACACGTTGACACACACGCACACACTATACTTGAATAATCACATACACATACACATGGACCGTATGTTCACACAGAACTTTAGACTGGGTTCATTCATTGGTTCATTCTGTGTTCTGGCTGTTTGGACTGTGTCCCTCTACGTACCAGTGGCGCCCCCCATAGGACTGACAGTCAATGAGCATCAAAGTATCTGAGCAGAAGAAAACAAAGAAGAGAATACAGTAAGGCACTTGTTGGTCAGTAATTTGAATTATGAAGCCACGTTGTTGTATTTTGGACAGGATATCTCAATAAAAGCTGCTTGTCTTTTTTTTCAGATGTAAGAGCTCAGTGTGAAATTTGACTTTTTGACTTGATCCAAAAAATCTTGATCTAATTGATGAAAAACCTGGAACCACCAGGGAAGCAATAACAATCTATGTGCTGATGTTTATCAACATCTTTGAAATCCTTAATGTATATCATTGGGCTTGGAGGCTGACATGAAGAGTGGACAGAGTCAGAACTAAATGGTTATGACCAACTCAGACCCGGTCTCTGCTGGAAAAACAGGAGCAAAGATGGCAAAACTCTCTGTTTCACTGGAAGTATTAGTATGTGGGTATTACCCCTGGTGTACAGTATACTGCAAATAATACTTGGTACATGTTCATAAGCTCGTAACTTTTTATCTCAAATTCTTTTGGGATTGACCTGAAACCTAATTTGTACTATTTGCATAACTTATGTTATGTACATGTAATAAACTTATAACAGAACAACTGTTAATAATGGATTTTTGGGGCATCATTTGAATCAATCAATCAATCAATCAATCAATCAATCAATCAATCAATCAATCAATCAATCAATCAATCAATCAATCAATCAATCAATCAATCAATCAGGCTTTATTTGTATAGCACTTTTCATGCCCATGGCAGCTCAAAGTGCTTCACATGATAAAAATAGGCAACATAGGGAACACATATTGGGAGACACACATACATTTGCATAGCCTACACATTCACACAATATTGACCTCAACAGCTCAAACATACAATCTGTAAAAATGACAAATTTCACAATTACTGTGGGCTATAAGATATAGCCTACTTTATACAATGAAAATAAAAGGCTCCATAATAGCCTACTACACCTCTGTGAATAGGATGCCTACTTTAGTTCAACATGCAGGTACAGTTAATTTTTCCGCCAGAAAAATAACATACAGACAAAATATTCTGAAGCATTTTTGGTGCCTAAGAATCTTTTAAAAATAATTTCATATAGCCAAAGTCCTTCTAGGCAATTAATATTAGAACGTCTCTGATATAGATACTTATCAGCATAGATATATACGTAGATGCCGCATTCGGGCTTGTTTGGAATGTCTCACGGCCGCCATCTTGAGGAGTAGTTCCTCCTGACAAGCAATCAACAGTCAGAGGGTTTGACAGCTGTGAATCTGGCAAAATGCCAAACTTTAGTGCCGCGTACAGATGTTCCCATGAAAGAAACGCCAAAACAAAGAGACATGGAATAACTTTTCTCAAGTAATAGGTTGTTTTATATTATATAACTATTATGAACTTGTTGAATTTGATGTAGGTAAGTTATCTGACATAAATGAAACTAACGTAACGTATCATAGGGTGGGATATGTGTTACATTTAGTGCATATACCGGTAGTTAATATATTAATAGTTTGTTATTTTGTTGCCTGTATGTGTAGGCTAGGCTTATCAGCTGTTTCCCCCGGCTGTGAGTTTGTGGTTGCCATGGTGATGAGGCCGGCGAGTGAGTGTAAACCACTGTAGGCTATATATAATTTGTGCTAGGCCATATTAAATCAGTTTCATGGCACTTACATTAACCCTAACTGCTAACGTGAGCTATATAGCTGAATTGTAGTGTTAATATTAAAACAAACGGCTTGAAAATCGGTTGAAAATGCAGTCTGCCTCTGTAGACTACAGTAAGTAAAAGTTAGACACCTCCTCCTCAAGATGGCGGCGGCGGCGACAATCCGTTCCAATGGGCAGCAGCGTCAGAGGCGGCATCTACGTTTATCAGTAGGTGACGTCACGGTGCGTTCCACCTGGCCGCCGCCATGCTGGGTACCGAACACTGAGTTAACCTCTATTCAGCTCAGTGCAGCCACATCCTCTCTGACCAGAAATGACTGCTGCCTGATGTAGTTTGGATATGGATATTTCTCATTTTGATGGCCTTGCCTTGAAAGCACACACCATTTCTGCTGAGACGATCTTTGACAGCGCAGTGCGCCGCTCTCTCTCCCGTTAAAAGTTAATCTAGCTCACCCAGCGGACCTCCTCGTCTCTCTCTCTCTCTCTCTCTCTCTCTCTCTCTCTCTCTCTCTCTCTCTCTCTCTCTCTCTCTCTCTCTCTCTCTCTCTCGCGCACACGCACACAATTCAGTCTGCAGGCACTCGGCTGTTATGTGACAATTAAGTGAGCCATCTATCAACAGGCTAAAAAACAATGGGGGAAAAAACAAGCGTTTTCCTGACGGAGAGAACTACGTGGTCGGGTCTTACGGCCTTTTTCTCAAATTTCAACTTTCAATTCAAACTTTATTGAAGTCTTACGTATGGTTCGGCACAGGATGATCACAGGTACTAATGATTAATATTTATGTAGGTGTAGGCTATTACTAGCACAAAATGAAAAGAGAAATTGAATTCTAGACTCTAACCCATAACAAGCTTGTCTATATTGACAAATAGCTACTGTTTACTCCCTGGTCAGCACCGAATTCTGCCCCATGAGCCTGCAAAATGAGGGCAATGAGGAGGTTATGGTGGGGCTAACGCTGTAAACCAAGACTGTAGTCTTGTATCAACTACTTGAAAGCAAGACTTTGGGAAAAGTACAAGTATCTCTCACCATTAAGTTAAAGTTAAAGGACAATTCCGGGCGAATTCAACTCTGGGGTGTATTTTCATATCATTTTAGGTCTAAAAGAATGAATCTGAAGATTTTCAGTTTAATCGCTCCTGTTTTGCGGTAGTTGCGTCTGTCCCCGCGTCCCCACGGCAGCAATGAATGGGAGTGGATGTAAGTTCCGCTGTTTAGGCTGTTTCCAGCCCTCAAAGCCGCAATTTTTTTCCACAGACAGCGTCAGATGGCTACTCAAACATGCACCGAGAAGTTTATTTACTTCAAGCAAGCCGACATGTTTGTAAAACTAGATCTAATTCAAAGTCTCCCGGAGTCTCGCGCGAGACCCAGTTGCCGTGCGCGGTGTGTTCACATGCAGTGGGAAAAGCTACCGTTTGTGTCATAAACACAGGAATATCAACTCTTTACTTGCTTCAAGTAAAAAAAACTTCTCGGCGCATGTTTGAGTAGCCACCTGACGCTGTCTGTGGAAAAAAATGTACACTTCAAGCAAGTAAAGAGTTGATATTCCTGTGTTTATGACACAAATGGTAGCTCCCACTGCGCCTGAATACACCAGCACTGCAACTTCGGGCTCGCGCGAGACTCCGGGAGACTTTGAATTAGATCTAGTTTTACAAACATGTCGGCTTGCTTGAAGTAAATAAACTTCTCGGTGCATGTTTGAGTAGCCATCTGACGCTGTCTGTGGAAAAAAATTGCGGCTTTGAGGGCTGGAAACAGCCTAAACAGCGGAACTTACATCCACTCCCATTCATTGCTGCCGTGGCGATGCGGGGACAGACGCAACTACCGCAAAACAGGAGCGATTAAACTGAAAATCTTCAGATTCATTCTTTTAGACCTAAAATGATATGAAAATACACCCCAGAGTTGAATTCGCCCGGAATTGTCCTTTAACTTTTAGAATAGCCTCACGTAAAAGTCTCTAGCTTATATCAAAAGTAATTTTCTATACCTATTATTCTTTATCTGACTTTATTTGGCTGATTTGCCAAACCTGCTTTCTTGCGGTCTAACAAATTTCTCCTGATTGTAACAAGTACACGTTTTAGTAATGAAATGTGGTAGAGTAACAGTGAAAGTTGCAATAAATAAGAATAACAAGGTTATGTAGCCTGCTGTACATGAAAATTCTGCTTAAGCACAGTGAAAACAACACAGTACAACACAACAAAGTATTTGGACTTTTTTACATTACGACACTGGACTGTAGGGTGTAGTGTGGTGTATTGTGGTGTCTTTTTGTGCCCGTTATCAAACAAGATATACTCCCACCGTCCCGACACGCACCACCACACACAAGCTAAGCCTGCTGCAGATAGGACACTGCTCTTTAATCATCACACATTCACATCTCTGCCTCTTGGATATGTTAACACACACATGCACAAAAAGAAAGACAACAACATCTCTTTCACAATATTCTTTGCCCTTAACCACAAAAGAAACTAAACCGGAATGCACTGGTGCCAACGTTTGCTCCAGCTGTCACCCACAGCTTAACAGTACAGATCACGTTCAAGGACTTGGGCTTTGTTGACAGCGCAGGGTGCTGTAACCAGGTGAGGTCTGAGATACAGTGATGTTTTGATGTTTCCTTAATGCATCGATGGCAAGATAGGCACTTTGTTTGAGTCTGATGTGGTGCTCCCACACTGCAGCAGATGTCTAAACATGTTACAGGGCAAGCAAAAGGAGGAATGCCATCACGTCTACCATCATTACTGCAACTTGGGAACACACTCTGGCCAATTATTTTTTTCACCTGCACAGTTATTAACATCTATCCTTTATACTGTGATCGTATGGTGGCTTTTAAATGCCACACCTATTCAACCTGTGTTTAAAAGTCGATTATTTTTTCTTATAACAAGGATTTTATTTCCGACCACCATTTCTATCGGTAATGATAAGATTTATCAATGTATTTGAACACAAGTAACAAGTAAGCAGTCCATTTAGTTAGTTAGTAGTAGTTAAAGGACTTTATATTTCTACCTCACTACATTTCAAGAGCAACATTTTCCTTTAGTGTGTAGGCTATAGTTGCTTTGCATTATAAGGATTTTCAGGCAGAACATGAACTGCTGCTGCTGCTGCTGCTGCTGCTAAAATGTAATAGGATTGTTCACTGTGCAAAAGTCATTTTAGCCTGCAACTGTCCTTAAAGTCTTATTCTTTTCATTAAAATAAATTATTTTGATTATTCATTCCGATATTATCTATCTATTTCATCATACTTTGACTATGCCGTATCATGTCTCCTACTGTGCTTTATTCATGCTCTGTTTTTCGAGGTCATGCTTTTTAAGCCCCTCCCCCTGCCATCAGAGCTCAATGTGCTCTCATTGGTCATCTTGTTCGCATACAGATTGCCCAAAAGACAAAAGTGCATTGTCCATAATATGTTGTCTTTTTGTTTTCTTTCGCAGGTTGATACTAATGGTGTCAGTTAGGCGTTTTATCCAATCTGATAGTGATCAACCATTGCAAGCTGGACCGAAGAAGGAAAACGAATGTACCTGCTGCCAGACAACAAGAGGGAGGGAAATAGCAGAAAAGTGGAAGGAAAGGCGAATTAAATCACTATACCTGCGATGGACTTCACATGACTGAATCGTCACCCAATCAGACTTTATGACAACTATAAAGGTAGGGAGTCATCGTTACTACTGAAAAATGCACTCAGTGGTTAATTTGTGGGCAAGAGCTAATGTTAAGCTAATGTTAAGCATGTAGGGGTGTGTATTGGCAAGAATCTGGAGATACGATCCGTATCACGATACAGGGGCATTGATAAAATATATTGCCATCTAAGCAAGACGATATAGTACAATTGTTCTCCTTTTTCGACTGTGCTAAGTTAGCTAAAGCTTGTGCACGCGATGAGCCACAGACCTCTACTCTTTGTTCCATTGGACCACAGGGGCCGTGAATGTTCGCATGTAAATTTTGAATACAAAAATCGATACAGTGCTTTTGAAAATTGAAACAGTTTTACGAAAAATCTATTGCGATATTTCAGTGTATTCATATTTTCTTACACCCTGAATAGCATGTCTGTATTGATAATCATTTGAGCAAACATCTTTAAAGCTTCAGTTGGTAACAATTATTCAGTCATATTTGCTGGAATTGTCACTATATTCTGATGGTCAGACATTAAATGAGTAATTTAGGACAAAATCCAACTCCTCTGGCTCCACCTACAGCCTGTAATCGTATTTGCCAAAATCCACCGCGCCCGACGATTCTCCACCAGTCAGGTAGAGGGAGCAGGAGGAGCAGCCAATCGCCGCTCCTACACGTCGTGCTATGGATACGGTACATCTTTTTTTTTTTTTTTTTTTTTCTCTGTGGGTGCGTTCATGGCTACTTTGTGTGTGTCTGTGTGTGTGTGGGGCGCTTGGCAGAGGTTCATAAAGGGACCTGACGGAGTATTGTCTTGAAATTTCCGACCAAGTCGCGGAGTTTACTTTCACTTTCGTCAACTTACCAACTGGAGCTTTAATGTGATGATATGATGCTCTGCACTGATGCAGTCAGGTCAATGTCAACCTCCTTTAAAGGTACATTGTGTAGGAATTACTCCCATCTAGCGTTGTGGTTGTATATCGCAAGCAACTCAATCGTATTTTTCATGCTGCATTCATGTGAAATTGGGCAGACGGCAGACGGACGACAGCCGCTGCAGGTAACGGCATAAACAAGCGTCTATGTAAACAAGTGGTCCGTCAGCACGAGGCAAAACAATACACGTGACAATATGTTGTCATGGCGATGTGGTATTGTTTACCTGACCCACGTTTTACCGGCTTTCTCCGGACTTCTGTGACTAAAATGACATCTGGTTTGTTACCGACGGCCGTCTGCCCGACTGCACGTGAATGCAGCATCAGTGTAACGCTCCTTTCCTCCTCACTGCGTTACCGTGGTGACTTTTCACAGACGCCACCTCGACCTGAGCCGACAGCTCCGGTGTCTCCGCTGAGTTTCCGTGGTTTCCTACCGTCACGTTGCCACTGAACGTAAAAACATGGCAACACCACATGTCAGCCAGCACCGAGCTTACCCGCTCCATGTAGATAATGAACGGCAAATTCGGAGCTTACCGGAACACTTCACTTTGTTGATGGGGGGGATTACTGATATATGAAAAACAGACTTTTGAATAAAATAATCGATTTTCATGAATAGATAACAGGAGAAGTTACACAATGTCCCTTTAAACATCACAATCTACACATGATAGCACAGACTTACAGGTTGTCACTCCTCCATTGGGTAACATAAAGTGGGAACTGCCTGTCTGATGAGCGTTGGGGTTTGGTCAACAATATTTTCTTTTTTGTGGTTTGAAGTAGCCTATGTGGTGTAGATTTTAGCAGGCAGGTGAGAGTGTGTTGGTTTTACACACTAGTCTTGAGGGTCAGAGTCAGCCTCACCAACCTGTGAACTGGATTCCTCCTTAGTTTTTGACATTGTTTTGGTTTTATATGTGTATTGACAGTATATTTATATGCATGCAGACATGCATGAGGGCTGCTGCATAGATCAAGGACAAACGCACACACACACACACACACACACACACACACACACACACACACACACACACACACACACACACACAGACTCAAAAAGGAGCAGTGGTAGCTGAGATCCAGATGAAGTGTCTCTGGTTGATATTTACACTCGGGGAAAAGTTGAGCAAATATTCAGAAGCTCTGATCACTAACAGATGATTAGCTACCAGCCACAGACTTTTTTTTCTGAATTCCCAGGCTGCAGGTTGCCACAGCTGCTTTTGCTGTCACTCCAATTCTGCAAAGTTTCCATCTCCATTAGTGAAATGAAACATGTCAGAATGGTTTTGCATGGTTAGCATGTTGTCAAAGTTTTGCTTTTAACAACACTTGAGCCAGTTTGGGGTCCAACCAAGAATGATTTGTTTATGTTTGTCTAAATCCATAATTGACTGTTCACTAAGCCCGATTCCTCTATGGTACAGTAGTTGTGCAAGTGCCTCGTAGCAACTGTAACCAAGCACAACAAGCCTAAACGATGTGCATGGGGCTGTAGTGAGAACGGTGCTCTGTATGTAAGGAGTTTGTTGGGCGATGAACACCACGAAACACAACAGCATCAGTGTTATGGAGTGGGTTAATTTGCTTTAACATTAGTAAAAACATTAGCATTTGAATCTAACCAACTTGCTCCCCACAGCAGTAACCTGACTTTTATTACAAAGGCAAAGAGCATGTGAGGTTACTGTATGTGCAAACTACAGCAGTAGATTTGTTTTATTGGAAACATAATGTATTAAATTGCTAAAGTGAGTTGTGTGTTCCAGTGTGTTCAGCTGTTGAGAAATAGTTCATTGGACTTTTTATAGCTCTTGAAAGAGAGACGAAAAGAAATAGAGTTGGAAATGACATGCTTCAGGTTGCCAATCACGACTCTACGTGAACCTCAGTGTTGCAGGTGATGAAGTTTAGTTTAGTTTATTTATTTAGAAGTCAGGACAATGCACATTGATAAACATGTACCGCAGTACCTGTAAATGTGCCAGATTGTAGCCCAAGGGTTAATTTCCATCTGGAGTCCTCTAGGCAGGTTGGTGTTACAATACAAAAGATATTAAACCAGCATAAACACATACAATATTACAAAGCATTACAGATACTGTATATGTTAAGACAGAGCAGTACAGTAAAAGCATGCAGTTCAATTTCTTGCATTTTGTCTCTTTGGATGTTTTTTCCTCAGTTTCAGTGGATCCACTGTGCCCAGTCTTCACTTTGACATTTATTAAAGCCCCAGTATGTAACTTATTTGGCTTTTTATTAGCAAAAATCAAATATTGCTTTCATAAATACGTATTTCACCGAAGTGGAATCACACCCGCATACAAATGAAAGCTTTCTCGTACCTTAGAATGAGTTGTTACAAGTCGTTACAAATACATAAGTGGGCGATGCACCGAACTGAGGCTGCCATGTTGCATCGCCATTTTTTATGTTCAGTGGCAGCGTTACCGTAGGTAACCATAGAAACTGACCGGAGCTTCTTGTGAGTTTTAAAGTTACTACTACTTGTTACTAAAATGTACTGTAGTACAACATAGCCCAGATCCATTAGGACACATTGCTGTGTATTGTGACTGCATGATATTTGGTGCATACATGCTCACTCAGAGTGGCCCAGTGCTGCTTCTACTCTGATGTGGCCTACTGCGTCTGTTGTGGAAGAAAATCTGTAAGAGCGTGTATAGGGATGAGGTGGAAACTTTGCACTTCTCTTGCTCTATCGCTATCTTCACTTCTAAGAGTGGAATAATCTCGTGGCATGTGACACATCTCTGGTTTTACTTCTCCTATCTTCTCAGTTGGTGGAGAGATCACAGATAGGAAAGTCCTCCTCTTGTACAAGAATGTGCTACCTTTAAAATGTGACCCCCCACTTCTAAACGTTTCCCCGTGGAGCCTCCCAGATTGTTGTTCTTCATCATACAATCTTCACCTCAGCTCACATTAAGCTCCTGTGAAATAACTGAGATACATTATCGTGTATGCAGCATTCTGTAACTGAATACAAGTGTTTCTTATTAGTTTAATGTTGAAATGAGCCTCTGCCTGGATTGAACATGTGTTTCAATTTATGCTGTGTGAGGATTTCTTGATTTATGCTGCTTTTTTCGCACACACTTTGCACTGTCATTGTCCTCCAAAATGGAAAATCAAGTCAACGCATTCATGAAGCACGTCCAAACTGTAATTTAGATAAAGCATTTCAGCAAGAGTAATTTAATTACAGAAATATACTGTATGGTTCAGCACTGCTGCTATTTTAGGGCCTTTTTTTGGCAGGCGACTGAAAGAGAAAAAATGTGTGTAAGGGATGAGCGGGAGTTTTGCGCGCTATAAATAATTATTCCCGTCTATTAACAGCTAAATGGCAACTCGATAAGTGAATTAAAATGTGAACCCTGGCCGGGTTGTAGGGTCATGGTTGTGACAGATGTGGGCAGGAGTCACATCTGGTTGGTATAGCGTACAAAATGGAGCTAATGGGGTGAGAGGGTGAGGGTTTGAGGCTGGCAGATGTCAGCAGAGGCCGCGCCTGTTATTGACATAGCTGCCATCTTAGGTCTTCTTTTCATCCGTCAGCCGGAATTGACCGAGGAATCCCACTGCTTTGTAATATGAGCCAGATGATGGATCTCCTGCTACGGGGAATGTGCGGGCACATGCACACGGACGGGACGTGTATAAGGGAAACACTTGAACAAACACACATACACACACGCGCGCTCGCTCTTGAGACACACTCGCACACATTAACGCGCCGCTCTTTCGCTGCTGTCATCTGCCATTTGAATCCATATCAGTTGCCTTTGCAAATCTGCCCACATATTATTTTACGGGACCTCAGCTGGCAAAAGAAATTTTGTCCCGAGCTGCAAATGGGATCCTGACATGCAAAAGTCATGTTGGATTAAATCCACGGGCCCAGCCAAACCTTTTACTTCAGATGTTGACACCACCCACTCACTGCCACTGATTTATGAGCGACGTAACACCTAATCATCACATTCTTCTAACATCAACCTCCTACCAAATAGCACAAGTGGATCATTATATAACAGATGCAGCACAATATTGCAATATTGCAATTACCGGTAGGTCTGTTACTGCGTTGAGCATGTGTTTTGATTTATCGTATGGGAGGTTTGCTTGATTTTTCCTGCCTGGCACACAGACGCTCCACTTTTACAGCAGTGCCACTGTAACCTTGTGTGTTAAATCAAACACACCTCGAGTATTTCAAGTGACCTGGGTCGGCCGCAATTGTGTCTCATATCCTCCAGTTGATTGCTTTATTCAACAGTGTGTGAATGAAAGAGGGGGACAACCAGGGGAGAGATGCAGCAGTGGCGGTCTCTGCAAAGGCCCCTGGTCCCAGTGTGAGAGATCAGAGAAGACACCACAGATGGCACCTTCAGGGGGCCGTGACACCAGTCTCACTTCCTGTTATGTGGTGGTCTGTGGGAAAGCTTTGGGCCAGATTGTTTTGTATTTGTTTACAAATATGGAAGAGATACAAGTTAAAGGACAATTCTGGGCAAATTCAACTTGGGGCTGTATTTTCCTAACATTTTAGGTTTAAAAGAAGGAATCTGAAGATTTTCAGTTTAATTGCTCCTGTTTTGCGGTAGTTGTGTCTGTCCCCACATCGCCACGGCAGCGATGAATGGGAGTGGATTGAAGTTCCGCTGCTTAGGCTGTTTACATCCCTCAAAGCCGCAATTTGTTTCCACAGACATCGTCAGATGGCGACTCAAACATGCACCGAGATTGATAAGTTTATTTACTTCAAGCAAGTCAAGTTGATATTCCTGTGTTTATGACACAAACGGGAGCTTCCGACTGCACGTGAACACACAGAGCGCGTCAACTTGCGCGAGAGACTTTGAATTAGATCTAGTTTTACAAACATGTCGGCTTGCTTGAAGTAAACAAACTTCTCGGTGCATGTTTGAGTAGCCATCTGACACCGTCTGTGGAAAAAAATGACAGCATCCTAAAAATAAAATGTGATGTAAAAGTCCAAAGATCTGCGATGTCAAAGCACTGATAAACTAGTCAATGCTTATATTATCCAGTTAAAAAAAAGGGGGAATGAGAGGAGAGATCGAAAACAAAAAATACAATATGGCACAAAAAAGAAGCCATCCAAGTACATAGCTAACGTGGAGACTCTCCACTTGTTTCTCTCTCCACTGGAGATACAATATGGCACTGGAGAGAGAAACAACCAAAGGAGAACTAAAAGGTGAGCAGCGTGCCTCACGCTGATACTGTGGTCAGCTACATGGCTCCAGTTGGGAATGCTGTTTGGATCTAACAGAGTTAACATGTACATGCAGCTACTGAGGTGGAAGTGTTGGACCTTAAAAGGGAAAAAAAGAAAGAGCATGATTCCTGATTGTCTTAAGATCCAAAGACGTAAGTTTATCATATTTCTCTTCAGAGGGAAGCTCTGGTGTTTTGACTGTTTGATTTCTCTTTTGTTTACATTCTCTTTGCCCTTTTTACCGTCTGCATCATATGTTACATAACTTATTTTAAACAAACATAAAGTGAATTTATTGCCATTTCATTTTACATATCACATGTTTTTTTTTAAATGCATAAATGTGTTTAGAGGATTGTTGAGGTTATGTGTGTGTCAGAGCTGGGCCA
Source organism: Trachurus japonicus (assembly GCF_045865225.1). Taxonomy (NCBI): domain Eukaryota; kingdom Metazoa; phylum Chordata; class Actinopteri; order Carangiformes; family Carangidae; genus Trachurus; species Trachurus japonicus. The sequence continues at coordinate 35,869,265 of NC_140911.1, forward strand.
GTTAGTGAATCACTTCATGGTATCAGAGAGAGCCTTGTACAGTATGTAGTGAGCGGAGCGTATCAGGCAGCTCAGCAGGATGTGGCCGATTAACAGACTCCAACAAACTGTCACTGAAGAATCAATGTGTTTACAGCAGAGGAATTGAAGGGGAGCAGGAATTTGTCACGATCTTGATAATGTTGACAACTTGTATCTTTAACTATCCTTAACAGCCTCGTCCTTATCACGGGTAATAAATTGATATGTAGGGAGTTGATGTAAACACCGGCAGGGCATTAAAGTACAATTCTGGGCAAATTCAACTCGGGGCTGTATTTTCCTAACATTTCAGCTCTAAAAGAAGGAATCTGAAGATTCTCAGTTTAATTGCTCCTTTTTTGTGGTAGTTGTATCTGTCCCCGCATCGCCACGGCAGCGATGATGATGCACCGAGAAGTTTGTTTATTTCAAGGAAGCCGAAATGTTTGTAAAATAGATCTAATTCAAAGTCTCTCGGAGTCTCACGTGAGACCCAAGTTGATGCGCTCAGGGTGTTCACGTGCAGTCGGAAGCTCCCGTTTGTGTCATCAACACAGGAATATCAACTCTTGACTTGCTTGAAGTAAATAATTCTGGGTGCATGTTTGAGTAGCCATCTGACGCTGTCTGTGGAGAAAAAAATGCAGCTTTGAGGGATGTAAACAGCCTAAGACACAACTACCGCAAAACAGGAGCAATTAAACTGAAAATCTTCAGATTCCTTCTTTTAGACCTAAAATGATAGGAAAATACAGCCCTGAGTTGAATTCGCCCAGAATTGTCCATTAACTTTGACGTTAACAGTGACATTTTTTATTTCGGGAGCTTCGATCCAGATCCTGCTGACAGAGTTTTTCCTTGATCTCCGTGTGCAGCTTTCTCACTCTCAGCTGCAACGCTTCACTCCCTCAAACTCTAAAGTTTCTGACTCTGCAAAACAAAAGCCTCTCTCGCATCATCTGGACTTTTCTCACACTCAGCAGGTGATAAGGAGCTGAGGAGGGGTTTTGTCTACTGCTTTTCAGTGCAGAATGCCAGTTGAGGAAGAGAGGAGGACAGCAAACTTTGGATTGTTGTTTTTATATAAAGCCTTTAAAAAAGACAGGAGGTGTAGGTGTGTTTGGATTTAAACACCTCTGGATTGCAGATCCCCTTGTCTGATTGGAATCACCATTGCCTCCATTTTGTGCCACTGAAAGTCTATAATTTACTTTGAGATATTTGTGCTGACAGATGTGGTGAGGGCAGATAAGGGTTGAGAGATAAGCCGGGGCAAGGATGAGGACAGGCAGGTGACACCAGAGAAAACACTGTATGCAGGCAAAGGCCCTCAATCTCTCTCTGACTCTCTAATTTCATACCTGCAGACAGGTGCTTGGCAGGGCAGAACATGCGTGTGAGGGTGGAGGAGGCGGGCAGAGGAAGGGCTGGAACAAGGAAGACCTTCAGAAGGGATCAAAGAAGGTCACGCTATTCCTCCTCCACTGATCTGGAAACGATAGATTTCATTCCTGCTTTCGCTCCTAAGGAGGGGAAGTGGTGTCGGGTTACCAGGGTGGGGCCCGAGGATGTGATGTGGAACTAAGACCAGAATGCAGGACTTGTTTGGATCGTCACAACACTCACAATCAAAATGAGCAATCTGCAAACCAAGAGGTGAACTCGCATAATAGTTCTCATATGAGAGTAGAACAGACTCCTGACTGTGATCCATCTTTTCCTCCTTGTGTAAAAGTCAAGATTGAAATCAAAGACATATTCTCATTATCCACTATTCACCATAGTGGTGTCTGTCTGTCTTAGACATACAGTATGGTATTCATCTTCTACATGAAGATGCAACCTGTTGCTTCATTAGGAGTGATGGAGGCAGCCTGTCATTGTCGGTCTACCACTTATGTGCAGACTGATATGACAGTGGAGAGGAAGGGAAAGATGGAGGAAAGAGCTGCAGGCTGATTTGAACCCATGTCTGCTGCAGCGAGGACTGCCATGTGAACCAATGAGGAAGCTGCCTGAATGAATCATCTTAACCTTTTCACATTCGTTCATATTTGTGGACTGACTCACTAGATTGGACATTTTCATTTGTCCAGTGCTTTGGGTTTTAGACCAAATACCTTCAGGAGTGATGACACCTTCTAGATGACACCCTCAGATTCTCTTGTTACCTACCACTTCTAATGTACCGTCTCAGATGTGCACAGCAGGTGCTCAGCTACCACTATTTCTATATTGAACCAATAAGTGATACAAATAAAGTTTTGCTTTGATGACCTGAGGTGCAGAAAAGCAGAAAATATTGGCGACTAATGAGGCTTCATAAAATCATGCTGGTTTCACCTCAATGTGTTTTTCTCACTTGTCTATTTCATCCACCGCCTGCCCGTATTTAGTTGGTTTTTCACCCACCACGCCTTTCTGCTGGTTACTCCTCATGTATCAGCAAGCACCCTAACCTGAGCAGGACCCTGTAGCTCTGTCATCTGATTGTAAGTTGTAGTCTCCTTCACAGTCTGACTTTAGTATTTACCTTTTAAAACAACTCATTGAGTAGCATCTATAATTGGAAAGTGATCTTTTAATCTTTCAAAGTCAAAAGTGTCTTCTGCTTTCTCCACTGCTTTTTCGGCCCCTGCATGTTTGCTCCAGCCATCGTAACTCTGTACTTCATTATAACAAGTCATTCTATTTCAAGACTTCATGATATTTAATTTATGCAGACATCTCCGCGAGACTATAACTCCCATCTGTGGAGTCTTTATAGAGCTGTTGGACGATGTATCTTTATGACTGCAGTCCCTTTATGATTTCTCTACTGTAAAGGAATAACAGCCCCCTCCCCCTCCCCCAGGCCATTATTTACTGTGGTGTTGTACCTCGGAGACACGCAGCCGTGATACGGGACGGGAGGCATGCGGGAATTAAATTACACCTGAAATTTAGTGATCCTTCAAAAGAATGGGCTCCCTTGTTGGATAGGTTTACCTATGTTTCGGCAACGGAGTTCCCCCTTTGGAAACGTCTGCAGGAGTAAATGGCAAAAACAGGTCAAGAGGGAGCAAGTGAAAAATTCCAAATTAAGTGTGGAGGTGGTTTGTGGTTGCAGTGTGTGGTTGACATGTTGGCTCCTGTGTTTAGGCTCAGAGAGACCCTGCTGTAGGTTCGGTTAAAGAGGGGAACGGCTGATGTCTAATTACCTGTTGAGATGTGGTTTGGATTGAAGCGGCTCTTGTGACAGTGTGTCTTTCTTCTTGATGAGGAAATTATAGTCTACAGCTGAGCTCATATTCTCTTGATTTGCATCCTGAGGTCTTCACCTGCTCCCATGCTTCTCTGCACGTTTGAGTTATGTGGTGGAAAAAAAAAAGAAAAAGAAAATTCCCCCTCATCAGAAGTGAAGTGGGTTTATTTTCTCTGCTGCCTGGAGGAGCCACGGGGGCTTTTGAACTTCAAATTCACACAAGAAATATTTTGATTGCGCTTGATAATAACACCCTGCAAAACAAAGTGGATCAAAATAAAGCAGACTCTCCACCTCCAGATAATCACGTTTCATCATCTGCTGTCGCGCCTTTTCAGGAGCGATAGCTTGTGCAAGAGTGTGTTTAGGAGTAAGCCAGTGACGTGAGGTCAAACAGCATGTACTGTATGCCTGTGTTTGTGTGTGTCTGTCTGTGTGTGTGTGTGAGAGAGAGAAGAGCCAAAGAGGGCAGATACAGGGCAGGCAGTATTATCAGCCTGCCCTTGATAACACACAGGTGGCTGATCTTGGGGCTTAAGGTCTGACGCTGTCCCTCAATCCACCACTTCCTACTCTGCACAGACACACACACACATGCACACGCACAGCTACACAAACACAATTCCTGTTTCCGGGGAGTTGCAGTATCATGGCAGAGCTCAGGTTACCGTCTGGTTGTGGAGAGTTAGGAATGGGATGAAACAGATAGTCAATGTAATATTCTGCCAGTTCGTGCAGAGGTGAAGGGTTATTGATGGAGGCTTTGTTGTTTGAGGGCTACGTCGGACTGCCTCAGGATTCCTGTTTGATTTACAGTTTAACGGCCTGTTGCTGCAGACATGAATAACGCCATTACAGAAGAAAAAGTGTGGCGGGGGGGGGGGGTAGAAAGAATTTTATTGCACAAACAAAATAAGCAATCACTCTCTCTGCCTCTCCGTAGCACATTCTTAAGTGACGACAATTCATCTTCAATTTCACACCAGAGTTTTCCCGTGTAAAGACCCCCATAAAGTGCGTGAGTGAACTAAAACTCTCCATGGTTGCTGTTGGTGTTAGCGGTGGTGGGGGCTGCAGGGGGGGGGGGTTGACATTTATGGATGAGGTTTTCCACCATCTCTACTATCAGGTTTTAAGAGTTGTTACTAGCATGGAGCCCCTCTGTGTGCAGCGTTAAGGGCCGAGCGTGGGGAGGGGGATCAGCTGACAGGATCTGGGGTGGCTGCGCCGAATTCACAGAGGCTTTGTAAACCGGGGGCTGTGATGTGCACATCCATCACGGCCCGGCGGCATGCTGGGTTTCAGGATGGAGGCGCATTCGTTATACTGACACAGCCAGGAGGAGAGAGAGAGAGAGAGACAGAGGGAGGGGGGAGAGGGAGGTCAGGATTAGGGGAGTGGGGGCCGAGCAGGGCCGGGGTCAAGATTAGGGTGTCGGGTTAGAGTGGACGGTGTAGACGAGGTGATTGAAGATAAGGAGATTTTTGTGGGGTTTTAAGGGGATAAAGCTCCATGGCAGCAGTCTAGTCACTGAAGAAATCTCTCTTGTTCTTTTTTACAAGTCTTTGCGTTATTAGGAGGGGATTTGAGTAACAAGGCTTTGTGTGGATGTTGCAGGAGGCCACGTTCCAGGAATTTCATTAACAAAGCAGCGCATAGTGGGAGACTAAATGAGACAAAAACTTCAGAACTTTATAGCATCAAAAAAATTCCTGCAAGAATTACTACAGAGGCGGGATGTATAAAGGTGAAGGTAAAGGCCATTTATCAGTTCACCTTGCATGTGTCATATTTTTATCTTCTTGTTGCTTTGTCTTTGTTAGGATCTGTGTTTGAAGGTTGGTTTTTGGCTGATGCACCTGCATGTGGGGGATTCCCAGCCTCTTTAAATCTGACCTTAGTGTCGTAAAACTTCAAATTTGCAGAAGTGTGAATAATCTCTGTCTTTAAAGATGAGGCAGAACATTTTTCTCATTTACTGTTAAAAAAATCTCATATGAAATACCAAAACTAACATTATAATACACCCTTTTAATTTGTTCCCAGCCTGTCTGGGGCCTGTTTGTCCTTGCCAAGCCATAAATCTTTATATCTTTCATTTTTAAAAACAACCCATTTCCCCCAAAACAGCTGAGAACAATCATTTTCCCGCAAACTTTTCTCAAGCTGAAGAAAACAGCGGATTTGTTTATCTGTGTTGTGTAGTGATCATCTCCAGGAGCAGGACAGATTGAGTGGGACTGACCTAGAAATAACTGTGGTGCCTTTGTCCAATGTAATGAAGAAACATGTCACAAAGATGTGTTGCCAATTGTTTCAGGCCATGACAGTAAGGTCTTTGCTTCACATTAAACTTTGTTAATAGAATCAATCAATCACTGTCCTTTTTATTTGTTTACAATTAAAAAAGTATAGAATTCCACACAATTTATCCTTGGACGTAAGGAAGTGGAGCTGCTGAGATTTTGAGGGCAGACACAAACTCACAGCAAGTCAACTTTCTACTGCTGTCTTCCCTGTCCCACTTGCTACTGAACCTCAACCTGTTTGACCTTTTCACCCTGAACTGGTGCCTCTCTGTTAACAGCTGCACGCCACCAGCTCAAATCATTCTCTTTATTTATCACCATACTGAGGAAACTATTCAGAATATGAAAGAGAGTGAACACAGCGTGTTTACTCATAGGAAGCAGGACATTGTTAGGGGAAAGAGATTTCATATATTTTAATGCAATTTTCCAATCTACTGAGCTTAAAACAAGTTACCTTCAACCTCATTCCAGTAGAAATATGCACATCAAAAAAATGGCTGTGATTATTATCAATTATCAGTGATGCATTTGTGTGATCAGCATTTTGACTCACACTGATGGTTTTCATAATTATGGATTCATCTACTGGTTATTCACTCTATTCAGGGATTTTAAATAGTTTTACTTCACTGTACTTTAAAATTTAAGTCAGTATTTAGAAGCTCTTCGTATGTTTTACATGCAAAATCTAAATTTGTAAAATAAAAGTTTTCGAATGAATGTAGCAGTGAAATAAGTGCAATTTTTCCAGTGGTGATGTCCACATATAAAGTTGTAAGAAATGAAAACGTCATTGTCACCAACTGCCCTTTTTTCCAGAATTGAGTGAACCAGCCTTTTTAATTCAGAAAAACACACACGTTTTTCTTTTCATGTATAGACAACAATAGAAAATGATTATTTTGTTTGGCTGCTGCCCTCCACCACCCTGTAATCTGGGCTAACCAGGGTGTCTGGTGCAGAGGGTGGGGGGTGTGGGGGGTGAGGAGGAGTGATGCTGACAAGGTACATCAAAGCAAAGAGCAAAGGGAGGAAAAAGGGGGGCGAGGAGACACGGAGAGAGGGGAAGCAGAGATTAGACGGAGAGAAAGTATAGGTCAGGAGCAGGGCTGCATGGAAAGCGTGACAAGAAAACAACAGGTCTGAGCTAATTATCTTCTTTTCAGACCTTATCAGACTCCGGCATGTAGACATTACTGTCTGCACGATGGGAATCTTCAGCGTTAAACACAAGGAATCGCTGCAGTTTGGATAAATACAGATAAACTGCTGCCAAACACAATAGTGAAACTTAACAGTGGTCTAGGTTGATAGGGAGCGCAGAGAGGCCTTCATGATCCTCAGGGCCCGTTGCGTTATCACAAATTCCATCTGAGAGCCAGTGGGTAGTCCAGTGTGTCAGTCACAGAGACAGCCAGGCTGTTTTCATGCAGCCAAAACCCTCCAGTCACACATAATGATTTCCATTTGCCGGCTGCAGGAGGAGGGAGACGTTTCGTCTGTCTCAACACATCATTTCCCAAGACTCAACCGGAGATAACTTAAACCCTCAATTCATTGATAACTGGTGTCAGAGCGGCTTTATTTTGCACTGAACCGATAAACAAGAGGTTTGTGGCTGAGTTACTTCCCTGATGATAGGAAGTTGTTGTGGCAAAGATGCCACAAATTAGATTAGGAAATACATGGAGCCCAGCCTTCTAATCTTTGCAGACAGTAATGAGAGATCAGAGAGGAGAGCAAGAGGAGGAAGAGAAAAAAGCAAACATATGAGAGAGGAAGGATGAGGAAGAAAGGGGAAGAGATGAGAAACAGAAAGGAAGAGGAGAAAGAGGAAGGAAAGCGAAAAGTTGAAGAGGAAGATGAAGAAAGCCCCTTGGATAAGAGGCGAAACGTCTTCCCAGACAAATACAAGTCCAGTTGCCTACGATTCAATTTGCCCAGAAAAGAAAGATGAAGAAAGGAAAAACATCACAGGGGGAAGAGGAGGAAAAAAGGAAGAGAGATGAGGAAAATGAAGAAGAAGACCGCACAGGAAAATAAATGTGAGAGGTGTAGAAGAGGAAGAGGGAGTTGAGAAGAGGAGGAAGAAGATAGAGGTGAAGAGGAGGAAAAGGGGGGTAGATGATGAGAAAAGACAGGGGAGGAGGGAGAGGTGAAGGGAGGCAAAGGAGAAAAGAGGGAGAATGGACAGGAGAGGTGGGGGAAGAAGAGGAGTGTGGGATGTAAATCACCTAGAGATCTGTGTTTCACACCCCACTGCAGCTGAAAGCCGAACATCTGTTGTGTTTGGCCTCCTCTCCTCCTCACCCAGCCTCTCCTCTGACAAGCCGTTGACCCTCCCTCCTGAGAAGGCTTTTATTCATCTCTTGCATATACTAGGTCTTTGACCTGGGAGGAGGATGAAGAGGAGGAAGAAGCGGGCCTGAGGGGGGCCTGAGCACGGAGAGGAGGTTACAATATATGAGCTTCTCTGTGAGAAGAGGCTGGCCCCGCGGAAACAAGAGCGCTGGATCGTCACATATTTCTCCAAACACAACAGTGTCTGGATGTAATATGTGGTTATTATGGATCCTAGCTTTGCTGATTCAGAGATGATCTCATGCTCCTCTGGCAGTAGATTATCTTCCAGACGTCCTAAATATCATCTCAGATTCTTGTTTTCCTGGACACATGACACACAGAAAAATGTCCAGTGAAAACATCTCTAAAAGTGCCTAAATAAGGTTTTTCTGAAAATGCTTTCCTTTGTGGAATATGAAATGATTGTGGTCTGTTTAATTGTTAACCACCATCTGTTACATAGCAAATTTAATGGATCCTCATTGGATATTTGTGAAAGCTTTGAAAAATCTAGTACAGAAACAGAGGAAAGTAATTAAGTCAGCTTTGCACCAACAAACACAAGCAAAGCAAACTTTGTAAACATGTTGTTACAAAAAGAAATGTCTCTCCACCTGTTTACCGTATGCATTCAGTAGATGATCTGAGTAGAAACGCTCACAAAGCCTCAAGACGTCACCAGACAGTTTTTATGCAGCTGAGGTAGAAACGCTGTATTGTAAAATGCAAAAGAAAATTGCAAAGGAAACTCAATAAACTTGGGTGAATGTGAAGCAATGACGTAGAGTAGGGCAGCAAGTGGAAACATCATGTTTGTAGTAGCAAGACTTTGTACTCAAATCAATACATGAAACAAGCATTTGTCAGTTTGTTGTAATTTTCCATCAGACGTTTCTTCTGGTTTCCATTGAGGGCGTTTGTTTTGACTGTATGTTCAGCTGGGAGGACTGTAATGGATGAACACATACTGTTAGTGCTAACTTAAACTACACCATAAACAGCACTTTATGGTATATTCACTTCACTCACTTCCTCTGCCCCGTCCACCACCACTGCACCACCATCGTCAGGTGAAATAACACTGTGAGTGAAGATGGTTAGAAGAGGAAATGTCAGAGAGACTCAGTCACGTGTTGTGACCAAAATCAGGGACTACACTTCTCATCATACCGTCTGTTATTTGTTTAGGCTGATTGATGGCAGACGGTGTTAGTGGCTGTGCTAAGGCTAAACTCTGGCTCTGGGTTCTGCCCCCGCCTCACTTTAAGTTGACAGGATTGGCTCCTTAGGTAATGTGACATATGAAACTGTGACTGTCTGACCCTGTTTTTATGAGAGTCATTGGACTCAGTCATGACATTGACTGCTGATTCCACTCATATGTCTGGTATGTCTTGTATTATAAAAACATGGACATAATTACCAAGGTTAAAACATTCAGTTTTAATCAGTGTGTCTTTAACTAGTTATAAGTTTTTATGCTGCGTTCAAAACAACTCGGAAGTTGGAAATCCCAACTCAGAAATGTCCGACTTCGACATCATTGCGTTCACACTGCAGGAAGATAAGAAGATAAAAGACATGGATACCCATATGAAAAATATATGCAGCAGCAAATTATGTGTATTTTGGAGGCAAATGAAGAGGAGAGGAGATTCCGCAGATGAGTGCACATAATAGCCTAGATAACCGTTAAATGTTATTTCCATTACATACGAGGACCACAATTTCACACAATACAACGTATTTCATATACTGCAATAATACACAAAAAATACCTCAACAATTTTTTAAATTCAAACCGTTTAAGACGATGGCTGCCATGTTTTGATGTTGTCATGAGTCGTGACGTCAAGTCGGAAAGTCGGACCTGAAATTTCTGAGTTCCACGCCGTTCAATTAATTTTTGACAACTCAGAGCTTGTTTTTTACCGACTTCCGAGTTGTAGATAAGTTTCTTTGCCATTAAGGGGAAATGCACATTGAATCACACACAAAATGTCAAATTCCAAACCTTTGTGTTTATGCCTCTTTATGACTGACCTTCATGTCACTTTGGTTGGTTGCTCTACAGTATGTCTGTTTGCTTCACATGAGTGGAAACTACATACTGCTCATACCTTTTCCCTGTGTGATATTGACCGTCTCTCGTCCCTGTCAGGGATCTCCCCCAACCTCCTGTCTGTCTCCAGCACCTTGCTAATCAGCCCCACAGTTGCTCTTTGTCTCCTGCAGTCCTGTCAGGCATGTGGTCCAATAATAACCCGGCCAGGTAGCTCAGCCATGTGGAATTTGACATTGTGTCCTGGGGCACGTCGGGCCCCCGGTGGGAGAGTGTCAGTGGACGGGATGCAGCCAGTGTCAGGGTTTTTCAGAAAGAGCAGCACAGTCACAGGAGTAAGTGCAGATGGTTTCAAGGATAAGAGTGATATTGTTGTGTATTTATGATTATCACCAAAATTAAAGAAAAAGAGGATGACATCAACAAAGTGATTCCAAACTGCACAAGTCATGCTCCTCAAAGTCACAAAATGTAAATCAACCAAATTCTTTATGATCCTTTATGTTGTTCATAGTATTTGGATGAAGCTCAGGCCTCAAACACTTGTTTTTAAGATTAATATGTACAGGGTGTTTTTCATTTTAAGTATCTTCAAGGGATTTGTTAAAAAACTTTTAACGATCCTGACGAAAGATATTTTTTACAAGAGGAAAAATCGTGTTTTATTGAGAAATTATGATCCCCTGAAGAATATTTTAATTTGATCAGAGAAAAATATATGTTTTAATTTGTTGGCACGCTTGCTATGATTCCCTTTAGCGATATTTGAAAATATCCTAACACATGCTCAGAACTGAGCCAGAGATATTATGCAACATGTGGGCAGTTAGCAAACAGTAAATTATTTAGTTCTTTGACATGGTGTAGTTTGAACTGATGCCAGTGACCTCAAATAAATGGTTTTACCGCTCCAGTCCGTCAATACAAACTCATGCTGAGCAGCCAAAGTCTGACCCACACTGCTTTCAATTGTAAACCATACAGACACTGAGTCAGTGCATAAACAGGAGAGAGAGACGTTTTCCCCTAGACAATTTAGTATCTATTACTTATTATCATATCTATCCTCTCATTATCTAATACAAACACTGGCACATGTAAATCTGCTGCTCTGTTTTGTTACTAATATCTCTGATTACCGTCCAATCTTTCAAATAGCTTCTCAGAAAATTCAGTGCAAATAAATATCATGTTTTAAAAGTATTTACCCTCATGTATTTCTAGTGAGAACAACTTGGTCAGATCCAAACACATACCATAGGGATCTCTTGGTTGACCAACATCTCCCAACGCTGTATGAAACTTTTCAAACATCAGTATTCAGCACTACAGTATGTTGCATCGTGGGTCCAAGTATTTTATTTATATCTTTGTGAAGAATACTGTATGTTTCTGTCAGATGAAGTGGATTAAATTGATGTCAAGTTAACAACCTCGATGCTATCCAAATAAGACAGCATAGAATATGAGAACAAATAAAACTCTGTATATCATAACATGCTATCAGCTCTCATTATCTTCTCAGGCAACATCACAGCCAGCCAGAGTTGATCTCTTGTCAGTGGTAAAAATCCTCCAAGAGCCCTAAACATACATACTTTAGGTGTCCTTGTGTGTGTTCTTACTGTATATCTCCCTAATCAGATTGTTCTCTCTGCATTCTGCACAGATAAAACCTCTGCGTAATGACATGCATGTGTAATATCAAAGCAGTGAATGCGATGAGGAGATAGCACCATGCTGCACATACATAAAGCATGGCTGTTCCACTGCTCATACCTCAGCCTCCTTCACTTCTCCTCAGTCGCCCTCTCATCTCCCTTCCTCTCCCCGGGGCCAGTGGCTGCAGAGGCGGGGGCAGAGTGATTCATGACTGGGGAAGAAGGAATGCGCACACATGTCTTTTCAGTTACATGCGTTACACACACACACACACACACACACACAGTTGCGCTGCGCACGCATATAGTGACAGGTGCGGCAGGGGGGTATGTGGTGCTGAAGGAGACCCTTGTTAATGTTGGCACCCGACTTTCAGCTGTGCCCTGTGTTGCACCACTGGAGGCTGTGTGGTCACAGGCTGATATATGGGCTGCCGTATAGGAACAGACATGCCATCACATTCATTTATTACAGAGTAACAGAGCATGAGTGAGCACAGACAAACTCTGTATTCTGTCCAAGTGTCAGAAGCAAGTACCGATCCTGAAATGTCAACATATTCAGAATATTCAGCCTATCAATTATCCAAAGACAGTGTGTTACAACAACAACAACAACAACAACAACGGTGTTTTGTATCACTTGTCCAGATAGTCACCTCAGAGTGGATTATTTCAAGCAACCACGGACTCGGTTTCTGGGAAACAACGTTGCTGCTCAATCAAATATTTATCGCCTTCAACACCACAAAACATACAGTCAACAAATTTCATTGGGACCATTTCAGCGGTTCCAAAGAAAACTCCTCTAAGCAAAATCCAGGGCTCATCATGAATAAGCGGCAGAGTGAGACACCTCACAACTTGGAAAAATAAAACCAAAACTGCCTGCACGGCTAGACACTGGATGTAAGTCGTAAATATTTTTAAGCCGCACTCCAGTGTGGTGAATGGATGACGGTGTCTGTCTGTGGGTCGGTCACTCTACTGCTTTATTCCAAGCTGAAATACCTCAACAGCTACTGAACAAAGCATGAAACCTTGCACATGTAGTTTATGGTCTCCAAAGGATGGAACCTACTGACATTGATGACATTTCTCTCTATCTTCTTGCTAGATTGATGCCAAGTGTTGTACAGTTATGTTTTCCAGAGATTGAAAATGTTGCTAGTCTCGCTCGCCAGACCCTCCTCCAGCCAATCACAATCGGTGCGGCCAGTGCCATACTGTAGCAACGGTGCACTTGCAAAATATTGCTGGCGGGGTAGGTGAGATAATGGGCCAAGCTTGATAGATAAAACTTTTGCTGTTGCTGGTCGGCAAACAAGCCAGAACGTCCTTCTTGGATAACAAATGGTGTAAACATACGCTTATATCTTTACAGTCATATCGAAATATCCATGGTTCCTGTTGTTTCCTTTCAGACTACACAGTTGCTAAACAGCAGCATCTGTGAACATGGTGGCACAGCGGACCTTACAAAATTTAGCTTGAAGCGTCCCTGTCTCATTCTCACAGAGCTGATGTTTGCAGTTTTTGAGTGAAAAATGTTTCAATCAATCAATCAATCAATCAATCAATCAATCAATCAATCAATCAATCAATCAATCAATCAATCAATCAATCAATCAATCAATCAATCAATCAATCAATCAAGCAAACTTTGTTAATACAGCACCTTTTATACAAGTCAAAATGCAAGTCAAAGTAGTTCACAAGTGATTGAAAGACTAATGCACCATGCACCTAATACACCAATTATCGCCATGGTTACTGTATTAGGTTACACCCTGCCTTTCCGAAAATAGACTTCCATTCTTCGTAACAGCGGGGTTTCCCATTTTTTCTAAAGACCTCGCTATTCCGAAAAGGCTATTGGGGAAACCCCCCATTCCGAACGGACAGACGGACGCAATCAGAAAGGAAACGGAGGCTGCGCATTGATCCTTTTTTCCTCATTGTACACCTGTAGTGTGTCTCAAATCGCATACTTTTCTTAGTGCACTTCCTTGCGCAGTGCACAAATTTCGACAGGGTAGTACTGTCTCAAATTAATCACTGCCGCTGCGCACTTACCGGAAATGACTCATGAGCTCCTGCTATTTTTTAAAGGCTGATCGCAACCGGCCTTTGGAAGCCACGTCATTTCTCGTTTTTCGTTCCCATGCGTTGAGTGCTTGCTTATTTTTAAAATTATGAAACTAGACACTTTAACACACCAATGTGTAAATTTGGGGACTCTACGACGAGTAGAACTGAAATAGATGACGATCAAAAACTCATGACAGCTCATGATCTGGAAGTTTTTATCATAACTCGGCTTTTGCAAACGGAGTTCTGCATGTGGATGCAGCAGCTGCTCCGCTCTCACCCGCGAGGCTCCAGCAGCTCGGAGCCGAACAGGAAGCTCTCAGCCGACAGTCCCGCCCGGTCTTCATCTGGAGCAACATCGTGTCCTCCCCAAGGTCCTCCCGCGGTAAAATGTGATGATCCCTCGGTCAAAGCAGACCGGCATCACCGACCCGTACCACAGACGGACCGCGACCACTGGTGGGACCGGTGTTCCTGAGCCGCTGTGGCCGAGAGACCGTCACGTTCCGCGACGAGAGGCTGTGACACGGCACGGTGCGTCTGTGTTATTGCTGTTTAGTGGCGCCCCCCCCGCCCCCGATGGTGGTTTTGTGAATAGAACAACATTTGTTGTATATACTGTATTTATCTTACACGAGCCCTTTGATCCAGAAATGCGAGTGTCAGAAGAGCGACAGGCACAAACAGAGCACCTTTCATAAAAGACGCTTTATCTCCTTTTCTAGAAAAAAAGGAGTGATTTTGGTGAAACCCAGCCATGTTTAGCTTGACTTTTCACGTATTAACAAACACGTATTAACAAACGGCGGCTGTTGAGGGTGGAAAGTATCCAACGAGCCACACTCAATTCTCTGGCTGTTTCAGTGCGCCAATTGAGTGCGCGTAGCTTTTTTTTTCTCCCCCAGTCTGCTGTCAGCAGGTGTACTGGCTGCAGCAGGCCCGCGCCCGTGAAGTGTGGGCTCAAGCCGGGTTCAGCCGCACTTGAGTAGAGCGGGGGAGGGAAAAAAGGTGTATTTCTTTTACTCTGTGGGAGATCTCCCACACCGGAGTGGGGGAGAAAGCAAGTGGGACAGATCTGACCAGTCGCTGAGCAGCGCGTGTTTAACAAGCCACAACGCAGAGTGTAAACAACGTCACCTGGTTCAGCACCATGGACAGCTGCAGGGGGGTTCGGAACAGCGGTGTTTCGGAGTGGGGGGGTTTAGGAATGGAGAGCTGTCCCCACTGTATTAATGGTCTTACTGCTAGTTTCGAATTGAACACTACTCTCCTGTGTCAAAGTCCACCCAAACCTTCTCCTGACTTACTACACCACTGCACCACTCCTTCTGTTCCTGTTATAATTACCATGGCCACTAGATGCCGCCTGGCAAAAAAATGTCACTAAGGGTAATTATAACCCGCTGCACAAATGACTGATGGGCCTGTTTCTTACAGGAGGAAAGCCTCGCTCAAGTACCTTTTAAACAGCAAGAGATGAAACTGTAAATATTCTATTCCTGGCGTTGACAGCTGTGGCCCCATCTGGTAATCACATCTCTGTTTGGTAAAGAAGTCATATACCGCCAAAAATGTCTTGATGTTGAAACCATATCATATCATCTTGTTTTGAGCTTTGACACCCACACATTTTATGGTCTAATTGTACATGAAAAGGTTTAATAACCTTGGGTTTAACAATTTTGGTAACCATCACTGAGGACCACTAAGTTCATGAGGGGGTGATGAATTTTTCAGATGTGATGACATGAAACCACTTTCCAGACTGACATGTCTCTGCTGACAAATAATAAACTGTTCATCCACATGTGTTCGCGTGTTTATTTCTCTGTCCATCTTTTGTTCATACTCTCTGGAGGGGCCACACGGTTTCGCTGGAGAGAATGAGACGAGGACAGCGACTGGCAAATGAGCCAGTTTGTCAGAGGCTGAGACAGCTGCGTCCTCTGAGAGCAGAGGCGTTAATAGATGTTTAAAAATGTTCACACTTTAATTAATATCACCTGGGCATTTTGGCATAGTTTACATATAGTTTCTGTACATGCAGCGTGTGGAACTGTGTTGGGTTGGAGCTTGTTAGGATCCCTGTCCACCTCTTTTAATAGTTTCAGTTTTGTGTCTTTTTGTGTGTAGGTGTGTATTTTATCCTCAAAGAGTCCCTGAACCTCTGTATCTGTGTCAGTATGTGTGTGTTTTAGTGTTTGGTCTCAGCACATGCTAACATTTATGTGTAACAAGAGGAATGCAGCGGTGCCTCATCCAGAGGTCTGCCTTTCTGTCCCTGTCAGGAGAGTGTGTGTGTGTGTGGTGTGTATGTGTGTGTGTCTCTGCATGTGAGTGCATATTGAAAATCTGATGGTTCTCAACTGAACCAGCTGTATCCAGAACATTTTCTCACATTTTCTCTAAAGGCACCATGAGTTTTTTGATGAATAATTTAATAGTATATAACAGGGCCGTGGTGAAGGGGACAAAGATGATGATAATTCTAGGTGCCCAGTGACCAGTAGGGCTCACAAAACCCCCCAGAAGTCTAAGTCTAATCGTTGTATGACTGAATTATTCTGCATAAGACCCTGACTAATACTCATAGTAATGCTGCATTAGCATCAAAACAAAGTACGCTAAAAAAAATGATAATACATATGTAGTCTAAGAAAAAAAGTGGAAAAGTCAGGGGCCCACTTTAGTTATGATATGTTACGTGTTGTTACGTTGACAAATCAATACAAAAAGTAGCGTAATAAGATGTAAGATGTACACCAAAATATAAAGGTTTTGTTTGTTACATTTAATGTCACTTGTATTATTTGATATTGGTAACACTTTACAATAAGGGCCCCTTAATTAAAGCTAGGGTCTGTAATTCTGGAAAACTAGCAAGAGAGCAAGCAAGATTTGAAAAAAGCACCTCCTAAAGTTCCTCCCCCCTGCTCCCCCTCCCGTCAGTGAGTCCGTCCAAGCCACGCCCCCACACACTAGCACGCGCACAGAAGCAGCACGGAGGAGAGGACAGCTACGAGCTAAGGGCTACGAGCTACGAGCTAACGAGCTAGGAGTAGTTTTGGACGACAACAAACAGTCATGTCTCACTTACCGTACCTGTAAGTAAACTATATTATTATTATCATTATTATTTTTGTTTGTTTTATAGCACATCAGTCTGTGCAGACCCAGGGGCAGGTCGGGTCTGAAGGTCTGAATCTGCTGAATCTTCCCGAGGATCCGGCTGGATTCAGACCCATCAGCTAAATTACATTGTAACAGTTAGCCTGATTGTGATGTGTTTTTCACTGACAAACGTGTATTTAGTGTTTTTAATAGTCACATAGCATATCTGCCTAACTCAGTTTTTCATTGAAAATTATGCAGGGTGATGCAGAAGTGTTAGGAAAGTAAATTTAGGCCAATATCTCAATTTGGCTACATAAATTAGTTAGGCAGATATGCTAATAGGATAACGATATCTTTGTTGTTTGATTGTTAGAGTTTACACAATGACAGCACTGGCTCAGACCGAGCTACAGTCTGAGCCTTTTTTTTTCTCTTGATCTCAACATAATCAAGAACTGTAAACAACTGTAAACAATGACATGCCATTTACATTTATGTTAGAGAGTTCATTGTCATTCATAAACTGTAAAAGGAAAAATATAAACATACAAAAAATAATAAATGAAATTCCAGTAATATTAGTAATAATAAAGGACAACATGATGAGAAAGTCTAATCTCCTTGATGAACTATTCTCTTTACAGGCTAGAAATGAACAACTTGAGCTTGGAAGAATCTCATCAACCCAAACCTCCTGTTTGATACCTGCAGATGTCAGCATCAGGAGATGCTCCTCCACCAGGCCCTCCAGCTTCAGGTCTACCTAGTTCCTGTGTCTGGAAAATAAAGAGACCGCTACCCAGATCCCCATGGACAGTATAAAGGTTTTGTCCCTTGTAGAGTGTAAACACACTGTAAGATTTACTAGAGCCCTGCCGTTTATACTGTGTTCTACATTAGATTCCTGTCAAATTTGCACTGAAGTTTACAGTCTGTACATTCCAAAGTTATTTTATTATTCTTATTTATATTTTTGACTTATATTTAAATTTTGTCTTTTGTTATTTATATTGTTTTTAATAAAAATTTGAAAATGATGAATGCCTTTCATTTTAGTATTTCTGCAAAAGAAGCTATACATTTTCTCACCACCACAACAAAAATAAGTGATTACAGAAAAATTACAACAAAGTTGGTATAACCCTTTATTGTTACATAAGTATCTGTACATTTTCAACATGAGT
The DNA here is from genome assembly GCF_045865225.1 of Trachurus japonicus. NCBI lineage: Eukaryota > Metazoa > Chordata > Actinopteri > Carangiformes > Carangidae > Trachurus > Trachurus japonicus. Next base: position 35,887,297 of record NC_140911.1, read on the forward strand.
ATATCTACACATTGGAGAAGGTGTTTACATGGAAAAGGTGTTTCCAGGGAAGGCAGACAGGTCAGGCTGTGTGTGAGGAGTGTTTTGTCAGCTCTGTTGATCTGCAATGTAACTGTAGTCCTTCTCCACCTTTTCTGTGGAAAGGCTCCACTTCTTCAATTTTTTATTGTACACCTTGCTGTATCTGTAATAAGAGAAAAGATAATAAGCTTTGTGTGATACATTCATATTAGCTTACAGTTTACTCGGGTGGAGCTGTATGCGTCAAGGTCTGAAGCATAAAGCTCTGCCCCAGTTGAACAACGTCTGAAAGGAGCAACATCATAAGGAGCAGGAGGTAACTCCTGTCTAGTGTGGTGGCTGTGATACAACCTATAACCTACACCCTTATGAAAAACATACGTTCTTATCATTTAGGGACAAAAGTGTCCTCTTCAAAAATGCCAATAATATATTTTTTTTCCTGATTAAAAAGGATTGAAAAAGAACAAACTAAGCATGGCGTGTGTGGTCTGTAATATCAGTAATGTAAGTGGGTGTATGGATGGAAGAGTATGTGTGTGTGGGGTGTTATAGAGTGTAAAAACAGAACCAAAACATGAACCAAAGAGCAGGAGGTGTTGCAGGCAGGAGAGAGGGAGAGCAGCTGACTCCAGGAGGGGGTTGTAGACCACAGCCTCCCCAGAGCCCAGGTGCAGCTTTGGCCACTGACCACCCTGCTGCTGTGAGGAGAGAGAGAGCAAGGCAGCAGGGATGGTTGTCACAGTAACATACCTTGCATCCAATTGCTGAAGAGCTGTCTCCTCTGGGCAGCTAATGTCTGATTCCTGAACCCCAGCTACTGAGAAGTCATCATCTCTGTGAAGATTACAAAATTAGAGAATACTGTCAGTGCAGCATCAACATACATTTACCCTTCATTCATAGAGCACAAAACACAGAACTGCTTATATGTAGAAATAGAAATCTTGGGTTTGGCAGTTGAAAGGAAGATGTTTTGACAGAACAAAAAGGCATAAAGATTGATATAAACTGTTGAGAAATCCTCAGTTTTCCCCTATCCTCTCTGCACAGCAGCTAACAGAGTATAGTCCATAGACAAGCTTGTAACATGATCAATTACTCCACCAACACCACACAAAGTTAGAGGTACAACCTAAGGTAGCTGTGTTTTATTTTAGTGTTGGTGGTTGTTGTAGTTGATGTTAACAACTCTGTGTGGAGTGCTGGACCTCCTAAGGTGAAGGACAGGTTTTATCCTCAGGCCATCATATTTCTCAAAAGATAATCACTAACATTTACTCAATGTCTGTACAATGATACGGCAGATATCACTTCATATAATGTATATATACTATATGTGCAATAATACTTTTCTGAAGTACCTCAAATAGCACTTTGAGCCACATAAAACAGAAAGGGCTAGATATGAAAGACAGATTTTTACACCACACCAAAGACAACGTTGGTCAAATTCACATTCATAGCAATAGCAGCAGCAGCAGCAGCAGCAAGTTGAACTCACCGTGGACAGAGACTTGGAAACAGTAGTTGAAGCTAGCAGGGGGCTAATCAATCCGTGTTCAGACTGCGTCGAGGTTGATCGATCCTTCTCATGTCATGACTATGAAAACATAAATACAAAACGTAAAAGCCAACATATGTGCGTCTTTTATCACAATAATAATGCAGACACTGACGACTATGGTAGAATCTATTCAATACTAGCGTCACCGATCAGTTTTAAACCCACAGAGAAGCTAATATTAGCATTTGGCTAATACAAGCTACAATAGCTACGTTAGCAAAAGTTAGCCTACATATTTCATGAAAATAAGAAATCCTCCCCGAAGCAAAACAAATAATTACCTGTCCAGCAGAAAGACAGCAACCTCGGCATCACTTTTCAGGCCCAGATCCCTCCGTTGTTTCCACCGACCTGAAGCTACACCGATGTACTCTGGTTTAAGCCTCTTGCTGCATCCAGAGCATAGACTGATCCCGAGCCGTTTTGTCAGCAGCCAGCCTTTTCTTCCTCCGGCTTTCTCTTCCTTGCCTTTTTCTCAGGGCGAGTCGTTACAAGTAACCGTGGAAGTGGTGATTTGGGCTGCATTTTCTCAGCCGTTGCTCAGAAATGAGCATGAAATCCGTTCTTCTGCAGAGCAGTGCTGACTTTTTCCAGCCGGGCAACAACAGCGAGTCGTGAAGACTGTGCACGCGCGCGTAGGAGGGGGACGGGTGCAGAACGAGACACGGAGGCATCTGATTGGTTCTTTACTCTCCGAGCAAACTTCGACCAATCCGTGCCCTTCGGTCTGAAGAGCACGGATTGGGCGGAGTTTTCTCAGTCCTGCGGCTGTCACAGACCTCTGTTTTTTTCCGTTCCTTTTCCTGATGACATAATGTATTGATTCCTCTGAAATTAGACGGGCCATTTCCCCCAGTATAACGAAAAGTGCTTCTGAACAGGACTACAGACCCCAGCTTTAATCAGGAAAAAAAATATATTATTGGCATTTTTGAAGAGGACACTTTTGTCCCTAAATGATAAGAACGTATGTTTTTCATAAGGGTGTAGGTTATAGGTTGTATCACAGCCACCACACTAGACAGGAGTTACCTCCTGCTCCTTATGATGTTGCTCCTTTCAGACGTTGTTCAACTGGGGCAGAGCTTTATGCTTCAGACCTTGACGCATACAGCTCCACCCGAGTAAACTGTAAGCTAATATGAATGTATCACACAAAGCTTATTATCTTTTCTCTTATTACAGATACAGCAAGGTGTACAATAAAAAATTGAAGAAGTGGAGCCTTTCCACAGAAAAGGTGGAGAAGGACTACAGTTACATTGCAGATCAACAGAGCTGACAAAACACTCCTCACACACAGCCTGACCTGTCTGCCTTCCCTGGAAACACCTTTTCCATGTAAACACCTTCTCCAATGTGTAGATATACTCATGTTGAAAATGTACAGATACTTATGTAACAATAAAGGGTTATACCAACTTTGTTGTAATTTTTCTGTAATCACTTATTTTTGTTGTGGTGGTGAGAAAATGTATAGCTTCTTTTGCAGAAATACTAAAATGAAAGGCATTCATCATTTTCAAATTTTTATTAAAAACAATATAAATAACAAAAGACAAAATTTAAATATAAGTCAAAAATATAAATAAGAATAATAAAATAACTTTGGAATGTACAGACTGTAAACTTCAGTGCAAATTTGACAGGAATCTAATGTAGAACACAGTATAAACGGCAGGGCTCTAGTAAATCTTACAGTGTGTTTACACTCTACAAGGGACAAAAACCTTTATACTGTCCATGGGGATCTGGGTAGCGGTCTCTTTATTTTCCAGACACAGGAACTAGGTAGACCTGAAGCTGGAGGGCCTGGTGGAGGAGCATCTCCTGATGCTGACATCTGCAGGTATCAAACAGGAGGTTTGGGTTGATGAGATTCTTCCAAGCTCAAGTTGTTCATTTCTAGCCTGTAAAGAGAATAGTTCATCAAGGAGATTAGACTTTCTCATCATGTTGTCCTTTATTATTACTAATATTACTGGAATTTCATTTATTATTTTTTGTATGTTTATATTTTTTCCTTTTACAGTTTATGAATGACAATGAACTCTCTAACATAAATGTAAATGGCATGTCATTGTTTACAGTTGTTTACAGTTCTTGATTATGTTGAGATCAAGAGAAAAAAAAAGGCTCAGACTGTAGCTCGGTCTGAGCCAGTGCTGTCATTGTGTAAACTCTAACAATCAAACAACAAAGATATCGTTATCCTATTAGCATATCTGCCTAACTAATTTATGTAGCCAAATTGAGATATTGGCCTAAATTTACTTTCCTAACACTTCTGCATCACCCTGCATAATTTTCAATGAAAAACTGAGTTAGGCAGATATGCTATGTGACTATTAAAAACACTAAATACACGTTTGTCAGTGAAAAACACATCACAATCAGGCTAACTGTTACAATGTAATTTAGCTGATGGGTCTGAATCCAGCCGGATCCTCGGGAAGATTCAGCAGATTCAGACCTTCAGACCCGACCTGCCCCTGGGTCTGCACAGACTGATGTGCTATAAAACAAACAAAAATAATAATGATAATAATAATATAGTTTACTTACAGGTACGGTAAGTGAGACATGACTGTTTGTTGTCGTCCAAAACTACTCCTAGCTCGTTAGCTCGTAGCTCGTAGCCCTTAGCTCGTAGCTGTCCTCTCCTCCGTGCTGCTTCTGTGCGCGTGCTAGTGTGTGGGGGCGTGGCTTGGACGGACTCACTGACGGGAGGGGGAGCAGGGGGGAGGAACTTTAGGAGGTGCTTTTTTCAAATCTTGCTTGCTCTCTTGCTAGTTTTCCAGAATTACAGACCCTAGCTTTAAAAAGGATTGAAAAAGAACAAACTAAGCATGGCGTGTGTGGTCTGTAATATCAGTAATGTAAGTGGGTGTATGGATGGAAGAGTATGTGTGTGTGGGGTGTTATAGAGTGTAAAAACAGAACCAAAACATGAACCAAAGAGCAGGAGGTGTTGCAGGCAGGAGAGAGGGAGAGCAGCTGACTCCAGGAGGGGGTTGTAGACCACAGCCTCCCCAGAGCCCAGGTGCAGCTTTGGCCACTGACCACCCTGCTGCTGTGAGGAGAGAGAGAGCAAGGCAGCAGGGATGGTTGTCACAGTAACATACCTTGCATCCAATTGCTGAAGAGCTGTCTCCTCTGGGCAGCTAATGTCTGATTCCTGAACCCCAGCTACTGAGAAGTCATCATCTCTGTGAAGATTACAAAATTAGAGAATACTGTCAGTGCAGCATCAACATACATTTACCCTTCATTCATAGAGCACAAAACACAGAACTGCTTATATGTAGAAATAGAAATCTTGGGTTTGGCAGTTGAAAGGAAGATGTTTTGACAGAACAAAAAGGCATAAAGATTGATATAAACTGTTGAGAAATCCTCAGTTTTCCCCTATCCTCTCTGCACAGCAGCTAACAGAGTATAGTCCATAGACAAGCTTGTAACATGATCAATTACTCCACCAACACCACACAAAGTTAGAGGTACAACCTAAGGTAGCTGTGTTTTATTTTAGTGTTGGTGGTTGTTGTAGTTGATGTTAACAACTCTGTGTGGAGTGCTGGACCTCCTAAGGTGAAGGACAGGTTTTATCCTCAGGCCATCATATTTCTCAAAAGATAATCACTAACATTTACTCAATGTCTGTACAATGATACGGCAGATATCACTTCATATAATGTATATATACTATATGTGCAATAATACTTTTCTGAAGTACCTCAAATAGCACTTTGAGCCACATAAAACAGAAAGGGCTAGATATGAAAGACAGATTTTTACACCACACCAAAGACAACGTTGGTCAAATTCACATTCATAGCAATAGCAGCAGCAGCAGCAGCAGCAAGTTGAACTCACCGTGGACAGAGACTTGGAAACAGTAGTTGAAGCTAGCAGGGGGCTAATCAATCCGTGTTCAGACTGCGTCGAGGTTGATCGATCCTTCTCATGTCATGACTATGAAAACATAAATACAAAACGTAAAAGCCAACATATGTGCGTCTTTTATCACAATAATAATGCAGACACTGACGACTATGGTAGAATCTATTCAATACTAGCGTCACCGATCAGTTTTAAACCCACAGAGAAGCTAATATTAGCATTTGGCTAATACAAGCTACAATAGCTACGTTAGCAAAAGTTAGCCTACATATTTCATGAAAATAAGAAATCCTCCCCGAAGCAAAACAAATAATTACCTGTCCAGCAGAAAGACAGCAACCTCGGCATCACTTTTCAGGCCCAGATCCCTCCGTTGTTTCCACCGACCTGAAGCTACACCGATGTACTCTGGTTTAAGCCTCTTGCTGCATCCAGAGCATAGACTGATCCCGAGCCGTTTTGTCAGCAGCCAGCCTTTTCTTCCTCCGGCTTTCTCTTCCTTGCCTTTTTCTCAGGGCGAGTCGTTACAAGTAACCGTGGAAGTGGTGATTTGGGCTGCATTTTCTCAGCCGTTGCTCAGAAATGAGCATGAAATCCGTTCTTCTGCAGAGCAGTGCTGACTTTTTCCAGCCGGGCAACAACAGCGAGTCGTGAAGACTGTGCACGCGCGCGTAGGAGGGGGACGGGTGCAGAACGAGACACGGAGGCATCTGATTGGTTCTTTACTCTCCGAGCAAACTTCGACCAATCCGTGCCCTTCGGTCTGAAGAGCACGGATTGGGCGGAGTTTTCTCAGTCCTGCGGCTGTCACAGACCTCTGTTTTTTTCCGTTCCTTTTCCTGATGACATAATGTATTGATTCCTCTGAAATTAGACGGGCCATTTCCCCCAGTATAACGAAAAGTGCTTCTGAACAGGACTACAGACCCCAGCTTTAACGTTAGTTAGTACATTATTAAGCATTAATATATAAACTAATGTGTTAATTAATCCTGAGTAATGCATACATAATGATAACTAATTACATTATTTAACTTTTATTATTACGGAATAATTCATTAACTAACTTTGAGTGAACTAAAACATTAATTAACAGCTTACTAATAGGATTAGGAAACACATAAATTAATGTAGCCTAAGTAATACATATGATTGTTAATATAGGGTGGATTCGCCTAATGTGGGACACTGCCTAATGTGGGACACTTAAGCTTAAATGGGTGTAGGTCTTCCTATAGCAAAAGAAAGTTAATGTAAATGTGGTCTCACACAAGCTGTGATATTGCATTATCAAAATCACATGACATCTCAAATGTCCAATCATAGGTTTAGGAGGGACAGCCTTCAAACCGGAGGCACCCTGTGTGAAGACCACCAAAATGCTAGGTACTTAGGGTTTGGACAAAAATAATGTTAAGGCCATAATTTACTAAAAAAAACAAAATTATTGCAATTTTTTGTCAAAATGTGTTTATAATATGTTGATGCATTAAAATATATCTTAATATGGTGTAACCATTCTCAATATTTAGGATTTTGATCAACATTTCTACTGTCCCACTTTAGGAAACATGCTTTCCTAAAGCGGGACAGGTGGTTGTTCCTAATGTGGGACAGGGCTTTTCCAGGTAAAACTAATAGGTTGAACAATAACAATGGTTGTTTACATGGCTTTATTGTTATAATGCATTGTTTTGAATATTTTACAACAAAAGGAAATTATATGTATTAACTGGAAGTGGTCATAATACTGTTAAAGGAGTAAATGGCTCTGAATTTTTTTCTTTCTTGTTTCTAAATCTTGTCTTTTTTGATAATGTTCATGAAAAATGTTGTGTTTAGAAGTAATCAAAAGATAGCACATTACTGATTAATTAAATGGAATGTATTTCAGATCACAGTGGCAAAAAAGAGTAAGGCAATGAGACAAAATCAGGGAAAGAAAACATGGGAAAAGAAAGGAAAATAATCAAGCAAGAGAACTCAACCAGTGGAAAAAAGACAGGATGAGGGGAGACATTAGTGAATATAGGGAGATCACTGAGGATGGTGGTGTCCCACAATTGAAGTTGTTGACCAGGGCTTGGAATGACCCTAAGTCCACTCTCTAGCGCAGGGTAAAAGGTCACATCCACCACACAATTGGTAGAAAACCATTAATACTATAGAAGATGAAGCAGAACTAGGACAATAAGTGATATTATTGAACACTGGTTTGCAATCTAGCATTTATCATGTATATTAAGATGACTTTTAAACAGACTTTTTAGTGTCCCACATTAGGAGCATGACTGTCCCACATTAGGGAACGGAAATTGCCGCAAAAAACTTTGCAATAAGAGTTGAAATATGTATGGTATTTCTTTTAGGAGTGTGATATCAGAATTTTCTCTTTGGATTCCATTAGATCACAACCTAAGGATTTCAGAATGGTACAGGATGTAGATTGAAAGTGTTTGCTTCATATCACAATATACACCAGAAGTCTAAATTGCAAAAAATGTCCCACATTAGGCGAATTCACCCTATCTGTAAACAGTTAATTAATGCTTAATAATGTACTAACTAACGTTAATTAAGGGACCCTTATTGTAAAGTGTTGACTTGATATTTTTATTTTTATTTATTTTTAAGTGTATGTAACATATTTGTATTTCTTTTGTGTCATACAAAGCAAGCACAGAGAATTATCGTTTCCTGCGACTGTCTATCTGTCTTTGTCTGAGAATGGATGGAGCTGCAGTTTGGGGAAGACCAACCAGGCATATTGTGTACATGATAAAGTGTGCCAAAAAGTTCGACCTCACAAGTGGAATTTGAAGGCAACATCATGTTTGAGGTGTTACGTTCCATGATTTTAACAGACGCCTGGCAGCCAATCATAAATATGTTTGATATAAATACAGATAAAGTCTCACCACGCAGCGATATGCTCACATTCATGCTGACCTCAGGGAAACCTGTGGAACTACCTGATAAACTAATCAGCCACAAGTTTCACTGGTCAGATCCCCTGTGAGTTAAAGGCAAGAAAACAGGCCCTGTACAATCATAACTACTGGAGTTTCACTGTTGTTTTTCTTTATAGGACTATTATGTCTGAATATTGAGTGCTTTATAATAGTCTCCATCAAAGGAGTCGTGCTCTGGGAAATTTTCCCTAGATACTCACTGCACAGTTTCAAGTGCCGTGCAGCATCATAGACCAAACTCTGAGCTTATACATTCCTGGCCCTGTGTGCTGGTTGCTGTCCACAGCTGTGGGGCTGCTGGCTGGTTGATGAATGAACCAATAGCGTCCTGGCTAAGTGATGAATGGACCAATAGAGAATGATGGATAACAGTGGAGGGAGCGAAGAGTGGATGGTCTCAGTGAGGCCCGAAACGTGAATGTAGCAGCACCATGTTAAAATCAAGGGGGATGAGACAGAAGGAAATGGAAAGAGATAAAGAGAAGAGAAGGTAGGAGACAGATAGGAGTGAGAGAGTGTGTGCACAGTGATAAGTGAGAGGAAAAAGGAGTAAGAGTGGGAAAAAGAAATGTGACAAAGTGTTAGCAAGGGGAGGAGGGCTGACAAAGGGAGGGAGGATTTATGAGCAAGGAGAAACGTGGATGGGGAGAGCGAGAAGACACAAAGGCAAAAAAAAAACAGCTAACATGTTAACCGTGACCACTGTCCACACTATTTGATGTGTTTGTAAGTTCACATCTGCTCATTAGCACATCTGTAGCTGATGAGAATGGCCTTCATTTTGCGGCTATATATTTATAAACAGTAAGGCAGACCATTAGCTGAATAGCTATTTAATACTGAACTTCAAGAAAATGTGAAAGGATCTCCAAAACCGCCATGGTTCATCCTCTGGAAACCATGCAGATGCATAGACTGTAAATAAAGGTTGATGTGGTGACTTGTAGATTCTTGAAAAGCAGATTTGATTTGTTTTAGTTTTTTTTAGGCTTCAAATTCGTACATAAATGGGGGGTGGTTACGTTGAGTGACAGTTTCGCAGACAGTTATACAATTGGTTGCTTTGAGTTAAGTGGGCGGGTTCTTGGCCGGCAAACCACCGCACCTCTCCAAATATGGAGTACACTCCCACTAAAATCTAAGATGGCGCAGTTCAAATGCCCGTAGTAGGAGCACAAAACAGACTCCCCCAAACCAATGGGTGACGTCACGGGTGCTACGTCCATTCTTTTTACAGCCTATGGTTTTACTTGCTTTTGGAGCCATTTTTGAACACCTTCATGTTCATTTCTCATCCACAGAGTTTGACACTTTATGTGGCACCAATAGATATTGGTCTCATGCCTGATGACTTTGACCTCCTGGTGGTGATGGAGGAAACGTCAGTGGATCCCAGGTCAGCAGCAATCATCCTCTGAGGCTTGTCTGAGTGAGGACCATGAATGTCTTTAAAAGAATTCGCTGCAATCTGTCAAGCTGTTGCGATGTGTCAGTCCAGGCTGAAAGTGGTGGACCAACTCAACATTGCCACCTGTAGACGTACAGTAGAGCCATCATGGCTAATAAAAAAGACGAATGAAAGAAGACGTGATGATGGGATGCCATGATACCTCAAGCATGCTGCAAAGAATAGGGTCAAATAAAAGCAGATCGGTCTGCCTGGAAACCATACAAACCGATTATTGCAAACAGAAAGAAAACAAAGAGGAAAAGCAATGAAAGAAGTTTGAGATAACTCCTGTGAGCCCATACTGAAGTGAGATTAAACCCCCTTTCTTGCTGTGACATCAAAACAGTGGATAATGCGGGGCATATTTTCAGGTCTCCTGAAGATGTATGTGCAGGTTTTCATGCGTATCAAAACTATCCCAACGCAGCTCTCGTCAGCAAGTCAGAACCGGGCCACGGGCGAATTTGTCCCGCCACGCCGACTGATATCACTAATAGCTACAGGGTGCGACTTCCACAAAGATCTCCATTACCTGTGGCAGCTTGGCAGGAGAACTGTATAAGGCAGTCATGCAGACTGGGCTCATAACAGCTCTGTCAACACAGCACTGCACTTCACAACAAAGGAAGACTGATTAAAGTTTTTTTTTTGGGTTGGGGTGGGGCGTCTGCACACCTGTTCATCCTCTGATATCAAAAAGAATCTCTTGTTTCTATTCACAGGCTGCACACTGTATATCCTGCAGAGACGGTGAGCAGTCGAGCACAGAGGAAACTGAAAGGATTGCTCGTACATGCAGCTGAGTGATCTCCTGTGTTTGAAGTCGGTTGATGATGGAGAACATGCGGGTTAGTTTGCAGTCTCTAAACATTCGTGGACAGAATAATGCGAGGAGAAAAAAAAAGGTTGGCAGAGAACGACTGAGAGGAAGGAACGGAAAGAAGAATTAGGATGTTAAAGGCAAAGATGAGATGAGGGAAGTGAAGAAGGATGGTACTACAGTTCAAGATTGATCAAAATAGACAATAGTAGTTCACCCAACCAGGAAGACACATCACCAAGACACAGTAAAAGCAGAGAAGTGCTTGAGACAAATTGTGCTTTATGTATCAAAAGTTGTCTGGTGATGCAGACAAGCCATCCTCAGACCAGACTCAATCCATCTGTTGTTCCCTGATGGAGGAACCAGCTACTGAGTGAGAGCAGGGTGTATCTCTCTATTTTGAAGAATCTCTTGAAACTCTTCGAGTCGAGAGTACCTCTTTTCCTTAAAGCCAAACACTTCATATTTACATTCAGGTTTCTACTGTACAAACACACTGACTGATGTTCCTCACTTGTAAGGATAAAAGATCTAGAAGAAGATGGCTAGATGTAAATGTAGAAGTCATCATGAATGACTTCTGTCAGTGATATCATTTTATAGCAGTCTATTGAGCTGTTTTCATTTCTTTAGTTTAGATGCTGCTGGGTCGTTTAATCAATGACAGACATGATATTTTATTAACTGATCACATGTTTTAGATGTAGAAAGTTGGTTAGTCATTAGGAAGAGTACTCATTGAATAAATGTCGAAGTAGAAGTATTACTGTAAATGGGAGAAAATGGAAACACTCGAGTACAAACATGATACTTACAGTAGTTAGATTCCACTGCTGTTTACATTGGAGCAGAGTTCTGATCCATCCAGTGCAGGCTGATCTCCTACTCTGCATTTTGTTTTTGGAAGCTGCTCTTGTAATAATTATAAATCCATCATGATGTTTTTTTCCAGAAAGTAAAAAAAAAAAAAAAAGAACATCTGAAAGATGTTGCTGAAGCCATTAGCCTCACATAGTCTACAGTCTGTTTACATACACATAGATGGAAAATTTACACCTAAATCACTGCTATTCGTTCTGTTACACATGTGCGCAGTTTTTCTGTTGTGTCTGTTCTAATATGCCATTTTCAGTGGTTTATATGTTTTTTCCCCAACCATTTGCATTTCATTTTTACTTATTTATTTAATATTTTGCTTCCTGTTATGCTTAATGTATAATTTCCTCCTTTCTAACTAATATCTATCAAAGTTCAGTAAGTATTAAGAGCAGGCTCTTTCTGCCAGAGTGTTTACTGATGCAAACTTAATCTTTTCCTGTGACTGACACTTGAGACGCTAGAAATAAGAGAAAAAAAGCAGAAACTTTGACAAAAGCATAATTTCACTGTAACGGGTCATTTAGCAGCAAACAGCTCTGATACCCCCCCCCCAAACTGACTGTATGCCAGGGATCATTTGTAAGAGTGGGGCAACCTGGACCATTAGTGGGAGAGAAAAAGAAAAGAAAAACAAAACACTGCTATTATCCAGCTTGTCTCTGAGGTTGCCATGCTCCCGTCACTGTAATGAGATGAAAACAAACAGTAACTGTAGCTCTCTGTCTGCATTTGAATATATGTGTGTGTGTGTGTGTGTTTGTGCGTGCGCGCATACAGACACACTATCCGTGTGTGTATCTGCAGTGCTTTCTTGTCTAGTATCAATGGCAGTCACTTAGAGAGTGTGAGTCAGTGTGTTTACTGTTTTCACAGATGGAGCTCTGACACTGTCTGGATAACTGAGATAAATGACTCGCACTGCAGCTCAGCAGATGGGAAAAACAACACACCCGCACATACACATGCACACACACATACTGTGCTTGTGCATACCTATGTTTTCATGGACACAAATGAACACCCATGTGGAATATGAATAAAGTTATTAATTGATCTTTTTGGCCACCAATTAGTTCCCATTTGGCCCAGACTCTAGATCAACAGTCGTCTCACTGAATCAGACTGTGTCGTATTCGAAGTGAAGCACTTTATCAACTGATATATTTTTGCCCCTAATCACAGCAGAGCAGAAAACCACAGGAAAGAGTAGCTACTCATTAGTGGGGAAACGTCAGCTGCCGATTGGCTCAATATGGCCACTGATTCAAGCCAATATAGGGAGAAATCATCTGTAATCAATTAACAGCTGCAGTTACTTTCAGCTGGTTTTTACATAAAGCAGAAGAAAGAGGAAATGTGAACACTGTGCCAATGAAGTCGTCCCATATGTAATGAATTTTGAGTTATGGTGCAGTGCCATGAGAGAACAAAATGTGTCACTTGCCGACGTCATCCATCACGCTGTCTATAAATGACGACCAAAGGTTAATGTTGTTTGGTGGAGGCCACCACAGCAGGTGGGTTACAGTCTGCTGCTGGTCTACAGCTGAACCGGGTCCTGCTGTTCCTTTTCCACCAGGGTCCCACTCCCTGGTAGCACTGACACATACTGCCCCCATGTGGACGGAGGCACCTCAGCCACACAGAGGGAGGCAGGGGCCAACTGTAGCACGCTGACAGGACACCTGCTGCTGTGTGGGGAAAATTGCAGTAAAAAAAACAATACAAATTTTAGATTAAAAAAGAAGCTGCAGCGTATTTGTTTTTCTAGGAATGTCTTCGGTTGTGAGCACAGAAGTACACATCTGATCTAAGCCTGGTTTGGGCTAAAATTAAGAATCATGTTGAAATTATCACATTGATAAGAAACAGTTATAATGTTGGCAAAGGTCACATGTAGGTATAAAAACACTGAGGTTGAATTATTAAAGATTAGCATGAACGTAAAACAAAATGTCAGAATGCGCTGGCCCAAACAACAAATAGCAGAATGTGCATGCTTTGCTCCCACAGTTTTGTTTTAATCATTGATGCTGTGAATAACATATGAACATATGAAGTTTAAACATAATTTGTTCAGTTTTTTTCTCAGAAAAAAAGTATATTGCTTCTAATTTCTTTAGTTTTGATTACAGTTTACTTAGTAATTAGGTTGACATAGCACTGGACATCAGTGTGGTCTGCCTTATCTGATAGAGAGTAAGCATTTGAAAAGGTACTGTATTTGAAAGTCACAAACCATGTAGCAGAATGATTTCAGTCATGGCATTTTCCCTGTACTTTGCTTCAGTGTCCCAGAAATACTGACACATCACGGCACGCTCACAGCTGACATTTCAGCTGCTTTCATTGGCTACACTTTGACTGACACTTCAAACCCTTTCAGGTTTCAGGTCTGTGCTTTTGCAAAACAACAGAAAACACTTCCTCAGCTCTTCTTTCTTCCACTGTTCATATGCGAAACAGCGGTTTCTAGTGTTTATGCCTCAGCTGATATCGTATTTAACTTCAGGTGCATAAACTGACAATTTCCATCTAGTCTCCACTTCAACTTGAGCTCATCTCCTCCACATTTCATCTCACTTTTTAACTCGTCAACCTCTAATCATTTCAACTTATAGTTTTAGTATAACTGTTTTTATTACTGAAGTTTATTCATACAACACGCTCATCTCTCTAAATCATTTATGTTGCAGTATGTTCATCACTTTTAATCAGAAAATACCTATACATTTCCGAGCATTGTGATATTTTCAGGTCAAATGACAGCACACACACCAGCACACACCCTTATCAAAACACATTTGAAATATAATTTATTGCACAACATAAGATCAACATAAAGTGGCACGATACCCATTTCAATCCTGTTACATCAAAAAAAAAGAAAAGAAAAGAAAAAGAAGTCCTTACAAAATGCTCACACCTTCTCTTTATAATCATGGTTTTGACTTTAGAATAAAATGGCCATAAAATTGCAGGTATGCCAGACTGAAACTGCATAGATTTATAAAATAAAATTAACAAAACCAAAAAAGAAAGAAAGACTGAGACACATCTTTTATATGGCACAGAAAAATCCAATCAGACCTTGGCTACTCATTTGAGCCCATTGACTTCCCATTGTCCCATTGACTGACAGGCGGCTCATTGTATAACAGGGTAATAGGCCCCATTTCAAAAGAGGAAAGCACTGATTATGAACACATTCTTGGAAATATATATGTACCAAGCCGAATTCCAATTGTCTTTTGCAGATATAGAGGTTTTTCGAAACAGGATATGATTTTATATTCAGTCCAATATTTTAAAAAATAAAAACATTCCATAAGCCTCATTTACAGTAGCTTATTATTAAAACATTTTGGGAGCAGGCGTGCGTCACTGTAAAAACCTCAGCATGGCGGTGCAATTAAAGATAAAACTATACAAAAACAAATTACATGATAGTCACAGTCATTTGTTTAAGATACTATTTACATCTTTGACCTCATTTGTCACACAAAATAACGATCCAAACTCCCTTGTCATTGTGGTCCGCGTCACTGATTAAGTTAGCCTTCATGATTCATTATCAACGATAGTAATTTCAGGGTTTTGGCGGGCATGGGCTATCCTCATTCTTATTGCTGCATGGCTCATACGTTGATGACTGGTTTCATAGTATTTGTCGGTAGTGAGCTATAATCATATCTACGGTTGCTGTATCAACTACGTCATAAACCAAACCACTGTGAAATGTGTGACACTCAACATAAATATCTGCCATTTGAAAGTGGCGTACATGATACAAAACCGACCCTAAAGAGCTACAGTATGTACAGTATGACAGTGAGAACTGGCAGCAACATTTTAAATTAATCATAGGTCGATGGCACAAATGTTCGTACGTTTGTTTATGCCCCAACACCTCGTCGTCCAACCTGAACTTTGAGAAAACATAAATATGTTGATGTACATTACAGCATAAATACAAACCCAGCCAATGGTCAAGAAGAAGAACGGCACAAAGGCATGCTAACTGGTTTTAAAAGCAACTTGTATATTAAGTCATAAACACAGTTTCATTGGGGGTTACAGTACCTGATCAAATCCTTACAGTTTCATTAGGGCTGCCTGGTTGCATATTTTTACGGTCACACAGCAGCTGTGAGGCCAGTTAAGCCTTTTCGAATCCTTGAGCAAACGGCAACAGTTTAATCCGTCTACTCACCAACATGAAGTTTACTGGGGAAATGGTGCTGACTCAAATTGTAACTTTTAAGTAAACAGTAGCCTGTTTGAAAAGTAAAATCCCCAAGAAAGCCTGTTGATAATAAAACAGTATATACATAGACAGCAGTAAAGAAATGTGATTTGTTTGGCACAGAATACAGCAGGCGTTTACTCTCAGGATTTTCCCATCTTGAGCCGAGTTTGATATTAAACAGTAATATGGTTTGTTTGGTAGCCAGATCAGCCTCTTAGTAGGTCACATGAATGTTTGATGTCAGTAACCCTGTTTATGCCTTTGAGGAAATGAGATCGTAACTATTATAATCACTCCGTACTGCCACCACAACAGTGCTGATTATTTTCAATGTGACTTTCCAGTAAAATCAAGCTCAGTCAAAACAACAAGCATTCAGACACTATCTGCATCAGAATCGACTTTAATCATCGAGGTTGGATCCAGCAGGCCGCAAAGGCCATACAGCTGGAGAAAGAAGGGACAAACATGAGATAAAGGCCTCAAATTTGAATTGAAATGGACCTAAATTTGAGTTAATTTGCCTGGCACTACCATGGTAGTGGTTCTAACAACCTTGCCTATTGATTATCACTGAATTAATTAAGAAAAATCAGGAACGTTTTTCTGCAAAACCTTAAACCGCAGGACGTATACTGTCCAAGTAAACATAAATAAAGATGCAAAGTAGAGTTCCAGAGCTGAGTTATTTGGAGACACTTTGAAGAAGCAGCACTTGAGAAAACTGGAGAGAGATAATGAAAGTCAGACAGAAGTAGAGAAAGTGGAGAGAGGCAGAAGGGAGATAGAGGATATTTTAAGAGAGACAGACTTTCCTTTGGCACCTGAGCCACAGTGGCAGTGCTCTTCTGTGGGCGGAAAAGGTACCGAGACGAGGGTAGAAAGACAGGACAGAAGAGGGAAAGAGGGAGGTGTCGCTAAACAGCTCATGCCCAACTGAAAAATCCTCCCTTGACCGTCTCTCTTGGACAGGAGGCTGCTTCTTTTTCCCTCTTGCTCCGTCTGTGGATCCTGATTCGGTTCCTCCCACGTCAGTTGCACCTCTCAAAAATATTTACCCGCCAAGTGTGGTCCCTCAGTCAAATCCGAATTTGTCCATCAAGAGCTTTGAACCTCATTCCTGCGGGAGAACCTAAACTAAACGGCGAGTGCTTTTCGAGGAGGAGGAGGCTCTCCAGGTTCTTCTGCAGCAGTTCTTTTAATGGCACGAAAGGGAGGAGGGGTTTCTGCAGGTTTCTATCTCGCTTTGTTACCGCAGAAGAATCTCAAGTTCCTCCCAGGTGAGTTTCATGGGCTCAGATCCTCTCACAGGCGTTCCTCTGAGGTCGGTTAGTGCAGATCGTTCTATGTTGAGGTTCTTGACCCCCGGTTTCGGTTCAGTATGTGGTTCTATAGGTTCTCTCCAGGCTGATACTGGGGTTCTGTGGAGGTGAAGTAGTCCTCTAGGAAGCCCTGCAGGTACTCAAACGTAGGCCTCTCTTCCGGGTCCTTCCTCCAGCAGGAGAGCATTAGCTCGTGTAAGGAGCTGGGGCACTCTGATGGGCAGGGCATCCTGTAGCCACGCTCCACCTGGTCCAGCACCTCGCGGTTCACCATTCCTGCCAAGAGGAACGGGAGGTTGGATTTAGGAAAAGATGCAACATGAAATGAAATGTGCAAAACATCAACACTGAAACGATTGGTTTTGTGGCAACCAAAGCTTGCTGTTTATCATTCATATCCCTAAAATATTAAACCGTCTGCTCTATGGTGTTATTATTTTTAGGGCCGGCGTGTGTCTTCATATTCTGTTAATCTACTAATCCTATTTTATTTGGTCTATAGTCGAACATCGGTTCAAAACCCAAAGATATATTAGCTATATATTAGCTAGCAAACAAATATTAGCTACAAGTTCTCACATTTGAGAAGCCAAAGAAATGTAACAAGTGTGTTTTCTATTGATCCACTCATCAGTTAATCAGTTGTCAATCATCCATCATGATTGACTGAACATGTTTGTTTATGTGGAGAACTCAGTGGCAGCTTGATTGACGGATGCCTACTGGAGGCTTTACCTGGATAGGGCACTCTGCCTTTAGTTGCCAGCTCTGTGAGCAGCACACCGAAGGACCAGACGTCTGACTTGATGGTGAAGCGACCGTACAGAGCCGCCTCTGGTGCTGTCCATTTGATGGGGAACTTGGCTCCTAAAGGATCATAGGAATATATAAGAAACTTACAACTGAATAAAATGTAAATGTAACACACTGTAAAATAAACAGGCTTACATCTTAGAATATGCCACATCGATTCAAACTTTTTTTTGTTTATCTGCAACAAAACACATTTCTCCTCCTTCAAGAGTCGTAGTTCCATGATCATGTATAATTCGATTTTCTCTCATCTGTGTTCAGTTTTCAGTCCGAACGATATAATAATCTGTTTTGGAAAGACGTAGGCAGGGTGGACTTACCCTGTCTTGCAGTGTACTCATTGTCTTCGATGAGTCTTGCCAGACCAAAGTCAGCCACTTTACACACCAGGCTATCTCCCACCAGGATGTTGGCAGCACGCAGATCTCTGTGGACGTAGTTCATCCTCTCCACGTAGGCCATGCCTGCAGCAATCTGGACAGAGGAAATTAGGATATCGTTTTCACATAATAATTACATTTTTAGTGCATGGATTCTGGGTGGTTATATGTGGCAGCCTTACCTGAGCGGCCATGTCTACTAGCTGAGGCAGACGAAGCATCTTTCCTGCTTCCCCTTTAAGGAAATCCAATAGACTACCTGTCAACGCAAAGCCAAAATTACAGTATCTGAAAATCTGTCAAAAATGTCAACTCACTGCTTGAACCACTGAGTGAAAACTGTCATGTAGATGTGTTGTGAACAATAGCTACTGTATACGAGTTGGGGCCGGGTACTGTTAGAAATGTTTAATTAGCTGTACTGAAGAAGAGGCTCTGGGGTGTACTTAGAGTCAATGAATCACCACAACAATCAGTCCTGGGCTGCCCAAGTCCCTGTGTCATGTACTGTAGAGGACAGTGTCCCCTGTTGGTCACTGAGACAGGATCTCATTCAACTAAATCCAAGAGGTGACAGAAAACAAGTTTATCTACTACACAGCCTGTTATGTGGTTATGTCGAAGTTTGGGAGGTGGTGTTCACTTAGTCACACTTATTTAAAGGATAATTACCATTTTTTACAATCTGGACCTTATTTCTAGCTGTCGGAAACACGCAGAAACGAACCGTAGTATTAGCGGTAGCAACAAGCCGCGCCGCACCACGGTCGGAGATGACATCATCCAGATCAGAGGTCAGTAGGTCAACCTACAGACCCCAGATGTTGATAACAGGTAACCCCGGACTCAGAGGGCAATAGCACTAGTGTATCATAACAAAATATTGGTGAAATGAACGAGTTTCTCTGCAGATAATGTGTTATTTAGAGGCTGCATTGCGCTGCCCTGTAGACTTGCATTATATGGATATACGCGGCTCTCGGCTGGATCTAATTTCGCCGGAGGGACTTGTAATGACACCGAAGTTATCTGGGTGAGTAAACGATTGTATTTTATGCTAGAAATAAGGTCCAGATTGTAAAAAAAAACGGTAATTATCCTTTAACTACATCAATGAGGACAAAACAAAACAAAACAAACCAATACCAATAAAAGAGAACATCTTTGACAAAGGGAGTCCTGAATATTGTTAAATGTCTAAACCAATAGCATCATGAAGTGTGCCGCTTTTAGCACTAAAAGCTTGAAACTCATCAACTCAGACATTTCTGTTTGCCAACTAAAAACCACTGGGCTTTAGTTGCTGGCCATCTTGAATTACCTTGGCTCATATACTCTGTCACAATGTAGATGGGCTCCTCAGACACCACAGCATACAGCTGGACCAGCTTCTCATGCCTAAGCTTCTTCATGACCTGTGCTTCCTGAAGAAAGGCCTCTGGAGACATGGTGCCAGGCTTTAGGGTCTTGATGGCTACTCGCGTTGTACCGTTCCATGTACCTGTCAAAAAACACAGCATCATATGCTTGGTGTAGAACTTCCTCCTGACATATGTTGAGTTCAACTTTTGCCTGGGAGCAAGATAAAATCATCCTCATGTTTTGTAGATTCAGTGAATAACCTGTCTGAGGGACTCAGTTAACTCCCATGGTGAAAAGTGGTGTGTACTGTACAGTAGTACTCACCCATCCAGACTTCTCCAAAGCAGCCCTGTCCCAGTTTGAGGTCAAGGCAGAGGGACTCTCGTGGGATCTCCCAGGCATCCCTGGCCAGTCCCTGGGTCTGAGGTTTGGCCACAGGACACACCTCTGTCAGAGCATGGCACAGCCCGTCAGAGTGCTCTGAGAGAGGCAAGCGGATGGAAGAAGAAGGGCAAGAGTGTTGTAAAATGGAAAACTATCAAAGCTACTGACACGTCTTAACCGTGAGAAAACAGACATGTTTGATGACTCACTGCGATAATGGAAGACTAGCTGCTGAAGGCTGGTGAACTGGGTGCGGGAGGTGATGTAGAAACCGCCGCTATCCAGCTTCCTGATCTTGTAATGTTTCACATTCAGGCCTTTGGTGTTATCAAAATCCAGCACTGACAGGCAATATGCCCCTGTGAACAAGCAGAGACAACAGACTTTGAACAGGTTGGCACAATGAAAGCAGACATATCTGGGCCTGTGACAGTTGCTCTCTGAAGTTTCCTTGCAGCCGTGCTGAACACGTCTCTGTCGGTCCCTTTAAAAGGACCAGGAAATTCAGCTAAGCCTTTATGTCCTTGCCCAGGGCCAGGTGCTATGTGAAGTCTGATTTTACCAGTTTGATGAATTTTTCTACAGCATCAGCAACACTACATTTAATGAGCATTGAAACAAGAAACAAAAAGAATGACAAAACTGTAAATGAATGTAGAGCTAGGAAATAACAATAACATCAAAAGTCTACTGTTATCAAGAAGTCAACACGTAAAAATATATTTTAAGAACAGACTGAACACAGTTATCAAACCTAGGCTCTAGAGAGAGGTTGTAAAACAGTAAAAGAAAATTAATCAACTGTCTTTGATCTGCAGTTTTCCTGAATGATGTTTATTGATGTATCTTGCTCCCTTCCTGTAGCTTTTATCCAGTGAACTGGGAGTATATTGACACACCATAACACTGCATGGACACAAGTACGGCAACATTTTACCCATGTCACAGTATTTCTCCGCTTGTATGTCTAAGATGAAGGCCACAAACACCTCAAAGAAAAGCTCAGATGATGGATTTTCACCTGCCATGATTAGAGAGCTAAATGGGTCAAGACTTGTGTGCTTTAATCCTGAGCCCAACAAATAATCAGATGTCTTGCACAGTCTGACGTGATTTACACTTTATAAAAAACATGTGAGGCGGGCTTATGGTCATCTGTCACACTGTGAAACTCACACATCAAAGACACATTCTGAGGACAACACACCTCCAGCCACAACTCCTCCCCCTTTCCTGAGAGTCTCTCCACTTACTGTTCTTCCTCCTCTTCATGCTTCTCCTCCCCTCTCTGTGTGTTTGTTTGTGTGTGTGTGTTGGGAGAACAGAGACTTATAGCCGGAGGGAAATCCAGCACCCTCCCAGGCTGACCTAGTTCTGGCAGAGTGATTCACCCCTTTTCATTCACAAGCCCCAACCCACTCCACACCACTCTTTTCCCTTTGCACCACACTTCATCCACAGCAAACCCCTCAAGAGCTCACCTACGTCACAGGGACCAGTTCTCACTCCTGACTTTCAGAGAAAGATGTGAAACTCAGCCACAAGCCCAGAAATGGGAGATTATGGCGCCAGCGGCCTGAGTGAAAGTTAACAAATGACTAAATTACGAGGCTCTGCCTCTTAAATGAAGTCCCCGAAGAACAACTTATTTCAAAGTAAGATTACATCTGCTATGTGGGTAAACTCCAGGGACACTGAGGAAGTATCAGGACTTCTTCTGAGTGAAAAATAAAAAGCTCTGTAAAGATAATTTTCTATGATAATGCAGGCATTTGCGAACAAGTGAAGCACAATTTGAAAGCTGTCTGTTGCTGGGTTACAGACACTGATCATTTGACAGCTTGATAAGAGCTGCACTCACTACATGCAGATTTTTTTTCATTTCTGCTATTTGTTTGCAAAGTAAACTTGAAACCTGAACTGGTTTTTGAAAACAGTGTCATTTCTGCTTGTTTACATTTTTTGTGGGACTGCAACAGCAAAATTAGCACTGTAATCTCACGTGTCTGACTGACGGCACCTCCACTACTTCTCCGCCAAGCCGCAGTCCACCGAGTTAATCTTGTTTCCTGGCTGCTTAGAAACCGCAGGAGAGCAGAGGAGCACTTCCAGTACAATGGAGGTGATACTGCACGTCAACTACTTTCAGTATCTCCAGTATTTACATGCATCTTTGTTACTAGAGCAGGCAAAGGAATAACTAAACATAAGACACACTGAACAGAGTGAGCAGGAGAGAAAGGTTGTACTAACCACTAGGACCACCTCTACATCTCAGACAGAGTTAGACATGAAGACCTGCCTCCAATAAAAGTCTAATACATTCAGGAGTTGAGAGTAAATAAAAGCTCATGTATTGGGAACGTTGGCAGACAAAAGCTGCAAGCTGTTAAAAAGACAAAATAAATAGTGTGACTAGGAATGGGCGCCTCAGTAGCTCACCTGCTAGAGCATGTGCTTTGGTCTGGTCCAAATTCAAAACCAGCCTGTGGCCCTTTGTTACATGTCATCCTCTTTCTCTCCCTCTTTTCTTTCCAGATTTTCTGTCTCTCTCTTTCCCACTCTCTCTCCCTCCTAACCTTCTCTTTGAGTGTTTATATGTAAATACAGCTTAGTCTGTCTTTCATTTCTGGGTATAAAAATCAGGATTTGACTGTATGTGGTCCAGCCACATACAGTACTAAGTTTTAACTTGTCTTGACAACATTATTTATCTCAATAACCAAGTAATTCCTATAGGCATTATGTACATTATCAAATACATGATGTTGATTTTTACATGTGGAAAACCAACATGACAACATAACAGCGAGACAATTATGAGGAAGAGTTAAATAGAACCATTATTAACACCTGCAGCCTCTGCAATGACGCAGACATCTGCTCTCTCACCTTTAGTGGTCTCACTCTCCCTCACCAAGAAGGTTCCTCGTCTGTTCTGTAGGTTCAGAAGCAGCCGCTCTGAGTCACGCCGAGTGATCTTCCCAAAATACCACCTGCCAAAGTGGGCCACGGAGAAAAAGATCAGTGGGAAGCTACGACTGAGTGTCTGGAGCACTGACATATTTAGGGTGAAAATACAGAAGACTGTATAGGATGGATATACGTATATATGTGAAAGTTTTTTCTCTACACAGCCTTGTTATGTGTTCACCATCATAATGCAAAGAGAGTAAAAATACATTCAGGCTCTCCACGGAAAATGACTTTAAATCCGTGTAGGAGGAATGACAAGCGCCAAAGAAAATGCAAGAGTAAAAACAAGGAGGGGATAATGTACTCTTCTGCTTGGATGGAGTCGGACGGAGCCACGTAGTTGCTGGGAATATAACCACTCTCGCCTGTCGTCAGGGAGCGGGCGAGCCACCAGTCCCCTTCTCTGTGACAGGAGAGAGAGAGAGGGGGAGAGAGAGAGACAGTGAGCTAGACCGTCAACACAACAAACACAAACTGACTGAGACAACCATTAATATTTATCTGCCTAATGATTTGCAAGTTGAGACGTGATAGCTGAACTCAAGCTGAACTTTAATACTGTTACTAAGTCTATACTCTGTATGTCAATAAATCCCATGAAAAGAACAAATACTGACATTAAAAAACTACCTTGTCTGTGGCATTTAGTACCAAGCCAATTGATTCAATTAAATGTTTAAAAATGGTCAAAAACACAGTTTATGGCTTCATTAAAAAAAAAAAGAAACCTGTTAGAAAATAAAATTTTTCCAACAGCTTTTAGCAAAAGTTGTTCAATCAAGACTAAATGCTGCACAATTCTACCCTAAGAAAAAAGAAGAGTAGATGTTTGGATGATTTACATTAAGCTACAATATCCTAGTTCATCATAATGAGGGAACCAATCTCCTTGTCCAAAACCACATTGTAACAACAATTTAAGTCTCAGTCACATCAGACTTAACTACACAGCTGACAGTTTTGTTCTTTTAATTAGATTTGTTGCCTGTTACAATATCTACACACTTCACCTATAACTGACACAAGTTGAGTATCGACTGAAGATTCATAAACAGGAGAACCTCAAAGTTTAGTTTGGTTTTCCTGATGCATACAGTACCTCACCTTAGTGCACAATACAATAGAGCGATGTGAAGAAAAACACAATGTTAAGAAAGGAAACAGACAGACATAAGCAACCTTTTATTCCACTTGCCGTCCACCAGTTTGCATTTTAGGCCTTTAACTGTATATCCAGTGATAATATCTACCAAATAAATCAGTGCACTCACTCTGCTCACTCTCACCAATGCAATTCACTGCAGTTACATTATGAGCTTGACCACACAAATCAGTGCAGCGGCGAAGGGACTGCGAACAAAAGGTTGCGTGAGAGATTTTGTTGTTTTTATTGCATTAAGTATTACTGACCTGAAGCTGTACTTTTTCCTAGGAGAAACCATGAAGCATGAGAAAGAAAGAGAGAGGGAGAGATAACAGACACAGCAGACACATCAAAACAAAGCAAAGAGACACAGCAAGGCAAGCAGCAGCACAGTACAGACAGATAGCAGAGGAGCTGGATATGCTGTGGGACTACACAGTGGGGCTGCACCAACCACAGGCTGTTTTAAGTTTGGAAAAAAGTTCACTTTCCAAGTCGGTCCAGTTTGAAGTACCAATATCTCTTATTTACTTTCCATTAGTGATCAAATGCTCATATCAAGGAAGAAATCTGGATTCACTTTACAGCCTCAGTGCTTCTAATTCTTTATCCACATTAAAAATGTATATGATATTGAATCTTCCCTGCACCAAGTAGTGTCTTATAATGTGGATAATGAACTGTTTTAGTGTCCAATATTAATTAAGAAGGAATTCATTATATTTTACAGCCCTGCTATGTAGTGCCAGACTATATATAGAGAACAGCAGACCAGACTTGTGGCAGGAAGTTATGGAAAGAGCACGTATAAAAAAACCACAAAAAAGACCCCGCCCCCCCCCCCCCAAAAAAAAAAACCTAAACAAAACAACAATGAAAAAAGGCTATTCTGCTTTGACACACCTGTGTGAGAAATATGCTCCAGATGCACTTAGCTCTTACATTCACATATAATCCTTCTCTTCTTCTACAATCTACAATGTGTTCCCTCTACCTGAATCACACCACAGCACAGACGGATATCAAAGTATGCTGATGTCGAACAGGAAAACACGCTTTTCCTTTTTTTTTTAAAGGTGTAATCTGTGTGTATGTGTGAATGTTGATGTAGCAGGCTCACTACAAAGTGTCTCAGAGATTAGGATGATGACAGTCGCCCTGTGAGTGTATTTGTAAAGTGCCGTTCTGCTCTGCTTAGTCAACAGATTGTGAGTATCAGACTCCGCTGTCTGGATCACTCCACACTTATCGACTCCCACTGTGTTCATTCACATACACACACACCCACCCAATGTGCACTGCAATACTCGCACGTGCGTCAACAAATCTGTTCGTTTAGGTTTTTGTGAAGTTGTGGCATTAGAGGGAGGAAGAGAGACGGATGACTGCATTCTTACGTGTTGTTGACAATCTGCAGCCTGTCGCCTTTCCTAAAGGTCAGATCAGATGCAGTTCGTGACTCATAGTCATACAGCGCCACAAATGTAGTGACACCTCCTGCAAGAAAAACACAGTTTTACACAAACACACACACACACACCAACACACACAAACACACCAACACACACATTTAGGGAACAGTGTAATTTAAGATGATGGTACTTCCCTTTATGCCCCCTTAACATCAACTTCCACAATCTGACTTCCATATTGCAGGTCTGTGTCTTGATAATAATTTGCTCCATCCACTGTAAAGCTATAAATCTATTTTGCTTCTGTATAAAACAATTTGCCAGGGCCTAATGAGAAATATCGACATTCACGTTGCTTGTGACCGATCGTCTGTGAAGGACAAAGCCATCATATCGATGGTTTTCTATTCTCTGTGTAGCTTTTTACACCTACCCGTTAATGAACCTGTGATCCGGACCTGGGGAATCTCCGGCTAATCATTGATCAGGTCATTAGATGAACGGTAGGAGGAGACGGCCAGCAGAACCTCGCCCCTCCGCTGTCTGGATGGAGCAACATTAACCTAACCATCTGGCCAGTCTAGACCCATTACAGCTCAATGTCAAGTCATCTAGACAGCGCCACACAACAGGATCCAAAGTCAAAGACAAGGCTCTAAGATGGCTAATAGCTTTCTGTTGTTTTTCTGTGTGAATGTGAGGCACCATGAGTCATTTTTAGATACAGTTTGATCCAAAAGTCTTGGATCCAAGTCTCAGACTTGGGTTGACTCACAGATAAGTCAAAATTCCCTCAGTCGTATTTGGTCAAGATTTTTGGGAAATATGTCTTCTTCCCAAGAGTTAGATAAGATTGTGATAAATATGAAGCAGGAAAGAGGTAAAGTTCACTTTGCACGTCATAAAGACCGGTTCTGTCTTGTCTGGCTCTGTCCAAATGTATAAAAAAACATCACCTGCTGCTTATTTGTTTTTATGCTTTAGTTCTTATTGAAATAAAGCATGATACGTTTACTTTCTCAGTGCTTCCCCAAAACAGACACAGGATTGTTACAGTATAAACCTTTTTATCTAACCGCTGGTATGGAAGCAAAATAACTTGTTTCCCCAAATCTCGCTAGTGACATTTCAACACTTGACTTCCGCTCACAGTCCTTCCTACCTGACAGAGGTCCTCTCTGGGGAGAGGTGATGGTGCCTGTGTGGTCCACCCCTCCGAACAGAGCCATCTCAGGAGTGTTGGTTGGGGCGTGCTGGTGCTGCCCTTGATGCCCCCGCCTGCCTGTCCCCACTGCAGGGCTCCTGTTGGGGGTCTGGGTCTGCTGGGCCGGGCCCAGGTGGTGGAAGTGGCCGCTGTCTGAGCCTGTGCCGATGGTGCCGTCCAGGCTCATGGAGCGCTGGCCCGGCTCCTTGGGCTTGCTCTTGCCCGCCCCCATGTGCAGACCTGGGTTGAGAGCCAGTGAAAAGTGCAGTACTTTAGTCCTCTGATGGGTTGTTACCACTTTTGCGTCCTTTTATAACAACTAGGACTGAAATAATTAGTCGACTAACAGAAAAATGCTTTCCCAATCAACCGATAGATGAACAGAAGAAGATATCTTGTGGCAATCTGCATCTAGCTCAATTATTGAATTTTGTTCCAATTAAAATATGTTATTGGTATTTTGGTCTGTTTGGTGACCAGAACAGGACATTTAGAGAGACAACATCATCAAACTCTAGCATTTTAAGGACAAACAAGTAACTGATTAATCAGCAGAATAACTGTGACTGTGATTGTGTGTTTTTGTTGTCCCCCACCCACAGGTCTACTGCATTACAACTACAGTAATGTGGCTTACAGCCAGGTGGACATTTGCACGCGAGTCTACTTTTAAAGGTATAATAATGTGTAGGAATTCCCCCCATCTAGTGGTGCGGTTGCATATCAGAACGTATTCTTGATGTTGCATTCATGTGAAATTGGGCAGACGTCAGACAGACAACAGACACTGCATGTAACAGGATAAACAAGCGTCTATGTAAACAAGTGGTCCGCCAGCACGAGGCAAACAATACAGGCATGACAATATGTTGTCATGGTGATGTCGTATTGTTTACCTGACCCACGTTTTACCGTCTTTCTCTCATGGAGTAAAATGACATCCGGTTGGTTTGCCGACGGCCGTCTGCCTGACTGCACCTGAATGCAACATCAGTGCCTCCGTCCTTCCTCACACTACACAGCGGTGACAGTTTTAACAGGCGCTACCTGGAAAACTTTCTCCCTGAGCCGACAGCTCCACTGAGTTTCCGTGGTTACCTACGGTCACGCTGCCACTCAATGTAAAAAATGGCGATGCAACATGGCCGCCTCGGTTCGGTGCGTTGCCCACTTATGTATTTGTAACGACTTGTAACAACTCATTCTAAGGTACGAGAAAGCTTTCATTTGTATGCGGGTGTGATTCGACTTCAGTGAAATACGTATTTATGAAAGCAATATTTGATTTTTGCTAATAAAAAGCCAAATAAGTTACATACTGGGGCTTTAATCTCTTATTAATATTCACATTGAATTTCACACACACAGTAAACACACATGCCCTGTTTCATGTGGACGAGTAAAAACGAAATCTCACTGCCATCAAATTTCACAATTTAAAAAAGGAGGCTTTATTTAACCTTTCCAAATGTATAATATATGCTTTCCAGATACTGGCCCAAATGAAAGGTTTTTGTTTACCAGGAATGAGATCTGAACCTGTTTCAGTTACTATTCACTGTCCGTTCTCAACCAAAACCGCCTCTGAGTGTGTGTGAGCCTCACATTCACTTTGGCTCTCTGAATCCACCTCAGACTATCCCTGGAGCTGTTCCAGGTTCAGTTAGAACCGTTCTCGCATGCAAATAAACTGCGAACAAGGACACCTTGAAACAGTCAACACACATACATTCAAGGTCATTTCTATCTGTTGATTCAATCTGCTCTGAATCAATAGGCATCTTCAAGGAAAACAAAGCTTCAAACAAAAGAGCATTAGAACTGGCAAACTGACAAGGACAGAAACCGTTGTGTCTTTCACAGGTTATTGCTGATTACTGCTGCTTCTTCCTTCTATCCCGATGTGGAATGCACCTATTATGACTAAATGCAACAAGTCAAGAGTGCACTGTCATTGTGAGCGCAGACAAAGACAAACATGCTCAGACAGTCAAATGCAGCCACAGAGAGCCTGAGCGCCGTGTTCACACACCGAGTCCAGTCCTAACCCCCCCTCAAGGCGCTGTAGAGTGACTCAATGGGAGACCGGCTATTTCAGGCCAGCTGAAACAGAGACAGTCATACACTCATGAAACAGCCTTGTTCCTTTGAGAATAGAGGCACTCTCAGTTCCAGACAGTGTATGTGCCATGTGTGTAGGCGTGTGTGTGTGTGAGCAGCTGTTCCTTAATCTTTGGGAAACAAGGCTCTATCGCGCACCAACACTCAACCACAGTTGCGTCTAACATCCTTTTTCCAACACATGCATGTATGTGTCTAAGTGTTTCCAACGCACTTGCTGTGAGTCTGAGAGACAGGACAGAGAGGGGTTATTAACAGACGAGGAGAAAGGAACCGACACTGGCTTGAAAAAGATCGTGTGGGTGGTTGTTGTGTGCTGCATGGACAGCTGAGGCTTAGTGGGTGTTTTAAGTGTAATGTGCAAGCAGGACATAATTACACAGGTACTGTATGGGAACTAGTGATGTCACGATTATAGATTTCTTGGTATTTTCTATTTTTCTTGGTACGATTATTGTCAGAGAAATAATCACGGTATTACGATTACCACGATTAATATGCATTTTACACTATAACACTATGAATGTATGAAATCAAATATAGTCAAAATATAATTACATTACTCATTGTTTAGTAAGTAAAGGACCAATTATTGATCTCCCATGGGAAGTGTTTGAAATATTGAAGTCATTAATTGTCATCTACCAAATGTTTAAGTTTATTTTAATCTTTTTTTTTATTACAAATGACATGCTAATATTTAAATTCCCACCAATTCAAAGCTACACTGCAAAAACTCAAAATCTTACCAAGAATATTTGTCTTATTTCTGGTCAAAACAAATCCTACTTAGAATAAGACTCATCACATTAAAAGGTACCTTGTTTTTTAGACACGTTTGACTTCTTTCAAGCATATTTTCACTTAAAATAAGTAGAAAAATCTGATAGTGGAGCAAGTTTCTTATTACAAGCACAAACTTGCTTTCACTGGCAGATTATGTTTGAAACAAGTGAAATTATCTTAAAACAAGTTAATTCTTAGGTAATGAGTCTTATTTTAAGTGGAAAGAGGTCAGTTTTGACTAGAAATGAGACATTTTGACAAGAAATACAACAAATATTCTTGGAAAGATTTTGAGTTTTTGCAGTGTATGTTATAAGTAAACAGACCAGTATCTGTGCATTTACTTTTCCTTTGTGCACATTTATATGGCTCTGACATCATTTTTGGAAAGTGACAGTATTTAGGAATCTGTACAATAAATTAATTGTGGTGTTTAATACCGCGATTAATTGTAGAAAACAGGTAATCGTGACATCCCTAATGGGAACTCTCAGAGACACAGGAGGATCCCACTGTGGAGAAGTGTGGGCGTGTGAGCAGCAGAGTGTGTGCTTGAGAGCAATTTCAGGCACACATACAGTCATGCAGGCTTTCATTCAACTCCTGCCAGCATGTAATCTGACGCACTGGGGGGGTTAACGTATCCCATGGTGCAACACTGAGTCACACAGAGATGAGCCTATAGGGCCTGTGGAAAAAGACGGACAGGGCTGACCAGGGAACTGCTGGATTTAGCCGGCTAGTCTGGATGTCAGTGATGAACTCTGTGGCAGGATGCATCTACCAGCTCGCTGACTGATCAGGGAAAATCCAGATATAAAGGAGAAAACATGAGAAAAGTGGGTTGGATCGCAGTCTTAGTGTTCGTAAGCAGTAATGGCGGCACTTATGCAACAGATATATTTAGCAGCCCACATAGTCAATATATGCAAACAGATACTCGAGATGCTCGTATCTGAGGGAAAACTACTGCAAAACCACTGTCTTCAAACAGCCAGTGCCACTGAAAATCTTAGTGGTGTGGTTCACTTCTCAGCATCTTCACATGCACTTTTCCAAATATCCTACAATTATCTGATATCCAACTGAATGGCAAGCTGATTGAGCGAGTAATTAAGAAAGGGCATTCAAAAGAGCTTTTCTCAAGGATTTATTTGGAGTCTTATCCCAAGCTTTCCACCAAACCGTAGTACTGATTAACCAAATCTTAGTCCGTAGTAGAAATACACCGCTTTAGGAGCGGATTAGAAGGCAAAGACGATACAGCAAAACAGCACACATGGCAGTTAACAGTGCAGTTTCATTATGTGTATCTAACTATGGTTGTGTTGCTGATGATGTAGCTACATGGTTGTAGATGTAATGAAGAATAATTGAGTTATCATGAGCAAATCTGCCTGTGAATTCAAAACGAACAATGTGACTAAACCCTACATAAGGAAACTGTCTTAAGATGTATGAATGTGTGGAGATAATGATCCAAGGGAGTCCCAGCAACAGGGCCAATTAAAAAAATCAAGGTGTCAAAATTATCTGTTTTTATTGCCATGTTCAAATATGTGGTGAGTGGTGTCACAACACACTATTATAACTGAGGTATTGTGATACCACAGAGTTGCTCTGGCCAGCAAATCATACAGTCTTCTTATTCATAATATTGCATGATTCTCAATGTGTTTCGTCTAAATACAAAACATGACAAAACTGTGAAAATGCCATTATAATGTCCTACAGCCCAATGTCATGTCTGGACTAAACATGTCGAAAAACCTTGAAATTGAATTTGATATCATGTAAAACAAGCAGCAAAATCTTTTTCCAAATATAACCAGAAGAATAGAGTAACTTACTACCAACACTAATAATCATGCCTTAATGATTAACTAACAGTTTACTTGTCTTTGACTCATTGATTACTTAGTGTAATTTCCCAGCAATGGGATCAATAAAGTATCTATCCATCTACTTGACTAACCTTTGCCACTCTATATTTCACGATGACAGGTCAGCAAGGCAAGTGAATGATGGAACGGAGCGTTTCCACCCTGATCCTCTGGCTGCACAGTGCATTCAGTGTCCAATGCTTATAGCGCTGTCTCAATCCAGGACGCTTCACACACCAGAGTACCCTTGAAAGCCTCAGAGCCTGCATATGTAAACAACAGAGCTAGCACTGTAACTGAGCCTCACGCCTTGTCCTAATATGGTGTCGGTGTGCAATAATATCAAGGAGTGCAAACATGTGACTCCTTCCAACATTATGAATGGAAGAGAGGGGATGGCGGAAATATACAAGGCAGATAGGGTTAGTTACAAAAAGACACTATACATTCTGACAAAAGATGAAGGAGGGGAAAATTGAGGAGATGGGGGGAAAATGAGAAAGTGAAGATGAGGGGAGATTAACTCCGTGAGTTTTTTCCATCCAAAAAGGAACACGGAGGAATGTGGGAGAACCAGATTGCACCACACCGCTACGATTGCCAGAGACTGCAACAAGAACAGGCACCTGAGCAGTGGGAGGGCAGGATGGGAGGAAGGAAGTGAGGAGGGAGATGAGGAGGAAGATGGGGTGTGGTAGTGGTGGTGGTGGGGTAACAAAGAAGCTCTATTTTTATGGTTTCCCAGGAAAAGAGACTATTGCTGCATTGAATTTGACATGTATGATGTTACATTAAAAATCACCCCTTCCATTTAGGGATGTCACGATTCTAGATTTTCTTGGTACGATTATTGGGGGGAAGTGTTTGAAATATTTAAGTCATTAATTGTCATCTATTTCAAATGTTTAAGTTTATTTTAATAATGTTTTTCATAATACAAATGACACGCTAACATTTAAATTCCTACTAATTCAGTGTTACTTTCGATAAATGGAGTCTTACAATCTGTGTATTTTCCTTTACTTTGGTGCACATCTGCAGATAATACTTCCAACATAATCTTTTTCAGAAAGTGACAGTATTTAGAAATCTTTACGATCAATTAATCGTGGTATTTAATACCACAAGTAACTGTATTTAATACCACGATTAATTGTGACAACAAGTAATCGTGACATCCATACTTGCGTTTTTAAAATTCAATTTATCACATTAACATTTTGACTGCTGTGGTACAAGTGCTCTCATTGCTAGATTTATTCCTCTTAACCTAGAGCTGTAGCTATGTGATGCGTTTCTTATACAAAAGGTGCTGTACAAAATAAATGTGGTTTAATAATGTCATGCTGACTGGGTGAATTTCAGATGTGCCTGGTTGTGTTGTGAGAAAGGAGATTTTAAGGATTAGATTCATGGATTTGTGGCAAATAGAGGCTTCGTTCACAGCCTGTTCTTCGATTGCTATTTACACCAGGACCTGAGTGGAGTTCAAGAGCCCTTCAATATCTGCAGTACATTTATCACTAACCTGTGTCTCTCTCACAGTCTCAGTGTTGACTGGGTCTTACAAAAATCTATAAAATTGTCTCGGCACCTCTGAAGTGAGTACTGGGTGTGAGAAGGAAATACTGGAGAGAAAGGGGGGAAGTGAAGGAAACAAGCCCAGATGCCTGAAAGGAATGTAAGAAGATGATGAAGCAGGCAAGTCCCAACACCTTTCAGGTAAACTAAACTGCATCACATCAGGACAGTATTTTTCATTATTCATCACGCATATTTCAGTCTGCCTTGGAAAATAGCATCCACCACAGCCACTATTGCAAATCTGACTTCCTGAATTAAAAGGTAAGGTTTGCATTCCTTATGGTCAGTCTGAAAACACTATCACATGCCAATATATATGATTTTTGGTCACTGTAGTTGTTCCTCCTGTCCAGACTGGCCATGAAAACAACCTGTTTTCCAAAATTCAGTTCACGTCTTGATTATTAGAACCTTGTAGATCAGGCAAAAGGATTACCTTCATCAAGTTTTTGCAGCAGGATTACACATAGTGAACCAATTTGCAGTAGATTTTTTTTCTGGTGTACGCTTTTGACACTGGCCTTGATGGAGGTCTGCCCTCTCTAGTCTCTCAAGTGTCCTTGTTTGTCATTTTGTTTAGTCAAGTGGGTATCTTGTGAGTGTTTAGTCTCTTTTCATGTCAGCTTCTTGATGTTTAACAGTCAATGCTGCGCTCCAGAGGACAGTGGCTTTTCCTCAGGCCTACCAATGATCTGTAGAGTTATCTGAAGGAAAATTAAGTTACTGAGTTCAAATTTCATCCTATAATAAAACTGAACAAACCATTAGCCAGGATGTGAAAATTTCATACCGTAAATGCAGCCAAATTACTTAAGATGCTTTGTTAAAGTGCTACATTTAGGTGCAACTTTGCTGGGAACTTTTTAATACTGCAAGATTCTTGTCATATCTATGATCTTGGTTTCATTCTCACATTTGCTCTGCCTGATCCCTGATTTGTACTCCTCCATCTGAAGCTGAGCACACTCGCTGTACATTTCTGGTCTGGCACATACGCACATTTGGCCATGACAAACCTCACTGAATCACAACAGACGGTAACAGTTGCCACTGTGCTCCAGAGAGCGAAGGAGCTCGAGCCAATGTTTCAGTCGAATGGGAAAATTACAGTTTGCCCAGGGGAGGGGAGGCGGGGGAGGAGGAGCAATGATGGTTCCCTCAAGATCAAAATGAAAGGAAATGTGCACATTAGCATCACTGTCTTACTCTGCTACATGATAACATGGAACAGAGCAGTCCACACACATGTATAATACACAGAGCATCTAGGCCTACTATATATAGCCTGCGTAGGAGAGGGAGAATGGACAGAACAGACAGGCAGACACTCAACTATCCAATCTTGTCCCATTTGACAACAGCCAGTGCCTGAGCAACATCTCCTCTGGTGTCTTTTTGCCCACACCTTCTCTAAACCCCACACAGCCTTCAGAGCGTCTGAGCCTGTCTAGCCTGGCTGTCCGCTCTCATGATACACAAGTCCACAGTGACAAACACTCAGAGGACACGTGAGAGGAAGAAAAAAAAGAGGAGGAAGAAGGGAATTGTGGCATTCAGCTGATAAAACCGCAACTTCCGTTTTCTGTCCATCTTTAACTGGTGGCTCTGGAAGCAAGTGATCCAGGCCACGAGGAATGGCTGCAACAGCATGATTAATTCTGTGAAGGAGGGCAAAGGGTGGGGAAGGAAGGAGGACACAAAAGCTGTCTCCTGTCAGACGTGCCACACTCTGAGGAAGAGATTAGCTCTGCACATTTATGGCCTTTTGTGTAATATTTAATTCTATTTAATTTTGCAGTCTTTTGTTGCGATTTACAGAATATTGAAAAAAATAAATTGCTCAACATTTGTTCTTTTCTCAGATAGGCCTAAATGTTGTAATTGTTTTACAATTAAAAGCAAGTAGAGCTCCAGCAATAAGGCAATTAGATCAATTATCAGAAAAATAATTCACAATTTAAATTGACAATGAACTGCTTATTTAGGGAAGAAATTGCTTAAATGGGACCAATTCATGTTTTGTTTTTGTTTTTTATCTTAAATTCAACATTTTAGAGCTGTTAGACCTATTGACTGTAGAAAAACGGATTCATAACTGTGAACCTGTTTTTCAGTGCTAACTTTTTATTAGATTGATCAACTGATGAAGACAACCCTTAGTAAATTAATCAATAGGCTAATTGAAAGAGTCTTTTTGTTGCAGCCCTGCCTTGTAGCTCTGTGAAAGGGAACATTGTGTATGTTGATCCACTGTTCTCAGCCTGTTAAACATGATTTGAGAGGTTTTAAGAACCACTGGCATCATGTTTGTAAGAGTCATGCATGTTATTGCATTATGGTCGCCAAGTGGTGAAACCCCAATGTTGAGTTTCCCCATGTTTCATGTGTCTCAATCACAGCGAACCTGAATCCGCTGCCATATGGAAATTAGCTGGAACGTGCCCAAAAGCCCAAAAAACCGACTGTAAATAGATTAGCCACATAATTAAAATTCTATTTCCACTGGATTAAACACCAGTTGTTGTCAGTAAAGCTGCTTTCAAAGAAACAAGGGGTGGGGTGGTAGCTGCCTACAGAGTAGCAGCTGTCAAAATGATAACGTCTTTCCTATGGGATGGAGTGAATTAAAAAAAAATGAATCAAAAAGAAAAAGACATTCTCGGTCCGTGTTTGCCAAACTGATCCACATTAGGTACGTAAACAGAGATTTGTGAATGGGAACGGGGATAAAACGCGACAATGCTGCTGTGGCTGTCGGGGGCTTCGGCTCACATACAGCGCATATGCGGCCTGATGAATCAAAACAGGTGCTGAACAGCTCCATTTTGAATTTCGATGGATTGTTGGCTTTATTTTCTTTGCGCAGTCGCTTTACGCTTATTTCCAAAGACATTTAGTCGGCACAAGGAGAGAAAAAAAAGATATGACATTTGTACACGTTAAGCATTTTATATGGGGTTTAGCAAATGGTCAACAACATAGCCCTGGCACGGGCTGAGTGGCACTGAGCAAATGTGTGCAACACTGACTGAATGGCCTGTGCAACAATGAAATACAAGTCAATGTGAGGAAGAGGAGGGGGGCTGTAAAACATCCGTATGAGGAAAAATACGCAGGAACAATCCAGGAGCCCTGGTGGTGATCCCGACACAAATCTAATTGTCTCGCATTAAAAACGTCCCAGGCTTTAATTAACTCACCTTTGACGTGTCTTGAGATTTCAGCCCCTAAAAAAAATCAGAGACGCTCAGCGAGGAACCGTGTTAAATCCGTACGGGCTGTCCTCATTAGAGATATAATGCGCTCGGATGGCCAGTAGCTGTGGGTACCTCGGACCAGCCACGAATCCCATTTAGCGAATCTCGGCAAAACAGCAGAAGGAGGAGGTCATGACGGGGACTGCCTTCAGGAGCAGAGGGCACAGCTGCCGGGCGGCTGCGGTCGGTGGGCCGGACAAACACCAAAGCTCACGGTGAAGCAGCCTGTTCAGCTGGGGAGAGTCAGCGGCGTGGGGAATTCATGCGACGGAGCAGGACTGGTGTAGTGTGGAGGAGAAGGAGACATGCCTCGTATGGGGAAAGCACAGGGTAGTATGGGGTAGTACATCACTGACGAAACACGGGAGTGCAAATATGACGAGCCTGGATTGTACGCTGTTTACGTAGCTACGGTGAAAGGCAGATTCACGTCGTGTTGCGGAACTCGACGCCGGTCCGGAGCACCAGTAGTTCAATTCACAGAGACAGAGGCGTTGGCAGGCACGACAACACCCCAGTTTACCTCTAATGAAGTCCACACACCCCACTCAGGTCTGAGTAGGCTACGTATTTTTTTTTATATGATTACAACCACCCGGCACGACTATTTAGTGGAAAACAACTAGCCCGTCTGATCAGACCCCAGACCCCAGACGGTGGCGAGCTAAATCGGTTGCTAAGCGACACGCACTTCACAATTACTTTGAAGTTATTTCTAATGATACCAATTATCTTATTTTAAGTCGAAATTAAGTCAGATATGCCCTTCGATTTATTAAAAAACATGGGAAGTCTATGAGATCTGACGCGCTGGCTAAAAAAGAAGTTGCAAAACAACAGTGTTCATGATTTTTGGAAATGTAGCCTATGGATAATTGCAATATGACTTTACCATCGAACATTGAAGGGATTAGTGATTCTGATCAAATATCCCAGATGTGGAGACAACAAATTACTTTGAATTGTTATTAGTAATCAATTTGAAGTGGGTAGCCTACTGCAATACAGATGTGAACATTATTAATTTAGAAGAGGTTCACTCTGCAATTTTAGGATTAGATGATAATAAATCATGTGGAGCTGAAAAGATAACTCCTGAACATCTAAAATATGCAAGCACTTGCTGACAGGTTTACTCAGTCATGGAACCCTGCCTGACTCTATGCTGTCTGTTTTATTAGTGCCTAGTTAAAACAGAGCAGGCAAATTTAAACAGTTTGGAGAACTACAGGCCAATTGCATTAGCCAGTAGCCTATTATCAAATGTTGTGGAGAAAATCCTCCTTAATAGGCTAGAAGAGTACATAATAACAAGTGACAACCAGTTTGGTTTTAAACAGAAACATGGCACTGACATGTGCATTTTTGCCTTGAAATAAATTTTGGACAAATATAACAGACAGAAAGAGCTTGTACGGTTCTCTTCAAGACTGCGCCACTGGCGCTCCAGTCTGTACGTGAGGGCTGATGTCTGTCCCTCTGGGACTATATCTGGTTGATAATGATGGCTATATTGTGATCGATGTTTGTTTTACATTGTATTGTTGCATTGTTGTTTTTATTGTCTGTCCTTTATGTACTTTTAGTCACTATGGACCTCTGGATTGTGTCCTTAATAAAGTCTCATTATTAAGTATTAGCAGTGTAAAGTGTCATCTGTTCTCGTAAAAAATTAGCAGCGTAAACAACTACTTATTACCCCATTTCATTATTATTAATCTGAGGATTCCTTTTTGAGTAATGAATTTATCTAGATACCTCAAATTTAAGGTCATGTCTCCAAATGTTTGGTCTAACCTAGTCTACCCTAACAAAATTGTTGATTAGTTTTTTGTGAATTGTACCAATCAAATGTGAATTTATATAACTAACTTAAATAAAACATATTATGTTTTAGTGTTGAATGCAGCGTTTCCACCTACTTATTACTAAACCCAGAAAATGCATTAATATATCTATATTGGCCACAATAACATGAATGAGTAGATCAATTGTTAACATTCATACAATACAAGCATAGGCCTAAAATGTAACGCAGACCAACTCAGTTGGTTTACTCTACCTTTTAATTCATCCTTACATGATCTGTGTGTGTTGTAATTTCTGTCTGAATATTGTATTCATGTAAACAAATGAAATGACATATTCCTTACCTGCATTAACAGTGGCTATTCTAGTGCCACACTGTAGCAAGGGAGATATTATACCCTGCCTTACAAAAGGAGTAGCCTACATAAGCCAAACTGAAATTTAACAATGAATATTAACTGGGTGAATGACTGCATAATGCTTTTAATTGTAATCCAAATACAATTGAATGAATTGATATTTCATTATAAAAGAAAATAAATGCAAAACATACATCCAATAAAATATGTGACAGTCAGCAAATACTGTAGGAAATTGGTTCTTGTAATACTGTGTTGAAAGAGAGTAGGACACAGGTCATGGTCATTCTTGAGTGCCTCAAATTCAAAGAATAGTGTTTCATGTAACTGTAGTGCTTACTGTATGGCTATTTGAAAATGTTGACTGTCGCATGTCGCTGATTATTATACACACACATTCACACAAGCAGGTAACAAGTACACATACAGAGCTGTCTATCGCTTCTTTTTGCTCTCTTTCTTTGGTTTCTGTCGAATCTGAGGTGCTGGTCCTTTAGGTTTCTTCATCTGTTCAGCGGGCTTGCCATCAGTGGATTCAGTGTCCTCCTGTAGAGCAAACACATGAAGCAAATGACACCCTGCAATTTCAAAATAAATCTCCTGAGTCATTGAAACGTGTTGTGAAAACACATGACTGCTAAGCATGGTTAGATAAGTGTGTTTTGAGGATGTATTTGGAATAGCCTACGTGTTTTCTCACTGACATTAAGTATACGGTATTTAGTATTATTTTCCATCATCACTGTGTTTGCACATAGGATGTTGGTAATTTATAATACCGTGCACATGTTTATTAAACAGTTAATATAACATTTCCCTTTTTTAGCTATCTCAATGTCAAATTAATCTGAATTAAATGGACAGTTAAATTAAATTCCCAGAACTTTTGGACACACACGCACCAAACAAAAGAAATTCAAGTGTTTCAGCACTTTCTCTCTCTCAGCAGTCTTTCTGCAAGTACAATCTTTCCTGTTGTTCCAGCAGGGACAAATGACAGCAGGATAGTGTAAAGGATGAAATAGCGACATACTGTGGAGAGTAATCAGTGCATCTGATGACAATGTCTGAAAATAGAATAATTAGAAAGTGGATTTAATTGCTCTCGTCTATAAATAATCTCTCCTGACAGTTGTTAGTGTAGAGATTGAGAAAGTAGCCCTTAGTGGCTCTGTCTTCAAGAATAAGATACTCAGCACCATTCTTTCTGACGGATGTCTCTTGTCTCTGTATTCTAGATAGAAATTTTTCAGATTCCGTCAGATTTTTGCACAAACTGTCAGGCCACCATGCAGATGTTTTTTAAAGTTTAAGCACCAACTAAAGGAATTCTAAATGAATTATAAACTGCAAGTTGCACATTGTATTTAACAATGGTGTTATATGTGTCTGATAAAACACAGCCACTTGCATTCACTAAAGACTAGAACCCTAGTATGTGAACCTGGCGGAGTTATAACTGTGATGTCCTCTTGAGTTAAAGCAATCAACTCAAACTCATGTTGCCATACTGAGGGAAAATGAAGCATTCATAAACAAAGAGTCTGAATACAGTTTTCAAATTGACTAAGCATTTGATTAGTACTACTATCTTAGTTCCACACCTAAAACCTGTGGCTCAAATCTATGAGTCGATGACAGCAGTCTTCTGATTATCAGCCATTTTTTTTCCTAATGGAAGAATGAATTGGACATGAGGAGAGCAACTAATGTGTTTTGAAGATGTATTTGGGTTTAAAGGTAAGGGCAATTCCAATTGTCCTTTACTGCAACATTTTGTTTTTTCACATTATCCCTTATCTCTCTGATATAATCTATCAAAAATGGTGCAAAATCTCATAAAATATACAACTGAAAGAAAGTGATTCAACAGAGAAACTCAAATTTAAAACAATAACATCCAATTGGCAAATGCATCAAAGCAAACACTTCATAGAAGCACTTTGTAATATTGCAAGAGATACAAATTAAATCATCTGGGAAAACACAGTTCAAAGAGAAACAGACTTGAGCACAATGCCCACACCTCTCCTCTTGGTGTCTGTCTACCTACCTGTTCATGCCCCTTTGATGTGGGGAAGATGACAGCCAGGATGCAGATGAGCTGGAAGATGGCACCCAAAAACAGCCCATAGCGTAGCAGGCTCTCCAGAAAGGTGGGCTCAGGCACCTCTGGAGGGGACAGATCCAGGTCAGCAGACATGATGCTATTGATCGGCTGATTGATCTGCTGGTCCCTGTGTAAACGACAAGCACAGGATTACAAAAAGTGGAATAGAAGGGTCATTGAGGGGATCTCTTCGGGTCACTAAATGCTCTTAGTGCCTTTCCCCGATATGCAATGAATAGGCTACCTTGTTTTCCTCAAGAAATTGAGGGATTAAATAAAACCAATTACATACACAGCTGAATAAACTTCCATGTGAGTTAAAAATATTGCAATTACTATCACATACAAATACCAAAAGCCTAGATGTGACAATGACAATTTTTTATTTACATTGCCTAAATAATTACTTGATGATTGAAATAACTGCAGGTTATATAGTCAGCAATAGACTGACAGTTTTTCTAGTTCATTAAATGGCTCAAAATGGTTAAAAAAATGGTTAGGGTCGCGTTAAAATTGTACATTAATGATAATAATGCTTTATTGCAAGGTTTCTCACCTTCACAAACATAGTCATAATCATTTCGTTTTCTTAATTGTACCTTGCATTTTTTTTTCTTTTTTTTTCCAAGTGTAGGCTATATTCCAAAGTAAATAACAAACCATAAAATAAACAGACAAGCATATGCAAATAATAAATAAGTAAGTTAATAATAATAATATAATAGAATAAACTAACATCAACTAGGCCTAATGGCAAAATAAGCGGTGGTGCATGTATGCGTGTTCATGTATCTGTGTGTGTGTATGCATGTGATATTGTATCCATTATATGATAATAATGGATACACAGAGCATGCTTTATGTAACTTTCACAGATATTTCTTCTAACATCTGAGAAACTGTAACCAGCCAACTATTTGAATGAAAACTGGACCAGACTAAACGATTATCAAGCTGCAATGAGAGGCTATATCCTTTTAATTATCTTGCAATACTAGCCTACTCATTGCAGCTCCACTTCCTATTACTAGTTTAAAACAATCAATATTGCAACAAAGTACACATTATTCTGTTGTCATGAATTTGACAAATTGGCTAGGCTACGTGTTATCGTTAAAACGGAGACAACACACACAGGGTGATACAGTTTCCAACACAGAGATTTGAGCTCGGTAACATCAGCTGTAATGTTGCGACCTTTAGTTTCTGTGGAAGAAAACCTTACCAGTGGCGGGAATGTGTCGCTCTCCCTCCTCGTTACAGGAATGCAACCGTTACAACAAACAAGGGGAAAAATAAATATAAGACTGTGATAAGCTATCCTGATAAATGTTTATGAGATGTAGCCTACAAAGAGGGGGAAACGTTCCCTCTGCCTTCCGGAAGTGACATCATCAATCTATGACCCGTTTGCAAAAATTTTTTTCCTGCTATGGCCAGGCAAAGACCCGCCTTACTAGGCCTCTGATTGGCTTATCACGATGCCCTCGACTCTGACGGTTAGGTTTAGGCAAAGACGGTTGGTTTAGGCGTGTGAAGGGAGTGGTTAAGGTTAGGGTAAGATGCAGGGATAGGCTTAGCCTTGCAGAGGCAGCCAATCAGAGGTGGAGTAAGGCGGGTCTTGGCGCGGCCATAGGTGGCCATAGTAGGAAAAAAAACATCGCGACCCGTTTCGACCATAGACTGTAGGTAAATGATTGGTTTGAAAATGTCGCCCCCTAAAGTTCATGTTGAACCACTACATTCTGATATCAAAAAAAGTCCTATAAAGTCCTTTATCATATATTATGTTTACTTGAAAGCTCTTGATATTTTTGATTATCATCATTTTCCTTAACTACCGGATGGTTTATTATCATATTTTTTCAATAGCCTAAAGATTTT
This sequence comes from Trachurus japonicus, assembly GCF_045865225.1. Classification (NCBI taxonomy): domain Eukaryota; kingdom Metazoa; phylum Chordata; class Actinopteri; order Carangiformes; family Carangidae; genus Trachurus; species Trachurus japonicus. The sequence continues at coordinate 35,929,954 of NC_140911.1, forward strand.
CCTTACTGACACATTTATAAATTTAAATTCATAAAAACAAATTTAAATGTGAATTGATTGATATAATCTAAAATCAATAGTATTTGAGTATTTGAACAAACACACTGGCTCATATAAACAAATTTTATTTATTTAATAAAATATTTTATACATGCTTACAAGGAGTCTTGTACAAATATATGAACAGAGAGAAGTCAAACAGGTTAAAACAAAATCACATTAAAAACATACAGTATAGTAGGTATAAAATCATCTTGGCTAAAGCTAAACTGTCTGAATGTAAGAAAGGAACAGAGAGATTACTTATTTTTATGTAAAAAGTTGTAGCTGAGGACTGAGACTGGACACTGAAAGTTTCACAGAAACATGATGTAATCTTGAAATAAAATATGACAAAACCCCTGATAGATTAGTTTCTATTGTTTGCCTTAAGATGTTTCCACCAATTTGGTCACATCTTTTTTCTTTAAAAGTCTTACAAGTGAAAGCTTCCTATGAGACAAAAAGGATTTGAGATTTAAAGATTATGTTTACAGCTTAATCTTTGAATGGGATGGACAACAGGGCTTCTGTCGGCCTCCAGGTTCACTCTCCGTTGTGGCCTCTCAGGTCCCTTCTTATGATGTCGTTCACTGCAAAACATTCAGAATAAGGGATGAGCAACTTCACAACAGTGTAGATGTAGAAACAAAACAAAAACAGGATTATTTTAAATGAAATCTGTCATGACAAGGCTCCAGACTGCTTCATCTACTTCTTTCTTTAACACTAGTGAAATGTAGAAGAGGCGACTCAAAGAATCTGAAATCTGTCATCACAGGTTGTAGGCCAATGTGTGTGAGGATCATGAAGAAAAGGAAATGTTAATATTTACTTTGCTAGTCAATTTACGGTGTGCGCCCCTAGGGGCCACTGTGCTCCTAGTAAAAAAAGTTATTCTGGATCTAAAGGTTTCAAATTTATTTGTTTTATATTTACAATCTCTTAAATTTCTTATGGGATGCATATTCCTTTTGAACACAGTATCTTGGATGTAATCTGTAACTTAGTCAGAGGAATACAACCACGAGGCACTAATTCTCGTTTGCAATTAAAATCTGGTTTTTGGGGGTCATTTCATTCTTGTTTGTGAAGCTTCGCTGCCGAGTGATGACAGGAAATGAGGGGGGTGGAGTGAGATGGGGTGCCCACCAAGGCTCAAACCACTGGGAACTTTGAGGTTTGTGGTTGGCGCCTTAGAAGGCAAAACCACCACGGTGTCCCCTGACATTTTCTAATTTTACACATAAATCTATCTAAAGATATCTTGCAATCTCAGCATTGATGTTGTGAAATATTGCAATTACATCAATGACCACAAGATGTCTCTAAACATCTTTCTACACAGATTATCAAAAACATCAATACATTTTCAACAATCATTTATCAGAAAAAACAAAAACATTATTAATACTACAGTAGGCCTATTATTACATATTACATATAAACTGAAGAAACAATGACTTAAGGAAAATAAGACACAAACACAATAGTGTATTTTGGTTTATCTGCTTCTGATGTTCAGCAAAACAGATTGTCCGTTTACCAAACTCTCACTACCACCCCAGCAAAACAAAAGGTCATTGTTACTTTCTTTCGTCTTCTTTTCCTTCTTTGCCACAGGTGTGTCTGCATATATTTGCCTATAGAGTACACTTCCTGTTTCTGTCTTCCATCACAGAGTTGTAAACAGAAACTTTCCACCACAGTGAATGAGGTTGGTTGTAGATTGCTTGGTCTCTCACTTCATGCTGCTGATGTTGCTCCTTTCTTCTCTGAAGTTAATAAGAGTACTAACTTCAGATATTTGGGAATTAAAGAGAATTTTGCTCACATTTCTATTTCTGTAGATGCAAAACTTCTGCAAGTGTGAGTGTTTACATGTGTGTGACAGAGTGAGAGTCATACTGAAACAGACAGGAAAGTGGATAGAAAGGCCCAAACGTAAACCACAAGGCGGGATTTGCAAGCAAACAGTTGCAGCATGCTTGTATGCATTTGCAGACCGGACCACAAATACCTTTGCCCCAGGTTTCTACATTTCATTGTAATTCCTGTTATTTTTTAGATGTTTCTAAGTAGTGTATTCTCCCATTTTCAAGTGTCAGCCAAACATTTGAGCAAAATCAAATAAGATAAACCAGGAAATCAAACAAATCCATTGGAAACCAATACACTCAACCGTACACTCAAACCCTGAGTGACTGACTGACTTAGAGAATGTGAATTTATTGCCAATTATTTTCTACAATTACAAAATGTTATCTTATTGGTCATACAGTAAACACAAACAAATTAAGGCGTATAGACATTTTTTGGTTTGTTTATATACCTACTTGACGTTTTCACACTTTTCCTCATAGTTCAAACTGGCCTTTTCTAACGGGTTAGAAAGGTGAGGTTTGCTCGCTCTGCAGCCAGACTGTTTACTCTGTCTAGGTATATTAATACTATCTGTAATAGAGCATATTTCAGATGAAAAATATTAGTAAAAAATTAAATTTTTATTTAGTGTAGGCTACTATACTGTTTGTTGAAAGTAACAAGAATGCTTCTCTCAGAGAGGTATGAGGGACAGAGTTGATTCAGACGACCTTTGACAATTTGCATTTCAACAGTGTGTTAAAGTTCTACTCACCGTCCTCCAGGTGGGTATAGCTGAGGTTCTCTTGTTTGACTGTGACCCTTTCTGGAGCCCGTTCCTCATAGTTTCCTCTACTCGGTTCTATCCGGCATACGACCTTTCCTTGAACTTGACCTTGACCTTGACCTTGGATGTGTCTTGAAGGCGGCGACTTTCCCAGTGGCAGCGTCGTCTGCATAAAACTCTGATGATGTCTCGACACCAAACAGGCCTCAAATGAATCACCAACCTGAGGCCCTTCGCTCAGTTTGCCCACGGGGGCTCTGGCACCGACACACTGACTGGGAGTGGAGGCAAGGTGGGAAGCCAATGGGGAACCACCAAGAAGGGTAGTACTACTGCCACTATAATGTTGGTTTGCAGTGTGGTACAGGACGGGACTGTTGATCATAGTGCCGGCTCTGGACTGGTAATAGACTGTTTGGTCATCGGGTGGATTAGGTGTCAACATGCAGGCTCTGGGGTCTGCAGTGGCTAGATGATACAGTGTTGGAGAAGCACTCAAGGCTTGAAGGTTGTTTTCCTGCTCCAGGTGATGGTGATAGAGTGACTTCACCGATAGGCCAGTCAGTGACAGATTATCTGAGTATCCATATGTATTCAACTGGTAGTCATCCACTGGCTCGGCTTTAATGGCTGAAAAAAAACAAATGAACAAAAAAATGATCTCTCATGACAGATTAGACCCGGTCTATCATCAGCACCTTGTGGAGACTGCAAGAACCCTAACCCCACTCCTAACCCTAAACTGTCAGGTTCCGTGACAGCTTCTACCCAACCGCCAACAGACTGCTGAACACACAAAAATAAACACACACATCACACTTCACACACCACAATGTGCTGAGTAGATCCCAGCCACACTGTGCATTGTGTGCAATCACACCATGCAGTGCAGTATGCAGCAACATTTTTAAATTTAATTTAATTTTTATTATACCTATTCCACACATCTACATTTGTACTTGTACTCATTTAGTATTTATATATTTTTGTACTGTTTCTTCTAACCTGTTTTTTTTTTATTTACAGTATTTTTTATGTATTATTTTATTATGGCCTAATGTAAACGTAATTTCATTGTGCAATACATCTTGATGTAATCTATCTATCTATCTATCTATCTATCTATCTATCTATCTATCTATCTATCTATCTATCTATCTATCTATCTATCTATCTATCTATCTATCTATCTATCTATCTATCTATCTATCTATCTATCTATCTATTCTGTGCACTGCTTAAAAAAAACAAAACGTGGTGGCTCTTTTTCACCCACAGGTAACATAACCTGACTATGATAACATGATGATGTTTGGTATAGTGACAATACAGTATAAAAGCTGAGGCTCATGTTTTATAGGTATCTAGCCAAAAACCAAAGCCCTGAGCAACTGGATTTGGACCTGCTGGCTCTTACGTAAGGAAAACCAGGGACTCACCAAAGTCATTAGAATTGTGAAGTTTGATGGCAATCCGTTCAATACTTTACAGTTTTTCTCAGCCGCTTTGGTATTTCTCAGAAATTCTCAAAACTACTTGTTCAATTTTCACATCATTGTGTCACATCAGAACATCCCTCCAGAGTACTGATAACATGACTAAGCAATTTGACTGTTTTATCCACACACAATGACACAAGGACTTGTCATTCTGATGGCACTGACATGTTCAGTGACACAGATACAGGTATTTACTTTTGAGGGATGAACTAAGGATTTTGACCAAGTGACTGGCTTTTGCAGGTAATCCATGGTGTTCTACTATTTGTATGAATTGTTTAGAGAAATGCACTTACTGTTTTGCAAATGTCGAGGATGATTCGAGAAATGTACCAACGCGACTGAGAAAAACTGTATTGTTTATTTACAGTAATCCTGGAACAACTTTAATTTATACTTTAATTACCTCTCTTTGATCACCCTTTTTAACCCAGGTTTGTGTTTCCTGAAATGCTTTTTTGAAAAGTGCTTAACAGTAGTTTTTTTTTTTTTTAGATATGAGTATCACATGCAGATAAAGAGAGCTTATGAAAGACAAGGTTTTTCCCTTTAGAAGTGAGAGTTGCCAACTCAACCAACCCACATGTTGCATTTGTTGTGGATGTGGTTAATTGCAAACAGCAACTGAATGATCGATTTCTTGAGATTGGGACTGATTTCCCATGAAAATAATTAGAACATCAGTTAAAAATGAAGATCACAGCCAGATTGACGTTAGTTTGCATCATATTGAGCTCAGGTTTAATCTGATTTAATGTTGCAGTTTCCTGTAGTGTTTACTCAATCTAGTTTCAACAACCACTCAGAGCAATTTCTACTACCAGTCACATTCACACATCCACACAGAAACTTTTTCTACCATACACACACATTCACACACACGCCCAATACGTAGATGAAACCACCAACCTTCTCCTCCTTATTACGTAACAAAGGGTATGGACACATTAGCCTCAACTTCATAACCATTTTGAGGTTTCATTTAGTAAGTCTCTCAGCATGATATTTCTGTTGTCAGAGTTGACAATAATATTTCCTCACAACACCGGCCAAAATGTTCTCCACCTTCCCACCATTTGAGCTTCTAATTGTCTTGCTGTATTGAGTAAACAGACATATACCTATCTCAGGAGTGTAGATGAAGTGCTGAGGCTGACTGCGTTTCTTCTTCCCGTTGATGACATAGAAGTTGACTTTGGCTGGGTGGCAAATGGTCTGATCACGATACCGGGGGATCTCAACATACAGCATGTTCTATTGCAACATAGAAGATAAAAACATCAGAGAAACTCGCATGTAGCAATAGGGGGGTGGGGCCCTGCCCCAGATGTCTCCTTTTTGAGTTTCAGATAAAAATCTGCACTAAAAATATCACTTTGAACATGGTGAAGTGGTGGTAGACAGAAAGTGTGTTCCTAGACTTTGTGTTTTGCTTTCTGTTTTGACTGCGTGTGAATTTTATTTAAAACAATGTTGATTTGACCAAAAACAAAAGTGTAACGTTGGCTCTGTAGAGTATGTTATTGCCTGAATTCCTTTGTTAGTACAGGTTAGAGGAAATCTACTCACAGCTTGAGTTTTTTCTCTGTCAACGGTGGCCTCCACCTCCCAGACTTGCTTCCCATCTAAAAGCAGAGGGAATACGGAGTGTAAATATTGAAGTAGCGGAAGTTTAATAGTTTGACATTTTGTTGCTTTCTCACTGAATTAGATTGTAAATTTGATAGCATGTCTGACAAGAAATGTAGATGCCATGAGCAGGTGCTTATCTTATCTTAGCTTAACTTAATTTAACTTAGCATAGCTTAAAGACTTTGGTTGTTTGCCCTGCATATTGTTTGTTTGATCCCTACAAAAGACAAAAGATAAAACCGACAAGTTTGCACTGCAGATTATGTGCCGAGCAAATGCAAAGAAAGCAAATGCACATCATGGAAAACATCAAGACATAAAATGCATATTTGATCGAGTACATAATGCATCTGTAAGACATCAATACGCTTTTTAATTTAATGTATAGAATGAGAACACTTATATACAAAGACAGTGGAAAACTGGTGTCTCTTTTATGTCTGGTTTAATGTTTCACTCCCACCCCACTTTTTACTTGATGTTTCTGTTTTCTACCCACGCTTACAAAAAAAAACAAAGCCTCTGCTCTGGGCCTGAATCTTTATCAGTCTGTCGAACCACATCCTGTTGCATAAAACCCCGCACCAAGCAACAGGGAGGCTTCTTTTTACATGCAGACAACTGTACCCATCGTGCTCTCAAACCATGTAAACCAACAATTGTGTGTGGGCAGATGGTGCAGTGACGAGGTGAGAAATTTCCACATGGTAATAAATACAAATTGTTTGCTCCTGTAAGGCAGTAAAAGTTTTAAGTTATGGTTGATTTTGTCTGATTTAATTGTGGGGGTTGGTGGAAGATGTGCGTCACTGAAAGGGTAGCTGTTGTTGCCTGGTTGATATGCAAATAATGCAAAGAATATAAATACGAGTAGGAAAATGGACTCGAGCAGGATATACGGAGGTCGGTGTGGGTGTACAAAATATTAGTCTATTTTAATCATAGTAATAATCACTCTCACTGACATGAGAGCTGTGGGCTAACATCACTTGGTCAGAGGTTTTATTGGTTTCCTCACCTTGTGTCTTCTCAGAGAATATCACCTTGGAGTCAGGTGTGAAATTTTGTCCAGTGAGGACCATCTGGTGACCACCGAGTACTGAGCATCGGTCCAGGTCCTGCCTCTCGACTGCTGGGAGCTCCATTGCTGAGCGTTGAGCTGAGGAAACAGTAGCACATAGTTGTGTGAATACGTAACCAAGCAGGAGTAAGAAAACATCTGGAAGGAACAGGACATTTGGCCACTCAGTGATGATCAAAATCAAAAGAGTTGCTGTGTTGACTAGTATATCCTGGGGAACATGCATAATAAAGCTGGCCTTTCCAACTTTTTTGTTTTACTTTTAATGGATTCAAATGGTATGTGTGTAACAGAAAAAATCTATGCAGTTTTAGACCGAAGAGGCAAATAGCAACAGTGGCACAAATAACTGGATGAAACTTCACACCAAATGAATCATAGGAAACAAAATTCAGTTTAGGACAAATTAAAGGTTCCTTACAACATTCAATAGGATCAGAGGAAGCTTGAAGAGACACGAGCTGTCCTCCAGGTTGAGGGATGTGGACACGAAACACCAAACGCACACGAGTGTTTTTTCGTCCAATGTCCGTCTCACCGTTCCTCAGTTCGATGTCTGCGTTTCTCAGTTTCAGGATCCCCACACAGTCGATCCTGTAAAGTGTGATAAAGCAGTACATAAAGTACTGTCTCCTTGATTGGTCATTTATGAAGAACTTTTTCTATCATAGTAGCAATTTTGTCTATGTTGCAGTTTCATGAGAGCACATGTATTTGCTGCTGTAAACACCCACTTTCTGGTTGGAAAAAAACCTCTGGCACGCAGGAAGTGATGCACTTCAAGCAGGCTACAAAACAATTTGTTGCTAGAATTAGCAGCAGCAATACCTACCATGGATTTAAAAGTATAAAGAGCAATTAATACACAGTTACTGTAAACTTAATAGATGGAAACTTCAAAGAAAAATGCAGCTGAGTTTACTGTATCTCAGCATCTTAAACTCCTGGAGACGAAATGCAAAAAATACCGCAGCGCTGATTGAAGATTGCTCAATCTGCACAAGGTCAGACAGTACGTGGCCATGTTCAGAGCGGCTCAGATTCACTAGCGACTTATTTTTGGTGAACATGTAAACCCACACCATCTCTGTTTTACTCACACCACTCTCATGTGGTTCTTTGGCTCAAGCGGGATCTCCAACACTTTGGTCCCGTTGATCACCCTCTCCATACTAGGTGTGGTGACGGTCTTCCCTGTGATGCGGTGGGCCTGGTAGAAGGCGTGGGGTTTCAGGAGCCTTTCGTCTGCCGTCCCTATGAAGACCTGCAGCATCAGCGGGACAATGCCTTCGTAGCCAAAGAGCTGGCGGGGGCAACAAAAGGCAATAACCTTAATCACAATAAATTAAATGAACTACCGTACTGTCAATGTGCCTGACTGTGGAGGAAATCCCTTTTTCCTGTGGGTTTGATTCGACAGGTCACTGTCTAACTGGCATAGCAAGAACACTGCTTTGCATGGCCCATTTACACAGCAGTGCCTGGCAAACCAGCAGTAGCAGCTTATTAATTAACTGTGTGTATAGTGTATAAAGCAGATCAATGCACCAATGTTTGTGTGGCATGTAAATATAGCTTAATTGTGATTATTGGTGTATATTGGTGTATAGGAGATTAAACAATATGTATCTTTAATAAATGATCCCTGTGTGAGCAGTGATGTGATTATGACACATGACTCTTTCATTCATTTGCATGACTGTCGCCTTTACATAAACACTTTATCCAGGAAATACCACTCCACATTTACAACCTCTTACTCCCACTCATACTCTTCTATCCCACAGCGCTGACAGTAATGAAAGATGAGAAGTGAAGGTAAACTTTTTTTTTCTGTTTCCTCCCTTGCATTCACATGTCTCACGCAACCCTCATGCCCTCAAAGAAACAAAAAAAGTACCTGAACTTCCGGGTGCCCCCCCTTAGGAGTCTTTACAGCTCCTCGGCTGCCTTCAGTTTCATAGTGAGCTCTGTGGTGAGATCTGGGTTGCTGCTGGATCAGTAGTTCATATTGACCAGATTGACTGGGCAGTGGCCACTCTAAAGAGGGAAGTGGATCCACGGAGAGACGACTGGGGGAAAAGGCAGAGAGAATTCAATAAAAATTCAAAATAGACGACAAATTATTAGTTTGTGCCAACAGTCAATTATTAGAAAGACATACGTTGTCTGTACATCATGAAACAAGACAAACAACACACCTGAATTGTGTGTGATGGACCTGATGTGGAGGCCACACAGCTGGGACCATATATATGGTGTCAGATTTGAGCTCGTGTCCAGCTCTGCCAATCCTCTCCTGCTCAATGGGCCAATCATAAAGCTGCCCATATGCACAGTCCTGTCTCTGGGCCTGCTCATGTGCAATTCGCCCCGCTACGGACGGCACCGCTCTGGATAGACCAGAGTTGAGGCCAGAGGCCCAGTCCTCCTCCAGGCACGAGGAGGAGGAGGTCTGAACTTGACCATGAAACTCAGCCTGGGATTGAAGTTGCTGGTGGAGGTAGAGGGATCCCTGCTGCTCATGGGGCGATGGGATGGGGCTGGGGCTTCTGGAGCGCTGCTTGACGGGAGTGCCACCCTGACAGGAATGGGCCTGGTCATAGGCGCGCTTACCATGCGGTGAGGCAGAGCGAGAGCGCTGGTGCGGAAGTTGCGCTGTAGCATGCTTGTGCTGTGGCAGGAGATAGGTCTCATCCGTGACGCTGTTGCGAGGTGAAGCTCCTGGAGAGGAGTGGGCAGAGGAGGTGTGGATGCCCTGGAGGCCCGGGCACAGGTCTAAAGCAGACAAGCCCACGCCGTAGCCAGCCCCGTTGGAAGGAGAGACACAAGGCGATGTGACGGGAGAGTACGACTCCGCTGGCCATCCCGTGGACGAGTTGCTGCTGGCAGGGCTTACGCACTCTCTGTAAGCTCCACGGACTCGGGAGTTGGGGCTCAGCTCCAGCGTCTGCGAGCTGAGGGAGTCGCCAGATGGGGTGATCTCGATTCTGGGGCTGGGGGCGGGGATGTTCCTCGATGTCAACCCCAAGGAGTCAAACACAGCCCCTGTCAGGATCTCTGTGGTGGTGCACTGAGTGGAGGGGTTCTGGTTGGAGGCGTATGCTGTGGGATCGTCGACCACCAGCAGAGGAGGCTGGTTGTTACTCTGAAGGAGAGCACTTGGATCATCTGTCAATATGAAAAGAAAGATTAATTTGTGCAGTCATGTTCACAGCACTACCACCTCACAGTACCCCTCTAACCCCTATAGTATTTCGTTTGTTTATTCAAATCTAATTAATCCTGACTTTGAATGAATGAATGGATTCTCCATATACTGGACACTAGATTTCTCATGCTGTATTGTGCAGTCTTTTATTGTTGTTTCATTATCACTCCTCTGTAAGTAAATATCAGACCAGAAAGGTTTTCATAAATCAAACTCAATCTTTAGATGAACACAGAGAGGAGAAAACTGACTTGTGCTATCAAAGTCTGAGCAGTGAAGGTCAAACATCAAGTGGAGTAGAGCGAGAAACGTGCTGCTGAGTGCAGGTGGAATAGAAATCTCCTCTTAAACAGTGAAAACAGTGATAAACACACTGCTCGGTTGACAATTGTTTTTTAAGATAAAGATGCTCATTTGGAAGAGAAGAGGGTTGATTTGGCCTTTTAAATGGAGGTGAAAGGAGGATTTCAGGGTAACATCAGTACATGACAGCTAAGTACTCCCTCAGCCACTTAATTACAGCTAAATACAAACTCAACACACATCCACCATCTTTACAGCACGATAATTAAGCAGAGACACAACTGATAACGACCTAATTCAAATGGGGGTTTCATAATTATTCTCTAATGCAGAATAAGTGTTGCACACAGACACACATACCCTTGTCACAGCCATCACGAAAATCCTCTTCGGGTGGATTATACAGGAACAGGTCGGAAAAGTCCAACTCGTCCTGCATGTCTTGACCCATGCTGTCAGTGAGCCCCAAACCTCTAGAAGTCATCTCCAGCTCTCAATATACAATTTTCCCCTCGACCGGTACCTTAACTATTATAGAACTATTGTATAAAAACTTTAAGAAACTTTTTTCAGCTAATATCAGCTCCTTGTACAGGCTACGGGATGAAAGAGATGTTTTTTTTTGTTTTCCCCAAGATGCGTTTTAATCACTAGCAGCCGTTCAAGTGAAACATCCAGCACCGCGACATGAACAAGTGAGAGGTAAGAGGCGCTTCCTGTCTCTGCAGATGGTGACAGGCACAACCTGCGTGTGCGTGTGTGTACTGACAGTGCAGCTCGTTCAACACCTCCCAACACGCTAATTCATTTCCTTCTTCATGAGTCAAGCAAGGTGATGTATACGTATGTAATACAGGTGAAACAAAATTACACCCGAGACCATTTGCATGTAGCTTATTGATTCACGTAGGCTACCTAATGATTCAATCGACTTTGTTTTTAGCTTATAACCCTGCTTTATGTCCAATATTTTCTTCTTTTTATTTATTTGTTTATTTATTTATTTATTATACTTATTTATTTGTTCATTTTTATAGCCTCTCATTTGTTTAGTATTTTTTGTCAAATAAATAAAACAGTGTATTACAGATTTTTCTTTTTTCTATTTGTGTAGTATGCTAAATGGATTACACACACGATTTTGCATATATAACTCAAAAATATAAATATAACTTAAAAAAAAAACACTTTGTGTCACAGTCAAATAAGAAAGTAACTGTTGGCAGCTTTTGGCCACTAAGTGGCAGTATTGTACAATTTTAACCTAAAACACGTGTTGATGCTGAGTTTAGGGCCCAATTCAACCTAGGCGACCTTTTAGCAGTCAGTGTAGCAATGGAGATACTGAATTATAGTTGTGGTTTTGATATTTTGTCCCCAGCCCCACACAAAGCTTGTGGATATTTAGCAGACACTTTCAGTTATTTACAAATGGTTATAGTATAGTACAATACAATATTACAGTAATGTTGTTCATATAGTGTGGTGTATTTTTCCATAATGTTGCGTATGATATTTGAACATTTTATTCCACCGTACTGAAACGATCACATGATAATACTGCATCTGTACCTTTGTTGATCTGTAGTGTTCAGTAGTAGTTAGCACTGCCTTCTTGTTCATGACGGGTCATGAGTTCAAACCTCTTTAGGGCCTCACCTTACCTCACCATGTTATTTTCAGGTTCAGCTTGATTTATTTCCACCCAGCTAAACAAACAGATTGATTTTCCCCTGAGAGCAAGAAAGGTTCTTGGTTCGAACCCTGGCCTCGGGGACCTTTCTGTGCATGTTCTCCCTGAGTCTATTACTGTAGTTCCCTCCCGCTTTCCCCCACAGTCAAGAGTAATTAGGGGCCAGGCAGTGTAAGCTGCCGGGAACTATTGTTTTCCCCAGTATTCTTCTGCTTCTTCTTCCTAAGAAATCCTACTTCTAATACATGAAAAATCACCAAACTTTGCACAAAGCTCTGGTCCCATGCCAGATTTACTCAACTCCAAGCACATGTCAAAAAATTGTCAATTTTTTAGAGTCATGGTTGATGAAGTTTGGCAATTAAGAATTTTAATTTAAAGCAGAAGTAAGCGATCCGGTCTTTTTGGCTAACTTCTTGTCAGCCGATGGAGTTAGCAGTCCCCGCCCTCGTCATGGATCTATTGGTCCTCGTCCCTACATCACCACATTCACGCGCATCCCTTGGCTGCACACACAGAGAGGACCGTCCCTTTATGCCGTTCTCTCTCCTCATTGGATAAAGGTTGTAGGATACAAGGAAAGTTTTCTCCTCGGCTTACAGCAGAGCAGAGTGACTGACAGACCTGTGTTTCGGACCAAACACAGACCAAACACTCTATGTAAGTGATTGCCGTCGGAAGATGCAACTATTTAAGACTTATATTAACACAAAAATTCCGCTTACTTCTGCTTTAAAAAACTGAATTTTTGAAAACATTTTGAATTCTGCCCTCATGGAATGTAAGAATGGCATTTCTAAACATCAGATTTTTTCTTATGAAACAAATCACCAACATTTATATTCTGTCAAGATGCACTGTATTATCAAATTTTTGTCTTGATAACAGAATTTTTGACAATAAATGAAATCTGTCCTGACAACTGCTGCCTGGGTGGTGACTACCTGAGTCCATCTGTGAAGCCACACGCCAGGTTGCTTTTCCAGCCAATTTGCTCAGTGAGTTAGGTGGTGATTCTTGATGTCAGACAGAGAGTTCAAGTCCCAGCTAGGGCGGAATCAGGCAAAATGGACACGATCAAGCCAATATTCTTGTTGTCTACCTGTTTTGTCTCTTGTTACTCAAAATTGCCTAAATGTGTCCAAAACTGCCTGGCCCCAACCACTGCTGCAAAGCAGCTTTAATATGCATTTAGGTTACCTGGCAACTGTAAAACTGCCCATACAGTAGATGTGAATGTTGAGTGTGTGAGGTTGTTTGTTTTGCTATATCAGCCCTGAGATAATTTGGCGGCCTTTCTAGGGTGTACCCTGCCCTCAACCTATGTCAGCTGGGATCGGTAAATTTCCTTTAATTCTCGTGATTGTAATATGTAAATTATATTTATTTATTATTATTTACTTGCAAATTCCAACTTCCAACACATCTTTAACTGAAATACAGTAGCCTATAACTCATCTGTCACTAATATGAATAAGATGAGAAAACATGACAAAGTTCATTTTATAGTTTCTCCAACATTTAAATTGCTTTGATTTATTAATACAGTAAATACCCTACTTAGTTTTACTTCAGAATGTTTTGCCCTTCATCTAAGGGGCTTTAACCAGTCCTCCTGACCTGTGAGGCATGTAACCCCTTCACATGTTAATGTCACCTGAGGTCACATGTGAGTGTACAGGTCACATGTACGTAAGTCATGTGAGAGTCACAATTGAATCAAGGTGTGAAGTGGTGTGCAACTGCAAAGGAAGGATATCAGGACAACGATGAGTGGTCTGTCCTCTATGTGCAAAAAAGAAACACATGAGTTGTCAGCCGCTTTCTTTAAACACAGATAAATAAATTATAATAAATAAATTATATATATAAGGACCTACTTAATTTAGCGATTTACAAGAGAAAACCCTACATTTAAAATTGCACTTAAGTAAAAGTACAGAAATATTATCAGCAAAAAACAGAGGTACACTGTTTGGTGTTCAGGTCACAAAGTAAAACTGTTTGTAAGAAAGAACTTTCATGATTTCCTTTTCATGGAAGTTCATCTGGAAGTCTGTCATAAAGTGTAATTAGGTCTGAAAAAATGTTGGTCTTAGCACCAGTACACAATAGAAAACATGGAAATATACATGCAAAGGAAACATTTTTCAGTACTGAGTAAATGCACTGGACCCACTTGTGCTGGACCACATGCTTATTCTATTTTTATAGGAACAAAGAGAGAGAGAGAGAGAGAGAGAGAGTTGTTAAGATGCTGAAATGCACATTCACAACTTCCATTTCTGTTTCCGCTCCTGTTGTAGGATTTATTTTAAGTGTATTTTTCACGCTAAATATAGCAGACTGTGTACAAGCTCCTCACCTCCTAACTCCGTTTCTTAACCTAAACCAACCCCATTAATCTCAGAATACAGTAACAATGGCAAATAATATTGTGTAACATGATTTTAAGATTGTAGGATTAGGTTGATATGATAAGCCACCTACTCAAACAGATTAGATAAGATTTAAAAATACAATGTGACACTCTCTGACACTACTCACAAAAAGGTACGTACTAGGTATATTGGGTTTATGGATGAAATTTCAGAATGCACCTTAAGTGCCCTATAACCTTTACAAGTGAAATAGATTTGACCTTCTCTAAACTTTTGAATGAACATGTCCAACTGTTCAATAGTATTTACAGTATAACATAACATGCTGTTCTCTAACAAGGTGATGAACTGCAAAAATCAAAACAACATTCTGAACCATGAATCCACCACTAAATGTTCTGTTTTTTTAAACAGTCCTCTTCATCAAGCTGTTCACATTTTGACATCATGAGAACAAGTCGACACCTACAGTAACAATCCATCAACAGTACTTGGCCATGTGGAGGCTTCAGACTCTATGTTCTAATAGGGAAATGTCCACTGAGCTTAGAGTGTCACAGAGTGTCATCAGCAGGTTGAACAGAGACACAGAGAGACTGGAAGAGTCACAGAAAGAAATTAGTGGACATCCTTTGTCCACATGACAATTTATTTTTTTTGTGGTATACCCACCACCACTGCTGTTAGCTTTTGTTTCAATACATTGTGTGAGGTGAAGAAATGTACCATTCCACACTTACTTACTTAAATGCCCTACTTTCATTATATAATATAACTATAGCACTAACATTTTTACATTTTCCATAAATTTCACCTGAAAGTCAAATATCTCTAACATTCGTGAGTGTGTATATTTTTACTTAACCTCAAACTGTATATCCATATTTCTTATCTGCATTTATTAAATATAAATGTCCTATCTTGACTGTGGGCTTCATCACCTAAACATTAACACTGGTACACGTGCTGTGTTTGGAAGATGCTGTGGATTGTCTCTCTTATCTTTCCTGTTCAGTGTAGCAAAACCAGGGGTCATGAGTTTGATCCTCACCAGGGCCTCAACTTCAATGTAAGTACACACATGCTTCACTGTTGACAGGAAACACACACATTTCTTTTCATTAGCATTTGTATCTATAAATAGGTTTCACTTATGCAATTCACTCATTCATCTGTGCTTCTTTAATGGAAGCAAACAACCCACAGTTGTGCATATCAACATATACACGCAAAGTCATGTGCAGTGTTTTAATGTCTGCTTCAGCATGGTTGCTACAAGAGTCTCAGTCTTCATAACTGATCAATGAAAATACTGGTTGACGCTATAATTTATCATCTGCACTTGTGGTTTCCAGTCCAGCTGGAGTCAGAAGATCACTGCTAACATGTTTACATGAAAGAGAGTGTACTGATATGATGTTTATTGTTTAAATAGACTACAGCCTCATGTACCTGCAGTTTTGTCATCTGTGTGAATAAAGTTAGAAAAAAACAGACTTGATAGGATGATGCGTTTCTGTATCCTAAACACTTTGGTGATCTCCCAACGTGCACATTAATCAAGAAAAAAGGTAAAAAACGATAGCCTCCAGTGTGGCCTGCGATTGAATTAATTAGCTCATATTGGACTGCCAGTAGACTTAACTTGGATTGTGAACATCATAATCATTGTACCTGATTTACATCAGTATGATAGCTCCATTATTGTGAGCAAATAAGCACTCGGCTCATAGTATTGTTTTAGCTAGAGCTCATACTTTTTTTTTTTTTTTTTTACAATTTTTTTCAGATCTTTAAAATCCCTCAAATTTAACAGTCTGAGAGCAAAAACTATCAAGCCTATAATGATCGGAGTCCAGTATTGAGCCACATTCTAAAGAAAGCAGCTTGTTTACGTGCTAAACTAAGCTTTTCAATATTTATTTAGCTCAATTTCTTGAGCTGTAAAACTCCAGGGAAAGCTTAAATCACCCAAAGACTTTAATACAGACACTTAGCAATGCACCAGTTTCAAAAATAAACACAGACTGTGAGTCTCAAATACATTTGTTAATGTATTTATTTCAGTGAATAAAATAAGTCTCTACATAAAACAATGTACATTATTCAAAACATTGCAATGACACTTTATATACATAGTGAAAAACAAACATGTCCTATATGTGTATACATACTGTATATGTTTGTGTGTATATATTTATATAGATATATGTTTATAAGTTATTAAACAAGGAAAAGCATGGATAGTTTGACATCTACATACACATGTCTCAGATGAGGACATTACATTAAGATTTGAGAACAGCTGCCTTGGTACAACATTCAATTTGTACATTACAACCGGTATTTTGGTCAGTTATTAACAGTCATAAGTAATAGTTTTAAATAAGTATGAGGTATTTATGGTATGATTACATGTATAATAATAATTGTATGGTCTTTTTTTTCTATTTACACAGCAGCAATGCAGGGAGTCACTGGACCATCAGGGCCATGGAAACAGAGGTATCGTCTTTCTGTCACTATGTCCAGAAGAGTTGAATATGGAGCCTGAGAGGGCAGAGGAAATTATTCATTAGTGTACAGTTCTTAGTATTTACAGTGAATGGTTGAACGATTACATAGCTTTCCTGAGAGTTAAATAAACAGATTGCTATGTACACGAGCACATACTGTATGTATTCAAGTCTTGGGGTGATTTAACATTTTTGTTATGGGTCAGTCTTTTTCTTGGCTTTGATTTGTAAACTCACTGGAGATCCAGCCTTCCTTCTTACCTCATCTCCTGATAAAGGCGACCGGCAGTTCTCTGTTGGGAACCAGCAGTCCTGAGTGGATCACATCAAGTGGCTCATTGTCTGTTGCCACAATCTCGTATTCTCTGACCAACTGCAGAGAGAGAGGCGAGCACAAGTGTACCGATCAGATCAGATGTTTTTAAGACAAAAAAGGTATTTAATGAAGTGCCATTTGATCAGGTGTATCAGCTGAACTGAACTAAAGTGAACTCGTCTCATCCTCTTACCCAGCACATAGCCAGCTGCAGCTGCAGCTCTGCCAGCCTCCGGCCGATGCACATCCTCTTACCGATGCCGAAGGGCACATGGGCAAAGGGGTTGATGGTGCTATTCTCTCGGAGCCAGCGCTCAGGTTTGAACTGCTTCCCATTGTCAAAATACTCCTCATTGGAGCCCAGCGCATGGGTGTTTATCATTAAAACAGTCTGTAAATGGAAGAAAATAACAATTAAAATTTAGTTTTATAATGGACGTGACACAATTCTCACAATTTGCTTAAGAGAAATTGAATATGTAGCATTAGATTGCAAGATGAAAGTGGAATAAAGATCTTATTAAAGCAAATCCTAACGTTTGCTGCTATGCACATGTTTTAGAGGAGTTGCTCCATTTAGACTTTGTACAGTATGTTAGCAAGTTTTTCTAAAATGCTTCATTTAGACATCAGTATAATGTAATTAATACGAGAATGTAATCTGCTCATGTAAGGTGGCAACCAAGAACTAAGCCACTTACTCCTTTGGGAATGGCATAATCTCCCAACACAGTGTCTTTGTCCAGGGTCCTGCTGGTGAAGGGAACTGATGGCGATAACCTGTAAAAAATATGAAGAAAGTACATGAGAATATGGACTGAATGAAGTTCTAGTATTACATGACACTGATATTTAAGCTGTTTAAGGGGAGCTAAACACATTCCAGTGTTTTCCACAGTGCAAAATGTTAGATATAATCTCCAGTGGAGGGTCAAATGCATTCCCTGGAAGATGTGGTTATGGTATTAGCTTTAAATAACATGTTACATGACAACTTGTGACTGCACTGTATAGTGGGTAAGAAGTGATCCGAACGTGACCAGGTTTTTTAAGCCGGGACCACCGGTTGTTGCTAGTCATGCCACCATATCTCATGAAGCTTGTTTTTGAGTCAGTCATGTGTGTCAGTTTTCCCTCTTAATCTCCGTGGAGCTGGGTGAAATGATGCAGCCACTGAGTCTGATTTGAAGCTGACTGTTGACTGTTTAGATAAATTCAATTTGTCGGCAGATGTAATGTCATGTCAAGTCTCGATCATGTGCGTGTGAATATCTGCGTGCTGGTTTCCTGCATTTGTACACATCAGAATGGTCTAGGACATCATTTATTTTCTCATTACACACTTGAATTTGACAAATGATGATGTATTTTCATCTCTGCTGCCTTGCCTTTTACTGATCTGTGTCTTTTTGTGAGAAAATTCAACCATAAGACTACAACCAAAGCCCATGTGTTGCCTTTGAGGGGAAACCCAGGGCCAAAATAAGACCCCCCACCCCCCCACCAACCTCTCCCTTTGCTCATAATGAAACTGTAGTAGTAGCAACCAGGAGCTCTCTGTAGCTGTTTCATGTTTCCATCATGAGCCTGTTGTACTGTACCTCATAGACTCCTTGAGGCAGGCCTTGAGGTAGGGCATGCTCTTGATGTGCTCTCCACACGGGTCCTGGTCAGGAGGCACCACCTCTCTAATCTCCTCCAGCAGCTTCCTCTGGGCGCCAGGGTTACGTGACAGGTTGAAAATAGCCCACAGCATACTGTTAGCGGTCTGAGAAACGTAAACACAGAGAAAGAGAGAGAGAAAGTGTGAGACAGAGAGAGAGAGAGGGAAGGAGGCAAGAGAGGAAATGTCACTTAGTGAGGCAGCTACTCTTAAGTACATTCCTCAGTGGGGTCCTGAAAAGGAGCTGAGGAATGTTTGGGGTTCCTCAAAGGCTCCTCAGTTACATCCACACGCCACATTCACTTTCTACTTCTGAGGCACTGTAACATTGGGCACCTGTTTGTTTTAGAGGTTGAACACTTTTTTTTTTTTTCCCCACTTGAACAAAAATAGGCGAAAGGTAAAACCTTTAAAAGGTTATATCATGTTGGGAGCTGAGTGGTGATGCACTTCAGCTATGTGATCATCTCATTTAAGAGCAGAAAATGAACATAAACCAAAGGCAGAGATACAGTCTTATTTAGCTAGAGTTTCACATTTTGGAGAAACATGTGTTTTTTTCTCACCACATGTTAAAAGATTGCACACTTGTCCACAGTGGTTAGCTTAGCATAAACAACTATCTGGCTCTGTCCAAAGGTAAAACTTTCTATTTTAACATTTTCACTTTGGGTTGTGCCGTTGAAGAAGAAATAATGTGTTGACTGATGAGCTTCAGAGTTTTATGCTAAGCTGAACTGGCAACAGCTTCTTGACCAGATATGAGAACGGTATCAATCTGTAGGTTTTACGTTTGTGAAGGAAATAAATGGGCACATTTTCCAAAATGTGAAACTATGTCTGTGAATGAAAGATACTTTATTTCTTGGAGGTATAAACATCACTCACTGTCTCCACTCCTCCAATCTGCAGCTCGGTGATGGCTGCATACAGTTCCTTTTTTGACAGGCAGCTGTGGTGAAGGATGTCTCCGATTAAGTCATCAGGAGCTCTGACTTCGTTCCTCTTCAGCTTCTTGTCTATGTAGACTTTAGCTGAGGGAGAACAAAGTAAGGACCATGTAAACATACAGATTTCACATATTACACGGTACACGGTTCATTACTTCAGTCTTGTTCCTAAATAAAGGCCACTGCTCCTTTTTCATATTATAATTAGTGTGGAAATTTTGATAATATTCATTTTTCTGTCCATCCACAATCATATTATATCAGATGTGAATCTCCTAATTAGCTCACATTATGACCAAAACTAGGTCACTCCTATTTCAGTCCAAGTGAGTGTTTGTACCAGATTTGCAGAAATTCCTTTGTGGGGTCGCTGAGATATTCACAATGTGTGAAATCAAAGTTCAGCATTTACAAAGTAGCTCTGGTGTTTGTCCTTACGTGACACGTTATCCTTACGATCTAAGACTCTACAAGTCAGTGGCTCGCTATTTATATACTGCTGTCCCAGGTTCACTTGTTTGATCTCAGACTGTTTATGTGAGTCATAAGCTTTTACAGGGCTGAGCATCATTTAAATCACATGACACACAAAAATTAACTCAACTGACTAAATAACTGATTGCCAGTTTGCTGCAGTTAAAAATACACTAAACAAATTATTTGGGAAAAAGAAAAACCCAATCAGGCTCACATTCATGCTCACATGTTCCTTCCGCCACCAATTGTTGGGAAAGTGTGTGTTTACGTGTGTATGTTTGTGAGAGGCTGTCAACAGCTTCAGCCGAGTAAACAGCATAACCAGCATCATCATCTTCTCATCCCTTGATGTCTGGCCCCCACCTCGCACTACTACAAATATTTGGCAGATTTCTCCCTCTTAGGTCATGCGGTTTACTACGACTCTGGCTGAGATCTACCCAGAGCGCCAAGTACACAAAACACTGAAGCACCTGGTTTAAATCTCACTCCTGCCTCACAGTCCGACTGGAAGTGAGCTCAGACCAACCTGGCCTTTCCATTCACGCTATGTCATGTCTCTACTAACCAACCAATAACCCGTGTCCCTGACTAAATGACACAAAAAACTTTGTGTAAACATGACACACGAAATGTCCTTGAAAATTTCATTCTCCTCATGTCAGTCCGTGATATCACATAGGTCAGAGCGGTTTGTAAGGGGTCCAAAGTCCTGGTACAAACCGTACAATCAAACTGTCAACTTCATTTGCTGGTGTAGTATAAACTGCGTGTACCTGTGCTGAAAATGCGGTCCCATGCGGCGGTGTGGTCCTGCCATGTTTTGGTGTTGAGGCTCTTGTGGAGCTCCACTGGTGTGACCATCATCATGCCAAATGTGCTCATCATCTAAAGAGAGAAACACACATAGCAGACAGAGCAAAGAATTATCAGTTAAATGTAATCATCCTCACTCTCACTGAAGATCTTTGATTCAATATTTCCTCTGCTTCCTCCTGCACCCACTGCCCCTTGAGACCTTTGTGAGCCTTCACTTATCATCTCTTGTCTGTGGATGATATTGGTTTGCCCCAGTAAATCCCAGTAAATACAGGCAGACGCTGAACTGCTGCATCACTGGCTGCGGTTCAGCTGACCTCGGCTTGGTGTGAACCCAATGAACTGCACAGTCCTGGGCCTCGGTGTCTCACAGATCATGTCCAGCATTCTCTCCTACAGTACACACTGCTACTGTGAGAGGAATAACAACAGGCACACTTACTGTTTTCACAGCTGTGATGAAGTTCATTGCCTCCTCGTTGACTTTCTCTTGCAGAAGACCGAATCTCTTGTCGTAGAGGACGAGGCAGATGGCTGAACGACAGAGAGGAGCAAAGAAAACCTTAGCTCATAATGAACAGCTTCAGAGATGCATTTAAAGTGAACAGACTCTAAGGAGATTTACTTCTGGTTTGACCCAGCCACAAAATCATAACTAATTTAATCTAATTCAATATAATGCAATATGATGAAGCATTATGACAACATAATTAAGTAATGGATTGTAAAACTGAAATGATTTGTGAGTAAATCTTTTAAATGACAACCAGAAAAGTAAAAGGCTATAATGAGAAGTCTTTTAAATGATGTTTTAATATATATATAATATATACTGTATATATGTAATCAACATTCAAACATTCCCTGTTTACCATTATTCAGATGATAATCACACAAAATTAGACATTTGCTTGTCATTCAGCATTTCTGAAATCCGTCCTAAATTGTTCCCTGAATGAATAACTGAGCAAAAACATCTGAACTTACTCTCAAACGACCATTTATTCAGTTCGAAGTACAAGTCTTCAATCTTCCCATTGTGGTTTATTTTTCCAATTCTGCCGACGAAATCCACCAACACCTGTTTTTACAGACAATGTGTCAGTCCCTGAGCAGCTGCACCGGATTAAATCTTACGTGCATTTATTTATAAGCACCATACAGGTCAGGATCTTACCTCGTTTATTTTGCCATCAAGCTTCACCACCTCGGTGGGTTTCATCAGTTTCTGCTGAAAAGCGCTCCTCACTCTCTGCCAGTCCTTACCCTCTCTGCAAACCAACAATTAAGATCATCAGCCTTTAATGTCCTGAAGTAAACCATTCTTGTCTCCACTTCTGCTTCAAACTGATGCTTGTTATCGCTATCAAGAGAACCGACAGTCTACTCACAGGATGAGGAGTCCGTACGCCTCGTCCCTCAGGTCTCTGTATGCTGTCCAGGGTTTGATCTCCAGCCTCTGAGGGTAACTTCCCTCCTTCCTGTAGAGCGCCTCCAGCAAGCAAGGTGCGCCAATGTGCACCGACTCGAAGGAGCCCAGCTTCATCCGGAAAATCTTACCGAATTTCTTGTGATAATCAACCTAAAACAAAACCACATAATTCTTAAATTTGGTCAGAGAAAGGCGATTTGGATAAATAGAAAAAATAGGACACATCATTCTCTCTCTTTCTTTTTTTGCGGCGTTAACTGAAAAAAAAGGTCTTATAACGCTGAAAAAATAAAACAAAAATGCAGAACTTTCTAATAATACTGTACCAGTGCTTCGTGTTGTCTGGTCAGACCTCCTTTCCGCAGAAGTTCGACCAGACTGCCGACCAGCGGCCAGTTGGTGGGTCCCGGGATCGCGTCCAGACTGTGCGCTCTGGAGGCAGCGTGAGGGCACGGCGCAGCCTCCACAGCATCCTTCTCCTCCAAGACGCACACAGAGGATGTGGGTTTGAAGTGCTGCAGCCCTATAGACTTCTTCTTCAGCAGCTCAACAATCTGAGGAACTTTTTGGATCTGCGCCCTCATCCTCAAATTCGTATTTTGTATTTATTTAAAGAAAGCAGAATAGTAATGTTCCCAGCAGCTCTTCTTTATTATCTTTGGGGTTTCTCGTTTCTTGGAACTCTCACACCTTGCCGCATTATATATACCCCAAGAGTATTTATTACTGCTGTGCCATGAACCAATCAGGGACCGGTCCTGCATGGTGTGGCCGTCGAGCCCACTATTCATTTAGGGATCTACGTTGAGAGGATCGTATGACCCCAGATAGACCGAGGAAGTGCCCCCCCCCTCCTCTCTCCATCCCCCCTCCCTCGCTTTATAAATAAACACACAGGCCACAGCGGAGGTGACGCGGTTCGCTTGAACCGCGTTTCAGAGCGATCCGCCATTGGAAGAACCGAAACTTTGGCAAAGCAAATACTACTGCCACACTTCTGGACCGTGGGCAAATATTTGACAGATTGCAGGTTGTGTGCGTGCGTGCGTGCGTGCGTGCGTGCGTATGTGTGTGCGTGTGTTTGCTCTGCTTGTGTTTTGGAGTGTGTTCTTTGTGAAGGGGTGAAGGTGGCATTTTCAATGCAATTCTTATGTTTCTGATTTTTTCACATTGATATCCATTGAAACCTAAAATCTAAAAGACACCAGGACTCACATGGGGGATGGCAGGTTGCAGCCTCACTATATCCAACATCTTGATAGTCGTGCCTCAGGTATTTTATTCAGAGGTTTCCAGATTAATTGTCTTCAAATATTTAAAACACATTGGTTAACCTGTCAAATCAAATCGATACAATTCATTATTGTTCATCTATTTAGATAGATTGATGGGTTTACCTATGGTGAAATCTCTGTCTCTCTGTCTCTCTCTTTCTCTCTCTCTCTCTCACATACACACACACACACACACACACACACACACACACACACACACACACACACACACACACACACACACACACACACACACACACACACTCGACATACAGCGCCCCTCAGATCTGGCATAACTTGAATAACATGGCCAGGGGCCCTGTGTGTTGTTCCCTGTAAAAGTCCTCATTCACAGACTCAGGTGGCATCACAACAACCTTCAACTCCTAACTGATGTTTGCTGTATATTGAGGAGCCAGTGAGGTGTAACACACATCAATCACCCCCCCCCCCTCCCACACCCTCCCAAACAGAAATAAGAAAGAAAAAACACCACCCACACATCTACGAACACAGACAGTGTTTGTTTGCTCTACCTCTGATATTTAGAGCATATACCTCACAGAAAGTATGGCACCAGTTAATTTATGATTGATACACATTAATTCACTCCATCATTTGAGGAATTAGTGGAAAGTATACCTTATTTCCTCTTTTCATTGCATTTGATGAGAAGATAAATACAACTAACTCTTGCTCAACTAAACTTGAATCCATACACCAGCACCATTACTGTAAGACTCACCATTTAACAGATTATAATTTGTTTGTTTGATTGGCACACAAAAAAAAGTGTAAGGAGTGTAAGAACAAACAAACAAAAGCACTTTTACGCAAGTTATGTGCAGGACTATAACTTGGCTGGACACAGTGACTTCACAGTGTTTTTGTACAGATTGAACAAATGAGATATAAAATATTGATTAGTAAGGTTTAAAGGCTCTGTCTAGAAGGTTTGCTACCTTTGAACAGAGCCATGTTTCCCCGTACCCGTAGTCTTCGTGCTAAAGTTAAGCTCACTAGCTGCTATATATTTACTCTTTCTTGTCATGGTTAGGGTAATAAAAACATGGTTAAATGGTCATGAAACAAAGAAATGATGTTAGATGTGACCCAGAGCCTGCTTTTGAAGACTGTGACTAGGCTGTCATATTTTGAAGGCTCCTTGAAATGTGGCCATCATGGTCCAACTGATCGATCCTTCATGGCCCAACTGTCCCAAAATTCATATAGCAGTAAACAACATGGCAAAGAGCCAGAGGATTGTACTTTTGAAATTATTGCTCAACAGCGAGCACTACCACTGTCAAATCAACAGCTTTCAGACCTCAAGATTTTGTTTAAAAAAAAGAAAAGAAGATGTGGAAGGCTTGTACATAATGCTCTAAATGCTATAGGCTACTATGTCCAATTTTTTCAGACTTCAATCAAACTCAGTCAAGCAAGCTTTATTTGTATCATATCTTTGAAACAGGTGCATGATGCAGTTTATGTTCACTGGGGAAAGAATAGGAGACCAATGCACACAAGAAATTAAAATTACACATGGAATGAAATGAATATAAAGTGATTAAATCAATCATTCATTCAACCAACCAATCAATCAAATAATTGTCTTGAATATGACAATATCCATCAGGTTTTGAATGTGGGGCTTATGCTTAGGCAAAAACAACAAATAGGCTAAAGATGATGTTTTCTTGAGGTCTGAAAAAATGGAGGCTACAAAAAAAATAAATAGTACAGTAAAAAAAGACAAGGAAAATTGGTTTATCAAGAAAACATTAATGTTTCCAGCCCCATATCATTTTGAAAAATATGTCTCTGCCTCAAGCATACAGTAAATTTAAAGGTAGTCACAGATTAATGACATTTAAATAGTGAATTGATGACCACTGACTGAGTTAGGCCATGATCTGCAGAGAACAAGTCCACTCTTCCATGTTATTCCTGTTATTACATGAATGACATGAGTGCAAGCAACAGGTTGTTGAGCAAGGTTTTCATCCCAGGACTTCAACCTTGTGGTGTCCTGGTCACGTCTGGCATAGTGCATAGTGAACACGAGGTAATACTGGCAGTGTCACTGACAGGCAGCTGGCACTGAGCAGGGTGCAAGTCATAGAGAAAACATGTTTTCTTGTGATGTTGTCTGTAAGCAAACAGTGCTACGCAATGCCCTGCTCTATGGCCTTGTGTAGCATAAGTGAGTGAGGGTTGGATTGTAATAAATGTGTTATGAAAGTGAATGCGTGTTTGTTTAGTTTCTTAATCAAAGGCCTTGAAGAGTTCTCTGTGAACAAATGCAAATTTAAGACAATTTATCGAGAAATTAGCCTATTCACTTGGGAAGAAATTGGATTTTCAACGATATTGCTAACGTCTGAGCAGGTAAACAACTGAATCAACCTCCTCTCCCTGATTGACCTTACTGATTCATGGAGCATGGGCACCACAATTTAATACCTGCATACAATCGTATCTAAATAAATTGAAAAAATGTACAGGATTTAAGTCAAACAAATTCTCTAATATCTAATTTATATACGACTTGGCTGCAAAAGAAACAATACATGACCTGACAAACTGATTCAAATTCAGTTTCAGTTGATAAGTATTTCTTATATATTTCAGACATAAAAAAATTAAAGAGAATACACTATTTTCATTTTTAGATTCAAATCTTGAGTGTTCTTTGGAAGCTACGCTTGAAATCAAAGTGAAACGCCCTAAATTGGCTGCTCCAGACTGACCCACTGAACACTCTCATCTCATCATCTCCTTGATTACAGTCTGATTCAATTGTCGTCTGTTTCTTACACTTTGTAGTCGAACATCAGCCGGCAGAGAGATAAGTGATGAACTAAGATAGAAGGCAACTGACCCTCTCAGGCAGCAGCGCAGTCATCAGCACACAGGGCAGGCAAACCTGATGACTCAAACTCACTCACATTCCAAATTGACTGACAGGTCAGTGAGTTCGGTGATCAGGTTAGAATTGGAGGTTGCTCGGTAGGCACATGCGAAGGTGAAACACAGTAATGCATGCACACAAAGATGCACATTCATTTTATGAAAGCACAAGCACACATTCATGTGCGCTGCGAGGGACCACCGTGCTGCAAGAGGCCACAGAGGAGGAGATTAGTTGGATCCTTAGTAGAGATGGAATAGCTTCGTACAGTTGCATCAGCCTGAATGGTCACATAACGATGCTGACCTAGAATGTGAGGTGCCCCCTTACCCAGAGCCCACCCTTACACAAGATACATGAATGAAAATATTTACAACAGAGCAGCAGCATAGTAATAATGCATCCTCCACCCTCTGGCAGTGTGTTTTTTGCCCTACATCCCACCAACTCAGGCTCACACAGACTTGACAGAGAAGTTCCTAAATAGTGTCATTAGTGAAGGCAAAACATTTTCCTGTCTTGCCTCTTAATAAGTCTACGCAGCCTGTCATTTCACAGTTTCTTCCTGCTTCCCAATTTGATGCACATTCTGTGTGGCCTTGGCTGAGCATTAAACTTGGCTTGAACTGAAGCCGAAGTTAATATCTTTAAACATAAAGATTTGTGACGCTGACAAACAAGCCTTTAAGTATTTGT
Source organism: Trachurus japonicus (assembly GCF_045865225.1). Lineage (NCBI taxonomy): Eukaryota > Metazoa > Chordata > Actinopteri > Carangiformes > Carangidae > Trachurus > Trachurus japonicus. The sequence goes on from NC_140911.1 coordinate 35,957,500, forward strand.
TTGATGGGTCTATAGATTTTTGACTCTGAAAGTAGGTCATTCCTATAAGAAATGATGAGAAAGGGCTGAAGCTGGAGCTGGAGCTGGAGCTGGAGCTGGAGCTGGAGCTGGAGCTGGAGCTGGTAAGGAAGGATATTTCCATGAACTTGATGACCCCTTCCCAGGCTGCTGCATTCAGCACTGGAGAGGGGATGGTCGGCTCAATAGTCAGGATTCCCTGGAAGAAGGAGGACCCACCTCCCCTCTCACTGACAGCAACAAGCTGAAGTTACACAGAGAGGTGGGCCAGAAGAGAGGCCATACGCTTGTTCTTCACATTTCAGAAAGCAACAGGAAAGTCATGCATGACATCAAAACATTTTACAATTAGGCTAAGTGTTTCCTCACGACAAGCAACAAAACCTCACAGAGTTCCTATGGCTGTATATTTGTGTGATTTAAAGCAGATAACAGCGGCACGGCCGTTTCGGCTAATGCTGTGTTCAAGGCAGGCTTTTGAAACCGTAAGTTACAGCTTCAAGTCACAACTACGACTTGGTAGCGTTCCAGGTAACCCGTAGCTCGTGTTTTTACCGTCCTGTTGTCTGTGAAAGTTCCCTATAACGGCCACTCGTAACTTCCGACCCGTGAACTCGTACCAGATCGAACTGGTATGACTTCACAGGAAGGAAAAACACAAAGTACGAGTTTCCTTGAACGCACCATGAGTTAGCAGCCCCCGCCCTTGTCAGGCATCAATTGGTCCTCGTGCTACGTCACCACATTCACGCGCATCCCTTGGCTGCACACACAGCCCTTCATGCCGTTCTCTCCCCTCATTGGATAACACTTGTATCCCACAAGGAAAATAGGACTATTTAGGACTTATATTAACAAAAACATTCCACTGATATCTGCTTTAAGTATTGTTCATTTAAAGAGATTGGGTAGTAGTAGGTGACTGAGGTGAAAGTGAGCCCACATACAGAAATGCAGGGGTCACAGAGAAATTTCAGTTGAGAAAGGTCTAAAAATAAACTAAATGTCCTGAAAAATCCATAGAAAGCCTCAATGACCAGTCAGTGCTGTCTCTCTGATTGACATGATTGTCTTTGTAAAATGAATATAAATAAAACGTTATAAATTAGAACAAGTGCATTTTCTTAACTTCCCACAGACATACTCCTGTAGTGAGATATTCAGGATACCTTGTACCTCATGTTGTTCAGTGGGAATGGCTCGACATGCATTTTTGTCTTTGAGTCACAATAGCTTTTGACTGGACTGAGGTACAGTATCTCAACGCTATTCAGGTGGATTGGTGATCTTTGGTGATTTCCTCACTTGTCTTCAAGCACCAACAGCTGGTCACTTGGCATCATAAAGCTGACATTTGCTGCTTTGAGTCAAATGTCATAGTTCATCATGAAATTCCATTTATTGTGCGCCAAAATGTAATGTGTCTATGTACAATTGTACTACTACTGGAATCATGTTAATGTACTAACCTGAGATGCTGAACATGGTAACATTAAACCGGCAACACATCAGTATACTAACGATACATTAACATTTACGTGAAGACATCACTGCTACAGAGAGCAGCCTCACAGAGCTGCCAGCATGGCTGTAAACTACTGCTTGAACGTCTGAAAACATTGTGCATATAAATCGTTGCTGTAGTTGCACCAGAGTTAGAGCCTCAGCAGATGTCTGCTGTATCCTGATATTTAAAAAGCACTCCAAGACATTGATCCAGAAAGAAAGTGACATCACCTGCACATATTTTGTGTTGAGTAAATTGTTGCTTTACAGTACAGTAGGTATATGATTTGTATGTTCAGAGGATAAGTGGGTCATGAACACTATGAGAGGAGCTTTAACTGTCACTGGCTGATTGTTCTTGATTGTAATGTATTTACTCTGCTGGTTAGAGGGCAGGAGCACCTTGTAAGAACAAAGACTATCTGACCAAAGGTAAAAGGAGTGTGATATGATATGCGGCTGAAGACTTACTGTATGCGCTGCCCTACTTTCTGCGTATGGAGCCAATAGGTTAACAGGTATCGTCTGTAGTATGTAAAGGCAAGCTAGTGAAGGAGTGCAGCAAGTGCAGTAGTATTTGACTACTAGGTCAATGGTAGCCTTGCATCCCATTCACTCTGAATTTTGTGGTTCCGGTCTAGAGAGTGGATCCGGAATTCACCTAATTCACCAAAGTAATTGTTCACCAACATAAAACTTATAAAATAGACAATAACTTGTGATACAATTAAATACAATACAAGAAAAAGGTTAACGTAATGGCTTAAAAGATTTTCTTGTAAATTACATTCTTTAAATTAAAAAGTTTCAGCGTGGGGTGGTGTTTAGCTCAGTTGGTAGAGCACCTGCCCCATGTGTGTTGAGGCTATAGTCCTCACTGCAGGCGGCCCGATTGATTCCCGCGTCGAGTGGCCCTATCCTGCATGTCATTCCCCCTCTCTCTGCCTCCCCATTTCCTGTCTCTCTCAACTGTCATGTCAATTAAAGGCATGAAAAGCCCCCCAAAAAAAGATTAGACTAGATTAACGTCAGTTCATTTAGAATAGATTTGGAAATTATATATATCAAAAGATTTTTTTTTTGATGTCACAACTATGGTCTGGTCACTCTACAGCAGTCATGTCACCACTGCTGTCATGGCCCCAATCAACTCGTTGATTACATCGTTGGCACACTCTGGTACACTTTGACCCCTACACTGACCTGCACCTCAGGTAAATTTGTCAAAGTTTTGACCCCCAGATAGAGTGTACCTCTGTGGCCTCATCAACTCACTGCCCTGCCTCTGTTATCTATTATAAACAGAAGCTCTGCGTAGATGTCATCATGCACCTATCTCCTGTCAGCCTGCTTGATGATGGGCATTTAATGTCAACTGTTCGAAGGTGTTTTTCAAAAAAGACATTTTAATGTTGATTATTGACCATCATGCACCTTTGAAAACGTTTGCTGCTGGGAGTGTCAACTCCCCATGGTTAGATAAGGAATTAAAAGAATATCTGAGGGAAAGGGCTCAATTACAGTAACAGCGACTTCTTCAGGTCTTAAATCAGATTGGCAATTATACTGTAAACTAAGGAATTTTGTTACAAAATTAAATAAAAGGGAAAGAAACTTTATCATGAAAATAAAATAAATAAAATAGAAAATGTTAGCAAACGATTGAGACTGAATTATTTATGGAAAGGAAAAACTAAGTCAACACCATCTTATTTAAAAGTTGGTGGGGAATGCGTGACCAAACCTAAGGACATTGCAAATCATCTGAATAGTTATTTTATTGATAAAATGTAAAAGTTAAAAAGTACTTTGCATGAAAAGAATACTGATTTATCATATACTTTAACAAACATGATGGAAACCAAAAAATGTAAGAATGTTAATGTTGCCAAAGTTGAATAAATGTTGACGACATGCAAAAATAAACCAGCAGGAGAGGATGATCTTGACACCAAACTTCATAAGCCCATAGCTTCGTTAATTGCTCCAATAGTTACTCATGTTATTAATCAAGGTCTTAAAATTGTATGTCCAAACTCATGGGAAATATCTAAATAAGTCTCAATACCCAAAAACAAAAAGTTACAATGTTTTAGAATCTAAAAGTAGACGTATAAGTCTATTAATTGACTAATTTTCTGCATGCATGCTGTATTACTGTAAGAAATGCACCCAACAACAAATGCTCTGATTCAAATGGTTGATAACTGGCTGAAGAAAATAGAATAAAAGAAAATTATAGGGGTAGTTATGCTTTATTCTTCAGCTGTGGTCATGAGTTATTGTTGAACAAATTAAGATGTTACTGTTTTTCTAAGTCTTAATTAGCATGGATTCACAATTATCTGAGTCATTGAAAGCAACTTGTATATCTTAATGGAATACTCTGAGTTGAAGGATGTGAAGGAGTAACTACATATTAAACAATGAAATAATATAATATAATAAGACATGGATGCATTGTTTACTATTTTATTGTCACATTGTTATCTGTGTATCAATGTGACCAATGCAAAAGCTAATAAACAGAAGGTCAGATCACAGAGCTTGCTTCCAGTGGACAAACATAGCTGAGGCTGCCTCATTTGAGCTCCATTGTGGTTAGTGAATGAATAAGCCATAATTGACCAGGCCCTTATCACTACTGAGTTGTTAAACAAACCTGTTTGAGCTCCACTATTTGTTCTGTAGCAGCTCATTAGTCAAAATTCATTTGAATGATAGATACATTCCTACCAGTCCCCAGACCTTTTCTGTTGCGGCCCCAAGTGACCTGCACAATTTTGTAACCAATCATCATTAGTTAGTAGGGGTGTGATGATATACTCAGCTCACGAGACGATACACAATATTGGGTTCACGAGCACGAGACTAGACGATATTTTCAAAATATATGACTGGACAAACACGCGTTTTTATTGACACAAGATCTCGTCACATCCCTATTAGTTGGTGAATATTCTATTTAATTAAAATCCTCTAAGCTGAATGACAACTTTTTCAGTAAAATCACAATGTTATTTTTATCGTGATTAAGAGCCATTATTGTGTCTGAATGTGATAAAAGCTTTAAACCAGTCAGCAGCCAGCCAGTTGAGCTGCAGCTCCACAGCTGTCAGAGCAGCCTCTGTCCCTCTCTCTTCAGCCTGGTGTTTGGCCACACTTTGTACAAGAACAGTTTAACATTGTAAGATGTAGCCTAGCTTGGGCGGTGCGTGGTGCAGTGGTTAAAGCGGCCGCTCCATGTAGAGGCTAGAGTCCTCAACACAGGCGTCTCCGGTTTGAATCCCGCGTTGCGCAGACCTTTCATGCATGTCATTCCCCCTCTCTCTGCCCCCCCCCCCACCTGTCTATCTCACTGTGCTATCAAATAAAGGCGAAAAAAGCCAGAAAATATACTTTAAAAAAAAGAAAGATGTAGCCTAGCTGCTAATGCTAACCAGCACCATGAGTGTTTTGTATAACGGCAGGAAAAAAAAAAAAAACAACTACGTGGATCATCCTCCGAGGGCACAAGCTTAGTCACAGACACTCAATAGTGTGTTTGAGCCAGGTTTGTCCCCTTTGCGTACCGTATTCAAAGATGGCGATGCAACATGACAGCCTCCGGTGGGTGCACCCACTGCCTATGTATTTGTAAGCAACTTATTCCGAGCTAAGAGACAGCTTTCATTTGTATGCGGATGCGATTTTTGCTAATTGAATTGAATTGAATTTATTGAGTGATAGCCCCTTGAGATGTAGCATCTAATTTTCGAGGGGGTAATAAAAAGCCAAATAAGCTACATACTGTCCCTTTAACCTGCTGGTGGTGCTTGGGGACAGTAATATTTGCAAACTCAGGGAATAACCAAAGTCATTGGGATCTGTCCTCAGGGAAACTAATGTCTGTGCATTGAACTTCAGTAGGTTCAGTTTAGGTGCTATACATTTCACATGACTCACTCAATGAACTCTGCCGCAAACCAATTTTGTTATTTTGTTAATAATAAAAATAACATTTTAAAAAGTATTATGTACAGAGTTTAGTTCAAACAAGTTTTCAGAAACAGGTACAAACAAAAGCTGTATGATTTGTGATCATGGATGTAACATTTTTAGAGTGCATTATAAAGAGTTCCAGGTGGAAGCAAAAAAAAAAAAAAAAACGACCTGAGAGAGTTGCAGTGAAAGCCAGTCATTAGGCCAAGTTTGATATGGCCCAGAGCACCAGTATAGCACTGAAATGATATATGGTGGCAGTTTCCCAATAAGGACCTATCACAACCAGAAGACCACCCAACTTTGTCTAACTGGATGCAATGATGAGTGCTATAAACATCACCAGTAATAGACCTAAGGGCAGAATGATGAACAGCATCCAAGGGTTTTAAAGTGGAGGTGGAGGCCCGTCTGTAAATCACATCCCTGAAATCCATAACAGAGAAATACATATAGTATCTTTTCCTAAAATGCAGGAAAAGTACTTGTTTTTAGGACAAAAGAGGACAATGTTCAATGTATCTATTCAAGAGCCAAATATTTATGTCATGTATCTTTCATTAGCAGTTGTTTTTACAGTGTAAAAATGAACATTTTGGCGTCCATTACCTGCCTAACGTAAAATTGACCACACACTGACATTACTTTATTTAAGTTTATTGTGCAAACGATACGTTTCGCATCTGGCTTCTTCAGGTTCACTCAACAGGAAAAGTGGGACTATGCAGTCTGATCGCTTCTTTGCTGTTTTGGCCGCTTTTTTTTTTCTCTACAGGGCTCCCCCTACAGTTTCAGAGTGCATTATTTTTAACCCCCAGTTAACCCAGTACCCAAATGTCGATATGGGAACAGATATCGACACATCCATCTTTGTATAAACTGTATTTGGAGGGGGTACGCTACGCTGCTCTCTTCCAAGGTCATTAGATGCCAAATAACTCCTCTCTAGATACTGCCCATATAAATAAGTTTTTTCCATAGGAATTAGCTGAGGTGACAGTTAATATGTTGATTTCCCTCCATTGTCGGCTCCTGAAAAGTGAAAACAATCTGTATTTAGAGATGAAATGGTGTCAGTGTCAAGAATATAAGCATATTGCCTCCATGTTCCAGGAAAGTGTTGTTTACTACTGAATGACAGACAGTTTTGACCTCATATAACATCTGTTACAACTGTAACCGGAGTAGGTTGCAGGGAAAAACCTTCACACAACTTCTAGGAAAAGTTGTGCCTTCATTTTTTGCATGGCATGTTATGTCTCATTCATAAAGAGAGTGAGCAAACAGGGGTGCCTCACACGGGGGCTTTTTAGGGACAAAGTGTTTAGGCAAAGAGATGTGAACACACCCTGCCACTCACCGGGTGAAAAACATTCCTGAGCGTACAGTAACAATATCAGGTTTCATTGGGAAAATGAACTCCATTGCTCAATGACGTAGTAAACACAGGGAGCAGAACTCAAGAGATGGAGATCAAAACAAGCATGTTGAGACAGTGCAGTAGCTCAAACCTGACTCCCACTACATCCAGAGGCTCCTAGAGCAAAAATACATTTTTGTTTTTCAGGTGTGGTAAGGGTTCGCAATGTGGGAAAAGATGAAGGTGCAGCTAGTTATTACAAATACTTTTACAATTGTAGAGAGGAGTTGTGCAAGCAAGTGCTTTGATTTATCTTCATGCAGATCTACTGTACTGTACTTGGGCAAAAGGCTGAAGGTAGAAATGAAGAAAAGAATACTGATCACTTTGTTCTGTTGTCAATAGATGATGTGAACATGCAATTCTGCCTGTGCAGACCACCTGCACCAGAGGTGCCCACACTTTTTCAGCTTGTGAGCTACTTTTAAAATGATGAGGTCAAAATGATCTACCTCCATTATACTGTATATGTTTATAAAGCACACAGATAAATAGACCACCATGATGTACATTATATAACATAGGGCTCTAATTTTGCAGACCAGGTGCCAACGGGGCGTGTCCACGTGCACTTTGCAAGTTTGGCACGTCTTGCATCCCGGTGCAGGTACTACTATTCCCCACTTCTGTCCCTCTTACCGGCGCATGTGTGAAAGAGGGAGGGTAGAAGGTGTAAGTGGGTTTAAAACAGCCGACTCAGATCTTCACCAATCAAATGAGCTCCTCTACTCACCCTAAAATACACTGCAATTTTCATAATTTCAACTTGAGACAGCAACACCAGACAGCCAAACTTGGCCCGGGAGTAAACTGATGTTTTGGTCTGGGAGGTCCGAGCTCGTAGCGGCCAAATATATGGTAACAGGAACTGACCTCCATGGGCTGATGAAGACAAAGTAGTCTGGTTTGCCCTGATACACTGAGAGCCGTTTCCCAATGCTCAGCATAACAAAAACACACCCTTTTTCCACAGATAAAGACACTCACATTTAGTAACCTATATTTAAATCCCATGTAATAAAGATGAGTAGTGTGCACGGATCACAACAGAAACAAATACCATGCATAACAGGGATTAAATCAGAAGCACCTGTGCGTAAAGGACGCATTGCCAAGCTCCGTGGCTTGGCCCTTGTCAGCGTGTCTCTCTCTTTTTCTCTTTTCTTTTGAATTTCCTGAGACGAGTAAAGTGAAGTAGCTAAATCTTTATTGTCCTGAAACGGGCAAATTACAGGCGTTACAGCATAGTGCTTGGCATTTAAAGACACAACAGGCACTAAGGTAAGAGAGAGGAAGACACAAAGGGGCAAAACAGCACTGCTGTACAATCGTGGGATTTCCATTCATTCTTATTCACATTTTCAAAAATTGCGGAAAAAAACTTGAGTGGAAACACTAGAAATTTGAACAAAGGCAGAAAATTAGCAAAAAAGTTTTTATGCTAGGAGGGGGTGGATTTGTCAGTGTATTGATAAAAGGAAAATGTGATTTTTTTTTTCAATGGAAACAGGTTTTGCAAATAAACGATGACTGGACTGGATAACATTTCTACTCTATGGTTTCAAAAAATGGTGGCGGAGTAATGTGGAAGATAATATGTGTGGGGGGAGTCCACGTGGACCTTGTTGCCGTTAATGTGAGCCGAGGCTCTAGATGCTCAGCCAGCTGCTGTAGCATGACTGTTAGCTGTTAGTACGTCGTGCCCTGCAGCGTCAGAGCTCCGAACTTCTGTGAGCCGAGATGCTTTCACCTGATGTGTAAATGGCCCATTGTTTCATTTTTCGGTTCGTAGGGTTCGTGATCACACACGCTGAAAGTAGACCACAAAATTGCAACTGCGCCATGCTGAATCTGTCGACACCTCCCCCTACTGCGTCACCACACCCATCTCAGCGCACCTTGGTCCACCAAATTGCAAAATTGACTGTGTTGCAGTGTTGCGCTGGACGACATTGGGTTTGCCACCCTGTGCCTCGCCTTCGCCTGGTACAAAATAAGAGCCCATTTTGTATAACGAATATGAGAGAGTAATGTAACTCCGGGTATTGCACATAAATTTACCCCCTGAAAGACAAACAATGACAATGACAAGCTTAGACAGACTGCATGTGAAGAAAAAAAACAAAAAGAAGACTCACTTGCAGGTGGCACAGATGGAGGTGGCTCAGAGGAGCACTCTGCTGTCTCTCTCTCTTTAGCCTGGTGTTTGGCTGCACATTGTATAAAGTTCAACATTGGAAGATCTAACCACTATCTGAGTGTAGCCGATGTCAATCTGGCCCTCTGCCTTGTGTTTTCTCGGTACAGATGGGGTTCAAACCCTGGTCTCCGATGCAAACCGTTTTGCCAAGAGCTCATTGAGTGCTTGGCAGCCAGGTTTGCACGTCCTTTATGGGTGGAGTGAGTGCACCTCCGTTAGACTCACCCCCACTGAACTCACTCCACCCAGGGCATCTGGGTCACGGCCCCACCGTAGCCGATTTGTCAACCTGGTCCTCTGCGAGGTGGGGTTCGAACCCTGGTCTCCTGCATGGCAGGCGACGATGCAAACCATTTTGCAGTCAGGTTTGCACGTCCTTTATGGGTGAGTGACTGCACCTCCGTTACGTGAGCGCCAATAGGCTTAGCCAGCACAATGGATGTGACGCCACACAGCTGCACCAGTGTGTCAGCTGTGTGTATTGTGTTTTATAACATCAGCAAGAAAACAAACATTGTCTATCACCCTCTCAATTGCCTAATGATGTTTGGATAGCCAATCTGCACAAGCCTGTAGGCTAAGGGATGAGATGATACCCTAAAATCTCTAAAATAAAATTTTAAAAAAGTCACACGATGTAGGCCCACACTACCCTTGCGATCTATTGATTGATCGATTGATAGTGGAACTGTGCATAAAGCCTATATTAGAGGGTTTAAAGCACTGACAGCCATGTACCTTTGTTCAGCCCTTCATAATCTCAGAGTCTGTCTCTATCAGACTCTGACATAACAACACAATTGAAGCCCTAGTTGGGTGGCATTGGTGCAACAGCCTGTATGTTTTATAAAATGTACACTTTTCTTGTATTTTTGTATCTTCCTTTCTTTTTTACTATTTATATTGTATGTGTGATATGGACCTGTGTCTGAAATAAAGCTAATATTACCAGAGGGACTCAATTACATTTGTGGGGTCACATTCCCCATTGTGTATAATGACTTTCAGTCTAACTCTAACTGGATTTGGTCCTTTCATCCACTTCAGAGATTGTAACTTTCTAATAGTTTTAAATTATGTCTGTTTAGGTATGTTGTTTTTTGTAACTTTCTAATAGTTTTCAATTATGTCTGTTTTTGTCTCTCCAGCTGCTTTTGTTTGCCGTTGTTCTTGTAATACCTTGTATCTTGTTATTGCCTGTTTGTTCCACTGCAAATTACTTTGTACTTGTACATGTTAGTCAGTGACCAGTTTTTTCCACTGTTTTTTCCCCCCTCTACTTATTTGTATGTTTGTGTTTTGCTTTTGGTTTGATACACACATGCTTGAGAGGAAATATCTAGAAGAACCACACATTCATGTTTTAACATGCTTACAGGTTTCATGTGCTTGGACACACGTGATAATTCTGCCTCTTTGGTTTTTTTTTTTTTCCATGTTCCTGTTTTTCTATCATCTTCACTTATGTTTACAAAGTCTGATGTGGTTTCAACCAGCTCATCACTCACGCTGGTTGTTACAACATCTGTCTGGCTTTAGTGCCAGGGCGCAGGCCTCGCCGACGCTGTGTGTTGATGTCGCAGAGCAACAAAGCCCGGAGGTCATCCAGTCTGATCAAAAGAGGGTTTTAAAATGCTGTTTAGTACACATGGGCAGGGCTAACCCAGTTGTTTTGGAAAGCATGGCGGTGTATTAAGCTGTGTTTTTACACGTGTTTGTGTGTGTGTGTGTGTGTGTGTGTACGAGGTAAGGAGACGCTGCTCTGTTATGAGCTATGCAACTGAGGTGAGATATTCTTTGCAAACTGAGCCAACTTGTAGAGTTCAGAGGGGTCCTTGTGTACCCTGCTCTGAACTCTTGCAACCTCAGTGTGTGTGTGTGTGCGTGCGTGTGTGCGTGTGTGTGTAGGGTGAAAGGGGTGGTAGTGGCAGGTAAATGAGTGAATGAGCTAAAAAACATGCACCGGTCGACCTTGCCTGTGCCAACAGGGTGGAAAGTGATGCCCCCCTCTACCCCCACTTTACTCCCACACACACTGCCCATGGTGGCCTCAACACTTATTTGCGTGGATGTGACAGTGATAACATGCAGTGCCGCTTTGAAACACCTCTTACCCTCCATAAACCCACCAGGAGAGAGCACACATGTCTGAGTCATGTTTCCTGTGGATGTTCTCACAGGCTGCAGCTCTTTATCTGTCTGTTACATGGGCAAACAACAAACATGATACGCATGCTACATGGCCACTGTTGTTTTTATTACTCACACAACACATACGTATAGCCCATACTCATTTTACACCAAAAGAGCTTTAATTACGTCAACACAGAAAACACACCACTTTGATAAAATCTCCCTTAACGTTCATCAATGAGGATGTATTGTGGTGTCTCAAATGCAGTAATGGAAAAACTGTATGAAGCCTTAATCTGAATAGTATACCAAAACAGCAATGCAAAAAAATTATTACAAGCAAATGTAAAGTTTTCTAAGTCCTACTGTGTGAAAATACACAGTATCTGGGCCATGTGGATAATTAATTATGTATAACTAGCATTTTGTTGGTTGGTTTTAAGTACTTTATCTATAGTTTAGCAAATTTTAAATTTGAACTTATTTTTCAGACAAAACCAATAGGCTATATGAGATTTGAAAAACACCATGTATACATATTTATGTTACACAAAATTCTGGTTTACTACCACTATCACTATCCAAACCCGCCGCTCCGCTCTCTCTCTAGCCGCAGGCAGCAGCCGGCACAACAGTGGTGGCTCGTGACGAAAGCTGCGGACCTCCATCTCACCCAATAGCAAAAATCAATTGTAATAGCCGGGTTTTAACCCATAGAGGGCATTCACTCTTACATTTTTACAACAAAATACGCCAAATTGAAATATTTTGACTAAATCGTAAAGAGTTGGATGCATACCCAAATCTATTTGTTTTCAGCAGTTTGGGGGTTTAGTTACTCTTTAAATTCTTAAAAAATCTTTCAAATTAAACAATGTGAGAGGCAAACATACTCAGGCTTAACTGATCACAGGTCAGCTTGTTTCAAGAGGTCATGAGTCAGATTAGTCGGGAACTAGATGATTCAGTTTTCTGTGATTCAGTAGAGTCTGTTACAGTTTAGAAGTTCACAAAAACACTGTAATTGGTCCTTAAATGACTTTGCAACAGCCGGTGGATTAAGGAACAAAGTAATCCAAATGGATCTTTACTCCCTCATTAAAATCAGTCTATAAACAAGGATTTGCTTTAGCACTATAACCGCCAGTAAATCACGCAAAATAATGATTTTGACCAATGACTCACAACTTCTCGTCTTTTTGTCTGTTTCTTTTTTTTTATTTTTTTTTTTATACACTTGCATTTTTTCCCCATCTCACAGACGTCATCATGGCACAACTCCTCAGTGTGACAACAGTGTCAGTATTTCGCTGTAATATTCAATAAAAGTCTCTGAATCATTTGATGTAAACACATTTTTTCTTCAGTCCCTCTCATGTAGATGAACCCCTTCTGGGCTCTAAAATTTGTTGTATTTGATTAATCAGTTAACAACACACTCAGCCACACAGATGCAAGGTTTTGCTAGTTTGGCAGCTTTCCATGATGGTATTTGTTTGTTTTATCTAATGGCAATCATTTAGAGGCTCTGACAATTTATACGCTGATAAGTTGCACCCACATTAAAAAATAACTTTACAACAAATGAGCTCAATATAAATAAAGACTAATCATGCCCAAACCAGATTGTGACACTATAGAGGATAGTATGAAAGGTTTCTCTTTCTTTCTTTCTTTTTTTTTAATTTTAGGGCAATCTATGCCTTTATTCTGCCATTGAAAAGGAGAAAGGGACAGATAACTAAGATCATGGTGCACACTCTGGTGGAGCACGTTCCCACAAAGTCTGTGATTAATTAAATGATCCAGACTCCAGATCCCAAATAGGATAAACCTGTGGATGTGTCGCCTCAGGGCATTGCCCAGCTTTGCCTGATTGGTTTTACACTGGTCTATTGATTTCTTATGGTTTAAATAAATATTAATGTTAAATCCTTTACTGAAAAAAAAAAATCACTTACTGACTTTTCTGTTTGAACTGATGAGTTAAAGGAGTCATCACCTGTTTGTTTTTGTTTTTTACATATCCAGACCAGTCCCCCATGAATTGCTTTGAATCAATTCTTAAAAGTTATTAGAATTTTTTTTTTTAATCAAACATAGAGCTTGACACTTTTTCATACAGCAACTTTCTCTCCTGAGAGTAAGCGTGAGCTTTTGACTGGTCCGGATGATCATATTAATATGTAATGAGGCACGCATTGATTGGACGCAGGAAGGACAGAGCCGGAATAGTGGCTGGCGAAACCGCCTAGGCCACTATGCTGCTCTCTGTCGTGTACCGTAACCATGTTATAACTTAAAGGTACAGTATGTAAGAAATCTAAAGCAACTGGCCGTAAAATCCTCTTAATATGTCACAGAGACTCAGGAATAATGTTCATATAACATGATGAACTCACCAACAACAATAGTACAGCCAGAGTATTCGCATTCAAAATCTTTTTTTGCAGACTGCAAATCATGTTTATGTTTTGAATTTCCGCGTTGGCATGTTGTGCCACCTAGCCCTCTCTCACAGTCACGGCGGCGTCAGTGGCATTTCAGCCTCCGGTCTGCCAGTTAAGCTTCCACTGAGCTGCCGCAACGGCTGGGAGGAAAAACGAGATCACTGTGTTTTGAATTTGACTGCAGTAACCGTTTTTGGCCACATTCTTACATATGGCACCTTTAAGTATATATTTTTTGGCTTTTTTGCCTTTATTTAGTCCACAGTAGACAGGAAAGGGGGAGGCAGAGAGAGGGGAATGACACGCAGGAAAGGGCTGCCCGGCGCGGGATTCGAACCGGGGCCACCTGCGGTGAGGACTGTAGCCTCACTGTAGCCCCACCATGTTATAACTTAATAAAATAAAACCAAATTGAATCGATTCATTGTAAAACATGTATTTATTGATACAAATGTGGTGATATCTGTAGGTAGGCTACAGAGCCCCGGGGCAGAGCTGCTGCTCTGTGTGAAGCTTCACTTTTCATTCAAACAAACTAATATGACTGCCACAATTGTTAGACCAAGATTTATCTCCTAAAAAGAATTTAACCAGCTGGCGGTAAACCTCTACAAAGCTGCTAAGTAAAGTTAATTAGCGATGGTTTCCTCCCCCGGCATGACAATGTAGTTTGGCCGGCCAACGAGCTCTGCAGACGGGTTGCTGAGGAGCCGCTCCTCCGGTGGAGCTTCACTTCTCCCAACGTCGGAGCAAACTTCTAAACATAAACTAACCGCACACTGGGGATCTAAACCCTTACTTTCTTGCATGAAAAAATATTAAAACTTAATAAAGTGACGAAATAACAGCGCTACAGTGAGAAATAAAACAACAAGTAATGGTGGTGCGGCGGAAGTCGGGGTGGTGGAAGAGAGGTGGGTTTATGAAAGCAGGCTCCTATGGTGACGTCAACACAGGAGCAGAATCAAAATCTGGTCATTTGCGGTGTGCAGCCTCATGAGCTACTCTGGCTTAAACAAAGAGCCCAAACCACTTTCAAACTCCAGATTTTCAGCAAACCTTCCACTGAGGTCCAACACCAATATACATGTTTTAACAAGGAAAAATGTGATTTCCAGGTGATGACTCCTTTAAACAGACTGTAAACCATCACCACCGCTAACTTATACGGACCAGTACAATGTGTTTGTCTTAACTGTCGGTACATTTAATACTACAGTTTTCAGTGACCCGGGGCAGCAGCAGTGCAGAGGGAGAAACCATAAAGGAGCAATAAAAAGTTTAAATCAGCTCTAAAAAAAGACAGGAAGCCGACTCAGAGATGCTAAAGTGGCTGTTATTTGCTCTCTTGTTTCTGGTAAATGTTGATGCATGAAGTATGTGTGTACAGTGTGTGTGTACAGGCTCACTGTGCGTCCATGTCGGATGATTGTCGGGGGCCAGCGGGGACACAGAGTGACTGACCTCTCCACAGATGTTATTACACACGATGAGGCCGCCCATCTGATCGTTAACCCCTCACTGCGTAATAACACCAACATGTGTGTGGGTGACTGTTTGTACTCTACTCTGTGTCTCTCTTCACCCCCCCCCTCTTTCCTAACTCTGTTTTTGCTACTGTATTTCATTTAACCGTATCGATTTCTCCCTGAACCACCTCCTCAAGGTCTCAGACTGAAGGACTCTGATCTGCCGTAAACTTGTTGTGCTCTGTTTTCGACCATGGACAGAAAAACAGACTGTTAGCAGCAGAGCGTCATCTCACATCTCTGTGGCTTAGCTTAATCAGACAAATATTCCAGGTGGTTTAACTGCTGGTAAAAGTTTCTTGTAAAAGTTGTGAGGTGTAGTCTCTCTTAACAATGCATCAGTGACGGTTTATTGGGTGGTAAATATTATTTCACCGTAGCGGAAGTCATTTTCTCAGAAAGAGCACTGTAAAACTTTAATTGGCTCTGTTCAGCATTAAGTTAAGCCTCGGTGGGGCCTGATTTAACTGCTGTCATTTGTGTTGAGTTACAGTGTGTAGTTGACAGTACAAAACAAAGTGTGTTAAACAGTTAAAAGTTCAATTGACGCTGCCAAGCAGGATTAGAGGCAATGGAAACCAGGAACTCAGGAAGCTAAGAGGAGTTATCATTTCAGGTCTTTCAGTCATGTTGCATGGTCTTCATCAACAGACTGAGTTCACTTAGTTGTCATTGGAAAAGTAGAAACTTCACTTTTCTCTCAGTGATAGAAGCACTGAGAGAAATAAAAAGGTCCACCAGCTGCAACTGCAGAGGAGCTTCTTAAACAAGATCCGTTCATTTGTTCAGGACCAACGACAGGAAAATTTAGTGTTTTACATGAGATATAAGAAAAATAAAACTGTTTTCATTTTGTTTTTCCAACAAGGAAGCAGGGTAATTGTAGACTCAGATGAAATATGACAGATTAGATCAGACATTTACCTGGTAAAACATTTCACATTTTTTTTTACATGTCTAAAAAATGTCAAAAGCCAACAACAGAAAGGGTTGCTGCACACCCTTATGCTGCATTCACATGGAATCAGACAAACGGCGGACGGACTGCAGCCACAGGACATAAAGTAACGCGAAAAACAAATAAGCGGTCTGACAGAACAGCATGACGGCAAAATAATACAACGTTAATATGTTGCTATGCCAATGACGTATTGTTTACAGCACCTTCTTGTGTGTTATTTAATGTTATTATCATATAGTATATTGCTATAAAATTCAGATTTCTCTTGATATCGCATCGTAAACTGAAACTTATGTTGAATTCCCTCCAAAACGTCACATCTGGTTGTGAATTCCATGGTGGTGGACGGTAAAAAGTTAAAATATTTTAACTTTGTACGGCAATGCCGTTTACCATTGCTGCCTGTACCAGCCTCGCCCGAGCTTACCGTCCTTCTCTCGTCCACTAAGATGACATCCGGTTTGCCGTCTGCCTGATTCCATGTGGGTTTATTCCAACAATGCTTGTTGTGTCCGCTTGATATATTTTGAATAGACCTGCAGACAAAGGCCAAAAAATGTGTCCTTTCAAGTCAATTTTGAATCTAAAATAAAAATAAATCACAATACTTTTTTCTGAAACAATTATGTCAATCATCAATACACAAATCACAATTCAACACATGCCCTACATAATAACAGATCAGTATTTTGTAGCTCTTCTGTCTCTGCTACATGAAAGAAAGAGAGGTTATTGGTACCATACATAGCAGTACCTTTATGAATACCTGTATGTATGAATATCTCTTTTTCTTTTACTGTAAATCATTTGTCTGTTCAGGAGCTGAGTGAGTTTTGGACATCCTCGAATGCCTTATCAAGCCTTTGGCTCAGAGGGTCACAGGGTCAGAAAAACATTTTGTTCATGAAGCCCATTTACGGTAAAACAACACAAACGGTAAACTGGGAGCCAGGAGGTTTCTGTGCGTGTCCAGCAGCCTGTTTATTTGTTTGACCCGAGCTGTGTTCTCTATTAACAGCCTGCAGAGGAAGTCAGGGTCCTGCGGTCTGCTGCCTCCTGGGGAGCACAGAGGAGACGTCCATCTGTTTATCATTAAAGGGTCGATCTGTCAACATGACCTGATCAAATAACTATTACACATTTTGGCAGTTGTGCACTCATGCATGCATCAGTGCGTCCTTTCAGTGTGTGTGTTTAACTGGGCATTTGTTCTCCCTTTTTGTGCAATTGGAGGATTTTTGCCAGTGTGACTAGCAGCTTGTTGTGAAACGATACCCACTGTTCCATTTGTAGGACACGTGCATGTGTGCGTTGTGTAAGATAATGCACCAGTTGCGTTACATGATCAAAACAGCAGCTGTTTCTAGATGAGGAAGCACATAAAGGTCTGCCTACAGTGCCATTAAGATGAGACTTTTCAAACTATTGGGAGTCTCTTATTTTGGGAATAAGACATTTACAAAAGTTTTTGCAACTTTTGATATTTATATTCTTATCAATCAAACCAGAGAAGTATCTGATAACGCTTAAATTCATTCTGCATCAAGGCAGCAACCACAAATGTACAACACTACATCTTCAGTAACAAGAAGAACAAGGAGTCGTGGAGCAGATGTCCCAGCCCTGATCGTACAGTCAGAGTTAGGCAAAAACAACCAACCTGTCAATCTCTTTGGAAAAACTTTGGGAAAAAAGTGTCCTGAAGACAGCTGTTTTGGAGGAAATGGATTTTCATATGATTGACATTTCTCTGTTTGTTGCATTTTCTATAAGGTCACCTGATAAATACATGTGAAAGCATCCAGTCTCCTTTTAGCTTTACTTTGGAACAGTGCTGGATGTGAAGGTGTACTGGTTCAGATCCATGGTGTAACCGCAATGTCCCTGGTTCAGGTCCAGCCAGGGACCTTTGTTCAATGTCATAACCCCCCCCCCCGTCTGCCTGTATGTGCACCACGACTGCTCAATAAAGTTAAATTATAAAACATGAATCAATTTTATATGTATGTCAAATGGATAAATATGGACATGTAATTATACAGTCAGAAAATAATAGAGAAGTAATTTCTCTGTTCTGGTCTTTGAATTTCTTTAACTAGTCATCTTTGTAGGTCATCTAGTGTTGACAGTCAACAACAGAAGTGTAACATTGACAGAATGCTTTACAAATATCTCCAAGACAGACAGAGGAATGTAACAATTGCCAAAACCAGTATCAGTGAAACTGAACTTCCAATTTAGACTAGTTGTATAGACGTGAGTAAGGTTCATGATTATTGACCCACACACCATCCAGCAAAGAAACTGAGACACACTCATTTTTGATTTCTGCTCCTATTCCAATCTTCTAGTGTTGACTAGTCAATTTACTGAGGTTCTAGTCCATTAAACTCTTGATTGGTGCAATTTATAGAATCTGGAGTTCAGTAGTTGAAAGTATCAATAAATAAAAGGTCATCTGAGTAAAAGCTACACACATCACATCTTCTTCTCCAAACAAGTCCTTCAAGCATCCCGAGAGCTTCCATCTTCTTTAATTCCTTCCATCTTTTTCTCCTTTTTTTGTCTTTCCCTTTCAGAACACCTTTGGCTTCATCTCACAGTAGGAGAGGCTGTTCCTGATTTACAATCCTACTATACTGAACATGGAATTCTCAAACCAATTATCTGAAAGATTTACATGTAGATGTAATTAGTTGGGTGTTCAACAAAAGAATCAGTACCACTGAGGCCTGAGGGAGACATGCACATTACTGTAAAAAGAAGAAATTTTCATTTTACATGATCATAAATAAGCATTTTACAAGTGTAAAATGACTTTGTTTGAATATAGCTCAAATCTACTTTGCTGCTTTTCCTCAGTGTATCATCTCCAGCATTTTCTGGATTAGGCTACACCAGCATTTCCCCCCAGGTGGACATGCCAGAGGAGTGACTTAACTCTACACTCCCCAAGAGAGTCTTTGTTTGTTTGTTTGTTTATTTTCACATATCAAAAAGTTAAAAAAGATATAACATATAAAATCCAAGACAATGTGAAGGGGAAACGCCAAAAAAAATCCTCCAGGGGCTTGTAGGGTAGCATTCTCCAACTACAGTTCTAAGCTAATGAGCATATATTTGTGAGGTACAAAAAAGTCTGAGGCTGTATCGAAACCGCATACTATCGTACTGCCTACTACCGTACTGCCTACTACATACTGTGTTAGTATGTACTCCATACTGCATACAAAATGTGGGATTTACTGTAGTATGCTGTTTCAGCAGACTGACACTGTTCACACTGCAGTATACAATTTACAAGTTTCCCAGAATGCATTTTGCGGCAACCAACAGCAGTAGCGGTAAAACAGGTGAAAAGCTGTTTTATTTCCTGCTAGCGCTGCTATTATGTTACTTTATTAAGTTTTTATATTTTTTGATGCAAGAAAGTAACTGTTTGGACCCCAGTATGTGGTTATTTTATCCAAATGAAGCCTGTTTAGAAATTTGCTCCTATGTTTTCGGAGAAGTGAAGCTCCACCTGTGGAAGCAGCGACCGGGAGCAGCGGGTCGTCTGAGAGGCAGCAGCCGGTCTGCTGAGGTGATCGGCCGGTCAACCTGAGTCGTCATCCTGGGGGAGAAAACGAGCCGAGTAACTCGCCCGCAGGTTTTTAGAGGTTTACCGGAAATTTAGGAGATAAATGCTGGTCTCACTGATGAAATCTAACAACTGTGGCACAGAAGACCAGCGCTGCCTCGGGGCTCTGTAGCCTAACGTTACGTACAGAAATCACCACATTTACATCAATAAATTATGTTTTACAATGAACCAGTCAGTCTGCATTCTATTTTATTTAACATGGTTACGGTACACAGCAAAGATACTTCACTACTCTTAACCTTCTTTGGTTATGGTTAGAGATCAGGGGAGCATTGCATTGTGGGATACAGTACACAGTGTAGACTGGTAATACAGCCACCCTGTGGAAGCTCATCACCAATCAACCTGTCAACCTCAAGCTCCACCCCCACACTTTACTTAAAGGGATAGTTCACCCAACATTCAAATCGACTAAGGGCTGGGAGAAGTTTCAGAGTCCTACGTGGCTTCTCTGAGTTACAGGGGGTCTCGGCGTAGCAGTGCATGTCCATATAATGGTTGCAAATGGATACCACTTTTCTTCACACCAAAAAACATCCAAATACCTCCATGCTGCTCGTATGTAATGAAGCTGACAAACCAGGAAGAGGACGGACCCTGGTCCGTCCAAATTGGACGAACCAGGAAGAGGAGCTTCCACTACAAACAAGCTTGAAATATAGACTTATTTAATTTGTTTCTGAACAATTTCGCATTTCGGGGTATTTGGATGTATTTGGTGTGTCCTTTTGTTACGAAGAAAAGTGGTATCCATTTGCAACCGTTATATGGACATGCACTGCTACGCCGAGACCCCCTGTAACTCAGAGAAGCCACGGATAACTCTGAAACTTCTCCCAGCCCTTAGTCGACATGAGGGTGAGTAGATAATGAGTGCAATTTGAATTTTGGGTGAACTATTCCTTTAACTTTATTATGAATCCCAATTAGCACTTGCCTAATGGCATGGCCACTCATGAAGAGGAGAAACTTCATCACTTCACACTCCCCACCAGACTGGAGCAATCCACTTTTTTCTGCCTGAGAACAATGGTCTTGGACTCAGAGGTGTCAATGCTAGTTGGGTGTAAATCACCTCTGTGCATGTCAAATGTTGCAGTCAATTTATTATGACAAGATTTACAAATAGTTTTAAATCATGAAACAGACTAATTTGTGTAATTCTAATTAATATAATTGTATGTCATAAATAATGAAAGAAAAGTTTCAAACGTATTTACTGTACAAAGTTTAAAGTAAAAACTGTATGAAAAACTGTTTTTCATCCATTCACCAGTTGGAGAAACATTCTACTCTAATGAAGGGAACAGATTCAAGAGATCATGTAACAGGACCAACACATTTCATTTAAGAAGTGGTGTTAAGCAAATAATGATTTTCATTTATGCTTATAATATTATAACCCACTTTTGTTTTACAGTGTACTTGGTAGTAGTAGTACTTACTTTTCATTATCCCTGTGATTGTGGGAGAAAATGTTTAAAAATGTGAGATCAAAACAGTTTAACTTATCCAGTTCTACTACTTGAGTTATTGTTGTTATACAATGTCTCTATGTTTATCCTGCTCACAAGGCTACAACCATCACTGCCACTTCTTCTGTGATACTGTTTTTCTTTCTAGGTTTTTCCCTCACCCACATTAAAGAACTGTAACTTGATTGTCTTTTTCATGCAGTAAACATGTTTTTACTCAGCACTAAACACATAGCTACTGTGTTCTTAGTCATAATCACAAGATATATTGCTGGCATATCAGCGTGAAAACTGTTTTTCCCCCTTTAGATAATCTCACATAGTTTACACAGGCTGTGTGTTGACGCTCAAGGCCTTTAACAGCGCAAACCTTGATATGTTTGTCCCCTCATCCTCTTCAACAACTGACACAGATTCAGTATTGCCTTCTTGTTTGGCTTTTTTCACAAGTGTTGAACTCAAAGCCTTTGACGGACAGATAGAGCACACAAAAACAGTGCCAAATGTTATAACACAGGCAGGAGTAACTTTACCTTTGGTTTCTCAATCACACTCTTTGCTTTGGAGAGCTGCCAAGTGTCATTCACCTGAAATGTGTGTAGAGATGAACTCAAAACAAGTGTCATGTGTTGGTTTTGTGGGTACAAGGATGTCAAGAATGGGGCTCTAACTCATTATCGTGGTGAAGATTTCTACCTCTGCCATGAAGTGGACTAAACACCTGATATCATTCCATTCATGTGTTTAACAACAAATAAAATTAGTTACAAATTAAAAATGCATATATTCTGTGCATTAAAATGTTTTAACAATTGGTAAAACCTCATTTTGAATTTTAACAGGGATGTTTTCTTGATTTAAAGCAGAAGTAAGCGGAATATTTGTGTTAATATCAAGGGGGCAGTTGTCGGTCTGAGAAGTGAAGCTCACTTCCGCGTTCAAAAAACTGCAATCCCCTCGGCTTCCTCTGGGGGCTGGTGTCAGAAGGGAGCATTCTCCATAGACCCCCATGTTAAAATCGCCGACTTTACATCCTCAATAAACATGTTAAAAGCCTGGTGTCAGAACGTTTTTTCGTCTCAATCGATAGTTTCTACCTCCGCACACACTCTGAGGGGGGTGAATTTTTTTTAAATCTACCGTTTTACTGTTATTTGGTTAAAACTCTGGCCAATTAGGGCGCGGAAACGTTGAGTGACAGGTCCGAGCAGCTCCGGAGACAGGCTGCTTCGAGGCCAGTGGGCGGGTTCTCGGTTGGTAAATCCAACATGGCGCTGTATAGGCCGCCATATTTGAGTCACAAAAACGACTCCCCAAAACCAATGGGTGACATCACGGACGCTACGTCCATTCTTTTTACAGTCTATGGTTAATATAAGTCTTAAGTAGTTATATCTTCCGACGGCAATCACTTACATAGAGTGTTTGTTCCGAAACACGGGTGTGTCAGTCACTCTGCTCTGCTGAGGAGAAAACTTCTTGTATACTTCCTTGTATCCTACAACCTTTATCCAATGAGGAGGGAGAACGGCATGAAGGGCTGTGTGTGCAGCCAAGGGATGCGCGTGAATGTGGTGACGTAGGGACGAGGACCAATAGATCCATGACGAGGGCGGGGGCTGCTAACTCCATCGGCTGACAAAAAGTTAGCCAAAACGACCGGATCGCTTACTTCTGCTTTAAAGGAATAGGTACATGTTTTTGGACTAAATAGTTGTCTTGCTGAGAGAAGGTGGGCACTCTGTAAACATGAAGTGGGAGGAAGCAGATAACCTGGCTCTAAAGCAGAAACACTAGTGAGGTTTACACTGATAGGCTACACATTATGAAAATGTGATAAGACATGATGATGAGATTTTCAGAAGCTGTTGTTTTGGATAAAGCAGACAAGCTGTTTCTCCATGTTTCCAGTCTGTTAAGCTAAGCTAACACTCTGCTGGCCATATTTCCATATTTAACAGTATAACATAATAATGATCAGCACTGGTGTCCAAATATTTCTTGGTGGGAGTTGGTTTGAGAAATTCAGGGATGCAGTTTGGTGCTTCAAAGGGGTGCTGTGAATCCTGGTAAAGTGTCTATTCATATAGCCTCAAACAGTTTGTCAGTTCATTTGTAACGTGATATACGGTATAATATTATGTTATATGTTTAATCAGGTTTTCTCTCCATGAGCCCTGCGGGCATCAAACCTGTTGAAAGAGCTCAGGGTAAAAGAAAACAGAAATCTCTCACGCCAACAAAACTGTCAAACTTAAGCAGAAAATAGCGTGTTTGTGGAGGATCCCATTATAAAAAGTAAATGGCTGATTAAGAAAAATAAGTTTACAGGGCATTTAAAGTGAAAACAACAACGTTAAATCTTCAATGAGAACTAAAGATAAAACATTTATTACAAGCCTGATTGGATCCATTCAGATTTTTTCCATATGGTAGTAAATAAGGTAATATAGTGTGGCATAGTTATGTTTCAATGGAGCCAACGGCCCTCTGTCCTGCTGAGTGAGTTGTTGACTGGTCTGCTGGTTGACTATCGACACAAAAACACACATGGGATAGGTATGTGTGTGCGTGTTTCTCAGTTATAGCCCATGGGGCACTTTGAGGTGTGGGTCACTTGTTTTCTCCGAAAAAGAAAGGAAAAAAAGAACAGATTTGCAAATGTGCTGTAAAGGTTACAAAAAAAAAAACATTTTGTTGAGTAGGCGGTGGCAGAGGAAATATTTAGCTCATCATTAAAGCTTCAGTAACACAGTTACAAATTCTGTGGACTGTGGTTAAATTCACGCAGTCACATTGTTACTTAGGTAAAAGTGCAGAAGAATTATCAGCAAAGTGTACAATCCAGCTACTATGGGATAGGCCTACTATTCTGGTTGGATGGGGCTAAATCTAACTGCTTTATGCACTGCTGTATTATGTATGTTTCATTAATTCTGTGTAAGTTATCTTAATTGTAAAAGTAACCAATTATAATGGATTTCTGAGTGGTAGACTGTAGACTGCATCTATGTTTTAAAAGTCACATTAATCACATGTTATAATATCTCAGCTGGTTGAGATAGATCATTACTAATGCAATGCAATGCAAGGTTGCTTGTAAAATGTACTGTGTGTGTGTGTGTGTGTGTGTGTGTGTGTGTGTGTGTGTGTGTGAATTCTTTCTTCATATGGGCCACACATCCACTTGAGATGGAGCGTGTTGAACTCTCCACATGGTGCTTACAATTCCCTGTCAGTATTAGTTCATGATATATTATCATTTCTAGATTTAAAAAAAAAAACGTTAACTGATTTTACTGTTTTTTTTTTAAAAGTATTATTATAAGGTCACTCAGTAGAGTAGAATCGATTGTACTGTATATCATGTGTAGGATTTAAAAACATTAGCACCACCTAGTGGTATATTAATAAAAAGACACTGTGGCAAACGGAATGTGCACCGTACTGTATGCTGTCTATCAAAAAAGCCACATGTTTATGTGTCACTGTAAACCTGGATATCTTTGTGATTCTCAAACCTTGTTAACCCAGATGAAGCTGAAGTACATTTCAACTACTTTACTTATGTACAATTTGAACACACTATTTACTTATTCAACCCTTATAAGTTTACATGGTTTCAACCAGTATTGATATGTTTTATTTCTATTTACTAAGTATAAATATTAACAAGGATGAAAATAAATTAAACTGAACTGAACTTCTCTTTTTTATTCTTTTATTTTGTGCAGTTACCTTGGCTGCTTCTACACCACTACTTCTTAGAGGGGGAGATTGAGACATTCAACTTTTCCTGTGAAGACCATATTTTGTGATCATCTTTTACAACATTACCTTTTCCTTTATGGGTTGAAAAGAGCTTGGGTTCATTAAAAGTTGACAATCAATCAGCACCTAAGAGAAGTACAGTAGAATATAACATGCACATCAATGCACCAGTGATAGAAAAGTAAACCGCTGTTACTTTATGGAGATTGTTGATGATACTTGTGTTGTTTTACTAAGCAGAAGTTTCGAATCTACGACTTCTGGTGTAGTGGACTATTTTTATTGTAGTACTGCTTCTTTAACTCTTTCCTACTACTTTTAAAAATCCAAGCACCACTGGATACTGTAGCGTGTAAACTCCTTATCTAGGTTTCTGATCACTTCCTGCCGTGTGCACAGGTGTGTCCTGAACCGTGTTATCTACTGAGGTGATCTAGATTGTGTCACATTTATGACACAGTATCTCAGACCTGCCCCCAGGACATTGCTTTGCATTGATGCAAACTAATTGGTAGCACTACATAATACGGCCCGCGACTTACAGCGTACCTACCGCTCTCTTGCCGCGTAGGTTGCCGCTTATTTCACACAAGTACTGAGTAACTGCAGCTCACTTTCCCCCTTGTTTCCCCCGTGCATTTACAGTGTAACTAGGCTGCGTCTTAGCGCGTAACTTACATCCTGCTTCACACCAACTTCCACAGAAGTACAGGGTAACTCTCGCTGTTTTACAGTATAACTAGGCTGCGTCTTGGCACGTAACTCCTGTCCTACTTTACACCAAATTACACAGTAACTCTCGCTCACTCCGCCACTAATTACCCCGCATTTTACAGTATAACTAGGCTGTGTCTTAGAGCGTAACTCCCGTACAATTACGTCCTACTTTGCCCGGACTTACAGTGTAACTCCTGCCAGGCACATTAGAAATTAAATAGTCTACTGTACAATATGAGCACAGTTGCAATCCATGTTTTCCAAAAGTGTCAGCAGCGACATTTCACCTCTATTTCAGAGATTTATTATTCATTATTTAATTGTATGGTTTGGAATAGGTGAGAAATGGGTATAGTGGACATTTTCCAATACAGTAACAGGCTGGCTGGTAGCAAACTTACCTCTCTAAAATGCACATCTATGAAAGTCTATTTCTGTCATCCAAGGGCAAAACACAAACTATACAGTAATACATCCACAATAATGAGTCATTCGGAGAGTTAGAAAATGTTTTTATTATTTATTAACCAGAAAACACATGACACATCCACATCCATGATCATTCATAAACTTTAAGTACAGTAAGTACCCTACTGTAAGTGAGCACTGTTACCCCTCCTTAGTCTGCACCTATACAGTAGCTGTCATGCACCTACACACTACTTGTCTTAGAGTTACCCAGTAAGTAGAGGGTAACGGGCTGTATTATAAAGTAATGGCTGTTACTCCCTCCTTACGCTGCACCTATACAGTAGCTGTCATGCACCTACACACTACTTGTCTTAGAGTTACCCAGTAAGTAGAGGGTAACGGGCTGTATTATAAAGTAATGGCTGTTACTCCCTCCTTAGTCTGCACCTATACAGTAGCTGTCATGCACCTACACTGTACTTGTCTTAGAGTTACCCAGTAAGTAGAGGGTAACGGGCTGTATTATAAAGTATTCTTTGTTATTCCCTCCTTAGAGTGCAAATACACTGTAATTGTCCTGCAACTACAATGTAGTTGTCCCGGAGTTACCCAGTACCTACAAAGTAGCGGGCTGTATTATAAAGTATTCTTTGTTATTCCCTCCTTAGTGTGCAAATATACTGTAATTGTCCTGCAACTACACTGTAGTTGTCCTGGAGTTACCCAGTACCTTCTACTGCAGCTGTAACTACTGTCTAAGTAGAACCAGTAAGTTAGAACACAGTTTGTTTCACGAGATAACATCATCTGAAAGTACAGTAATACAAAGACAAAACTAACTGAAGTGTCCCTGACATCATAAAATAACAGATTTCTACTGGCTTTTGTTATTTACATTAAAGTTCAGTTTTGTTCCTTCTGTTATAAACTGTTTCATTTAGTTTTGATCCATCTGTCTGGTCCTTCTAGGTCTAAAATAGTCAGTCAAGTCAGTTTCATTTGACAAAATGTACTTTCTAAGTTAGAAGAGTCAAGTTGAAAAGATTGTTGTGATACTACTATCACACCGGAGTGTGACACTCAGTAATGGAGAATGGATGGGCTCCTCCATAAAAGGTGATCTTGATCTTGATCCAGCTCCTTGGGTCAAGGCAGAGATCAGGGTCATGGGTGGCGTGCCATCTCCCTCGTCAGGTACCATTTTCATGGCATCTCAAAAACCTCACCTGTGTAGAAACATAATTATATATTGTATCATCAACTTCATCACATAAATGCATCACTGTAAAACAAAGTGAGAAAATTAATAACTTTGAACGGTACAGTTTTTCTCATCATGGAATACTTAATCCCGGTTTTACCTTTCACATCATAAATCATTAGCCTTTTAAACCATAACTTGTGATTTTTTAGCATATTAATCAATTACAAATTATACATATTTTTTTCTTTAACTATTGAGTAAATATTTTAACCATTTAAAAATCTTCAATTTTACAAAATCAATGCTATGACCATACTGTTTCACAACTGTAGGCTGCACCAGTACATTATTGTTACTCTTGACTGTATTCATCATACCATTCATTACCAACAGTAACGTTAGCTAATGGAGCTAATGTGGACAGTACTAACACAAATACAGTTCCCGGTTAGCTGGTGCAGGGGAAAACACACACTATTATCTTTAGCACAAGCTAACATTGCTAGCTGCGTTAGCATAGCTACTTAACTCACCAAGAGGTTGATAACGCGGTCAAACTGCCGTCGCACAGGTCCTCGGTTCATCCCTCTCGTCTCCCGGGGTGTTTGCTCTGTGTTTATATCAACATATCACATCGTAGACATTGCATAATTTCCCTCATTTCTCCACTTCGTCTCCTCCTGTCGTCCCTGGCTGTGTCAACAAGCTCCGTCCTCGCTGTGAGGTGGGACTTTCTACCTTCTCAACAGGCAACCAATGGCAAGTGAGCAGCTTCTGGTCTGACCAATGACAGATGGTCAAATCTGAGAGACTGTGATAGTCAAATAGGATGAAATAAGTTGTCAATCACAGTCACTCACCTTTGACCATCTGTCATTGGTCAGACCAGAAGCAGCTCACTTGTCATTGGTTGCCTGTTGAGAAGGTAGAAAGTCCCACCTCACAGCGAGGACGGAGCTTGTTGACACAGCCAGGGACGACAGGAGGAGACGAAGTGGAGAAATGAGGGAAATGATGCAATGTCTACGATGTGATATGTTGATATAAACACAGAGCAAACACCCCGGGAGACGAGAGGGATGAACCGAGGACCTGTGCGACGGCAGTTTGACCGCGTTATCAACCTCTTGGTGAGTTAAGTAGCTATGCTAACGCAGCTAGCAATGTTAGCTTGTGCTAAAGATAATAGTGTGTGTTTTCCCCTGAACCACGCTAACCCGGGAACTGTATTTGTGTTAGTAGCTACTGTCCACATTAGCTCCATTAGCTAACGTTACTGTTGGTAATGACTGGTATGATGAATACAGTCAAGAGTAACAATAATGTACTGGTGCAGCCTACAGTTGTGAAACAGTATGGTCATAGCATTGATTTTGTAAAATTGAAGATTTTTAAATGGTTAAAATATTTACTCAATAGTTAAAGAAAAAAATATGTATAATTTGTAATTGATTAATATGCTTAAAAATCACAAGTTATGGTTTAAAAGGCTAATGATTTATGATGTGAAAGGTAAAACCGGGATTAAGTATTCCATGATGAGAAAAACTGTACCGTTCAAAGTTATTAATTTTCTCACTTTGTTTTACAGTGATGCATTTATGTGATGAAGTTGATGATACAATATATAATTATGTTTCTACACAGGTGAGGTTTTTGAGATGCCATGAAAATGGTACCTGACGAGGGAGATGGCACGCCACCCATGACCCTGATCTCTGCCTTGACCCAAGGAGCTGGATCAAGATCAAGATCACCTTTTATGGAGGAGCCCATCCATTCTCCATTACTGAGTGTCACACTCCGGTGTGATAGTAGTATCACAACAATCTTTTCAACTTGACTCTTCTAACTTAGAAAGTACATTTTGTCAAATGAAACTGACTTGACTGACTATTTTAGACCTAGAAGGACCAGACAGATGGATCAAAACTAAATGAAACAGTTTATAACAGAAGGAACAAAACTGAACTTTAATGTAAATAACAAAAGCCAGTAGAAATCTGTTATTTTATGATGTCAGGGACACTTCAGTTAGTTTTGTCTTTGTATTACTGTACTTTCAGATGATGTTATCTCGTGAAACAAACTGTGTTCTAACTTACTGGTTCTACTTAGACAGTAGTTACAGCTGCATGAAGGTACTGGGTAACTCCAGGACAACTACAGTGTAGTTGCAGGACAATTACAGTGTATTTGCACACTAAGGAGGGAATAACAAAGAATACTTTATAATACAGCCCGCTACTTTGTAGGTACTGGGTAACTCCGGGACAACTACATTGTAGTTGCAGGACAATTACAGTGTATTTGCACTCTAAGGAGGGAATAACAAAGAATACTTTATAATACAGCCCGTTACCCTCTAGTTACTGGGTAACTCTAAGACAAGTACAGTGTAGGTGCATGACAGCTACTGTATAGGTGCAGACTAAGGAGGGAGTAACAGCCATTACTTTATAATACAGCCCGTTACCCTCTACTTACTGGGTAACTCTAAGACAAGTAGTGTGTAGGTGCATGACAGCTACTGTATAGGTGCAGCGTAAGGAGGGAGTAACAGCCATTACTTTATAATACAGCCCGTTACCCTCTACTTACTGGGTAACTCTAAGATAAGTACAGTGTAGGTGCATGACAGCTACTGTATAGGTGCAGACTAAGGAGGGAGTAACAGCCATTACTTTATAATACAGCCCGTTACCCTCTACTTACTGGGTAACTCTAAGACAAGTAGTGTGTAGGTGCATGACAGCTACTGTATAGGTGCAGACTAAGGAGGGAGTAACAGCCATTACTTTATAATACAGCCCGTTACCCTCTACTTACTGGGTAACTCTAAGACAAGTAGTGTGTAGGTGCATGACAGCTACTGTATAGGTGCAGACTAAGGAGGGAGTAACAGCCATTACTTTATAATACAGCCCGTTACCCTCTACTTACTGGGTAACTCTAAGACAAGTAGTGTGTAGGTGCATGACAGCTACTGTATAGGTGCAGACTAAGGAGGGAGTAACAGTGCTCACTTACAGTAGGGTACTTACTGTACTTAAAGTTTATGAATGATCATGGATGTGGATGTGTCATGTGTTTTCTGGTTAATAAATAATAAAAACATTTTCTAACTCTCCGAATGACTCATTATTGTGGATGTATTACTGTATAGTTTGTGTTTTGCCCTTGGATGACAGAAATAGACTTTCATAGATGTGCATTTTAGAGAGGTAAGTTTGCTACCAGCCAGCCTGTTACTGTATTGGAAAATGTCCACACTCTATACCCATTTCTCACCTATTCCAAACCATACAATTAAATAATGAATAATAAATCTCTGAAATAGAGGTGAAATGTCGCTGCTGACACTTTTGGAAAACATGGATTGCAACTGTGCTCATATTGTACAGTAGACTATTTAATTTCTAATGTGCCTGGCAGGAGTTACACTGTAAGTCCGGGCAAAGTAGGACGTAATTGTACGGGAGTTACGCTCTAAGACACAACCTAGTTATACTGTAAAATGCGGGGTAATTAGTGGCGGAGTGAGCGAGAGTTACTGTGTAATTTGGTGTAAAGTAGGACAGGAGTTACGTGCCAAGACGCAGCCTAGTTAAACTGTAAAACAGCGAGAGTTACCCTGTACTTCTGTGGAAGTTGGTGTGAAGCAGGATGTAAGTTACGCGCTAAGACGCAGCCTAGTTACACTGTAAATGCACGGGGGAAACAAGGGGGAAAGTGAGCTGCAGTTACTCAGTACTTGTGTGAAATAAGCGGCAACCTACGCGGCAAGAGAGCGGTAGGTACGCTGTAAGTCGCGGGCCGTATTATGTAGTGCTACCAACTAATTGAATCAGAATAATGTTAATGATACTATAGAAATAAAGGGAAGGCTCTATGAAATTGTGCCTCAAAGAACAAAGCAACTTCAGCTTGGCTTAAAAAAACCTAACAAACCAATTAAACGTTATGACTTACAAAATCTGGAATTTGCTGCAGGACCTTTGCACATCATAAAACATGTGTCTGTTTCTTTTTTACATTAGGTGATAATACTCAAACCCCAGTGCAATATGTTGTTACTGTGTATCTGTCTCTTGTTGTTTGCTCACCTCATCCAAATCCTTGTCCAAAAGTTTTACAATATACTAAAAATAAAAGTTAAATATAAAAAACTCTAAGACCCTGTATGATATTGGCACTGCATAGTGAGCTGTGAACCATAAAAAGGTAACCTATTAGAACAACTACAATCTGTTTACACCACTTCTACTACTTTCTGCTTGTATGTTGTACTCTGATGTTTTAACTGGTCACTATGTTTTCTGTTGGGTGTGACAATGTATCCTGCATATGACAAGATGATAATGTATAAATCTGAATCTTAATGAGCAACTGCAGCTAAATGCATTAAACTGCACTATGGATGCTTTTATATTTGACCCTCCACTCATTTGCTTGTAGCTATTCACTAAGTGCAAACACTCAACGTTGAACACAACATTGTAGATTTTATTGATAGAGAGGAGCTATAGTGTTGCTCAGATAAAGGGTGCCCTCTAGTGTTCATCACTTACCATCTACAACCCCATCTGTATTGTAACAAATGTCTGACCTGTACATGTCTACAGTATACCATGATGTTACAGTGCACTCATTATATATTGTGTATCCATTGCCAACAGAGTGAGGTATGTGTTTGAATGAGCTGTTGATTTAATGATTAGAGGTAAAAGTTGTTTATCAGCTGTAAAGAGCCACAACAGGACTCTGTGTGGGTTTGCCAATCCTCTGATGTCTATATTCATTTGGTTGGACTGGTTTAGCTGGGGAGAAACATGCAACCGTGAAACCTTTGGGTGTGTTTATTTCTTAAATGTTCTTGTGTGATACAGTTGAATGTTAAAAATCACAGTTCTGTTTTTTTCTAATAAAAATACACACAGTACAACACCACCAGTACATCACAATTTAGTGAACTATGATCCAGTGAACATAGAAGAGCAGCAGGTTGTCAGGTTTGAGTTTGATGGATAGGTCCACCATACAGTACGAGAAAAATGTGTTATAAAAGAGAGTTTCTGTGAGACCAAAGTATAAACCGCTGATACAAAGGGACAGAACAGGAATGTCCCAGTAGCCAGTCGGGGTTATTTCAGGTTTACAATTGTTTTACCATTCTTAAAATTGTGACTTTGGCCACTTTTGCAACCCACATGGGAGCCTCTGTTCTGGTGTGTGAGAGGATGTGGCGAAAGCCCAGTTTCTTGTACAGGGCCACAGCAGATGTCTGGGTGGAGCTGGTCTCCAGGACGACCTTGGGGATGCCTCGTTCCCTACAGAAGTCGACCACGATCTGAGCCATCCTGAAGCCCATGCCCATCCTTCTGCACAGTGGTGAGATGATCATTCTGAACAGCTCCCCATACTTTCCTTCCCCACTTTGTTTGGTCATCACAGCCACCATACCCATGATCTCCACCCTCCCGTCCACCTCAGCCTCAGCCACCCAGAAACAGTCATCCGGTCGGCTCAGATAGTTTCCAGGGATGTCCTGCATGTCTGTCCGGAGTCTCTCCCTGACGTAGCCGGCGTACAGCTCGTAGCAGCAGCAGTAGACCAGGCCCATCCAGACTCCCGGTAGCACCACAGCCCCGAAAACAGAGCCCAGGAGGTAGCCAGCAGCACACAGAGCCAGGGTGATGGCGAGGTACAGAGGGCTCGTCATGGCGTTGTGAAAACATGGACTGATGTGCTCCTTGATGCCGATGCTGAACAGATCGAACACTTTGTCCCTGTCTGAGGGACGGTACCGGCGGATTTCCAGCTTCATGGCCAGAGTGAACTAGATGGAAATGAGAAAAAATTATTTTTTCAGCTAATAGGTTTATCAATTAAATGTTTAGACCTTCAAATCATTTTTTTTAATTTGACAGTCAGTTCGAAATCAAAACATGTTTAGTTCACTGTCATATATGACAAAGACAAGCAGAACACAACTTAGAAGCAGTTACATAATATTTGTGTAATGAAGAAAACTTGGCTGTAAAAAATGTAGCTAGAGGATGATATTAACAATATACAGTATATACACAAAACAATACTTTCATTTGACAAAGTCGATGAGTGTTCATTCGTTCATGTTTACACCCTAAATTAAACCTTTTGCGCTGTAAAAAGTGGACCTTGATTGTTTTTGTTTCTTGTGCTCAGTATTTTTCTGACATGTGCAACATTTGTGCCATTATACTGTCAAATCCAAGAAGCACTCCCTCTGTTCCCTTCATAGCAAGTTACTGATTTTTTTCTGTTTTGTTTCAAATATAAGAAAACTTTTAGCTTGTAAGACTGAAATAGAGATCCTTGCTCCTTGCTTCCTGCAGAGTCTGAGATCTAAGGGGCCAAGACCAGGTCAGGTCGCCCAGAGGTGATTTTCCACCACATGATCATCTTTCAAATATTAACTATGAAAACTGTTCGAAATTGTACAGATGACTGGCTCTTTTTGAGTGTTATAAACACTACGTTGTGCTAGTCTGTGCCACAGTACTCTACAGAGTTCATCAGAATCTGATTTAATACATCTTTCCTGATCATAAGCATCAAAGGATGGTGGATGGACAACAGAATAATAATCAACAACTGTATGAACTGACTGATGCTGTATCCAGATAGCATTTTTGTCACTGCTCCCTGAATTTATGACAATAATTCCTAATTATTGAACTAATGTGGTATATTTCGATGTCGATGCTGATGAAAAGATGACCACTCTGACACGTCTTCTTTGTAGATGGTAAAAAATAGTTTATTACAAAAAAGATACAGTGTCAAAAAGCCGAATCTTCGAGAAGCCTCCGGAACCAATTACGAGACCTCTGGGTCTTGGCCAAAAGCCCAGACCTTATATAGCCTACTCTAAAACTCCACCTCTCTAAACAGAAGAATGTAGGTGACCAGGATGGTCACAAACTAAGACAAAACCTAACATGTCTAAATTACCCTCTGGTATTTAAAGGGATAGTTCACCCTAGAATGATATTTCGCTCATTATCTACTCACCCTCATGTTGACTAAGGGCTGGAAGAAGTTTCAGATTCCTCCGTGGCTTCTCTGAGTTACAGGGGCCTCGGCATAGCAGTGCATGTCCATATAACGGTTGCAAAGGGACACCGGAGCTCTTCGTAAAAAAACACACACAAAAAAACATCCAAATACCTCCATGATGCTCGTATGTAATGTCCGTCTTGTGCTGAAGCCCCAAATTGCGTAATTGTCCCGAAAAAAATTAAATAAGTCTATATTTTAAGCTTGTTTGTAGCGGAAGCTTCTCGAAGCTCCTCTTCCTGGTCCGTCCAAATCTCGCGTGATTCGCAGTAACCGCACTGACGCATGCTGACGCCGGCGCAAATCACGCGAGATTTGGACGGACCAGGAAGAGGAGCTTCGAGAAGCTTCCGCTACAAACAAGCTTAAAATATAGACTTATTTAATTTTTTTCGGGACAATTACGCAATTTGGGGCTTCAGCACAAGACGGACATTACATACGAGCATCATGGAGGTATTTGGATGTTTTTTTGTGTGTGTTTTTTTACGAAGAGCTCCGGTGTCCCTTTGCAACCGTTATATGGACATGCACTGCTATGCCGAGGCCCCTGTAACTCAGAGAAGCCACGGAGGAATCTGAAACTTCTTCCAGCCCTTAGTCAACATGAGGGTGAGTAGATAATGAGCGAAATATCATTCTAGGGTGAACTATCCCTTTAACATCTTGACCAGGCAATTACCCCTTTAGTCTAACTAGAGCATGGGCGAAGCAGACCAAATACCAATGTCCAGCAAAAGTGACCTAACGTAAACATACAGTATAGTCTTTAGTCTAAACAAAGCCTTGTTTATTATACCAGTCATTTACCTTCAGGCAGGTAAAGGACACACCTGGAGATGAAAGACAATTCTAAAGATAAAAGTAAAGAATTTGAAGTGGATTATAAACACAAAAGTAACTCTCAGGGTAAATTACTTACAAATTAGGAGGTAGAAAATACACTACACTAAGAATCAGGACTTTGGTCTGTCTTTGCATAATGTATTCAAATACTGTATAGAATATATAAATGGGACCAATGCTCACACAGAGATCAATGATCCACACACAGAAAGAGCCCAGGAATATTAGGCTGTAGGCTAATAGCCTATGGGACACAAGAATATGGAAGTAGCCTACATGCTCCTAGCTGAGAATGGGTAATTTCACTGGCATCTATGATAACGGATGGGTGGGGTGAGAAGGCAGATAAAAATGACTCTTTCACCACCCTGGTAAAGCAATAGCTGCTCATCTGTGAAGGGGTTTAAATGAGGTTACATGAGTGATTACCACTGGAAGAAGAAGACAGACACAAAACTATCCCCACTAATACTGCCATAAACTATGATAAAAAGTAAACCACTTCATCCTGGATAGGCAGCAGGTGCAAATAGCCTAATTATTGACTTTAAGCCCACATATGGATTTTTCTTCTTTTTTTGAGGTTTTGAGGGAGGGGGTTGCATAAGGTCATGTTCATAATCACATCTACTGTATGAGTAGCCTAATACAATTATAAAGTGATTCTGTAAATGAAAACGCTGCAGTAGTCAAGTCTTGAGTCAATAACTCACTAACCTCGTCAGCTGGGACTGTGCAGTCAGTTTAAGTTTCACCAACCAAGCAAACATTGCACTAACTCTTCAGGTCCTGCGTGAATCGCAAACCTCCCTCGCAATAAACACAAGTTAGCTACTATATGAAGGATTTAGTCTGCAGGATGCATGATTATATCACATCTTGAGGAGAACTTACGCTTCCTTACATTACTCCGATATAGAAAACGGTCTTTGTCGACGTCCGAGCAGCACAGTCCAGCTGAAGCGGCTCGCAGGAACCACTATAACCCGCTTCAATGCGACTTCTCCGGGGACACGGTATCAGAACCTCGGCCTGACCTTTCCGGTTTTTACTTTTTATGCCGGGTCGAAGTTCGCAGGGGAGAGAAACCAGAGTTAAAGCCGCTGTAAGAGTCTGTAGTGCAACGTTAACGATTCAGGGTAAACTCCCACCAACTATTCCACACCACTAGTCCAGGAGTCCCTACGAGCCGTCACACCGGATGCAGTTGGGTGTAGCATGAAGAGGCAGCTTCTTTTGTCCACTGGCTTTTCTAAAGTCAGTGGTTTATATAGCACGGCAGTAGGCTACCTGCATAGTGCGAAATACGGGGGGGTTTGGGGGGGTCGGACCCCCCCGATTAACCCCTTGAGACCCCCTGAAAGACTCAAAAGCAAAATCTGAGGGGGGTCTCAATCTTGTCAAAAAAATAAAAATAATAATATAATACAATAATTTTATTGTGGTCAATTAAATGTGTTTAAGATCACCATGTCCAGTATTCATAATTCAAAACATTTATTCGTTTAACATTAAGCTGAACCGTGTCACCTGCGCATTATGCAAATTAGCCATGTGCGCCAGCCCAGCGCAGGAGTCGAGCCCACTCGCTATCAGAACAGAGGATCCCGTTCCTCTCCCACCCTCTGCCGAAGAAAGTGAAGTTGAGGCCGAGTGCTCTGAAGACGTAGCCGCAGCCCCTGCTGCTAGCACTGGTGATTGGCCGCTTTTCTTTTCTTTCTTTTTTTTTTACACCTAAGCAGGTGGGGTAATGGAAATACCGCAACCCTTGGCTTGACATTAAGGCAGGAAAATAACTTGAGGTAAGAGGCTAGCCTGCTTCAGCATACGATGGCCTGAACCCCCAGTGGTGTTGTTTGGCCAGGCGCCTGTTGTGAGCTATTTGTCTGTGCTTTTTCAATTTTCATGATGGCCCGAATGTGATTTGTGGATGTGTTCAATGCTGTGTTTAAACGTATTTGTAACCTTATCTAACCACCCATCTAGGGTGGTTAGATAAGGTTACATGATCGGTCATAGTTCCAGGCTGAGGATCTCGTGCACATAATTGCACGTCAGTCTCCAATCTCCAGATTTATACAGTTGGTTGTTATTCGAGTGCACGAGTTTGGTGTCTTTCATTCATTTTAATTGTTGTATTTTATGTATTGTCTATTCGTTTCTGCATTGCCCTGATCGCGCCAGTCTCCTATACCTGGCATTTATTCATTGTTCAAGTGCGCCAGTGTGGTGCCAATTATTGTCTTTTATTTATTGAATTATCGTCTATTTATTATCAATTACTTTCTGCATTGTAATGCACAACTTTGCCTCTCCTTTTTAGGCTATAGGCTAATTTTCTTGGCTTATTGTAATGTTATAGTCCTACTTTATAAAAAGAAAAAAAAATAACGGTACTGCGCAACAATCGCGAGTTAGGGACCCCCCGAATATTGATGGGTATTTCGCACACTGGCTACCTGCATGTGTCTGCATAACTCAAATAGGCTTCTAACTAACTAACATGGTGCATAGGCTATTGCTGGGGAACAAAGTTAATTTTTGACTCTTTATGACACCAATGAAAAAGGTCCAGAGAAAGGAGTTGAGTGATGACCTGGAGCAGTAATTTATCCAAGAAAAAGTTAAAGCAGAAGTAAGCGGAATGTTTGTGTTAATATAAGTCTTAAATAGTGCTATCTTCCGACATCAATCACTATCAGTGTTTGGTCTGAAACATGGCCTGTCAGTCACTCTGCTGTAAGCCGAAGAGAAAACTTTCCTTGCATCCTACAACCTTTATCCAATGAGGAGAGAGATAAAGGGGCGGCCCTCTCTGTGTGTGCAGCCAAGATGCGCGTGAATGTGGTGACGTGGGGACGAGGGTGGGGACTGCTCCATCGGCTGACAAGAAGTTAGCCAAAACAACCGGATCGCTTACTTCTGCTTTAAAAAACAACACAAGAAACCCAACAACCTGAAAGTGAACCTTTCTCATCACATCACATCACTGATTCAACTGCCCTTTGTGGGACCACAAAAAGAGGTGCAGTCTTAATGATGCCTAAAAATAATAATAAGATAAACAGCCTTGTTTAACAATTTTGGGTCCATCAGGTGCATCTGGAGCCGATCTAATTGTTTCAAAGCTCCTGAGTTGGTTGACATTTGGACTCGACCATCTTGGACTAGACTCTCAACATAATGGAAGCGACAACAATTCCCAATAGAATCCCTTCTTTCCCTGGACGTGTGCAACACCCAGGATTTGGTTCTGGATGACTTGACAGAGGCGGATCCACCAAACTGTTGGATCTTGTCTGGGGTGCCTCTGCCCAGACAGCAAGGGCATCGTCGACCTGGCAGAACAGCTCAACGGGAGCACAAATCTGAATCTGTGGTTCTTTCACCGCATCCCAGTGTGGATAAGTCCACTATCAAATGTCTGCAGGCCCAAAGCATTCTGCTGCTTCTGCACATAGGAAGAAGAGGATATCTGGATGGAGAAAGGGCATCTGCCCCGTCCTGCAAGTCACATGAATCTGCACCTTCTGGTCACCATCTTGGTGTGAACTTCTGCAGGTGGAAGTTGGAACATTATTCATAGATTAATGTGCTTTAATAAAAAGAAAAAATAATAGAAAATTCAGGAAAGAATAAGATACAATTTGTAATTTTTATGTTTTGTGTTCAAATAGTTAAGTAGCAATGACTTTATTGTTAACTTGAATGTATTTAAAGTAAAGGGCTGCAAATACTGCAATGTAGGACTGAATTATAAATATAGCCTACTGTCATCTGTCGCTGTGTGTTGCTAATCAAATGAACATTAGATAAAAAATAATCAGGTGTGAAGTAGCAGGTGTGCAGTATTGTGGAAATTTCCTTTAACTTGTGAGAGAGAAAATCATAATTCCAGCAAAATGAGGTTTCACTTTAAGTAGGCTACTTTATTTTTATCTTGCAAGAGGTGGACTGTCATACACACAAAAGTCTGTACGAGAGTGCACACTGAGATTTGGTAATATCAGGTTACATAGGCACAAGAGCGAGAAGGAGCCACGTTCTCCTCGGCATCATACATTGTCCAAGTTTGCATACAAGTTTGCACTTAGCGCTTTTGACACAGGCAAGGGGGGCGCTGCTCATGTGGCGACCGGCAGCAGGATCCTTTGTTCCTGTGGTTGACACTTTGATATCTTTGGGCTATTATAAAGCAGGAAGCTAGTGGTTGTCTGTAACTGAAAGTTTGTGTTTTTTCACACCTCAGCATGTTGACATCTCATTGACATCTCACCACGTTTTTGAATATGGAGACAGCTGCTTGCTTTAGCGTAATCATCACAAAATGGCCGGATCCCAGTCAGACATCGCCCTGTACACAGCAGACAAGTGCAACATGCGCTTTCTTCGAAGTTCACCTATGAGCATACATCTTCAAAGTTCCATCAAGGGTCATAAACATAAAAAATTCCATTACAGCAGATGTTTGGGGAAGTTATTGACTATACCTTTTACGGAAATAATCTGAGATCAAATTACTGCCCCCACACTATTCTGATCTATCCAATGTAAAACCCAAACAAATGTTAGCAGCTTACTTAAGTGCAATGCATACATAGTTTGCTTGCATTTTGAAAAGAAGACGATAAAAGCACATGTTAGATGTTTGAAATAAAGCAAAATAAGTTCACATTATGTCTAATTATTTTGTGATGAAATGAGACAAAATGTCACAGAAATTCTTAACTTGCAACTACATTTTTAATAGCAGATATATTTAGAAGTACATGCATTTTCCATTTCACTATCATGATACTATTGTGTATGTGTGGTGGAAAATTGCTATGATGGGTATTCTCCTTGTAATAAGTGGTAACATAGTCTTTGAAGTAGTTGTAGTAAGACCATGTAGCAATCCTGTTAACTCCATTAGTGGAGACATTTGTGTATTGACCATAATAAACCTGGGGGCAGAGGAAGGACACTAGGATGACCCATGTACAACCTTGTTTACTAACTGATCTAGGTTGTAAATTCCTATAGGGAAACCAACAACTGGGGTAGCCAGTTGTTGAGTAACACATCTGTTGGATTGTTTTATTGTCTGGGAAGGCTAGAAGTGCTTGTAGTAATGAAGTAACCAGAGTCATAAAGTGGGGTATAAGAAGGGGCTGCAACCTCTGTTCTTGGGGCACTACTCTGAACTGCTACCTGCCATGTAGTTCTGTGTTCTGTTCCCTTCTCCCCTTCTCTGTGGAGAATGGAGAATAAACTTGGGTGCATGCTACCTCTCCTGTCTTGTTCTTTGACTCGCCACCGGCAGGACCAATATTTCCACGACATACGTATGTAAGACGGAAATACTGTGAGTATTACATAATAGCCTAGCTTAGCTCAAAGACGGATATAGGAAGTAATGTAGGTATGTAGAATATACTTACAAAATAAGCGTTGAAAAAAACAAATAATAAAAAACACATGAAATGACAAAAGAACAATGTGCTTGTATAGTCATAAGTCAAAGATAAGAACAAACACAGTTGATGAAGTCAACTCATCACTCATTTGTGGCTACACTGTTAATATTACTGCTGAGATTGTTGTCAGTTGTCTGGCTTGTGCGAGATGCTTGATTATCTTCTCTCCGTCCAACGCACTGTCTCCAGAGCTTCAGGTATGCCGCCCTTATCTTTTGTATTTTGAAAGCATACACAACTGGGTTGACAGCTGAGTTGGCATGAGAAAGCAGGATGCCCACATAGAAAGCTGCCTCTGGTATGTGATTCGGCCCAATGAAGTAAACAATGCAGTTCATGATGTGGATAGGGAGCCAGCACAGTGCAAACAGGGCCAGTACCAGGGACAGAGATCCTGCCAGCTGTTTCTCTTTCCTAAGGTAGATCACAGATAGTTTCTGGGCACCACTGCCTGGTCTTAGTCTTAAGTTCCCTCTGATGATACAGAACACAAAGCCATACAATACAGTCATCACCAGCAGAGGTGTCAAATTGCAGAGAAAAAAGCTGAAGTACACCAGGTATGACATGGGGATCACAGTTATTTATTTATTTATTTATTTATTTATTTGGTTCATTTCGGGCATGTCAATTAGTCATCATCATCACACATCATCTCAATCCAATTAATACAATACACATGACCGAAAGGGAAAGCGGGAGAAGCAAAAGCTTATCTAGTCCCGCCCCCAATACTCACATATTCATTTTTTCTGCATGTTACATTTTTGACATAACATTCTTCCAGTATTTTCAAAATTTAACAATTTAACAATTTGACATGACATTTTTTGTTTTGTTTTGTTTGTTTTTTTGTTTTTTTAACATGACATTTCTCAATTTTTTTTTTTTTTTTTTTTTCAACATTTGACATTTTGACATAATGTGTTGCAGCATTAGGCAGTATGTAGAGTTGAAGAAATTGAAGTCCAGCTCTAGATAGAGCATAAGGATTACGTGTGTGTCTGCACATGTGTCCAACCGTCATGAGCGAACAACAGTCTCTTCTTGTTGCCAGGCATGTCACAAAAGTCACAAAGTCACAAGATGGTCCAATTGACAGAGAGCAAAGTCTGGTGTGGTCCAATTGACAGAGAGCAAAAGTCCAGTGTATTGATTTTTAGTTGGGATGGTGGGATGGTGTAGGAGCCCTTTCTTCTTTTTACTCATTCTCTGCGGTTTTCGTCGCCATTTCTCTCGATTTCCTCCCGAGTTTTGGCTATGTCAGCTCGCATCAGTGACACATACTCTCGGATTGCGGATATGTCGGACCGTATCCCGACCACAGCACTCCGAGTTG
The DNA here is from genome assembly GCF_045865225.1 of Trachurus japonicus. Taxonomy (NCBI): domain Eukaryota; kingdom Metazoa; phylum Chordata; class Actinopteri; order Carangiformes; family Carangidae; genus Trachurus; species Trachurus japonicus. The sequence continues at coordinate 35,999,664 of NC_140911.1, forward strand.
TTGCGTTATCCTCCCTCGCGTCGGTCTGCTCGGTGGCGATCTTTCTCATCTTACGATACTGCATGTAGGCGCCAAAACCCAGGGCGATCATTCCAATTGTCATGAACGTGAAGATGTACACGTCCTCAACATCCTCCACATCCAGTGGGGCAAGGCAAAGGACTCTCCACTTCTCCCATCCATCCAGCATGTAGCCGGACATGAAGGTTCCGTCCGGGCATCTTGGCTCACCAGAGGCCGCACGCCTTGTTGAGAACACTCTGTCAATCGCATTCAGTGACCAGCTCAGCAACTCCATCGTGGACCAGTTGATTGGCGTTGGTGTGTCGATTAGCAGTTAGTTGAGTTCTTCACTTGACTGATTTCTCACAATTAAATCACAGTTGCAATTGTGCCCCAATTTTATAAACTGGCAGACGATGGTAGAGTTGACTGAATTAGACAAGGTTTCGTGGTTGTACCATCCAAGCATTGGAGCAAAGCTCAGCGGTATTGCAACAGTCCAACATGCAGCTACCACAAACCATGAGTGTCTCTGTGTCACAGTCTTTTTGTACCTAGAGAAAAACACAAGTTGCTGGTATCATTTAAATTTGATCATATAAATAGTGCATATAAACATAGTCGTTAATGTCTTATTCATTATTCACTGTGCTACAACTACATGCATTTATAGGAGACTGAGCTCCTTACCCTGTCAGTGCAAGTGGACTTTTACCTCAGTAAGCATAGCCTGAATCATCTCACCTGAGAGGGATATACACCCGCAAGAAACGGTCCGCTGCAATAGCTGCAAGACACAAGATGGAGACTAAGGTCAACAGGATGAGCACACAGCTGATGAAGAGACAGCCGTGAAATGAAGTCTTCACTCGTCCATCCACCAGCACAGCCAACGGTATGGCTACGCAGCAAACCAGAAAGTCAGCTACAGCCAGAGAGACAATCAGGCAGAAGGTGGGCAGCTTGATGCTCTTACTGGTCCACAGAGCCACGATGACCAGCAAATTACCCAAACAGCTGACAGCAATGACCACCTCCAGTAATGTGTAGATCACTTCACCCACACTCATTGTGCTTCCTATCTGATTAATATCTGATGAGAATTTGTGTAGCTCAGTCTGAATATGATGTGCACCTCTGAAACGAGAGAAAAAATGCAGAAGAGGCCACAGACCACATCCTCATTCAACATCAAAAGCATCAAAACCCACTTGCACTGAAAGCAGCTGGACTGTGCAGGTGATGCGTTGCAAATTTCACTAAATGGTTTGATGTAAAAGTGCATCAAGCAAGAAATATTACTGTAATGCTTTACATAAAAATAAATTGAATTGAATTGAATTGAATTGAATTGAATTGAATTGAATTGAATTGAATTGAATTGAATTGAATTGATTGACTTGAATACCTTTATTGTCATTCATACCAAGGTATAAATGAAATTCAAATTGCAAACCTCTATGTGGTTAAAAACATCAGTGAAGACACACAACCAACAACAATAAAACAATAATAAAATTCAATATTGCACACTAAGTGCAGCAGTCAATTTTAAAGTGCAGTCAGTCAGTGTCAGTGTGGAGGCATGTGGCAGTCTATATGTGTAAGAGTTCAGTTGCCTGATGGCACTGGGGTAAAAGCTGTAGGTCAGTCTGGAGGTGTGGGACTGTGTTGATCTATAGCGCCTCCCAGAGGGCAGCAGTGAGAACAAGGAGTGGCCTGGGTGGGTGGAAACTGTCCTGGGTTCTGTTTTGTGCTCATTGTTGGCATCTGGTGTTGTATGTTGGGGAGTGATGGCAGTTGTGTGTGTGTGTTATTTTCTGGGCTGACTATGTCCAGGGCTTTTCTGTCAGTGGCAGTGCAACTGTTGAACAACACTATGATGTTAGATGTAATGATGCTTTGTATGGCACAGGTGTAAAATGACAGGAGCAGTTTCTGGGGAAACTTAGCTTTTCTCATTGCTCTTTAAAAGTACAGGCGCTGTTGACCTTTCTTCACCAGGGCGGTGGTGTTGGTGGACCAGGTGTGTGTGCTGAGGAACTTACGTAAAGTCACTGACCCTCTCCACTACATCTCCTCTGATGTGGACAGGGCCAGGGTCTGTTTTTTCCCCCCTGTGGAAGTCTATCAGCATTTCCTTGGTTTTGGAGGAGTTGAGGGCCAGGTTGTTAGTGGAGCACCAGGTGATGAGTTTTTGGATGTTGTCTCTGTAAGCAGACTCATTGTTGTTGTGGATGAGTCAGCAAATTTGACAAAGATGTTGTTGTTGTGTGACGGTGTAGTGTACAGTGTGGGCCCCCGTGCTGAGTGTGAGAACTGATTGCACTGACTGAGGGCGGTCTGTCAGAAAATCTCTGATCCAGCTGCAGTCAGATGTTCTGGTTGATGCCCAGGCTGAGTAACGTGGACACAGTTGGCCACAGTTAAAAATGTGCTGAGAGGGGAGGAGAGGAGAGGAGAGGAGAGGAGAAAGGGGGAGGAGAGGAGAGGAGAGGAGAGGGCTCTGTGTAACCAGAATGGGAATACAGAGTGTAAAATCAGAAGTCTCAAACCTACAGCATGCAACATGTTTTACATGATATGTCACAAAGTGCCGTCCCACTCCTCTTTATACAGTTTCAGCCTTTACATCTTCTCTCACCTGCATCAGTTAAGTCTATGAGGGGCTTTGGGCTTTAGAGGGGACGTTGACATTAGGCCCTATTCTCATCAACAAGAATGAGCATCATGTTCAGTGCAGTTTTCATGGAGTGGATGACATCACTTCAGTTGTGTTGTTATAGGCAGAGTGAGGGACCTAACACTCCTACTGTATCAGGATAGCATGTAATAAGGCCTAACGCTAACAGCTTGCACTCTTGGTTTTTCCTGCTAATGGATGGAGTGTGGGAAAACTCTGGAGGGTGGAGCAGAGTGTGACAGACATTCACTCCAACAGCAACAAAGCAATTCTCTAAAGGGATTTGGCACACTTCATAAAACAATTAGGATAGGCTAACCCCCCCTCGGACATCTCCAACCCACATGTAGAAACCCAATATTACAGTCCAGATGATGGTCAGTGAGGAGACATGATTATGACTGGACATTTGTGAGTCACATGTTTGATATTGTATATGATAGATTTTGTGCCACAGGTTCAAATTTTACAAACTGTCATTTTCAGCCAATGGGATCGTTTCCCTCCAGATGGCCGGTGATGTCAGGCTCTGTTTCTATAACAACCACAGCCAGCCCAGCATCTGTCACTGAAGTCCCTTTGTTGTTTATTGACCACAGCTCAGAGAGTCGGTGTGGGAAACTGAGCTCAGCTTGTTACTCACACTGACTACAAGGCGGCACGTGTCCATAGACTCTGATACATCTGGGCAGCAGCAGGATTATTCACTTGACTTTTTTTGTTTTAAATGCCACATGTGAACATCACACTGATTTTTGCGTTCTTTTTGCTAAAAAGGGAATAATCTAATAATAATTGAAAAAAAAAAATTAGGGTTAGGGGTTAGGGGTTAGGGTTTGAAATTAATATAAAACTAAATTATCATCTCTAAATGGGTGGATTTTGTGTTACACAAAAACAAAATATTTTCCTCAGGCAATATTGTTTATTTTTATTGATTGTAATTCATAAATTATAGTATAACGATTTTCTGACTCATACGTGATGGGATGATCAGCGTGTGCTCAGTCAAAGTCATTGATCCAGCATCAGGTCAACACTTTCCCAGCTTCACATAAAGCTCTGTAAGTCTCTCTCCATCACCCCCCCAGTCCACCACCTGTTCCCCTGAGATCATTGTGATCATCATTCAGCATGTTGCCGCTCCACATGTCCTATTGTCTCGTCGTGCTCTCTGATTGGTTGAGACTGTGAGAAACTCCATCCAGACCAAGACCCACACATTCATATGGAGATGTGGGACTATAAATAGGAGGGATGAAGCCAGCAGAGATCAGACTCTCTCTACAGAGACCTCTACAGCACAGAGATCCAGCCATGGCTCCTACAATCACTGCAGCAATCACCAACTCTCAGGAGCATCTGACTCTGACCCACAAGGTAAATTGAAGATTCAACACTTTAACAAAACTTATAAGAAGGTTTCTTGTTTCATACTTCATCACTATTGTGCAGAATAAGATTATTAATGACTTTGTTCTTCTCTCTACAGCTCAGAAAGCCTCTGGTGGAGAAGTTACGCAGAGAGCGAATCAACAGCAGCATCGAGCAGCTCAAGTCTCTCCTGGGTCCAGAGTTCCTCAAACAGCAGCCAGACTCCAAGCTGGAGAAAGCAGACATCCTGGAGATGACAGTTTGCCTCCTGAGACAACTGCAGCAGAATCAACAGCAGCATCAAGCTGTGAGCTCAGCCGTTGTTGATCAGGGCTACAGCAGATGTGTCCACGAGGTGGCACACTTCCTGTCCAAGGAGGAGGTGAAGACACAGTCCCAGAGAAGACTGCTGAACCACGTCAACAAGCTAAAGTCTTCCTCTGATAAGAGCCTGATGGAGGCTGACTTCTCTCCCCTGAGCTCCACAGTCCACATCAGCACCACTAAAGAGAAGAGTCCAGTCAACAGCGCCCCCTGGAGGCCGTGGTAGACACCTAGGACTTGAGTTAGAACCTGACAAACTCAGATGACCATGTTGGTCCAAGATCACTTGAACTGAATTCTATGAAATTTAAGGACTTGTTCTTCTGTATGAACAGAAGGTTGTGTTTAATTTGTGTGAGATGAGATTTCCTAATGGAAATGAAGCAACACTATCTTTCAAGTCAAGAAAGAGAATATCTTGTCATGCATGTTGCATGAATGGAATGTGATTGCATTAGCAATTTATATTATGCTTCACTGTACTTCATGTATTATAGTGTATAATACTAGGGGTATTTGTTATCTATTCATTGGTATTGATTTTATGATAGCAAAATATTTAAATATCTTTTTTACGGACATATTGTCATCATGGACCAAACGTAACTTTAATCTCTCAGATTATTCCAAATTGATCTGTTTTAAGATCCAAATGGTTTTTCTTTTTACTAAAAGTTTAGCTTCACTGTGCATCGTGTATTGGTACAATATAGTGCGATAGTGATATTTGTTGACTTACATCACTTGATGTGATCAGTTAAACCTGATCTGTTTAAGATCAACATGTTTATCTTTTTGTTGTCAAAGGTTTTCTTAATGTCTCATTTTCACAGTTTTCTGGAGACAGTTTAATTTTTACGTTTGAGAATGAACTGATTTATTTCATTATCATTGTCAAGAATATGACCTGTAAATTGTTTGTCTTTTGTGAAGACGGTTGTTCCCTTACTCTCTCTGAGTACAGAGTGCCTTGTAGAAAACTACAAGTTGTTGTTATGATGTATCATCATCACTAGCTGGAGCCTTGATACTTGTTATGGCTCATTGTGCCTTGCTGAATAAAACACTGACAAATGAAAACACTGTTTCCATGTCATTTTCCTTTATATATATCCTACATTTCACCACGAACCACAGAGTTTGTTCATCTCTCCCTAAGGATTTCCACTCACTTAGAAGATGAATTTGAATGTATCCCAAAGAATAACTGTACATCCTTAACCTGCCACTTTATTTAAATGATAGGCACAGTAACAGTGGATGTGGTTCCACTGAGATATTTAATGGAGGTCGGCCACTGTAAGTCAAATCATCAAGATAATTAGTTAATGTACTGTATATAAAGAACAACTCTTGCTACAACATCTGTTGCCAGATGTTTGAATGTAAAAATGTTTTGAGTTAACCGTTTTCCTCTCTAAAGAGGTCAGACATTGTATCTAATGTGAGGTTTAATAGGGCACACTTCTATTGTTCCTCCAGTGAAAGCAGTGAAAGGACAGAGTGTGGGAAACCAGAGGAGACTCCTTCACAGAGCCCTGTGGGACAATAGAGACAGACCTTTGCCCTGAGGAGACAGAGATTAAAGGGGGCTCTGGGCTGAAAAGATGGGTCTGATTTCAAGGCACTTTGCTCCCTAAATGATCAGATTATGATTTCACATCAACTTGGTTTGGTTACTTTTTCCCCAAATCAGCAATATTATCAGCAATATTATTGTTGATTTGGGGAAAATATGGGGAAAATATTATAATATTGAACGTGCCAACAGCGAGAACCAGTCTTTTAGCAGTTTTGGAGTGAGGCTGACAGGGTGAACTTATTGACCAACTTTAGCTGTAAGCCCTCAACCAATTAAATTTCTTCATGAGCTGCCCTTCGGTCTTTTTCAGTGTTTCCCCAGATGTGACTCTTTTCACTGGTATAAACTTTAAGTCACAAAGGGTTTTTAAAAGTTGTCTGGTTTATTGCGTGAAGGGTTGTATTTTGTTTCAATTTCCAGTAATTTTAAGTATGACCTAACCTTATATAGTCAGACAAAACGGCAATGAGATTGTAGCATTTTATGGTAGGCTATCAATTTGTAAGGTTTGAAAATTGAAAGAACATTTTTTGATTCTTACATAATTCTAAAATGTCAGATTGCAGCGTCATCTTTTGACAGGGCACCACTGTCCATCACACTCTGACTCTGCACACGATTCTCAACAAGTCCATTTGCAGAGAGGCACATGTCTCTTTTTCCTGCTAATGGATGGAGTGTGGGAAAACTCTGGAGGGTGGAGCAGAGTGTGAAAGACATCCACTCCACCAGCAACAAAGTAATTCTCTAAAGGGATTTGGCACACTTCATGAAACAATTAGGGTAGACTTACTGCCCCCCAGGCCCAGAATGCCTCCCACCCAGATTTAGAGACATGGTATTACAGTCCAGATGATGGTCAGTGAAGAGACATGATTAAAAGTGGAAGTTTAAAATATTTGATGATAACTGAAATAACTGAAAATGAGAGGTCACATGTTTGATACTCTTGCACCATAATTTAAAATTTTACAAACTCACAGTTTCAGCCAATGGGATCGTTTCCCTCCAGATGGCCGGTGATGTCAGGCTCTGTTTCTATAACAACCACAGCCAGCCCAGCATCTGTCACTGAAGTCCCTTTGTTGTTTATTGACCACAGCTCAGAGAGTCGGTGTGGGAAACTGAGCTCAGCTTGTTACTCACACTGACTACAAGGCGGCACGTGTCCATAGACTCTGATACATCTGGGCAGCAGCAGGATTATTCACTTGACACACGTGAACATCACAGTGTTTCTGATATCTTACAGTATTTTATATGCTAAATGGTGCATTTTTTATGATGCAAAATTGTATCTAAAAATCATAATGTATAAAATATCAATTCAATCATATCTCAGATTAGATAGATTTCACCTGTTATATTTGTGGGACTCAGTAATAATTATAAATTCAAAAAGATCTAATTCAAAAATCCTCTTAGTTTAGACTACTTAAAACAAAAAATAAAAATGAATTCATAGATTATAGAATAATCTTTTTCTGCTTCATGTGTGATAGGATGATCAGCGTGTGCTCAGTCAAAGTCATTGATCCCAGCATCAGGTCAGCACTTTCCCAGCTTCACATAAAGCTCTGTAAGTCTCTCTCCATCACCCCCCCAGTCCACCACCTGTTCCCCTGAGATCTAACTATTGTCCCTTGGGCAATGTAACACCATTCAGCATGTTGCTGCTCCACATGTCCTATTGTCTCACCGAGCTCTCTGATTGGTTGAGACTGTGAGAAACTCCATCCAGACCAAGACCCACACATTCATATGGAGATGTGGGACTATAAATAGGAGGGATGAAGCCAGCAGAGATCAGACTCTCTCTACAGAGACCTCTACAGCACAGAGATCCAGCCATGGCTCCTACAATCACTGCAGCAATCACCAACTCTCAGGAGCATCTGACTCTGACCCACAAGGTAAATTGAAGATTCAACACTTTAACAAAACTTATAAGAAGGTTTCTTGTTTCATACTTCATCACTATTGTGCAGAATAAGTGTATTAATGACTTTGTTCTTCTCTCTACAGCTCAGAAAGCCTCTGGTGGAGAAGTTACGCAGAGAGCGAATCAACAGCAGCATCGAGCAGCTCAAGTCTCTCCTGGGTCCAGAGTTCCTCAAACAGCAGCCAGACTCCAAGCTGGAGAAAGCAGACATCCTGGAGATGACAGTTTGCTTCCTGACACAGCTGCAGCAGCAGAATCAACAGCAGAGAAGACTGCTGAACCACGTCAACAAGCTGCAGTCTTCCTCTGATAAGAGCCTGATGGAGGCTGACTTCTCTCCCCTGAGCTCCACAGTCCACATCAGCACCACTAAAGAGAAGAGTCCAGTCAACAGCGCCCCCTGGAGGCCGTGGTAGACACCTAGGGACTCGAGTTACCTGACAACAAGAGATGACCATGTTGGTCCAAGATCACTTGAACTGAATTCTATGAAATTTAAGGACTTGTTCTTCTGTATGAACAGAAGGTTGTGTTTAATTTGTGTGAGATGAGATTTCCTAATGGAAATGATGCAACACTATCTTTCAAGTCAAGAAAGAGAATATCTTGTCATGCATGTTGCATGAATCGAGTGTGATTGCCTCAGCAATTATTATTATACTTCATTGTGCTTTTGCTTCAGTGCTCTTTCAAACTATTGTTTGGTATTGATCATGTTGATCAGAAATATCTTATTTTTCTGTTTATATTGTGTCATAAGTTTTATGTGACGAATATGATGTAATACAAATATCCCCCATAATTGTGGTTTTTAACGTACTGTCATCACAATGTGATAATGATATGTGGTCTGTTTTAAGGTCTGCTTATATAGAAGTTTGTATTGTCTTTTATGGAGACAGTTCCTCTGCTCTCACACTGTAAGTACAGTGTGTCTTGTTGAAATTTTCAAACTGTTGTGATGAATCATCACCTCTTGTCCATTTTTTGAAATAAACAATATTGCCATCTGCAAACTTAATGTCCTTTTCCAATTTTCTTAAATTCACGTTTACTTTCTCTGCTGCCACTTTGAGCTCCTTGCTAACAACCAGATGTCTCATTTACAGTAGACAGAGGTGTCGAACACTGAACATAGCTGTCCTGCCATTGGCTAACACTTAACACACTGATATCTAATGAAACCACTCATTATCACCTAAGTATATCAGGGGTGAAGAAAATAAAATATTATCAAGGTGAAAAGCCATAAGCCAAATATTATATAAGCTGTGCAAGCTGTTCCTGTTTGGTCTCTGCTTTAGTCATGAGTTGGGGTGTTGGAGAGAGAGAGAGAGGTATATGCTATAGAAAAGACACCCATTCAGGTATATTTTAACTGTAAGTTTGTGATCCGGCGGGCAATATAGATGAAAAAAGACTGTGACTTTGACCACATTCAGTTATATCTGATGCCGATGGTGCCCGGGTCAATTTGCCTCAGGTTACTTTACCTGTAAAATGCATTTGACTCACTGCCAGAGTCACAAATACAAAGGTGTTAGAAGATTCCATGATATTAACAGATGTACGTATATATGTTCAGGAACCTGATGATGTCTCTATGATTCCTTCAGACACTTTAAAATTCAGATTACCTCTATTTACAGATGACAACTGAAGGTCAATCACCTTTAAAGTTATCATCTGTAAGTGGAGGTGGGAGAAACATAAAGATGGGCGACAGTGGGAAAATGAAACAGATAAAAGTAAAGAAAAAAAATTATCAAGTCAAACTACACAAGTACTAACTGCAATTTCTATTCATCATATTAAAAAATGGCCCTTGTGAGGGTTAAATTATCACTGCTATTTTTATTACTGGTTACTATTACTCCTGGGAAATTAAAATTTCAGTGTTGTAGATTGTCAGGGTGGAGAAAATTTGAACATATTTCAACAGTGTATTGTATATTTATTGAATGCTTTTAATACGTTTGGCCAAACTTTTGATTAAAATTAATGAGTGCAATATTTTCTTATAATGTAATGCAGTACTATTATAAAGTGTCTGTATATACATGATAACTGTGTTTTATTTCCCTTATCTTTTTGATGCACATGAGTTTATGTGCATATATCTTGTTTTCTTGTCTGTGATAAATGTATTTTTGGTTCATAATCATCTGTGAGCACACTACAAGACAACCGCAGACTGGTGTGAAACCAGGTTCAGGTGGGATTACTTCCCTGCTTATCTCCTCTCCATCTGCCTCTGTGTCTATCTGCTGTCTGTGCAGGGGGGCTCAGGTTTCCCAGCGCCCCTCCTCTGAGCCCCCACATGCTCCCTGCACCAGGCTGAATGTGCCCTGGTCACACGCCCTCCTCTCTCTCTCCGGTGCTGGGAGCCACCACGACACACGGCTTCCCACACTTCTGTATGCAGCCCGCTCAGCCGCGCACACAATAGAAGTGTGTCTGCTCTCACAAAGCCCCAGGACTGTTCTCAGGCCAGGAACAGACAGAAGGCCACTTCACAGATAAACCATCTGGTTCAGCTGTAACTCACTGCACAGACACAGGCTGAGAAAATATAGCTTTAAAACTTAATCACTAGATATTAAGGTTAGTACTTTGTTTACTGAAGAATGTTTATTTCATAGCTGATATCATTTCTTACTAAATGTACAATTGAAATTTTTGCTGTTAAGGGCATAAAAGGTCAGCAGTGAAAATGATAATCGATTTAGGAACCAATTCACCGTCTAACATTTGGTGTTTGAATACTTTTTTTCTGCATTTTGCCTGTGCTCTGTGTTTCCTGTATTATCTGCAATTTATTGATGAAAATTGAAAAATGAAAATTTTTCTTCATTCCTACATTTGTGTCAATTCAGGGTCTTTAATGTCAGATCATCGTCTAGGTCAGTATGGGAAAAAAAAAATTCCCATGTCCACTCCAGAAAAAAACATTTTCCCACTGACCTCTGTGATGTGTGGCATACAGATAAAGCATCCCACCTGTTCTCTGTGACAGCCATTAAATTCACTCTTTTGTCCACTGCTCTGAGGCTCCTGATTGGCTGAGGAGCAGAGAGAGCGCAGTCTGAGCAGCATAAATACAGAGCAGGGGTGCACATGTCAAACAGAGCAATCTCTGAACCTTTGCCGGTGACTCCTGAACTCTCCACCACCACCACCACCAGAAACCAGCTCTGCAATGGCTCCATACACAGACCTCGCTCTTCAGGACACAGTCAAGGAACAGCTCTTTAGGTAAGCTCAGCCAAAACTGTCACTTGAGAATGTCTCACTGTAGTTGCTTTAATATCTGTTAAAGTCAAAACTGGTGAACATATTAGTAAACGTGCTTTTGTTGGCTTGTTTCCTGCAGGTGTAAACTCCACATGCTGGAGAGGAAGTGCTGCACAGGAGTAGAGAAGCTGAAGGCTCTGATTGGAGAACACCTGCACAACGGCATCCCTGTGGCAGACATCCTGGAGAAGACAAAGTCTTTCCTCACCTTGAGAAAAGCCCTCCTGTCCCACAGTGGTTACTCCAAATATTCAAGGGACATTTTACGCCTGTTCCCCGACGCAGAGGACGACGTGGCTCCACTCTGCTTTTAGGATAAGGATGATGGACAACAGAATTTTATTGATGCACTTTGCATCTGTGTGTTTTAGTATCTGAGGATGGAGGAGAAATGCATTTTTTTTGCATTATATGTCAAGTGGACATGCAAACACTGATGTGCCTTGTTGTGAGCCTCGATCCAGCATCTTACAGAAGATATGTCCACCACTCACACTGTGGATTCAGTGTGAGGAGGAAAAGTCAACAGAGTCAGATCTGTGGGCGAAGGTGTCACTGACTGAACAGGAGACTGTTAAAACATGTCGTGCTGCTATTTGTGGGATTTATGATTCTAGTGGTTGTGGTTTCTTTGTTTCTTTGAACAAGGCCACAGAAGATGAATCCAGTCTGTTTACTATGCAGTAATTAGATGCTGATGTTTGAATTTAGGACCAAAATGTTTTTATTTTACCTTCAGAAATTTCACTGTTTAACTTCAGTGAAATCTGCTTAACATTTTAAGCCATACGACAATGTTAATCTATATGTTCCTGGGAAAATAAAGCGTATAGGCTAATATTGTACCATTATTGTTTTGATACTGCCTTGTTTCAAGGTTTAATGTGTCATATTCTTAAACACCATCCTTTCTTCTGAAAAGGGATTTGTTATTATTTTGTGTATGCCATGTATGCATTTTTTAATTGTTTTATTCATCACTTTTATTTCTATTCATCCAAAGTGGATTTTGATTTGTTTTGAAGTTTTTGCTGGTTTCAAAAAAATAAAAATGTTAAAGATGATGAAGTCTCACGTATATAATTTTTAGGGGCACAACATATTGTACACTGATCATTTTCAAAGATATTAATTTCAATCACTCATTGACTCAATCATTTTAGTATCATCTGTGTAGACATGGGCTTTGGGCAAGTTTGGGTTCTTCTTTAAAAATCATATGCAAGGCTCTTGTTGAGTGTGGTCTTAAGTGGGTGGAGCCTACTGCTCTAACCCCTCTGACTGCCACCATGACACAGGCAGGTCAAAAGTTAGAGAAAAACCATAACAAAGCAACATAGACATCATTGCAAACACAGAGGCTCTGTGAACGACGCGAATGAAAATGATGTGAATCATAGAAGATTTGCATTACATAGTGCCGAATCACAATAGAAGTGATTTTAAAGCACTTTTAAAACAGAGCTAATCTCTTTATATATATATATATTTATTTATTTTTTTTTTTTTTTGAAAGACACCAAACAATTACAAAAACTGTGAAAAAACACACGCATCAGATAAGCCCAGTTGGGATGGGTGCTGGATCAAGGAGCGAATACTAGAAAAATGAAGAAAATCTGCACACCATAGAAGCCCCCTTTCAACACTTTCAAACCGCTGTGTTAACACAGCAGTTTGAAAAAGAGCGTTTTGCTCAAAACGTCATGATGCTATTAAATCCTTGTTGAAAGGGAGCTTCTATGGTGTGCAGATTTTCTTCATTTTTCTAGACACCAAACAATTCCCACCAGCAGTGAGGCAACAATGGTATAAAATATGAACTTCCTTTCTGGAGCCAGACTCAGGATGAGAGGCTGTCTAGTTGGGTTGACTCGAGACACTTAGAGAGGGGGGAAGAGAGAGCAGGCTAAGAGAAAGACAACTATGCAATTAAAATGATAATAAATTATATGGTCTTTGTCTTCATCACATCCTTTTGACAGCTCTTCTTCACTACCAGCATCAAAAGGGAATACCTCAGAATAAATTATGCTTTATTGTCATTGTAAACAGTGTAACAACAAAACTAGGATACCCTAACCTAGTGCAAAAGTATGACAATAAATATGAGACAATAAATAGAATATAAAAGCAATAGTATATAAAAATAATAATGAAATACAGCATACGATAAACTATCCCACACACTCATAGCATCTTATTGTTCAAGAGCCTGATGGCCCAGGGGTCAAAAGTGTTCCTGAGCCTGATTGTGCATAACCTCAAGACCCTGTCCCTCTTGCCAGAGGACAGCAGGTTAAAGGGGGCGGGGCTATGACCGGGGTGAGATGGATCACCAAGGATCCTCTTGGCTCTGTTGAGCCCCTGCGAATCTGCAATGCCCTCCAGGGAGGGCGGGGGGCGGCTGAGCCTGGCCCAGCTGTGAGAAATGGTGCATCCCATAACTACCGCCTCTCTTAAGTTATGCCACAGCTGGGCCAGGCTCGGTGGTAAAGGAGTTCGAGCACATCCCATATTCGACTTCCGACCTATACGATCTTTACTGCATGTCATTCTCCCTGCTTTCCTGTGTCTCTTCACTGTCTTATCCAATAAAGGCCTAAAATGCCCAAAAGATAACTTTCAAAAAGTAGTGCCACAGTCTGCATTGATGATACTGTAGATATTTCAGATGTTATCTCAACGACAAGCTGACAGATGTGTTAAAGCAGCAGCTCTGAGCATCTCATGAAATGTCCCTCATGCGATTGTGACTTCTTCTCAAGACCAACACATTACCCAGTGATCACTGTGTGCATAACTTGTTGTTCAAATATAAAATGAGGAAATGAGACATGTACACATATGTTTTGTTTTTTTCTGTGATTGTTTTAATGCGCATCACTTGGCTTGAAGAGATACATTCATTTTGAGACATTTTCCAAAGAAACGACCCTTCATTGAAGGTATGGGTGCTGACACTCACAGAGTAATAAAGCAGCACATTTGTCTTGATTTTTTTTTCTTCATACATAAACTTCATCTGCTGAAAATGCAGACAGGATATGAAGATATTAAAAAAAACAACAACATCATAAAGGACTTGTCAGTCCGACATGTGAATATCACATATAAATCTTAAACATGTTCAACATGAATAGCTATGTTTCCTTAATGGAATAAAATGGTCACATATCAATGTCAGTGTTACCAACAATATACAGGTATTCCCACAGGGAATAATAATGTCACAACAATGTGACGTCAGAAATATGTGACTACTTGCATTGCAAGATAGTAGCCAACCTGCTGTCTGCAAATATCACAGAAACAAAGAATTCAAACTTCACAAAAGTTTGTAAAAATTAAAACAAAAAATTACTATCATATGCAATGATAATCAAAATATGAGACCACCACAAGAACGGGTGCAAGTACAGTGTACAGTTCTCATGCGAAGTGACAGTTTCGCTGTTGAGTTTCTGTTTCGCACAAGTCTTTAAGTGTCTACCACGGCCTCCAGGGGGCGCTGTTGACTGGACTCTTCTCTTTAGTGGTGCTGATGTGGACTGTGGAGCTCAGGGGAGAGAAGTCAGCCTCCATCAGGCTCTTATCAGAGGAAGACTGCAGCTTGTTGACGTGGTTCAGCAGTCTTCTCTGGGACTGTGTCTTCACCTCCTCCTTGGACAGGAAGTGTGCCACCTCGTGGACACATCTGCTGTAGCCCTGATCAACAACGGCTGAGCTCACAGCTTGATGCTGCTGTTGATTCTGCTGCAGTTGTCTCAGGAGGCAAACTGTCATCTCCAGGATGTCTGCTTTCTCCAGCTTGGAGTCTGGCTGCTGTTTGAGGAACTCTGGACCCAGGAGAGACTTGAGCTGCTCGATGCTGCTGTTGATTCGCTCTCTGCGTAACTTCTCCACCAGAGGCTTTCTGAGCTGTAGAGAGAAGAACAAAGTCATTAATACACTTATTCTGCACAATAGTGATGAAGTATGAAACAAGAAACCTTCTTATAAGTTTTGTTAAAGTGTTGAATCTTCAATTTACCTTGTGGGTCAGAGTCAGATGCTCCTGAGAGTTGGTGATTGCTGCAGTGATTGTAGGAGCCATGGCTGGATCTCTGTGCTGTAGAGGTCTCTGTAGAGAGAGTCTGATCTCTGCTGGCTTCATCCCTCCTATTTATAGTCCCACATCTCCATATGAATGTGTGGGTCTTGGTCTGGATGGAGTTTCTCACAGTCTCAACCAATCAGGGAGCTCGGTGAGACAATAAGGGATGCAACACACTGAATGGTGTTATTGCCATAGGGATAATGGTTAGATCTCAAGGGAACATGTGGAGGACTTAAAAGGGGGAGGGGGGCTTAGAGATGGGAGGGGGGTGACTCAGAGATCTGTGTGAATCTGGGAAAGTGGTGACCCCTATAAAGAGCAGATCTTCTGCCTGATGCTGGGATCAATGATTTTGACTGGGCACACGCTCATTACCCCACCACACATGTGGAAGAATGATAATGAAAACAGTTTAGAGTTTCAATTTTCGAAACATTCATATTTGTTTTTATATAGCCTAAGGCACACTTCTTAGATTTACTGTAATAAGGAGTCTCTTTATGCAACACTATAAAACACATAAAAACTAACCACCCCACTTGGTTGATTTCTATTTAGCAGGGTGAGCAGGGGATGATGCTGAATCTGGAGCTGAGGTAATAAAAAGTAAACATTGAAAAAAAGAATATAAAACAGAACCTTTTAAACATGTTTTTTCATTATCAGCAGCTGGATGAAGATGATTTGGTCATATTTTACAGTTTGAATGTGGCTGTCACAAATATAAACTTTAGCTTCTGTCTTGCTGCACACACCATAACCAGGATCTGATCAATTCAGGAATGGACTCCCTTTTATTGGTCCCGTCAAAATAAACCGCCTGGAATGCAGAGAAACAATCTGAATCTAAAGCAGGAGAGAAACAAGAGCTTTTGAATGTTCATTAATCCTTAGCATGACAGAATTCCTCATAGACATTTTACAAAAGCCTGGTAATGACGAGTCCTGATGACAGGAATTTCCATTCAGGGGCGGTGAGACAAAACTCGTAAACTGACTCCATAATTAATGTGATGTGCAACCAGACACACTTCTTTTGTTCTTGGAGCCAGTGAATGGACAGAGTGTGGGAAACCAGGGAAAACTCACTCACAGAGCCCCTGTGGGACAATAGAGGCAGACCAGACAAAAGACGTCTGTGGGGGGAGGAGAAATTCTTTACTACTGAATTTTAAATGTTTACATTTTTACTCACCGTATCTCACAATATGTATATTTAGATGATGTTGCTCATTTTATTGGTACAAATAGTTTTGAAAAAATCAGAAAACTCACAATCAAAGAGTAGAGGTTTATCAATGTTTAAAGAAATTCAATTATATTTCAATAATTAAGAACTAAACCAAACTTTTAATTTATGATACTTACAATTTATACAATACAAAACTGCAAAGTCTTAATCATCTAAGGAGGACATACAAATAATCAATATATATCTATATCAATACAATATAATACAATACAATACTATATAAGTGTTTATGAATGTGTCTGTCAAAAACTATATGTACAGTATTTCTGTGGATATTCATTTGTGAATGAGGAGATAATAACTCACTATAGCACAAAACTATTTGAATAATGTAATTCATGCAGTCTTCAAATATAATTGTGTGAAATATACTGCAACAAATATGATTGTATGTTATGACTACATTATAGTTTGTTGTAAAGCATTATTATATACTGTTCATAAAGAGTCAGGGTTAAAAGGAGGTACAACTATGCGGTTTAAATTCTTATTTAATTATAAACTCTGCAGCCATGTGCTTGATGTGGTTTTTAGGTTAGATCCCCAGTCAAAATATTTGTGTTTATCTCTCCAGCTCTCTTCTCCTAATTGAGAGTGTCTTAACAACAAATTTCAGCCTCGGGGGAGAGGAGCTGGGAGCTGCTTGTGTGGGGATGAATTAGCATTTAACAAGGCACATGTCTATTGTTGAGTAGGAGCGCTGTCAATGGGCAGAGTGTGGGAAAGCTGAGAGAGCAGAGTCACAGTTCAGTGTGATTAGCATCCTCAGCCCCACCAGCACCTGACTACTCTCCAAAGGGAGTTGGCACACTCCAGAGGAAGACTCCTGTCTCTCCTTATTCTCTCTTTTTTCCTCTGTTCCTTTCCGTGTCTGGCTCTCTGTGGTGCCAACTCACTAACTTTTGCCAACTTAATTTCCCCTCTGTCTAACGGGTCGTCATTTCAATCTAAGCCTTTATATTAACTCCATTGATGGTTGCCAAACTGTCTGAGCGATGTGGCCCTAACAACAAAGGTTATCAAGACTTTGTCTGGCCTAATGTTTTGGCACACACATACCTTTATGTGGACACAATGTCTTTTAAAAAACCTCCAAATGAAGTGACTATTTGACAAGCAGGATCTCATGGTGCAGAGGGTGGTCTTGTGTTTGAACAGACAAAAGATGGGGAAGAAGTGTTTGGTGGTTTTGTTGGCCAAAATAAAATGGAGATTTGGAATTACTTAAAAAACATCAAGTACCTGTGACGAAATGTTTGACCTTAGAAAACACAGTCTGGATATTGTGGTATTATCAATAATGTATGCCAATAGCCTTTAAAAACCGAGCCTCTGCCTTTTTCCCTCCAGATGGTTCATACCATCAGATTCTGTCTCTTTCTCAGAGCAGGACAGTGGTCATCAGTGAAGCATTCAAACTCCTATTATGTTGCATTGATCATAGTTCACAGGATTCAGAGTGGGCAGACCAGACAGGAGGCTCTGTTACATCTGACCAACTATCAGATGAGCGATCTATTCCTCCATTTTAGTCAGTAAATATTGTGTTGTACTGTGTGCACCTATAAGCTGTAAGAGCACGAAGTACCTGGCCTATTAAAAGTACCCAAAGTACCTGGCCTATGCTGTATATATAAATGCTAAAGAAATGCTGCTATTTAGTTACTTGCTGATGTTGGGGATGTTGTCACTGTCCCACGTGTGTGACAGGTTGATCAGCGTGTGCTCAGTCAAAGTCATTGATCCCAGCATCAGGCAGTAGATCTGCTCTCTACAGGGTCAACACTTTCCCAGATTCACACAGAGCTCTGTGAGCCTCTTTCATCACCCGCCCCCCAGTCCTCCACCTGTTCCCCTGAGATCTAACCATTGTCCCCGGGGCAATAACAGCACTCAGTGTGTTGCTGCTCCACATGTCCTATTGTCTCACCGAGCTCTCTGATTGGTTGAGACTGTGAGAAACTCCATCCAGACCAAGACCCACACATTCATATGGAGATGTGGGACTATAAATAGGAGGGATGAAGCCAGCAGAGATCAGACTCTCTCTACAGAGACCTCTACAGCACAGAGATCCAGCCATGGCTCCTACAATCACTGCAGCAATCACCAACTCTCAGGAGCATCTGACCCTGACCCACAAGGTAAATTGAAGATTCAACACTTTAACATAACTTATAAGAAGGTTTCTTGTTTCATACTTAATCATTACTGTGCAGAATAAGCTTATTAATGACTTTGTTCTTCTCTCTACAGCTCAGAAAGCCTCTGGTGGAGAAGTTACGCAGAGAGCGAATCAACAGCAGCATCGAGCAGCTCAAGTCTCTCCTGGGTCCAGAGTTCCTCAAACAGCAGCCAGACTCCAAGCTGGAGAAAGCAGACATCCTGGAGATGACAGTTTGCTTCCTGACACAGCTGCAGCAGCGGCAGCAGCATCAAGCTGTGAGCTCAGCCGTTGTTGATCAGGGCTACAGCAGATGTGTCCACGAGGTGGCACACTTCCTGTCCAAGGAGGAGGTGAAGACACAGTCCCAGAGAAGACTGCTGAACCACGTCAACAAGCTGCAGTCTTCCTCTGATAAGAGCCTGATGGAGGCTGACTTCTCTCCCCTGAGCTCCACAGTCCACATCAGCACCACTAAAGAGAAGAGTCCAGTCAACAGCGCCCCCTGGAGGCCGTGGTAGACACCTACAGACTGGACTTACTCCCTGACAAACTGAGCCGACCATGTTGGTCAAAAGTTATTATCAGACAAGTGTTTTCATTTATCTTAGTCCTATTGGACTTATGTTTTCTTTCTTTCTGAAAGTATTGGGAAACACAAGATTGTATTCTATGAATGACATTATTTTATTGATTTATCAATATTGTTTAAAAAAAAAAAAAGTGACCTTACTGGTCAGAATTATACATGAATTAAATCCCTGTGATCTCGTGTAGAGATCAGTAAATCCCTGTGATCTCGTGTAGAGATCAGTAAATCCCTGTGATCTCGTGTTGAGATCAGTCCAGTGACAGGAGCTGGCAAATTCAGCTACTTTCTATTGGCATTCTTGATTGTGCATCATTTCTGATGTGTATATTTTTTTTACAGTGTAAAAGGTTACTGACCCATGTTGGGTCTAGTCCTCTCTTTTATTATCAACATGTTCTGCTGTGTCAGCAGCAAAAGTGTGAATTTTGAAAGTTATCTTCTCTCAGTGCAGAGAGTTGGTTCGTTTTGTTTGACTTTGACAAAATGATTATCTGTCTTTTATAAAGACACTGAAGCTGATCACTTGACTCAATTTGAGTACACTATCTTAGATCTTAAGTGTTTATTGTGATGCATCATCACCACTATTGCCTCTGTGGAGGTACAGAAACATGATGTGATTCTTTCTGAATAAAAAAAAACATCAACCAAATCTTGGGCTGTGACATTGCATTCTTTCATTGAGTGAAATAAGCTGTAAGAAAAAAGTTTGTCTGAGCCCAGCTACACTGCAGGGCTGACATCATTACCTGGGCTGCTGTGATGAAATATCTGTACTGTCTCCATCCCTCAGTATGGAGTCCACATAAATTGCAGCATCTTTTGTTGGCTGAACACTAACCTTCAGTGGTCAGCTTCGGTAGTTATCACATATGCATCATCTGTTGAATGTAGTTGCAAAATTCAGTTGACCCCTTGAAGCTTTTAAGGGTTGATGAACTCATCTACACAGTCAGATATACTAACTCATATGGGCATCTGTATGTGGTGACTGATGCATCAACAATATTAAATGACATAAATGAAAACGATTAGTGTCTTAGCAGCGTTTTGATTGCTGCATATGCTGCAGATCGATAAATAGCTTACTTAAAACGGCCACTACTGTGTCCAATAGACCTACCACTAGAGAATTTTAACCATGAAATGTTTATGTTCGGCAGAATAAGGGGTTGAGTGTTTTTTCATTTGAACTCGGCATCAGAACTGTGCAATTATTGTTCTAGTATTAATCACAACATTGAAACCCCTTGATAGGGGATAGAAAATTGTTTTGGATTAAATTACTTAAAAAATATATATATATCCCACTGTATGTAAAGACTATGTTTTGTTAAGTAAAATATGTATTTCAGATACTGTGGTTAAATCCTCCTACATAATGAACCCAATGGATCCTAAAAAACCCAATGCATCCTAAAAAAACAAAATAACAAGCCACCCCCCCGGCCCCCCCTATCTACCCCTCGTCAGACTGTGCGTGCACGCTGATTGGACGTCTCGGTCACGCACGCACGTCACGCAGCACGCAGCGTCAAAATCATCGCCGACCATGGCGGAATGTGGTCGAGTTGACAGCAGCACAAGTAACCATACCATGGATAAAAGCATTACCCTTCCGCCCGATGAAATATTCCGCAATTTGGAGAACGCCAAACGCTTCGCCATAGACATAGGTACCTGGGGATGTTAAAGTCTGGCCGCTTCCTTCTGCCACTTTTGTCCTAACGCAGCTAATCTGTGTGTTTATGGAGCAGCTCTGCCGCAGCCTGACACTGAGGACAACACATGACTTTAGTGCAAGTAAACAAGAGCTAATGTTAGCTGCATGGAGTCGTCTCCAACTTGAATTTGTTTGAGAGCGAGTCCCCTTATCTGTTCGTTTAGTGTTCCGGGGTTGTTTTTGTCTCTTAAGGCGGATTTGTTCAAACAACCTGCTCAACTTTGGCAACTAGTACAGCAGCGTTGGTGTTAGCTGCTAGGCTAGCTCCGTGTTAGTTAGTGGGCTGTGTTGTCGTCTGTGACCTAAACACCCACTCAACTGTTTGCAAGTGCACTGTTTGTTAAGGTCAGGGTCTTTGGCGTCAGTCCAGCTGTTTCACGTGTGCATGTTTCTGTTGTGCTGTTGTTGTTTTTTTAATCGGCTATTATCATTTATTTAACAGGTGGCTCTCTCACAAAGCTCGCCT
Source organism: Trachurus japonicus (assembly GCF_045865225.1). Taxonomy (NCBI): domain Eukaryota; kingdom Metazoa; phylum Chordata; class Actinopteri; order Carangiformes; family Carangidae; genus Trachurus; species Trachurus japonicus. Next base: position 36,021,162 of record NC_140911.1, read on the forward strand.
ACTACTCAACGGTTCAACATAAAGTGGCCAAAGTACGGTCATTTGAGCACAACACGGAGGTAATTATTAATTATCCATCGTGGAGGCATTTATCTCCCAGCAGTCTGTGTTGCCCCTCAGACCTAATGCATCCACACACACACCCCTCTCTCCCCCTCTCTCCTCTGTGCCCCAGGACGCTGCCAGTGACAAGCTGTATGAGATCTCGGTGCAGGAGGAGGTCACTGCACGCCTGCACTTTATCAAGTTTGAAAATGCTTACATTGAAACATGCTTGGACTTCATCAAAGACCACCTGGTCAACACAGAAACCAAAGTTATCAAAGCCACAGGTGGAGGGGCACACAAGTTCAAGGAACTCATTGAGAGGAAACTTGGACTTAAGTGAGTATACAAACCAACTGAATGGTGTATATATAGCATAAATGTGTTTGTGTTGCATTAACTTAGCCTTTTGTCTATTGGTGTATAGTATATTTGTAAACAAAATGGCAGGGGAGGCAAATTTCTGGCATTTTCTGGATGACTAACTTGAAATAAACAACGGTGCACTGCCCTTCCTCTAGCCGATCCACTCACAAAGCAATTTCCTACTCTCTTCCTGTGAAGTGGTTTAAATCAGAGGACAGATTGGATTGTTTTGGAGAGAGCTTTAGGAGACTTTAGGGAGACTATACTGGGAAAAAAAGTACTATTTGCCAGCTTGACAACTTCAGCTGCTCCTTTGTTGGCTAACCAAACATGTGAAAACAAAAAACATTCACATGATGTTTGACTTGCTTTTGCATGTCTGACTCCAATGAGAGAAAAATATGTAGGTAATATAGTTTTCCTGTTAAATGTGACCCAGCTGCTCCAGAGAATGGGAGCTGGACTGTGAAAGTTTTTGAAAGTATTTGTTTGGCATTAAAATCTGCCTGTGTGTCTATCAACACTCACAACTGCACACAGCTACTGTTTGGAAAAATGTAAATGTCTGGCAATTTCGAGAAGAGGTGATTGCACATTGTAGTTTATGAGCCAGTGGACAGAATGGCTATTTTCCTGCTCTGGTTTTATTACAAATTTGTCTGAGAGGGATTCAAGGTAATGAACTGTTTATGTGTTGCATTGTGGCAGAGTGGACAAAGAGGATGAGATGACCTGCCTTATCAAAGGCTGTAACTTTGTGCTGAGGAACATTCCCCATGAAGCTTTTGTGTACGCCAAGCATGCCGACTCCGAGTTCCGCTTTCAGACAACTCATCCAGACATCTTCCCTTACCTGCTCGTAAACATCGGCTCTGGGGTGTCCATAGTCAAGGTAACCACAAAACTTGGAGCTAGAGGTATTTTTTTTTTCAACTACTGTAGAAGATTTCAGTTGACCAAGTGAGAGCTGAAGTCGACCTACATCTCTTATCAATCAGGGCATTTCAGACTCAGTTTCATAATTCAAAGTGGCATTGACTGCTTATCTCAGATGTATTTGTTCAGAAAGTGCATTGAATAAAGATCACTCAGCAGAAAAGAAAAGTTCAAATCAATGTGTAAACAGTGCCATCATCACAAAGTCTGTGCAGCATACTTGACTGTTTACATACTTTAATCCGCAGAAGAGCAGCTGATGGAAAATCTGTCAAGTGCCTTGGTTCTCTGTCACGACTCACCATGTTTCTCTCTCTGTTACAGCCCTATGAAAATGACTTCATGTCTTTGTCTATACAATAGACTATGTAAAAAGCATGTTTGGCTTTTTCTACATAGCTAACATTAGCATAAACAAGTTTGCACATAAATATCCCATTCACTTCCTCCTCAACAGGTTGAATCAGAGGACAAATTTGAGCGAATAGGAGGGAGCTCAATAGGTGGAGGGACATTCTGGGGTCTTGGAGCCTTGCTCACCAAAACAAAGGTATCTTGAATAGCTTGGACTCTGTTAATACTGCTGTATTATGTCTTTGAAATCAAGAGGCATCTTGAACTTGTGACCTTTTACTCTCCTGTAGAGATTTGACGAGTTGCTACAGCTGGCCTCAAAAGGGCAGCACACAAGTGTGGATATGCTTGTCAAAGATATCTATGGAGGATCTTACGGGTCGTTGGGCTTGACTGGAGATCTCATCGCCAGCAGTTTCGGAAAGTCTGCTACTGCTGACAAAGGTAACGCATGGGCACACTGACTTAATGTGATCTGACTGTGGTGTTATGTACGTCTGTGTTCAGGTCACTAATAAATCTGAATTAATATTTAGCATTTCATTTGGTCATTATGACAAAAACACAGAAAAGCAGAATATCAAACACTAGTGCTGTATGGACTAGAGATGTGGCTGGCTGTAAAAAAAAAAAAAAAGTAACACGCTCATTTGCTTGCTTGGAAGGGCAGCGGCTGTAGTGGGTAAAATATATTCCAATGCTGACCCAGTTTCACAGTTTAGAGTTTATCAAAATTTCCATTGGCGCTGAAAACATTTCTGCAGTTTAATCCACTTCTCTGCTGTTCACCCTTATGCTCAAAATACTGCCAACAGTCATACTGTCACCAGTTTATGGCAAAATACAGTCCTTTTTAGTCGCATTTTAATATTGGCTCATATTTTTCACAGTTAGTGCAACACTTGTGTTGAAATAAGTGGATGACCTTTCACCCAGATCTAATGCAGCTTTGCTCCCTGCGCCGCGTTTGTAACCATTAAGAAATGAACAGATGGCACCATTCCAGAGATATCTGCAACGTTTTCAGGCTCATTTCAATCCTGTTACTCTCCATCTACTTATGACCGTGCCATTCTTGAGAATTTAATGTAGTTTAAGCTTGGAAATATGATGGATGTTTTTGATGTTGATATCCATTCATGTTAATTGTTGTCTCAATGTTCCAAAAAATTAAATACGATATTAATTGTGTATATTCAGTGCTTAGTGTTTTAAATGTCCTCAAGCAGTCTTTCACTTGATATAGACATGTTGCTGTTATGTTTATATAACTCTCTTCTGAAATGCAGAGTTTTCTAAAGAAGACATGGCCAAGAGCTTACTCCATATGATCAGCAATGACATCGGGCAGCTGGCCTGTCTGTATGCAAAGCTCCACAACCTGTCCAGAGTCTATTTTGGAGGCTTCTTCATTCGAGGGCATCCTGTCACCATGCACACAATCACCTACAGCATCAACTTCTTCACAAAGGCAAGGCCTCTATTTCTCTACTGACACACAAACACATTAGAAATCCCCCAGACATGACCATGACAGTGAATCTTATGTGATACACAACGTGTATTGTTGCTCTGTTAGAGTTCCTCTCTATGTTTTGTTTTCTCTTCCTCTTAGTTCAATCTCAATTGAGTCCTGAGCGTGGTTTGTCTTTAGCTGAACTTTCACCTGCAACTCAGATTTCTATGTTATGACCTTCTCTTGTTTTGTGGTTGTAGGGTGAAGTTCAGGCCTTGTTCCTAAGACATGAAGGCTATCTTGGAGCCATTGGAGCGTTTCTTAAAGGAGCAGAGGAAGATAGTAAGAAAAACACAACCTCATATCATATATATATTATTATTCCATGAAGTTTTCACTGATATCATGTATAAACAAAATCATTGGACGCCAGCTGTGAAACTACTGATGTAAACACATTTAAGTAACAGGACAACGACTGATGACACACATTAATTTGAAAACAGCAGACTGATTAGTTTGATAATAACTGGAGTAAAATCTATATGTAATTAGAAATTTGGTATATTGTCAAAAAGCTGCTAGCCAAATGTGGCAAACAAATGTTTTTTTCAAAACAAACCTAAGATTTAAATGAAATGTATCTAAGTGCACACGTTCTTCCATAAATATGTCATAATGTTGTCTTTCACTCCTCTAGATCCAAACCAGTACAGTTGGGGTGAAAACTATGCTGGAAGCTCAGGCCTGATGAGCGTCTCTCCAGATATGAATCCCATGCAACGTGCTCGTAGTGGAACGGTGAGTCTGCACAGGAAGTGAAGAGCGATCAGATATGAAGACCTGAAGCTGGGCCGTGCACCACAGTGTGCCATTTTAAAAGCCTCATGACCTATTTTCACTCTTGTCAGTTGTCCATTGGTTTATCCCCTTTCACTTCATTCTATCAAATATCTGATACTTTTACATTTGAGCTTTATTTTGCGGTTTTTATTTTTCATCCCCCCTGTGGAAATACTACCTCCTCTGTCCTCACCTAATCCTCATGAAAAGACAGTCATCACCTCAGTGCTTGCAATCTGATGATCTTTGTTTTCATTTCCTCTCTACACATTCTTCTGTCTACCAAACCCTCTCCTTCAGTTTCCTGTAAGTACCTCCGCCTGCTCCACTTGTGTGCACTGGTTTGGTTTGGTGACATGTTGTCCCGCTTACGGCGCCCTCGATAGCTGCAGACACTCAACTCGTGCTCACTTAGAGACGGGAGAGTACAGTAGGTTTTGTTTTTAGTTTAGTTTCGTGCAGGATCCTGCTGCCATTTCGCTGTATCGCTTATTAGATCATTTCTAAGAAGATGGAGAAGGTCTGTTTTTGATTCCCAGGGAGTCAATAGCAGTTTGCACTTTGCTTTCTCATTTCTTGTTGTGGTTTTTGGAGCATGCAAGGTTTTTATACAACATCAGGAGCTGTTAACCACCAACTCACCCCTCAAATTCCTGCTTTTATTACAGCTTTTATTGCCTAGTTTTCATGAGTGCAAATGGGCAAAGTGTGAAGCAGGACTGAAAATGAAACATTTGCTCGTCTTCTGTGAAATGCCACATCAGAAACCTCCAATAGATGCAGAATTACCCTTTTAAAAACACCTGACGCCCTCTAACGGACTGTTGTTGTGCCCTTAGTGAATGGATCCACTGGTCCTTAGGATTGAGTTCTGCTAAGATCTTCCCTCTTGTCTCCTCCTTATTGCATCTTCAACTTCCTTGATGCCTCAATGAGGAAAAACAGAAGAAGAATGGAAAAGATACTGATCTATATTGGGGGCTGTGAAAGACAGAAAGTATCATCACTGTCTCTGTGTTGTCCAGTTTGACATGTTGGAGATGGACCGTTTGGAGAGGCAGCTGGTGAATCTGCCTCTGCTTCAGGACCCGTCCTCTTACATCCCTGACACCGTGGACCTCACAGAGGACGCTCTGGCTCGCGAGTACTGGCTCTACTGCTTCGAGGAGGCCCTGGACGGGGTAAGGACGGCTGCTCTTGTTTCAGAGTATAAAAGCAAGGTTTGAAAAGAAGTGCAGAAACTATTTATGAAGGAAAAATCCATTAAAAAAAAAAGTTGTAGCAGGTCTTCAAATTTGTGAATCTGTGAAACAGTTCGGTAGGTGGGTAGCAGTATTGGTATCTCTGCCTCCTTCTATGGATTCTGTCTATGGCTCGCAGCAAAATTTCACATTTCCTGTTGATATATTAGGCAGCTTAAAGCCCCAGTATGTAGCTTATTTGGCTTTTTTTTAGCAAAAATCAAATATTTCTTTCATAAATACGTATTTCACTGAAGTGGAATCACACCCGCATACAAATGAACGCTTTCTCGTACCTTAGAATGAGTTGTTACAAGTCGTTACAAATACACAAGTGGGCGACGCACCGGACCGAGGCTGCCATGTTGCATCGCCATTTTTCACATTCAGTGGCAGCGTGACCGTAGGTAACCACGGAAACTCAGCGGAGCTGTCGGCTCGGGGAGAAAGTTTTCCAGGTAGCGCCTGTTAAAACTGTCACCACTGTGTAGTGTGAGGAAGGACGGAGGCACTGATGTTGCATTCAGGTGCAGTCAGGCAGACGGCCGTCGGCAAACCAACCGGATGTGATTTTACTAGAGAAAGACGGTAAAACGTGGGTCAGGTAAACAATACGACATCACCATGACAACATATTGTCACGCCTGTATTGTTTTACCTCGTGCTGGCGGACCACTTGTTTACATAGACGCTTGTTTATCCTGTTACAGCGTCTGTTGTCTGTCTGACGTCTGCCCAATTTCACGTGAATGCAACATCAATACGTTCAGATATGCAACTCCTACACATTATACCTTTAAACAAGTTCAGCGTCATTCGTTAGTCAACAAAATAGACCCTGAGATGAACCAAAAACTCTGTGTCTGCAGTTCAGCACTTTTCATAAACATGAACTGATATGTTTGAACTCTACACACAGTGTGAGATCATGACCATGGCTGATTAGTTTTGTTGTGTTTTTGTCCTTTTTTCCGGAGCAGGTGGTTAAAAGAGCCGTAGCGAGCCAGCCTGACATACCGGAGGCGAACGAGCGAGCTGAGAAGTTCCGCCAGAAATACAGACACAAGCTTCAGACCCTCCGGCACCAACCATTGTAAGAATTGTGTCTTCCTCGGCATCCGTGGCCCTTTCCGTTCCACCCAGACGTTGCTCTTAGCGGACTAAAACTCCAACTCCTTTCTTCATTGTCTGCATTAGTTTCATGTCTTCATACCTGCTGTAACTGCCCACGTGCTTTGTCAATGAAGAGGTTAATTCTGTTTACTGTTTCAGTTTTTAGGAATGGGGCGGACATCGTAAGTGTGTGTCAGTTGTATTGATTATGCTAATGACTTAGCAGAGCGCTGATATCAGAGTGGTGGTTGAAATTGTTAAGAGGTCACTTTGACACTATGTCATCAACCACAATATAGATAAAAACACCACGACAACAAGTTTTATGCATTGTCCTAGACAAATAACTAAGTCCAGTTGCTTTCGATTTAACCTCCTTTGAAATACTATGACCTGGGCAAATGAGAATATGCACCGGCTTAAGTTTTATGCATCTACTGCCCAAGCCCCGTTGTGTGTATGTGTTTCTCTCTGGCTAATGTAGAGTGCTTCTCTTCTCACCTAGTGCTTATGGATCCCTCACTGTCAGAAGTCTTTTAGACACGAGGGAACACTGTTTAAACGAGTTCAACTTTCCTGATCCCTACTCTAAGGTCTGAGTGAAATCTATCAACCTATTTTGTTTTCTTGTTGTGTTCTTGTGGTGTGTTACACAGGTGGTTTGGCCCTCACTGATCCATTTTTGTGAATTTGTTACCATTTCATACAGTCTCACGGTGTTGCACATGTTTTTCACCTGGTAGCTGATAACATAAATTTATGTTGTTTTAACACGATAGTTTTTTTTCTTCTTCTTTAGTTTAACATTTCTGATTAATGACTAGTCTTTTTTATATTTCATGTGAGCTGTGAAATTGTATCATGTCTCTGTTGTGTTGCAGATTAAACAGAGGGAGAATGACGCCGCTCTCAAGTATTACCAGAAGGCGGTGAAGTCGGTGGAGGAGTTGAGCTGGGAGCAGAGACAGTTTGCCCTGGTCAGGGGCGTCCTGGCTGGGAATGTGTTCGACTGGGGAGCCAAGGCCGTGTCAGAGTGAGTGGCGTTGACTGGTTGCTCTGTTCTAGGGTTGATTGTTGGTAGTGGGAGAGGCTCTGGCAACCTAAAACAAGTAGATTTTTTTTACTGCTTTGAAAGTTTGTGCATCCCAGTGCTCACCTTGTTTTGTCAAGTTACAATACCTCGAGTCTGCCTGCCTGCCTGCAGGGGCCCAATATGAACAGAATAATAAATCTATTAAAGTAAGTGCCGCTTGCCATGGATCCAAACAATCAATATGAGTGCACTCAGTGACTCTTTCAAAGATTTATTTCATTCCTTTGCACTTTGACAGCCACTGACTGCCAAATGGCCAGCTATAGTGGGCACGTGCAATAACAGCTTTTTTTAAGGCAGACAGCACAGATTTGTATTGAGTGGTAAATCCTAACATTGTACTTTGGAATATTTTGTCTTGTCTCTCGTGCAGTGTCCTGGAATCTGATCCCGAGTTCGGCTTTGAGGAGGCAAAACGACAGCTGGAAGGTATCAGAGTATCTCTGTTGAACACCGTGTCTACAAAGGAGGTGTAACATTTTAGCAGAGCAGCAGCCTCAGTGCTCCGTAGTCCGTACACATCTACACACAAGGCATTCAGGCACACTGCTGAGAGTAGGTTGCCCCCAGTGTTTCGGAAATGGACACACACTCACTGTAGTTACATGGAAGAAAATGAAACTGTGTCTTTTCATTAATATCAACAGAGATTAATTCTGTGTTTTCTTTTGCCTCCTCAGAGCGGCCGTGGCTGGTTGACTCCTACGACCAGTGGCTGGAGAGACTAAAGGTCAGACACGGGCAAAACCTTTATATGGGTGGAGGGTAGAGGCTTTTATTAAAACCACTTGACATTATCATGATTTTATACATACACACTCTGTATTTAACACAAAATGAGCCTGGATTAGTCAAACACACACAGCTCAGATGCTGTCAGTACCAGGCACAACTATCTTCATGAAGCACAGAGAGGAAACGCAGAAAACAGACTTGTAGAGCTCATTAGTAACATTTCACATTCACATGCTTACGATGGTGTTTCTGTCTTGTCTGCTCTTGACGATTAGTGCTTGAAAACAATCCATCCTGGTTTTCTCTTACAGGGTCCTCCTCATAAGTGTGCCTTGTTTTTCGTAGATAATAGTGGAGTAGACATCATTCTAGGCGTGATGCCTTTTGTCAGAGAGCTTCTCTCTCGAGGAACAGAGGTGAGGAACAGCTACAGCGTCGTTTAAAATCATATGTGTCAAGTGTTTGATTCTGTGAAGCTCCATTGTCCATCTACATTTAGGTTGTTTTGGCCAGCAACTCTGGTCCAGCTCTGAACGACGTCACAAATGGAGAACTGCAGATATTGACCGAGAGAATCGCTGCCATGGATCCAGTGATTCAGTGAGTACTGAGTTTACTACAATACAAAGTAAAGAACTAGGTATGCATTGCCTTGCCTACAGGTGGCAATGAAGAGACAACCAGCAACACTACTTGTAACTTCTAAAATGTTGTTTTCCATGTCGGATCTTGTGAAACACACCCAACAAGAAGAATGTCTGTGATGTGTTGTTGTTGTGCAGGGCCGGTCTGAGGGAGGACAGGCTGACGTTGGTCCAGAGTGGATCCAGTTCCCCCTGCCTTGATCTGAGGTCAGTTGTTTGACATTTTCAAGAGAGTGCAGTATGCTATTTGCTCTGCCATAGACTGATGTTAGCTTGACTTGGGCTTCAAGACTAGAGTGATTCTGAAGGAGTTGAAGGCCTGCATTAAAAACTGGGGCACGGATTTTGAAAGACTCTCATTGCATGTGTAAGTGATGAATGATCAACTGCTTCAAACTGGTTCCAGATCAATAAGCTAACTCTCAATGTAAATAAATGTAACTTCATGATCTTCTGCAACAAAAATAAATCTCATGCAAAAGAAGAAGCCAAAATACTAATCAATGGAGTTGAAATCCTTCAAGTACCACACACCACATTTCTGGGTGTCATTTTGGATGAAGGTCTAAACTGGAATAATCATATTAATCAAGTTTGCAAAAGATCAATGAAAATGCTTGGTATACTGAAAAAGGTTTCTCCCCTGATCAATCCTGGTCTGCAACAGTTTACCTGAACAAATGACAGTTAATCCAGAAAAGATTTCTAAGAAGGATCTCTCGGTCTAGTATAGAACCATCTGCACCCCTTTTTATGAAATATTCAATATTGCCCATTCACAAACTTAATGTCTTCCACTCATGTTTGTTTGTTTGTGCATAAGTTTATCAACGGTAAACAAAATCTTCCTGACACTTTTCAACATTTTTTTACTTTTTCATCTGACCTTCATTCATATTCAACTAGACATAGTGGCAATCTTCATCTACCCTTCTGTCGAACATCTGGGCATCAATTTAATATCACATTTAGAGGTCCAAAACTCTGGAATGGTCTAGATGTGTTTCTGAGGTCAACATCATCTTTCACATCCTTTAGAAAGTTACTGAAAAAACACCTTATGTCATAACCTTCAGTGTTATTTTCCTGATGTTAATTTTGCATCCATCTTCCTTTCTTTTGTTGTTTATGTTTTATAGTTTTTCTATGTTGTACTGTACATTTTATTATTTATCTTGAATTTTTCTATGTAATACTTCTTATTGTTTATCTTGAGTTTCATGTAATTCTTAGATGATGGGAGTGGATCTTCGTACAAGCCCTCCAGGCTTCGTTCCCTCCTTGCACTGTTTTTTTTAACTTGTGCTAAATAAATCAAATCAAATGGAAAGACATGAGCTCTCACTGGGCAGGAATAGTCTAAAACAACATGCTACTGAAACAGAGTTTGGAAACGTACTCACACTGCTCATACTAATACTTGGAAACTCAAACCTGCAGTATCTCCATCTGTGCTGTGTTGAATTTGAGCAAGAATTTGTTAATCTTTTTACAAGAGCATCATTGAAAGGTTACAGTCAGATATATAATCTGACAGTTGAGTAGGTGTGTTGAGCTCATTAGCTTTCCTCCTACAGGTGTTGGAGAGCAGCCCGTATGTCCTTGTCAAAACAATAAAACAACCAAATCCACATATTCACATGTACTGTTTATATATAAGCTTACCAGAAGCTTCTGGCAAGTATAAATAGCTGAATCAGGAAACAAAAAGATGTCACAACACAGCATTTTCATTGTCTCAAAGTTCGAAGTGTGAAATTTCATTCCGTTGTAATCATATACGATCATGTATCTTCCTCCAGCCGTCTGGACAAAGTGCTGGCGACGATGGTGCGAGAGCGGAAAACCGACCTGGTGATCATCGAGGGAATGGGTCGAGCCATTCACACCAACTACTACGCCATGCTCAGCTGCGAGAGCCTCAAGATGGCCGTCATCAAGAACTCGTGGCTGGCCGACCGGCTGGGAGGGAAGCTGTTCAGCGTGGTCTTCAAGTACGAGGTGCCGGCTGGAGGAAGAGCCAGCCAGGACTCTGCGGCGCTGACGCCCTCATGAGCGGGGACGGTGCTCGAGTTTCAGCAGGACAGGAAACACTGAAGCCGAGCGAGCAGAGGGGATAAGCTGGAGCTCTGAATGTAAGGCGACGATCGGATACTGCCACTGGGTGAATGACTGATTGTGAAGCTGATTGTAATATTTTGGCAGGTTTTTAAAGGTGATAATTTACAGGGAGGTTTTACTTTAAAACACTATTGATTTTAGTGCGGGTGTCATTAAGATAATTATCATTGCTTTCTATTATCCTGTACAATCACTTAGTTTTGCTGCCATCATTACTGCCTATTGATCTCATTGAGCAGAGAGAGTGTCATGAGCATCTCTGGCTGGGTTCAGTCAACTTGAACTGTCTCTTATAACAGATGAGATCTTCAGCTTGTAGGAAAATGAATCCAAAACAAAACTTTATAATAAAAAAAATCAGCATCAGTCATTAACAGGCTGCCAGCGCATGATACTGTGCACCCATAAGGACAAATGAGATTCTCTGAGAGAGTGAGCTGCAGCTTCCAGCGGTAACACATTTTACAGGAAGTGTATTTAATGTGCCTTGAGGTTGATGTGATAAAAGCATCGTTCACTCAGACTGCTTTGAATTTCTGTTGACACAAAAATCCGCTTCTGTTTTACAGCAGTCTCACGCCATAGACTATAGACCAGAACCCATGCGTTTCCTGTTTTGTTTTTCCATGACTGCCAGTGAATTAATTGAGATTAAGAAATGAACCATTTGCCACTGTGACTTGTGTAGCTGTCGAAGTGGCATCAGGGAGATTGTTTCATCAGTGGGAGGAGGCTGCACTTTTATCAGACTGAAGAAATACGGTCACGTTCCTCCACAAGGTGGCAGTGTTCTACTGCGCTGTGTGTTTTTAAAACAGTTTTCTCAAATCTATCCCAAGGTGCTTGGTGTCAAAATTAACACTGCATACTTCAGGTTAAATATTTGAACGGTTTTCTGATCAAAGCATCACGTGGATGTTACTGTCACTCAGCTGCGTCGGTTTCTGGATTCACTGTAATTAACATGTCCATGCTGTGATCCATCCCATGATTTTAAAAAAATGCAACGGTTTGAAGGCAATAACACTGCAGCACCTTGATGTAACAAACATTAAACACTGTGTGATTGTCAAGTGGCTGACTGTAATTGTGACTTCATCGTAAACATATGAAACCAAGGCAGGATCAGATTGAAACTTGGTCTGAAAATAATTCCCAAAGTTACACAATGCTTGACAAATGGACTCAAATTGCAATATTGTATGTTTAATTTGTACATATGTGATATACAAGTGTGTGTATACATATATAAATATATATATCTTTAATCCATTTGCATCACTTCAGCTAAGCACACCAAGCACAATTTTGTCTATTATTCTCCTGACAATCAGTTTTAATTAAATGGTTGAAAACCGTTATTTTATTCTCGCGAGTTTGTTTGTGTGTATCATTTCAGTTTGCGATTGTGTTACGGGAGTTTGCAGCCATGTGGAGAAATTGAGGGAGTTGAGAGTTGCCCTATATTAAAAAAGCGAACCTGCCCCCGGCGGTATAAAAGCTCGACACCCTGGTATGTGGTGGTTGATGTCTGCTGGGGAGCTGCACGCTGATAATGCATGAAGAGGCCCGGCAGGGGGTCCTCCTGCTTCTCCTCGCCCATCACTCCAGCTGCCAGAACACACTTGCCAGCTCTGCGAGACGCCCTCGAGGATTTAGTGACATCTACATATAAGGTCTGCTCTGTTTTGTTGTAGCTCCTTTTATTTTTTTTAATGTCATTTTTTAAATTATTATTCTTATACTCAACAATATCCAGTGTGGACTCCTGTTCCAGGATCAGTGCACTCATAAATGGATTATGAAACAGGGCGCTCATGAGCTCAGGTGTGTAAAAGTCTCTTCATCCCTTCAAAATAAGAGCAGGACACAGACAGGTGTTGGTTTCAAAAGCTGAATCTTAACTTCAGTGTTTTGGATGCTGATGAAGAGAGACAGTCCAAAGGAGTCCACAGCTACAGCAGATCATCACTCAGGTATAAACAATGCTACAGCACAAAATAAATACCACAGAAAGCCTTCAAAGAAAGCCTGGCCATGGGCTCTCATTTTCTGATGTCTGAGCTACGCTGCAGTTTTAATGCAAATCAAAATAATTTGACTGTATTTAAATGAAATTTGTGTCTGATCAGGTCAAACCTTAGGTCATATTGTGAACATTATACCAGCCAAAAAGCTGTCTGTTAGCCTGCTGATATTAGCATTTCACTCAAAGCTGATGGAGCCTTGGTGCAGCTTCCCAGAGCTGTTAGCATGGCGCTAGACTTTTAGTTCTGTTTTGACATTGACTGACACATTGATAAAATACACAATAAATTACTTTTATTAGGAATACTTCATGATATTTCCATATTTTATTTGTAAAAGCAGTCTCCGTGAATGAACTGATAAAGTGCCAGTTTTCATAGATGTGTTTCTGCAGCTTCAGTGGGACAGACTGCTTGTTGCATGCTCTGTCACTGTGTAACTTTCTAATTACAGACAAAACCCATAACACACTGAAACCAGAGAGCCTGAGAAAACAGTACAGCATTGACTATAACCGTTTGCATAACACCAATTACTGTAGTTACAGTAAACAACAATGTTTAAAGGCGGTTTCCTCCGGCTTTTAGTTCAACACACTGCAGCTGAACCTTTTGTGGTTTCTGAGCAACAATAACATCAATTTGTTCAATCAGGTGACCTGAGACATTTTCACAACTATTTTTTGAGATGCATGTAAATACAGTGAATTTACCCTAATTTCTCACAGCAGGTTGGCGAACTGACTTGCAAATAACAAAGGATAGTGCTACAAGACAAAACCATCCGTGACGTTTTGGTCTCAATTTTCCACCAAGTTTTCAAATCTGGTCAAGTTTGCAGTCACATCACATCACTTGCACTGACAGAAGCTGCATATTTCGATCACTGATTCATGAATTATTTAGAGTCATTGGATTGTTTGCCACAGTTTGCATGCACTCTGGGACTATGCAGAGCGAGTCTTGTGCCATCAACCTGTCGTAGCTAGTGATTTCTAATTATGCATTATTGCACATAAGCTTTACATCTGTAAAAAGTTTTATTAAATCTGCTGGAGCAAACTTCATCTGCGTTTCAAACAAGGACACCTGCAGTGAATGTTCTGCAGAGTGTGGACCTGTAGGAATACCAAAATAAAAAAATTAATACAAAAAATGTCTGTCTGCTGTCACACAGGAGCCACGGGGGTCCCATTCAAATGCCATCTTGTACTTTGCAGAGCTGTTGATATCCTTCTCAAATGTGCCTGACGTAGGCTGTAAGCATGAAGCAATATCTGGAAATCTCAGCTTGAAACGAAAAAAAAAAAAATCAAAGCATTTTAATGTGTTTTTTAAATCCCAAGAATAGTGACTGTGGGATCAGTGCGCAAACAAGGCTGCTTAGAAACCCTGTGCCCAGTAAACAGATGATAGATACATGGATAAATAAATCAACATGCTGCAATGTATGTAACCAACACAAATAAACCCACAGGGTGCATGTATGTTGTGTATGCAACAACATGCATCATTGAACTCGTCACAAAATAAGATGTCTGAGCATTCAGTGGAAATTTCTAAAGGCATTCTGAATTTGAGTCTGTTATCTTCCTTCAGCAGACTCGGGTCCCCCTGTGCCACACTCACACTTCACTAAGTGGCTTGTCGGCGTTGTTTGCATTCAAACCAAATTAATATAAAGCTTGTTCATCGGCCTCAATAACAAACATTTGTCTATTGGTTTCAGTGAGAAACATTTTTTTTTAGAGCATATGCACAAATGAAAATTACAGACTCAAATTCTAAATGTCAACTCCCCTAAGTGATTTGCAGAGAATCTCCCTGCAAATACACAGTGTTAAATCTGTCAGCCACAACAGGCCCACACAGTAGATTTTAGAATTATTCCTTCTGGAGTCAACTGAGTTGGTGAAAGTACAGGCCATGAAAAATGCAGCTTCAGTGTTTCACTGCAGAGGATATCCACTGAATGAAAACAGATTGTTACTGAAGGTGTTACTGCAGGTTTCCTGGGCTGTTTACTCCAAATATTCAGGACAAGGCAAGTTGCAATTTTTTACCCCCTCCAATAAATCGACAAAAAAGACACTTTTTTTCACATTTATCTTTTTTTTTTCCCATTTAATTTAAAAATGAAAACTTCTTTCTCCATATGAACTGAAGATCAAAAGTGAACTGGACCCTGCATTGTGTGATTTTTGAAACCTTCATCCCAAAACCATTAGTATTAATCATTCCCCCACAAGACACACGTCTGAAATATCACTGTAGATCAGCCTCAAGGGAAACAGCACCACTTCAGAGTCATGTAGACATTTTTGGTGCAATTTCATTTTGAATGAAAAAGATTTTGTCATATTTATATACTACATCCATAATGTGGCTGTGGAGTGGGGAATCGAAAAAATCCTGTTATAGGTCACTTCTGAATAAACAGCCCGACCAATAGCTACACCTCCTCCACCCTGTCCTCGCCTCACCTGCTCGGACAAGCCCCGTAAAGCCAGTCCTGACGCGGCCGCGCACTCGGGAGCGCGCACTCGGAGCCAGTGAGTGACTCTCCTCCCCATAAGAAGCAGGAGACAGTCCGGATGCTCGGCACATTCCGGGGTGCACGGAGAGCGGACTACAGAGCTGCTGCTGCTGCTGCTGCTGCTGCTGCTGTGTGTCGCTGTGTTCAGCCTGCAGCCATATGACCGAGCTGCCACTCCAACCTTACACATAAGAGGAAAAAACAACTACAACAACAAACAATCGCAAGGTAAGGAATGATCTTTACACAGGAGCTGCATTTACTCCCAGGGTAAGGGCTGGCTGGAGGGGGGGTTGGTCGGCTTTCACCTTCCTGACGCTTTGATTCTAGTTAATAATGAACAAAACACCACTGTCGTCCCTTAAGCACCGTGTTAGTTGGTTTTCATGCTGTTTCTGTGACGCTCAGATGAGTTTGCAGCGACTTTTATTGTGATTCATGCCTTTTATTTTTCTTCGTTTTTCCTGATTTAATGTCATTCAAATGACAGATTATCTATAGGATAGTTCCCAGTTCGGATCAAAGTCCTCATCAACACCAGGTTTGTTGCAGTTCTGGGTTAAAACGCATGTCGCAAAAGTTAATAACTTACTGTAATATATGCAAAAGGTTTCACTGAAAAAAAAAGAAAAAAAAACACCCTCACAAACAGCTAAATTAGATTTGGTTTGACACCGGAAAAACAGATTTAATCCGATGATCACCTCAACTTTTGTGCGCGCGGTGTTTCCTTCTGTCATGCTTTAAAAATCAGATTAACATCAACAGGGGAATTTACTGTATGAATAGTGAGGAGAATCAGAAGTGAGTGGCGCCATTATCTCTTCTTGACAGCTCATTGTTGCTCACTGCACACCAAAGACTGTGTGTGTGTGTGTGTGTGTGTGTGTGTGTGTGTGTGTGTGTGTGTGTGTGTGTGTGTGTGTGTGTGTGTGTGAGAGAGAGAGAGAGAGAGAGACACAGACAGACATACAGAGAGAGAGAGGTGGTGGGGGTAAAGGTAGGCAGGGTGAGGTGAGAAAGAGAGAGATTAAAGTTGGGAGTCTCAGTGTGACACTGTTCAATTAAAAGTGGAACACACTGCAAAGGAGCAATATTTGAGGACTCACATTAATGAGATGCTGTTAATTAATTGCGAGTCAATCAGCAGGGAAGCATCAGAGCCGATCAGAGGGAGTGTGGTGGGATCCCACAGTGAGTCGACCTCGGGCCAAAACAACAGCTCAGACCCACTCATCACTGAATTATGTGGAAATGAGAAGATAACCTAAGGACACGCCGACACCATTCGATGCTGACATGGAGATTCATTTAGCGTCCAAGTGTTCATCATTCATCTGCGCAGCAACACTCTGGATCTAATCTGCAGGTGTCAAACATGGATCCAAACATCCTTGTAAAGAATCACACTTTGTTTCCAATTTGTGCTCTCGGTCTTTACACGAGCAAATCTCCTCATTTCTTTTGTCCCGGCGTTGATCTCCAGCCAGAAGGCTATGTACATCCCTAAACATCCATCCAGGCTCCTCCACCGCGGTGTGAAACTCGCCTTGAACGTCACTGCCAAGCGTGGCTGCATCTGTTTGATCAAGTCTCTCTCTACGCTGGCAGCCAGTCAATGCCGCCCGCTTCCAGCAAAGGAAGACGAGGAGGAGGGGGAGGCGTTGGAGAGAAACTTTGGGGGTTCATATAATGCGTTTGCATGCTTCACTTGATCACCTCTAAACAGGAGCGTCTCCCCCCCGCTGACCGGTCAAACCGTTCCCATGTGGAACGTCCAGATAGGGACCGAGGTGTCCAGATTTCATGGGTTAGCAAAGAACAAGTTTTGTTGTTGGTTTCAGAAGCCAAAGCTTTGTTGTTGTGTGTGGGATTCAGCTGGTGTCCTTATCTGCCACCAAAATGAAAGATGCCACCGACACTTTGTTCTAATTAAGACAGGATAAATCCTCCCTCTGTCTCCCTCTCTCTCCCGCTTTGATTCCACAGTCTCCCTCCCTCTCTGTTTCCATCTCACTTCTTTATTTCATTCTTTCTCTACCCTCTCCTCCTTTCTCTCTCTCTTTCTCAACGTTACATCTTATTTTCTGCTTTCCTCTCAGCCCCCCCCCCCCATCCCTCTTCTCCTCCTTCTCCCCCTTTGTCTCTCTCATTCTCTCTCCTCTCTGTGGGACGCCTCTTGCTGTGCTTCTGGTGCTTTATGTGTCTCACAGCATTTTTGGAACATGCCTCTATGTAGGTGTCTGGAGGAGGTTTCCCCGCTGTGAGTGTGTATTTGTGTGCACTGATTGCAATACAGAGAAAATGTGTGTGTGTGTGTGTGTGTGTGTGTGTGTGTGTGTGTGTGTGTGTGTGTGTGTGTGCATGTGTGTCGGGCCTTGGTGAGATAAGGTTCTCGTTGCAGGATGCCGCTGATGTTACCATGCATCAGTGACAATGTTCCGGTCTCGCCCCACATCTGTTGTACCTGCAACCAAATTAGCAGCGAATCACTCTGCGTCTCCGTGCTCTCTGCTTTGGCTCACTCTCTGACAGATGGACCTTCCTTATGGCTCTTGTTTTTTATCACCCTGTGTCGCCCGCCTTTACCGTCCAATACACACCTAAAAGCTGCAAAAAGCCTCCCCAGTCAGTCGACGTGTGAATCTCACCAATATTCCCTTACGAAAGAAAAATATATTGCAATATATTAGAAAATATCATGTGATATATTAGGCAATATATTCCCATATATGGGATTTAATTTTTATATTTTCCAATATATTGCAATATATGCATGGATCATATATGTGTATATATTGAGAAATATATTGAAATAAAGACCAAAAAGGCACTATATTTTTAAATATTTTATATATTTATATATATATGCATGGATCATATATGTGTATATATTGAAAAATATATTGAAATCAAGGCCAAAAAGGCACTATATTTTTTTAATGTTTTATATATTTTCATATATATGCATGGATCATATATGTGTATATATTGAAAAATATATTGAGATCAAGGCCAAAAAGGCACTATATTTTTTAAATGTTTATATTTTATACAACATACACACACACACACACACACACACATATATATATATATATATATATATATATATATATATATATATATATATATGTGCGTGTAAAACATTTAAAAAATATAGTATATAGTATAGTATATGTGTATATTTATAACCCCCCCCCCCTGTAACAAGTTAAGTAATTTATCTAACATCACAATTAGTCCGAAGCTGAAGGTAAAAATTCAATTAAAGTAAATATCCTGCATAGTTCTCCTCCTCTGTGTCCTCTGATCAGAGCGGTGACCCTAGCAACGGTGTGTTTTACTTAGCAATGGTCTGTGAACCGATTGCAGGTCAGGAATTATTTTTTTTATTAGATATAAAAATAAAAAATAAAATGTTACCACAATGAAACAAAATCCATTGGCTGTCTCATCGTGAGCATTTGAACATGATTGGTTGATCTGACTGACATAATGGCTCTTGGCCAATGACAGCTGTGCGCGCCTTTCCGGCGCCAAATTTGAAAATAACCGTTACTGCTGCTGTGAAACGGGAACCGCCACGACGCACTTCAGTCGTTCAAGAATGACCAGTCATGTGGATTATTTTTACGATACGGATAAATGGACAAACAGTCGGCTGGAACCTGGTCCTAGCGAGAGCTTGAGTGAATTTAAATCCTGCAAAAAATACCAGGTAAGATATTTCTCTGTTATTATTGTGGCGTTGTTGGTGTCAGGGATTCAAACGAGGCAGGCTCTGGTGAGAGGGAGGGGGGCTGTGTAACGTTAACGGATGTGAAGTCCTGGACATGTGTCGACATGTCACCATGGAGGGTTTTTTTTTCTTATTCTCCTTGTTCTAACCAACGGTGAGGAGGATGTTTCAGCCGGTACATGGCTTCATTAACGTGTTACAGAGAAAAGGGTTAGAAAGAAAAGAGAGAAAAGCTAATCGCCATTAGCACATGAGCTATCCGGCTTTCAACCCCGTAGTAGCATTCTAGCAAGCGGCTAACTGGTAGCGTTAGCGGCTAACTGGTAGCATTAGCCACCGGTGTAGGCACCAAATGTGGAGGCTCCGGGCTGCCAAAACCGCCCTGACTAATCTGATGTTTGTTAAATCTACAAAACGAATTACCGAACAAACACCACCACTTCTGTGTGCACGCCTCTGCAACTAGTCATGGCTATCGTAGCCGTTAGCTTAGCTGCTGCTGACAGCTAACAGCAGCAGCTAAGCTAACACCAGGACGTCAGCTGTTAAAACCCTCCCGTTGTCGGACACAACATGAAACTACTCCAATTAGCTCAGTCATGTTGTAACAAAGATATCTGCTGGAAAAAATATTTTTTTCATGGGCTGTTTATTGAGTTATTTAAGACACTGTTTTGAACACTGTGTAAACATAAGTGAAAGTTCCTTTAGAACAGTGGTTCCCAAACGGGGGGGGGGGGGGGCGGTAAACCGGCTTCGGAATGTGTTTTATTTTGAAAATTAACCGGATTCTTCCGCTGTTTCTTTGTGCGACTTCCTGCCCGGCTTGACAGGCTCGCATGGCCGCGGCTCGCGCGCCGCGCCGCTGCTGCTGTGAACCGGAGCGACGTGGCTCCGGTGTGACACAGTCGTTAACATCAAAGGGCACCGCTTCTCGCTGCTTCGCGGCTACTCGCGGCGCGCGCGTGTGTGTGTGTGAGAACCACTGCTTTAGAAAACGCACTCTGCTGCAGAAGAAAACAACATGAACTCTGCTAGTAACAGAAACTACTGGAGATGAGACACTACACTGACTGTGGCCTCTTAGCATGGTTACTAATACTCACTCCTGTTAATAAAAGTAAAGTATCACTGATATTAGTGTATACTCGGCTGATGAAGTATTAGTCATCCAGCTGAAAATGATATAGCCTGCAAATAAGCCATCATTAGTGAATCCAGTTTATACACACAGGTGTAATAAGTTCAATTCACCCTTCATAGGTTGGACAAAATAATAGAAACTTTAAAGTCAAAGATATGTGGCAGTAATTTTCATTAGGATATTAGTTCTAAATATAGTGTTATTTGAGTAATAATAATCAGGATCAGCCGCAAAATAAAATAAAAAAAAATAATTCTATCCTTAATACTGTGACACAGCTAAAGATATTTTTGTCCTTGATTAATTAATGTTTTACTCTGTTTCTAATTGACTGAATACTCTTTGTTATGTCAATCTGTATTTTACACAGCCAAGGACCCACAGCAGTGCTCTACCCATGAGATCATCGTGCTGGAGAACCCGAAGTGACAATAGAGCAAAAGATGATGGGGTACAGACTTCAACATGCAAACAGGTAGGCAAACAGACCAAGAATTATGGCAAATGCATTTTGCTTCTTAAATTTTTTCATTAAACCTAGTTCAGATTAATTTCAGTTCAAGTTTTTAAAGTGATAGTTCACCCAAAATTGAAATTGCACTCATTATCTACTCACCCTCATGTCGACTAAGGGCTGGGAGGAGTTTCAGAGTCCTCAGTGGCTTCTCTCTTACAGGGGGTCTCGACGTAGCAGTGCATGTCCATATAACGGTTGCAAATGGATACCAACTGTCTTCATAACAAAAAGACACACCAAAAAACATCCAAATACCTCCATGCTGCTCGTATGTAATGTCCGTCTTGTATTGAAGCCCCGAAATGCGAAATTGTCCCAAAAACAATGAAATAAGTCAATTTTTCGAGCTTCTCGAAGCTCTTCTTCCCGGTTCGTCATATTTGGACGAACCAGGGTCTGTTCTCTTCCCAGTTCGTCCAAATATGACGAACCGGGAAGAGGAGCTTTGAGAAGCTTCCGCTACAAAACAAGCTTGAAAAATTGACTTATTCAATTTTTTTCCGGGACAATTTCGCATTTCGGGGCTTCAATACAAGACGGACATTACATATACATACGAGCAGCATGGAGGTATTTGGATGTTTTTTGGTGTGTCTTTTTGTTACCAAGACAGTTGGTATCCATTTGCAACCGTTATATTGACATGCACTGCTACGTCGAGACCCCCTGTAACTCAGAGAAGCCACGGAGGACTCTGAAACTTCTCCCAGCCCTTAGTCGACATGAGGGTGAGTAGATAATGAGTGAAATTTCAATCTTGGGTGAACTATCGCTTTAAATGTATAGCACCATCCCATACAGAAGTAATTGAAATTTCCACAGGACTGATGCTGGCTAGCCTCGCATCACCAGGCTCTTCAGACAAGCGAAGAGCCTGGTGTCAGTTACCTCCCAATTAGTCTGCATTCTGGTTCCTGTCTGTAGCTGATACCGAAATCATCAAATTCACCAAAATAAAAGTATTCACCAACATAAAACTTATAAAATAACAGGGTACCCGCGGGGTCTTAAAAACTTGAAAAAGTCTTAAATTTGATAACTATAAATTAAGGCCTTGAAAAGGTCTTAAATTTAGTTTACAAGTCTTAAATTTCATTCTCAAAGGTCTAGGGGTGTAACGGTACATGTATTTGTATTGAACCGATTCGGTACGGGGCGTTCGGTTCAGCACAGCGCTGTGAACGAGTGAGTTTCGGTACAGAAGTTGTGTGTGTTTACAGTCCGCCTGCAGCTACACGTGCAGCCCGTTTACGTCGTGGCTATCGCTAATGCTACTGCTAATGCTACCGCTAGCGAGAAAACAGAGGCTTGAAGACCCTCCTGCTTTTGGGAGGAATGGAGGTGGAGGTGGAGGTGGGGGGGCTGTGGCTCCTATCTCCTCTCTGTCTGTCTGCCTGTCCGTCTGTCTGTCTGTCTGTCTCTCTCTCTGTGTCTGTGTTGCGCACAAGCTCCAGTACATGTGGATCTGCTGCAGATGCGCCCAGAGCAGGCGCACGTCGCTGCTGTGTTGACACTACGCACTGTGCCTCGTGATGACCCGCGTTATTCATTCATTTATTTATTTATTTGCGGCCGAACGGTTGCATCGTCAGGCAGCCGTTGTGGCATTTGCCCACATTGCCCTATGGTCAGTCCGTCACTGGCTCGAACTGTTAGTGCTGCACTTTACATGTAAAAAAAAAAAAAAAAAAAAAATCATTGTAAGGCTGTATGTTTTGTTATTTTGAGAATAATTTATTGAACTTATTAGGCAGCACTTTACTAGCCAGGCTAGCGCCGCCTACTGGTTCCGGCAAATTTCATTTGCCTCAACAATGTAGTCAGGACACTAGCAATGCGTTTCGGTTTGCTCCGTCCGCCAGAGCGGACGGACCAATCAGCGAAGACGGTAAGTGAAGGCGATGACGTTGAACTCAAGCGCTCAAGATTAACCTATGAGCTTAACCGGTGTATAGCACACGTGACCACCAAGCAGCAGCGATTAGTTGAAGCAAATGTAAGCAACCGCCTCCCGGAAGCAAACGAATCCCTATGGCTCAGGTTCAGACGCTTTTTGAAATGTAATGAAATAAGCGGCTGATGCATCAGGCTAGCACTTTACAACAGTAGCCTTTATATTTTTTCATATTTTGTATAATGGCTTGGTTTAGTTTAATAAGTTTATTTGTATCAGGGACAGAATGTACCTACAACATAGCATTAGTAGGTGAGTAAAATAATTACATTTGACTAAAACATGTAAATTTGGTTTAGAAAAATTCCTAATAAACAACAAGCAAATTTATGTTTTGCATTTTGTTCTCTTACCGAAAATGAACCGAACCGAGACCTCAAAACCGAGGTGCGTACCGAACCGTGATTTATGTGTATCGTTACACCCCTACAAAGGTCTTATTTTTTATCTATCTGCATGATACATCGCAACAACATAACTGTATCTACTTGCAAAAAATCATGAAATGCTGCGTTGGCAAACGTAAAATGACTGTTGCGAGGTTGGTCTTAAATTTCATTAGATGTGGTCTTAAAAAGGTCTTAAAAAGTCTTAAATTTGAGTTGCAAAATTCTGGGGGTACCCTGAATAAACATTAACTTGTAATACAATAAAAGCAAAATGTCAATTTAATGGCTCGGGGACTTTCTTGTAAATTATATTCCTTAAATTAAAGAGTTTTACCGCATTTTATTAGCTTGGTGCTTTTATTTTGAAGGAAAGGTCTGTCTCTCTCGCCCTGGATCCGTTTCCTACCAAAACAGCGGGTCAACGGCACCAGACTAGATGCTGGCTGACTGAGTGATAGAGTTGAGGGAAATCATTGACTATACAGCTGAATACCGACTGAATACTAACATTAAACTAGTGGTCTATTATCTTGTTTTTACTGGTGTGGAGTCTGGACTCCAGTAGGGATAGGCATTTCAAGCGAAAGTATTTGATAATCGCGGAGTATTAATCGATTGACTCTTTGACACCCCTGTGAATGATCTGATGTTTGATGTTAGGTTGAACATTAGAATGAAGCAAAGGACGTCAGAGCATTTTATACAGATAATTTAAATAATATTTAAAAAATCTCTTTTTTTTTCTCTCTTTTTCCCTAGATGCACCAAGGAGCCAGCTGATTACTACCAATTGGAGGGTGGACATCTCTTCATCTGCTACATACATACATCTGCTTTATCTGCTACATCAATTTTCTTTTGGCTATTTATTTCTTTTCCACAGTTCCAAAAGTATATGTATTGTCTGTTCAATGGCATTCTTTAAAAATGTTGCACTGTTCAGAAATGTAGAGTCAGTCACATTTCCTTTGTCTGACCATATGCCAGGCCTGTTGGCAGGGTTCTTACGGATCCTTAAAAAGTCTTAAAAGGCATTGAATTCATTAATCTAAAAACAAGGCCTTAATTGGCATTAAAATGTCTTAAATCAATTTTTCAAAAGTCTTAAAAATGTTAACACTTGGTAAGTGGTATTTTATGGTGGCCGTCAACGCTAAATTTCTCACAGCCACCAGATTCCGAGTCAGTGGTGGTTTTTTTTTTTTTTTTTCGGACTTTTTATGCATTTATTTTGAAAGGACAGCTGGAAAGAGACACAATCCAATGTTCATGTAGCAGTCACTTTACCTTGGATCACATAGGAAAGTGGGTAAAATTGTCCCTAACCTTATGTAATTGATGTGAGGTGTTTCTTTTTTTTCTGCATTTGTGTTTATTATGAAGTTGGTCTTAAATTTAATTTCAAGTGGTTTTAAAAAAAAGTCTTAAATTTAACTTGGCTTAAGCTGTAGGAACCCTGGTTGGGGTTTTAATAGGCCTGTATAGCTCCCAACCTCAAACTGGGTTCAGTATCTGTGCCTGATTAAAAGAAAATAAAGGTTGCTTTTGATAAATTACCCAGTCTGTGTTAATATGTGGTATAAAGGTTTGTGCACATATTGCAGTTTGCATATTTAAAGCAGATATCAGTGGCACGGCCGTTTCGGCTAATGCTGTGTTCAAGGCAGGCTTTTGAAACCGTAAGTTACAGCTTCAAGTCACAACTACGACTTGGTAGCGTTCCAGGTAACCCGTAGCTCGTGTTTTTACCGTCCTGTTGTCTGTGAAAGTTCCCTATAACGGCCACTCGTAACTTCCGACCCGTGAACTCGTACCAGATCGAACTGGTATGACTCACAGGAAGGAAAAACACAAAGTACGAGTTTCCTTGAACGCACCATGAGTTAGCAGCCCCCGCCCTTGTCAGGCATCAATTGGTCCTCGTGCTACGTCACCACATTCACGCGCATCCCTTGGCTGCACACACAGCCCTTCATGCCGTTCTCTCCCCTCATTGGATAACACTTGTATCCCACAAGGAAAATTTCTCCTCGGGTTACAGCAGAGCAGAGTGACGGAGAGACTCGTGTTTAGGCTGAAATACTTCATGTAAGTGATTGCTGACGGAAAATAGGACTATTTAGGACTTATATTAACAAAAACATTCCACTGATATCTGCTTTAAGTATTCATCCACAATATATTGAACACATATGTCATGTTTTTGTTTCCATATAATTTTCCATATATTAAATATATTCCACAATATATTGAACACATAGCCATACATATATTTCATGTATAATTTTACATATATTTAAAATATATTCTACCATATATTGAACATACATGTGACACTATATCTTTTCATATATTATCAATACATTTTATCATATAAATCTGAATACATTATGGTGGATATTTATAAATATAAAATTGCATATATTTTGGGATATATAAACCCATATATTATATATTCAGGTTTAATATATTTCAATATATTGAAAGGGGCAGTTTTTTGTATATTTTGCAATATATTGCAATATATTACAATATATTACATCAATATATAATATGTTGTATAATATATGTGTCATCAATATATTTTTCCATATATTGCAATATATAATATATTGTATAATATATGTGTCATCAATATATTTTTCCATATATTTACAATATATAATATATTGGAAAATGTAATGGAAGAATAATATATTACAATATATTACAATATATTGCAAGTAATATATTGGTAAATATATTTTTCTTTCGTAAGGGTTGTTTGCCGAGGATTCTGGGAGACAAAGCACTTTTATGTTGCCGAAGTCACTCATATTGGCCCTTAAAGCTTCAGTTGGTAACAATTATTCAGTCATATTTGCTGGAATTGTCACTATATTCTGATGGTCAGACATTAAATGAGTAATTTAGGACAAAATCCAACTCCTCTGGCTCCACCTACAGCCTGTAATCGTATTTGCCAAAATCCACCGCGCCCGACGATTCTCCACCAGTCAGGTAGAGGGAGCAGGAGGAGCAGCCAATCGCCGCTCCTACACGTCGTGCTATGGATACGGTACATCTTTTTTTTTTTTTTTTTTTTTCTCTGTGGGTGCGTTCATGGCTACTTTGTGTGTGTCTGTGTGTGTGTGGGGCGCTTGGCAGAGGTTCATAAAGGGACCTGACGGAGTATTGTCTTGAAATTTCCGACCAAGTCGCGGAGTTTACTTTCACTTTCGTCAACTTACCAACTGGAGCTTTAAGGAAATGAAGTTTTATGGTGTTAACTGCTGCTTTGGCAGAGATGTTCATTACGCAGAGGCATTAACTAGAGCTGTAATTTGGGTGCCTGTTAGGAGCTG
Organism: Trachurus japonicus; assembly: GCF_045865225.1. Classification (NCBI taxonomy): domain Eukaryota; kingdom Metazoa; phylum Chordata; class Actinopteri; order Carangiformes; family Carangidae; genus Trachurus; species Trachurus japonicus. The sequence goes on from NC_140911.1 coordinate 36,047,762, forward strand.
ATATTGATGATAATTCGGCGGCATAAACGAGATGAGAAATATAAAACAAAGTGTTTATGCATCAGATATTCAGCAGTTGTACTTGGTGACAGACAGGAGCGGTTTCTGTGTGGAGTGAAGCTGAACTGTTTTTGTGACACAACAGATGATACATTTGTTTTTCTGTGCGACAGATATATTTGATCATCTTTTTTTCTTCTTCTTCTCATTAGTATTATTATCCATCGTGCCTGTTTAAAGCAGATACTTGATGATGCTCAGTGATCCATGAAAGCTGAAAGGAGAGATTTAGCTTGTCCCTGTGCAGCCACACACTCCCACACTGACCCGTAGGTCTCTTTTTGACAGCCTGTAATAAATTTTGAAATTCAGCGTATGTTGAAAACGCCTGATTAATAGGTATCTGTCGACCTTCTGTCCCGGCGCATATGATATGTGCTAATCGACAGTAGATTTGTTTTTCTGATTTAAACCTTGAGTCTCTGTATGTGGCCAGGAGAAAGAAGACAGCCTCTGCCTGTCATGACAGCTCTGCTTCAGCCGCCTGTTTCTGGAGCCTTTGTTTGCTGGATCCTTATGGCCCTGCTGGTTGCTATGAGAGATAAAACAACAGGAGCAGATGGCTCCTGGAGGTTTGGTGTCACAGCAGGTGAAGCTAAAAGATGCGCACATACAGCAGTTTAGTACCGGGGTCGCCTCCTGCTCTGCCTCGTTGCCTTTCCTGCTTACCTTGCTCACCGCGGCCTCAGGTCTGGGTCCACTCTCTCTCTGTTGAGTATATTATTATGACAAGAAGGGCCGCCATGCTTAAGGGACTCACCGATTGATCACAGACTGGAGAGAAGTCTCTGATCTCATCAGAGCTTTATCATCCAGCCCCCAATAGTGCCCCCTTTGCAATTTCTTGCAAGATTACCTATCGCTTCATACGTATCTTACTCTTCTCTGGTGGCTGCCTCTTCCATGTTTCCAAGCCTCTCTCTCTCTCTCTCTCTCTCTCTCTCTCTCTCTCTCTCTCTCTCTCTCTCTCTCTCACACACACACACACACGCGCGCGGCGCGCGCATGTATTGTGTTTTCTACAAAACGTTAACCATAATAACCCAATATTGGTGTCTCTGCTCCGGCTTCCTCAAAATGTAGAATCAATTTTATTATGTTTTATATTACAGTACCTCAACTCCTTCCTTGTATTGCTGAGCCTAGATGTCCATAAACTCAACATTACAGCCTCAACACCTCAGGTCACGGTGAAATATAGAGCCGCCCAAGAGTTGTGTCCTTTTTAAAAAACCTTATTTGTTGATTTTTACCCAGTTATTTCTTGTGAGCTATAAATTTCCCCTGATATCCTGAGCATCGTCTTCTCTTCATAGAGGACATTCAGGTGTTAGACACAGCTCAACAGCAGTGAACCTCAGAAAGTCTGTGATGAACACAAACAGACCAAATGTGACAAAATACAATTTTATTTCGTGTTTTGTTGCTTTATTTTTGCTAAACTGCATTATTAAGACTTTTTTTCTTTATACGTGACTTTATTTTTTGGATTTAAGTACCGTAGTATAATTAGTGCTACTATAACGTTGTCAAAGGCGTTTTCAAAAGTGAACACTGTTTTTTGTTGTTGAAATTTTTAAAGCTGAAGCGATTTCACCCATGTCGATTTTCTGAACAGATGCCAGTCCCATATTTTGTGACAGCAGCAGCAGTGTTGGACTCATCAACACAAGTTTGTACTTGTATATTTTAAGGCAGTGAAGAATTGGCTGAATTGAAAGGGTTCATCACCTCCTGTTATTCCTCAGGCTGCATCCATCCCGCCAGTCTTTGCAATACTAATAATAAAAACCCTTCTCTGGCAAAGCCCTGCATTGATTTTTGGAGGCAAATAGCTTTGCTTCGACATATCTAATTAAAAGCCTGTTATTTATGTTGTTTAAAACTTCATTACAATTCTTGAGTAGTTTCCTATGGCCATTAATAATAATCATGACTGAAAAAACAATAATTGAAGCTCATGACAAAAGCATCTTGTTGTATTAAAAGTTCAACGCTCAAAATTCTTCAGGACTGTGCGGGTGTGGTTTGATTGACGAATAAGGCAACAAACCATTACTAGGCTTCACATCTTAATTTGAATGTTTCTAAATCCAGATTCTCCTGATATACGTGACAAGAGTTCAAATAAAAACAGCACATGGATCAATAACCAAAACACTAAGAAGCTAAATGAGAAAACAGGTTTTCGGGACCTCTAACATGTTTTCAGCCCCTTTGACTAAGAAATTAAAGACCAAATGCTTTGCTGCAGTTTTTTCCGTCAACCATCAGTCACTGTTTAAATGTTGCAGCTCAAATGGTGGATTATTTTATTTGGGGATGAAATTCGTTGGGCCTCTCATCGCCTCAGTAGCAGATGCTTGCCCTGCTGTGCTCTACCTACTGCACACAGCCATGTATAACACAGGCTCTGGTGGGAGGCTGTGTTGTTCATGCAGGTTGTTTATCGCACACAAGAGACTGTGCTTAAAACCCGGAATCCCACCCAGAGAGCTCCATTATCATCCCCGTCCTGTGTTTCCTCAAAGGACCACCTGTTAGCAGGCACATGAAAGTCTGAGAGAGGAAAACAGGGCACCGCTGTGCTGAGATACTTGGTCCTCTTCCATCACCGCCTGCCTTCCCTTTCACATGACAACTCTATTCAGGCCTGAGGTTTGATGGGCTTGACACACTGTTGCTATGGCGGCATTGCATCTTTGGGAAAATTAATTTCCGAAGGGTTGTATTATTGTTGTAGCGCTGCTTAGCTTCTTGTGTGATAGTCATTATTTCTTGGACTTGGTAAATGGCTGGGTCATTCCTGAAAGAACTAGTTCATTCAACGTGTTCTCCAGCCACATGTAAGAATGTCTAGCCTACCTACTGAAAAAGAAACCATTGAAAGAAGGGTGAGGGACAAGGAGAGGGAGTGATTGTTGCTGGGATAACGCCACACATCTTCAAACGGTCAGTCCTGAAAAACATCCACAGTCTGCCACTAAATCTAATTCAGAAGCGTGTGTGTGTGTGTGTGTGGGTGGGGGTGGGGGGTGGGGGGGTGCTCGATGAACCAACAAGCAGTTTTGACATGTACATTGTCTCTTGAACAAAGCAGGGCTAACAGGCAGCACTATAAACAATCACCCCCCATGTATTGATCCGTAAGATTAGCATTTGTTGACAAATCTGCAGATGCGTTCTGGCTCAAAGCCTCGAGCAACAAACTGCATAAATATTCTGAGCCCTTATAAACATCCCCTGCAGAAACACAACTCTGACATTTGATGTTTGGAGAGATAGGAGATAGATGGCATGCAGTAAAGGCTGGGTGGACTTTGTTTCCTTCATATAATAGACGTAAGCTTGCTCCTTCTAGGTTTAATGCTAAACTAAAATAACTGGCTGCAGGGCCGTTGCTAGGAATTCTGGGCCCCCTGAAAGAATACTAAAGTGGGCCCCTGACTTTTTCACTTTTTTTCTTAGACTACGTATGTATTATCATTTTTTTATTTAGCCTACTTTGTTTTGATGCTAATGCAGCATTACTATGAGTATATTAGTCAGGGTCATATGCAGAATAAATCAGTCATACAAAGATTAGACTACTGGGTTTTTTTTGTGGGCCCTACTGGGCGCTGGGCCCTAGAATTATCATCACTTTCTCCCCTGTACAACGGCCCTGCTGGCTGCTAACTGTAGGTCCATATTTACTGTCTGTGTGATATCAGTGTTATTGTTTAACTCAAGTGCAGAGAATATCTGAACCACACGTTGGATTAACTTGACTTGCAGGACTGTTGAGTTACGATCCCATAGTCAGTCTTGTGTCTCTGCTGCCTCATCCCACAGTATAAGGTTCAGGCGTTTTCTTTGTTTTCTCGTGAGATCGACCTTTTGGCCGCTGTGTACAGACTCTGGGCCACTCCACACCAGCAGCGCCTCATGTGTCAAACAGACAGAGTGTAATCCCGGTTTCCTGGCTAAACACTTTGTGCCTGACATGGGCGATTGCCCCTCTCCAGCAACCCCCCCCCCCCTCCCTCCTCCAACACTCTGAGGGCCTGTTTGGAGATAAAGGTCTCACCTCAGCAGCCAGCCTCACACTCTTGTTTGCAAAACTGCACAGCTGGTCGAACTCCCAAAGGCCAGCCGACACAGTCTGCCTCTAAATCCCCTGGGGGGCTGCCTGGACTCACACTGCAAATATCCCCTGACATGATCACCAGCATCCTGTCAACCCCCCCCCACACACACACACACATACACACACACAACCAACCACCTCTGTGCTGTTTTTAGAAACACCTAAATAACCCACTGCAAACCTAAGAATGTGCGTTTTCCACCTATGTGTTTGTTTTAGTGTGATGATAGGGCAAGACTCCACCACACATATAGATACACACACATACACACACACACACACACACACACACACACACACACAGCCATGCCATCACCAGCAGCTCAATATTTCTCCCCCATTGATTTTCTGCATGCCCTGCTGTTCATCTTTTAACACAAAGGAGTAGCCATAATGACATCGTACAGGGCTCTGGATATGGATTGTCTCAGCCCATTAAAGTGGAGGATAAAACAAACCACACCACATTAACCATGAACTGTCGTCTTACGTAACATACACTAAAATACAAACAAAAGTGGTGTACAACGTAGTAACATGGTGATCTGTAGCTCCAGTGACTGATCGTTGAGCTTCATCAAGAACCAGAAACACCCTCAGGCACCACCTTGATGAACAAGATGACAAAACAAATGTGTGATTAAATGAATAAAGAGGGGTGTATGATCATGTATTTTCATTAAGATAATTCAAGATAATGGAAACTAGAGTTTTTTAAATATCAACTTGATACTTTTGCTTATGCTTATCATTCTTACACTTTAACGATACTTGATCTTTTCTTTGTTTATCTTTCACTCTTTGGTATTCAAGAGTCTATGAATTGTCAGACAGAATTTGGTGGTTGACTAATTTCTGTATTAATCATTTCTAAATCTAAATGCTTTCAAGCTAATCATTTATTCGGGTTGATTTTCCAATTTTTTTTATAATTTTCTTTTTTATTTATCCTCATCAGTTTCCACAGAGAGGTTGCTGAACATTTGACGGGTTGAGTGCATTGCATTAAACATTACTTTGGGGTTTTATATGTACTGTAGGTTAATGCATCAGACCTTTATATATTGGGAAATATATAATCTTGTCACTTTGGAAATGGTGTATTATGAATTTATCATTACATCTTCACAGTCATGTTGTTTGGTTCTAAAAAATAGGAATAAAAAACAAAACAAAATTCTTCTACACCAGTGGTTTAATTTTTAGATTGAATACCATCATTTTATTCACATAAGGACTAGGTGCTGGGCTGTTAATACAATGGCATACACAACCTCATATTTCAGTTTAGTCACACCTCAGTTATGTTGACTTTAGTAATGAAAGGTGGGCTTGGAGGGCCCGTAAGACAACCCAACAGTCAGTAATGTAGGTTGTGTGCAGTGTGGTATCTTGCACTGAGAAAGGCATGAAGGAATACAGGCATGAAGGCATTTTTAAAAAGAAGTGGTGGCCCATCTCTTTATCACCTCCTTCATCCTACCTAGTCCAGATAATTGGGTACATTCTGGAGGCTGAGGGAAATGGAGTCTGAATTCGGAGAGTAGATGATGGGAGAGTGTGAATGCTGCAGAGGAGAGCACACATCGACAATAATTACAACACTATCACAGTGTCTCAATCGTGATAATCAGTGATGTGTGTCAAATTCTAAGGTAACTAGATGACTGATGCAGAGCTGTATCAAGTGATTATTTCTATTAATGAATCATTAATTACTTTCTTTATTATAAGATTTTTCATATCGACAAATACCAGTCACAGTGCCCAAAAGTCGAAATGTCCTCAAATAACTGGTTTTGTTTGTCCAAAAGAAAACGTAAGGCAAAGTAAAGTGGTAACATCTCTTAACTGAAAGCAATGTTTCAGACTTAAATGACCTTTCATCAAAAATAGCTGTGGATTACTACTTTTTCAGGCGACTAAGAAAGATTGTTTTGGACAAGAACTCACAAGTGCAGATTAAATTCAACTTAAACATCAGTGTCAGTTGTTTGAGCCCTGCAGACTCTGTAGTATAGTGACATGTTTTCTCTACTACCAGCAGGTGGCGTTGTGCTGCACAGACAATGGCTCTCTCCTGGAGTCTGTTCCTGGCGTTTACCTTTGCCACCCTGGCACTGTCACACACTGCAGAGCCTGGAGCTGCTCATGGCAAGAGGAGACAGGCGCAGACCTCAGCAGGGGGCGGCAACGCCCTACAGCACCCCCCACAAGGTCTACAGGGCCACGGCTACAGCAGGGACCGCGGGGGGCATGGGAGCCAGGGGGGGGCCCGTGTTTCCAAAGGTGGAGCGGGGCTGCTCTCCCACCGGCCCCCGCACCCCCTGGCCAGGCCAGAGGATGATGGGACAGGCCTGGAGGGGCTGAGCCCAGTCAGACTGGAGATGGGCCCGGGCAGGGACAGAGACAGAGACAGAGTCCGTACGAATCTGAGGAATCCATCCCAGGCCCGGGAAAACCAACTAATGGGGTCACGCAAAGGGAGAGGGCACGGACACGGGAATGGACATGGGCATGGACACCACTTTGAGCACAGGAGACAAGGAAGTCGGCGTGAAAAGGGACGGCATGGAAAAGGTGAGCTCAGGGAAACCTGGAGGGTGAAAATGATATATACCAAATTACCTTCATCAAGGTCATTGGACATGTAACATGTTAAAGTACAAAAACCTGAATTCCTGACTGAATCCCATTTAGCGGCTTCGGTTTCAAGGTCCAGGTATTATTGCTGATGCTCACTGTTACACTGTCGTGCGGCTGTTTCAATACAGATACTGTATTTTCTGACTTGTGTGTATTGATATAATTTTGTTTTTATATGGTCATGTTGTTAGATTTCTGCCTCAATTGTGATACAGCGCCGATAAACTGAATTGTGTTTGTGGTGCTCATGGTATTGAAGTAAACACAGCAACATCTCTGTCCACAGATAATGAATAATAATAATGAGTTTGAGATAATCCCCAGGCATCAGTGATGAATGGTCTTTAATTGAATTGCTTCAGTAAACATCTGTGTATTAGCCAGAATAACAAGAAAACTGTTGCTGTTGAATGTCTTTCTAAGCGTAACTTTTAATAATGTGAGCACCATAGTGAAATTCTATTCATATCCATTGTACTGCTTTAGAGGTAGAAACTCACAGACAAATAAAACCAGAACCTGAAAGTTTAACCTTGATCTCGGGAACAACACATGAAGAATCAGTCCCTCCACATGACATGAAATTGCAAATGAATGAAACTTCAGCTTTGTTGCCCATGTAAGTTTTAAATGGGACCTTGATGAGGTCCATGATTAAGAAAATCCTGTGATATCTTCTAATTTGACCTCATAGTGAGATTCTTTATACAGAAAAAAAGGGTTTTGTAATTAGTTTTTTCTTAAATATTCAATTGAAGATGAAGATAAATTGGATCCATATTGGGGAAACGTGAAATCTCTCTGTCTCATCCCTGTCCAGGGTTTCTTGCGGATCCTGAGCTAAGATCTGCGTCTAAGGATAGAGATCTATTTGACGACCCTCCCTCATCCTCCTCTTCCTTCGCTCCCTCCCCCTCCATCAGTGTGACCCCGCCCAGTGAAACCCCCTCCCCCATCGCCGCCGTCTTTGGCTCTGGCTCCTCCATGGTTACCACGGTGATGAACGAGCATCCCCCAACGCTGCCCCCGGCCTCCACCAAACCCCAGGTAACCCCAGCAAAGCCCAAGTGCTTATTAAAGGCAGCGTCTGTTGTGTCTTAGCGTGGTTCCAGTGTGCGGGGGAAGTAGAGCGAAAATGGGCCCCATTACTGCCGTTATGCCGCCCCAAACCTCATAGCTCATCTTGGAAATGACACTCTGTACAGCGTGAACCCAAAACTGCTGCCGGTGAAAAATATCTGCCGGCAGGGCAAACTCGCTGGCTCTTGGTCACATTGTGCTTGATAGATGTGAGCGTGTTCTTTAGAATAATAACTACACCTCTGGGATCAAAATCACATATTTCAGAGCCAACTTCTCTCCTTTTCCTTTATTAGAAACCACGTCAGGGTAAAATCTATGTGACCATGGAGAGTCCTCTTTGTCTCCAACTTTGGGAACGTGTTATGAAAAATCTACAGGAGTGCGTGGGGCGCCACTGACCACCTGTCACATTAACCCAGCATGATGCTTCAGCAGGATGTGTAAACAGGAGACCAAAAATCTTCTTGTGCCTCCTTCAGTCAGTTTGAACCATTACAAATTAGATTTTTTAAGACAAAATGGTACCCGAAGTCCATAAACAGTGGACAAGAGACCACGCCATAAAAGCTTTTACATTTGTTACTGATGCTGATTCAAAAACCAAGCTTGAATGCTTGAAGAGCATTCATGGGAAAAGAGTCCAGAGCCACAGTATGACTGACACTGTTTGACAGTTTGTTTTGGTTAAGGAAGCTCTGTTTGAGAGAGAAATAAACAGGACTTATGTAATAGATTGTAATCTCATGGGATATCATTAAAATGATATGTACCTTTTTGCTATCGTTGTATAGCTGACATTTATATAACAGCTACCTGTTTACTAGTCTAGACAAGAGAAACGTGGATAAAGCATCAAACGGTTGAATGAAAGACCAGTGTTAACTCTAGTTTTGCTTTTATTTCTATCATTACTGCCACTAAAGTTGTCACGCTAACCAGCTAGCCCCAGCTTGTAGCACTGCAGTCACTCTGCTCCCACTGCCCACAGTTTTGCATGAGAGGATGAAGAAGTAGCGCTTTTCAGAGACCATATTGTTACATCTTGTCTCGTAAACTCAATGATGGCTGAAGCTCTTGGCAAGCAACTATCACCGCCACCACCGCCATCTGCTCCCAGCAAGGCACCACATTCAGCTGCAGAGAAAATTTACATTAAACATTTTGGAAATGACACATTCTGATACATAGAGCTGAGTTATACCAGTCAGAAGGCCAAAATTGCATTATCTGAAGCTGCACCGACCTTAACCTTCAACCACTGACCTCCAAAATCCAACCAGCTGATCCTGATCCACATGGACATTTGTGCCAAGTTTGACAAGATTCCCTTAAAACCATGTTTTGTCTGGTCACCAGGACATTGACCTGTAAACTTTATAGTCACCAAAATCAGTTCTTCCCTGAGTCCAGACTGTCCAAATGAACGTTTGTTCCAAATTTGAAGGAGCCATTTGAAGGCTTTATTGGGAAATCAAGTGTGGTCACATAGCCACACCTTGTTTTGTGAAGTCACTGTAACCTTGACCTTTGACCTTTGTCCACCAAATCTAATCAGTTCCTCCTTGAGTCCTGGTGAATGGTACCAAATTTGAAGAAGAAGAAGTTCCATCAAGGTGTTACTGAGATACTGTGTCCACGAGAACAGAGACAGAGGGATGGGCAACCTGAAACAATGTGCTTCAGGCTCCACAGGGATGAAAATATAACATTTTTGACGTTAGTTGTTACTGTAGGGTTGTGGTATGCAGGCAAAGTGAATACAAACACAGAAACAAAGATAGGTTGCAGATGCAGAGTGTCAGGTGAAACTAATGGGGGTGGGGACAGGAAGTAAAGCAACCAAATACACAACAGGGAGTCATTGCAAGATCTTTGTATTCAAATTTACAGCATATTCCTGAAGTTTGAAAGAAAAAAAGAAGTTGACTCAGACATTTCCCTGGACAGTTCTTAGATGTGATGTCTGTCTACTTGGTATTCTGTTTTCAAGATGTCTGAGTCTGAGAACCCCGGAGACTGTGCACGCCTTTAATGTGAGAGCAGTCAAATATTATTGGACCACAGAAGAAAAAGTGATAGCCTATCCTGATCCCAGGTTCAGTGGCACAAGCACACAGCAAGGTTTCTTAATTAATGTTCGATCTTCTGCTGATAGTTTAATGAGCAGCAGAGAAGACGTAACTTGCCCCCTACAAGTATGGATCTGTTTACATGGAGCTCTTATTTTTTTGATTGATGGAGTATTCCTCTGGAGACACTTCTTGTTCACTTAATTTTCCCATGTAACATTTCTATTTTGTTTGCTCTGTTAGAAGAAAGTTAGAAGAAATATTTTATGGCTTTTATTGCAGGAAGTGATGGCTGAGCAATTCACCAAGGAGATTTGTTTTACAGCTATATCATAAAATACTAATCTGAATGACAATATTTTATTGAGGCAGAGTATTGGAATTTATGACACTCAGACCTGTGTTGGAATTTATGTTCAGTCCAAACGTATCCAGTTACTGACCTCCGCTGTTGAGGAAGCAAGCTGAGAGATTCAAAGTAAATATTTTCTCCAGGAAAGGTCAAGAAGTGTCCAAAATGGAAGGTCTTTTTTGTGTGTCAGCTTTTACAGTTAAGCAAACATGTTTTGAATTCTGATTTTATGAATGAAAATTGAGGCCACAGAAGAAAAGTGGAAAAAAGGTCTGCATCCCTCCTCCTTCCTACAGTTACCAATGTATTCTTTCAGATTAAGGTCTTTTTATTAACCATAATCAAATATCTTAAATGGCTTAAACAAACTCAACAAATAGGTGTCAGATGTGTAATGCTCAAACCGCAAATTTTGTGTGTTTATATCATTAACAGTCATGAGGCAGTTACAAGGACATGTTGGTGTGGTGGTTAAATACTGCTTTGCCTAAATAAGTGAATCAAGCAGAAATACTCCCAATGTACTGTTGAATTTACTTATGAGCTGGCTAGTTTTGCTACTATGCAATTGCTGCATTGCAAATATTAGCACTATCAGCTGTTTACTTAGGCTATGTGTCTAGATTAAACTAATGTGAGTTCCTGTCTCTGTTAAGTCTTTTCTTCTGCTGAAGTCAGCACGCAGTTAGTCCCAGTCCGTCCCACAGAACCTTAGCCTTACATCTCTTTCACATCACCATCAGAGACAACCTCCTAATACTTACTTTTTAAAACGTCCTTATAATCCCTTTGACTGACTGAATTTACAAATAGTAATGACAAATAATAATAAATACTACAGGCTTAAATTACAAATGACATAAATTAAAATATCTTCCAACACTAAAATCACACAGTGCAGAAATAACAACTCCAATGGGTTTGTTCACCCCTGGATTCTATTAGTTGCCTTCCAGACCAGATACAAAGCCTGAGGCTGTGTGTAATGAGCCATATGTTTCCATCTATATGTGTGTTTGTTGTGTATGTATTAATAATACAAATGCTACAAATTTGTATTCCAGGCTGTGGGAAGACATGTTCTCTGTTATCAGTTGTTATCGATTGGTTTTTAAAGCTCTCCTACTATCTCTGTTTTCCCTGTAAGGAGGATTTATGAATCTATGAAGTGTTGCTGCTCATCAAAACGCCTGTCCTTGCGTTTCATTGAGAACAACCTCATGTTTATTTTGTTTTGTTTTGTTTTGTTTTTTTTAACCTGCAAAACAAAGTGAACTGATCAGACATCTCCTGCCACAGCAGTTTTAATTGCAGCAAGTGAACATACGTCTGAGGAGACAGAGCTGATCTGTCCGATGTATTCTCCACAACCGCTCATGTGCTGCAGCATAGCGTCAAATGTGGGATTAGTTTTTAATGCACATCTTCATATTCTGATCACAATTGTTTTTGAATACATAGATATAGAAGATTTATGAAATATTATAATGTAAGCAGAATTTACACAGCACGGTGAAAATAAATGAAGATGGGATTAGGTGTTTACAGATCTGCATATCAACGTGTTTGAGCTGTCCTGTGTGGATTACTTGCACAGAACGTGGGTTAAGCTGTTTTGCAAATGTCCCCAATGATATGTGATACAATAACAGTTTCCATGTACAGTAATAGGATGGAGGGTGTGTCTTGAAACTGTGTTTCCTTTACCAGAGGTCTGGCCGAGGAAAAGGACAGGGAGAGGTGATGCCAACACTGGACATGGCGCTTTTTGACTGGACAGACTACGAGGATATGAAACCCGTGGACACCTGGCCATCATCCAGGAAAAAAGGTTGACTATTAGCTGATAGGGGGATGTGTGTTCATTAGTGGTTCTGAAAACAGTCTTGGTGGAAATAAACCTTAAAATAAACAAGAATCAGCAGCTATACGAATCTGTGAAGCTACAGGAACAAAATGTTCACTATCACCATGCTGAGATGCTGACAATGGAAATGACAATGGTAGCATGTTGATGTTTAGCAGTTAAACTGCTAAACATCAACTACTACTATTTGGGGATTAATAAAGTAATTATGTTCAGCAATTTCATGTAGCATGTTAGAACTGCATGTCAGATTAGTAATGCAACCAAACCAACCTGTTGTTGATATTACTGTAAATGAAAAATCAGGGGATTAAATGTTTTATATTTCACTGTGAATGGTCAGTGACATGTCTTTACAATCAATCCAATAATTCAACAGATATTTTAACAGTGGGTTAGGGTTACGGTTAGGGTAACCCCTAACCCAAACATTTTGGTGGAGATTCTATTATTATATTAGTAACAACGTTTTACTCAAACTAATCACAGATGTTGAAGATTTAAACCAAGTAGAAAAGTCTTTGTTCCTGGCTTTGTTTGGCACATAAAGGACCTCACTAGAAAACAACAAGCATAAAAGCATTATTCTGCTACTTAGTGACATCTGTTTGGTTGAAGCTGTGCATTGATCAGAAGCCTTTCAGATCAAAGTGATTGTATTGATCTCATTTGCCTGCTGCAGACAAGAGGCGGAGCAAGAACCTCAGCAGTGGGAATGCAACTGTGGATGCTGATGCCATTGAGCCGTGTGACCACCACCTGGACTGTCTGCCAGGTAGGTCTGGGGTTAGGCTTAAATCATATGTTAATCATACATGTCACTCTGCTTCCAATGAAACCAGTGACTGAAATCATGACTGTGTGAAATAACTTTGTTGCAGTTACACTGGGTAATATTGGTGGCTATGAATAGCAGCAAACTACTTCCACTTGTGACTTCCTGCTTCCAGGGGGCCCTGGATGACTGGATGATTTCACAAGATATCTATCACATACTCATAGGCTGACAGGGACCAGTAGACCACCTAAAAACAAAAAGCTCTTCACTCTAAGGGTGTAAATGTTCACTTCCTGCAGGCATGATTTAATTTTGGCAGAACATACAGACCTTGCAGGGTGTGTGTGTTTTGAAATGATAAGAAGATTGTCCTTTCAAGTAATGCTGTCATCATTTGTTTTTCAGCAGCGCACATTAATCCTTCCCAGGGGAACATCATGTGTGTTTAGTTGTTGCATGTTTTATGCTTGTTTCATTGAAGGTTCTTGCTGTGACCTGAGACAACACGAGTGTAAACCTCACAACCGAGGCCTCAACAACAAATGCTACGACGACTGCATGTGTGAGGAAGGTGAGTGGAGGATGCTGTGTGATCCTCAGCAGCAGTTCATCTTTTCATGTGCAGCTCATGTGCTCAAGCCCAAAAGTTTGGACACTCCCACTCATCACCTGGCACTGAATGAATTAAATAATTATAAACAGTGAAACTTTTGGTAACACCTTACAATAAGGGTCCCTTAATTAACGTTAGTTAGTACATTACTAAGCATTAATATATAAACAAATGTGTTAATTAATGCTGAGTATGCATACATAATGATAACTAATTACATTATTCAACTTTTATTATTACTTAATAATTTATTAACTAACTTTGAGTAGTAAACATGTGTTTCCTAATCATAATAATGATTGTTAATTTATCTGTAAACAGTTAATTAATGCTTAATAATGTACTAACTAAGGTTAATTAAAGCAGATATCAGTGGAATGTTTTTGTTAATATAAGTCCTAAATAGTCCTATTTCCGTCAGCAATCACTTACATGAAGTATTTCAGCCTAAACACGAGTCTCTCCGTCACTCTGCTCTGCTGTAACCCGAGGAGAAAATTTTCCTTGTGGGATACAAGTGTTATCCAATGAGGGGAGAGAACGGCATGAAGGGCTGTGTGTGCAGCCAAGGGATGCGCGTGAATGTGGTGACGTAGCACGAGGACCAATTGATGCCTGACAAGGGCGGGGGCTGCTAACTCATGGTGCGTTCAAGGAAACTCGTACTTTGTGTTTTTCCTTCCTGTGAAGTCATACCAGTTCGATCTGGTACGAGTTCACGGGTCGGAAGTTACGAGTGGCCGTTATAGGGAACTTTCACAGACAACAGGACGGTAAAAACACGAGCTACGGGTTACCTGGAACGCTACCAAGTCGTAGTTGTGACTTGAAGCTGTAACTTACGGTTTCAAAAGCCTGCCTTGAACACAGCATTAGCCGAAACGGCCGTGCCGCTGTTATCTGCTTTAAGGGACCCTTATTGTCACTGTTTATAATTATTTAATTCATTCATTCATTAAAAGTCAGTGCCAGGCGATGGGTGGGAGTGGCCAAATTAGTGGCAGACTAATATAGTGGTTAACAGAAAAAGCTGATTTTATTCAAAACTGGCTTGAATTTAAAAACATTAAAGAGATTGTTCATGTGCAGTTGGGACTGCTCTTGGGTCAATTTTAATAAATATGTGAAAGTGGTTGCATGCTCCTGATGAATTCAGAGTTGCAAAGCATTGATTTGACATGTTAATTACTAAAGCTCTGGTGGTTTCCACATCCATGCCTCTCTAATCAACTAGACTCAGTTAGGGTTCAATCTTTCTCTGTCTCTGCTCAAGGCTTTCGTTGTTATGCTAAATTCCACCGGAAGCGACGCGTGACCCGGAGGAGGGGTCGCTGCGTGGTGCCAGAGTCAGTCAACAGTGACCAGGGCGGCTTCATCACCATCTGATGGAGAGAGGGAGGCAGAGACGAAGGAGCTGAAAGGAGGAGGGACAAGAAGAATGACCCCCATGACTGCTCTCACATAGAAGACAGTGCTGCCAAGACATCACATGACACCGCTGACAGACCAAGGGACGGCTACAAATCAAACTCCCAAACTGTAACACACCCAAATCCAAAATCTGCTCAGATAAAACAAAACAACAGACTGAACGTTGAATGTTGCATCGTGGGGTGAGCCCTCATCCACATCTACCAAATCATCATCTATAATTAAGCATTTGACTGATTTAATTAATAATGGAAATACATTAGTCTTCATTGGCTTTTGCTCACTCCACAGTCACAACAGAGGCAAACAAAAAACACAAAGAGGAACTCTTTCAAAGTTCATTCAGTTCCAGAAAATATGTTTTTAATTGGTTTTAATGGGTTTAAAAAGTGAGAGAGCTGCTGGGCTGGTGACTGAGTGAAGTTTGAAAACTTCTTTGGAGAGTTTTTTTTTTTTTTTTTCTAGATCCATGGATTGTCTCTGTCTTGCTGATCAGAATCAAATAGTGTTTACAAACCATTTTTAGCATTGAATCACAGAACAGACTGGTTCTTCTACTCCACACCTTATCCAGGTTGTCACTCACAGAAATGATGATAAAATGACTTTTGACAGCTACTTTTTGCCACTCTGCCCATCTGGTTCTCCAGACAAACACTAAATACTACTCTGTAAATGCTATTTGAAAGCAGCTTCCCTGTAATGTAAATATGAGTGTGTTTGAATTGAAAACCGGTGTTTGTTTCTTTTTTGGTTGGTTGTTTTTTTGTTTTTGACTTTGTTTTTTGACACCACTACTCTTGAAATGTACTTAACAGTAGAATGATAAACAAAGACGCTTGTTTAACCTCCCTTATCCATGTCTTAATATATGTTTTATTTATAATGTACCTAAAACACATGTTTGTCTATCTATTGTGTTTCCCTGCCCTTTTTGTTGCCCATGATTAAACTCTTACTAGGATAAATATTTTGGGCTGTGACTAATATTTGCGTTTGCTACTTTCATCTGTTAGGAATTAGCATGCACACATTTTTATCCTAAAAGGAAATCCTAATCCTTTAAAGAATATCTGTAATGGAAAGTACGTGTAAACACACTGATCCACTATTGTAACATACATCATAACCATACACTTGCATGTTTAATGCATGAAGGTGTAATATTTGGTGAGGTGCATCAGTATAAACAAGTTTCATTAGATTCAAATTTATTTATGGATAGCTCCTTGAGATGAGCAGCCATCTCATTTTTGTCAAGGTACTGCATCCAAAATTCTACTGAAGTTAGAATAGCAAATATTTATCATGAAAATACACTTAAAGCTAAAGAAAAATGAACTGTTGTACTATAGCTAATCCAAGTGAAGAAAACTAGAAAGGTTGGCCACACTAACTCATTTTATCTGAAAACATTGATTTTATTGTGAAATATTAGATCATTTTGCCACCTGAGACTTTGAGCTGCTGTTTAAAACTGTCTTAGAAGATTCAAGAGGGAATCACTTTGATGACCCTGCTACAAATTCATGGACATGTCGACAGAGAAAAGTTGAAATCTAAATAACGATAAATGTAAAGTAAAATTACATGGAAATATTTTTACCACTGTAGCAGGAAAAGAGGAGACCTCACACTTTTCCTTTTTCTTTATGTACATTCATTTTTGAGGCCAGCACCTTTTATTGGATGTGCGCGACTTTTCTACTTCTTGTACCACTGTAGCAGGTAAATGAGTGTCTATGTTGATCTTAAACTCACATCAGCTCAAGAAAATATATTATATTAAATATTTTTTAATATGAGAAAAAACATGACACCTGTATAAAGGGATTTTTGGGAACATCTTTTCTTGAAACTGTGTGTCAGATTAAAGCTTATAACAGCTTCACATCATCTTTTTTCCGTCAGTGAAACCACCATCCATCTCCATGATAAACTTATCGCCACAGTCTTTGAAGCTCATTATCTCCCAACCACTCCGAACCGTCAAAAGCTTTTAGCTTACGACACATTAGAGCAAGTGCAAGCAATAAAACTCAATGCATCTCTGATCAGAACACACAAGGCCTCGGAAAATCTGTCCGTATCAATATTTGATTAGCTGGTGAAAGTAACACTCATTTTTCCTCCCTAAGCAGCAGCTCAGTGTGACTGGTGATTGTGCTGTCCTGATTTACGGCCACAGAATAAAAGCAGCAGTGATGTATTTTTAATACTTAGCCCTGACAGAGTGCCCTGGTGTAGTGCCCTGTTGAAACCTGGCCCACAGCCAGCACAGTGATAGATTACACACAGCCACATCCAGGCAGAGCTGCAGCTTCACATCACCCAACACCACAAAGGCACTTCCACCTTTCTTAAGCATTTTCTTGAAGTAATTAATTACCAAAGTCACTATCTTAACCCAACTTTTCAACACTAGCCAAGTGATGAGATTTACATTTGAGGGAACAAAGGTGCATGAATGGTGCAATCTCTCATCAGCTCCAGAGACAGTAAAACACACCATGAATCATTCAATGACAAGTAAATACTGATTTAAAAAATGTATATAAATAAATAGGGGAAGACATTTCTTTAACAGTCTGTGCAGCAAAATGTGCATGCACTTTGTCAAACACTTGTTAAGTTTGTCACAGCACGTAAGTAGGTGAAAGTGCTCATTTGTTTGCAATTGCATGAGTTGTTGAACTGATTAAAGTAGGGGAAATCGAGGACAGTTGTAACATATTAGACGTTTCAGTATTTTGAACTTGTTTTGAGTCATTGTATTCAAGATTTACTAAAAGCTAGTTATATGTCTGCTGTTAAAGGGATAGTTCAACATTTTGTCAAATTGGCCCATTGCCATAATCCCTATAGTCATAGCTAGGGTTGCCAATCGTCCCTGGAAATACGGAATCGTCCCGTATTTGGAGACTACAAAACGTGTCCCGTATTTTTGAAAATCCATGTTGGGTGATTTTTATTACAGTAATGACCCAGTGCAATTGTGACTGCCGCTGCTGACTCTGTCTGTCTGGAATGAGCTTCTTATTGACTAATGGGGCACCGTTATGTTGTTGGGTCGCTGAAGTGTTGCTCGGATACGCCTGCGAAGCCGCTTTCAGAGATGTGGCTGATGCACTACTACGCTACCCAGACAAGTGTGGTGGCAGAAAAAAAAAAAAAAAAAACAATCCCGGAAGGGTGCTCTGCAGTCGCAGGGGTCAGGGGTCACCAAGAGGTCAGGGTTCACACAGGGTTAGAAATCCTGCGAGGAGCACCTTGTCATGGCCAGTTTATGGTGAAATAAAGTTCTTTTCAGTTCCTGACTAAAGGCACTAACAGATAAAGCGGTGTATTTGGACATGCAGCTCTGCATAAGTTCTGTTTCTGAAGGTCTTGAGAAGCTCTTAGCTTTTACCCATCCTGAGATGCCTCTTGTGTGACACCTTGGTGATGAGAAACCTTTTCATAGACGTCAATTTTGACTAAACCAGCTGATATTACTTTGCACTGATAGGGGACAGGATTATTTATTGGCTTTACATACCTTTTGCACCTCCTTTTCTTCATGTGTTCAATACTTATTCCTTGTGTCATTTCACTTTATTACACATTACTACATTTATGGACATAACTGTTTGGATATGTGCATTACTTGGTTTGTTGCTGACATCTGGTGAAAAATGTATTCCAATAGCTCTATGAGAGCTAAGAGAAATATATTTTCTCAGAAAAATATTGACGCATTCAATACTTATTTTCCTAACTGTATATATACTGTACATAATATACAGTGCTGCTTGAAAGTTTGTGAACCACTTGAGTAGTGTATACTCTTCTGTTTTTATACCATGATTTTCTTATTTTATCATCACCAGTTTTGAAATATGAGGTCTATATTTCTCAATTCCATATACTTGTTTTGAGATAACCGTGTGACCACTGTGAGTCAAATCATTAACAAATGGAATGGAGGGAATTCAGCATCAAAACTTTCACCAAGAAGCACGAGAAGAAGAATAAGGTATCAGGTAAAGGTCAACCTACACATCACCTCTCTGGCAGTCTGTGTCTACAATCAGGCAAAAAAAAAAAAGAATAGACATGGAGAGATGGTAGGAGGAAGCCTTTGCTCTCAAGCAAGAACAAAGTTGCCCTTTTTAAACTTTGCCAGAGAGCACTTGCACAAACCAGAAGCCTTCTGGAAGTCCATTCTCTGGACAGATTATTGTCTAAAATTGAATAATATGGCCACAAGCATGCAGGCATCATGTTTGTTTTTTTTTACAAACTTTTAAGCAGCACTGTAGGGGGACTGTGACTCCCAAGAGTAAGAAAAAGGGAAGTTGTGACTGTCTGTGATGCTGGACAAGAAGTCTGGCCACAAATCAATAGAAGTCCTCTAGGGTTTATAGGAATCCTCAATAAATTTCATGGTGAACTAAGTGGTTGTTGTAAAAATAGATTCAGTATCTCTACAAAACAAAGAGTGTGAAAGGATGAGTGAGCAACAATCAAATGACATTTCCAAAGGCCACAAACTATCTGACAAAGTGACTGTACAACATGAGTCTGAAAACCCATACTTAAGCTTTTAATTTGATCAGCTGTGAGCTGCATCTGACTCAGTCTGTTTCTGTGTGGTATCAGTCCCTTTGCTGACATCAATCTAAACCAACCTCATTGTTGTTGTTCAGAATTCAATTTGTATGGAAACACTGTGGGAGAAGATTTTCATGGTTACAACAACGCCCTGAAGGAGAAGTTGCAGGCAGACAAAGTGCTGCTTGAATCATTCAGAGATGTGTTCATAGTGGTAGTGTAGTTCCTTATGGGCCTTTACAGTAGGCTACCAGTAGGCTACCAGTGAAGAAATGTAGAAATGCAGACTTCCCGTTGAACTGCTGAACACTCTGGTTTTACAGTAAGGCCTCACACCAAAACTGGACATTGATGTTTTCTAGAGATGCCGATATGTGTCTGTGAGTCCATCACTTTGATCCATGTTGAGATCTCAGGACCTACTGGTTAGATTTCATGAAATTTTATGGAGACATTGAGGAGTCTAAGAGGGCATATTACAGTACTATGATCACACATACACATCCTCTGGATATATGAGGACATATATGAAATACATGTATCAGACATATATCTGTGCTTTTATTTTTACAGGAAACATTCACACCATGGTTACTCATGGGAGTCATTAGTCACCAGGAAGGAAAGGACACTCATAGAAAGACCAGAACTGAAGTATGATTGACAGATCGATAGATCGACAGATCGATAGATAGATAGATAGATATAGCCACACATGAATTACATTGCCACACTGATGCTGATTGAAGGAACAGTGGTCTCTTAATTTTTCCAGAGCTAATATATATATGTACATACATATATGTTTTTAATTTATTTAACATGTGCATATACTTGATATCGAACTGCTGCTTGGCATGTTATCTCATTAGTCAGACAAGTAAAGACAGTAAAATACAAAGTGATACATTTCTTTTAAAATGTGAATTGTATATTTTGTATCTGTCAGTTTAGCTGAGAAACTGAGCAGTCAGTCAGATTTTTTTTTTTTTTTTTTTTTTACTTAATGTTCAAATCAGACATGCAACATTCCTGATCATTCATAGTGAACCACTGGTTCACCACACTCACATACTGAAAGCTGAGAAGGGGAAGGGAGGGGGGAGGGGAGGGAGGGAGGGAGGGATGGATGAGGAGGGTGGGAGTCACATGGGAAACAGTCAGGTTGATGTCACATGGTTTGTGTTTGCAGGCTGAGCTGAGGGGAGGAGGAGCCTTGGAGAGAAGTTTGTGTAAGAAGAACAAATCTGCCACTTTTTTTCATGAGGCATCTCAACAAGTTGAGGCACTGAATCGGATCAAGGTAGAGCTGCCTGGACCAAACAGCCTATTATGGAAATCCCTGCCATAAATCTAAAGGTGAGGCTGTTGTTCACTTTCTGGTGTTGTTGCAAGTGTTCATGACTGCCTGTCTTTGAAGAGTGTTTAACAAAGACTGGCCTTAGCTTGTTTGTTGACGCCGACTTTGTTGCTCAATTCGTAACTGGTAATTCCTCTGTGTGGAAACTACCCATTTATATTTAAGACTCAGCTGACAGTCAACCAGTGCACTGTGTTTGTGTTGGTGGGGTTTTGTTGAGTTGTAATGGAAAGTTTAGAGTTACTCAGTGGTTGTTGCTTTCAAAAAAATAGCTGAGCAGTGCATACACAGTCACATTTAAAGTGAAGGACAGTGGCCTGTGGAGTAAATGGCATCATGGGAGTTTATATCAGAAGTGATGCAGTGAATTTGAAGGTTATTTATCGCACAAAGTGAATGATATCTTGTCAGTATGATTTCTCCACTAATCTATCAGGGGTACTGATGTCTCTGTAGGGAACACGCATTAAGTGAGGTGGTGTCTGCGTGTCATGCCATAATCTTTAAAAGGAAAACCATTAAACTGAATTATGCCTTTGAGGTTTAAAAGCAGTTTGAGCACCTCTTATTCAGCCTGTCACATGCTTCACATTTAACTCTCAAGTTTCTGTCTGTTTGTGAGGTTTGTGAGCTCATATAGATTGAACAAAGGCTGCAGCTAACAGTGATTTCCATAATAGCAAAAGAAAATTGGACTAAGTGATTAACTACTCGGTCTTATTGGGAACTAGTGAAATATTGTATCTGTGACAGATTCTTAAAGTCCAAGGTGTTATCTTCAAATATCTCTGTTTGTCCAACATCTAAAACCCCAAGAGGTTCAGTTTACAATGATATAAAACAGAGAAAAGGAAGCAATTGTCCCTAAGGAGCAGCTGGAGCTGTTTGGGCGGTAAATAACTGATCATGTGTCTCCTTGTTGGGGCTTGATTTTTTTTTAAAATGATTGCCCAGTTGTTCCAGCTGTACACTGAAATATCAATATGTCATTTTAACTCTGTCTTCTGCTCTCTGTCACAGGCCATAGTACTGGTGCACTGGCTGCTTACAGTATGGTGAGTATGAGCGCAGGTTTTCTTTCGCAGACCTGGGGAATTTCTCTCCTCCTCTGGTACACAAACACTCAGAGACTGACTCACACACTTCATCCAGGCGTATTTACCTCCACGTCCAGTGCTTTTGTGTAATCAAGCATCATTCTTGAAGTATGTGTAAGAATCTGTCTGGTCTGACTTGTGTGTGGCTCCTTCAGGGGATGCATGGCATGGCTGCCCTTTTCCTATTCCTGGGGGAACTTCGGTGTTTTAGCGGTCGGGGTCTGGGCCATCGCGCAGAGGGACTCCATTGATGCTGTGCTCATGGTGAGTCTTTGCCTTGATTCCTTCACGCCGGCTGTAACCTTAACATCATGTGACACGTACAGGAGTCTAACTATAGGCGCACCACTGTGTACCCGTGCTAACCTATTTGTCTGTGGAATCTGGGACAATCTGTGAGTGTCCCTTTGAGAGGGAAAGCCCTCCATTCAGCACGCAGAACAGAGGCCGAGGCTTTCATGGTTGTCAGTTTACAAAAAAATGCTGTATAGACTTTGTTGAGCTTTAGTGATGGTTTTAGTTTGTGTTTCGCTGTAGATTTCTGTAATGTACTGAACAGTTTTGGATCAATATTTTAGAGCTAACAAGGCTAACTCTGAACTAAGAGTCGTCTACTGACCAGTAAGTTCAAGCACTGAAGTCCTGCCACACTCTGAGGCACTGTAGCATGTCTGTACTGCTTTAAGATTTTACTGTACTGTATGCAGCATGTACATTTCAGTGTTGAAATCTGTTGCGTTTAAGACGAAGAAGAAATGGAAAGCTTTGTGCAACAGAGGAATTTAGATTAAACCTTAGTCGTTGTCAGAACTGACTACAATGGTGTGTTTCTCTCTTTGATGTAGGACATGCATCTTTAGAAAAACCTGCCGTCTACTTTCAATGAGACTTGTGACTGTGACTGATTCAAGCTGTCTCTGGTTTGAACCTGTGAAAGATGTTTTCATTGAGCTGTGACCACAAAGGAGGATTTTTTGTAGTGAATTTATAAGGTCCCACATTGTTGGCAGTGAAATTCTTTTTAAATGCTGTAAAAGTATTTAAGTGGACCCACCTGAACCTACCGTTCTAGCCTGTTAACTTTATTGACAGCACGGCACCAACCGCATACAATACATACAGTATGTCTGGCTCATTTCAGCACTGATTGACCATAGAGTCAACGCTGAGTTTTAATGAGAGAAACCAACACCAAATGCCCCACATTTATATATTTACATGTTATTTTGTGTGTATTTATATTGTAATGGATATTTTGAACTCTGTTACTGTATTGCTGTATTTACTATAATCTGAAACAAAGTGTATCTGTGTTATCTCTGTTAGCTGAATGTTTTTTCATACATGGTCCTTGAGAGATAAATGAAATGAACAAAGTAATCTACTGTAATATTTTTAGCATTAACTCAGGGCTTTGCTATTTCTTTTTCTTTTTAGAGCTTTGCTTTTTCAACTGTCTAGTATGATTTCAGGTGACCTTTTAGTCAACTAATTGCATCTGCGATGTTATAGAGGAATTGGATCGTTTTGGTTTTTATGAATTAGAACTTGCAGGCACCATATTTTTCTTATACTTTTTTTAAAACCCTGTTTTCCCTCATAAAGACATTTTCGTTTTTACTAGATGTTTGCACTTGCAGGATATTACAAAGACACTTTCTCTCAGTAATTTCATAGATGTGTACACTTCACATTGATTGTCACAGTCGTTTTAAAAGCCTGCCACACTGTGTGTGGACTTCTCTCTCTGACTCTCTCTCTCTGTTGTCATTTCCCTGTAGTTTCTAATGGGGATGATTGTGACAATATTGACCGACATCATCCACTTTGGGATCTTTTACCCACTGAATGACTATGCAGCAGAAAGGGGAAGGGACGTGTTTCGCTTCAGTGCAGGAATGGCCATCCTCAACCTGCTGCTCAAACCTGTGTCCTGCTTCTTTGTTTACCAAATGTACCGCGAACGTGGAGGAGATTACAACATCAACTTTGGTAAGTGCCACCAGACAGAGGGCGTAGGCTCAAGTACAGTAACTGAACACGTTTGTCAATTTTTAAAGGTGCTGTCGTGTGTCAGAGGCTAGTTATGAAACACATTTTTAGTTGTGATCTAAACACGGATTATAAAGTAAATTTGATGATATTCAGCAGTTGATTAGAATTTACAGCCAGTAAACCAACTATGATCTGATTCCAGTTTGAGAGGGAAATGACACAGGAAACTAATTATTTCTAGCCAGTACACGTTGTTGAGAAATTATCTAAGATATGTGAGGTTTTCTACTTCCCACAAAAATTGATCCCCAGCCTGGAGTGTGACCAAAGCTTGAGGCACGGTGTGATGCATGTGTCCAGGGCGCTCTGAGATCCTCCCTGTGTTGTTTTATGCTGTTTGTCATGAAAGGCCTGCCAAGTGCAGCACAAACTGGGAAGTCTCTGTGCTAAACCACTGGCAGATGATTCCACAGTCAAGCAAATTAGTTGCAGTCACAAGACCTTAAATGCAATGAAATATCTTAGCTGCAACTCGGCTGGGGCAAGGAAATCATTTCTCCATAAGTTGTTTGTAACGTTTGTGTGTCACCCTGGCTACCAGTTACTGCATGGAGAAACTTATTAGACCCATGGAGGCTGAAAAATGTGTGATCTGGTTTGATAGAAAAATAGTTAAAGATTGATGCGAAAAGAGGTCGAGATGGAGTCTGCACTGGACAGCGCACCAGTGACTATGTAGCAAATGATAAGTACCCGTCTTCCACTGACTAGTCAGGAGACACTCAATATATTTTTTGATTAAACATGTGTGGCCATTGATTTGTGGACTTGGACTCGCTCCGCAGAGAGCTTCTCCATCAGAAATCCCTCTGAGCTGTGCAAGAGTCTTGAATCCTTAAAATGTTACACATGTATATGAATGAACACTTTTGTGTTTTATTTAATGGTAGTATTCAGAGTGGCTCTATACAGGGATGTTTGCTGTTTCTTGTCCAATTGTTTATCTTTACAAAAAGAAGAATAAGATAAAATCTGAAAAAATAAACCAGGATGTGGAGTGTAACGCTAAACACAAGGTTTTTGTGATCTTGTCAGCTAGAATAGTAACTTATTACACTGCACACAGGGAAATGTAATGAAAATTCTCCTTCATTTCCACCTAATACTGTAGTTGATGAAATGCATGTCTTGATTTGCCTGTTCGGAGGATAATTGAATATTGATGAACCTGTTCTCACTGTGGTTTTACTTTAGCACCACACACACACAGCAGGCACATCCATTAGACTGATAAATGTAGCTAATGTTAGCTTCAGACAATGTGTGTTTTAATTGCGGCCTGATTGCATAGCTGGCATTAACATGGTCCCCCACTGTTGTGAGCACTGTCGGATGCAGTTAATCAGGGACATGAGTGAGTGAATTGTTGATTTACCATATCCAGCGCTCCTTGAATGTTGATTGGCAGCATTTTTGTCTTTAAATTCTATGTTTGTGTGTTTAGTTTTACAAGAAGGGCTTCGAGAACAAGCAATTAACCATTTGCTTTTAATTGAATAGACCAAACAAATCACCCCAAGTTGCTATTGTCCAATTACATCTAAGCAGCATAGCATCAGGCCTGTCAACATGCTGAATCTCTGTAGTGGGGGGCTCTACATTCAAGAGCAATTGTTTTCAGTGTCATTGCTCAAAATCTTGTCCATACTAAAACTAAAGGCTACTATGTTGTACTATACTATACTGTCCTATTATTACTTTTTGTATGGGATTACACATGCTAAAACACCTCTGTTCAATACTAGCACAGCCACTGTGTAACAGTTTCATGCCTTGTGTGTGATCCAAGGTGGTGCCACTAATTTAGCATTTAGGCTAATGTTAGCAGCTAATTTTGAATTTGGAAAGGATTATCCTTAAGCGAACCTAACCAGACCTCTTACCTTAGATAGTGTCATGTATTAATAGTGTGTTTTATATATTTAGCAATTAGCATCCATACATGGTTGGCATAGAGTGAAATTGCAGTTTTTGACTACCTCTCTATGACATTGTGGACACATTGTTGCAGAAGTTATTGCTTATATTGGTGGTATTTGTAAAATGAGTTACCATGATGGCAGAGGGACACCAGAACACCTACAATGCATTCCTATAGTCTTATACAGTCTTATATTTTCCCAGCTGTGTCATGTAAGAATTTCTCCAAACCCAATTTTCCCTTTTTTTCCTGCATGTCATCATTCCTGCTCTGTCAGTCTGTCACACTGCACTGTCATGTTTTCTGTAAGCGAATACTTGTGTTGTGTTGTGTTGTGTTGTGTTGTCTTGTGGTGTTCTTGTTATGTTTTGACCATTTTACTTCTCTTCTCTTCTCCCCTGCTGACCTTCAACCTCTCAGACTTAGAGACCTCTGTGGACAGTCGATGCACTACGGATAGTGCTGACAGTGCCTTTATTGGCCGCCGCTATTGATTCCTGGCTTCCTTTTTACCATTTCTCTCCTCCAGTCATCCTCTCCCATCCCCTTCCATACAGGAAGTAAGATCACAAATCAGGCGGCAGCATAAAAAAAGAAAAATACCTTTTTTTCCCTCCATGGTATTTTTCTTACGGATTATTATATTGTCCATGTAAAATGTTCCTCTCTCTTTGGCTTTTCATCTATATGTTCCCATCTTCATCAGTTCTCTTCCCACTGCTTTCCTGTGTTTGTCAGTATAATATGTTGGCATTCATGGCTACTCTATTGTATGTTTATATGTTTCTGCAACTTTGCATCTATGTTTTATTCATATTTCCACTCTCCAGACGCCTCATTAGTGGCTGTGTTTTCTGTTTGCATATATTTAAAGCAGGGCTGCATGATGGTGCACATTCTCAAATCAGCCTAATTAAAGTCAACATAATGTTGACTCATAATAGACAATGAATGCAACATGTACTGTATGTATGCACACTTGGTAGAAGACCAACATGAAGCAGTTCTTTAAAATCATGACTTTATTCTTTTAAGTTGGATATAACAAAAATAAAATCAATTGTTTTTGATTTTGAAATGATCAAAACATTGTTTGATAGCACTGATACATGTTTACCCCAGAAATGCATCACCAGGCCATCCCAAGACTTGGGCCTTTGAACTTCCACAGCATTGTTATTCTGGCCATGGCTATTTGTAGTGTATCATGGGAAGTCTTGGAAGACATTTCAGAGAGATTATAACTCCACTGCCTTCATAGAATTCATTATGATTTACAATGTGGCCAAGAACTTGTATGCACAGGTTTCCAGTGTAAACAGTTTCACAGCACCACTCACAGAGATGCGTTGCATGCAATCTGATGTTTTCATGGTGTAGCATTCATCAGCACCACAGTGTGTGCTTGGCAAAAACAGTTTCCAGCATTATAATCTATATTTATCCAGAGGGGGCCAGATACTCGAGTCAAGATAACAAATATGCCCAAGTGTATCATGAATCTGTGCGTTAGGAGAAGTACTGTAGTGGGTGTGGAAAAAACATTAGAGAAAGTTGTATAGAAGCTTTCTAATGATTCATTCTCTGTGAAAACTGTTTCATTATGCATCAACAATAGTCCATTCTCCAAAACAAGAGCCTTGATTAGACGTGTTTATGAATAAAACAGTACATTTGCTTGGCAGGGATTGTGACTTTCGGCCTGTGTCTGCAGGTTTCCCGTCCGTATCGCGGAACAGAGACGCCTACCAGTCCATTGACCAGCAGGATGAGTCTTCTGGCCCCGCCAATCCCTTCAACCAGGCCCAGGACAGCAAACCGGGAGCCCGCACATACTGAGAGAAGCAGGCAGTGTTTTCCCTCTGACTCTTTTATGCAGCAGTGCGAGTGCTCAGGGACAGTTTTCAGGATCAATTCTAGCTCAGTGCATTTGTTTTGTACAGTCGGCCGGCTGCAGGTTGCAGCACTGAAAACAAAATTGAATACCTTTTATCATGGTAAATCATTATTCTGTTTGGGTTTTAGAGTGAAATGTGGTGTAATTAATCCCTTTTTATTTTTTTCTTCAAAGGTGGGAATGATTTTTGTTTGTTTCTTTTGCTGAGTTGGCACATCACTGCTGAATAAATACAGAGGGAAAAACTGCTCTACCTATCTCATACTGTGTTACTGTTTTTACTGACTACTATTTTTAGCGGAAAAGGTGTTGAACACTACTGTGTTTGCAGGACCTTTTGTTACTTTTTGTACAAGTTACAAGTTACAGACATTAAGAGTCATTTCTCTTTGTATTCTGTAAATTATGAAATACTCATTGAATGCAGTATGAATTTATTTTCCAGTTAGACTTTAAGGTACAGTGATGCTTACAGTAAAGCTGCCTTTTGTATTTTTGCAGCTATAATAAGAGCTGTGAAATCCTTCAACTGAGTTGAAGACACAAAGACCAAAACTTGAGTTGCAGTTCATCAACTTGATGCTGATCTATGCAAAATCCAAATCAAGACTAGTGTCATGTAGCAGTGTAATTATGAGAAATACATTTAATAGAGAGAGAGAGAGATGTGAAGTTTTTTTTAATGATAAAGAAACGATCAGTTCTTTGTGTATAAAAAGAACAAAATGTTCTTACTTTAAACCATTTTATTTGTGTCATTTTTTTTTTACAATTACTGACACATTAGTGATAGAGACTCTATGTAGATCCTTATCTAAATCACAGACCACATACTGAACTGAACTGTTGTTCTGTTAGAGGTATGTAGATTTCTTCCATCACAAATTTTAAGTTTCACACCTTGAAACATTCACAGCTGCACTGTCATTAGTGCTCATGGTTAATGAATAACATTCATTGAACACCGCATGAAGAGTGTGCTCTCTCACTTTCAATGAAACGAGAGTTACAGCTGGTGGAGGGAAAGGAAATCGGACACTGTGGCTGCAGACTTTACTGGGCTGTTGCATGATGTGATATTTTTTTTTACATTCACTTCTCTATTGAAAGATTTGAACTTCCTGTTTTCAAATCACAATGAGTTTGTTGGACTGAACAGAGATGTGGTAACTAATCTGGTCACGTTATGGGAATGATCATGGGAAGCACCTTATTTGCTTTCATAGCTCATGTGATTATGCGTTGATCTAATGTAAATACTGACCTTATTCCATACTAAATCACTGCTGCACCACATCCTGCCACTTGCAGCGCTCTGTGATAACGTGGACACAAGGTCAGAACGTGCAACTTTAGTTTGTCCCACTTTATACTGGTGACAAACGAAAAACAATCATGTTGTTGGCTGTGGATTGAGAGAAACCCGCAGAAATACAGCAACATTTGTTGGCTTCACTTTTACAGCAGGAGCAGGCTATTCAGAAGAGTCTTTAAAAGTACAGGACAGCCAGAGCTTCATTACATCCTGTTAGAACAAGATCATACTGTGGTAAAGCAGGCACCGTATAGTGTTTAATTAACTCCCGTGGTCTTGATACCATGCTGAAAAGCTGTTTTTAGAAGCTGTTAACATCTACTGGCGAATATGAAGATGTTGAAAATGAAAAGATGCATTCCCTTACACTATTTCATTTGTTGAAGGATCCCCCTGAAAAGATGGTCATAATCTCATGCAAGGCAAACGTTGTGTTGGTCTCAATTTATTGACATTTGTTCTGTAAGGCAATGGACTGAAAAGGCACAAAGTAAAAAAGAGAACGTGTAAAGACTGTTACTACTACCAACACTACTGAGATTATAAAAGAGAGATTAAGAAATGTGTGGACTGAATGTTTTCATGCTGCCTTAATCTCTGTCTTTTTTTTTTCTATGACTGACCATATTTGTCACATTCAATTTTGGTTTTCCAACATGAGTGTTTGTTGTTGTTGCCTTTTCATTTCAAGGTCAGCACCTATTTAAGATGTTACGCAGGACAGTGTTTAGTTTTTTTTCTTAGAAATAAAGAAGAACAATGTAGACCATTTGTCAAATAAGCCCTTTTTTTTGCAAGGAACACTGGAGTGAAGAAGGATTTATCTGACATTTGCATACTCACTAATTTGATGCATTCTGAGACTGGCTGTGCAAGCTCTCACATTTTTCTCTTTCCACTTGTCTCTCAGGGATGTTTTTTTCATTCTTCTCCTCAGTCACACACCTCTGTTTACTTTCACCCTGCCCCTCTAGATCTCTTTATCTCCCTGCTTTTATTTATCCAGCCAGACAAGACATTCATCTTCCTGCATTTCTTGTTTTGTTTACTACCCCATTATTTATTTATTTTGCTCTCCAATGTGCATTTTGTCAGAGACCATATACCACCCTCAGTCTTAACCCATTTTCAGTGAGTAAAACTTGCCATCTCAGCCACCAGCTATGAAACACACTATAACAGCACCTGTACACTCAGCTTGAAAAAGACATTAATATGGGGGAGACACAGGCAAAAACACTGTTTTGTCATGCACTGATCAATTTTAAGATTTTGGCCTATTTTTCTTCCTCAACATGTATTCTCTCAGAAAAGTCAAAAGAAATGGTAGAACATCCACATTAAGGTGGTTATTTTACTTCATTTTGTCTCTTTTGTTGGTAGATTTCTCCTAAATTCACCAAAAGTTAACAGCTACTGTGACATACTGTGCTGTGTCTGTTGTCTGACCCATGTCATGTCAGGTATCATTGTAAAGCTCTCTCTTTCCTGAACAATGATGTAGGCTCCAAAAATTTCTCAAAATGAGTTTTTCCTCAGACTCTGAGCCCGAGATCTCCACTTCAGCAGCACTTAGAGACACCAAACCTTCCAGTTTTATTCCTGTCTATATTCTGAAGGTTTTTACAGAGGGGATTGTTGATATATCATTCAGAGGCTGATTTATACAACATTTTATTCCTAAAAACAGGGCAAAATTAGATTTTTGTAGGGCTGGTGACAGTATTTTCTCATTTACAAAGTGATAAAAAGAGTGGGAAGTTTCATGGTGATATCTGTTATTTAGAATTTTTACCCTATTCACCTGTAGTGTCTCCCCTTAAAATTCTGAAACAGGGCTCATTAAAACAAAGATTTATTTTCTGTATGCTGCCTCTTGTATTGCAAATCTAACAAGAGTAATTAGAGTTGCAAAAACACCTGATTTTCATGTCATCCACACATACCCCAGGTGAGAACAAGTGCTCCTCAATAAATTACATAAAGCATTGAAGTAGTACACAGAATGTGAACTTGCAGTTAAGGTTTGTGTCCCCGACGGCTTTCATTATTGCGAGGTAATAACTCTGGTTAGCCTGAGTGGTCTGTTGTCCTCAAGTGTGTAGGCAGTGGAGCTACGAGCCCTTGAGGTAGCAGCCTTGTCATCTGTTTATGTAGAACCTCATGGGCCTCTTAACAAAGCATGAATGGAAATTTTATTACTGCAGCAGCAGCAGTCTTGCACACATGCATCAACACACAAACACTGATAATCCCTTGACAGTGTCATAAGTGCTGCACGTTCAGCACATCAGAGTGCAGAAGCCAAGTGATTTTAATTGTCCAAATATCAACAGTAAACATCATATTTCGATGTCAGTCTGCACTGGGATCAGCACCAAAAGTGGCCTCATAAAAGGTTACACACCCATCACTTCTGAGAGCAAATGGTGTCGGTGGTGCATTGATGAATGTTAATGTACTTCTTCCTATAAAAGCAGTTTGGGCGTGGAGACTGGAGGCTGGAGGGGAGAGACTGAGTGAAAAGTTAGTTTGTCCATAAAGGAAAACTGCAAAATTACAAAACTATGACCTAGATCCCAAATTGACCCCAGCATCCTTGCAGTTAGACCTAATGCTGTAATCAGTGTAATTTTGTTTCCTAGTACTATCAATTACCTAAAAGAATTATGTTATTTGCTATATTCCAGGCAAAATAGCAGTTTACGACAGACTAATTGTAATAGAATTTTTTCACCATACATCATTTCTTTGAGGTGTCCAGAACAATATACTAAAAGTCCTAAGAAATCCTAGTTGGGGAAATATGTTTAATTTAATCCAAGATGTGTGCCAATAAGGTCAGACAACAATAGACTCCAATGGGCCTTTTTTTTTCTTTACTCCTATCACAATGAGACTCCATACAATGAAAGTATCTATAAGTAACATTTTTTGTATTACAAGTTTCTTTGAAAATGAATTTGAATATGCAAATGAGCTATACACTAATCTAATATGCCCAAAATACACAGGAATGGGCTTAATTTTTTCCTTCACACCTACAATGAAACTTTACACAGACACTGCACCACACTGCAAAAACAACAGCAGTGCATGTAAAGAGAGGAAACAAGCTTGTAGTAATTTACTATATGATTCTTAAGCAGGTTTCTCAGAATTGGAATTTAAATTAGATTTAAGTCGATTTCATCCCAGGCGTGTCATTACTCCTGTCCAATCCACCAGCTCACCAGATGTCAACCTGCTCCCAGACCCTCTCATCACCTGTTCCCTATTTCCCTCAATTTGTCTCCATGCTGCGTTAGAAAGTCGGAACTCGGATCTTTCCTAGTTGAAACCACGCCAGAATAACCAAAAACATGGCGGAGACGGGACAAACTTTGCATTCAAAGTGCTTCACGTAAGGCATAAAAACATTCCAAAGGTCACAACTTTTATAAAGAATGTTTCAATGGTATTTTGGCATTTAAATGCATTTTAATTGATAATTTACCGTTGACTGTGTGCCTCCCAGCCCCCCTTTCCTCCAGGCAGTTTGTCCATGCCTCAGTTTGTGTCCTCTTGTTCCTGTTACCTTGCTTTGCTTTATTTTCAGTTTCTGCCTGTCTGTCTGCAACAGTGGGTCGTCATCATTAATTCTACCATATAGTAAGTTCATTGCACCGGCCTGGCTGTGCTGCTACCACCAGCTGTGACAGGGTGAGATGTTTTAGTAATGAGGCCAAATTAGCCAAAAGCAGGGTAACAGAATTAGCTGTTAAAATATTCACAATAATCAGTGCATCTCCTTTCTTTTTTTAAATCCTGATTTCCATAGGCTGAATCCTATTGTGCTCTCTTGCTTTCCCTTTGTCAGAGTGTGGGGGAGAGGTCTTAATTAACAGCCAAACTGTGTTAATGATTCATTTGTGCTGAGCTCCAGAGCAGAGTGGCTGTGGCTTCAGTGAAAAAAAAAAAAACAGGGTGTGGAAGAGAGATGGAGTAGGAGGGTAGTGGGGGGTGCAGGTGGAGAAGGTGGGAAGTGAAGGAAGAAGCCAGCCGCCCAACAAGCTGTTGATTAATAAGGAGCCGCTGGGCTAGCTCTCCTGAGTCTTGCATACATGCAGGTTTGACACATCCTCAGACTCACTCATGTGATTCCTGAGAGCCAAGGACACGCTCACTTGCTGCTATTGTTGTTCACTGCAATAAAAGGAACTCAATTTGTCACCTCTGTTATTGCATTAGTGACGATCCCCGGAGAGGAGAGGTGGTGAAGGAATGAATTTGTCGGCCTCAGAACTGCAGACTTTCAACACGACTAGAACCGTATCTAGAGGTGACCAATATTTCTCAAATCAAATTGGCCAATTGATTTTTTTTTCTGTTTATTCCTGAGAAAAGCTATGATAGTAAAACTTAACAACATTTACACCCTCATGATTATTTCATAGAAAATTACCTGGATATATGAGAAATGGTTTGGCCCTATTGCCTTGGAAATAGCAAGTTCAAGTCGTACTTAGACAAAAGATTCAATGCAATTTTCTCGCCATATTCTG
Source organism: Trachurus japonicus (assembly GCF_045865225.1). Taxonomy (NCBI): domain Eukaryota; kingdom Metazoa; phylum Chordata; class Actinopteri; order Carangiformes; family Carangidae; genus Trachurus; species Trachurus japonicus. The sequence continues at coordinate 36,081,572 of NC_140911.1, forward strand.
CTTCTTTATTAAAATGATCAGGATCAATACTAGACATTATAATTCAGAATATCATTTAACACAGATTATATTTCCCATATGGAGGTTTTTCTGCACAGCTTCATTTTTGTTTTCTTCTCATTTTCCTGTGTTCATTTCAATTATTTCTGATTTGCACTCCATTCTTTCTTAAAGACAACCTCTGTATAACCCAGGCTTTCAGACCGAGCCCAGACTCTTAACATTACTTTTTTTTTCTTTTTTACAAAATTAAATAAATAAATGAATGCAAATAGCATGTTTTCACCTTTCACATGTCCAGGAGTAGGCTGAATATGGGAATAAAATATGACCCTGCCAGCTGTTGGGGTCAAATTGAAACCCCTGGCTATGACTCCTGGGTCAATTATACTCGACAGGGGCACTGAGTGATAAAATACATTGACATGCCTTGACCTACATGTCTGTGTTTGAGTTCAGATGCACAGGAGAAAGAATCCCTCATGTGGGCAGGAATACCTTTGTGAAAAAAAGTGATGGAGTAATAGTCTCTCTCTATCTCAGACATCTTAACTTAACCCCTACCTGGTGCTGGAGGCGGCCCAGTGACCAACAGTAAGACAACTACAAGAAGCAGTCATCCTCGAAACCCCTCAGAGAGAAAAACCAATGTTCACACATGAAATTGATTCAGCAATGACATTTTTATGCCTCTAGCATCTCAAGCCCCCTGGGAGGGCTCGCTCAACCTTTGACCTTTTCACACTGTTGCCTAGTGCATCTGTCACTGGTGATAACGGCATCAACATTGATTCCAATTATCTTTCAGTCCACAGCAGCAAGCAGAGAAGGGGGTCAGCAGTTCCCTTGCCGTTAAGCAAAGAAGTGATTGGTTTTAGTTTTTGTTAACACTGTAAGAATACTGATTGTTGTCTAAAAACTGGTCTGATTGTGAAAAGTCTGACTAAACTTAACCCAAGTTAAGTTAACCTAAATACAGTAGTTTAATCCAATAAGGAGCTCATCAATCTGATTAGAAAAATTGTTTCAGTTTTAAACTACAGACCAAAATACATGTCACAACAGTTTACAATGAAGAAGCTGGGGATATAAAGGAGTATTTAATGGGCATGAAGTAGGGCACCAGCTATGACTCTGCAGGTGAAGTGGGCATTTTATAATCAGTTGTACGGTCAGTGATTCAATAGCTGGCCATGGAGCTCCAGTTGAAGCTTGCTGAACTCGGAGAATGAAATTGTAAAACATGACATGGTCTAATATCTGATCTAATACATTTGGCTACCAATAAAGTCTGGCTATGAAAGTTGGAGCTTTTCCCCCTTCTTTTTCTTGGAAGCAATTAAAATGGCTCACATGTACATGTATTTACAGATGATAATGTAATCTTATCTGTAAATACCTGTGAGCCATTTTGCTTATTAAGAAAGCAGGGTTGAAAAACTCTGTCGATAAAGTTTGGGGACTTGACAAATACAGGTTGTGAATCTTAAATCATTATGTGGAGCCCACACAATTTATGAAATGAAAGATGCTCTATATGTAAAGTTTATGATTATTATTGAAGCATCTGAAGTTGAGATATTGACTGGATCCTACACTTCTGATAATGCAATGAATTGTGACTTAAATAAAGGCTTTCGTGGTCAAGGTGCATGTCTTTCAAACTCCACACCCTTCAGTGAGCAGTACTGGCTGACTGTTATAAATCTGTAGCTGACATGACATCAAAGAAAATATACTTAGGCCTCCTGTAAATCCGTCTTTAGTCATTATAATCACTGGCGCTCACTGCAGTTCTCTATGATTCATTATCTTGTGAGGCATGGTAGCTAAGACCGCTAACTGTATTTCCATCCTCATTATATAATCATCTGTAGTTTTATCCCAATCTGCTCTATTTGCTCTGATTGTATTATTTTTAATGTAAAAAATTCATTTTTCAGTGACCCAATTTTGCCATGGAGATCATTAAACTTTCATTTCATCTTATCTTTATCATTCTCTTCTATCTTTAATGTTTTCTTTCTCAATTACGCGATGATGAAGACTTAAGAGTTAGGAAATGAAGCCTTGCAGGCAGGGTTCTTCCTCTACTACCTACATTCCTCTGAAAGTGTATCCATTGGCAACTGCTGCAAAGTGAATGGAGTAAAAATGTATCATGTCTTAACTGGTAAGAACAATCTCTCCATGAACTTTAGCTTCAAATGTGCCATGAACGACCCTTAAAGACACCTAAAATACTTTTTTCTTGGAGCAAAATAACCTTAAGAATTTTATTCTCTCCCTCAAGCAGTCGGTGAGGGAACCAGACAGAGACTCAGAGAGAGAGAGAGAGAGAATAATGAACAGTGAACATGGCCCTGGTAGTTCGATGAGTGCAGATGATGAATGACTGTGGGGAGGGTGTGCAGGACCAGAGCACAGGCACAGCCATTTGTTACTCTGCTGTCACAAATGTATTTTTAATGAATGTGCACCTCTGACTCCTCTGCGGAGCTGGACTGTTCCTTAAGGCCAGCATGACCCCAATATTTCCCGTGAAGCGGTGGCTCTGAACGAGCCCACTTTTAGCTCTGGCAGTGTAATGTAAATAACCTTCTCCTTCTGTTTGCTCGACTCGTCACTCCATAGCTCCTCATTATTATCCTTACCTGTGCCGAGAATAGAGGCCATCCACGTCTCTGAGCTGGAGGCAGGTGGGCAGGTTTCACTTTGGATCGCTTCTGTGTGCTACAGTATGCCCCTTTTGTTTCTTAAAGATGTAGTTTTTCAGACTAGGAAGTCCTTCAAAAAATGAAACCTTTTACACTAGGCAGATCTATCTCCTGAATCATTAAAAATTAATATTTTCCCGATGATATATGGCCGCTCGTGTAGATCAGCTCGCCTTTGTGATGGTTGGTAAATACCTTTCTGTCCAATTCTTGTTAGTGTTAAAGGGATACGCCAACATTTTTTTCGTGTCACTCCCGAGTCCATGACCAGTAGATAGACACCATCGCCTGTAATTAGCTTAGCTCAAACGCTGGAAGTATATCGGTATCAGCAGTCAGAAGTGATTTCATTTTAGCTCTAAACTCTGTAAATATATCACTTTATCGACATTTCAAACATTTTTAGGCGAGAAAGTAGCTGTTTAGATCAGCAGTGTGTCGTTAATTTGTCTAAATACCAGCTGTTTACAATTTTGTTCGGACGAATTTGGCGCTACTCAAGCTAGCCGTTGTGACCAACGCACTTCCGGTTACTTTCACAAAATAAAACACCCAATACCCTTTACATACAGAAAACCATGACGATAGAATTTGTGCTTTTACTTTGAAATAGGAAGCTAACCTACCCTCGATGTAGCTAGCTTGAACCAAAATAAACCGTCTTTGCTTGAACCCTCCGTTTTGACCGATCTCGTCCCGTTATCGGAATTGACCGCTCAAGATGCCTTACCGGAGAGTTTTGTCAGCTCAGTCGGCCCGCCGGTTTCCGTTTAGAGTTGCTGAAGAGTTTCTCTGATGCCTTTAGGTGGAGGCAGGCTAACACTACCTATACACTTCCAGCGTTTGAGCTAAGCTAATTACGGGCGATACGGGCTCTCCCTTGTTACTGCACGCACAGTCGAAAGGATGGTGTCTATCTGCTTGTCATGGACTCAGGAGTGAGGCAAGACACGAAAAAAAATGTTGGCGTATCCCTTTAATATGGGATCTGTTTAAAACACCAACATGATTGATTACGGAGAGTATACATAGGAGGGAGGAAGAGAGGGAAGAAGGTTACCTGCTGATTTCCTGCAGGGCAAATGCTTTAAAGCATGCTGCTGACACTGACATGTGATGAAGTCGAGAGGCGAACCAGGAGGAATACTGTATATTTCCTGCAACAGTACACAGTGCAATGGTGGGATGAGATATCGCAGATGAGTGGCAGGTCCATTTCTTTGCGTGTAGACATACATAGGAACTGCAGAGCACACACAAACACAACATACTACACACACCATCCTGGAAATGACTGCCTCATTTGGGAGGAGACTGATGCATGAGATGACACATGGCACAAATCAACATGTGACCTTTGCTGACACCCAGAATGACACACACATCATTGCATTTGCCTTGTTCCATCTGTGCTGTCACAGCAGCTCGACAACCTCCTGACCAGCACAGTCATTCATCATCAGTCTCAAGCCTCCAAAAACATGTTGGATGCAAAGAAAAAAGCAATTCTACATGGTAGAAGAAAAAAAAACACAACAGAGTAATAATAATTCACACTCTGGGAATATTTATCATTTCCAACCAACTATCTCTGTCCATTGTTTCCTTTGAATGCAGAGGCTTTCCTGTGGCACTGCTCTGACAGCTGTGAGTCTTTGACCTCCATGTATGTATGTTCACTTAGTGTCTGTCCAAGGGCTCACCTTGGAGCTGTTGACAGCTCCCTGCTGCTCAGACAACGTTATGTACAGTATCTGGACGGCAGAAGAAGTCACATACCATCCTGGGCTTGTTATAGTCGAATTAGGGGCCCGTTGCTTTGCTCCACGGGGGCATGGAGGGAAGAGAGATGGAGGTTGCAGAAATCAAATGACAGGGTGTTTATGAAGGCATCTCATTGTGGCTGGACGTCTCGGTGCTGGGACCCCTGTGCCTGACTGGACGGCTGGTCTTGACAGAGCTTTCCCCCGATTCGAGGATGAGTGGGCGGTTGTTCTTGTCTCTGTCTTGGTCAGTAACACAGGCCTGACTGTCACTGTCAAAGAAACACATGTTCATTTCCAGCCCAGGTGGATTTAAAACGTTCCATATTTATCATTGCAGATGTGAAACAAGGCTTTCAATGCTTTGTTTCCTTCTCCTTAGCTGTGCAAATTAAATGCCTAAACAAATCACCATTTTATCATCCTGCAACCAGAGGAAATCTTTTGAGACCAGAGACATTTTCCTAAAAGAGTGCAGGTCATCAATCACAATAGAGGCAACAATAAAATGTAAAATAAACCACTGTACACACTGGTAATGCTCCAAAAACAAACATTCCTGCTCTGTGGTGGCTCTCCAGAGAATCTGGACATTTTTAAAAGCAAACTGAAGACCTACCTTTTTAGCCTTGCTTTTAACTGATTCTTACTGTTTTTATCGTTATAAAACATTCAATTTAATTTATTTCATTTTATTTTCTATTTATTTATTATTATCTTTTTATTCTATTTTAATTCATCCATTTTTATTCTATTTTATCCTACTACACCTGTCTATTTTACTTGATTTTATCTAGTGTCTTTCTCGTCTTCTCATTTTATCTATTTTACTTATCTAGTGTTTTCCCCATTGCAAATGATTGAGTGTAAGATAGCGTTTGCCTGATGTCTCTAAAATCCGTTGTTCTAAAATTATTGTGTGAATGCGTTTTTATCATGTGAAGCACTTTGAGCTGCCGTGGGCATGAAAAGTGCTATACAAATAAAGCCTGATTGATTGATTGATTAAAACTACCTGTCTCTGTAACTGATGGTAATGCAGCAAAGATATCGCTAAAAAAAATTTAAATGCACAACAAAGCCTTACATATAGAAAGAAAATACAGTTGTACATAGCATTTGTCAATACCTGTCATGTTTTTCCTTTGATGCTGAGTTGTCCTCGTAGATTTTCAGCATTGTTTCTGTGCGGTCATCATGGTGCTCTTTAGGCTCCTGGAACCTAGAAGATGTTATATAAATATGAAGGGTGATCATTTTCCCTTGTAAATGCTATTAAAAGACAAGGCTGGTGTTAGTGTGTATTTGTGTTATTGTAAAAATCTAAAAGCCTAAAGAAGATCATCAACTTTATATAATTTCATAGTTAAAAAAGGATTACTTTTCAGCGACAGTGTAAAATGAATCTGCTGCAGGAGGAGTATGAACTGCAGCAGAACAATGTGTGGGACTAGTGTTCTCAAAATGCCAAAACGCCAGTACAACAACAGAGTTCATTTTGTTTGGTAACAACTACATGTTCAAAGAATATCCAATAAGAGACTACACACACACATACGCACATGCTTCATAAAGTGGCACTTCATATCGAGAGGAGCCTCCGTTTCCTCTCAATTCAGTCAGGCCCCTTTATATATAGCACCTTTCACACCAGTCAAAATGCACTGTCTAATGCAGACTAATGCACACCAGCAGAACTTATATTTGAATAACTGCAATAATAATAAATAATAAAAGACAAAATGAGAGAATATGAAAACTTGATTTAAAAAAAGATATGAGTAGAAGAAACAAAAAGATAAAACATTAGCGACAGAGAGAATCATTTAACTATCCAAGTTTACATCCAAACATATCGATATCTCCAGCTTGTCTCAGATCCTCTGGCAGGTTGTTCCAGTGTTTTGGGGCAGAAAGGGCTGAGAACAGCATCAACTTGTATTTTCATTCTGTGGAACAGCTAAAACCAAAGAGCTGGAGAATCTGAGGGGCTGTCGTCGTTCATAGACTGGAAGCTTTTCTGAAACGTAGACTGATGCAAGGCCATTAAGTGCCTTACATACTAATAAAATAATTTTTAAAACCAAGATAAAACCTAACAGGCAACCAATATTAGGATTTTAAAGTAAAACTAGTATCATCAGTGGTGCTGCAGCAGATGGACAAAGTAAATACAACACCTGGGCTCGAGCCTCTCCTTGACCTTGGCGATGGACATGATGTAGGGGCTGATCTGTCTGGCAATGGTGGTCAGGTAGACGTTCTCCTGCTTCAGCTGCATCAGGTCATGAAGCTGGGCTGGAGTCAGTGAACACAGGAAATTAAACCAGATTAGATGAGTCAACAAAATGACGGACTCATGTGAATGCTTGTTGTGGCCGGTGAAGACGAACCTTCGTAGATCTCCTGCTCGTTAGTAACCCTCTGAAACATCTCATCCCAGATCTGTGAAGAAGAAAAGCACATAAGTTGATTCGCATGAAATCAAACATCAAACTCACAAGACACCATAACTTGTTACTCTGATTTTCGCTCTGCATTCTTAGCAGCCTATGTGAGAACTGGCTTGTTAGCATGCAGCGAGATGCACTGATTAACAAGTGTAGAAACTTTGTAGTCAGAAGGAACCAAGGCACCACCACTACAGGACACACCTCTTCAAACATGACTCTCATAGTTTCCACGGTGGAGTACTGGGTGACTATCTGGCTGTCAATGTTCAGTGATCTGTCCAGGATCTCGCCCATTTTGTCCGTGTTGATGATGGAGTGATGCTTGGTCAGGTCCCGGTGCAGCTCCTGGACCTGGTCCTTCAGATTCTGAATCTCTGTCTGAAGAGTCTACGAGCACACACACAGATCTACAGTTTATGAGGTATGACACTAAAGAGACATTTCAGTGTCTTTAGAACAGCAGAGTTTTGATGGGTGCACAGATGCTGGGTGAAGAGCATCCAAGCGTGAAAATCTTGTAACCCACTAGACAGGTTGGAGAAGAGTTACTCGAGGAAGTCATGCTGCTTCACTTTGAGGATCAAAGGTGGTTCCTCTACTATTGTGGATCCCAGAAACAAAAGTTGCTGCAGCACTTTTAACATTCGTGCCTCCAAACACAGGAGGTTTATGAATGAAAAACAGACATAAAACTCATATTTTAAATATTCTATCAAGTACTTCCAGCCTATCAGTGATAGCCCCTTTCTTCTACTGACTCTACGTGTCAGACCTCTTCATTCAATGGTTTGTTCTGGTTCTATGGTAACAGGGAAATTAACACACTACGATTTATTCCTTGCAAATGTGTGATTCATTAAAGGGATAGTTCAACATTTTGGCAAATTGGCCCATTGCCATAATCCCTATAGTTTTAGGAGTAGGTTTGTTACCTTTATTTGTCGGTGCAAGCTATTTTTAGAGGTAAATGCAGAGACTGCTTGCCGAAAAACTGCCGCCAACGAGAACGTGCATCAGCGGTTTTGCATGAATTTACCAACTCTGTCTGGTAACGTTCTGTTATTATCTCATAGCGTGGTGAATGTGCAGGTCACAACTTGTACACCAGAGCGTTTTGGAGTTGTTGGATTGTGTATTTGATGAGTTTGATGAGGGAAACCAAGAAATCCCATTAGCCTCCGTAGCGTAGCTCCGAGCAGCTCGCGGCTCTGCTCCGCCGTTCTAAAAATAGCTTGCACTGACAATTAAAGGTAACAAACCTACTGCTAAGACTATATAGGGATTATGGCAATGGGCCAATTTGCCAAAATGTTGACGATCCCTTTAACCCTCCTGTTGTCCTTATGGGTCAAATTGACCCAATCTGTTCCCTTCCTCCATCCTTCTTTCCACAATCCTTATTCCCTTCCTTCCTTTCTCCCCTTCGTCCTTACTTCCTTCCTCTTTTGATCCAATTGACCTGATCTGTTCCCTCCCTCCATCTTTCTTTCCTTCCTTTTTCCCCTCCTTCTTTCCCTTAATCCTTCCTTGAACAAATCTGCTCACTCCCTCCATCTTTCTATCCTTCTTTTTCCCCTTCCTTCTTTCCACAATCCTTATTCCCTTCATTCATTCCTTCCTTCCTTCCCTTTGTCCTTACTTTCTTCCTCTTTTGATCCAATTAACCCAATCTGTTCCCTCCCTCCTTCTATCTTACCTTCCTTTTTCCCTTCCTTCTTTCCTTCCATTTTCCCCTTTGTCCTTCCTTCCACCCTTCCTTCCCTTCATCCTTTCTTCCATCCTTGACCCAGGAGGACAACTTGAAGTCTCATTCTGGATAAAAGCAAGAGTGTAACCGCCAGAAATGTAACTGTACACCCGCTGTAACTGTGGTCACACACAGCACTCACCCTGTAGGTGTTCTCGTAGTTGCGACAGTGCTCGGTGAAGGGCGTCTCCCTCCCCTCAGCCAGGAGCACCTTGGTGCAGATGTTGCGGTGAGAAGTCGGCCTTCGCCCCAACATGGAGCCCAGGGGCATCTCGCTGAGAGATGGGGAGCGGCAGGACATGGAGAGAGGGGACTGGAGCCTGAGGGGAGGGGAGAAGGGGAAATAACACAATTGTTTCTTTCTCACATTAATAACTGTGCTTCAACAATTACTGACAGTTTTTCCCATCAGAATTACATTACCTGTGGCCAAGCTCTCTTAAACCACAGGAGGGTTAAAGCTTCATATTAACTAAATTGAACCCTTTTATTGACCGTATTGGTCAATAACACCATTGCTGGCATCAACCACTACGCTCAGTTGTGTTCAGGCTGTATAGATTTTACATAAACATGCTCCTGAGCAGCTCCTCTCCACAGAGTGCAATATTCAATATATTTTCCCCAGTAACTGGCTTCCTGCTATCAGTTAAGAATTATCTGATATATGAAAAACACAGCTGGATTTCTATTTTTAAATGACAGGTTTTACTTTTAACTTCATACACTCCATGTACAACCTTCTATCTTCTCGCTGTATCACATCTGAACACATTTATTTTTGTATCAGCCCATCAAAGCATTTTTTTGAATGGGATTTCCTCAGTCAACAAAATATCTTCTCAGAGAGCTTCTCAGTACAGCTATGACTACTGCTGGGGCTAACCTGCTTCTTTCACACATAGCTCGATGGTGATGTCCTTCTCTCTCTTATAAAGTGAATAAGGTGTTTATTTATTGCCTTAGTGGCATGATGATTATTGTTTAAAGGTACACTGTGTAGGAATTTCTCCCATCTAGCGTTGTGGTTGTATATCGCAAGCAACTCAGTCCTATTTTTCATGCTGCATTCACGTGAAATTGGGCAGACGGCCGACAGCCGCTGCTGGTAACGGCATAAACAAGCCTCTATGTAAACAAGTGCTCCATCAGCACGAGGTAAAACAATACAGGTGACAATATGTTGTCATGGCGATGTCGTATTGTTTACTTGACCCACGTTTTACCGGCTTTCTCTCGACTTGTGTGACTAAAATGACATCTGGTTTGTTACCGACGGCCGTCTGTCCGACTGCACATGAATGCAGCATCAGTGTAACGCTCCATTCCTCCTCACTGCGTTGCCGTGGTGACTTTTCACAGACGCCACCTCGACCTGAGCCGACAGCTCCGGTGTCTCCGCTGAGTTTCTGTGGTTTCCTACCGTCACGCTGCCACTGAACATAAAAACATGGCGACACCACATGGCAGCCAGCACCAAGCTTACAAGCTCCATGTAGATATGAATGATATGAACGGCAAATTCAGAGCTGAAAGGAACACTTCAGTTTGTTGATGGGGGGGATTACTGATTAATGAAAAACATACTTTTCAACCAAATAATCAACTTTCGTGAATAGATATCAGGAGAAGTTACACAATGTCCCTTTAAATTCACCAAGTTTATTTTTCATTCTAAATAGCTTCATCATAACTCAGCAGAGTGAAGTCTGATGTTTAAAACTACACAACAACAGTCAGTCCTGGAAATTTGTAAATAAGTAACGCACTTTCAGAAGGAAGTTTGTTCTGTCAGTCAGAATGTTCTTCTGGCCTCATCATCACCCTCAAGATTAAAGTATGAAAGTGGCACAGCGCCAAGTAGGTTTATGTAAGTTTAACTAGAACCTAGATTCATGCCTAGAGCAGCATACCTGCCCTGAGGTGTGACTGCATCTCTCTCATGTTGCCCCTGTAAATGTTGTCCTGTTGTTGTTGCGTGTCCCTGCATAACCTGTCACAGACTTTACTAAAGGCGAGACACTACAGGCCAAAACACAGTTTTTTCATGCACTGATCAATTATGAGATTTTGGGCTATTTTTCTTCCTTAACATGTATTCTCTCAGAAAAATCAAAAGAAATGGTAGAACATCCACATTAAGGTGGTTATTTTACTTCATTTTGTGTCTTTTGTTGGTAGATTTCTCCTAAATTCACCAAAAGTTAACAGCTACTGTGACACACTGTGCTGTGCCTGTTGTCTGACCCATGTCATGTCAGGTATCATTGTAAAGCTCTCTCTCTCCTGAACAATGATGTAGGCTCCAAAGATTTTCATTTCCTCCGTGTCCACAACCAATCGTAAAAGTACGATTTACATTAACAATCTATGGAATTTTACAGTACAAGTCTTTAAAGGCCGTTTTCTCAAAATGAGTTTTTCCTCAGACTCTGGGCCCGAAATCTCCACTTTACTTCAGCAGCACTTAGAGACACCAAACCTTCCAGTTTTATTCCTGTCTCTTCTGAAGGTTTTTACAGAGGGGATTGTTGATATATCATTCAAAGCCTATCCAAAATCCCCTCTGTAAAAACTTCTGACTCTAATATGTCAACAAAATAAAACAAGAATTTTGAAAGGGGCTTTATCCATTTTTCGGTTCTGGAAATGTATGCAAATTAGTGCATATTTCATCAGATATTGCCTCATTTACATATTTAAACATAAAATTTGACAAAACTTGTAATACAAAAAATATCTGTCTTAATGTAAGTGATAAACTTGGGAAGTTTCATGGTGATATCTGTTATTTAAAATGTTTTACCCTATTCACCTGTAGTGTCTCCCCTAAAGCGCAAACAACAGAAAGCAGCAGCATCAGCCGCAGGAAAGAGCAGGCCGCTGTGACTTCTGCACAACTTCTACTACTATGTGAGATAATGATAAAAATAGGGTCAGTCATCTGGTCCCTGCACAGTTTGCATCCAGCATTAATCGGTGATACTGTATGTGGGGAGGGGGCTCTCAGACAGGAAGATATCAGATGCAACAACTCGCTCAGTTGCTCTGAGTAACAGGCTGCACCATGTGGGAGGCATTCAGATATTCACCATACGGCGAGGAGAAGCCTGTTTTCTGCCGCGTCTGACGACTGAAGTGTGGAGTAGACTCAGATTGTGGCATGCAACCACTGTCATTTTTTCATCTGACTGTGCCACCAGCATAAACAGATATTTGCCAAAAAAGAGCAGAGAGCCACACACTGACTCACACTGATCCCAAACTAACAACTCAACAGTCACCATTAATATTTTAAGACATGCAACTGCACACTGCAAGTCACATACTCATGACACCACACGCTGCGCACAAGACACTTGACTGCCAACGACTTCAAAATGATATAATATACATGAATTTACCTGGAGTCTGGTATGCTCTTACTCCTGCCTTCTTGCTTAGTGTTGATGCAACAGAGGACCTGTCTAAAACATGTATCCCCCTCTCTCTGCCATACACATGCCATCCTCTGCACATCCAGCCTCTGTCTGACGCCAATTAAAGACTTTGCCCGTGCTAAAGCGGTGACATCAGCGCCCTGGAACAAAGCGGTCCGACCGCTCCCGTGTGCCAACTTCCAGATGAATCCTGGAGAGTTCTGTGAAATTACGATAAAAATAGTGCTGCCAGCCAGCCAGGCCGCCAATCCCTGCCCACTTTGCATCTTGTACTGGCAGGACGCAGAACAAGTTGGAAAGGAGAGTTAGAGTCAGTATGCTGGCATTAGTGGGTGGGCTTGAGGACCTGCGAACAGTTGGGAGACACTGATGTGGAAAAAAAAAAGAATTTGGTGAGGGCAGGGTGTGTATGTGGAGGGGCGTGAAGGGAAGAAAAGAAGATGAAAACCATGTTGTCTGATGGGTGTTTAAATAAAGTGTTTTTTTTTTTCTTTCTCATTAATTTTTTCTTTTTTCTTTTCATTTTAAGAAAAAATGACACAAATAATCAGGTGGCAGTAACATACAACCCATCAACATCACATACAGGAGGACAGAAAAACAGAAAACAAACCAAAAGGACTAAAAAAGCAAAACAAGTTGTAACAGGATAATATAAAGCGACAGGAAAGTATCAAACAGGGTCCTTTAATCAACGTTAGTTAGTACATTATTAAGCATTAATATATAAACTAATGTTAATTAATGCTGAGTAATGCATACATAATGATAATTACATTATTCAACTTTTATTGTTACTTAATTTATTAACTAACTTTGAGTAGTAAACATTAATTAACTGCTTACTAATAGGCTACATTAATTAATGTGTTTCCTAATCCTAAGTAATACATAATAATGATTGTTAATATATCTGTAAACTGTTAATTAATCCTTATCAATGTACTAACTAATGTTAATTAAGGGACCCTTATTGTAAAGTGTTACCAAGGGTTTTTCCTAGATAGGAAGACGTCAGTCTGCGATCATCTCTATCCAAGAGCAGTGACCACATACATCCACCATCTCCTGAGTGTTATCTGCTGTTGTTCCTGTCCTGACCACGGCAGGGCCGGAGCTTTTCTAAAACAGGATCGACTGTCTCCTTCTCGCCCCCACCCCCCACCCCCCACCCCCACACACCCTGCGACAAGGTGACTTACGTAAAACATACCAGTGTACAGAGCTTACAGACTGACAGGATAACTGCCATAGTGGGAGTCAGCGTGGCGCCTCCTTTCCTCTCGCTGCAGTCATGGCTGTCTACCATCTGTACTTGCAAACCATTTGGGGATTTTGAGAGTTTGGATGCTGCACAAGCGCGAAATGTTCAGGCCAGACTTTTTTTTTTTTGTTTTGCTTTCTTGGAAAAATCCAAATGATGCCATGGTGATATTTAGGCGGGTGAAAGCACATTGTAAAACACAACCTCAGAGGAAGGGACCAATTAGTCAGTACATTCGTAACATTTGGCAGCAGTTATATGGTTTTTTACCTTGTTGCCGCACTTGTAGAACCGGCGACAGAGAGAGGACAGCGCTGTCCCAGCAGCAGTAAGGGCTCTAGACAGCGGGCAAACTCACTTCTGTAATCTGTATTGATCTAAAGGAAGACAGACAACAATCAAATCATTAAGAGTTTAAAAATGTGCACTTTTATCAGAAATAACTTTCTTGATGGTTTCTATCAACAACAATGGAAATAAGAGAAAGTAAACTGCTAAAGAAGACTGTGTGGGCTTTATACCCATTCCCACATGCGACATGCTAACATATACAGTAAATTGTAAATACAATATGCATACAGTACAAGATAAAGCACCGTGGTTTCTGCTTATACGTCAATAGTTCTGTGGAAATGTGTGATGTTTTTATAATAGTGAAGATCTTGTCCTATGACATGTGTATGTCTTAATTTATGCAGTACGTTTCCAAATGATTTTCCATGTGTTGTTTCTTTTCATATACAATATTAAATATTCTGCCAACGTTTTTACTGTTTCTGACAGATTAATAAATGAATAAACATAAAAGTGACTGAACTCTGTTTCTTACATGACAAAATGTTTCTGGGCTTTTAAGACTCACAGGAACCAGTGAAACAACGGCTCAGGGCACTGCAGTGGATTACATTCTCTGTGTAACCTTTTCCAGCCCTGAATCAACATTGTTCCCACTCACTTTGCTGCTCTGCACTGGTCTCAGTCGATGAGGGAGCTTGACAATCCTCTTCAGCCGCTCCATTAGTTGCTGTGTAAGCAAGAACACCCGGGTGTGACTCAGTGACCCGATTTCACCTTGCTGAGACATTATGGACAGCCTCCATTTAAACACCAGTTCAGCCCAGTTAATAGTGTAACTTTCTCTCTGGACAGCAAAACTTCTTTAGAACAAACTCAGAGATTTTTGTAATACACATTGGGATAGCTTTTAAAAGTGTCATTAGTATTGTACAGTCAATTATACAAATTATATGAAAACTGAATTTATTTTTGTTCACAATATATATATATTCTCATTTTTTATGTTTATTATACTCTACTCTTATTTCACACCCTTTATGTCTCATATTGCAGAGACTCTGTAATAATAATGATATCACAATCATGATCACAATAATCATCATAATAATTATTTGTTTATGTTCCTCTTCTAGCTGCTGTACTCACGTAGCCCATGTCCAAAAACTCAAACTTGTTGGCTGAGCTTAGAAAGGCCGAACAGGTGACGAGGTGAACCTAAAAACATCACAGATTAAAGGTTAATGTTTAAACAAGCTGGATTGGAAAACGAGAAGGTGAAGGAGTGAAACGGACTATTAAAGTCATCCCAGAGGACTCTGCTCAGCTCATTTTTTGTATGGTCATCACCTTCAGTGGGCAGTGGTGGAAAGTAACTAGATAAGTTCATTGAATTACAGTTTTGAGATACTTGCACTTTACTTGAGCACCATTTCATGCAACATTAAACATATAATACGCTTATAAAACACAATGCAGCGTCGAGCTCAGGCCCCTCGAGATGTTTCAGATGTCTGAGTAGCTCACACTTCCAGCAGTGATTTACCCTTTTTACTGCTTAAATAGTTTCATTTACATAACTATTTAAGGCCCCAAAATGTAAGGCTATTTAATATTTAACTAGAATTTAAAGACTAAAGAATAAAAATTGCATGACTTCAGCTGATTTAGGCTGATTTCTTCTCTTCCCAATTAATCAGCTCACCATCCAGATTTGCATCTGTATCTTTAGTTAAATGTAATATCTGAGTATTTCTTCCAGGATATTGTGATTGTCTGTGAGCAGCAACATGTTTGCAGCTTTGTGGCTGTGTCTGATTATTATCTCTAAGCCAAGGTCATTATTTTGACTCTACCTGTAGGGTTGGTAATAGGGCAGTAAGGTGCGAGAGTTGCTCCTTTAGTGCTTTCTCCTTCTCTTCGTGTTGACTGCAGACACACAAACAAACACATGAACATGTAATCCTACACTTTGACATCCATGCCTGCCGAAATACACGGAGGATCCACAGCTCAGGAGGTGCAACCACAAACAGCACGCTCCATATTTCCAGAAGCTAATCTATCTGTCTTCTCCTGTAACAAACACATAGGAGTAGACACAGGGCCGCACACACAAAGCCCGACATAAATAGCCTTTAAAACCCTTCCGGGAACCCAGCCACTGGAGGGCTTCCAGGCAATGGAGAGAGAGGGAGAGAGAGATGGAGGACACTGGGCACAAAAAATCTCATTAAAGATCACCGCAGAGTGCAACCAGATACACTCACTCACATGCACAAAATTGTTCTCATTCAATCATGGACACGTATACATGGGGCGCACGCTGAAAAACAAAAGTGATTTTTTTTTACATACGAGATTCTAGTTGTTCAGAAGTGGCAGATTCACGGAGAGTAGAAACCGAGATAAAACACTTTTGATATCTGTTAATCTTCAAATCCAAAAATCTTTTAGTGATTACTCATTAATCTTCCATGAAATTTAACTGATGTGCAATAATTTGGTTTCGAGACTAATTAGTTGCAAACCTTGGATGACATTAAATCAAATTTTAATGATTCCTAAAGGGATGCTGTAAATTTTTTAATTACTTTACTGGTGGGTTAATGCTAATTTAATGGTTTGGGAGGCTCTCGCTGGCCTGTTATTGCAGGGCAGTTTCTCCTATGTTTATCACAACAATCTTGTGACTGAACAAGTAAACAGCTACAACATTAAAAACATAGAGATACAAGTTGTACATGTGTCAGTACAGTCAATTGTTAAATCTACTGTTTCTACATTTTTCTGCAGCAGTTCTGGTGTTTACACTATAGACTTGAGAAAATCTGTAATTGATATACTGCATAGTTACCAATACTTTTTTCAGAGGGCTTTATTTTCATTGATCCAGGCACAAACTGCTGCAGCTTGAAGACTGTAGTTGTACTGAAGTATTTTAAACCCAGCACAATGCTTTGTTGAAATGAAAATCACCCAAGGAAACGTGCTTGGTGAAGAGCGAGATTAGTTGAGAGCGAGCAGGGTGCTGCTATTCATCACCCTGAGTACAATGCAGCTTGATACAAAGGAAAACGTATGAAGTGACCCGGTGAGAGCAGGATAATAGTATGCAGTTTAGTAAATATTGAGACATTCAGCTTTGTGGCGATGAAAGAACATTTCCATATTAGAACTATAAAGCATTCTTTATATATTTCATTTTACCTCTGAGCTGCTCTCAGAAGAATCTTCTTCCTCTCTGCTAGTTTTTCCTGTCAGGTGAGAAGAGAGAAAACAGACTCTTTTATTCCTTACACTGCTGTGAAAATGGCCATGAGCTCTTAATGCCAATGATTTTTCAAGATTGTGGGGAAACTAGGTGTAAATTCCACATTGTGCTGTCTCCTCTCTTTGACTATTCATTATGCAAAGGAAAATACACTCTTCTCTTCACAATTAGGTTAACAGAGACATCCAGTGGCCAGGCAGTGATAATGGTGTCAAATAGAGCAGCTCAACTGTGTTGGTCAGGAAAACATGAGAAGCATTGCATGTTGGTGCAAAGTCTACACCGTCTCCAAACCACTAATTTATTTACACAAGAAATGCATTGACTACAGTTAGATTTTTGTTAAGTTGAAATCTTCACATCAGGCATATTAAATCTGCAGAAGACAGAGAAGGGGATGTGGACGCCTGTTTTTCTCCACAAGGAGACTTTTAATGTATTTACAGTTAAAACTGCAAAACTACTATAAGAGTTCAGAATTCAATTAGATGGAAATAGAGAGAATTTAGATATTTAATTTGTGGGTGTAGTTTACGGACTGACATCCATCGTCTCAGTATTAGATAGTGTTAGAGTGTATAATCAGAAAACTATGATGCATAAATGTGATTTTTTTCTAAAACAAGTCAAAGGCACTTTTAATGCTTTTGGTTAGAGTTCTTTATATATAGTTTTGATACACTTTATTCAAGATTGTCTCTGTACCCCAACTCTTAGAGACTGATGCATTTTGATTATTGGGCTGAGTGTATTTAATGAATTATCTGTTCTGAGACGTTTATGGTCCTGAGCAGCCTGATGGCTTGTTCACTAATCAGAAGGTCAGCAGTTCGCTCCCTGGTTTCATCAAGGCTGTGTATTGAAGGAAAGCCACACTGCTCCTGATGGTTGATCCATGACTGTATATATGGTGTGTGTGGTGTGTGGATGTGTGGCTAACTGGGTGAATGTGGCAAGTATTGAAATAAGTATATTATCTGAGAGGTCAGTAAAGATGAGATGAGATTATTGAGGATAACTGAGCTCACCTATCATCACTATCAGCCTGTTGGTATGTACTGTAATGCCATCCATTTACATAACTAAGTGGTTTAGAGTTGATGTGCATTTAAGGGAGATGTAAAACATGATGATTAAATAACCTGCAAGCTGTTGAACAGACTGCAGATTGCACTCTCTTCTTCTTCCACGTTTAGACACACTTCTCCTATCATGGCTCTGAGCAGGACGATTGCCTCTCGAGTGGAAGTCTGCAGCTCCTTCACCACCTACAGGGGGACAGAGATGCTCACTGTCAATGACAAGTCATTGTGGCTTTAATTTGTCAGCAGATGCTTTTTAACACAACTTCTTGATGATCTTGATGGTTATTACTGTTGTGGTTGTGATTGTCATTTTGTACCGTTGCCCGATATACTGCAAACCGAATTTTCGACTGACTAACTCATGCTGACTGACATGTGACATCATTGCTACTTCATTGTATATATATACCAGTCAACATTGATTGCAATTTTTGCACAGTTTTGGAAAGACCACGTCGAGCAGGACAACAAATTGCATGAGCATGTAATCATTTAGTTACTCTAAAATCACACCCATAATCAGACGCTCTCATTCTATATATTAATATTTGAATATTCATATTTATCGATAAGATCGAGAGACTCCATCGCAGCTGTATTGTCTTGTCAGTTTCAATTGTTTTTATTGTTCTGTCAGCGTTACCTTGTCAGTTATTTTACTTGCATGCATCATGCAATATACAGTATTGTGTCATGTCAGTGTGTGTGTTGTCTAGTTGTCAAGTGTGAATGTGTATTCTTTTATTGTCACTACGCAATTTGTTTAGACCCCAGGAAGAATAGTGGATGCCATGCAAAAGCTAATGGGTATCTTAAAGGTGTAATATGTAGGAATTCCCCGGGCGGTGCAGTTGCATATCTGAACGTATTCTTGATGTTGCATTCATGTGAAATCGGGCAGACGTCAGACAGACAACAGACGCTGCATGTAACAGGATAAACAAGCGTCTATGTAAACAAGTGGTCCGCCAGCACCAGGGCTGACCCGATTATCATATTTTGGTAATCGAAGCTTCGTGGGCATAAAATCGATTTTAATCGAAGCTTCGACGGCCGGGAGGGGTGCGCGATCGTAATGTCTGACGGGGGGAGGGGGGGGGGCGCTACCTGGAAAACTTTCTCCCTGAGCCGACAGATCCACTGAGTTTCTGTGGTTACCTCCGGTCACGCTGCCACTCAACGTAAAAAATGGCGATGCAGGGGCGGTGCGTGGCGCAGTGGTTAAAGCGACCACCCCATGTAGAGGCTACAGTCCTCAACGCAGGCGTCCCCAGTTCGAATCCCGCATCGGGCAGACCTTTCCTGCATGCCATTCCCCCTCTCTCTGCCTCCCCCTTTCCTGTCTATCTCACTATGTGCTATCAAATAAAGGCAAAAAGCCCCAAAAATATACTTTAAAAAAATAATAAAAATGGCGATGCAACATGGCAGCCTCGGTTCGGTGCGTCGCCCACTTATGTATTTGTAACGACTTGTAACAACTCATTCTAAGGTACGAGAAAGCTTTCATATGCCTGTGTGATTCGACTTCAGTGAAATACGTATTTATGAAAGCAATATTTGATTTTTGCTAATAAAAAGCCAAATAAGTTACATACTGGGGCTTTACGTAATAAACAAACAAACAAACAAACAAACTGTAGCTGTTCAGCCTTTCCTGGCTGGACTAATGATGATAATATGATAAAATATTTTATGCAGTATGTCAATACATTCAAATAGCATGGTGATAAACTAAACTAATTTTAAGTGCACCTACGCTGCATACCACATTGTTATTGCCACTGCTGAGTGCCTGAATTATTTATAATGCAATTTTTCTTTTTTGCCTTCAGAGTCATACATATGTAGATGAACAGACAGGACTCTCTCACCAGCACGGCCTGGTCCAACATCTCACACCCCTGCATGTAAGCCGTTTCAATATCAATGCAGTGAGTCCGACTCTCTCTGTAGTAAACAAACAGAACAGAAGACAAGATAATGGGAGAAGAGAAGAGAAGAGAAGAGAAGAGAAGAGAAGAGAAGAGAAGAGAAGAGAAGAGAAGGGTTAAAGCAGATATCAGTGGCACGGCCGTTTCGGCTAATGCTGTGTTCAAGGCAGGCTTTTGAAACCGTAAGTTACAGCTTCAAGTCACAACTACGACTTGGTAGCGTTCCAGGTAACCCGTAGCTCGTGTTTTTACCGTCCTGTTGTCTGTGAAAGTTCCCTATAACGGCCACTCGTAACTTCCGACCCGTGAACTCGTACCAGATCGAACTGGTATGACTTCACAGGAAGGAAAAACACAAAGTACGAGTTTCCTTGAACGCACCATGAGTTAGCAGCCCCCGCCCTTGTCAGGCATCAATTGGTCCTCGTGCTACGTCGCCACATTCACGCGCATCCCTTGGCTGCACACACAGCCCTTCATGCCGTTCTCTCCCCTCATTGGATAACACTTGTATCCCACAAGGAAAACTTTCTCCTCGGGTTACAGCAGAGCAGAGTGACGGAGAGACTCGTGTTTAGGCTGAAATACTTCATATAAGTGATTGCTGACGGAAAATAGGACTATTTAGGACTTATATTAACAAAAACATTCCACTGATATCTGCTTTAACTACTGACAGTCATAGATCTTGTTGGGGGGTGGGGGTTGATTGACTCACACTTGCATGTCTCTGAAGCACTTAATACAAAGCATAGACTTATTCTCTGTTGAGAACAGGATGTAGGGCTCCTCGTGGAGAGCTGTGGGGACACAGATGCAGGTTAGTTGATAAAACTCAGAGACCGCCCACACCAGCAGAAGTTTACCACCATTCATCAAACTTTTGTACATTAGCCAGCATGTTGCTTTTGTATGAGAAACAGTAGAGACTGCAGTTCGTATGAGCAACACTGTGTAATTAAGTCTTGTTGGCCTGCAATTCATCGGAAATAAATTACAGGTGGCACTCACAGCACTTCCTGTGTTTGGCTTTGCTCCGTTTGGCCAAGGACACAATCTCATGGTGGGAAAACATTCTGGCCTTGTGAGTCACCTCCCTGCAGGCGCCGCACAGTGGCTGGCTGCAAGTGTTGCAGTAGTACATCATCCCTGTGTCCTGTACAGGAAAAAAAGAAATGAAACATGCAAATTACATGAGAAAATTGGAAGAGGCTTTTCTCAAACCTACATGGGACAATATAGAATTAAAAAAGATTAAATCTGATATGTATAAAATATATGGCAGCATGCTATCCATATAAGATTAGACTTTTCTCTTTTATAGCTTGTATAGAATGTCCTCTATATGCTACTAATACTATACTTTTCTCAGTTTTTTTGAGAGTCAACAACTTTTCTTGGTTAAGATTTCATACGACATAAGTGTACATTTATTTCTGATGTCTGTGCTGTGCCTTTTTACATTCTTTGAATATACAGCCAAGTCATTTAGTACCTTTTTGTTACTTTCCTGGTCACAGTTGGCACACTGGACTGTCTCCTCACTGTCTGCATTGTTATCAACCAGGAACTTCAGCAGTCGGTCTTCTGGTGGGAGCGCATTACTCCCTTTTACTATGGATGGATATCTGTGGCACATGGCACAAGTTTAGACAGCTCAAGTGACATTTATAGATGATAATGACATTTATGTTGGGGAAAGTAATCCAATACAAGATGAAGACACTGAAGTGGAGTGAAAAGAAGAGCAGAGATTTGTTTCTGCACCAGTGATTTTCCTCGGCTTCAGTCTTAACCATTTTCACCCCTTTATTTCATTTATTTATTTCACCCCTGCATGACAAGATTTTGTACAAACAAAACAAAACAAAACAAAAAACATCCAATCCAGTCCATAACTCAATAAGTAATATGAGAGTGAGGGGTGTTCAAAAAAGTGTTCACACATGTGGCCATCATCTCCACAAAGTAAAAATAGAAATGAGATCCTTCCCATACGAAGTTAATTTATTAAAAAATAAACAGAAGTTAAACAGACAAGTGCCTCACTTACAAAAACAATTGAGTATAATTTTAAAAGAGCCATTTAGGATAGGAAAATTCAATGAAAAAGTTATTTCAATTCAGTATAAGAGAAGAAAGAATAATCCCAGAGAAAAAATAATGATCCCCCAGATTACTATTGAAATGTAATTATAAAAAACCCTGTATCCTATCATAATTATGTAAATGTTTGTCTGCTAGTCTGCGCTATATTTACTTATCCTGTTTTAATATATTATTTTTACGCACTGATATACAGTACCTCTTTCATTAATCTAATTATACATGTTTGAAGGTATGTGTATACATGAATGTGTAGGATAATGTATAGATGTATGTATGTTTCATTAGGCTACTTATTTTTTATTTATGTAGTTAATCTAAAGTTAATCTATAATGCTATAAAGAACTTGACAGCTAATTTTACTCTTTTTATTTATAATCATGGTCTTATTTCATATAAAGCAATATGTTTTTAATCTTCTGAATTGTATGGAACTACAGATGTACTGTATGACATGAATCACAATGTAAGGGGGGGCTGAACTTGATAAGCTTTGCTTCCTTCAGCCCCTTCTCAAACTTGCACAGTATCATTATTGTTTTGTTTCTTGTTACATAGATTGTTTTGTCTTTTGATGTGCTTGTTTGAGACAAATACAAATCAAATCAAATCAAAATCATTTTATTCATTAATTAATTTTATTCATATCTACTCTATTCATTTCATAGTTTATTCACTTATTTATTTACTCTTATTTTAACTCATTCTACTCTACAGTCTATCACACATATTCAAAGTCATATCATGTAAAATGTTTAAAATGTTTAAATAAATAAGTATAAATATAATATAAGTTATTTAAAAAGGTGCAGTACTGCCACGGAGCTGAGGGGGCAGCAGAGAGGTCCTAGACTCAGCCACGGCCGTAGAAAAAGAAGACGCGGAAGTAGCTGTACAAGCAACACGACGAGCAGCTCCAACGTGTTGCAGTGGGCAGCAGGCGGCTCTGACGGCTTGTCATCTGGAAAGTTCCAGCAAGGGACACATCTGGGCGGGCGGCAGAGCGCGTGTGAACAGTTCGTCGTCGGGGGGAAACTTATCTGAGCGTCAAAATGTCTGTTATTTCCGAGGAGACCGTGCGCGGCGGCAGCGTTTTCAAGGATATCAGCGCTGACGACGACGACTGGCAGCCCACTGAGATCGAGAGTCTGTGTATGAACTGCTACAAGAACGGTACGACTCGTCTGCTCCTGACCAGGATCCCCTTCTTTAAGGAAATCATCGTCAGCTCCTTCAGCTGCGAAAACTGCGGCTGCTCAAACACCGAGATCCAGTCTGCAGGCCGGATACAGGAGCAAGGCGTGTGCTACTCGCTGAAAGTCAGATCAAAACAGGACTTGAACCGGGAGGTTGTGAAAGCAGACAGCGCGACCACCAGGATCCCTGAGCTGGATTTCGAAATCCCCCCATTCACCCAGAAAGGTTCACTTTCCACCGTCGAGGGGCTTCTGGACCGAGCAGTTGCAGGGTTGGAGCAGGACCAGCCTGCCAGACGAGCAGCTCACCCGGAGGTGGCCGACAAGATAGATGAGTTCACTCAGAAGCTGAAGAAGCTAAAAGATGTCGAGAGCGAGTTCACTCTGGTGATTGAAGATCCATCTGGGAACAGCTTTGTGGAGAATCCCCTCGCCCCTCAGAAAGACGAGGCTCTCACCGTGTCCCGGTTCAAGCGGACGGCCCAGCAGGACATGCAGCTGGGACTCAGGGCTGATGATGATGATGATGATGATGTGGAAGAGGAACCCCCAGGCAACGACCTGGAGGCCATGAGAAACGAGGTTTTGGTTTTCAACACCAACTGCCCAGAATGCAACGCGCCCGCCTCGACCAACATGAAGCTGGTCCAGATCCCTCACTTCAAGGAGGTCATCATCATGGCCACCAACTGTGACGGCTGTGGCCACCGGACCAACGAGGTGAAATCAGGTGGAGCCACCGAGGAGCTGGGCACCAAGATCTGCCTGAACATCACCGACGCTTCAGACATGACCCGAGATCTGCTCAAGTCGGAGACCTGCTCCGTCCTCGTCCCCGAGCTGGAGTTTGAGCTGGGGATGGCGGCTCTGGGTGGGAAGTTCACCACCCTGGAGGGACTGCTCAAAGACATCAAGGACCTGATCGTCTCCAAGAACCCCTTCATCTGCGGTGACAGCGGCACCTCGGATCGGGTGCAGAAGCTGTATGAGTTCGGGGAGAAGATAGACAAGGTCATAGCGGGAGAAATGAAGGTCCACATCGTCCTGGACGACCCAGCGGGGAACAGCTATCTGCAGAACGTGTACGCTCCAGAGCCGGATCCTGAGCTGACTGTGGAGAAGTACACGCGCTCCTTTGAGCAGAACGAAGAGCTCGGTCTGAATGACATGAAGACTGAAGGTTATCAAGAGGATAACTGAACTGTCAGCACCTGCTGAAAGGACTAAAAGAGTTGTCAGTTGACCATGTCTTGACACAAAACCAATGTAATTATATTGCTCTATAATTTCTTTCATGCTCACACATTTTCAGTTAAACACAGGCGGAAAGGTTGTTTCCATCAGTATGTTCATGATGTTCATGATCAGTGTGAGAAATTCTGAGTTATTTAAAAGTACAGTGAAAAAAAATTTAAATGTACAAAAAGCTATGTCACCTGACTTGAATAACAAGGAATGATGCTCTTACTAAAGATACATGTGCTGTTTATTGCATTCTTATGGCATCCCAGGAGATGGCGCTGTTATCTTTGATTAAAAAGATTTCTTTTCTTTCAGTGGACCTCTCACTGTGTGACCAATTAATCTTTTTATACACCTGCAAGCATGACATCATCTAAATAAAGCGATATCTAAATTGATAGTTAAGCCCTGCTCTTTGATTTGGCAGATGTTGACAGCCAGCACACTGGGGTTGCTTTGTATTTAGATTTAAGTACTATTTTCTTATGCTAATCTGAATAATTAGGCATGAACAGACATTAAATAAATGCTTCTGAATTGTGGGTACATTCACATATTTACAGGACAGTTTCTATATCATACCAAGCACGGTCTGAGTAAAAGGACTGCAACTAAGAATTCTTTCCAATTTTAATGAATATTTTTGATAATGACATATAAATGTCCATTATAATTTTTGTGGCAACCTCAGATTCCCTTTATATTAGTCAAGAACCTGAATATATCCAGTTTATGAACAAGTGTAATGCATTTCTGTTAGAAAATCTGACACTCTAAGAAAAAATGATTATTACGTAGATATTAGGGTTGCAAAATTACGGGAATTTTCAAAGTTGGAAACTTTCCATGGGAATTAACTGGAATATATTGGAATGAACTGGAATAAATCTGAAATTTACAAAACTGACGGTTGGCCCTTAATAAACTTAAATATACTGTAGTTGGGGAAAATATATTGTAGCATAATCTTGGCTAAAACAACCAGATTCAATGCAAGTACACAGATATTAAATAGAAGGTTTTTATTTATGTAAAATAAGTCATTATTCCACTCATTTCATCTAGCCTATATTAACTATTAACATAATTCAGATACAGTCTCGCTCCTGTGCACAGAAAGGTTTATCTAGTTTTCATAGCAACGGGATTCTATTGTGTTCTACTAATAGCAGAGTAGTGAATTCCTAGATTACATGGTGTTTGAGTGAGCAGCTGTTAGCAGGCTGTTGCTGCTGCTGCTGCTGCTTATGGAAATAGTAGCTGTCAGGGAGCGGGCCCTGTAGCCTGAGCCCAGACAACAGAGCTCAATGGCTCTGTGCCCACTGGGTTATTTTCATGGAAAAAATGGATGATTTTCTGCTTTCCCCCTCCTTTTTCAGTGCCTCAAGCAATTAATCAAATAAATGTTGGTATGACTTTTAACTCTGCTGCTGACAAGCACAAACTAAGTACTTCAACACAGCCTAACATCTAATAGCTCTAAATGTGAACGGTATGCGGTTTGTTTTGAAAGTGTGAAAAGAATCTGGGTCATTACAGCTTCACACACACATTAATACATACATACATTGCAGGAGCTTTGAGCAGTTCTTAATATAAAACCTATTAGAAAGATTATATGAACAGTTAAGAATATTGTGGAGTTGTCAAAGTTCATCACCAACATTTGATTTGTCTTTGTCCACACACAAGACAAATCGTATATTTGGGTCAAGTATATTTGACACAATAAAATATCACCCTGTAGTAGAGGTCAGTTTCTATACATCTCATTGTGCCCTGATGGGGTACAGTTAATTCTGCAGACATGAAGGTGACTGTATACCACGGGTCATTCCTTAATAGGGGATGAAATGGATTTATATCATGTGACTGCTTTCGATTGCCCTAAGCTGCCGGCGCTGGTGCCAAATGCCAGTATGCTTTGTTTGCTTTATGACTGGTCTTAGTGGAACTTGCTGGCCCTGCTAGGTGTTCCAGCCATGGGCTAAATCAGAGAACAGGGATGACCCTGCAGCTGTCCCAGCCACTCAGCCCTGCCCTATCTACACCAGGCCAGTAATGGAGTGACTCAGAGTGACTTGAAGCTGTCTGAAACCAATGGGATTCTCCTCAAATCTCTGGAATTAACCAAACCAATCTAATAATCAACTTACGTGGAACGGATCCCTTTGAGCGACGCTGCCCAAAACCAGCGCTTGTGGGGAAAATCTGGCTTCTCACACAAAACGTGTGACCCTCCACGGGGTTACGAGGAGCAAAATGATATTTTACTAGGAATTTAAAGTGCTTAAACACGTTTGAGCCCACCAGCTCATTAGACAGCATCAGCCAGTTTCAACAGGATGTAAACTCGGCTGTGGGGGATTGTAGCTCAAACTGAGCGTGTCTGTTAGTCCACCAAAACAGCCAGTCCTTGACCTTTGGCCTCTATGTGCCAGTTTGTTTGAGGATAACTGGCTTAGTGCCAGCGGTGTGATATCCAGACTGATATCCTAAACATACACCAAAACACCGTTCAAATGTAAGACTTTTCCATTGCTCTTAAGAATCTATCTGTATGCAGCCTAAAATGGTCCTGATCAACTGCACAGTGCTATCTCTTACCCACAGAGGGGGCAGGTGAGACGGCTGTCATTGGTCCGGCCTCGTAAGCAGCGCGCACAGAAGATGTGGTAGCAGTCCAACAGACACGGGGACTGGTACTGCTCATGGCACAGGTGACACATCAGGGGGTGGACGTTGGTGCAATCCACGTTCCACTTACTCTCCAGATTGGTGAAGATTCCACCTGCCATCTGTAAACAGAGAGTGTGTACAAGGACAGAGCGAGTGTATCACATGACTGACAATATTTAAAAGACCACACCATCACATGAGTAAGCTAAAAAGCTTCAGCATGTTTAACTGTATTGAATAAAAGTAATGATGATACAGTAACTGTAAGACACTTTAGCCAAATGTGATATGAAACACTTTGATCAAAACAGATATTAACAAACAAAGGACTTTCTTTTTTCATTTACCTTGTCAGTTTTGTAAGAATGTCCAGAGCTTCAGTGACAGCACACGATCCACGAATGGAAGAAAAAAAAATACATGAAAGACTTAACCAACACCAAAGTTATACCCAGCTAACAAAACCTACTGTAAATGTAACAGGAAGGTCTGCAGAAAGCACAGAGAGCCACTGTCTTACCTTTCAGTGCTGCTATCAGCTACCCCCTGCAGGAATGACAGCAATGCAGAAACTCTTCAATAGTAGGCTGAAGGGGTCTCTCTGCCAGGCAGCTGACAGCACACACCTAATGCCAGCCCCCACATGTTGTCAACGTGCAAAAGGGACATTTAATATTGGGATCCAATACAGTTTTTCTATTGCTGTGAATACAGTTGTCCTATTTCTAATGTCATACAGTTATCACGTCTTAGACACCAGAGCGGGCATGGGGGGAGGGAATGGGCTGGAAATGACAGCAGCAACATGAATACTCTCAGTAAGAAATGGTTGTTTGATTTAGATAAGTTCTTCATTAATTAAGAACAGATTAACCTTGGTATTGTTGTGTTGTATAAAATAACATAGGCCTACAGGTAGTAACCAGTCAGCGCAGTCCACAATGTTGTACTAATTTCAGCTATGCAGTTTGGTAGAACTACTCTGTTTAATTTACAATAAACAGCAAAATATATTGTTTGTTTATTACGTAAAACTTATGTCCATAAATGTTAACCTTATGTACAGTGAAATAAATTTAATTTTCAATAGAACTGCTGTGCACTATTCCCCTGGTTTAACCTACCAGAACATAAATCTTATTTTAAAAAATCTATTTAATGAAAAAAAGGAAAATATTCTTTAAGATCCACTCAATAGCTTTTTGTTTTTGTTTTCTTTAACTAATGATATTTGCTCTTGTAGTCATGGAGACAGCTCAGCAGTTTAATATCATACATGACCTGTCTAGTACATGTTTTGCTGATATTACAGTTGTGATGTTCTTACTGAATTAAGCAGAATATGCTCCTAGGAATAAATAAATACGCAGCTACTTTTTGTACATTTGGCTAAAATTAGCTCACCTACCATTGTTGATAAATTACTGACAGCAGTGGGCAGTGAACATGTCGATAGCTAAGTTAGCATATGGTATAGTTGATGAGATAATAATCATGTTTGTTATTTAAGAAATATATTTAGTTTCTTATATTTAGCATGTACCTAGTGTTAGGCTAATTATAGTACCTCATATCAATTCCTTAATCAATCCCAGATAACTCGATGAGAGCGGAGCGATCGATTGTGCGGCCGGGTATTATACTTCCTGCGCACCCTTTCCCCTTCCTTTTTGCTGAATGTGTCAACCATGGCCCCGATTGTGAGTAGTGAAAAGATCAAATAAACTACACACAGCCCTTATATTTCAGCCTGTGTTTTGCTCCCACGGTAGTGTATGTAGTATGTGATTAGTCCGTGTGTCGTCCGCACTTTAAGACAGTCATGTGGGTTTGTTACGGCTGTGTCGGCGGACACCACGTTGGGCTAACTGTTGGTGCTAACTCTAGCTAGCAGTAGTTAAC
This sequence comes from Trachurus japonicus, assembly GCF_045865225.1. NCBI lineage: Eukaryota > Metazoa > Chordata > Actinopteri > Carangiformes > Carangidae > Trachurus > Trachurus japonicus. Next base: position 36,110,669 of record NC_140911.1, read on the forward strand.
GTGAAAGATGTGTCGCGAAATGTTGTTGGCTAAAAAAAGATTCAGAGGCAGCTAGCCCTGCCGGGTATTTGAACGTGGTTTTCAAATGACATAAGTTGTTCCAGAGGCTGTGTTGGAGAGTTATTTGTGTTACATGCTATGTGTGACTAACCTTTTATATATGTTCCAGAGAAAGCAGGTGGTCAAGAAGCAGGGTGGAAAGAGGAAGAAGCAGATCCTGAAGTTCACCCTGGACTGCACTCACCCTGTTGAAGATGGCATCATGGATGCTGCCAACTTTGTGAGTAGCAGTTTAGATACAAGTGACATATTGTTAAAAAGTGTACAGCAGCAGCTGTTGGGCTCGATCACTGCTGTCAAAGCAGTGGGATCAGTCCAGAGTCAGATGATGATTTTTTTTTTTTAACAGTGAGTTCAGTGGCACTAATCTCCTGTGGTTTTGAATGGAAATGAACAAGATATTCACTGCAACATATCACCTCTCGGGTCTGAGTAGAAACTGGCATCTATGCATAACACCTTTGCTTGGGGATTCTCTAATTGTACTAAATGTGTGTAGTATTCGTGACCAGCTGTCTGACTGGCTGTGTCCTCTGCACCTACAGGAGCAGTTCCTCCAGGAGCGCATCAAGGTGAACGGCAAAGCTGGAAACCTCGGTGGTGGTGTCGTGTCTATTGAGAGGAGCAAGAGCAAAATTGCTGTGAACTCCGAAGTTCCCTTCTCCAAGAGGTATGACATGTTACTGGTTGATGGAAATAATATGTGGCACGTCACAGTCGGGATACAAAATGCTAGAGATTGTCAACCACTTCACTGTGCCCTGCGTCCTACCAGAGACAAACATGGATTTGTTTAGACAAGTGTCCCAGGGCTACTTGGAAATCAAATTTATGTTTGTGTGAGAGAGAAGAGAATGCAATATCCTCCTGAAAAAAATGTAATATCTGTCTGTGTGATTTCTCATTTAATGTTGTCATTTCAATAATAGTTATGTAAGGAGCATTTGACAAATTGAGAGTGCACCAAACAAATACTACAGCTTTATTTGCTGTATGACAAATTGTGGCTATACCAAAATGCCTTTTGAGTGCTCGCCACTGCAGACTTTAAATGAGGATGTAAAAGGTTTGAGGTTGACCACGTAGCCTCTCAGCCTGCTGAGCACCTCTGAAGAAGCTGGCTGACTGCTGATTATTGTTCCTTTAATACGTGGAGCAAGTATTCTGTAGGATGAGTTGCAGCATTGGTGTGTGAAATGTGGTTTTGATGACAGCGTTGTTGGTGTTTTTGAGCTTGTTCTCTATAAGGGCTGTGAAGTAAGCACACCTCGGTGCTGAATCATGCATACGTTAATGGTCTGATGTGGTCAGTCATATGGATATTGGTGGGATTTAATCCTGTAGTGTCTGGATAAGGTCTATTAGCCACTACAGAGCTTTTATCAGAGAGCACTAAATCGCCAGGTGGAGCTGTACTTCATTATTCTGTTACAAGGTGATAACATAATTACATAAGCAGCACATATTCATAGGAGTTTATCTCTGACATCTGTACAGGCAGCTGTCGTGATCGTGTCGAGATGCATAATGCAGAATTCATAGCGTAGAAAATTGGCATTTCTTCCAACCTGTACACAGTGTCATCTACACATTCTCTGTGATATGAGAAATTCTCTACAGAAACCCTGGCTGTGTCCAAAATCACTCACTCATCTATTACTCCCTATAGGGAATTCAGTATAGAGGACTATATAGTGGACTCACTGGTCAAATGAAAAAAACACTTAATACGGACAGGACACTACTCGCTGCACAGTTAATTATAGATAGATAGATAGATAGATAGATAGATAGATAGATAGATAGATAGATAGATAGATAGATAGATAGATAGATAGATAAATCGATATAAACACTTTATTGTCCACTGTAGTGGAAATTTGTCTTCGGCCTCTCCAAGACAACAAAGCATAAAACAATCAAAGCACTCCACAGCATACACATAAAAGACATGGAAACAAGAAACAAATTGAAATGTTGTGTAAAACAGGCATAGACGACAACAACAACAACAACAACAACAGCAGATATAACAGCCAGAGCTTGTATGGCCTGTGGAATAAAGGATTTCTTAAAAATTTCCTGGCTCATCCTGGGAACTCTGAATCTTCGACCGGATGGAAGCAGTTCGAACTCTGAGTTTAAGGGATGTGTAACATCCTCAGATATCTGTCTGGCCATCCTGACAACTGCGGTGTTGGAACAGTTCACTGAGTTGACGTTGTTGCTTACCGACCAGCTTCCCAGCAATATTTACTATAGAGGAAAGCTTCTTTTTTTTGCTGCACCTTCAGGTTGCCATACCAGGTAGCTATATTAAACTGCAAAATACTTTCAACAAGGTATCTGTATGTCATTTCCAGTATGTGTCAACTTACACCTCTCTCTAGTTTCCTGATTAAAAACAGTGGCTGGTTTGCTCTCTTAAAAACACTTTCTGAGTTCTCATTGAAGCTCAAGGCGTGATCAATGATTGTGCCCAGATACTTAAATTGGTCTACGACCTCCACAGTCTGGTTGTTGGGAGCAACAGGGATGACATTTTTAACTCCCTTTGTTTGTATTATGAGTTATTTTGTTTTGGCCACATTAATTTCCAAATAGCTGGACTATGTTGCGTAATTAAAAGGTTCCAGATCAATGCTGACCGCGATCGTAATGGCGATCCATGACCGCAATGCATGATGGGATATCTTGCTTTGGTTAGTGATCATCGGATTGTTACATTTCGCGGTGAATTGTGGGATACAGTGAGTGCACTATATAGTGAACATTAATAATCACTTAACTTTCGGACACCACTACAAAATGGCGTAGTCACTATAGTGAGTGAGTTCGGACACAGCCACTGAAATCAGAGTGTCAATGGTGAATCTTTATCTTCAGCTTCTCTATCTTGGTTAACTTGTGCAGACAGTCTCCTTAAAGTTTCCAACACTTCTCTGAAATGTGTAATTCAGTCAAAGGTTTATTAGTGAGGTCATAATTAAATGTGATGGTGTACATCATATTTAAATGTGTTTCTGATGTTTTGTCCTCCATATTTATTTTACACATGAGAGGGGCAGAGTATTAGAAACATTTGTTAGCAGTGCAATGCAGTCCAGCACGACACAAATAACCTAACTGCCGAAACAAAGGTTTGAATTAACACCACTGTGACTGTATCAGGAGAAATGAGACATCATGAAAGAAGACTTGATGTCAGGAAGGACGGCGAGATACTAGATTGTACAAGCATACCTATAACGTGTGAAGTTTTTTTCAAATGAGTTCAACATAATGTAGGAACGATGGAGGTGGCACGATAACCTTAATAACCTTAACAATGGCTCTGCTCTTAATTATAGTAACAATGATGATAACACAACCAATTAATTTAATCTGTATAGAACTCAGAATTTTAGGTTCACAAAGGGGCAGACATGAGTGAAGATAAAAACGAGAAGATGGACATGTTTAGGAGACACATGCATAAAATGCATTAAGAAAATAAAAACCAATTAAAAGCTGACCTGGTTATTTATCTTGGGAGGTTGTTCCAAAGTTTTTGGGCCCACCATTGATAAATGCCAAACAAGAGAAATCATGTTTCCTAGTTCTTGTGAGGACCCTACAGTCATTTCTAACAATTTAAAATCATTCAGTGGATTTCTGAGGCAGGTCATAAAATAACGATTTACAGTGTCCCGAATGACTATAAACAAATACACTAGTAGGGGTTTTATATTTTAGTGTCATAGAAGTAAAGAGAAGATGTGAATTCAGCAATACTCCTGAAGTGACTGGAGGCAGGTTGTGGGAATGAAAAAAAAGGGTCAGAATAACCTCTAGATTTATTCATTTGAAATGATTTACTTGCATAAACTCATTTTAAAAAAAGAAAATGAGCACAGATACACAGTGAAACTGAGTAAAGGACACCACCAGCAGAGGGTGTCTCGACCATTTTTGTTCTTAAATGGAGCACTACATATGACCAGTGGGAAAGGTAACAACATGATGATGTGTTGGGATTAGTGTATGCAGTTATGTGTGCAATCACACTGTATTGTGATTTGTCATGAAATTAACAGAATTTAGTGACAGACAAGTGGAATAAAAAAAACAAAACAGAACTCTTAATTTAGTGCATTTAAGGTCAAACTAATTACATTAAATAGTCATATGTTTGATCTTTTAAACACTTGCCTGTTTATTCAGCCATGTTAAGAAACTAAACAAAAACCGAGAAAGCAAGATTGTGCAAAACAGTCCTGAGAGCAGGTTCACAATGAATATGTTAATGAAAATGATTTGCCTATTATACACTAAAAGGTTTATGCCATTTGCCCTCCCTCTCCCCCCTCTGTGTTAGGTACCTGAAATATCTCACCAAGAAATATCTGAAAAAGAACAACCTCAGGGACTGGCTGCGGGTTGTGGCCAACACCAAGGAGAGCTATGAGCTGCGCTACTTCCAGATCAACCAGGATGAGGAGGAAGAAGAGGAAGATTAAACCTGACACCACTTTGAATAAAGTTTTCTAAAGAGAAGAAACACAAGTGTCTATCTTTTGTGGTTGTTTTTAACATTTTGGGTTCATTTTGATTTGTGGGCATCCCATACCAGAGCTCTGTTGTAATTGTGTGGGTTTTTTTTTCCTTCTTTTAGTTTTTTCTTTCAAAATTTAGATGTGTAAAAAAAAGTGGTCAAATATTAGTACTTTTAAACTATTCATTTAAAAAACACATAACCTTTGAGAAATTGATTTTCCTTTTGTGCAGAAATTGGCATCAACAAAGCTGATTGCATGAAAATGAAATGAAACTGCGGCCAAGTGCACCATGCTAATAGCTGAAAAAAAGAGATGAGCAAAACTATTAAAGCTGAATATAAATAATAAATAGGCTATAATTATATAAAATGGTCAGAATGAAGCCTCCTCTGCAGCATGTGCACTTCCAGCCCTCGATTTGTATATTTTAATACCCAGTAAGTGAAGCTGAAAGCCACGCTCTCTGGTGAGCTCTCTGTGGGGCATCCTGTGTTACAGCTGTGGTAACCTTGACAACAGTTGGACCACGGGCAGCCAGGACTCCTCTCAGCATGCAGTCATTACGCTGCACTTGTGTGGGGATTTTATTTATTTATTGTCATGGGTTTTTTAAAAAAGAAAAAGGAAAGGAAAAGCCAAAGTTTGTTTTAAAATGAAGAAACACGTTTATTTTGGTGTGTATTTATTCCTGCCTCAGGTCTCAGACGTTAATTAAAAGTGAGAATTAGCCCAGAAAACAATAATTGACATTTATACTATCACTTATTTGGGCACAAAGCCTTGTTTTCATGCCCCCCCACACAGACAAGAGCTGATATGTGGAGTAAAGGTGAGTGGAGAGAGGCAGCTGAGCGGAGAGCAGCAGCAGCAGCAGAAGTTTGTGTCTCTATTCTCTGGACTTCCTAAAGAAAAGGGGCAGCGACAGGCGCGGGAGAGTATCCGCCTATTAGCGGCACATGGCGATGCCGCACGGTGCGTGTCTTCTCGCACACTACTAGTAGAAAGTGGTAACTAGGAGAGCATGACTAACTAGTTGTGGGTGAAATTATGGGATGCATCGTCATGGCAACAGACCAGACGTCACAATCTGGGCATGTGTGTTCCATTTTTGTCTTTCTTATTTTTCAGACTGGAAGACCTGGATAGAGATCAGTGGAAAAAAAATAAATGTTTTAATTTTTTTTTAAATTATTATATTCCTGGAGAGAAAGCCCGAGATTCACTGCGAGAAAAAAAAATTAAAAAAAAAAAAAAAAATTAACTCAGCGACGAATACATTTCTTTTTTTGGGTGAAGAAAGAGACTGGGCTGCGGCGTCTGGAGGGTTAACTTTCAGTATTCTCAGCCTAAAAGGGGTTTGGGGGCTATGAGATAAAGATGCCGGGGTCGCTGAGTAATGAAGACGAGGGACAAGACGACATGGATTTTGAAGACGATATGCCAGGTGAGGGAAAGGGGGGAGGCGGGGTGTCCTTCAGATTATTTTTGCGCCGCTACGCCTTGAATGCGGGGAAAAGGGCTTGTCCTGCGTTCCTGAGACCAGAGAGGAGGAGGAGGGGTGGGGTGCAATAAGCACAGTCATGCTATTATGTTTTTTTTTTTTCCTTGCACGACCTAGTGTCTTTAAGGTGGGAACAGGTTTAGTGGATTTGCCTCCGGCTATCCTCTCATCCAGCCCGATTTTGGGGGGCAAGATGAAAACCCTGCTGCATGGTTTCTGTGGGCTGTTTTGTTTTTTTTAATTTTTTAATTTTTTTTTTCCTCTCGCCGGCTGCATGCGTGTACAAGTGAAAGGCTTTGATGCAAGTCCAAAGACACAAGTTTTGGGGTCAGGGAGCTGTTTTAAAGCCGTGACAGTTGGATTCGGTGCTGTGTCAGCCACACTGTGCTCTGATGGCTTTTCCGTGCTTCTCGGTTAATGCGTGCATATGCTTTTAAGTAGAAATAGGCTACAGTGACAACATTCGTGTTCATTTTGTAGAAGATGCGCTGCTGTTTCCACTCGTGATGTGGAGACTGCTCCAACTTTCCATCTTTTTTTTTTTTTTTTTTTCCTATTGCACTGCATGGCCGCAGAGGTGTGAAAGCCACGTGTAAAGGCTACAGTAAACAGTCTTTATCAAGTCAGTAGAGCCCCTGGTCCTGGTCGCTCGTTTATGGCCATGGTTGGGTTACCACCATCCCTTCACCACTGTGCTCCACATGCAGCTCATTGAGTTCACATGGTGGTTTCACGCAAGCCACCTCTGGGTAATATTTCCTCTGGATGGACAATTAATCTGTCTGCCACTCTGGCAATGAACCATCAGTGCATATGTCAATTTCTCTCCTTAGAAATCAAGATTGGTTAATTAATGATCTGTAGAGGCTGTAGGCTACAGACCTGCTGGCCAAATTGTGCACATTTGTTTTCTCCTGGGTCATAAGTTTGTCAGAGTTTTTGGCAGGTGTCCTCTGTGTACCTGGGGGAAACAGATAACACACCTGAGTTAGGGGAATCCCAGTGATGCTTTTCTAACAGTGTGAAGTTAACATATCATGACTGCTGCATGATGGTTCTCTCCTCTGGATAAAGCAGCGGTGGGATTAGCAGTGGGCCACAGCCGTCATGTCTACATGACACATGCTGTAACTGCTAACTGTGATGTGTGTCATGTGCAGCCTGGAGCCAGTTCCATGTTAATCTATAGATCAATCTGTTTCCTGGTCCAAGGTGTTAGGGGTTGATGCTCCCCACTGTTGCACTTGCACTGGGTGGAAATACACACAGAAAAGGCAGGCACACAGTGTGTTGTGTGACTTGGTCCAGTGCTGCCAATAGATTGACATATTTACATATTTATTATTATTATTTTTATCTACCCCTGCAGCTCGCTCCGGGCATTGACTTATTTGATGCTTTGATGTCAAGGGCATGACTTGAAAGATGCCACTCTGTCCTCTATTTCACTTTGGATGTGGAAAAGTTTCTTGGTTATAACAATATTTAATGACAAGTTGTGTGGCCGCATGAAAATCCAACGCATGAAGGTCTGTTATGTTGCAGGCAGCATTACTTAGAATACATAGTGAGTGTCCCAGTTCATACTGAAAATAAATATGCATTCTGGTTTGGGATACATAATAAGTCGTAAACGCAGTGCAGTGGATAAATGATGAAGAATCACAGTGCCTCGGTTTAGTAATGTGGTGCCCAGGTGTTAACTGCATTCATGAGTAATTGTCATAGACTGGAGTTGCCATGGTGCTTTTTTTTTTCTACAATTTTTTTCCTTCCTTTTTTGAAGGTCTTCAACCTTTACAGTTGACGTACTTTCTATAAATCAATTACTGTACGGTTAATATCATCGCTCTTTTCTGTTTCTAAAATTGAACATAGATGTGATTTTCTACTGAAGGGACAGGTTTTAGAGAAAGCCTGTCACATGGGCTGCATTATTCGCACGTTATTTGTGACAATGCCATGCATATATTATTTTCTTTTTTTTTTTTTTTTTTTTTTTTTTACAAACAATATTTTTGATAAACCAGATGAACTCTTGTAAGCTTCTGTGTGGAGGTGTGCAGCAGGGAGGGAAAAACACAGACAAAGAGAGGGAAGGGGAGAAAGAGAGAGAAGTGTGGAGCAGTTGAAGCATCATCTGTGACTGCCAGCCATAGCCCAAGGGAGAACACGAGCACTGATGCGTGTCCCCAATAACCCAGGGGGTTGGTTAAACATGTATGAGGAAGGAAGGGTGCAATTGATTATGGCAGGTGAGTGAAAGTATGTGAGTGATAATCCAGTTTAGTAACTTAAAATTGCAATATGTATGTGGATATGATTTTGTATTATGTTGTTGGCTATAATCCTATTTGTATAACTATATAACGTGATGATGCTGTGACAGGTGAATTCAATGAAAATCCGACATAATGATTTATATTTATTACGCCTAAATGACGGCTTTTGTTGATAAACCAAGATATCTTAGACAATATGACATTGGATTGTTAGTTGCTGTGTTTTTATTTGATACCACATCACTCACCGCCATGAAGTGATACAAACCCACCCAAACAGGAAACACCTTCCACAGCAGTTTACCACCTCCATCATCAGACATCAAAGTGACAGACAAGGTCAGGAATCCAGATCAGATTTTGGTCCCGGCATCAAGATGCTTCCATGCAATTAAAACGCAACAATGCAGAAGCACATCCGAGGGGAACTTCAGACCCCTGAATGTTATCCTATCACAGCTTTTATTTGCTGTGGCACATAAAGTGTCCTAATTCCCTTTGTTTCACTCTGGGTGCTTACACTGTCACAGATTGTTCCATTGTGTTTTCTGTTTTAATTGTTTTGTTCTTCCCTAAAATTGAAAGATTATAATGGGCTTTTGTGTGCCTACAAATGTTATCCCCAATTGGAAAGGGGTCTATTTTTGGATCCCTCATTGTGAAAGTTGACACCATTTTTTCCTGCTGCGCGTGCACGCAGCCCAAGCACAAAAGATGCCTTTTCTGTTTTATATCTACTTTATAATATTGCACACATCCTGATCTTGTGCATATATTGTCTATAACAGATATGATTTTAATGATGCCATTTGGGCTTTATCCTTCAATCACTTTGATGATTACATTTTCTAATAATAGTCTATGGGTATCTTGGTGTGAAGGCGTTTGAGGCCTGAGCTACAAGCACTTAATCAGTGAAGAAAGGAAACCCTTTGGCTCTGTCTTACCTCCTTTGTGGCAAGCAATGCCGGGCAACATTAAGTGGGTATTTCCACACAGGGGCCAACAGACAAAGGGCTAATGTGCTTTCCAGTAAACTCTAGCTTCCTCACTTGGGAGTCGCTCATGAATCTCCCTTCTAATGGGTCAGTCCGATGGCCAAGCCCTTGCAGGAAGGTCAGAACTGTGTCTGTGCCATCCGTCCACACTTTACAGACGGCCTGTTTGCCAAGCAGAGCTTTGGTCCTCTTTCTAACGGTATCTGGTGCCAGACCTCTCTGTGCCACATGACTGAGCGACCCCCCACCCCTCCTCTCCAACACCTGGCACCGCCTGGTTCACTCACCAAGCAGAAAGATATCTTTCCCCTGATGGCTTTCCCCTTGGGGACTTCACAGGCCATTTACTGGAGGCAAGGTTAGGATTATAAGGCAATGCAGGTTTAAACACCGACATTTTTTTCAATCAGTTGCATGGCTGTTACACTCTCTTAAAAAATACGACCCATTACCGACTGACCATTTGTTCAATATTTTTGCTTGGATTTTTCTTTTAATTGAGACTAATGTCTCCAAGAGTCTTCCATGCTGGTGGCTCCGTGCACTTTAGGCACAGTGATGCTTTTAACTGAAATGCTAACATACTTACAAAGAAAATGCAAAAATTTTGTAGATTTGGGAGGATGGTAAAAAAAATTGTTAACATGACATTTGATAATGAGCACACACCAGAAATTGTACCTAAGGAAGACATTGATAGATTATCTTATAAACAATGGTGAATAGGCTTTATGCTCAGCTCCACTACTTCCTGAATTTAAACAAGCTCCTTTATTTCCTGTCTTACATAATCCAGGTGTGTCTGACCATTGTTGTGACTACTGAGGTCAGAGTCAGACACACTTGGATTAATCAGTTTGTCCAATAATGTAAGACAGGACATAAAGGAGCTTGTTTAAGTTCAGGAAGTAGTGGAGCTGTGCATAAAGCCTGTATGTCATTTCTGATCAGTCTATCTAATTATTGAGAAATTTCACTCAAATGACTCACACCAACACTACAGCAGAAGTCAGAGCATCACCATTGTCAGTAGGATACAACATCTGGGAAAGTCAAAGCATCCAGCCCCAGAGTGGTGAACACGCCAACCCTGACAGTCACATACTATCATGGCTAAATATGGCCAAGTCCTGTCCGCCTAAAGTGAATTAGATGCATGTAATTGAATTCTTAAACCATACATCAGTAACATAGCTTCATCACTGTCAAGATGGAGTTATTTATTGTACAGGAAGCAGCACAGAGGACACAGGGTCCAGCGTCATCTGGCCTGTCTAATCAGTGATGTGTGGTCAACCTGTCAGTTCACTCATAGAGAGAAAGGCTGTGCTTTCTCTCTGTAATCCGGAGCTGTCTCCATCCTCTATCTGATCTGTGTCATCATCTGTGCATCTAAAAAGAGATGTAAGGCTTGCTGCGCTGCCATCATAAGTTTCCTGGCAGGCGGCTAACATACATCTGAGACGTGAAAGAGCTCCCTGTTTGAGGCGCTGAATACATGTACTCAAGGCTCTATTGAGAAGGAGAGGAATCTGCCAGAGAAAGAAAGAGCAGGCAAAGTAGATAGATAGATAGATAGATAGATAGATAGATAGATAGATAGATAGATAGATAGATAGATAGATAGATAGATAGATAGATAGATGGTGTCGGATATAAATGTGAGTCACAGCTCTATTTACAGTAAAAAAAAAGGGCATAAAAAGCACAAGTTTCCCCCAATTAGCACTAAAGTAGATAGATAGATAGATAGATAGATAGATAGATAGATAGATAGATAGATAGATAGATAGATAGATAGATAGATAGATAGATAGATAGATGGTGTCGGTTATAAATGTGAGTCACAGCTCTATTTACAGTAAAAAAAATGGGCATAAAAAGCACAAGTTTCCCCCAATTAGCACTAAAGTAGATAGATAGATAGATAGATAGATAGATAGATAGATAGATAGATAGATAGATAGATAGATAGATAGATAGATAGATGGTGTCGGTTATAAATGTGAGTCACAGCTCTATTTAAAAAAATGGGCATAAAAAGCACAAGTTTCCCCCAATTAGCACTAAAGAAGGCGTGACACATTTCATCTGGTGGACAGAAAAAAACCACAATGAGCCTGCCAGTGCCACTGATTAAAGCTTTGAAGTCACTGATCTGTTCTATATACTGTGTGTGTGTGTCTGTGTGTGCATGGGATACCTCCTGCTAGCTTTGCTAAATAGAGGATAAGTGGTTGGTGAGGTTTGTGTGTCTACTACACAGGAATCCCTCCTCCCCAATCTCTCACTCCAGCTACCCAGGGGAGTGGTAGACTGCAGGGCGAGTGTTGGCTGATTGACTCTGATACATGTGCTGCATATTTCATGCCCTCCAGTCTGTCTGTGTGACACGCAAGAGCACGAGGGAGACATGCAGATATATAGACTGAAAGAGACACAAAAACAATCAGAGACTCAGTGGGAAAGTGAGATCGGGTCAAGCTTTTGCGGGGCGGTTGCATCCTGTGTGTATCCATCCCATCCTCGTTGTCTCTTTATAGTGATGTATTGTTTCGGACCGTCTCTCCCCCCTTACTTACTCCTCTGTGACCCACTATGGCATCAGTGAAGTCTGCTGCGCTCAGCATGTCAACACGTTTGTACACAGCAGCTTTGAGACAGTACAGCTGACAAACAGCAGCAGGTCGCTTTAGTCCCAGCAAGCATTAAAGGCAGAAGTTATGCTCAGTATACCTCAGTGGTCCTCCAGGGACTTCCCATTTAGCAGCAGGGCAGGCACTCCATCTATTTGTGCTTTGACGGATAAAGTTGATCCACACTCAATGATGTGTGATTATGAGGTTTATTTTGCCAAGTGCTCCTGTTGGCCTGACACCGATTTATCATCAGCTGCCTCTTCCCTTCACTGTCTTTTTCACTGTGTGCTAGGCTGACAACTGATGACTAAATTCATTATAGTTTCATCTTTTTGTTTTAAAATCCTTTTTGATTTCTCATTTTTGCCATGTTGTGTCAGAAAGATTGTAGAAAAGAAAACTCATCACAATTTTCTAAACCCAAGGTGATGTCTTCTCACTTCTGACGAACAGACCTCATTGTGCAATCTTATGAAACCTTCTCATTTTAGATGCTGGAGGCAACAAATGTTTTTCATGTTTCTTTGATAAATGATGATTAATTAGTTGTCAACATTTTTGTCAATTCATTTCCTGGATGTAATGTTTGCACAGGATCAGACTGATTTTAAGATGTAGCGTCTTACTGTATGCTTTTCGCTCATGTGTTTTTGTCTCTGTTTCCAGATGAGGATGATGAAGGTGAGCGCAACACTGTTCCTCTTACACCACTCGACAGCTTCTTTTCTGACGATGACTCGCTCAAACAACAAAAGAAGAAGAAGCCCAAAAAGATGAAAGAGGGAAAAATGCCCAAAGTTAAGAAGAGGAAAAAGGAGGTAATGTGTAATTCTCACTGTTCACACCATCTGTCATGACCTTGGACACGACAGCTTGTCAGGCCTTTTGGCTCAAGTTGTACTCCACATTCTCTGTTTCTCAACCATTGCTCTTTTGATGTCTCTGCAATTGGATCAGAGGTGTGTTTTGGCTGCTGGATTGCCTTTGTAATCTAAATGAGAGGCAGTGGACTGTCTCAGGCTTAGGGGAGGTTGGCAGCAGCATTGCCGTCATTGCCAGTGTAAGCTGTGGGCACCAAGTGCCAGTTTAGAGTGTAGATTTGTGCCTGTGGTGCTGGTGCTGATGGCAGGGACTGTAGGTCAGAAGTACAGAGTCAGTGCCAAGCGAGCATTGGGAGTCTGAGCTGTGACAGAGCAGTTTTGACATCAGAGATTCTCCAGCCTTTAGTCTCCAAGACCCAGACAACAGGTCAGACGTTTGAACCCTAGTGACTTAGCTCAACCAGATTTGTTTTATTTCGATCACTGATTCCAACTAGCAGTTTAAGCTAACCATACTTTAGTTGAACAGCAGCCACTTTGAACACAATTATGACATAATGTTAATGTAGTTTTCAAAGTATTCAAACTAAGTCAGAAATATAATTTCTAGGTTCATTAAAGGGACATTGTGTAACTTCTGTTATCTATTCACGAAAATCGATTATTTCGTTCAAGTGTGTTTTTCATTATTCAGTAATCCCAGTCAAAGTTATTTATTGGTCTCCCATGATAGAGATTTGTCTTGGACAAAGGGCAGTGCTGCTACACAACAAGAGAAAACAGTACAAAAAACAGCTGCAAAAAGTAGGCTACTAAAGACACCAAAAACACTAATCACCCCATCAACAAACTGAAGTGTTCCGGTAAGCTCTGAATTTGCTGTTCATATCATTCATAAGCTCGGTGCTGGCTGCCATGTGGTGTCGCCGAGACCCAGTTGCCGTGCTCGGTGTGTTCAGGAGCAGTGGGAAAAGCTACCGTTTGTGTCATAAACACAGGAATATCAACTCTTTACTTGCTTCAAGTAAAAAAAACTTCTCGGCGCATCTTTGAGTAGCCATCTGACGCTGTATGTGGAAAAAAATGTACACTTCAAGCAAGTAAAGAGTTGATATTCCTGTGTTTATGACACAAGCGGTAGCTCCTACTGCGCCTGAATACACCAGCACTGCAACTTCGGGCTCGCGCGAGACTCCGGGAGACTTTGAATTAGATCGACTTTTACAAACATGTCGGCTTGCTTGAAGTAAATAAACTTCTCGGTGCATGTTTGAGTAGCCATCTGATGCTGTCTGTGGAAAAAAAATGCGGCTTTGAGGGCTGGAAACAGCCTAAACAGCGGAACTTACATCCACTCCCATTCATTGCTGCCATGGCGATGCACGGACAGACGCAACTACCGCAAAACAGGAGCGATTAAACTGAAAATCTTCAGATTAATTCTTTTAGACCTAAAATGATATGAAAATACACCCCTGAGTTGAATTCGCCTGGAATTGTCCTTTAAGAAAACTGCTTTAGTGATGCTGCTCTGTTAGGCATCATATCAAATCCTCCCCATGTTGCGTAGTTGTGACTGGTCCAACCTGTATCAGGACCTTGTGTCTGAACGGGAGAGGGGCCAGGACCCATCTGCGAGAGCAAATGAACCCACTGATTGATCTGGCTGTCAGGCGAAGGGAAGCATACTGCAGAGCAGAATATCTTATCAGTACCGAAATTATTGATCAGGTCAGAAAATCAAAACAATCACCTTACAGCTGACAAAAAATGCATCTTTGTTCATAATTATGTGACAAAGTTTATTTTGGTTCATCGTTGCTATATAATATTATTCACAGTCACAGAAGTCAAGAGAAAGCCAGTAAAATGTGGGTCAGGTAAATAATACGACATCGCCATGACAACATATTGTCACGCCTGTATTGTTTTGCCTCGTGCTGGCGGACCACTTGTTTATCGCTTGTTTATCCTGTTACATGCAGCGTCTGTTGTCTGTCTGACGTCTGCCCAATTTCACGTGAATGCAACATCAAGAATATGTTCCGATATGCAACCGCACCGCTAGATGGGGGGAATTCCTACATATTCTATCTTTAAGGCAAATTTGACAAAGAAGGTGGCATTGAATTAAGATAACTCCAACATCCACTCGTATTCCAGAAAATGTGGCCAAACCCAGAAGCTATAATAATTTTTTATTCAGTGATTACAGGAATTCACTGTATTCCCAGTGCGTTTCCAGCCCATGCTGGTGATGGCTTTAACAGTGTCACCGACATAGCCAGGATGTTCCCCTCTGCTGGGTGGAGATGCCAGCAGTGCTGTGAGGAGCTTGGCTGGCCAGGCTGCCACCCGGCCCTTTGGCTGCTTGTGGTAAACACTGAGCTCTGGGTCTCACTGAGCTAATGAGGGGGGGACTCCCTCAGACACTCACAGGCTCTGCTCTGTATTCTTCTCCTTCCTCCTCCTGCTCTCATCCCTCACGCATCACCTCACTTCGCCTTGATCGTGATGCTGCTGCTTTTGTTACTGCCACGCCAGCCCTTTTTTTCTCTTTCTTTCTTTCTTTCTTTCTTTCTTTCTTTCTTTCTTTCTTTCTTTCTTTCTTTCTTTCTTTCTTTCTTTCTTTCTTTCTTTCTTTCTTTCTTTCTTTCTTTCTTTCTTTCCCTGCCTCCCCTCCTATTATTTCTTTCCCTCTTGCCCTCCCACTGAGGAACCGCCGCTGCTGTAATTCACTTCCAATCACTCCCCATAGGTTGGTGTCAGACAGGGGCCAAAAGTCAATTGGGGTCAGAGACTGTCAGTGGCACATCCCAGTGTCAGGTCAGAGCTACTGGTGGGAGAAATGGTAAACCGCCTTCCTCCTCTATTTGCCAGTGAAAGACAACCACTGTGTAGACAATCTGCCTCCTTTTCAAAAAACCTACCCAAGTGAGAGAGGCTGAGATAACAGGAAGCACCTAATTTTATTTGAAAAAGAAGAGGCTGATGTTTGGCCACAATAAAACCTAAATAGACATTTTGCTGAAATACAGTCACTTTGAGATGAGCCTCTGTCATGTTTTTTTTAAGTTCAATATCCCCCAAGGGATTATGAGTCAACAGAGATTTTTTGGGGGAAGTGGAGGAGGCTGTTGTTTTGGAGCCATGTAGCGTTTTTACAGCTGCATTTTTTTTTGTCATTGAACTAGATTTTTATTGAATATCCAGTTCGTGGCTCATTTTGGATTTTCTGTGGCATCCTCTGCAATCTCCCTGAGGCAGAGCCATTATGGGGAAGCGTCTAATTTGATTACTTTATCAGGACTTATCTGATTTTCTTCCCTCTGACAGTAGAGACACCCTCTTTGTTGCTGCCACTGTCCTCTTTGGTCCTATGATGTGTGTCTAACATTGAACTCGGGGCCACAGTGAGGTTGTTGCACAGTTTCACCACCTCTTTGCAGTTGCTCTCAACAGTGGTTCTGCTTCTTTGCTTTTCCCTCCTCCACCTCCACCCCCACTCCCATCCCCCATCCACAATCTTCAATTTACTCTCTCTCTCTCTCTCTCTCTCTCTCTCCCTCTCTCTCTCTCCTTCTTCTTATGCATAAATGAGATTTGTCTAGACGGGTGCTGGAGCACCAGCTCTGCAACCACAGGCCTCTGCATAACAAGCTCGTTATGCAAACGTGTCTGATTGGATGGCACCGTTCCATTGGCTGCCACTGTGATAGAGTATGTGTGTGCGGTATGTGTGGGGTGTGTGGTGGCGGTGGTGGTGGGGGGGTGAGTGGCAGGATAGAAAGAAAGAACAAGAAAGGGGGAGCAGTTAAGAGAGAGAGGGTGAGAGAGAAAATAATGTAATGGGGTGGGGGGGGGGGGGGGGGGGTTGTGTGTATGAGATGGGAAGGAGAGAAAGTGGGAGAAAAAGAAGGCGAATAGTGTGTGTGTGGGGGTGAGCTATGGGAAAGAAGAGAGAGAAAACTAGGAGAGAGAGAAAGAGAGCTGGAGCCAGACACTGCTCAAATTTGGTCACCATGGCAACACAGCCAGGCTGCTGGTAGGGTTGGCGGGCGCTGCGGCAACGTGAGCCTTTCCACTGCGCTACAGAGTAAAACGCCTGCAAGTCTCTCTCCGTGAATCCACACAGGCCCGCTGAGCAACAGGCAGCGACCAGCGCACAAAGCTGTTGTGCACTAATTCACCCTTTTAGCATGTGCACACACATGTGCACACACAGATGCATACATACTGTACATAGACACACAGACGCACAAATGCAAAAAAACATTTGGAAAGGGACACACAGAGAAATAATCAAGACAAATATTATCTCACTCACGCACACACACAAATAATAGATGTGCGCATGTACACACACACGCATTCATGCAAATGTGCAAAGCACCAACGACAACAAAAATGCGTCTCCACACAGACAAACACACCAGGCCAAAAACATATCTAGATACACAGAAAAATTAACATGCGCACTTGCACACACATGAAAGGTGCATAATGAGAGAAAACACCACATACTTTTCCTTCCCGCTGTCTTACACTCATACACACACACACACACATACACATACAGAGCACGCACCAGTGAATTTGTTCGTATGCAACACTCTTGATCACATAAACAACACCTGTTAACTGTTAAATCCATATACCCTTCCAGATGTCTCATATTAAATGGGTAGGATGCAGCTCAGGCTACACATCAACTCTGAGCTGCTATTGGCTGCATCACCTGAGGTGTTCTGGCTCTTGCTTCAGCACATGATAATATATAATATGTATATATATTATGTATAGATTTCATCATAAGCAGAGCGTTTATAATATTAGCAAAAGAGTGACTCTTTGGAATGAGGTCATTTTATTTATGCAAATGCCATCAAGTAGAAGCTGTATAGTGTACTGACAACTTATGTTTTTAGTGTGGGTGGTCTCTGTGGGAGCTCTAATCCGTAACCCTGGAAAAATTAATGCTGTGCTTCTTTGCCCTGTCATTGAGTTTCATGTTTTAATTATTCCCATTTTTTTTATCACTAATGTTTGAAATTCACTCTCAGAAGATAGAGCTCTTAACCAGACAGATTTCTGTTGTGTCAACGACGGTAGAATCCAGACTTTAAATTTAGTTATGATCCAGGAATGTGGCTTTGATGCGAGCTTCAGTCAGCTCCAGTCATGTCCTGAGGTAGGTAGCTGAAGCAGGTCCCAACGCCAGATTCTAGCAGTTTACATTTATAAAAATAGCTGCTTGGCAGCAGCTCCTGACGACATCAAAGGAAGACTGCTAGGGTGAAGTTTTCATTCAGTAAAAATGTAGTTGGAGTTTTGAGAAGGTGTATCTGAAACACCCTCTTTGTCTGTTTGAACCACACACCTTCTAATATAGGCTCATATCATGCTGCTGATTAACAGTGGTGTTCTTTTTTTTTTTTTTTTTTGCACTAGTGCATGATGTTTGTGTGTCCTTTTGCAAAATACCCCAGGGAGGAATTCAGGCGAGAGTTGACAGCGACCTGGAGGAGACCTCGGAGGTGGAGGAGGAACGGGAACTTCCTGAAATAGGCTCGGAGAGCGAGAGCAGCATGTACGGCCCCACCAAGAAGAAGAAGAAGAAACCCAAGGAGAAGAAGGAGAAGAAGCCCCGGAAGAAGAAGAGAGATGAGGAGGAGGATGACGACGATGATGATGATGGTAGCATGAAAGTAAGTCCAGGAGGCTAAGTGCTGACAGAGATCTCACATAGATCCACTATTGTTCTGTATCTTAAATGAAGAGGCTAACTTCTCCGCTGGGTCTTGCCGATCATTTTAAACCGATCATCTCATGATATGATAATCTAATAATTACGATGAAGTTCATTCTGTGGTTCACATATCCCAGGGATATTTTACAGAGGGAAAAAGGGCAAAAAAAAATCTGATATTAGATTTGTCAAGATTAGATTACCCTAGATCTAAAAATGAATGCTGCATTGCAGGTTTAGGCAATGATGGGCTGCGAGTGACATGTACGGTAGTTAATTGACAAACAAATGTCATGAATTTAAACAAGTAAATAACTTTGAACCTTTTTACTGTTGACTGTCGTGCCCTAACTTTGATAAATTCTCAGTAAAGAGAATGTTATTTGTGTATCACCGGACACACAGGTTCAAAGCACAAGAAAGTACAAAGTAAACTAAAAATGTGGTGCTTATCAACTTCCTTAATCGTTTTTCAGTCCGACAATGAAGTAAAGATTTAAAGCTCAAAGTCACCACCACAAAGACCTAGAGTTTAGAAATAGCCCCCTTGTTCTATTTTAAATGGAAGCCATCCCTGAAAGTGGTGTGGACGATTTATTTGACATCAATATTTCCATTGTTAACCATCATTTAACGTGTACATGTGTTGATTCCTCTCATCCGTGTTTCCCCAGGAACCTAAATCATCGGGCCAGTTGATGCAGGAGTGGGGTCTTGAAGACGTTCAGTACGGCTTCACCGAGGACGACTATAAAACCATCACCAACTACAAGGCTTTCAGCCAGTTCCTCAGGCAAGCATCTAATTTTGTGTCTGGATTCTCTTCCTGTGTTAAACTGCTCTGTTCTGTTTCTGTTTTCTGAGGACTGTCAGAGTCCCTCCCTGAGACACTTCCAACAAAAACTCCACAGTGAGTCTATAGTGTACTGTGACGAGCAAACACTGCTCTTTTTGTTTGAGCTAGAAAGCTCGGCTGTTGATAGAAAGAGTCTGTCTCACCTGGGGCTGTCTGGCTCGGCTAAGCCTCTGCTCCTACAAAGTGGAGCATGAGCTCCTGCAGTGCCCCCTGTGAGTAGTCAGCTGCTTACTGGATGCCTGTGACAGCCGGGAGGCTCTGGGACTCGGCGCTCTGACCCACTATCTTTCACAGGCCAGCGTGCCAAACCTCAAGCTGTTGCCTGACAAATCACAAACATGACATACACACAGCAAAGCAAAGAGAACAAAATTTAAGGGGCAGTGGGGTGTCAGCAAATCAAGACCCCGCTCCCTCCAGCACTAAGGGACGTAGAAATGACATCAACGGGAATGAAGGGTGACACAATAAAGCTGTCGTTGTTGTCTCTCCCCCCCCCCCCCGGTCTCACTCAGGCCTCTCATTGCCAAGAAGAACCCGAAGATTCCCATGTCAAAGATGATGACGGTGTTAGGGGCCAAGTGGCGAGAGTTCAGTGCCAACAACCCGTTCAAAGGCGCATCTGCCACCGCCGTGGCCGCCGCTGTGGCCGCCGCTGTGGAAACGGTTACCGTGGCACAGCCAACGTCTGTCAGCAGCAGCCAGCCGAGCTCTCAGCTGGGGCCAATCAAAAAAGCCAAAACCAAAGAGGGGAAGGGTAAGGCCGAGTGAACACTGACAGAACATGGGTTTTTTTTTTTTTTTTTTTTTTGGAACATAATAGAAAGAATACCACTTGTTTAACGTGTTTGTTGTCTGTGCGCCTCAGGACCTGGAGTGAGAAAGAGAAGCAAGAGTGTAAAGGAGGTGAAGAAGAAACCGAAGCCGAAGAAGACAAAATCAAAGTCTGGCCAAAGTGGGAAGAAGAAGAAAGCATCCTCGGTACGCCTTGTTTTTACTTTCCCTCAGCTCCTCTTCTTGTCTACATCTTATCCGTGACATCAAAGTGACCAGACTTGTGTTTGCGCTTCATGTGAAAGTCGGTTCATGTTCATTCTTTGTATGGCTCAGCTCATCAGTTTGTGTGTGTGTCCTTTTCCAGAGTGAGGAGGACTTCCTAGAGGAGTCCGACTTTGATGACATCAGCATCCACAGTGCCTCGGTGCTTTCTGATACCTCGGGGGCAGCCACCAAGAAAAAGGCCCGGCGTGGGAGGAAAAAAAGGAAAAGTATGTTTGCTGTCTCTGCGGCTGTGGCTCTGTGGTGTGTGGTCACGTGGTATGTGTGTGTGTCTGTGTGTGCTTTTTTTTTCTCCCTCCAAAATCCCAATGAAACCAGACTGTTTGATTATGGGTCACAAGGACATTGTGATGTATTTTTAAACATCATTTATATTGGGAATCTTTTCTGAAAGCATTTTCTAAGCAGCTATCTCCTTCACACTTCTGGAGTCTCATTCACATTTAGCAGTAGCTTACTGTAGCAGCTGCATTCAAGGACTGTTCAGTGCATAGGAAAAACCTATGTTAGGGTGACCAAACGTCCTCTTTTACCCGGACATGTCCACTTTTTACATCCTGTCCGGGGCGTCCGGGCAGGTTTTATAAATTCATGAAAATGTCCGGTTTTCATTGTTTTTCATGGGACCATTAAACATACTTGACTGGCGCGTTGCACAGAATACTCCGGTATTTTGTTGCGTCTCTGATGTAATTCGCGAGAGGCTGCCTCTGTATGAGCGGCTCTGCGACGCGCTCATACATATCTGTGTGTTCTGGAGAAGAACGGCCGGTAGCCTAGGATGGCCGGCGGCTGACACGTAGTCACTGTTTTCCTTTTCTTTTTTCTTTTCTAAATACAGCCATGTTTATCTGTGATCAGGGCCGGCCCAAGCCTCCATGGGGCCCTAAGGGGACCTCTATTGTTGCCAATAATACTGATTATTGATCATTTACACACCTAGCTACTACAAACTAATTAAAATTTTTAATTTAATTTTTAATTTTTAATCTGTCGAATGTTTTTAGCCATCTATGGTTTTTAATCTGAAATGATATCAAATTCAGCCAAAAGTGCAGCCTGGGGTTGATTTACACTTACCGTAATATTCAAAGTGATATAGGCCTAGTTCTAAATGTCATATGGGCCTACTAAAAGTAACAAAATAAACCAATAGCCAATGCATTTGCTGTAATTGTCATAATTTCTAATTTCTTCTTTTTGGTTTTAAACAAACTGTGACACCAATGTGAAACAACAACTTAAAGTGCAACCACAACAATTAAGGGTTTTTGTAAATACAAAGGATTTCTCAAGGGATCGACAGAAGTTACACAGAGAGTTTACTGCTCTTGGGGCCATGGTGCCCTAAGCAGGTGCTTAATTTGCTAAGCCCCCCAGTTTGCCCCCCCCCCAGGTCGACTGTCCTCTTTTTTGGAAATCAAAATATGGCCACCCTAACCTATGTTAAAGCAGAAGTAAGCGATCCAGTCATTTTGGCTAACTTCTTGTCAGCAGATGGAGTTAGCAGTCCCTGCCCTCGTCCCTACGTCACCACATTCACGTGCATCCCTTGGCTGCACACACAGAGAGGACCGCCCCTTTATGCCGTTCTCTCTCCTCATTGGATAAAGGTTGTAGGATACAAGAAAAGTTTTCTCCTCGGCTTACAGCAGAGCAGAGTGACTGACAGACCCGTGTTTCAGACCAAACACTCTATATAAGTGATTGCTGTCGGAAGATATAACTAAGACTTATATTAACACAAATATTCCGCTTACTTCTGCTTTAACTCTATACTAACTTTTTTAACCTACTCCAGAGGAAGACGGTGACGGCTATGAGACAGACCACCAGGACTACTGTGAGGTCTGTCAACAGGGTGGGGAGATCATCCTGTGTGACACCTGTCCCAGGGCATACCACCTGGTCTGTCTGGACCCTGAGCTGGAGAAGGCCCCCGAGGGCAAATGGAGCTGTCCGCACTGTGTGAGTTGATTAGTGTGAAGTGTAAACATTTTTTTTTTTTAGGTTTTTTTTTATGTTATGCTAATAAGAGAAATTAACAAGTTCATAACTTCAGGGAGGGAAATATAAACTTATGCTAATCTCATCGTCTTTTTCTTATGCTGATGATAGCTTACAGCCGAAACATGTTCATTGTTTATCTCATATTAAATGTTAAGAATATTCAAGTTCAAGTGCCAGCATCGTCTTTATCTTGTTTATTCAGCTTCTTCTGTGAACCCGACACAGTTTCCTACTCAATATTTGGAGTCGTGCACACCGCCACTGCTTTTCTGAGCTATTATCTACAAGAGTGGTGCCCAACCTTTGCAGACTTAAAATGAGGCAACATCTTCTTAAACACCCACATAACAGGCTGCATATACCTGACTGTGAAGGGGTAAAAGTATCCTGTATTTCACAAGTAGCAGGGAAAGATTAGAGAGAAAAGTCTGAAATATTTATCACAGTTTCTTGGAGCAGAGACACTTTTTTCCCCTCAAGACCTCAGTACAGTACGGCAGCGGCAGTTGATACTGAGGGCTAAGAACTCCCTTTGTGTCTTGTTAGTTGTCAGTATTCGGTATGTGTGAAGCCAGTCAAGTCATCGCTTCAAGGTTCCTATTTAATACATTTTTATAAATCTACAATCTGCAGTTGGTAAGAAAGCCAAGATGAAGGACAAAAATTTGATCACAAAGTCATTTGGTTAATAAGTTAAAGGGACATTGTGTAACTTCTCCTGTTATCTATTCACGAAAATTGATTATTTGGTTCAAAAGTATGTTTTTCATTAATCAGTAATCCCCCCCATCAACAAACTGAAGTGTTCCGGTAAGCTCTGAATTTGCCGTTCATATCATTCATATCTACATGGAGCGGGTAAGCTCGGTGCTGGCTGCCATGTGGTGTCGCCATGTTTTTACGTTCAGTGGCAGCGTGACGGTAGGAAACCACGGAAACTCAGCGGAGACACCGGAGCTGTCGGCTCAGGTCGAGGTGGCGTCTGTGAAAAGTCACCGCGGTAACGCAGTGAGGAGGAATGGAGCGTTACACTGATGCTGCATTCACCTGCAGTCGGGCAGACGGCCGTCGGTAACAAACCAGATGTCATTTTAGTCACAGAAGTCCAGAGAAAGCCGGTAAAACGTGGGTCAGGTAAACAATACCACATCGCCATGACAACATATTGTCACGTGTATTGTTTTGCCTTGTGCTGACGGACCACTTGTTTACGTAGACGCTTGTGTATGCTGTCGTCCGTCTGCCCAATTTCACGTGAATGCAGCATGAAAAATATGATTGAGTTGCTTGCGATACAACCACAACGCTAGATGGGAGTAATTCCTACACAATGTACCTTTAAAGTGGTTGTTTCCGTAAAAAAACTAAACAAATGACATAAAGATAATCAGTGAATGTCATATAGCTTACACAGTGAGTAAGTAACCTCACTTCAATCATGTGTGTTGATAATGTCCCTCAGGAGAAAGAGGGAATCCAGTGGGAGGCGAAAGATGAAGAGGACGAAGAGGAGGAGCCTGTAGGTGAGGAAGAGGATGACCACATGGAGTTTTGCAGAGTGTGTAAAGATGGAGGAGAGCTGCTGTGTTGCGACACATGCCCATCTTCCTACCACATCCACTGCCTCAACCCGCCTCTGCCGGAGATCCCCAACGGGGAATGGCTGTGTCCTCGATGCATGGTGAGTTCAGGCTGCACACCTCGGCCTGTGCTGTAAAAATAGGGTTAAAATACAAAGTACACGTTCAACCCTACAATCTCAATATGCTTAACCTACTCCAGTATGTCACCTGAACACCACATAGATTTACAAAAACTTCTCTTATATTTCTACAAGGAACAACGTTTGTCATTTAACCGTGTTGAATTTCTGGTTTCTGCTCTGTGGAAATTGCTATGGAGTTATGGGATCAAACAGAAGCTAAATCTGTACACTGTACTTTATTTTATAATATTCTAGTGCCGATGGCAACAGAAGTCAGTTGGAGATCGTTTATGAGGTGGTTGGAGAGAGAGAGAGCTTGACAAAAGCAGTGTCGGCTTAAATCTTGCAATTACATGTTCAGTTGGCATTTGATTTTCTCACACAAGCTATGTGAGCTGTAGCATTTATCATAAGAATGTGTGTGCACATTACCTCTTTGTTTTTCCTCAGTGCCCTCCCTTGAAAGGTAAAGTACAAAAGATTCTGCACTGGACATGGGGCGAACCCCCATTACCAGCTGAACTGCCTGCAGGCCCTGATGGCAAGCCAAATGATCCGTTGACCAAGCCCCCACTCAAGGGCCACCCAGAGAGGGAGTTCTTTGTGAAGTGGGCCGGCCTTTCATACTGGCACTGCTCCTGGGTCAGTGAGCTGCAGGTGAGATACCACAGGAGAACCTCCAATTAACACTTGTGCTGTGTTTGGCCACAGGAGCGACGTGTCCTCTCTGAATGTGGGACACTCAGAGCAGGTTTTCCCTGGACCGTCTTGTGCAGTTTAATATACAAATGATAATGCAGGTTCCTATAACCATTTAGCTGTCATTAGTGAGCATTTCAGACAGCAACTCAAGCTGACATTTAATTTACTGATGATTGAACAATTGGTTGTTTTCAGATTTGGCTCTCTTTGTGTCCCTTATTTAGCGACAATACAGCTTCCTTAATTTATTTTGTTTCTGTCTTCCCTTCATTAAATCCTTTCTGGAACTTTGAACAGTGAATCAAATTAGTCTCATTGCCATGCAGTGCCACATTAAATATTGCATTCTTGTTAAAGCCTCCTTCACCAGAGGTTGTGCTGAACGAAAACATAAGCAGAACTTATTGTCATGCTGTGAATGTGTCTGTGTGTCTGTGTGTGTGTGCAGTTGGAGCTGTATCACACGGTCATGTACCGGAACTACCAGCGAAAGAACGACATGGACGAGCCGCCGCCGTACGACTACGGCTCCGGAGAGGAGGAGCTGAACAGCGAGAAGAGGAAGAGCAAAGATCCCCAGTATGCTGTGATGGAGGAGCGCTTCTACCGCTACGGCATTAAACCAGAGTGGATGGTTATCCACCGGATACTCAACCACAGGTGTCTGTTCTTTTATCCAGATGTTTTACACACTGTCTCCAGTTCTTGACGATAAGCTGGAGCTCAGTGTGGTTTATCCCCCCTTTCATCTTGCTTTTATAGATGGAGATTACTCTTCACAGCACATCATATTTCAGTTTAGAGAGGAAAAATCTATTGTGAGGGATATTTAGAAAGAACAGAACAGCTACATGGTCATTTCCACATGTTTCAGGCCTGTGTTGGAGCTTGTAACTGATCATGTACACACATCTCTTTCTGACATATTCAGCATACAGTATAATCATATGTTTGACTCTACGCATTATGCTTTGGTAGAAATACAATATTCTCGAAGTGTGAGTCCTAGGGATGTCATGATTACTTGTCTTCACAATGAATCGCGGTATTAAATGCCACAATTAATTAATCGTAACGGTTCCTAAATACGGATGATGTTGGAACCATGTTGGCAGATGAGTGCAACTTGCACAGAATGTAAAAAAAAGTTATGCAACATTATGAACAATATGCATTGCTTTGTACCCCAGAGTAAAGGTAAATACACAGTAACTGGGTTAAATTATGTTAATGTCAATTTACTTAACGTAACACTGAACTGGTAGGAATTTAAATGTTAGTGCCTCATTTGTAAAAAAAAAAAAAAAAATAAAAGATTTAAAAAACATTTCCTCTGAAGGATTATGGTAATAATTGGTCCTATATTGATATATACTTGAAATAATTTGTATATAATTGGTAATGCAATTATATTTTGACTATTTGATTTTACACATTCATAGTTTTGTTAATCGTAATAATCGTAATAATCGTGGTTATTTCTCTGACAATAATCGTACCAAGAAAATCTATAATGGTGACATCGGTAATGATCCCCCAACCACCTTATTTGGTTGCTACAGTTGCAGAAAGTGATAAATTACTGTCATTATGTGATTGTATATGTCATTATGTCACATCTCACATGCTTATGTTTGTTCTTGCCCATAGCTTTGATAAGGACGGTGATGTGCATTATCTGATCAAGTGGAGAGACCTGCCCTATGACCAGTGCACATGGGAGGTGGACGATTTTGACGTCCCAGAATACGACACCATTAAACCTTTCTACTGGGACCACAGGTGGGTAAACGGCATCTCTGAATGTGCTTAGCCTTATGTCTGAGTGGTGCGGAGATGACGGGAGGGATAACTAGGATAAATCCCCGTCACACGCAGATAAACAAAGGCATATGCCTACATCTGCTGCTCTTCCTGTTCTGTCCTGCCTGATTCCCCAGTTCGACTTGTTTGGCTCATCATGTTGCTGCATTTTTTTTTTTTTTTACCCAGAGAGCAAATTCTAGGAGAAGATCAACGCCCCCTGGTGGTGAGGAAAGGAAAGAAGCTGAAAGAGGACCATCAAAAGAGGGAGGTCCCTCCTGATGCTCCCATCATAGACGTAAGCTGAATTACTTTGATGCACTTAGGTCACTAATAGTCCAATGAGCTGCCCCAGTTACCTGTGCCTCTGTGGGAATACCAGACCTCATTGTTATTAGCTGCAGCTTTCTATAGTAAACACATCTAGAGTGATACTGTGGATGTGAGAAATGTGCTGTAACTTAATGATGCATTTATTATTATTCATTTACATTATGCCAAATGTTCGACTATAACTTGTGTGATTACTTTACAAAATGCTCAAATCACCAGCCCACCATCAAGTTTGAACATCAGCCGTGGTACATTAATGCCACTGGAGGAACCCTGCACCCGTACCAGCTGGAGGGTCTGAACTGGTTGAGGTTCTCCTGGGCTCAGGGCACAGACACCATCCTGGCTGATGAGATGGGCCTGGGGAAGACGGTGCAAACAATAGTGTTTCTCTACTCACTCTATAAGGAGGTGAGGCCGGGACAATGTCCTCTCTTATTATCTCCATATTGCATAACTTATATCACATTCTGGTTCCTTGAGTGCCATGTAAGAGGAAAGACTAGTAGGATCAATCCCTGTGATATGAATGGGAATATAGGCTCCAGATATACACTTAGATAAAATCATAGAGTGAAGTAAATGATTAAACCATATGCCTATATTCTTTCAGTGATTTGAGAGTTGCTTAGTCGTGTCTTTCCTCTCTCTCTGTCTCTCTCAGGGTCACTCTAAGGGTCCTTTCTTGGTGAGTGCTCCCCTCTCCACTATCATCAACTGGGAAAGGGAATTTGAGATGTGGGCTCCAGACTTCTACGTGGTGACGTACACCGGGGACAAAGACAGCAGAGCCATCATCAGGGAGAACGAGTTCACATTCGAAGACAGCGCAGTGAAATCAGGGCGTAAGGTGTTTCGCATGAAGGTACGTCACAGTCTCACACACACTTAACTATTCAGTACCACACCGAGATGCTTATAAATCAACCCCTTCTACCAATTGACCCTATGGTTCAACATATGAAATCCTCTTTTAGTAGATGGGTTTTTGACATTCCTTCACCTGAGATGGACAACTATGTTTTTTCATATCATTGATATTTCTTTTATATGTAATTTAAACATGCATATAAGTATATTTTACATTTTCAAAATACATTCAGTTTCTGCTTATGTTTTTTTTTTTTGTCATTCAAATTTGTATTTGTTTTAACATAACTTTACAGACATTTCAAATGTTACAGATATGGCATAAACAAATTAATAGTCTGTTTAAGAAAGTAAAAAGGAGAAATAGATAGATAGGACGAAGAGAAAAAAAAAAGAAAAAAAATCAGAAAAAATAAAACACTCATCTTACAACTTAAAGGCAGCCCCCACCCCTGGCACCCCTCATGCTTCATACACATTCAAAGTATACATAAATACAATTACATGCAACTATCCTTCCAACCATGCCTTACACCCCTCTATGGCGTCACACCCCTTATGTAGTCCACAAAGACTTCCCATACCTGACTCATTTTCATGGCATATGTTTGTTGTTTTAAAATATAAATATTTGTTAATTATTAATTGCCTGTATCTCTCAAGTGGCTTTGGTCTGAATTTGGTAAGTTTCTGACCACTATTTCTAGAGATATATGAGAAATTGCAGACACTGCCCCAAAACTTTCAGTATTATTGGTTTTGGGGATGATCCAAATATCATGTACTACTTGGGCAGTAAAATATTTTTATCCAGCCATCCATTTCATAAAATTGAAATATCAAAAATACATTGGTGTGTTGTTTTACCTTGGGTGAAAGTCTCTCAACTTTCCAAGGCTTCAGTCCCTCTACTCTTTGTGTATTCCCTCTGCAGAAAGACACTCCAATCAAGTTCCATGTGCTGCTGACATCCTATGAGCTGATTACTATAGATCAAGCCATTCTGGGCTCCATCACCTGGGCCTGCCTGGTGGTAGATGAGGCCCACAGACTGAAGAACAATCAATCAAAGGTATGACAGCCTTTCTGCCATTGATAGCAGCAGTTAGTGATCCACTCCACTGAAGCAAACCTGCAGAATCTTTTCAGGAAAGGAGGAGGGACCCTGACAGATATGAGCATGAGATGTTCATGAAAAAGAAATAAATATTCTGGGGAAAAGTTTACAGGACATGTTTTCTTGCTTTTCTTTGATCATATCCTGTTTAAAATCCAGTTTTTCAGAATTCTCAACGGGTATAAGATCTACTACAAGCTGCTGCTGACTGGGACTCCTCTACAGAACAACCTGGAGGAGCTGTTCCACCTGCTTAACTTCCTCACCCCAGATCGCTTCAAGTAAGCCCTTTTTTTTTTCATTTTCCCAGTAGCTCCTCACTGGTGCCTCAAATAGATTCCTCTTTATATTAACAGCTCGACAAATCTTGTTGTATCGTATAAAGTTGACAAGCAAGAAATAGTCTTTTCTGCACCGTAACCTCGTTTAATTCTTCAATTCTTCCCAACAGTAACCTGGATGGTTTCCTGGAGGAGTTTGCCGACATCTCTAAAGAGGACCAGATCAAGAAGCTCCACGACCTCCTTGGGCCTCACATGCTCAGGAGGCTGAAAGCTGATGTCTTCAAGAACATGCCTGCTAAGACAGAGCTGATCGTCAGAGTGGAGCTCAGCCCCATGCAGAAGTAATAATAGACATATTAAAGGGATATTAAAGGGGTGCACTGTTGGTGTCTGTGCCATCTGATAAAACCTAGCTCCTATACACAGGATATTTTAAATGACATAGTAGGGTTCAGTTGTTAAAATGATCATAAAGCTCATTGAGCTTCAGTACAAACAAAGAAGAAATGGAGAAACTTATATTTGTTAACATTTTTTTTGTTAAAGCAGAAGTAAGCGATCCGGTCGTTTTGGCTAATGCTGCGTTCCAGGTAGGCTTTTGAAATCGTAAATTACAGCTTCAAGTCACAACTTACGACTTTGTAGCGTTCCAGGCAACCCACTCGTGTTTTTCCGACCTGTTTTACCCGTGAAAGTCACTATAACGGCCACTCGTGACTTCCGACCCGTGAACTCGTACCAGATCGAACTGGTACGACT
Source organism: Trachurus japonicus (assembly GCF_045865225.1). Taxonomy (NCBI): domain Eukaryota; kingdom Metazoa; phylum Chordata; class Actinopteri; order Carangiformes; family Carangidae; genus Trachurus; species Trachurus japonicus. The sequence continues at coordinate 36,140,755 of NC_140911.1, forward strand.
TCACAGGTCGGAAAAACACGAGTTACGGGTTGCCTTGAACGCACCATAACAGTCCTCGTCCCTACGTCACCACATTCACGGCGTCCCTTGGCTGCACACACAGCCCTTCATGCCGTTCTCTCTCCTCATTGGATAAAAACTGTAGGATACGAGAAAAGTTTTCTCCTCGGCTCAGAGCAGAGCAGAGTGACTGACAGACCCGTGTTTCAGTCCAAACACTCGATGTAAGTGATTGCTGTCGGAAGATAGAACTATTTAAGACTTATATTAACACAAAAATATCACTTACTTCTGCTTTAAGGTTGCTGTAGGTGTTGGTTTAACTCCCCAAGACCATGCTCTGAGCATTTTGATTAGATGATGTGTTTTTTCTTTTTTTCATCACTCTCCTGACTCTGATATCTGTTCTCTGACCTTCAGGAAATATTACAAGTTTATTCTGACGCGAAACTTTGAGGCTCTGAACTCCAAAGGCGGAGGGAACCAAGTGTCTCTGCTCAACATTATGATGGACCTGAAGAAGTGCTGCAACCATCCCTACCTGTTCCCTGTGGCTGCTGTGGTGAGGCAGCATATTGAACTGATTATATAATATCATAATACTGAGCACAGAATATATATATATTAATGTCTCTGGGACAGTGTGAGTTTCTCTCCAAGGAGACTATGGCTACCTTACATTATCTTTACCCATTATTCTTTAACCCAAGTTGTTCTGCTAGGAAATTGTGTACCTGTTAATCAATAATACTGTTGATTGTGTTCATATATTTCTCCAGTTCATGTCTGGAATTGTTTTGTGTCTCTAACAGGAAGCTCCTGTATTACCCAATGGTTCGTATGATGGCAACCTACTGGTGAAGTCCTCAGGAAAACTGACGCTGCTTCAGAAAATGCTGAAAAAACTCAAAGATGAAGGACACAGAGTTCTCATTTTCTCTCAGGTAATAGTTGAATAAATATTGCATTAAGGCCCGAGGCCACGGCTTTAACTGATCATGGCTATGAAACAGTAAAAAATGCAGCCATCCATTTCAGTTATTTGTTTATTTGTACTGGGACTCTGCATATTCATGAACATACAATATGTAAATACACCAGATTTAGCTCTATGGCTAATTTCCATCTGCAGTCCCCCATGTTTTAGCCTTTCCAATGCCAGTGCCAGTTGTAGGTGATAAATCACCAGATATTCCAAATATCTTTTTATAATTTCAATGAGTTTGATCAGACTCATACATTTATTATGTCATCTGTGGTTTACAGATGACCAAGATGTTGGATTTGCTTGAAGATTTTTTGGAGTTTGAAGGTTACAAATATGAACGTATTGATGGAGGAATAACTGGAGGCCTGAGGCAAGAGGCCATAGACCGCTTCAATGGTGAGTCTGACTATCCACTGTCTTTTTGGGTGTGTTTTTGAAGATGCATGTTTTCTTCCACCTGCCTTTCACTCGCTCTCTAACCCACACACACGTCGACTCTGTGCTTTGGTTTTTGTCACAGCGCCGGGCGCTCAGCAGTTCTGCTTCTTGCTTTCAACCCGAGCTGGGGGTCTTGGCATCAATCTTGCAAGTGCAGACACTGTCATCATCTACGACTCTGACTGGAATCCTCACAATGACATTCAAGTACTGATTTCACAAAGAATATGTGATGTGCACTTTGGTTTCAGTTTGCTATTTAACCAGCTGTGTTTAATGCCAAGTCATCTCTGTTGTTTTCCCTCTCACTCCATCTCTCCACTCCCCCAGGCGTTCAGCAGGGCCCACCGTATCGGACAGAATAGGAAAGTGATGATCTATCGTTTTGTGACGCGAGGCTCGGTGGAGGAACGGATCACTCAGGTGGCGAAGAGGAAGATGATGTTGACCCATCTAGTGGTCCGACCCGGCCTGGGCTCCAAAACCGGCTCCATGTCAAAACAGGAACTTGATGACATCCTCAAGTTTGGCACAGAGGAGCTTTTCAAAGATGAAATGGAGGCAGCCCGAAACATGGGTACGTCCCCGCTCCAAATGTTTCCTTTAGCTTTGAGGATTTAACAGAGAGTCTGGTGTGCTGGCATCCTTCGATATCTTCGGTTTGTTTTATGATAGCCGCACTCAATCCAGAAAAGTTCCAAGTAAACTTCCAAACTTCCACTTGATCTTCAATCTGCTACATCATTATTAAACTTCAGAGTTGTTTGATGATAACAAACAAATCACATCTTAGTTGAGCCACTTAAAGGTTTTGCTATTCTGTGCATTTTTTTTTTCCGATAATAAGCTTCCATTTACCCTCTTCTTTTCAAACACAGAAATGGTGCTTCCTCTTGCTCTGTTTACACTGCAAATGGTGGAAGTAGCAGCATCCTCCTCTTTACAAAACCCTCTCATTTTATGCAAGTCAGTGACTTACAAAGTAAAACTCAGTGTGGAGCTAATCTCTGCGCTGAAGAGTTGAAAACAAGAGACAAAAACAAAATGCGAGTGAATTCATTAACGTTCAGAAGCTTTAAACGTGGGTAAACAGACTGTTTTATTTCAGACGGCTCCTGCTGGTCATTAACTAGGAGCGTTTCATCAATAGGTGGTGACAACAAAGACGGCGAGGAGGGCAGCGTGATCCACTATGACGACGACGCCATCTCAAAGCTGTTGGACCGCAGCCAGGACGCCACTGAAGACACAGAGATTCAGAACATGAATGAATACCTGAGCTCCTTCAAGGTGGCTCAGTATGTGGTGAAGGAAGAGGATGGAGAGGTGAGAGAAATACCCACAATCATCTGCCATCAGGATGTTTCATAATGGAAACAACATGAGCTTGTGATTTAAATAAATACGTTTTATTTTATAGCTACACTGTGTCTGTTCGGCCTGCTAGTGGTGCTGTATAGCAACATTGAGCACTGGGGTGAGGGGATGCACATGGTGGCTGACAAAAAGCGGTAAAAACAGTTTGAACAGTTGATAAATATTTACAATAGGTTTTAAATAATGAGGAGAAAATACTTTGATAGCCCTTTAATTTACAGGCCGCTCTACTGCTGCTACTGCTGCTGCTGCATTGCTGCCCATAAGGTTTTGCAAACCCACCACCTCTTCAGCATCCACCTGTGGGCTCTGTCTCTTGATTCCCTGTGGGGGGTCCGCTTCATTCCCTGTAATGTCTGGCAAAGCAGATCATTCAGGGAACGAATATGAGACAGAACCTGATGCCAAATCTGCTGCAGCCATGCTCAAGGATATGCTATCCTTGCTATGCTTCAGCTTGCTATGCTTACGCTCAATAAATGATTTCTTCTCATTCCAGAGTTGTCTGATTGAAATAGCCTAGAAATAACAGTCAGTTGCAAGGACTTGGTGGGAAAAAATTCTGGCCTTTCCCAAAAAAATCAAAGCATGAAAAGCATCTTTTGCCTTTATGAAAAACATGACATTACTTTGAAATTTACCGTTATTTCTAGGCTATTTCTTGACATTACTTAATTGAAAGTTTCTGCAGTATCAGGGCTACATTTTGGTGAAAGTGGCAAAACCGTAGCACGTAAAGTGGTTTGGTAGGAATTTTCAAAGTTTTTAAATTTAAACGCTTATTGTGCCCCCCCCACGCCCAATGAGGAATATTGACATGTGCTTGGAGTTGAGTAAATCTGGCGTTGGACTGGAGCTTTGTGCAAAGTTTGGTGATTTTTAATGTATGGGAAATAGGACAACTGACTAATGCACTGCACACATACAATGTGAAATAATCAGCTGTGTGAGAAACAGTTTTATCATAATAAAACCGTGCATTATATTGTATACAGTAGAGGTTCAGGTACTGAACCAGTGAGATATTAGCAGCATCTCATGTATGTCATATATTGTCTTTGTGTCTGTGTGTTCAGGAAGAGGTGGAGCGGGAGATCATCAAGCAGGAAGAGAACGTGGATCCGGACTACTGGGAAAAACTCCTTCGCCACCACTATGAGCAGCAGCAGGAGGATCTGGCTCGCAACCTGGGCAAAGGCAAACGCATCCGCAAGCAGGTCAACTACAACGACACCACCCAGGAGGACCAAGGTAGGCGCTGCTAGCAGACACACTGTGGCTGTCTCCCAGGACTCACAGGCCTGGGTTTGCTGCTTTACCTCATGCCTTCACCAAGACCAATTTCTGAAGTGTTAATCTTTAAGACTATTGTGCCGAATGATTACCTGGCAGGATATTTGGAAGTAACAGCCAGCATCTTATTATCACCGCTCTTTATTTTCAACCAGGATTTGACACCCTTGCCCATATATGAGCAGAAACGTGTGCTCGGTAAGACACCTGTTACCAGCTGCTTTGTGCACAGCTGTCAGGTGAGCTCAACGCATATTCCTCAGCAAGAGGAGACATCATTTTCTAAATAAACCACTCACTGGGCTCCTGTTTGAGGTTTATGATATGGATTTTTTTTTTTTTTTTTAATTTTCCTCCAGTGATATTCCTGCAGTCTTAACAGCTGTGAGATGAATCAGCAACTCCCAACAGTCAATATTTAATGTTGTGTTCTGAATTGGCATTCTGGGAGCTGGTGTCCATTCTGAAAAACAACCAAGAGATTAAAGATTAACACTTTTGTTGTTCTGTGTGTGAATGAATCTGAATTGAAGCATGAAATTACACTGTATATTTGCAGTAGCTTCTCCACGATGAAAGAGCTCAGGTTTTTAGTAAATGACGTGGTCACTCAAATCGGTAGCCGATCCGCTGCTATGAGGGAAGCACATCTGCAGCGTCTAATACCGGGCTTTCATTACAGATAAAGGAGATGTGAGATATGTCCCTGCATGGTGACATTGTACAGACCAGTGTTGCTCCCTCTGTGTTGGCTTTAGTGCACCTCAGCAGCTCCTGCTGCAGACTAAACGCTGTGATCGGCTTTGACATCCAGCTAATTCAATAACCGAGCAGCGATACTGCTACCTCCACGCGCTCGACGCTCCATCAGTGAGTTAACGCAGTGACATTATCTTGACACACAATCCTTTTTTGTGCAATCAGCTCAGTTCAAGCAAGAATGGCACAGAAATTAATCAGCATCTTTATTAAATCCTCTTAAGGCTGCGTGTCTCAACAAGAGCTATTGACCTCCATTAAATCCACCTCAGGGCGTGTTATACTGGTCTAAAGCTCTTCTCAGTGGGTTTTGAAGCACCCCCCCCCCCCCCCCCCCCCACTCCCCTCTAGTAGTTCAACAGTTTCCATGTGTATTGCAGTTCCACTTCCTACAGTTGTGCTTTTGCAGAGTGGCTTCAGCTTCCTGATTGCCACAGTTCAACAGCAGCAGACTGTGATAGAGTAAAGATTTCACAGCCCATCGCGGCTTGGAGTACACTCCAAGTTGAAAGTGATTGTCTGGCGGAGTAGTACACTCTCACCTCACTTTCAGAGGACACAAAGTAGTGGAAATCTGTGCATGCCCAGCTGTAGTGGTCTGTAGTAATCTGCAGTGCCATGGCGCCCTCAGGTGGCCACCAACAGAAGCGAACACAATGTACTGTTTCTCTTTGATGTGTTGCTCAGAATGGCAGGATGATCTTTCAGACAATCAGTCGGAGTACTCTGTGGGGTCCGAGGACGAGGACGAAGATTTCGAGGAGAGGCCGGAAGGTAGGCAGCCCCAAAAAAAAAAAAAAAAAAAAAAAAATCATACAACCACTTGTGTTGGTTTGGTGTGGCTACACAGTACATCTCTCTCTGAGGAGATATGATAATAACTAAGGTCCCATTTTGCTTTTGATGAGACTCTGGGAGGATCATCCCTCTAACTGTGGCTTTGGTTTTTTATGTGTTGTAGGCGGGCGCAGACAGTCTCGTCGGCAGCTGAAGAGCGAGAAAGACAAACCCCTGCCACCCCTACTAGCTCGCGTAGGGGGCAGCATCGAGGTGTGTGTAGGCTGCAGGCCCTTCACAGGACATCCTGAGCCTAACCCTCCTGTTGTCCTTCTGGGTCAAATTGACCCAATCTGTTCACTTCCTCCATCCTTCCTTTCTCCCTTCCTTCTTTCCACAATCCTTTTTCCCTTTCTTCTTTCCTTCCTTCCTTCCCTTCGCCCTTACTTCTTCTTCCTTCCTCTTTTGATCCAGTTGACCTGGTCTGTTCCCTCCCTCCATCTTTCTTCCCTTCCCTTTTCCATTCCTTCTTTCCACAATCATTTTTGCCTCCCTCCTTTCCTTCCTTCCGCTCATCCTTACTTCTTCCTTCTTTTTTTGACTCAATCTGTTCCCTCCCTCCATCTATCTTTCCTTCCTTTTTCTCTTCCTCCTTCCCTTTGTCATTCCTTCCTTGTTTCTCTTCGTCCTTCCTGCCTTCCTTCCTTCTATCCCTTTATCCTTCCTTCCTTCCTTCTTTCCCTTTGTCCTTCCTTCCTTCCTTCCTTCCTTCCTTCCTTCCTTCCTTCCTTCCTTCCTTCCTTCCTTTCGTCCTTCCTTCCTTAACCCAGGAGGACAACAGGAGGGTTAAAATAAGGGTTTTACGCTGTGTTTACAGCAACTAATCACATTTCTGGACACATGGTGTAGTAGGGGGATAATCCTCCATTCTGCAAATTGTGCATAATAGGAGGGAATCTGGGATAAGGGGCCAACCCTGGGCATCATAACAAACTCTGAGAGTTTAAGTCCAATATGTCAGGAAGCTTCACTGCTCTCCAGCTGATCCTGTGTTCTGGCTCACTGCTCCATGGAACGGGGCATGAACAGAACTGGGATCAAGAAATGATTGCATTGTTAAGCAGTAAGCAGTGTTATGTGCTGAGCTGTATTAGGCGGTTCTTTAAAGCAGGTTTTATGTGTTTATAAGTCTAATGTTCATAAGAAATCAGTATGAACAGTTTAACAGTTTCTCCTCCTGATATCTTTGTGCCATGTTTCTGTCTAAATCTGTTTCTTCTTCGTACAAGGTGCTGGGGTTCAACGCTCGCCAGAGGAAAGCCTTCCTCAATGCCATCATGCGCTGGGGCATGCCCCCCCAGGACGCTTTCAACTCTCACTGGCTGGTCAGGGACCTGAGAGGGAAGAGTGAGCGCGAGTTTAGGTAATGCCTCAGCTCTTTTTTTATATATATAAACTGGGATACAACAAGGATTTTTATTCAATGTATCTGTAATTCCCTTTTCATGCAGTCAAGGGCTTCCTGCCAAAAAGTTGAGAGGCAGTTCTGGGTTTTATCAACTTCTCACATTTAATTGGTTGGCCCAGAGCAAAGCTCCACAACTCTCTTATCAGCTTTGCAAAGGTTGGCCTTGCCAGTGTCAGGGTTACCTCACTTTGTAATGCACCAGAGTCAGCCATCACATAAATAAATGTCTAAGTGTAAGTTTCCCTGAGTGGTGTTAGTTACTTCTAAAGTAAAACACTTGCACTCAGCTCCTAGCACTAACCCCACAGTTCCTGCAGGTATGTGTCAGGGTAGTGGCTCCTGTGGTTTTCTAAATTACAAATACAAAGACTACAAATGGTAATATATTATCTCTAATCTGGGTATTTGTTCTTGATCTAGTTGAGCCTTTATCAGTGTGTGACTCTGTTGTCATGGCCACACATCCGTCTTTGTGAGTGGCACTTTTCTTCTTTGAGTTTAAACCTCATCCATCCATGTATTGTCACATCCACGTCTATTGTTTATAATTAATGACAATCTTAATTTTCCACAAATATGGAAATTTACATTTGGTTTCACTGGCTTGTTCAAATACATCATTAAAACGCACATACAGTGATAACAACAAAAGTAAAATGAGCACAAACAACAATAACAGACATGATTCTGGTTTGAACGATATCTATGAGTTAAAGTCATTACATTTGGTAAATAAGACTTAATGTTCTCAGCTGCTCAGTTTTGTTGAGGTTTCTGTTTCACCTGCTCTCTGTATACACACTCCAGTTGTTTCTGATCTTTCCCAGTAATTCTACTGGCCGTGTCTGTAATCCTGGTCAGTGTGTTCTTGTTCTTAGACCTCAGGTGCCCACATCATGTGCACATATCACCAGACTTCTGTAAACAGGTTCTACAATGTTCTTTCTAATATCACATGAGTCCAGTTTTATGATTAAATATAAGTGCTTCATTGCTTTAAAAAAAACTATTCCATGTTGGCTGTAAAATTTGAAAACTTGAAATTAAATTACACTGATGGCAGCTTACAGCTGACACACATTTTCTCTTTTATCTGTGAGTGTGACCTGTTGGTTTTATAACTGTCTTTATTAGTGCTATCCTTCTTCATACTGCATCTAAACCTGATATCACTGTTGCCTTAGGGATGATTTTATAACTAGGAAGCTCATCAGTCTCTCAACTGTTCTGTATTCTCCATATTTCATTTGTTATTTTTTTTCAGTGTTAATCATATGATCAAATTTAAACATATATTGAGTGTAAAAATACTGTCATCTTACTTCCTTCAGTTGAATAGGGAGAAAACTGAAATTCTGGTTGTGGGTGCTAAAGCCCAAAGACAGCAGGTGTGTGAATACTTGGAGTCTAAATCACTCAAAACCAGTGAACAAATCAAGAACTTAGGTGTTATCATGGATGGAGATCTCTGTTTTAAAAGCAACATCACTAGGGCTGTCAGAAATATCTCAAGGATTAGAGGCTTTCTCTCCCAGTCCGATTCAGAAAAACGTATGCATGCTTTTGTCATGAGCCGGCTTGATTACTGTAACTCTCTGTTTATGGGTCTTCCAATCAAAACAATCCACAGATTACATCCAAAAATTCAGCTGCATGGGTTCTAACCATAACAAAAAGATCAGACCACATAACTCCAATCCTCTGCAACCTTCACTGGCTACCTGTTGTTGTCTTCAGAATTAGATTTAAAATACTCCTTCTGGTCTACAAAACACTTAAAGGGATAGTTCACCCTAGAATGATATTTCGCTCATTATCTACTCACCCTCATGTGGACTAAGGGCTGGAAGAAGTTTGAGAGTCCTCCGTCCCTTCTCTGAGTTACAGGGGGTCTTGGCGTAGCAGTGCATGTCCATATAACGGTTGCAAAGGGACACCAGAGCTCTTCGTAAAAAAACACACACAAAAAAACATCCAAATAATAACTTTTCTGTTTAGCTGTGCATTTCCTTAAATGTCTTTGTGTGTATGAACTTCTGTGTATCTTAGTATCTATTGCTGTTTACTTTTTAATATGTTGTCCTATCTCTATGTAAAGCACTTTGAACTGCTTCTGCATGATACTGTATGGTGCTATATAAATACATTTGAATTTGAATTTGAATTTATAATATAGGCACCAACAATTTTTGACTAAAGATTTGACTGTGGGATGTATCAGGTCGCTAAAACAACTGACTTCCCTGACCGTTGCTGCCATCTCTCCTGCTAATAGTACTAATACCTTGCTACTACATTGGCTTCTTACAGAAGAATTCTATTTGCTCATTCCACCACTATCCTGTCACTTTCACTGTGTTTTCCCCAGCCGTTAACAGCACTCGTGTCGTGTTGGAGCTGGTAACCTCCCCTGTCGCATTGTGCCATAAAAGCATGTGTGTTATTTTCATCAGGGCCTACGTGTCTCTCTTCATGAGACATCTGTGTGAGCCGGGGGCAGATGGAGCAGAGACCTTCGCTGATGGAGTCCCACGCGAGGGGCTGTCTCGTCAGCATGTCCTCACCAGGATCGGGGTCATGTCCCTTGTCAGGAAGAAGGTACTGGTCCTTTAACATATAATGCTGGGTTTCAGCTGTCACACTGTCAGATCAGAGAAAGTAGGTCAAAGTATTCAGGAATAGGCAGATGCAGACAGGAGTACCTTTTGGGTACAAACTGTTTCATACGTACAAACTACAAATGTTTTGTTAGTTTTGTCTGTCATGTATACACCTGGGTAGAAAAAAACAAAGCCTAATGTGCTTTCTGGATTTAGAGGGAATCAGGATTGGTTTGGACCTGTCATTAAAAAAATTAACTGTGTGTATTCAGTCTGTATTACTGTAGCTGCTGCAGTTATGGAGAATTTGTGCCATTAAAGAGATCGGATATTAATCAGACTTCAGGGATGTGTAGCTACATAACTAGGAATCATCTGTTGCACAAATAATCAAAAGCAATCTGTTATTTCAACAACCAGTCTCTGCAGGGCCACCAGCTGGAGCATGTTCTCAAAAGGTTATAGTTAAATTACTATAACTACATTACAGTCTGTCAGTACTTAAACAACATAGGCATGGCTTTGTTTCATTAAGGGGAGACACTACAGGTGAATAGGGTAAACATTTTAACTAACAGATATCACCATGAAACTTCCCAAGTGTATCACTTACATTAAGACAGATATTTTTTGTATTACAAGTTTTGTCAAATTTTATGTTTAAATATGTAAATAGGCAATATCTGATGAAATATGTGCTAATTTGCATACATTTCCAGAACCAAAATCTGAACAATGGATAAAGCTACTTTCAAAATTCTTGTTTTATTTTGTTGACATATTAGAGTCAGAAGTTTTTACAGAGGGGATTTTGGATATCTCTTTTTATCGCTTTGTAAATGAGAAAATACTGTCACCAGCCCTAAAAAAATCAAATTTCGCCCTGTTTTTAGGAATAAAATGTTATATAAACAATACCCCTCTGTAAAAATCTTCAGAATACAGACAGGAATAAAACTGGAAGGTTTGGTGTCTCTAAGTGCTGCTGAAGTGAAGATTTTAGGCTCAGAGTCTGAGGAAAAACTCATTTTGAGTCACTTGTACTGTAAAATTCCATATAGATAGATTGTTAATGTAAATCGTAGGAAATCAGGAAATGACAATTTTTGGAGCCTACATAATTGTTCAGGAGAGAGAGAGCTTTACAATGACAACAAACACAGCACAGTGTGTCACAGTAGCTGTTAACTTTTGGTGAATTTAGGAGAAATCTACTGACGAAAGAGACAAAATGAAGTATTTTCATTTATTTTGACTTTTCTGAAAGAATACATGTTCAGTAAGAAAATAGCCCCAAATCTCAAAATTGATCAGTGCATGAAAAAACAGTGTTTTTGCCTGCAGTGTCTCGCCTGTGTGTAAAACATGGAGAAGTGTGTTTCAGAATTAGTAGTGTACTTTCAGAGTAAGGGGGCAGTATTTCCTCAAACAACATAGTTATTACAGTAATACATTATTTAGTAATTTTGTCTGAGACACAGTGTGCCTTTACATGAAATGCATTTCAATGCTATTTTGATCAAAGACGATTTTTTTATATTACAATATTTAGCCTACTCTTTTTTTTTTTTTTTTTTTAAGTATATTTTTTGGCTTTTCATGCCTTTATTTGATAGGACAGTTGAGAGTGACAGGAAATGGAGAGGCAGAGAGGGAGGAATGACACGCAGGATAGGGCCGTCCGACACGGGATTCGAACCGGGGCCGCCTGCAGTGAGGACTATAGCCTCAACACATGGGGCGGGTGCTCTACCAACTGAGCTACAGTAAACACCGCCCCATTTAGCCTACTCTTTGCTCTGAATATGTCGCACATTAGCAGACTAACACTTTACTGGTTGTATTAATATTGTAACAGCTATTCTCTGAAGTGTAAAGAACAAAAAGTTTTATTATTTGTTGTATTATTAACTTGTATCTATTGATTTTTGTATGTGGTCCCTGACAACTAAATGGAATACATTTTTAGCAAATGCTCTGGACTGAGCAGCAGGAATCAGACAATGTTTGGCACATCAATTGGAAAAATACTTGTCAATCATTTTTTTTGATTGACTTATCAATTTATCAACTAACCCTTTCAACCTCACTCAGTCATCAAAAGTAGACCAAGTTTGAACTTAAGAAGTATATGTATGAGTAAAAATTCAGCACGCCACTTATCGATCTCCTCTTAATCCCTTATTCCCACAGAAGTTTCATTTTGTTACAACTAAGCCAATCTGTTCGTAGGTGCAAGAGTTCGAGCATGTGAATGGGAAACTGAGTTCTCCGGATCTGATTCCCATTGGGATGGAGCTGAAGAAACTGACTGAGAGTGTTTCCTCTGATCCCAACACCCCGGTGCCAGCCAGTCCTGTCGCTACGCAGCCCAGCACCCCCGTCCCACCAGGTCAGAACAAAGTGTCTGTGTTCATCACGTTGTACTTCTCTTTCAATCTAAAGTCTGTGATCAGAAAAAGAAGAGACAGAAACTTTTAAAACTCTTTTTTTTATTGCTGTTTTCTGGACTGTAGAGAGGTCTGAGTCCCTCTTGGGTTCCATCGAGGACAAGGAGACCACAGAGCAAGATAGCAAGAAGCTGTCAGAGCAGGAAGTGAGTTTTTCTTCCTATATTGTCTTGTCTTGTCTTGTCTATCTTGTCGTGGTTCATTACACTTAAACCATAACTCCTCTTATCATCCTCAGACGATGTGGTTGTCAAACTTTAAACTTCGTCTCTTGTGCCCTTTACCAACTTTCTCCTTGTTTTCCTGCCGCTGCCCTGTCTGTTCCTCTCTCAACAGACTTCCAGTGTGGAGCCAACATCTGCACCTGAGAAGGGAGCTGACAGTGAGGAGAGCAAGGCCGGCTCAGAGGACAAAGCAGGAGATGAGAGGGACAGGACCGAGTCACCCTCCACAAAGACAGAGCCATCTGCCAACCCAAAAGAGTCAGCTTTGAAACAGACAGAGCTGTCATCCAGTCAGACCTCACCGAAAAGTGAGTGATGCATGGTCCGTGTGCTGCAAATCTTTTTCTTCTGTGAAGTTGTACTTTGGTAAAGTTAATCTTTTTTTTTTCTATCTCTCTCTCTGCTATCCTCAGTGGAGCCCTGCAAAGAAACAGAGAAGTCCTCAGACAAAGGAGATACTGATTCTCCTCAGGCTAAAACTGAAGACAAGGAAAATAAGCCAGGTATGCATGCTGTAGATTTTTGAATGAAACAGGTAGAAGTGGTGCAATAACTGTGCTGCTCGCTGAAAGCAAACAGAGATCTGTTTTAAAACCTTTCTGTGGCTCATGTAGCTGTTGCAGATGACCTGAAGAGCGAAGACGTGTTAGAGGGTCGGCTGAATGGAGACAAAGACAATTTGGATGAGATGGACGACAGCAGGAAGGAAGACAAGAATGGATTCAAAACCAAATTCATGTTTAACATTGCCGATGGAGGTTTCACAGGTGAGAATAAACCTGACTTGTAAATATAAGGGATCTGCTCCTGAGTCAGTGAACATAATTCCCACATTGGAGCGATGGAAGTTTCATTAGTTTGTATTATATTAACACACTGACACAGCAGCACAGTGCTGATTATTGTATTCTGTCTTAAAGCTGCTTCTAAGATAATACTGTAGGATAATAATGTAGGAAAAAAATGAATCTGCTGTATTGTGTTTGTCAGCAGGACCGTCATCATAAATGACTCATTTCCACAATATTGTCCCGTAGTATTGTGCAGCTCAGATTTAATTGGTGAAGTCTTTTTCTTATGCTGAGCAGCAGATAGAGACAACACAGGTGCAGTCTGTGGTGTGTGTGTGTGTGTGTGTGTGTGTTTGTGTTATCTGGAGACAAATGAGTAGACAATGAATAAAGAAACTAATGGCAGGAAAAACAAGCAGCTGATTTTGAAGCCTCTGTGTTGGTGACAGCGTTTAGGTTGTCCATCCGTACAGTATGTAGCTACGTCTCATCCATATGGATATCTTAGTAATGACTCAATGGAATTGGGCTCATTAGGGCTCGTGGATTAATTTTATTCATTCAAATTTTAGTGGCTAAAGGTCAAAGTTCGGAGTTCATTGTGACCTCACAAAACATGATATTGACTCTGTCTTGTGAGCTCATCCAGGGAAATCCCTTAACGTTTGGCACAAACATTCACTTGAACTAAGGGATGAACTGATTAGATTTCGAGGGTAAAAAGTTCAAGTGTATTGTGACATAGTTTTGAGCTTGTTTGTGTAATATCCCTATAGTACTGTACCTCAGAAGACTAAAACTAAATATTTTATATAACTTTAGATAAACGGGGATTGAACCTGAAATTAGACTGAGTGGTGGAGGCAAACAAACACAAGGCTGTAATTTTAGTTGCTTTTTATATTCCTACAGCTGGAGGCTGTAAATTAAAAAAAAAATGATTTCATGAGTTTGCAAAGTCACGGCCTAATTTAATACCAGTGAAAAAAAAGTGACATGCATTACTCACCCCCACCAGACTTTGTTTAATACCTCCTAAGACTACGCTGCAGGGTCCGACTGGAGGTTGTTTATCTGAGGTGACACAGTGAAGCGGCTTTGTCTTGTCATCAGTCTTGATCATGTCTTTTATTGTACTGTTATTATAATATGCTGTAATAATATGCTGCAAATGTCCTGAATATTACCTGGCACATTTGGTGAACCTGTCTGTCTCTGTGTCTCTGCTCTCAGAGCTTCACACCTTGTGGCAAACAGAGGAACGAGCGGCACTGTCTTCTGGAAAGATGCATGACATCTGGCACCGTCGCCATGACTACTGGCTGTTGGCTGGCATTGTAACGTATCCTTTTTCCCCAGATGTAGGTGCGAGAAGCTCGGCATCTGGTAAAGTAATGTAATTACTTCTGACTGGAGGGGAGCAGCGGTTGAGGAGCTGATATGAAACCGAAGCTGTCTTATTGCTGTTTTATTTGAAGGATTTTATGAGGTCCTGCACTTCTGTTTGTCTTTTCTTGACCGGGAATCTGTCTCAGACATGGCTATGCTCGCTGGCAGGACATTCAGAACGACCCACGCTATGCTATTCTGAACGAGCCCTTTAAGACTGAGATGCATAAGGGCAACTACCTAGAGATGAAGAACAAGTTCCTGGCTCGCCGCTTTAAGGCAATACATCACTCTTTGGAATAAAATCAAATAACTTGTCGGCGGAAAAAGTCAAGGAATAAAGGATTTGTTCCATCTGTAGCTGTATCTTTATCTCATCCTGTCTCTTTGTTTCCCCGCCTCCCTGTGTAGCTGTTGGAGCAGGCTCTGGTGATCGAGGAGCAGCTGAGGCGTGCAGCCTACCTGAACATGACCCAGGACCCCAGTCACCCGGCCATGGCCCTCAACACTCGTTTTGCAGAGGTGGAATGTCTGGCAGAATCCCACCAGCACCTGTCTAAAGAGTCCCTGGCTGGGAACAAGCCTGCCAACGCCGTGCTGCACAAAGGTCTCAAACACGGCAACAGATTAGTGTCCTGAGAGTCTGACTGGGGGAAAATAAACCTTGAACAAATAACTTTTACAGGACAAAAGTAATGATCTGAATTTTTCACAAGACGCTTGTCAGCCCAGTGGTCCGCTGCGTCGCGAATGAAACATTCATTAAAGAGGCAAGGGCAAAGTTTGAGCTGAAATCTCCCGAAATCCCCCTAGAATCATCAATATTTTACAACGAATATATTCAGAAAACATATTTTATTAAATACTTGGTCTTAGTTTTGTTGTTTATACCGCTCCATCGGAATAAAATAAATGTTTAACTTGTAAAAACCAATGCAGCACTGCAAGTGATGCAGCTACACTGAGAAATATCATCTTTGAGACTGACTGTTTCTATCACAGATCAGCTTGTTATTGGAGCAGTTTTTTTATCTTAAGGCAAATTGACCTGCCTCACTCTGTCTTGCCTCAGGATGCAGACGCTCCGTTTCAGTGGGAAACGGGTTTGTGAGTCCATCCAGACAATAATTGAATTACAAAATGAAGCACACACAGACGTTTCCCCACCTCTGCCGCATGCGGAGCGTCTAACAGGCAGTCAGAGAAGATCCTTTTTGACACAGTCGCTTCATTTCATGATCATTTGACTCACCGTCAAAACATGTTTACAGCTATTAGAAGGATGAAAGTTTGGGAATGAGCCAAGACTAAAGAGCATATAAAAACGAGGTGTTAAAATGTTATCGTTTCAAAATGTTGCTGCCCGTGACCCTTATTGATTTATCCGCCAGTGAAAAATTTTATGGCATTTAGTTCTTGGCAGTTGTTAATTTCAGGCCCTAGCTCCCACAATTAATTAGCTTTTCTAATGATTCGAGGTTACTCTTGCTCATTTCAAACAGGATCGTTCAAAACATTTTAATGCATTTTCCCTGCGTTTCCCCTCGCTCATCTTTCTCTCATTAATCATACCACAGATACAGGCATCATATGACTGTTAACATAAGTGAGACCACTTGTTATGTTGTGCTAAGTGTGTATGTGCGTGTGTGTGTCTTCCTGTGGTCTTGTAGTGCTGAACCAGCTGGAGGAACTTCTGAGCGACATGAAAGCAGATGTGACACGACTGCCCAACATGCTGTCCAGGATCCCGCCGGTGTCGGCCCGCCTGCAGATGTCTGAGAGGAGCATCCTGAGCCGCCTCACCAGCCGAGGCAGCGAACCTCCGCCACAGCAGGTGAGATGAGAAGCTCCAGAGAACACTACTGTCAGATAATGTGATCTGAACATTTTGTAAAATATAACTGTGGCACTGTAAGATTTTTATTTCACAATTTAATAATTAGAAATGGATCAGACATAAGTACTGGTAGGATCTTTTTTTGCCTTCAGCACTGCCTTAACTTCTTTATGGAATAGATTCAACAAAGTGCTCCTCATAGGGTTTTTGGTCCATGTTGACATGAGAGCATTAGGGTCAAACTCTATTCAATCCCACCACTGTGGAGGCTGTTTGGATCCAGTTAACTCATTGTCCTGCTCAAGAAATCAGTTTGAGCTTTGTGACGTGGTGCAATGATCCTGCTAGAAGTAGTCATCACAAGATGTGTACACAGTGGTCATAAAGGGACGGACACAGTCAGCAACAATACTCAGGTCAACATGGGTGTTTAAGTAATGCTCAGTTTGTACTGAGGGGCAATAAAATACCCCACACCATTACAGCACCAGCACCAGCCTGCACTATAGCTGGCTTGAGGTGTAGATAGATGCATATCTTATGTAGATACGTATGAACATTTTGAGAAATTACTTTTTTTTTTTACTTTATTGTATTCAAATTTACATACACTCTCAAATAGGAACATATGTTGCATTTTTTTTCCCAGGAGACATTCATTTTCATACAATGAAAATAGAAAAAAAAACAAATCTACAAGGCTTTTACAGAATAAGAAAATAGCTATTTTAAATATGTATACAGTACATATAGAAAAAAATAATAAAAATAATAATATTACACTGCATTGCAATTTCCACCATACCATTATTTTTTTCATTTCCATCTGCCAGTAAACTTAAGGAACTAAAATATTTGTTTAGCTCTTTTTTGAAACATGCAATTGATGGGGATTTATTTTTCCATTTGCAGGAGTGCATATGATATCTGCCCAAAATTGGCCCAACATTTTTGAGGGGGCATCATCTTTGAATAAAAGGATCATTTTGAGAAATAACATGTAATTATATTGCGTGAAACAACAAAAACAAAACAGTGACAGAGTTGCAGCGAACAGTAACGTACCTCCTGAATGTCTAGAGGGGATCAGCACCATATAGTTCATTATCCCTCCCTTGTAATAATGATTATTGTTACAATATTCTGCTTTTTTGTTTAATAATTGTTGTAAAGTTGGTATAGTGAAGGAGTGAGCTGACTTCCACAAACTTTTATCGATGGAGATTTTTTTGTTTTACTAGACTCTTTTATGAATGGTTTGGTCTGGGTTGGTGATTACTATGCAGAGGAGGCTGCGGAGAGAAAACAAGGCTCACTAAAATGTGTGGTGGGTCTTTGATGATTTCTATACTTACAACTCAGCAACCACATTATTCCTTCAAAAACCTGTAGAGACTCACTTATCCCCCAATGAAACAGTCTCCCCAGGTGCAGTGTGAAAAATGCTGTTGTTTACTGTCGTCTCTCAGCTCCACGTCTCCAAGGACTTAACAGAGACTCTATTGTCTCATTACTTTCATCTCTCCTGCACCTGTTCTCCACAACCCAATGTGCGTGTTTTGTTCTGTCATGTCAGCCAAGCAGGGTGATTGGTCATGTGCTCTGACTGTGCTTTTTTATGGTTGCTATGCCAACTCTTGTTGTAACCAGGGAAACAGTTGGGAGTCTGACTTTCTTTCCCTGGTTTTTTGTTTGGTTTTTAGTACTTGTTTTTCCACTGCAGGCAAAAAAAACTAGTCAGACCTGCTGAATATGTACAAGCATCTTCATCTATTGTGTCTCTGTAATAGGATTGCTTTATGTCATTATTCCATACATGGGTCCCATGACAACAGATCCTCATGTGTGTTCCTCAGCCTTTCAGCCAAGGTGGGTTTGGCTGCTCCCAGATGTACAGCAGCGGCTTCGGTGGAGGGTTCAGAGGACCGGGGGGGCAGCCCATGGTCAACTACAGTCAGATGCCTCTGGGACCCTACGTCAGCGGTAAGCATCGACCTTTAGTGTAGGTGGGGAGAAAGTTGGAGGTTGCCCCACGCCATTTAAATCCTTATAATCATTAACTGTGTTTTGCTTAAAGGGATACGCCAACATTCATTGAACAAAATTGGAAACAGCCGGTTAGACAAATTAACGACACACTGCTGATCTAAACGGCTACTTTCTCGCCTAAAGATGTTTAAAATGTTGACAAAGTGATATATTTACAGAGTTTAGAGCTAAAATGAAATCAGCTTCTGACTGCTGATTTCGGCTCGGGTAGGAGGCAGGCTAACATTACCTATGCACTTCCAGCGTTTGAGCTAAGCTAATTAGCTGTGCGCCAGCTCTGCCCGTATCTCCCTTGTTACTGCACGCACAGTCGAAACAAAGACACGGGGAAAAAATGTTGGCGTATCCCTTTAACGTATTTTAATTAGGCCTTAATACATACTTAATTTTTGTTGCTGCCATTAATCCTTTTGACACATGGGATATTGGATACTTGTAATATGATTGAGAGGATCTTTTCATGAATAGACTATTATTACATTTAAATTTTACATGAAACTCAGAAGAGAAAATATGCCAGTTTATGCAGTTGATATGGTTGCTCTGCTTAGTTTTTGGATAACTTCAAAACTGGATTGATGTGAGGTGGAATGAAATGAAAGGATTTCTTTTCTTTTTTTATAGTACAACTATTGCTATGAAATGAAATGAGTCCATATAGACATCCATCACTATACGTCCTGATTCAGCTGTGACCTGCTTTACCATACTTGAGGGATTGTTACACATACCCAGACTTTTAGTTTTGCATTTTAATAAGATGCTGTACTGTTTGTACATCACAGAATTGAAATATTGTATGTCACATTTCTATGCTTTGAACAGACTTTACTCTAATGAACTGTAAATACTCAATCTCTTTCTTGTCTAGTGTCCTCTAACGGCCCCCCACCCCCTACAAGCCATCTGGATAAGAAGTCACTTGACTCCTTGAGAGATGTGGCCACGCCTGACCTCAAGTCCGGCAAACCTAGTGATGTCATCTGCATTGAGGACTAGACGAGTTCTGTAACACTGACCGGAGGTCAGAAACTCCCAGGGATGGAATCTGTATGGATGACGGCCGCCCATCTCTTCCGCCACATTGTCCTCTTTCTCCTGCTCCTTCTACAAAATCAAGCTCTCTGCTGTCTACGGTTAAGGCGATGCAACTTTTTTGATTAATGCAGATGTATCTATCTTAACAATTGCACTTTTATCTTTAGAGGATCATAGATTAGGAGGGAAATCGGAGCAGCTTTTCCTGACAGAGGATTTTTTCTCAGCCTTTCAATACAAGGCGAAACTTGAGCAAGTTGGCAGTAACTGAGTTTCTGATGCTCCAGACTCGGGGCTCATTCTAATCTTGGGATGTGTGTTATTAGTGCCAGCCTCGACCGTTTCATTCTGCGTGCACTCTGCTGCTTTTATCCATCTACCCACTCATTGTACACTGTGACTGTGCCCCACTGGAGCTTTTTCTCTGTGAAGAGGAAGTGAATTCAAGGATGTCTTCAGTCATGGTTAGATAGGAGATAGTTTTTTTTTGTTTTTTTTGTTTTTTTGAGGGCCAATATCGTTACTTTAAATGAACAAGTGTTTTTTGTCATTCATGTAGTAACCAGTGGATGAAGTATTGATTTGAAAGCATCAAAAACTATTATCATGTATGCAGTAGCTGGACACAGTCTGTCTGAATCCTCTAAAGACTGCCACCCGCTGGTCATTTGGAGAAAGTCATTTCTGCCAAACCTGCAGATACACTTGACTGCAGTATAGCTGTGAGGGTTGGCCTCTTGTACTGTATATACTCAGAGACTGCTGTTTATTTTACCTCACATAGGTCTAATCATAGTGAAATATGTATACATACATGGATGAAATCAGACGCCTGGCTTGGTATCATATATGAAGATCGGGCAGAGTGGAAGAAACTGTGGAAGAGGCAAAAATGATTTTTAACACATTTCAGAGAAGACTGAGTATTTCTGTGTATGGTACAATATTTGTGATTCTTTCTATATTTGAATGTTAGTAGTGGCTGTAGAGCTTAACCCTGGGGCCATGACCAGTGGGACTGCACTATAAACAGGAACTCATCTGGTCTACATCCACATACAGGGCTTTAATGTTCAGGCCTAACTGAGAACACAGTCCTGAGTGGAGGGTGGCTTTTTTTCCTCTTACATCCCAGGGACTTTCCTGGTTCCCTTTCATTGTTAGAACTGAATAAGAAACATGAAATCCTTATGGCGCAATGTCACCTTATAAGTCTCGTATTTGTCGCAAAATGAGCTTTTGTTTGCTTCTCTTTACGTTAAGGTAAAATTAGACGTATTTGGTGCCATTGAAGAAGATGATCCTGTTATGATTTGTTCTTTGATGCAGTGCATTTCCTCCACAGAGGTGAGGACTTGAATTGGTAGTGTCACAGTCTGAACCTGCATCTGAAGGAATATTCTCTGTACATCAGCTTTTTAAGGACCAATGTTGCACAACATTACTCTTAGATGATGTCTTCACATCTGGCTTCCTCGGTTAATGTTCTCTTTCTTTCAGATGTGTCTGTCGTCGCCTTTCACTTTACCTGGAAGTGAAGGCACTTTAGCATGGTACAGCTACATATCCAGTCCTTTCCATCTACTATTAATATGTGCTAAAGTGACCGTCCACTACGCAGAACAGTCTTTTATAAATTCAAGCTTGAAGCTTCTACTATATTTCCTTTTTCTATGAAGGCATTGTTTGAATGTTTGGACTTAAAGTGCAAATTCTTATTGACATATTTGTCTTTTTTTTGTCTTTTTCCAAAGACCAGTGGCATTACCTGTTTGTATTATTGTTATTGCCATTGCCACAGCACTTATTTGACATTGTTGAAATGATGATTGTGACTGGACTAATCTAAACTGAAGAGGTGGCGTTGTATAGAGTTGGTGAGCGTATTTTCTTACTCTCCTTTTGCCAGTGCAAATGATTGTCCTGAGGTGCTCTCATCTGACTCCTTTTCACTTACTTAGATTGTGTGGCTGCAACCTCCTCGCCAATTCTCAGACATGCTTTAACTAAGAGCTGAAAATGAGTTACAAAACAAAACATCACCCGACCCGTTTTGAAAGCACCATGAGATGAACCTTGAAGTACATCATATTGGTTTTTTGCGCTTTGTTAGTGTTAATCAGTGCCGTTCCGTTCACTGTGTTTCTGTTCATTTCATCAATTACTTGACCATGACATGTATTAGGTTGCTCGACAGATAGAACCTCAGAAACATGTAAATACTTGAAAGATTTTTGAGAGATAAGTCCATCTCCTATAGATTTATGTATCGAAGTGAAAAAAAGATGAATGTCTGCTGGATGGTGTTGCCATAGAACTGCAGTGTGCACCACATGTGCTCATCAATCAAAATCATGTCTTTTACCCTCTGGAGCGATGACCATGAGATGACATCAAAAACATACTGCAATGAAATGCAATCAAACTGAAGTCAGTATGAATGTAACGTCTGTTAGAAAAAAAGGCTTCAGTCTAATATTATAAATATGTTAACAATGTATGTACATGCTTATTAACATGGCTTCAAAAGCTACCAAAAGACCCTGACAAAAGGCACCTTTGTTGCAGTGAATGCACAGCATGTGAAACGTTTGATATGACGGTTCACTTTGGGGAGATGGTAGTGTATCTAGCATTTACAGACAATGAGCTCCAAGCAGTGTTATGGTTCTGATATTTGTGCTGTATAGCAATTGAATGAAAAAAGTGAATTGTCATCTTTTTATTTGTATTCTGTGTATTTGTTCAATGTGTTTTAATAAATCTTCTGGACAACAGTATGATTTTTTATTTATTGTGCAGTCAGTCTTTAGATGAATGAAGACAAGTGCATGTGAGCAACTTCTTTACACTATTCTTTAAGTGACCTCACACATTAGTTCAGGTGCATTGTGCAGCATCTCCCAGTGCAGCATGCTACGAGCTGCCTGAGCCTGCAGTCTGTAAATGTGATTAGAGGCAGAAATAGAAACACTGGTGAGGTTGAAAATAGCAACAACAGCCATACCTGTTCAGATAAACCCTACAATACTCCTAATTTATTTGACAGCAGCAGTTATTATGAGATTTTACAAACAAAGCATGATCAGTTTTACATAATTATTTATGACATCATGCATTGTTACACATTAAACTGTTCAACTGTATAGAAAGTAACTAAACTAAGTCTACAGTAATTCACTAGTAAGTAAATGGACAAATAATTATACTAGTCATAACTAAAATAACATAATGTGCGAATATAATACTACAAAAAGGCCAATTGTATATTTCTGATGGTTAATTCTGCTGCATAATAATTACACTGCACTACAAATACATTTTAATATTTGTGTTCTGCTGTGGACAGGAAGTAAATTGTGTTACTTAGTGATAACAATCAACAGATGAAACAACCATTCATTTGGTAAATGAAAAACTAAAGCAGTTTAAAAATGGATAAGAAGTGGCTGAATAAAAACTGAAATCTTGTTGTGATTTATGTGCATATTTTAGATTTACCTTTTAAACAATTATAATAATGATATTTATAATCCAATTTCACCCATTAATGAGAAACTGCTACACTAACACAAGTGCAGTGTGTGCACACACCTGCAGTCACATACAGGAAGTGCTGTAAAATAGCATTGGCCCTAATTCTTTTTGTCCAGCCCACTTGCTCTGAATATCTCTCCTGATTGGTGCAAATGTTACCCCTCTGCCTCTCACTGGTCACATGTTTAACTTTGTCACTCTACCATTGGCCAGCTGTGTTTGAGTGCCCTCACCCTGCTTTGTGCTGCTGTCTGGACAGCAGCAGGGGTCTGGAGAGTGGGAGGAGGGAGAAAACCAAAGAAAGGACAGCATGAGACTGAAGGGGCTGAAGGGGGGAATAGACCCCATCTAAAAAACAGAGAGGGAAAGAGAGGGGAGATAGAGGGAGGAACGGAAGCAGAGAGCCAAGGGAGGCAGAGAGAAAGGGGAGGGAGCAAAGAGGGTTACCTCATCCAGAGCTGCTAGTGCACACGGTGCAGGAGAGAAGTTGTGGGAAAGTAAACAGCACAGGAGAATTCCAATCTGTGTTGAGCCACTCGCAGCCCTCACAGGACACAAGGAGGATGAGTGTGAGGACTGAGAGTTCATAGGAGGCTAGCAGGACTAAAGGGTCACCAGGGAGTGCCTGGAGCTTCTCGGAGGACACACTACTGAGGACAAGGAGGTGAGAGGCATATATATATATTTGTTGTCCTCCAAACACTTTCCCTCTTTCTTCCCTTCATTCTGTCTCATCTCTCTCTCTCCCTCCTCCCTGTCGGTTGGTTAGCATGTTGCAAAGACAGCAGCTTTGTGCAAGAGGGCTATTGATGGAGAGGAGCTGGGGGGGTTGGTGTGCTGGTGGTTTTGTGCCTCTCTTGTCTCTCAGTCCGGCAGCTACAGTGGACAGCTGAGGGGACAAGGGACGGTGGAGCACGATGGCAGACACCCGTGTGTCCCTTTGGCAGAGTACACACCATCATGGACGATTAAACCTGAGTCTGCCTCACAGAGCCCGGCGAGGCTACAGTACAGAGCGTGAGGCCTTGCAATGATAGCAGCAGTTCCTGAGACAGACACCAACCAGGAAGGATGAGCGGGAGGCTGCCGGCTCATCCCAGACCCACACGCCTCTGGCTGGCTGGTTTTCAGCAGCACTGCACAGCTCTCCCAAAGCCTCGGGGCTATAAAAAGAGATCCTCTGGCCTGGGCCTGGTCTTGTTTGACGGTTTCCCGGAGTACAATAGCCCCTCCCAGGATGGATTTCACGCTGCTGCTACACTCTGAGCAGAATAGAGAGGCAAGCAGGCAGGGAGGGAGGGAGGGAGGGCGGGCTACGGGACCTCTGACCAAGTCATTTGCATTTTTAGCTAGGGCACTGTTTCTGCCTCACTTGCCGGATGTCCAAGAGCCTTTCTTTTAAGAAACTCCAAGGACTCACTGTATCAGATTTTTTTCTCCTTAGTCACAGTCCACCCCCATCCAACAGACATTAACAATCCATGCATGCATGGCCTGCAGCTACCACAAAGACTTCACTATCAATGGGAACTCATTCCCCTTTTGCCACACATTCACCCATTAAAACTTGCACCCATGCAATCATATGTACACAGGAAAGGCCTTGGTGCTCAGTATACACAATGACTCATTTGACACTAGTGATACACCTGTCAAATGTTTACTGGTGTGATGTATTGAACCATGTACACAGTATTCTGCACTGTATTTCTCAGGGAATGCAGGTAATTAACTAGTAGAAGGAATGTTTATTAGCTTATCTTCAGTATGTTGCTGTTACAGTGGTGGCATGTCACCCAAACAGAACTTTAATTTTCCTGTGAACTCTTCCAACAAAAAAACAAACAAACTTCAAGGCCAAACTCTAGCACACTAGTCTGATAGTCATAATAATCTCCTGAGATCAAGGGCAAGTAGGAAGTTAAAACTGACACTTCCTGACACCTCAACACTTTCCCTCAGGGGTACAGTATGTTTTCACAAGTGATATCTCATTTGAGTGGCACATCAGAGGAACTGCCACATCTCCTTTGTACTGATTGTGAAAGTTAGCCTTGCTACCTGAAGTTATACAATACTTTAACATATAACAGATACAGTGAGTTGTTAGTGGCAGTTTACAGCTTACATTTTAGATCTACACAAGTGCTTTTCAAACAGCTTGTTATTCAGTTGTCTGTCGTCCCAGTTGCAGTTACTGTAGTGACACTGGTGTGCTTGAGCAGGTCCAGGCTGAATTTTAAGTAGAGGAGGTGGCTGACACTTACTCAGCACTCAGTTAGGACATTTTAGTCCGAATTACGTGTGTCTATGATAGGAGATAAATTAAGAACACACATCATACAGCATCATATGAACTCAATATTTATACCTAATACACTACCTTATATTTGAACTTACAGGTGGTGAAGTTTTACTGAGCAAACACTGGGCTTCCATGAAAGTTTAGCAAAAGGCAAAAAGTAAGACACAAACTTTCCTTTCATGTTAAGTAAGAATGTGCCCAATCTTAGAATTGTTGTGTATTATTGGAGAATTAAAACAAGTTTTCCCATAAAGGTGACTCAACTCACAGTGCCTCATGTGGCTGTAGAGGAACTGTGTCATGTCAGAGAAATTACTATGGTGGCATCTTGGTTTGGGCTCAGAACCTGGAAATGTGGAGTTTGAAAGACATGAGCATACAGGCAGGCAGAGTCAGATTGTGGGTGGCATTAGGTCAGGGTTTTTTTTTTTTTTTTTTAAAGTTCAACTGTATTTATGGACATTTATTTGTGAGATAATCATATCCTTGTGAGGCAAGAGTCACTGTGTCTAAAAACATGTGTCCAGTGTGTTTAGATTTAACTGAGTTATGACTCTTGAAGGAGTATGATTTTGCTGCAGTCAGGAACACCAAGGACTTTAAAGCACCTTATTTGTCTGCCTTTGCTGTGTTGATTAGTGAGCAACAGAGGGCCAAACCGCAACAACTAACTTTCTATTGTTGGCCGGGCCACAACACAGTGGCTAGTCTCTTCGTCACAAAATGTCTTTAAATAACTGTCTGACTGTCTTACTGATTGATGGACTGATGGTATTTCTGCCACTGGTCAGCAGAGTGTATAGCCTCAGTCCACCGAGCTGCTGCTTTGGAACTGCAGAGAAGTGCAAGAGGACTCCCGATACTCACACTCACTTCCATTACAATAAATAGAGTACTTTAATTGTATGGTATTATTATTAAAGAAGGAAGAATAATAATTAAAGAAAAGACACAATGAGCAGGAGAGAAAGAAGTCATCAGTATCACCACCAAACAGATGGTACATTGTGTAGGAATTACTCCCATCTGGCGTTGCGGTTGTATATCGCAAGCAACTCAATCGTATTTTTCATGCTGCATTCATGTGAAATTGGGCAGACGGCAGACGGACGACAGCCGCTGCACGTAACGGCATGTCAAGCCTCTATAAACAAGTGGTCCATCAGCATGAGGCAAAACAATACATGTGACAATATGTTGTCATGGCGATGTGGTATTGTTTACCTGACCCACGTTTTACCGGCTCTCTGGACTCTGTGACTAAAATAACATCTGGTTTGTTACCAACGACCGTCTGCCCGACTGCAAGTGAATGCAGCATCAGTGTAACGCTCCATTCCTCCTCACTGCGTTACCGCGGTGACTTTTCACAGACGCCACCTCGACCTGAGCCGACAGCTCCGGTGTCTCCGCTGAGTTTCCGTGGTTTCCTACCGTCACGCTGCCACTGAACGTAAAAACATGGCAACACCACATGGCAGCCAGCACTGAGCGCTCCAGGGTGAAACTGCCTTCAGCCGTCGACTTCCAGGCTGCGCAGCCTGGGAGGCTGCACAAGCGCCACCTTCAACAGCAAGCGGCAAAGCGGAGTGATTCAACCCGAGTGGCAACGTAAACAAACTGCTTAGCAACACTGCAAACTGCTTTAGCTAGATATTTAAGATGTTTGATTCGACAAATGCAAACAAGAGCTAGATTTTCCCGACAAATTATAGCTAACCGAGCCTATACACAGAGTATTTTTGTAAATAAACTGGTTAGTTGAGCTGCTCGAATTTTTTAATTGCTAGTGCTAACGTGAGCTTAGCTAACTTTGTTTGTTTGTTGATACAAAAAGCATCAGCATGAAAGGCTGATAGCAGAGATTCCTTGCAGGCTGATTATTAGGCTGATGCAGATTTCACGTTACATTTGCTGCCTTCAAGGCTGATTATTAGGCTAATGCAGAAGTTACACAATGTCCCTTTAAACATAAATATTTGTCTTCAATAAAAGTCTGTTGCAATCTGGAATTTGAAATAAATTATTTGTTTATCCCTGTGAGCTACAGGAGAGAGAGAAATGAGAGAGTCTAACCAGGACTGCATGACATTTGGGCTTAGTTCTTCCTCTGGCAGCTTAGGTTAGAGAGCACCCGGCAGTGGCCCTTTGCTGCTTGCCATCCTCTGTCTGTCTGTCTTTTTGGACTCCCTGGCTTCAAAAATAAAGAAAGTCTGTCTTTTCCAACTTTCTCTCTGAGTGATCTAGTGATTATAGATAGTCAATACAGCTGAAATCACAGCACAGTCTTTGTCTGGCATAGTGTGTTTGCAGATGGGGTTCCAGTAATCAGGCTTTGACCTGAAGTTGTCCTGCTACCAGATTTGACCTGGTTTTAAGAAAATGAAGTGCACCGTCCCTTTCACCTGTCTTCACCTCACGTCTCTCCTTTCACCTTTCTTTGCCTCATGCTTCTCCCTACCGCGCCCTGGCTTCAACTCTCCTGTGTCGTCCCCAGGGAGGCGGGCCCTGCAGTTTGACAACTTCTGCAATGAGGGGAGTGTAGCATCTGTTGTTATTTGGAACTTGAGACAAACTGGGAGCTAAAAGTCAGTATATCCTGGCATCTGAGGCTTTGATTTCTTTTTCAGTGCTCACAGGAAGGAGACATCCATTTGAGGTACAGGAAATGAGTTTGGTGGCCGCACTTCTCTAACATCTGAATAGGAACATGACTAACACGACACCAATCAAAGATTCCACACAGTCTTTTAACTAACTAATGGCTTTCATTAATTTCAAGTGGCTACACTTAGGTTCTTCAGAGCCTCTATCCACTGATGGATGCTTATGTTTACGTTTAGTAATGATGTTGCAAGATGTCTGGAGGGACCATAATAAAATCTAACAGTGTAAAAATCAACATCCGTTTTGCACAATGGTGTAGATGAAAATAAAAGTGAGTGGGAGAAGGGAAGAGACTGAGTGTGACTGGTTGGTGAGGGCCAGAAAATCCGTAAACACTGACTCTTTAAAAAAGCGTTCGTTAACTGAAGCCTGTGCAGATGTTGTTATTTTTAGGGTTACAAAATTCCGGAAATTTTAACTTCAAAGTTGGAAACTTTCCATGGGAATTAACGGGAATATATGGGAATAGACGGGAATAAATCCAACATTTACAAAACTGAAGGTTGGCCCAGTTGGGGAAAATATATTGTTGCAGTCTTGGCTAAAACAACCAGATTTAAGGCTTGTTTTGCCTGTCTGATTTGGCCCGGTTTAATCTGGTTTGGCAGGGTTTAGTCAGGTTTGGCCTGGTTTAATCTGGTTCTGGATCAGGATCTGGTATGGCCTGGTTAGGCCTGGTTTAGTCTGGTTTGGCATGGTTTAGTCTAGTTTGGCCTGGTTTAGTTTAACCTTTAATCTGGTTCTGGATCAGGATCTGGTATGGCCTGGTTAGGCCTGATTTAGGGTGTATTCACACCTGCAGTGTTAGTGCGCACTAAATTTGGTCCAGTTTGGGTCAGTGTGAAAGCACATCGCACTCTAAAGGGGTGTTCACACCAAACGCGATGAGCGCGATTCTGTCGCGCAACAAATGAGAATCCGTCGCGCTATCGCTCGTGTTTTGACGCGTGACCGTTTTGTGTAAATTTGCGTCATCGCGTCCCCCCTCCCCTCCCCTCTACTGTCAATCCAGCAGGACTGATGTAAAAATGTGTTGAGACACATAAAGTGCACTCATTTTACCGTAGGCTTGACAATGGACGAGGTGAAGCTGATTCTTGACGTCCTGGTCCTGGTGTATCAGGTAAAAAAAAACTCCACTCAGCCCCGCTCGTATTGCGTCGCGGCCGTTGTACGGTACTTCAGACTGACTGTTGCTGAGTTTGAGGACTTGCTAGCTAGGGTTGGTGCCAGGATCTCCAGGCAGGACACCAACTAAAGTTACAGACGCTTCATTTCAGCTGCAGAGTGCCTGTCCATCTGTCTCCGGTGAGTAGCAGGCGGTAGCAGTGTATTGTTGTGTCAGAATCTCAACGCTGATAGGCTGTCGCGTCACAGCGTCACGCGATGTCGCGTCAAAAGTTCAATATTTTCAACTTGCGCGTGGAAGTGATTTCCGCGGCATCGTGTCCATCGCGTCGCGTGTGACGCCTAGGATCCACTGGCGTCAATGCGATTTCTTGCCGGACGCGACGCCTCCAAAAAAACGGACGCTTCGGTAGGCGGGAACACAGATCGGCGAGTTAACGGACATTGGACAAACAGACCCCGCCCACCCGAGCTGTTCTCTATCTAGCTCCCCATTGGACAGTGACCCTGTGTCGGACGGATTCATTTGCATAAAGTTGAGCTGCGGTCAACTTTTGGACACGCCGCAACTGCTCGAACGGACGCGCCGCCTACCCAGAATGCTTTGCGGGCGCGTCATTAACGGTTTGACACGTCCCATAGAAAATGAACAGGCAGCCGCGTCGCGGCGGACGCAACGAACCCCAGTGGATCCCAGGCGTGATGCGCGTATCGCGTCGACCGGCGTGATTTCGCGTCTAATCACGTCTGTGCATTGACTTTACATGTAATCTCGATGCGCGACAACGCAGTATCACGTTTGGTGTGAACACCCCTTATTGCGCACCAAAACTAGTGCGGCCTGAGGAGGTGGTCTCGGTTCGGCTCCAGCTGAACTCTGGTGCACACTATTGATGTGTGAAAGCAACCGCACTCTGGTGCGACCCAACTGCCAGGCGAACTCAACAAGTTTGAGCTAAAAGGTCTCCCGTAGTCGCTGACAAGGGTTAACGCAGCGGGGAGACCGCCCGGTGCCACGGTCCTACGCAGCTCTGTCCCCACAAACGAAGCACCAGCAGCGGGGCAGCCGGTCGGTGCGTGTCCGCTGAGTCCGCTCAGACAGCGGACAGGTCGGCGGGTCCGTCCCTCGGGTCCGCGGAGCAGCTGGTTATCGAGCAGCAGAGGTCCGCCCGTGTTTAACGTTTAACCGGGACCTAACAGGACTGAGCTGGGTGAATGCAACCGGAAACCAGCCGGAAGTACCAAACAGAGTTATACATGCAAACAATATAGAAATAAATGACCAGAGCTACTAACAACCGGCCCTACTTGAGTTTCCATCATTAAAGTTTTATCAATCAGCGCTTCCAGATTTCAACCGGTAGTCATGGCGACATGACGCTCCAAATGATGGTTTCAGTCCTGAGTGACAAAAAGCAGGTGTGAAAGCAACCGCACTAACTGAAAATGAAACAATGTATCATTTTAACATTTGGTGCGCACTAGGGTGCACACTAAACATGTGTGAAAACACCCTTAGTCTGGTTTGGCCTGGTTTAGTTTAGCCTTTAATCTGTATTCCTTGTTTATTTCGGAAATATTAATGAATTGCCATGAAAATATCGCAATATCGGCACAGCTTAAATTTCAACAACACCTAAAGAAGTTGCTTGAGGTACACTAGAGTAGATCTAGACAAAATGGTTTACGTGTTTCAAATGTAGATGGTCTTTAGGCTGACATAAGACAATATATTTTTCATCTGAAAGTGATGCACAATATATTATCCACATCAACTTATTTCCAGTGTGCACAAGTTGGGTGCCATCGTTCATTTGACAACCAGAGATCGTTTAGGAGACACCTAATGGGGCACAGTTTTGACTTTGATGTTGAATCAGTGGAAGAAGGTTCTTCAGCTCAACTTTCTGATTGGTCCATATCCCCAGACCCTGAACCCAATGTGTTAGGTGAGGTGGAATGCAGTGAGACTGCAGTGGAGGAATGGGATGAGTTACCAGATGAAAGCATAAAAGACAGAGTTGCACTCTTCTTAGCTAGGTTGAAGGCCAAGTCCTCACATAGATTCAATGGGATCAGGGATGTTGTTGAACACACATCTAGTCTAATCAGAGATATTGTTGATGGTCTGAAGAGAAGAACAGTTTCTTTTTTAAGAGAGATAGGCCACTCTGAGACTCCAAAAGCACAGGAACTGCTAGAGCAGTTTGAAACAGCAGCTGAACCATTTTGTAGCTTTGAGTCAGAATACAGGCAAATGAAGTTTTTCACCCAGTCTGGATAATTTGGAGAAGCAGCCCACAATATTATTTGGATGGCGCCATAGTTTAACACAGAGCAACAGCAACATTGCACATACCACTTTCTTTTAGTCTCTTCAGTTGGCATTTCCAAGCTTTTCACAAGCTTCCTCCAGCTCTTCGGGCGTTGTGAGTTGCCTCGACAGCTCCTCAATTTCAACATCTTGATGTTGCATGTCTTTCATCAAGATTTTTGTTATGTTTGTGAGTGAGGTTTCTATTCGGTCCAGCCTCATAAATATGGACCTCACATAGGATGGTATGGAGGAATCATCTAAAATATAAATTACACAAAAAAGTCACAAGTCACATTTTGCAATCTTCCATTCTCTGATTGATTTATCAATCAATCAATCAGGATTTACAGCACTTTTCATGCCAGTGGCAGCTTAAAGTGCTTCACATGATAAAAAAACAAGGATCATAAGGGACACATACTTTTACATATGAATGTAGCCAACAAAAACAGGCTGGGTAGCCTCATCAGTGTGGCCAGTAAGATTTCTGGGAGGAGGCAAGTCCATCTTATAGACCTTTATAAAAGGCAGGTGTTCAAGAAGGCCACTTCCATCCGGGAGTGCGTAGATCACCCCCTTCAGACCAAGTTTGAACTGTTACCTTCAGTTCGGAGGTTAAGGGTGCCCTCTATCAGGACAAATAGATATTCATTTGTTCCTTCTGCTATCATGATGCTGAACAGTGTTAAACAGTGAGATAATTGACAGCTGTCTTGACCACACAGTCTGTTTTATCATACCTCGTTTGAATGCACTTGAATGCACTTTGTCTCTGTATGCACTTGGAAATTAATTACTCTGCCCACTATGTGTTCTATGTGTTGTTATGTGTTGCTTTAAATGCTGTTTTTCCTAACAGAGGTTGATTGCTCTGTGTGTGTGTGTGTGTTTTATGTGTATTTATTGGTATTGTATGTTTTTATGTATTTTGGACATCCTGGCTGCAAATCAATTTCCCAACTTGGACAATAAAGATAACTTTGAACTTCGAACTTTGTACATACACACATTTACATAAGACATAAAACATTGGAATTCAGAGACATTGACATAACACTATCTTACATGCAATCGTTTGCAGTGGGGAGAACACCAGAGTAGATAAAACTAGAAAATTTCCTCTGGGAAATTTTGATAGGACCACGGGGGGCTACTGCCGGGCATACCATCTCTGTCAACATGGGAATCAAACCCACAATCTTAAGGTCAAGACAGAGCTGATCAGACAGACACATGATCATCTTTCACTGAGCTCTGATATGGAGGAGCTGTAACCACATTAAAGGCCGGATCTACTAAGATCCCAGATAGCGGGCGCTAAATTGTTTGCGCCCGCTAAATATTGCGTGTTTGGTTAGCGCATGCAAAACAGGTGATCTACACTCTGACCACTGACCAGGGGGATCAAAGACGGGTGAAGGCAGCGGTGGGAGCTGAGCAGCCAGGTACTGGAGAGAGAGGAGAGGAGCGCACTGCAGGATAGACGTGCACCGTGCGTAACTACGCGTAAAAGACTTTTAACACGGCTGAAAAACTGTTACAGAATTACCCAGACGTAAGGAAATGCAGGGATGTAAGATCATGGGGCTCTAGTAGGCATCAAATCAATAAACGCATATGTTTTCACAAAATTGTATCAGTTGGTTTTCAGACGTGGTAAATAAAGACGCAAAAACAGCCACCGCATTCTCTTTCTGGTTTGGTAAATCACATTGCGCGCGCTAAATAAATCTATTTGCATCTACTCCTCCCAGTATTTTGCGCGTTCTGGCAGAAATGCCCATATTTACATATTCATCAAGGCAAACACGCTAAATGGATCGTACGTGTTATTTTGCCCGTTAGTAGCGCCCGGTTAGTAGATCAGGTTCCACATGTGTTTACGCGTGCAATCACGTTTGCACACGTTTTAACAAACCTATCTGTCCCTAAGTCACCTGTGTGCTGGTGTTTGTGTGTGTGTGCGTATCTCTTTAATCACATGTGTGTGGAAGAGGAGTGCGCGCATATGCGCGCATGTGTATGTTACCTGTGTGTTTTGGTGTGTGTGTAACTGTAATCACGAAAAGCAAAAAGAGGAGACCGCACACATCAGCTCCCTTCTGTGCAGATTTATTAGCACATCAATAGTAACGTTTCGAGCTCATAGCTCTTCATCAGACTAACTCATACACATAGGACGCCCCGTTTTTAAACCTGCCCCCGAGGGTCACATGGTGAGTCACATGGTAAAGGGAATGTATACATCAAAACCCATCTTGTACAAAACCAAAGCATACAAAAAGTCAAAGACACTTCATCATAATTAAATAGACCAACACCCATCAGGCCGACTGGCCGTCATACAGATCTAATGAATTAGAGGCGCCTCTAGTAATAGGATGGCTAATCTTCAAAGTCTAGGACAAGGTTATCACATTATTAATATTCTAAACATTTTGATCTTGTTTAAAGATTTAACATATTTTAAAGTTCAATTATCCATAACCCTGAGCTAGATAAGGGACAATCCAACCACAAAAAATAAAAAAGTTAATATATAGATTATATATATATATATATTATATTATATTATTTTTTATTTTTTGTGGTTGGATTGTCCCTTATCTAGCTCAGGGTTATGGATAATTGAACTTTAAAATATGTTAAATCTTTAAACAAGATCAAAATGTTTAGAATATTAATAATGTGATAACCTTGTCCTAGACTTTGAAGATTAGCCATCCTATTACTAGAGGCGCCTCTAATTCATTAGATCTGTATGACGGCCAGTCGGCCTGATGGGTGTTGGTCTATTTAATTATGATGAAGTGTCTTTGACTTTTTGTATGCTTTGGTTTTGTACAAGATGGGTTTTGATGTATACATTCCCTTTACCATGTGACTCACCATGTGACCCTCGGGGGCAGGTTTAAAAACGGGGCGTCCTATGTGTATGAGTTAGTCTGATGAAGAGCTATGAGCTCGAAACGTTACTATTGATGTGCTAATAAATCTGCACAGAAGGGAGCTGATGTGTGCGGTCTCCTCTTTTTGCTTTTCCTGTCCACATTTTTTGAGGCCAGCACCTATTGAACTGGATGTGCGCGACCGTGTCTACTCTTTGTAACTGTAATCACATCATATGTGTTGGCAGGGTTCAAAATTAGCGGTCGCCAGTCGCCAGTGGCGACTAACTTTGATGCTTTGGCGAGTAAAGGAAGCCGGCTGACTGGCCACTCTGGCGAGTGAAAAAAATCCAACTATTTCGTTGTTGTTACTGTTCCTCCCGACCCGGCTGTAACGCTTGGGTTGTGAGCCGGTGTCGTGCAGATCTTAAAGCTCACAACATGCCGTATAGCAATGATTTGTGACCGATTACAACGCTTGCGGTGCACGTGTGTATTCCTCTCTCTTCAGTCTGGTGTTTGGCTGCACTTTCAATAAGAAAAGTTCCATATGAGCGCGATCAGCAGAGACAGACACAATGGATGTGGCATTGATCAGATATCGCAGCGCACATGTTACGCCAAAAAAAAACATCGCTCAAATTTTTTTTTTTTTTTTTTTGTTCAACACAATGAAAAATATACAAAACAGCTGTACATAATTTTTGGGCAAAAAAGTTAAGTTTGAACCCTGTGTGTTGGTGTGTGTGGCTCCAGGTGGATTGTTTATAAAGTTAACGAGCTCTGGCCTGAGGCTCAGAGGTTACCACGGCAACTTGAGGTGGTTGCCAATGACGATAGGGCCCCCCCAGGCAGATTTTCTGCCTCTGCACTGGTCTCGCATTTAGGCTTACTGTGACAAAACGGTAACTGCTATCAGAAAAAAACACAGATCAACAGTGCTGTAAGGACTTCCTGAAAAATGAGTTCTACTTTTCTTTCTGTCTCTCTGGATGTGCATGTGAGGGAGCAGCCTCGCCCCTCAGTGAGAGACAGAGAGAGCAGCAGCGGTCAGAGAGGCAACTTTAGGCTCAACACCACACACACACCGCACCGTGACGCGGTATTAAGAAAATGTCTCGGGATGACTTGTAGCGCTGCCCGGGGTGAACATCCTTTGCGCATTTGCGGAGAGTGGGAGACTACCCTGGCGCAATGGGGGGCCCCATGGATCGCGGGGCCCTACACACAGCGTGTAGTCTGCGTATAGGGAGCGGCGGCTCTGCACTAGAGCTTGTTCTCTCAGGGCACTAGTTTCATGGCGCAGCGCAAGTTTCAACCAGCACAGCCTGGCGCACGGTCAGTTTGGCAGGTTGATAGACTGCGGTGCGCCGAGATGGGGAGGTGTCACAGATTCAGCTTGGCGCATTGGAAGTTTTGGGTGAAAATGCCCTGCAGAGGGTGCGCCGAAAGCTCGCCATCTCCAACCAAGTGCAGCCGGCGCAGTGGTAGATTGGTTCACCGGCGCACACGTCACCAAGACCTCACAGGCAAGTTTCCACAGTTCCAGGCACATTTAGATGCAATAAATAATCACAACAACAAACACTATTTAAGGCAACTAATGGAATCAACACATGAATTTATATCTATATAGATTGTCCCATCACATCTGACATCAGATCAAAGGCTGTTGGCACGCATAATGGAAACTCGACCTGAATTAACACAGCAGGGACGAACTGGGACTGAAAAGCAGCCGCGGATGTTCCAAGAGCAGGATTGTGAGGGTGGATGACTACTTGTCGCTGCCGTGTTGAGACTACGCACTGTGCCGTAGTGATCTACTTTATTTATTTATTTACTTATTAATTTATTAGCGGGCGAGCGACCGCGTCGTCACGCAGCCATAAGAGCTGGACCAGAAAAATCAGTATTGGGACTGATAAAATCTTTTTTTTTTGCCAGCGATATCTGTCACGGGGCATGATGTGTTTGATTGGGGCTCAATGTCCACATTGGCTGGGCAATCAGTAGGTTCTTGGTTTCGGGCATCGCTATCTGATTCTTCGCCACTTGCATCAGTGTCGTCGAAATCCATGTCCACATCGCTCTCTCCGTTTTGGACGATGGCAATTACATCCTGCACACTGTACCAAGGATCTCTCCTTGCTGGTGGCATTTTGAAATGGAAAAAATAAAATTGAAATAAATGTACCGTATACTGTACAAATAGCACACATGCTTACTAGATATGACCAGCAGGAAAGATGGGGTGGTGGGGAGACTGATTTCATTATGAAGTGTTTACAAATTGCACTGAAGTAGCATGGTAATGTGGTTGAACAAAAAAAAAAAAAAAAACAGAGTTTTTTTGGGGATAACCGAAGTTGTTGTAATTCTGCAACAGTGGGTCTTTCAGGGTTATTGCAAGTACACTTGAATATCTATGCTATTCCTCAATCACATGCACACAGCAGCCCTTTCCTGCATGTCATTCCCCCTCTCTGCCGCCCATTTCCTGTCTCTCTCTCTCCACTGTGCTATCAATTAAAGGCAATGGAAAGCCCCAAAATACCCCCAATTTCCAGTTAATTCCCATAAATTCCCATGGGAAGTTTCCTATTTGGAATATTTCCAAAACTTCCCATTGGAAAGTTTCAGGAAATTTACAGGAAATTTTCCGCCCCTTTGCAACCCTAGTTATATTATAGTCTCTGCGTTACAAGATTCGTCACTAGGGCTGGGCGATATGAGAAAAAATCCTATCACGATAATTTCATATCAGTCGATATCGATATATATCACGATACAACTCAAGTCACTGTTTTTGTCAAGCCTAAATGTTCCATCATACTCACAAGTGAGATTTGAAGATATCAGAAGGTTATTTCTGATTTAAATATTTGTTTTTCGTCAAAAATTGAACATTTCAGATGTAATAATTAACATATAAAAGCAATGAGTAGCCTAATAACAGTTTCAGATAAATAAAACTGGTATTATATACAGTTAGTTTCAACCAAATAATTTGATTAGACAAGAGACATACATGCCACTGGGTCTTTTTACAGACATTATCACTCCGCTGTTCAGGCGTTCTTTAACATTACATCAGACAGGAGTTAGGTCAGACTAGAGCCAGGCTCTCCATACAGGAGCTGCTCCATCTCTCTGCTGCTGCTACAGTTATAAACGGACGTGAAAATTAAAACCCGGACCTGACGTGGCCCGTCTAATTAGCGATCATTCTCAGCCTAAACCCGGCTGAAAAAGAAAAAGGAAGAGAAATCGCCGCGGTTAGCGCTTGTTTCGCAAGTGGCCAGTGTTTAGGTCGGCACAGCTGAACAGTGTCACTCTGGTGTGAGTGGCAGCGGCGGCGGCAGCAGCAGCAGCAGCAGCAGCAGAGCGGCCACGCCGTGACTGCGCTCCCTTTGATGTGTGACGGCGAGCCGCTCCGACTGCCTGCTGTCTCCGTGGTTAAAGTTTAGGGTTGTTTACACCTACTATATTAGAGTTCAATCCATCTGGGTTAATGTAAACATGACGTACCACGTCTTTTCGCGGTCACTCGTCCTAGTTCTCCTCCATTTTTTCTTTCGAGGCAACACTCATTCTCTCTCTCTTTTTACTGGCGATGCCCCGCTGCTGACGCCAGGCTGCAGCAGCCCAAACATTACCACGTGTTGTTGTGCTGTGTAGCCTACAGTCTTCCTGTGCTGTGTCAACCTAACCTGGTTGGCTCAGCCAGTGGTTCAGCGCGGCGCAACTCTCGTTTTCATTGGCTGTTTCAAAACATGAATGAATGAAACCTATCGACTTTCTATCGACCACGTGTCATATTGCTATTGAGTAAAGTTATATCGCGATATATATCGTTATCGTTTTATCGCCCAGCCCTATTCGTCGCCATTGACATTTTCTAAAATAAACTGTTATTCAGAGTTATTCAGAGAACACACTGTCACTCCTCTGACCCACACATAGTAAATCTAGTTTTTCACTTTCAAAAGTATTTCTCTGGATAAACAAAACGCTGTCTGGTCAACACATTCAGGGCATTCTTATCTCTGCCCAGTGTTTATACAGTGCAGCACACACACACCCAAACCAGTACACTATTATGCTGTGAGCACAAATGGCAGATGGGAGGTGGAGGTTACTCCCACTGTGTCCTTGACTAGTGTGACACCAGCAGCACATCACTGCTGTTGTGGACAGACATTAGTGGATTTGCTCTACACTGCAGAGGGCATATGAAGGCCAGACTGGCGCCTGAATGAATAATGTATCCCCGAATGTCTCAACAGGGGCAACACCACGACAACCAGGAGGAAAGCAGGAATAAACTCAAATCTCAAATATGCATAGATAACCCTCTTATCATGATGCTTTTGTAGTGTGATGTGATATTCTACGTGGCCTTTGGCGCACAGTCTTCAGGAATTAATTTAAAGTTAAATTTAAAATATTCATAACGTTCATAATATATAATGCAATAGGCTTAGCTTCTTCTGTGTTGAAAAATCTTTGGTTGGGTTATGCTGTGTTTAAAAGCGCACCCATGAAATCCACAAATGTCTGTGAACAGCTTCCCACTCAAATTGTTATGCCTTTTGACAGCCAAAGAAAGACATATTCCGTCTGTTCTCAAGGAGCTGTTTGCAGTTCCTAAATTGGCCGAGTCGCATTCGCATCTCTCGATAGGAAGTCCTCGGGGAAGCTGAAGAAGAAACAAGCGCCAGGAGCAGAATCATCTCTGCCTGGCACAGTTTGTTGTTGTCAATGGTCCACTGCTCTCTCATTGTCTGTTCAATGTTTGTGTGCCGCTTTCTGTTAAGGAAAACCCTAAAGTGGGGGGTGCTCTCAGTGGCTTTCTGTTAAGATTTTGCAGTGCTGTTTATTCAGTCGTCACCAGCTGCTCTTCTCTGCCGTTGTCCATTGATATACCCGACTGCCACTGACCAGTGGCTGTGAGGTTTGTCTGCAGTTGGTTAAACATAGCTCTGTGTAAATCATTGGCTAGAACTAAATATGCAGCCCGGCAGATTTGCAAAATCCTGACTGAAAGCTTTTGATACAGTTACTGGATAGAAAACCCTTTCTCTCCCCTGATCTTTCTGTTTTTAAACGCTGTAATTTAATTTTGTCCTTTAGAGGAGATTACACATCCTTACTGCATTGTGCAATAAATAAAGTACAATAGGGAGCTGAGATGAAATCTGGCAACATCGGGCAACAAATCAGATGCCACGTACCCATACGATATGACTGAGTAATCAAAGATTGCAATTGAAAGGAAATGACAGAAAAAAATATACATATGTAAAAATGCAACTAAATATGCAAATCCAAGAACTACTACATTTAAAGCAAGATGAAACATTCGATGTTGCACATCAGGATGTGCACTGCCAACATGCGACCTGGTTTGCCACAGATCACTCAGGAAAGTGCACAAATACCTCACTTTCCTCTGTACACATTCGACTGACTCATTACCACATTTGGTACAGAGCGGTGGAGTTTCCAGAGCTCTATGTAGGTCAGGGACAGGGTGTGTAGGAGTTGGTTTCATCTCTATTCTGTGATGTATCTTATTTTCCCCTCAAGAATAGCTTTCACAGCACCACTCCTGGGGCTCTTTATTTTTCTAAGATGGAGTCTGTTTGATGACTTGTCCAAACGCCTTACCTCAAAGACATTTGCACAGAATACCTGTCATTTTGATTCTGAGGAAGTGAAAAACTTTTTGGGTTCCAGTTTTGGGTGAGTATTAGCTGAACTTTTAGTCAAGGCCCCTGCTGTCTGCTGATTTGTAACAATGTGGAAATATCAATTACATCCTCAAGATGTCAGGGTGATCTAATGTTTACTCAGTCCCCTTCACTCCGGAATGATTGTTTCGTCAGCATGGCCTCCACCTGTGGCATTAAAGGTACAATATGTAAGAAATCTAAAGCAACTGGCGTAAAATCATCCTAATATGTCAGAGAGACTCAGGAATAATGTTCATATAACATACTGAACTCACCAACAACAATACAGCCAGAATATTCGCATCAAAACATTTTTTTGCAGACCGCAAATCATCATCCGGGTTGCCAGTTAGGCTACCACTGAGCTGCAGCTACGGCTGGGAGATAAAATGAGATCGCGAAAAAAAGAAGAAGATTGTTTTCTATTATCGGTTATTATGGTCATATTTCCTTGATATCACACAGTAGAAATAAGCGGCTTGTCGCTCTGCCGTTTGACACACAGCTTTCTGTTGTGAGCAAATAGCCTAGTTAGTTTGAGCAGCTAAAGCTATAATAATAATTACAAAGTGAAAGTTAGAAAAGAGGGAGGAAATGTGGCGAAATGGAGCCGATGGTAAATTAAGTGATGGTGAACGTGAGGAGTGGTCATGAGATGAGCCCGGCCCTGTCTCTGGTCTGAGTGACGTGAACAATAAAACAGTGAGGTTGTTGATGAATATTTAGCTTTTTACTCTGCTTTGAGACTTTGAGACTGACTGTGAGTGAGCAGAGCAGAGGTTAGCTGTCTGGCAACCTGGAGTCCGGGGGTAGGGGAGGGGAAACAACGCGCTGCTGTGTTTTGTATTTGACTGCAGGAACAATTCTTACATACCGCTCCTTTAACTTCCACTTAAACTTTATGCTGTAAGATTTCATCTTTCTTTGACAAAATAGTCCTTTATTCCACATTAACTTTGTATGATCCATACCATACAGTGCACAGCCGTGGTCCAGATGACCTGTGAGCTAATCAGTATTGCAGTGACGAAATGTAGAAACAATGCCTTCTGAGGCTGGGCAGAAGTTTTCCCTCCACAAAAGAGTCATTGTTGATTTGACCAATGAGTGGGATGACTGGAGAAACTGTGTTTGTGGCACAGAGGAGGTAACCGGGTCCAAAGGCTGCATATTGTTCTTGTAAACAAGCAGAGAACTATTTCCCTCCCTCTTCTTTAAAACTCATCTAAAGAAGTGAGGACTGTTTTTAACTGCAGCGTCACTGTGCGGCGGTGCTTGGGAATTCGGGATTCCAAAAGCTTTTGAGAGCCATAACTAACATGACACATCTCATATCCAGGTTAAACAGAAAGTGCTGGCGATGAATTTTACAATCCACAAGCAGCATGGTTCAGGGATGTTTTCACAAGCGACCCGTGTTCAG
Organism: Trachurus japonicus; assembly: GCF_045865225.1. Classification (NCBI taxonomy): domain Eukaryota; kingdom Metazoa; phylum Chordata; class Actinopteri; order Carangiformes; family Carangidae; genus Trachurus; species Trachurus japonicus. Next base: position 36,182,239 of record NC_140911.1, read on the forward strand.
CTGCCTCCGCCCCATGGTGTCATTTTTCCCGAAGGAGCGCGGTAAACTACCTCATCAGGCCGGACAGTGTTCCAGCACTGGAAGGAGTTCAGTGCTAATCAAAATGCAAAGCAGATGCCGGGTGTAGACTGACATGTACAGAAACAGAGCCTGTGTGTCATAAAAAAATCCCCACAATGTAAAAATAAAGAAACAATTACAGAAATTTAATAACTTCAGGGTCTGTGTGTGTAATGGAAAAATTTCCATTTTGTGTTGAAACGTGCTAACAACAAATCGAACTTCCAGGAATTACAACTGACAGTTTACAGGGATGACCTCATTTGCTGAAGAAATAACATCCCAGAAACACTGTAAAACATGTAGATGCTGATTGCAAAGACTGTATTGATGGATTTCAGTTGTTTTTAAATCAATTCCTAAAACACAGAGGCTGCTACCTGTTTTCATTGATAAGACAAGACGAAATTAGCCTGTCGCATAATTGAGGGCACATGTTTTCATCACTGTGTGGATATCTTAATTAATCTGCCACTAAGCCTCCTCAAACTCTTTGATTTAACTAACAGTCTTTCCAACTGCCATATGTTACAGTATGTAGGCTATAGTGCTGGAGTGTCTCTGTCTGAGCATCTGAGCTAGTTCATGTCAGGCAGGAAAATAAAAAATAAGGTGTTCAACTCAGGGTGTTCTTCATGGACTTTCAAGAAAATGTTCTTGTTGGCACTGAAGAAGACTGCAGATTTCAGTCTAATGTTTTGCTGTGAACACAAGATGAGGTTAGAAGTTCATTTCAGGCCACTGTTGTTTGGTACAACACAGATTTGTATCTTAAAATGTATTTTACATTCTGTTAAGCAGCTTTGCTATGTTGATAAAAAACAGAGAATGTCACAGGCCCTCCAGTCTTTTCTTTGTATTAATTTTTTTTAGTCACAAGTGTAAATTTTAACTCGGGTTATACACTTACATTATGTCACCTTTCCAGGAATCATGTCGACTGTGATCTCTCAGCAACCACCAAAAGAGGATGAGGAGGAGGAAGACGAGGAACAAGGTGAAGAGTTTGTGTTTGAGGACAGCGCTGAAGAGGACAAACTTCAGGCGGACAGTAAAGGGATCAGCTCTGTGCAGGCGTCAACTAAGGAGGACAGTGGGACAGCAGTATCACAAGACACCACCCAGCTTCCCAAAAGCTCACCTCCTGCTGGACAGGAGGACATTCCCAACAAGGATGTAGCATCAAGTTCTACTGAAGGTAACATGTTTGTTTTTTGTTTTTCTTTTTAGCTCACAGCCACTGTAGTATCTCCACATATTTAGGCCTACATAGCCTACTAGAGACGTGCTGTCCACCTAAATCTGCATGGGGAAGAGGAGGGATGACCATAACATTATAGCAGGGTAGGCTACTCGGCTGCTAGCACACCTGAAACTAATTAGACAGCAAACACTCGACAAACGTCATAGTCCGTCATACTCAGTTTTCCTCGACTAATAGACGTCATATCAGCACAGGCTAAGTTTGGAAAGCTTGCTAACGGAGCACAACGTGAGCATTTTCATCCATCACCCGGTGAGACAACAAGTCACAAATATTTAACAGAGTTTACTATCGATTTTTCAATTGTAGCCTAACCCTAACCCTTGCTAGTTAGGCTAACGAGCATTACGTTACTGTCCAAAACTAGTCTATACCGAATCAATTACTACTTTATTAATATTGGACAAAAGTTGTTTTACATTTCCCCCCACAAGCAACGTGTTAATGTTGTAGCTGGTGGATATTTTTTCTAAACCTTTTTCTAGTTGCACAGTGAATCGTAATAGAAGTCAGAAGAAGAGTCATAACCTGCTAACATAGGGGAATTCTGGGTGTAGTAGATTGTAGGAGAGGTCTGTTATGTAAGTGAGAGCTGAGAGCAGCTGAGACTCCCTCACCAGATGACATGCGTTTACATGGTGGAATCCATAGGAAATCAATAGTGACATTTATTTAACAGCACCTAAGTTGTACCTGTGCTTTGACAGCACGGCGCCACCATGCAAAATAGTTTTTTTCCTTGTGATTGTCTAGCTACTCTATCTGCTGAAGTATCTCAGACTCACTTACACTTGTGCAGTTGTATGTTTTATCCTAACAATCAGATAACATTTGCTCCAAGCAGGTGTGATTCAGTTGTTGAGGCTATAGATTCTCCTATAGACTAGAAGTAAAAGAGTTTGAACAGAAACTCACTTTAAAAAAAAAGTGCTTAAAGATGAGTTACTCTCTCTCTCTTTTTTTCTTTCAAATATGTGCTTCCTTTGCTACTGAGTCGTTTTTCATGGTTGCTGTTTTCTTCATTTTGACAGATGTTCCAGTTAGTCACTCACCCAGCTGGTAAGTTGCCTCTGATTCCTATCACAGTATGGGGAAAATTACTAAAGGACGGTGGGGAAAGTAAACTCAACACCACACTACATCATTGTCATGTCATTCTGTCTGAGATAATGTCATGCTTACACTCCATCCAAACACACCACAGTGGGTATGAGATTCTGTGATGTTACGCTGCATCTATTTGTACAACATTTAGATGACAGATGGCATGTCACACCCACAGTGAGTAGTGGTAATGTTAAGTATAAAGTGTTGTTGCTGTTGCAATTCTAGAGGGAAATCACTGGGTTGCCTAATTCATGATGATGCATACAGTATGATTGGATCAGCCTTGTTTACACTTTATTATGCAGTGAGATGAATTTAATTTAAAAAGTCAGTTCCCTCGCATCACAAATGAACATGTTTATTCCATGTAACCCCTGTGGTACACCAATCAGGCATAACATTATGACCACTGACAGGGGAAGTGAGTGACAATAATTACACTTCCTCATGGCGCCTGTTAGTGGGTGGGAGATATAAGTCAGCAAGTGAACATTTTGTCCTCAAAGTTGATGTATTGGAAGCAGGAAAAAAGGGGAAAGTGTAAGGATTTGAGCCAGTTTGACAAGGACGACTGGGTCAGAGCATCTGAAAAACTGCAGCTCTTGTGGGATGTTCCCGGTCTGCAGTAGTCAGTATCTATCAAAAGTGGTCCAAGGAAGGAGCAGTGGTGAACCGGCCACAGGCTCATTGATACACTTGGGGAGCGAAGGCTGGCCTGTGTGGTTCGACAAGCCTCCTTTGCTCAAATTGCTGAAGAAGTTCATGTTGGTTCTGATAGAAAGGCGTCAGAATACACAGTGCATCACACAACAAGATTCCTCTGCTTATTAGTAAGTCTAAAAGAAGGAATCTGAAGATTTTCAGTTTCATTGCTCCTGTTTTGTGGTAGTTGTGTCTGTCCCTGCATCACCACGGGAGCGAATTGAAAAAAAAAAATACAGCTTTGAGGAATGTAAACAGCCTAAGCAGCAGAACTTGCATCCGCTCCCATTTATGGATGCCGGCGATGCAGGGACAGACACACCGCAACGCAAAACATAAGCAATTAAACTGAAAATCTTCAGATTCCTTCTTTTAGACCTAAAATGTTAAGAAAATACAGCCCAGAGTTGAATTTGCCTGGAATTGTCCTTTAAGTATTAAGTGTCCATTTCTGCTTCCACCCCTGATACAATTAATTTGCCATGCTCACAGCACAGAAAAAATGTTTGAAATATTTTATAGCATTCCAAAATCTGTAAGATCTTTTTCATGGCAAACATTTAGATTTTTTGTGGCAGGAATACACCAAAAATAACACCAATGGCTTAAGGAGCTGTTAGTAGCTAACTCTTGCTGCTGCTACAGCCAACATTAGCATTAACTGCTGTTTAATTAAGAAAACATCTTTGAATTGTGCACCAAGCTTCATTCCTTTACTTGCCAAAAGTCGTCTCCAGCAGTGGAAAGTAACACCAATATTAACTCATGTTTGTGACACTTATTTTCTCTTACTGAATGTTTAACATGTTCCTACCTCTGTAGTCACTTTCTGATAGCAACTCACTGAAGCTCTGAGGTTGTATTACACCTCTTGTAGTACAATAGAAAGACAATAATGAAACTCTTTATTGCTCCTGGAAAAGAACTAAAATTTAGCAGCAGTGAAAACTTACAATACCAGTGAGCCAGGATGTAATAGGAGGAAATGGGAACTCAGCACCTAACTGAGGTGCAGTGGTCACTGACGAGTGTTACTAACACCTGTGAGGAATGTGTGGACAATCAACTGGTAAATTTGGCCTCATGCAAGAATATTATTGTGTTCTTGTCCTAAAATGATGCTGCTTTTTTCTGTGAGAGTTGTTAACATGAATGTTAAAAGTTTGATTCACCAAATTCCCATAACCACATAAAATTGTCATAAATTGCTTGTTTCAGTCTGATGAACCTGTTAATGAGGAGGTGTGCATTTGTGAGATTTGATCATTATTAGCATAATCATTGCCCCTAAAATTACCATATAAGGCTGCCTGTTCTTCTTTGTAGGAAAGCTTCATTCACAGAAATATCAAGCAAGTGTAAAAAGGAGAATTTCACACTGCAGAAGTTTGCTGTCAATATAAATGGTGTCAATAGTCATATCAGAGGACCCAAAACAATTAACCGGTACATTTAACAATACAAAATGTAAATTGCACATCTGTCAATAGCGTGTTATATTAATACAAATTAGTCCACTATGATTATTAAGTCAAATTAGGGTGTTTTCCTCCTGTGGAGAAAAGGCTCACAGAACAGGAGTGGACCACTCATGAATTTTGTTAATGCCTAAGAATAAATTCAAATTACTAGAAAATTGTCAAATACCATAAATTCTCTTAAATTGCTTTGTGTGTCTCAGCAAATACTGTATGTTTGTATGAGCCAGACTAATGAGGACCAGGGTTTCTGGAAAGATGTGTTTCTGTTGAGTATTTGGTTGTTTTTACTGATTTGAGTGACACAAGTACAATTCAATTAATCTTTATTGTATTCGGATGCGGCTCAAGTTAAAAGAGCTGATAAGACCTGTGAGACTGTGCGGGCATGTAGGATGGTGTTACAGTAGTGACAGCTCACTCACTCTCCTGCTCGTTGGATATGTCAAAACCTTTCCAAAGCAAACTACGTGGTTCTATGCCACTGGGGATATTTTTTATCTTTTGTGCTTTTGGTGAAACATAAAACATATTTATCCACATATGGCAACATTAAAATCCAGTTGATATTCAGAGGCTTTATTGTTGGACTATTAGGTGTATGAGTGAAATGATCCGACACTGACTGCATCTTTCATACAGTCAAGAGGATGGTTTGCTTCAAGGCCGTAGCACAGTAAATGATAAGGTGATAGTTTATTGATTGCTCTCAGACAGCAGCTGTCTTTTGCCTGCTCCCTGCTAGGGAGGGTGACCATCCACTTCTCTGGTTCAATTAATCAGAATATCATCAATCAGTATGAAAGAAAATTAAATAAACACTGAAATATAATAGTAGTAGTTCCTATCTCATACAACTTTCACTTGGGGGACATTAGCGGCTGTATGGAACATTTGCCAGATAATGACAAACATACTAAAGTAGTTTAGTGCTGAAGTTAAAGGAGAATTCCGGTCATTTTTGACCCCTGAATCGTTGTCCTGATGGTCACCCAGTGTTGGGGGAGCAAAAAACGTGACTAAAATTGATGCAGGCAAACCGGAGTTACACCATACAACGCTAACCTATGGGGCAATTCTTTCAACCACAACAAACACTCAAAAAACAATCAAATATCTATGGTACATGACTGGAATCCTTATGACACACCATTGAACTCATATAGTGTACAGTATAAACAGTATAGACTTTGTGTTTTTGCATGTAGTCACTCACCTCAGATAGCCGAACTCTGAAACATCCTGGAAAGACATTACTATCTGATCACAGAGCGCCTGCTCTCCCCGCCACAGAAATAAACACTTTTTCCTTGTTGTGATGATTTCTTTACAAAAATAAACGGTGGAGCAGTGCAGTGGTAATGTCCATAATATCTCTGCGATCGGTTAGTAATGTCTTTCCAGGACGTTTCAGAGTTCGGCTGTCTGAGGTGATGACTACATGCAAAAACACAAAATCGATACTGTTTATACTGTACACTATATGAGTTCAGTGGTGTGTCATAAGGATTCCAGTCATGTACCATAGATTTTGATTGTTTTTTGAGTGTTTGTTTTGGTTGAACGAATTGTTAGCGTTGTCGCTATCCCTAGCGCCAGCTAGCGATGGTGTAACGGTTTGTCTGCATTAATTTTAGTCGCGTCGTTTTTTGCTCCCCCCAACACTGGGTGACCATCAGGACAACGATTTAGGGGTAAAAAGGTAAAACATGACCGGAATTCTCCTTTAATATACTAGCTTTTGCTTACTTTCTAACTTTATGTGATTGGTTGAACTATTCTAAAGTCTCTTTGTTAGGTCTTATCACAATTATCCCTCCCCAGCCTCTCTGGCTGCATCATGCCGTGGCTGTGAATTTGGTGAAGCCCCCCCACCTGTGCATCTAGGAAGTGTGCTCAGAAACCTCTGCATGACAGTTGACTTCATGGGGTGGATTCCTGTGGGCTTTCCTGTGCTGAAAAGAGGGGCCTGTATTTGTACACAGGTGTGTGTGTGTGTGTGTGTGTGTGTGTGTACATGTCTGCTGTGTGCATGTTGTGAGCACAAACGGCTGTGGATTGTATGTGTGTGTTTGTGCAAGTCCCAGTGAGGTCTTGGCAATTTCTCATGCAGGGGGATTTCTGCTGAGTGCACGTTTCCACTTGGGTTTAGTCAATAGGCTGCCTTTTAAAGAAGAGCTATCAATAGCACTTTCCATCATCAAGGTGTTAGGACTGTCAGCACATCCACCACATCTGTCAGCAGTTTTAGAATAATATTGCCAAAATTACTTTGTGATTGTTATTGCAGAAATGTGGGTTTTTCTTAACACTGCAGTGACAGCACATCAGCTTGTTACAGCTATTAGGCTTAAGGCAGCATTCCTCTCCCGTGAGTTCTGTACACGCTTCAGTGTTTGATGCCAACATTTACTCCTGACTTCACTTTTCACCCCCTGACAGATAGTTTTCATTAAACGAGTTGCATGGAACCTCAGCAATGAAAAGATTAACACAAGAGATACCATGACAACGTGGCAAGTATCTGTGTTACTTACACTGAGTCCTAACCTTAGTGAGTATAACCTCAAGTGTTCAACAGTATCTTTGTTCGCCTTGACCTCTTTACCCTTCTGCAGTCTTGCAGAAGTTTTTACATTTGCTCTTGAGAGAAAAGTCATCTGATGTTTCTCACAGAGGACAATGTATTTTTCACAGCTGATCCCTCTGTTTGTTGACCCCTCACCTTGTTGTGTTTGTCTCATTTGGGTGTGCAAGAGAGATGCAGAGATGCAAACATTAAAACTAAACTCGTAAAAATATAATTAGAAGCCACGAACCAAATAGTTTGATTGCCATCTAATCTGAGTCTGTCGCATCTTTGGTCTGTAAAACAGGGTGCATTGTGGTTTAATGTGAAGAGTGGGCAGTTGTTCATGGCAAGGCAAGGCAAGGCAATTTTATTTGTATAGCCCATTTTTACAAACAGTTTGTCTCAAAGGGCTTTACATGGCATCATAACAACATCCTCTGCCCTTAGACCCTCACATCCACTGAGGAAAAACTCCATAGAAAACCCTTTTAACAGGGAAAAATTGGAGAAACCTCAGGAAGAGCAACAGAGGAGGGATCCCTCACCCAGGACGGGCAGACGTGCAATAGATGTTGTTACAGACAAGAAAACAGTTTATAACACAGAATGTGGGAAACATGGAAATGTTAACAAGAGCTGAAGGAGGCAGCTTCTGGTGGGAGGAAAGGCAGGGAGAGCAGGCCAGCATGATGGGAGGACTAATGGGGACTGATGACCTCAGGACAAACTAAGAACCATTGATATGCTCAACACAATGCTGGTGCAGTTATAAAAAAAAACAGCTATGCCTGAGACCACAGGGCAAAACAGGTGGCATTGCAGTACTGCCCTGGCACAGTAGCTGAAAGGAATGGAATCAGTGTGAGATTTGCATTCAGGCAGCTTTTACTTGAGGCTGTGCTCTGCCCCAGGCTGTGTCATTTGCATTGAAAAAGGATTCCTGCTTCTCTCCTTGAGCTATATGACTCACTGGGGCTCATAGCCACAGATAAGTTGTGAAGGGATGTGCAAGATATGCTTGGATCAATAGCTAAGCAGCTCAAATCACTCACACCTGACACGGTCAGGTGGACAAGCTGCATAGCTATTGTTCTGGCTCTACTCTTTTCTACACAAGCAAGTTGAATGACAAATGATCAGGTTATTCTAAGAAATGTGTTGACAAATGGCTCTTTATTTTGTTTTCATGTGGGTGCAGATCATTTTTGTTTCTTAGATTGAGATGAATCATCCAGCATCACAGATAATGCTGCAGAGTAATACTTGGCAGTCTTTTGCAACTTGACACCACAAATAAGTAGCAGTAGCTGTAAAATGACATGTCAGCATGGCTTTATAGCTACCTTCAGATATGTGCAAAGCATTTATTGTACAATGGGGAGAACAGAGCATAGACAAGAATTAGGACCATATTTATAAATAGTTACATAAATACACACATTGTTGTGTGTACATGTTACATAACCCTCAAATGATCCTTCAATTTGTACCACATCCGTGACCCCTGGACAAAATTTAGACATCAGTTACTCCCAAAGTATTTGTCTTAATGTGAGTAATAAACTTGGGAAGTTTCGTGGTGATATTTGTTAGTTACATTTTTTACTTTAAAATACATTAAAAAACCCATAGACGGAGGTGGACATTTCACTTGAAGGGTCATGGGTGTTGTAAAAATGCATTACAGGTCCAAAAAATGAGGACTTGACTTTCATTCTTAAATTTGGGACATCCAGAGTTTACCCAAAGATACACCTCCTTGCTAAAAATCAGGCCCCGGTGACCTTTCATTTGACTGTGGTGAGTTGGGAAAGTGTGAGAGGTGGACAAAAATGTCCAGGGGTCATCTGACTTTGAAAAATAATGATCTATTGTACAGATTGGGATTTACATATGCATTTATGTGTACATGTAGAGATTTTTCTGACTAACAGTGGTTTTATGTGGTGTACCTGTATTCTGTGTATGGTACCCACAAATGCTATAAACTGCCCACTGTTATTTTATTTTATTTTTTTATCCTTGTCTGCTTCAGGCATGCTTTCCTTTCTTTCTGACAAATAATACACAGCTCACCTGGTGCTGTGCCATACAAGCAAAGATAATGGTTTGCAAGATGGTTGAATACAGATAGTCTTTTTCTATTCCTGCTTTAATGCAAACTAAGTGTTTGCAAGGCTAACGTTCTGGCAGTTCAAAATGACTGCATTTTATGCCGTTATCCTTCTGGCAAGTGATGTTGTCTGCGTGTTGCCCATCGTTCTGACTGGCTGTTGCTGTTAGTTTGTTACTAAGGTGGTTAACAGAGGGACAGATTTAATTAGTGTAAATGGGACTCTCCTACATGATGGATCCTGTCATATTATCAGTAATGTGGGGGAGGACAATCCCTCAACACAGGCCATGTGATAGCTGTGTCAACAATATTTCCCCCTGACAGAGGCTGCTTTTAATAACTGGTTCAGGGCTCATTCAAAAAGCCAGTGGTGATTATAGTAAGCCGCAGGCATGACAGATAATGATTTGACAGTGCTCTAGGTGATTCAAGTAACATGCAGTAGGTGTGATGTTATACAGTATATTCCATACAGTTGACATAAATCATAACCTTAAAGAGTCTACTTTGTAATACTGAATAATTTGCTATTTTCAGTTTCAGTAAAGTTTTATTACCAAAGGGCTTGTAAAGCCAAGCAAACAAAAATTTTAAGAAAGTACTCTCTTAAAATGTTTGTAATCAGTTTCTGACTGCATCAAAATCAACATAATGGTAAACAGTCATGGACTTTGGGTGCCAAATAATTTCCATTGAACTAAGTGCAGCATCTACTGTCTTTATGTATTAGCAATTATGTGGATGCAAAAGTGGTGCAAGGAAAAGTTAATCATCCAGTATACAAGATGATCTGAATTATACTTTGTACATTGATCTATTTGGCACCAAAAACTAATCACTTGTGCCTCAGCCCATATTCCCACTTTCCAACACATTTCACTGATATTTCTTAATTGGTTCTTTGAGATATATCTGCAATCTGTCCAGTAAACAGACAAACAGGAAGATAAAACAAAGCCTCCTCGGAGGGGGTGAAAATGCACATCTGTTAGCACGGAAAACTAGTGCTCCAAAAAAAGTTTCCTCAAGAACATCACACTAATTTGACAGCCGCAGTATGTGTTCTGTCAGACCGGAGGGAGTGTGTGCTTGCATGTTTTGATAGCAAAGAAGTATTTCGTCCCCCACCTCTAGCCACTCTGCCTCCCCTTCCTCTCACTGAAATTAACTCGTAATGAGGCACACAGCTCTCAGTGTTAGTTTAACTGTGCTAATGTTTGGGTACCTTCCAGGGCCTCGGCAGCAGACGAGCCCAGTACCTCAGCTCCTTGTGTGGGAGAGAAGCTTCAGGGGCTTCCTGTGGTGCCATCAACTGTGGAGAAGCCGACTGATACAGGAGACCACAGCAAAGAAACCTTCAAGGAAAGCTCTGCCTCGAGGGACACCTCTGAAGGTACAGAACTGAATTATATTGACAAGTAGTGATTTGCCTTATATTGTAGATCAAGGGTTCAATTTCAGACCTGAAAAAGCTAAGCCTATCTCGGCATTCAGGCTCATTGCACTTCTGTATCATAGTGTTCACACAGCAGACGGATCTGATAGAAAACCAAGTGGGACTCCAGAGTTGCAAAAAACAGTCATGGACCACACCATAATGACACTGGCAAAATAAGTTGGCCTCCAGTACTCTGTTAAAACTGCACACTGCATCTCTTGAACTTCATGAAAGGTGACAAGAATACTGTGTCACAGACTTACAGCCATCTTATGCCTCATTGATTTCCACAGTGTAAGGAGCCCGATACACATATGTATGGCCACATGAATTTGCACTGACACACATACTGACACAGTACACAGTGGCTCACGCACACATATTCTCTGCCATGATTTGATTTCCACACAGACATGACATGAATCCAATTAATTCAGGATGAGGATCAATAGAGAACCATTTCCATGAGGGAAAATTGCTTTTGGATTTCGACTCAGTCAGCAGTGCTGCCGTTATTTGAAGGTGGCTCAGAAATGAGAGATATAAAGGAGCCCTGCAATGCTGCATGACATTTTTTATGTCCCACTCTTCTGATGTATTTTCACACACTGCCTCTGCTGTCATTTTGAACGTGTACAGTATACTTAAACTGAATAATAAAACTGTATTAAACTTCCAAATATCCAAAACTATGATGCAGAAAGTAGAAAAAGCAGGTTAACCTAGGATAGATGACTTACAGTAATGGGAAATCTATTATAGACTTCATTTGTGCTTTCACATGTGGCTTTTTTGTTTTCTAAACACCAGACTCAAGTAAACATTTTGTATTCATGTTAGCCTGTTGTGGAGAGCAAAGCAGCTTTTTGTGTAGACAGACTGTGTTTCAAAGTTGTTTAAATGGATCATTATGAATAATGAACTATTTCCTGTTTGTAAAAGCATGTTCCGTCTCTTGATTGTGGTCATGGCACATTTTGATGTGATTATCTGACATTGATTTCCACATGCCTCCCATTTGTGCGTTCTCATTTGCAACAACTAGGACATATTCATAACGGCAGTCTCATTTTGTGATTGCTTGCAGTGTTAGCGTGACCTATGAGTGAGTTCATTAAAGTGTCATTGTGCTGCTGTAGAGAAAAGTTAAATAAAAGTGAAAAAACACATCGGGGAACTTCTGGTTTGCCACTTTTGAAATAACAAGCCGTGTTCCCAAGAGGCCCAGTCACTTTGCAGATATGCTGATAGTCAGGCTGATAGCCCAAATCCAGTTGTTTTATTCTCTGTACTGAATCCTTTCTGAATGCAGTGGAGGAAAGTGAGCAAGATATAAAGAACATTTGTGTAGCTAATCCTCTTTTGAAGAAAAGCAGTTGCTCTTTGTTCATCTCCTGGATTGTGCCCAAGGTTATTTCGAATTTTAGACTGAACGCTGCTGAATAATCCATGACAGAATACACATCTCCAATCAGATTAATTGAAAACAGTGATTGTTGCTGTTCGGGGCTTAGGCGAAAGTGTTGCAGACAAATCACAGTTTAAAACCAAATCAATAAAGCTCACTGAGCTAAATTAGGCTGAAACACTCTCAAAGCAGTTAATGACAAATCCTGTCGAGCGTAGAGATAGGATGGGTCAATAGCTCAAACAAGCTTGATACAATCATGTTGCGTCACATGGACAAAGCCATTACAGCAACATGCACAGGAGCCGTGCCAGGTCTGCCTGAGCAAAAAAGACCTTCAAATGCAAATGATACAATAAGTATGTAAATATTCAAAGGCTGTGTGAATTCCTAACCAGAGGCTAGAGGATCTGGCATCTTTTATCTATTCTGCTTTGCCAAAAGGATTCAGGGAATGTAGTTTGGAGCGCGTATTGTGTGTGTTGTGTGTGTGTGTATGTTGTTTTTGAGAGAGAAATTTAAAAGAATGATTTAACAACAGGAGGTGCAACTATCAAACAGAAAGGGAGATAAAAGGTAGAAGACAGACACCACTATTTTTCCATTTAAAACAATGCTTGTTCACTTTGATGTTACTGCTTTCCCTGCCAGCTGTATGTGTGGCTGAAGCTGAAGCTGAAGCTGGGCCACAAACAGCAGAGGCTTCAGAGGTGATCTATGATGATGTTCCAAGTGAGGACCCGCTCTCCCCTGATGAAGGTTTGTAGCTACAACTGCATTGTGTTTCATAGCATGTTTTGCCCATCCGTGAATATCAGTGTGAAACTTTTGATGTGTAACATTTTTGAGTGTTTAGCAGATATGATTTATGAAGATGTTCAGAGAGACGCTGGCCCTGGGAACGCAGACAACGGCTGGAGCTCCAGTGAGTTTGAGAGCTATGACGAACAGTCTGATAACGAGGCCAAACAACCAACACGGAGCAAGGTATTACTGTATGTGTGTGTGTGTGTGTGTGTGTGTGTGTGTGTGTATGGGTGCATTCCTGAAATATGTATTTAGTTAACAAAAATTATCCTCTCTGTTTATTTTAAATGGCGTCACAACTGGCTGGGTTGTTTTGGTTGGTTTTCAGCACTTACAAAATTATCAAGGAGAATATTTCATCATCTGCTCCTCTAGCACAGTTGTTGTTTATTAATGTATAGAACTCGAAGGAAAACATAAAGGACATGAAAAATGGATAACAGGTTGTCTGGGCTTTCTACTTTCATTGTGGAATGAAGGTAAACAAGAGCCGTTTCTGTTTGAAAAGCCTCAGATCTCCTTCTCTTTCCTCTGCCAAAGATACTGTTCATCACTCTGCAGCACGGCTACAGAGTGTCGGACTTCCACATGATGGCACTGTGTGCACATTCACATTGTGCTGCATTTCCTCTATGCTTCACCAGCCTTTAACATGCATGCTTTGTAGCAGGCATGGGGGAAAATTTGGAGTCATACTAATAAAGTAGTCTTTTGCTGAGTTGAGCCATCATCAATGTATAGACTTGTATCTTCTTTTTCACATTTTTACATATTCAGGTTGTTTATTTATGGATGTAACTACGCTGTAAAGCAAGAAAATCCAGAGGTAATGCTTTGAGAAAGGAGGGAGACCAAGGGGGAAAAGCGTTTGTTGTAGCGGGACAAAAATGAGTTGCTCCGGTAATTACAGGAGGGTGTGGTGTAAAAATCCCCCCACAGCTCTGTTGGCATGCTCTTCCCAAGCCACTGAACAAAAGAAGGGATTCAGCTACACTGGTTGAACAATTAATGATGAAACCTTGACTGTGAGGGTCCGACAACAATTTTCAGCCGACATAGCCTTAATCAAAAACACATTGTTTTTAATTAATCCTGCCCAATTCATTTTTCACTAAGTGTACCTGAAGTCCGCCTCCTGTTCAGCTCATTGCTTAATTTGTGCAGCCTGGGAGAGCTGCAACAGAGTTTGCCTCTTTAATATTTGCCCTAAACTGCCTGCACCCCCACCCGCACCCCCACCCCCACCCCTCTGTAAATCAGTGGCCATTAGTCTCATAAGCCATAACGCTCTGACCAACGCAGTGCTCCAGGCTTTCACTCTCTGTGCTTGTGATTAATTCCTGATGTTAAGTAGCTTGTTTTGCCTTGATCACTTTGCCTTCCGTTTCCCTTTTCTATTTCCTCTCCCCTACACTTTCCTCCACCAACCGCCATTTGTGGCTAAACGCAACCCATGCCCGTCCCTGTCCCACACCTGTAGCTCTCTCCTGAAGTGTGCCGGCTGAGGGAGCGCTGTGCCAGGACCAAACGTGAACTGGCCATGAGGCTGTCTGGCAAGCACAACTATGACATCAAGGTATATCCACAGAAGCCAGCGAACGCAGTGATCGCACTATTTCTTTGCAGAGCTGAAAGCAATCTGCTCGATGTTTGCCAATAGGACAGATGATCACCCATTGCTGAAATATGCTGTGTTGTATGCTTAGCTAACTCAGAGGCTTAACTGTCTGTCTGCACCATCCCTCCCAGCTTTGCTTTGGACTGTGACTTCTCTTTAAGATTCTCTGTTGGCCTCTCTCTCTTTCCCTGCCTGGTTTAATATCAAGACGCATTTATGGGCCACATGAATTATTAAATAATATTCTGTGTATTTACTTCCATAAACACCAGCGCAACTTGCCCCCAATTAATGACCTACTTTCCTGAAGTAGCATCATTTAAAAATACTATTACCCTGGGTGTATTCTGGGTTTGTGGAGTCTGGTTGCAGGTCCTCTGTGAGTCTCAGGGTGGAGTTGGCGGTCAGCTAAACTCTCCCACACTTAGCAAAGTAGCTGTGTTACTCGGATGTGGAGCTCACTCTGTTACCATAATATCTCAATGATATGCTCATAGACTCTCTGATTAGAGGCTGCACAGCGACCACAGGGAGCCGCAGATGGTGAGATTCATGATGAGCCCACTGTGCGCCACTTCTCTCCATCTCTCTCCAGAGGAGCACCGTAGGTTATCAAGTCTCCACAGCATGGCACATTCCTTGTGCTCTAACACTTCTCTCTTGTTTTTGTCTGCTCCTTCCAACCAGGTTCAACAGCTCATGAAGGCGGCGAAAAGTGGAACAAAGGATGGGCTTGAAAAGACCAAAATAGCCGTCATGCGAAAAGTTCCCTTCCTGCAGAGAAAAGATCAATTGGGTAATGCAGGGATGACTGAACTTTGTAATTGTTGGTCAGCTTTATTTTTGGATGAATGTTTCTCTTTTTTTAGTAGTGGGTATTGGTTATGAAGTTTGGGTTCGGTTGCTCTTTGCAGTCGGCGAATTAGAGGCAGTTGCTTTTGTATAGCCAAGCCAAAGAAGTGTTGGAGGCAGATAGAGTAGAAAGTCTTACTTTTTCTTTATACAAATCCCTTAAGGGAGAAATGAAAGCGCTGTGAAAGAGACAGATCTCACTGATTATAAGTATAATAAATAAAACACCAACTAAAACACTCTTTTTCAGTTTTTGAGACTGACGTTGTGGTCGAGTAAAGCTTTTGAAGTGTGATGGAGAGAGAGAGAGAGAGAGAGAGAGGGAAGGATGAAGCAACAAAGGCTATACAATATAGGTTGTATTATAGGAGCCCTTGTCTAACAATAGAGGAAGATTAGCATCCATTAGTGAAGTATGAAGGAGTGCCATAAACCACATATAGCAGACCCATTCAAACAAATCTCCCAACCATCACAAAGAGGTAAAGAGGCCAGTGCTGCTATTTTTAGGTGTTGATCAAGGGAAATCTGCACGGCATTATATTGGTTTTCCACCAATCCTCTGTTATCATTCCAAAGTCTTTAATTGGAATGGTGGAAGCATGGTTACGGGTGAAGTGGGGATTTTTTAGTTTTGAAACTGTCAAACATCTTTGTGCCAATGCAGAGATGAGAATGTGCCGGATCGTGTTTTGCAGACACACTTATGTGTGCCTGCTGTACTCCTGCAGAGATACAGTATTGTTTCGAATTTCTCCCTTTTTTTATTTTAGTATTTCTCTCTCTGTGTCTCTGTCTGTCTGTCTCTCTCTCAATCTCTCTGCTGTCTCTCCATCTCTTCTTCAGAGAGCACAGAAATCTCTTCATATTTTAGAGGTAATAAACTTAGTGTGTCGCAGTGTCTCCGGCTGCAGTGAGATCTGAAGGCTGCCTTTCTGTTTCCCCTCTCTGTCTCATTCTCTGTGTCACACGCACACACACGCACACACACACACACACACACACACACACACACACACACACACACACACACACACACACACACACACACACACACTGTCTCTATTTAACCTTCTGGTGTTTTTCTCTTTCATTTCTGATTGTCTGCAGAAGAGGAGGATGATGCAGGATACCTGGATGTGGCTGTGTCAGAAGTGAAGCACCCCCCTCCACAACTGAGCCCCATGCCAGAGGGGCTGACCAGCTACCAGGTACGCCTGGCACTTTTTGTCCAGATTTCTTTTTTCCCCTACTGTATATGTTCAGCCAACTTTTGTAGAAGAAACATCAAGCATCCAGTATACAGTAGTCTTAAGATGAGACCGTAGGCTTGTCATCTTAAAAGCACTGATTTGTTGTTTCAGTATTTTTACATATCTATACAGACAATTCTCTTTTTTCCTGTTTGGGAAGGCAGCATGTTTTACAACAGCTAAAACACTTTGTCACATCTTGGGAATCTGAAGACTCAGACTCTGACGAAGACCTTGTTCAAACACACCTACAGTACTCCTCCTTTGTTTTTTTTCCTCCTGTGACAAATGCATGATTATAGTGCAATCCATCAACCTGCACCATGCTTAACTGAAAGCATACCGCGCACCGCAGCCCCATCATGTCCTCTTAGCGCTAGATTTTCTGACTGGTCTGTTGTCTCCACAGGTTGTCAGACGCCATATCCTCAGTTCCATCATTCAGAGTGAGCGGAGCTACCTAGAGTCTCTCAGGAGAATCTTGCAGGTGAGTTGTTTAGTCCCTGTTGTCCTCCTCTGCCACTTACAATATCTTCACCATTTAGCCATTATGAATTAAACTGAATAGAGAAGCCGTGATATCCATCAAATTACCGAGGTGTCTCAGTGCAGAAAAAAAAAATCCTCATCAACCAACCCTCCCCATTTCTGTGTGCTAAGAGACAAAGGGACTGTAGGGCTTGCATAGGATGTAGTGCAGTTTTATCTCTTCTGCACAAAAACTATGACTTGTTATCTCTTAATCACAAAAAATGAGAGTAGCACCTATTGAGATGGAATCAGTGACAATCAGTGACTAAATATTTCATTGTCTAGAACAATGTGCTACCTTTGTTGTCGAGCGATATGATTGTACGTGCTACTTGGGAAGGCTTTGCTCCTCTGAAATCTCTCTTCTTATTCAGAGAGTCCAGCCAAGTGGTAAATGCAGCGTCTCCAGACAGATAACAAAAAAAAAGACAAAGAGCCACAAGCACAATTAGACATTGATGGCTGTGACTTTAATTTTTACTGTAAAACAGATTGCACAGTTGTTCATGTTGTGTTGCCTGCCCGTGCTTCTTCTGTTGAGGATTAATTTACTATTATGGATTTACAGAAATACAACATCAGGCACAGCAACAAAAATTAGCTCTGCTCTTGTTCAGATCGATTCTTTTTTTCTGTTAAATATACTTTTCATCTTTCTTGTTTGGCTTTTACATAAAGTCATCTATACTTCAGCATGTTCAGATACAAAGACGTCACGGTCGCTGGCTTGCCATCCACAAAGAGCTCTTGTCAACTTATTTCTGCAGGCGAGGCTAATATTCCCATGAGCACTGACTGAAGAATCAATCACTATCCCTTTCACCATTTTTGTTTTTGCATCTTTTCTTTAACTTTTCTCGGAGCTGCCTCTCGCCATCGTCAACTGGCTTTTATGATTACAAGTCACCTTGAATTCAGAGCATGTTTGCCAGTGGCAAATGCTTTTCTTTGGGTGAATCCTTTGGTTGGATGCGTTTCCAAGCACCATGACTACATTTCCTCATTATCCCAGATTCATAGGATATTTGTCAGCTACCTCTCAGTTGTCTATTTATGCTGTTGAAAAGAAAAAGGAAGGCGGACTGCTGATTCATCTTTAAGCAGCCACCCCCACACACACACATGCATTATGCACATCTGTGACAATAAAACCCCAATTTTCTCTCACAATCTCATCAGGAATACCACCGACCACTGATGGAGGCTGATCCACGCATCCTGAGTCCACGGAAGATCCGGCCAATATTTTACCGAATCAGGGAGATCACACAATGCCACTCCATGTTTCAGATTGCATTGGCATCTCGTGTGGCTGAGTGGGATACCAGTGAGAAAATTGGAGACTTATTTGTTGCCTCGGTTAGTGTGTATTGTATTTGTTTCCTGTATGTATCTTCACATGGGGGAGGCTTTTTTGCTGCATTATTTGTGTGTGTGTTTTGTTTGTATCTATAAAAGACTCATTGGCATTTCTATTGAACTTCATAACACAATCTCTGCTACCAGTGTCACAATGAGCTACAGGTTTTAGATTGAGCAAATAGGGATAGTTTACCCCAAACATGGAATCAATTACAGTCGTGATGACTATCTCCTCAGCATCCAGTGGGATCTCTGGGATATGTGTTTACACATTTTCTTTCAGTTTTCTGTTGTGAGTCTCCCCAGTGTGCTCATCCATAAGAGCTGCTCATTATTTTCTTTAAAAAAGTGCTGATTTGACCCTCTCCTTCTCTGCTGGCCAATACGCACTGGTCCTGCCATCAAATGAGGCCACATGGAGAAGGGAAACATTGGGACTGTGTACTCTTTATTTAGCTGCCCCTTTGTCATGTGGCCATGTTTGTGTTCCAGCAGGGCTTGTAGTTACATCTGAGAGGCAGCAGCCTGAAGGAGGGTGTGAGCAACGCAGGTTAATTCCTTCTTGTGATTTGCTAATTCCCCACCACTCCTTAAACTGCTGCTATCAGCTGCCTGGTGTGGGTTTAATTGAGGAGAGAGAATAAATGTCTACCGCGCTACAGACACACCCCCCTTTCGCGCACACACTTTCTGTCTCACACTCTGCAACCTCATTCCTCTTTGCCCAACTTCTTAAATGGATCGTGAAGGGTATTGCAGTAACCGAGATGGTAAACAAACCAATTTTTTTTAAAGTACTATACTTAAAAGGCCCATTTTGAGCCTCTCTTTACATTGAAATTACCGATGGGTCCTGCAAACAAGATGGTTAGACAGACATTCAAGATGTCAGAGGAAATTACATGAGTTTGTGGATGCGGGTGTAAAGACAAAATAATCAAACCAGGCCCCCCTTGTCAAATCATTATGCTTGTTTTTTTTTGTTTCCACAGTTTTCCAAGTCAATGGTGCTGGATGTATACAGTGAATACGTCAACAACTTCACCAGTGCCATGGCTCTCATTAAAAAGGCCTGCATGTCCAAGCCAGCTTTTCTGGAATTCTTAAAGGTGAGCTGCAAAGCCCATGAGCAAAAATGTTCTTCTTTTTTTAACCCAAATTTTTTTTTGGATTCGTTTTTTTTTTTTTGTCCTTTGCTTCTTCTTTTCTCTGTTGTGTTCCATCAAAGCCCCAAAGCTAAAGGCTTCAATAATGCATGCTTCTCAGGTTTCCACAGAGACAGAACAAGAATTCAGTGCGTTAAAAGTTGGTGTTAACACAGAATACAAAATTGTTATTTACATAGAGTTCATGATTCTTGGTATTAAATAGTATGGATTAGGGCTGAGCAATTAATCATATTCACGATATAAACATGCGCGATAAACACATCGCAAAAGGTTGCCTGATATGCAATGAGTAAGGAGAATTGATAATTGATTGATTATTCATGTGCAATTTGTTCAATAAAAGTATGCTCAAAATATTTTTTCTATTATTCCGTTCAGTGTTGCAGGGTATCTATTAAAGCAGAAAAACACAGGAACTGCATGGTTAATATGCACACCTACAGTAAATAATTGTCATATCATCATCGCAATATTGAATATTGAGTGTCAGCAGCGCACATTGCACATTTTGCTCATATCATGCAGGCCAAGTACGGATTATAGGTTACATTGTCCTTAATTTCAGAAATAATGACCATTTCGATTGAAAACTACATTAAGTCCAAGGTTGTCCTGTTAATGAACATGGCCTGTATTCATGTTGTAAATGCATAATAATTCTCAGAATCTGACACTAATTATTATTTTGTACTGTTCTCGCTGCTCTTGAATTTTTTTAATGTATCTCAAAAAGCATGTGATTTTTAGTCTGGGGCCGTTGACTCGCTGTTTTGCTAAGCAACCGGATCCAGGGCGAGAGAGACAGGCCTTTCCATCAAAATAAAAGCACTAAGCTAATAAAATGCAGTGAAACTTTTTAATTTAAGGAATATCATTTACAAGAAAGTCCCCAAGCCATTAAGTTAACCTTTTGCTTTTATTGTATTACAAATGAATGTCTATTTCATGAGTTTTATGTCGTAGAACATTTTTATTTTGGTGAATTTGGTGATTTCCGTATCCACTCTCAGACCAGAACCAGAATGCAGACAAAATTGGGAGTTAACAGACACCAGGCTCTTCTCCTCTCTCTGAAGAGCCTGGTGACGCCAGGCTATGTGATTTTTACAATGAGGAAATTGCAACGTTTTTAGTTGGTCAATATGTGAAATGGAAATTGTCTTGTACTCTGTTTACTTAATACTTCAGATATTCATTAGGATTTGTGAACAACAAAATATAGTGCCAAGGTGCATAGAGAGTGCCACAAAATGATTTCAGTGTGCTGAGTTTAACAATTCCCTGTGCACACAGCATTCATGCATGAGTATGACCTGGATCATTGAGTTGTAATGCTGAGTTACAGAACCAGATCACACAGCTGACAGCCCTGCGTGTTTCTCCAGATAACATGAGTCCCTTTCTTTCTGTTGAAAGGTTCCTCTGTCTCTCCCACTGCCTGTTGCAGCTCACACTGGCAATGTGAAGACAAACCAAATAGTAAATTGGAGAGACAGAGACTAAAAAACACAAAATAAATGACTTCATTATCTTGTTTTTATGTATTGTGGAGGCACTGACTGAGGGCACATGACCATAAGCATGTAACAAATATTTACAGTGATGGAAATTATTACATTTAGTTTAGTGAGTTTGAATACAGTTTGCAGACGGTACTGTATGATGTAATGTGAGGGCTGCATTTGCAAAGAGGTAAATCTGTGAGCTCAGTATAAATGACTTTCCAAAAGCCAGAAGACCACCATGCAAGCATTTTTCTTGTAGGGAAACAGCCCATCTCCTTTGACATTCTGATCTGGTCATACTAGAAAGATTTTACTTTGTGCCCATGAAACAGCATCTTTTGATCACAAGCCCTGCTTTCCTTACCTGTGATTTAATAGTTCAATGGCTGCTGACCACTGTTGTTGTGATATGGAATAACGTGTTATGCTTGTTAGGGCCACGGGCAATCGCACCGGGCACTGGTCCCAACAGCTATGAAATAGCTGCAGGGACCAGTGCCCGGGCGAAGCCCGGGCACTACTGTTATTGTGTGGATTTTTTCTTATTATTAGTGTGACTGCTGAAGCAGTCACACTATTGTTCTTCTGTTTGGCCATTTTCTTCCGCCTTTTTACGGTCTTCTTCTAGTCCTTCATACTTTGTGCTATTTCAACAATTCATATATCAAAATGTGCAGCTTTTTTTGAACTTTATCGGCATTACTTTTCTCTTTTTAACTATTTATACTTTTTAAAATATTTAACTTTTTCACAAAAAATCTCACATTCATCAAAGTCTCAACCTCTCTTTTTGACAACTCCACTGTAGTGTAGGGGGTAGGGTAACTGCCTGCCAACCCTAAGGTCACTGGTTCGAATCCAAGGGAAGAATTCTTGTTATGTTATGTTGAATTCTGCTCTCCTCCCCCGCCTTCAATTGGTTACAGGTGTTTGTTATCTCCTTGATTACTCGTACCAGTTTGCAGCACATCATCACATTACAATGAATGACAACAGTCTTGAAAGCAGTGTGCTCTCTGTAGCCGAGTGGCAGAGTAAAGGCTTAGTGATCATATGGTCACGGGTTCGATTCCTGCCTCAGTCATTTCACATCATTGCTTGACTTTTGATTACAATTATTCAGCTGTCATTGGACAGTCTTTGATTCCTCATAGTATAAAGCTCATTGTAACTCAGGTTCTCTGTGGCCATATGGTTAGTGTGTTAGGTGTTGTGCTATTTCAACAATTCATATATCAAAACGTGCAGCTTTTTTTGAACTTTATCGGCGTTACTTTTCTCTTTTTAACTATTTATACTTTTTCAAATATTTAACTTTTTCTGCAAATTAAACTCTAGACAAATTATTTTCTCCAGTTTTGTAGCCACACTTGTCTTCTGGCTAAAATTCTGGTCAAAAATGCAAAGAGACTTAGATAATAATTTTAAATATTTTTTAAATGCAGCCAGGGAGCTCTCTGCTCTCATTCAGCCCAATGCTGAGAATTCTCCACAACTCTGTCTGAAACATGCTTATGTCTGTGCTCTCTGTGGCGAAGTGGCAGAGTAAAGGTTTATTGATCATGAGGTCATGGGTTCGATTCCTTACTTTTTTTTTTAAGCAGAAGCCAGTGATCCTCTTATCAAAGGTTTTCTTTACCCCTCACATACTGTCTCTGTCTGTAGCCTAGTGGTTAGCTTGCTGGTCTGGAGACCTGAAGGTTGCTGGTTCAAATCTTGCCTCAACAACAATTATAGTGAATTATTTTCCCAGTCGTCCTCTGTTGACTTCTGATAACTTGCTTCATGTTGAAACTGCTGCTCTCAGCCTGAAATTCACAGAAATTTTCATTCTAAGTCATTCAAGCTTGACTCTCAAGCTTTCTTGATGTTGACAGTGTGCAGATCATTAACAGACAACAGTCTCTGCAGCTGTGTGTGCACTGTGGCCTAGAGGCAGAGTGGAAGTCTAATGACCATGAGGTTGTGGGTTCGATTCTGACCTTGGTCAAACATTTGTATGGTGATCACTGCTTGCACTATTTGCTAATTCTGCAACAGCGTTCAGTTGCTGTCAGCAGTCACACCATTTCCATTCTTGGAAATGCTTTTTCTAGTTAGTGTGAATGCTGGAAGCATTCACACTATTGTTATTCGGTTCGGCCATTTTCTGCCTTTCTTCGTCATGTAACTAGTCCTTCATACTTTGTGCTATTTCAACAATTCAAATATCAAAATGTTCAGCCTTTTCGGGACAGGTGTGCTATGTCTTTTCTCTTTTCAACTATTCATACTTTTTGCAATATTCAACTATTTCTGATTTTTTTTTCCCCATAGAGAATGCATTGGAACAGTCTTGAAACTCTTCAAATCTTCTTACTTCTTTCAGCCTTTAAAGTGTCCACATACTTTCAGCTAGAGACTTAATTCAAATTCTGAGCTGTAGACAAACTTCTAATGTATTCATCCTGTATGTACAACTTTTTCATAGCTTGTACCGTTTTTGAGATAAATCCTTTAAAAGCACATGAGGATTTCTGACAAATTTCACACTTTTCAATGAGTGTGTATGGGGTTGGGTCAGAGTGAGTGACATCATCGTTAGAGTGAGAGGGATCGAAAAAACATTCAGGATTTTTTCTGGATAAATTGCCAGCACGGCCACAAATTAAACTCTAGACACATGATTTCCTCACCGGTTTGTAGCCACACTTGTCGTGTCTCATTTAATGTGCTCAAAACAGCAGACAGACTTACAGAATTGTCTCTATGAGCCTAATTGTGCAGCTAGACCCGCTCCAGTGGCTCATCCACTTCAATAGAAAAGTAGGAGCTGATTTTTTTAGAAAAGCAGAAATGCCCCCCTTTTCTACCTTGCGACCCTGAGAAAAGTTTTTGCCCTACAAACATTTAATGCACATCAATGTGCTCAGGAAGGTCTCCTTGCCCAGTAGTCATGGTCACATTCTGATAAGAGTTACGGTTCTCTTTTTATGGGCTGTTTTGGGAAGCTGCTCAGAGCACAAATCTCTCTGCTCTGCTCTGCTCTGTGTGCAGTTGGTCCAGCTGTAGAGGCCAGCTCGTTATCATGTCTATAAATAGAACAGGGCAGGTGCAGCCTGGCCGCTCGTTAAGATGTTTTTAAACACAGCCCCACACACACACATGATAAACCAGACTGACAGAGGATGTCCACGCACAAACACAGGCATCACACTCACACAGACAGACACACACAGACACTCACACACAGTCACACACACACACATACACAAACACACAAACACACAAACACAACACTGTTCCACACAGTAAAATGTAAGCAGTTAGTTGAGTCACCATGGTAACTTCTGAGGGCAGGCTGCCAATCAATCAGATCATTAGGGAGAGAGGAGTTTTGTGGCGCTTAACAGTTTTACTTTCTGCACATGTACACGCAGACAGAGAGACCGTCAGACTCACACACCCAGACACACACACACACACACACAGGTTTTCAGCTCACATTCATCAACCTCTCAATTATTTTATACTTTTGATGTAAACATCTCCAACAATTTATATTTTTCTCATGAATTTAAGTTCAGACGTTTAGTCTTTCCAACTCTATTAATAGTAGTGTAATTATAGGTGGAGCCTGGGACATAGGATGCAGCTTTTAACATGTGTCCTATCTATCTATCTATCTATCTATCTATCTATCTATCTATCTATCTATCTATCTATCTATCTATCTATCTATCTATCTATCTATCTATCTATCTATCTATCTATCTATACCCCTCCCTATTTTTTAACCCCTCTGTCTCCTTTTTTTCTTTCTTTCTTTCTTTCTTTCGTTCTTTCTTTCTTTCTTTCTTTCTTTCTTTCTTCTACTCCTTCATTTGTATTTTACGTAACTTTTTATATCCTTCCCTCTCTATCCATCCATCCATCCATCCATCTACCTCTTTCTATCTATCATCCCCCTCTCTCTTTTTCTTCTTTCTTTCTTTCTTTCTTTCTTTCTTTCACTCCATTTCTGTCTTTTTACTTCTTTGTTTGTTTGATTGTTTCTTTCTTTCTTTCTATTCCTTTTCTCTTCCTTTGTTTTTACTCCATTTCTTTCTTTCTTTCTTTCTTTCTTTCACTCCATTTCTGTCTTTTTACTTCTTTGTTTGTTTGATTCTTTCTTTCTTTCTACTCCTTTTCTCTTCCTTTGTTTTTACTCCATTTCTTTCTTTCTTTCTTTCACTCCATTTCTGTCTTTTTACTTCTTTGTTTGTTTGATTCTTTCTTTCTTTCTTTCTGTCCTTTTCTTTTTTCTCTCTTGTTTCAATCTTTCTTTCTTTCTTTCTTTCTTTCTTTCTTTCAACAATTTCTTCAGCTCATTCAGCATTGCTTCCAGCATTCACACCATTTCCATTCTTGGAAATGTTTTTTCTAGTTAGTGTGACTGCTGAAGCAGTCACACTATTGTTCTTCTGTTTGGCCATTTTCTTCCGCCTTTTTACGGTCTTCTTCTAGTCCTTCATACTTTGTGCTATTTCAACAATTCATATATCAAAACGTGCAGCTTTTTTTGAACTTTATCGGCATTACTTTTCTCTTTTTAACTATTTATACTTTTTCAAATATTTAACTTTTTCACAAAAAATCTCACATTCATCAAAGTCTCAACCTCTCTTCTTCACAACTCCACTGTAGTGTAGGGGTTAGGGTAACTGCTTGCCAACCCTAAGGTCACTGGTTCGAATCCAAGGGAAGAACTCTTGTTATGTTATGTTGAATTCTGCTCTCCTCCCCCGCCTTCAATTGGTTACAGGTGTTTGTTATCTCCTTGATTACTCATACCAGTTTGCAGCACATCATCACATTACAATGAATGACAACAGTTTTGAAAGCAGTGTGCTCTCTGTAGCCGAGTGGCAGAGTAAAGGTTTAGTGATCATATGGTCATGGGTTCGATTCCTGCCTCAGTCTTTTCACTTCATTGCTTCACTTTTGATTCCAATTATTCAGCTGTCATTGGACAGTCTTTGATTCCTCATAGTATAAAGCTCATTGTAACTCAGGTTCTCTGTGGCCATATGGTTAGTGTGTTAGGTGTTGTGCTATTTCAACAATTCATATATCAAAACGTGCAGCTTTTTTTGAACTTTATCGGCATTACTTTTCTCTTTTTAACTATTTATACTTTTTCAAATATTAAACTTTTTCTGCAAATTAAACTCTAGACAAATTATTTTCTCCAGTTTTGTAGCCACACTTGTCTTCTGGCTAAAATTCTGGTCAAAAATGCAAAGAGACTTAGATAATAATTTTAAATATTTTTTAAATGCAGCCAGGGAGCTCTCTGCTCTCATTCAGCCCAATGCTGAGAGTTCTCCACAACTCTGTCTGAAACATGCTTATGTCTGTGCTCTCTGTGGCGAAGTGGCAGAGTAAAGGTTTATTGATCATGAGGTCTTGGGTTCGATTCCTTACTTTTTTTTTTAAGCAGAAGCCAGTGATCCTCTTATCAAATGTTTTCTTTACCCCTCACATACTGTCTCTGTCTGTAGCCTAGTGGTTAGCTTGCTGGTCTGAAGACCTGAAGGTTGCTGGTTCAAATCTTGCCTCAACAACAATTATCGTGAATTATTTTCCCAGTCGTCCTCTGTTGACTTCTGATAACTTGCTTCATGTTGAAACTGCTGCTCTCAGCCTGAAATTCACAGAAATTTTCATTCTAAGTCATTCAAGCTTGACTCTCAAGCTTTCTTGATGTTGACAGTGTGCAGATCATTAACAGACAACAGTCTCTGCAACTGTGTGTGCACCGTGGCCTAGAGGCAGAGTGGAAGTCTAATGACCATGAGGATGTGGGTTCGATTCTGACCTTGGTCAAACATTTGTATGGTGATCACTGCTTGCACTATTTGCTAATTCTGCAACAGCGTTCAGTTGCTATCAGCAGTCACACCATTTCCATTCTTGGAAATGCTTTTTCTAGTTAGGGCCGCGGGCAATCGCCCCGGGCACTGGTCCCAACAGCTATGAAATAGCTGCAGGGACCAGTGCCAGGGACCAGTGCCGGGCCCGGGCACTACTGTTATTGTGTGGATTTTTTCTTATTAGGGTGAATGCTGAAAGCATTCACACTATTGTTATTCAAATCTTTATTATTAGTGTGACTGCTGAAGCAGTCACACTATTGTTCTTCTGTTTGGCCATTTTCTTCCGCCTTTTTACGGTCTTCTTCTAGTCCTTCATACTTTGTGCTATTTCAACAATTCATATATCAAAACGTGCAGCTTTTTTTGAACTTTATCGGCATTACTTTTCTCTTTTTAACTATTTATACTTTTTCAAATATTTAACTTTTTCACAAAAAATCTCACATTCATCAAAGTCTCAACCTCTCTTCTTCACAACTCCACTGTAGTGTAGTGGTTAGGGTGGATGTTTGCCAACCCTAAGGTCACTGGTTCGAATCCAAGGGAAGAATTCTTGTTATGTTATGTTGAATTCTGCTCTCCTCCCCCGCCTTCAATTGGTTACAGGTGTTTGTTATCTCCTTGATTACTCATACCAGTTTGCAGCACATCATCACATTACAATGAATGACAACAGTTTTGAAAGCAGTGTGCTCTCTGTAGCCGAGTGGCAGAGTAAAGGTTTAGTGATCATATGGTCATGGGTTCGATTCCTGCCTCAGTCTTTTCACTTCATTGCTTGACTTTTGATTCCAATTATTCAGCTGTCATTGGACAGTCTTTGATTCCTCATAGTATAAAGCTCATTGTAACTCAGGTTCTCTGTGGCCATATGGTTAGTGCTCAGCCTGAAATTCACAGACATTTTCATTCTAAGTCATTCAAGCTTGACTCTCAAGCTTTCTTGATGTTGACAGTGTGCAGATCATTAACAGACAACAGTCTCTGCAACTGTGTGTGCACCGTGGCCTAGAGGCAGAGTGGAAGTTTAATAACCATGAGGATGTGGGTTCGATTCTGACCTTGGTCAAACATTTGTATGGTGATCACAGCTTGCACTATTTGCTAATTCTGCAACAGCGTTCAGTTGCTGTCAGCAGTCACACCATTTCCATTCTTGGAAATGCTTTTTCTAGTTATTATTATTCTTACTTCTTCTTCCCTTTTTCGGTCTTCAACTACTTCTTCATACTTCATAACATTCAAACAATTCATATATCAAAACGTGCGGCTTCTTCAGGAGATCATTGGATGTATTCAACTTTTTCATATCATTCATACTTTTCAAAATATTCAAACTTTATTGAAAATTTTTTCCCATAGGAATACATTGAAATGTTCTTCAAACTCTTAAAATCTTCTCCTTCTTTGAACTTCAACTGCTTCAACATACTTTCACCTACAGACTTCATTCCACTTTTAAAACGTTCACAAAACTTTCAAGTATTCACGGTACATTCAACTTTTTCATATCTTCTACCGTTATTGATCAGTACCCTTCAACTGTTCATGATCATTTTTTGACAAAATTCAAATTTAACATGCAAGTCAATGGCACGGAATTTTCAGAGCTAGAGTGGTGATGACATCAGCTAGAGTGACAGAGAGTCTAAAAATCCTCTGACACTTTGCTCTCTATCCTGTCACCACGGCCACAAATTTCTTTCTAGACACATAATTTTCCCCCACTTTGGTAGACAAACTTGTCCTGTGTCTCACAGTGTGCTCGAAAACGCAGAGAGGCTAACAGAATTTAAACTGGGAGCCTCTAAGTGCAGCCAGTTCCCTCTCTTCCTCTCATTGACTCACATTGTAAAGTAGGAGCAGATTTTCTGAGAAAAGCAGAAATGACCTCCTTATATTTCTTGCGACGGTGAGAAAAGTTTTTGCCCTACAAACATTTAATGCACATTGGCTCGCTCAGGAAGGTCTCCTTGCCCCGATAGTCATGACCACATTCTGGTAAGAGGTACGGTTCTCTTTTCAGAGGCTGTTGTTCGGAGCTGCACAGAGCTCAAATCTCACTGCTCTGCTCTGTGTGGTGCAGACAGAGAGAGAGAGACACACACACACACACACAGACAGATAGACACACAGACACAGAGACACACTGGCTTACAGCTCATAATCAGCCTCTAAATGAGTTCATATCTTTGAGGGGAATTTTTAAACATCTCTAATAATTTATTTCTCTTACATACATTTCAGTTTATTCTTGTAATGGAGATTTCAGGATTTGGAGCTTCTTCATGTCCTGACTTTAGACTTTTCCACCTTCAATCCTTACATTTTACTTTGAACGACTTGGACTTTTTCCTCATTAATTCCAACAATTCAGGCCATTTCTCAACCATGTAAGGAGTTTCATATTTTTCATTTATAAATTTATATTTTCACACTATTTTTTACACTTAAACAATTCTGGGATTTGCATCCATTCCCTATCATTCAGTCTCTTGCTTACAAGTTATACACTTCAGGTATTGCTTCATTTTTATACATATTTGTTCAACAAATACTTTCAAGCTCTTAATATATTTATTCATTTGAGTAGACCTATTTTTTCCACACCAATCTTCAAAAATGCAAGCAATTTTCCAACATCCTTCTTATAGCCTAAGTTCTTCTTTTTAATTTTTTTCTCACCTTTTTCAGATTTCAACCATTCAACTGTTAAACTATAAAGATGCAGGATTTCTACATTTTCCTCAAACTTTTTATTAACATGTTTAACTTTTACCCTTCAGATATGTTGTAGTTATTCTGCCCTTTAACGGATTGTAACTACTTCTATATTATTCTACTTTTACACTTCAGATATTGTTTCATCTATATTAGTAATGGTTCAAAAAAAAAATTCTAACTGTTTTAAATAACAACAAATGCATCCATTCCATATCATTCAGCCTCCTGCTTACAAGTTATACTCTTCGGGTATTGCTTCATCTTTATTTATATTTGTTCAACAAATGCTTTCAAGCTGTTAATATATTTATTCATTTGAATAGACTGAAATGTTAATTTTTTCACACCAATCTTCAAAAATTCAAGCAATTTTCCAAACATTTCATACAAATTCAACGTCCTTCTTATAAGTTTTACTTTTTAATCTTTTCTCACGTATTTCAGATTTCAACCCTTCTACTCTTACATGCTCGACTTTTAGCCTTCAGATATGATGTAGTTATTCTAACTTATCCTTACCTTTAAAGGATTGTAACAACTTCTATATTATTTTACTTTTATTCCTCAGATATTCTTTCATATATTAGTGATGGTTCAACAATGTTTTCAAGCCACCAGTTTTAAACTTGTTTGAGTAGACTCAAGCTTTTCAATTCATTCATACTATTCTTCATTAATTCAAGTAATTACCACCCATTTCATACATCCTCCATCTTTCATCTTCTACTTTTACTATTCAGATATTGTTTAATCTACATTAGTAATGGTTCAAAAATGTTTTCAAACTGTCAGTTTTAAGTAAATCTGAGTAGACTTCAGACTTTCAATTTCTTCATACTGATCTTCAACAATTCAAGTAATTTCAAACCATTACATACTCTTCATATATTGTTTAATCTCTTCAAGATTTCTTCAGCAGTTTCTTAACTTAATTCAGCATAGTTTCAACAATTTATTCAGCTCATTCAGCTTCCAGCTTCCAGCATTCACCCGTATTTCCTTCAGGAAATGCATTTTCTAGTTATTCTTCGTCCTCTTCCGGACGATTTTCGATTCGCTACTAGTCCTGCAACTCGAAGAGTTGCAGGCCAAATTATATATCAAAACGTGCGTCTTGATCGGGATCGGTGTGCTATTACTTTTCTCAACAGTGTACGAATTTTTCGCGACGTATGTCGCGAAAAACTACGCAAAATTTTGCATGTAAGTCAATGGGACGGGCGAAAAAAAAAGAGCGAAAAAGACCAATCATTGGAGTTTAACAAACGTCTACTGCTCAGGCATACTTTCACCTAGAGACTCCATTTAAACTTTAAACAGTAGACACAAGTCTTGTGTATTGTCGTATTACTCCACGTTTTGATAGGTCATATAGTTTTTGATCAATCCCTGATCAATGACCATGATCATTTTTGGAGAAATTATGAGTTTATAATGGGTGTGTATTGCATGGAATGTTCGTGTCAGAGTGCGTGACATCATCGGTTAGAGTGGGAGAGAGTGAAGAAACATTCTGTATTTTTTCTGGATAAACTGTGACCACGGCCACAATTTACACTCTACAGACATAATTTTTTCAGAATTTGTAAGACAAACTTGTTATCTCTCATGTCATGTGCTCAAAATATCAGAGAGACTTACAGAATTGACAGAATCAGCCTCTGAGTGCAGCCACGTCTGTCTCTGCTCCTCATTGAGTCCAATACAAATATTTTCTGAGAGGAGCAGAACGGCCTGATGTTTTAAAACTGCCAGCGTCGCCAAAATATTTACTGTAGAAACACCAAATCGTACCGAAATTTTCAGTAAGTCCTTAGAGCAACGTTGATCTGTGTTTTGTTCTGATAGGAGTTACCGTTTTGTCATGCTAAGCCTAATTGTGAGACCGGTTTAGAGGCAGAAAATGGCTCTTTTTCTCCACGTTTCTGCCTGCCTCAGCCTGCGGGGGCCCCTATCGCCGTGGTAACCTCTTTGATCCTCAGGCCAGAGCTCGTTAACTTCATAAACAATCCACCTGGCGCTCGTTTAAATGTTTATAAACACAGACACAGCTAAATCAGACTGACACAGGATGCAGCTACTAACTAACTATGTGTCAAGTCAGTCACACACACACACACAGACTCTAGAGCCAGCTTCATGTGATTACAGTCTCACACACACACACACACACACACACACACACAGACTCTAGAGCCAGCTTCATGTGATTACAGTCACACACACACACACACAAACACACACACACCTTCATGTGATTAAAACACAGTTAACGTGCAACAGAATTTAAACTTAAACCATGATTTAATCTGGTTTTAAAGTTAAACCTTGTTGGTGTCACACACACACACACACACACACACACACACACACACACACACACACACACACACACACACACACACATACGTGCCTATGTTCCCTCAGCCCTATGTTCCCTCAGCCCTATGTTCCCTCAGCCCTATGTTCCCTCTGGACTCTCTCTACCTATCTGGACTCTGTCTATCTGGCCTGTCTAGCCTCTACCTGGTCTTTTTACTAAACTTAACCAACTCCTTTCTTCATTGCCTAAACCCAACCAATGGTGGGACCAAAGGGCTGTGGGAATAGGGCCTAATTTTCAGTGACAACAAAAGTTAGAAATGAGGGAACATAGGGCTGAGGGAACATAGGGCCTAATTTTCAGTGACGACAAAAGTTAGAAATGAGGGAACATAGGGCTGAGGGAACATAGGGCTGTGGGAACATAGGGATGACCCCATAGAAAGATGATCATGTGTCTGTCTGATCAGCTCTGTCTTGCGCTTAAGATCGTGGGTTTGATTCCCTTGTTGACAGAGATGGCAAAATCGGCAGTAGCCCCGCGGCCCATTCAAAATTTCCCGAGAGGAAATTTTCTAGTTATTTTTCCACTTCCGGACGATTTTCGATTCGCTACTAGTCCTGCAACTCTTCGAGTTGCAGGACAAATTATATATCAAAACGTGCGGTTTGATCGGGATCGGGGTGCTATTACTTTTCTCAACAGTTTACGAATTTTTCGCGACGTAGTCGCGAAAAACTGCGCAAAAAATTTGCATGTAAGTCAATGGGACGGGCGAAAAAAAAAGAGCGAAAAAGACCAATCATTGGAGTTTAACAAACGTCTACTGCTCAGGCATACTTTCACCTAGAGACTCCATTTAAACTTTAAACAGTAGACACAAGTCTTGTGTATTGTCGTATTACTCCACGTTTTGATAGGTCATATAGTTTTTGATCAATCCCTGATCAATGACCATGATCATTTTTGGAGAAATTATGAGTTTATAATGGGTGTGTATTGCATGGAATGTTCGTGTCAGAGTGCGTGACATCATCGGTTAGAGTGGGAGAGAGTGAAGAAAAATTCTGTATTTTTTCTGGATAAATTGCCACCACGGCCACAATTTACACTCTACAGACATAATTTTTTCAGAATTTGTAAGACAAACTTGTTATCTCTCATGTCATGTGCTCAAAATATCAGAGAGACTTACAGAATTGACAGAATCAGCCTCTGAGTGCGGCCACGTCTGTCCCTGCTCCTCATTGAGTCCAATACAAATATTTTCTGAGAGGAGCAGAACGGCCTGATGTTTTAAAACTGCCAGCGTCGCCAAAATATTTACTGTAGAAACACCAAATCGTACCGAAATTTTCAGTAAGTCCTTAGAGCAACGTTGATCTGTGTTTTGTTCTGATAGGAGTTACCGTTTTCTCATGCTAGGCCTAATTGTGAGGCCGGTTTAGAGGCAGAAAATGGCTGTTTTTCTCCACGTTTCTGTCTGTCTCAGCCTGCGGGGGCCCCTATCGCCGTGGTAACCTCTTTGATCCTCAGGCCAGAGCTCGTTAACTTCATAAACAATCCACCTGGCGCTCGTTTAAATGTTTATAAACACAGACACAGCTAAATCAGACTGACACAGGATGCAGCTACTAACTAACTATGTGTCAAGTCAGTCACACACACACACACACAGACTCTAGAGCCAGCTTCATGTGATTACAGTCACACACACACACACACACACACACACACACACACACACACACACACACACACACACACACACACAGTTAACCTAATGTGGTTACAGCTCCTCCACATCAGTGCTTATAGAAAGATGATCATGTGTCTGTCTGATCAGCTCTGTCTTGACCTTAAGATCGTGGGTTTGATTCCCATGTTGACAGAGATGGCACAACCCGCAGTAGCTCCCGTGGCCCATTCAAAATTTCCCGAGAGGAAATTTTCTAGTTTAGTGTTGTTGTCCTGGAGTTACCAGGGGGCTTCATCTTAATGCCTGTTCACTTGGAGCAGTCTTGGACTGTCTCAAATGAACAAGAAACAGTGATCTTCAGTGTTACTGACAGTTTAGTGAGTGAAGGTATGATCTGTTTTTATAGTGCTATGTAAAGCCTTTAGAGACTAACTGATTGTAAAAAAGGGCTATCCAAATAAACTTGCCTTGCCTTGCCTATCTTGTTGAGGACATAAATCAATGTCCTAATCCTAACTTATTAATTTGTTGAAGTGTAATAATGATTTCGCATAAAAAATTGTGTAAAGTTTATTATTTGAAGTTGATCTTATCCAGTATGTAATAATATTGGATGTGACAGTGACTGGTGGTTCAATAATGTGACTATGATGACCAGAAAAATAAAAGGTATTCATAATTCATTCAGCTGGTACCATCAGATAAGCTCACATATATTTGTGAATTTTACCAGACGGCATCATAAAGTGCCTGGTAAACACAGGGTTTGGGTCTTTTCATATCAGAACATCAATACCAATCCAATTTATAATATAGTATAAATGTATTCACAAATGACTCATCTACAGTACGTGCCATCTTAAAAAGAACAAAAGTTTCTGAAGTCTAAGGAGAAAGGTATACTCACTAAAATAAAACTGCATTTAATTCCGGAGTATGTCACAACAGTAATGTTTCTGGAACAAATGTGTGTGCGTGTATACTGTATATGCATGTGTATCCACCCATTACACATTACATTTCCTTTTTGCATTTCTACCTCACAGTTGATCCAATCCAGCCTTTACTACCATACAGTACCATCTTTGAAATATATCCAGTCTTGACACTGCACCGGAACAATATCTTTTCCTGACCTACACCCACAGTAATACATTAGACGTATACACTCATCAAATCTCCGCTTTCATACTCTCCTACGACTGCTAAACCCTGATTTTCAAATCTTATTCACCCACTCACACTCCTACTCCTGGCCCGTAGACTAGAGCATTATGCTAAGCTTCTCTTGAAGTAGGAATAGTTTAGTTTCCTTCTAATGGTCTTTATAGACTAAAATGTTTTCCCAACTGCATGTTCTGTTTTAATTCTTTTTTTTTTGTTTTCAGAAAAAGCAGGCAAATAGTGTTGACCGGATCACCCTGTATGGCTTAATGGTGAAACCCATTCAACGATTCCCTCAGTTCATATTGCTCCTGCAGGTAAACAACTGTTGTTTGTACAGGGCTAGTGATTTAATGTGTATTAATTAAAGGAATCTGTTCAAGTCTTACTCACCAATGTGAAAAACTTGAGTCAAAGTAATGATTTAGCGGTACATGCACTAATAAAGATGCAATGCTGCAAGGCCACAGAATCGATTATAGATTTTAACTTATCCAGAGAACAAGAAGTTGTACCTTACATACTGTACTTTACATCGGGGTTTGCCAGAGCTTGAAAAGTAGCTAGCCCCATCAGTTTTTCATAGTGCTGGCTTTACATCCCAGCTCCTCCACTTTCTATTCTGTGCAAAGATTTGGATTTGAGCTTGACTTGCTGGATCTGCAGCAGCTCATTTCATCCCTCAGTAGGCATTGATTATCCATGAATTCAAAAGATAAGTTATGAATGTGAATCAGGCATTTTCTTCTAGCCTAAACTCAGTACTCCAAAGAGGAAGTGTATGTATTAAATCATACATTATAGCGAACTAGAGCTCAAGGCATTGAGGAACATCTGAGTTGCATATCAAGATAACACCAAGCTTTCAACAAGTCAGAGATGCAGGACAAACAAAGATTTGTTACCCCAACTTTTCTCATATGAACTTTGATCATTTGGAGTTTTCTTTTTCTTTTTTTTAAATTCTGGATACAATGAGCTTTAAAAATTTAAACCATTGTTGACTCAGTATGGTGTAACCTAAATCCTTGAAAACGTGTGACAAACACACAGCTCAACTTAAACAGAGTATTTGACCCCGATGTGAAGTTGAGGGTCAAGACAACAACAAGAAAAAAACAACACATTATTTTGTTTTAATTCAGCACATTGCAAGATACAGAGAAAGGTATTATCACATAGAGGGTGGTGTGTGTTTTCTAACTTCTTTACCTCAAACTTTCCTTGTAACCTTTTCTAGGACATGCTTAAGAACACACCGAAGGGCCACGTGGACCGTCTGCCGCTGCAGCTGGCTCTGACAGAGCTGGAGATGCTGGCTGAGAAGCTGAATGAACAGAAGCGAGTAGCTGACCAGATTACAGAAACTCAACAACTAGCCCGCAGCGTCAGTGATCGCCTGCTCAGTAAGGTGACTGGATACACACGCGCTCCCCCTCCCTCCCACATGCACATGCACACGCTCCCATGCTCCAATCAAATCAACTGTAAGCCAGGCTCTGAGCCTTTTAGCTCCTCTATGTTGTTATCACTGTGAGCCAAACACCTATGAATTAAAACTAGTATATAGCAATCGCTTATATCACTTTCTTGCACATTAATCTAGGGAGGCATTTTTATTTAGAGAAATTATCTCCTAGAAATGATGCCCATTATCCTCCCTAAACAGTACCAAATGCAATGGCAGAGGCGTTGCCTCTCCATTACCACACTGAAATTACAGTCCTGCCGCTGCAAATCTGAACAAATGCTGCTCTGAATAAGAAGAATTAGGGGGTAAATGAGACATTTAATTGGAAACTGTAAGAGAGCTATCTCTTTCACCCTGTCTCTCTCCCGCTTCCTCTTGCTCTCCACTTTGCCTCCCCTCTATTCTCCACTTGCACTCCCTTGCTTACCTTCCCACTCCACTTATACACTCTTCTTCTCTTTCTCTTGTGTAGCTGCATCTTTGTCTGTCCTCTCTCACCCTCTCCCTTTTTTTTTTTCTCTCTATCAGCCCTTGCTTTCTAGGACTCTGAGATGAGCTGATTCGGCCAATCTCCCCCACTCCACACAGAATTCCATTTGCTGCGGTGACACTGCAGAATTCCAATAGGAAACAGTCTACTCTATTGCCCCCATAACCATCCAATGAAATATTCATTCTTTGTCTCAAAGTGTCTAAGTCGCCAGAATAGGGCAGATAACAATGGAAGAGAGAGTGGGCTTTCTACACATGCACACGCACATGTTTGCACTCAGACTCACATGTACATGGTGCAATGCCCTCTGTGCCAATTGATGCTTGAAGACTTTTAAGGATGTACTGTATTCTTATTGCGGCCCACCTCTTGAGGGAGCTGTATGGTTTTTGTAGCCATCAAACATCAGTCCTAGTCAGTCTAATGATTCATCCTGTGTGCTGTCTGAGCCACAGCCAAAAGCAGCCACAGATTGGCTGCAGATAGGACAGAGACATTACTGCACTGCAGGTTGTAGAATGGACACAGCAGCGTGATTCATTGTTCACTTAAATCTGTGTCTCTTGAACCAACATCAACATCAGATATCAGGATGTGGACTCCTTACTTTGACTTAACCTGCTGCTTGAAGTGTGGTAGATCAACTTAAGTTGTTTAATTTGTTATGACCCTGAATTAAATTGGCACAGTATGCATACAACTAAAAGTCTTGAGTCAGTCATAAACAGAGCTTGACCAAAGTGTTAAAAAAGCTTTCTGTTGCTATTTCCTTTTGCCAAACATATGGAAGACTGGAAAGCCCAGCATGTGGCAACATACTGTAGCACAAATTGCATCTGTTTCTGTTCAGATTCTTTAACTATGTGTGTGTGTGTAAAGGTATGCATGCTGCAAACTGTTAATGTATTTCCATCCCAATGTGTTTGCTCCAATACAGTGGAAAATATTGTGTCTCCCACTTCAGTGAGTCTAGGTTCTGAGGTGGTGGTATGGTGGATGGCACGACAC
Source organism: Trachurus japonicus (assembly GCF_045865225.1). NCBI lineage: Eukaryota > Metazoa > Chordata > Actinopteri > Carangiformes > Carangidae > Trachurus > Trachurus japonicus. Next base: position 36,220,260 of record NC_140911.1, read on the forward strand.
AGACAAATAGACTAAGAATGATCTGAAAAAATGTGTTGGATGTATTTGTTTAAAACATGCCAATAAAAGTTTCTGGCAGCTCCACTGAACTGAAGGTTGCCTCTCTTATCACATGCGTGCACAACAAAGACAGAGAAGGAGCGTGAGCCACCGAATGAACAGTCACGCATGTGCTGTCTCTGTCTTCATGTAACCACACATTAAATGACCTTCAACAGCATGGTTTTATGGGTAATCCCTGATGAGACATGTGATCCTCCAAGCCTGATTTTTCTGTCCTTCAGGCATTGAACTCTTGAGTCCTGGTCCTTTGTGATGCTGTCTCCTGTGCCTCTGATCTGATTTCTGTGTCCCTTATAGCAACTGAACTTGGAGCAGGGGTCACTGGTCCTCTGTGAGACGCTTATTGAGACTGTGTATGGCGACCGGGGACAAGTCCTGAAGTCAAAGGAGAGAAAGGTCTTCCTCTTTGATGATGTACTCATCTGTGCCAATATAAATGTCAAGTAAGTCCCTCTTGTAGAGCTAAGTGACGCCATATGGCTTTTCATTCAAGAATACTTTGCTAATGCGTAGTGCTAGCATGAAATTGTATGTAAGTTTTTTAAGGAAAACTGCACAGTTGGGAGAAATAGCTATTAGGTGACATCGGGCTCTAATGTGATGCCCTAGGTTTTGCAAGGATATTTTGGCAAACTGCATAGCAAAGAGAAATAGCTGCTAGGGGTTTTCGGCACTATCAGGAGTTGCAGCAGCTTTATCAGCTTTAAACAAATGGTAGAATGCCTAACTACAGCTACAGAAGTCCTAGATTACTGACATAAAACATTTTTTGGTTTCATTCCAATTTATTTTCTGTGACAACAACATTGATCACATCGCTCTCTTTCACTTTCTCTCTCTCTCGTTCGCTCCCTCTCTTGAGAGAAGTAAACAGGAAAAGGATTTCGTCTGTTTTCCTTCCTGTCATCGATGTTGCTTAAAGCGCTCTTGTTCACCCTTCAAAGTAATTATCGCTCTACGTCTCATTCAACTCAAGTGTCCCGAAGTTGACTTCGTCTGCCCTCCAGGATCTTGACAGACCGATCACAATGTTGATTATCTGTGTGATTACAGGAATACATGAATAGCAATGAACTCATCCCAGCACAGCCAGGGGTACAGTTCTGGTAGGAAACACGTGTGATCATACAGATTCCAGTTCCAACACCTAAATCTTCTTCTTGACAATTCAGAGAGTGTCTCCTCCTATGGAGTGCAGGGTATAGTGCTCTTAGCAGGTTGCCAGTAGGGTGGGGATTTCTCTCAGGTTATTTTCTTTCTAAAATTCCACCTTTAAGTTTTTTTTTTTGTCTTATCTCCACCAGGGGGCCGCCAGATATCAGCAGCCTAGTCCCCGTTGGCCCCAGGTACACCATGAAGTGGAGCGCCCCCTTACAACAGGTGCAAGTTGTAGAGGTGGGGCAAGAGGGCGCTCAGAGCAAAGACACCTTCATTCAGCAGAGTGGTACTAAGCGTCCAAGTGCTATCTGCTCTTCAGGTAAAAAAAACAAAACAAAAGTGTACCAGATCTCACACCTTTCTCCCCATGTCATACAGCTCATCTCATCACTAGGACTAACTTGACTAGCTTCAGCACCTTTCTCTGACTCAGCAAGGCTAATCCAGTTCTGTTTGGTGCTGTATTCCTAAAAATTCTTAGTGCAAGGAGTTTCTCCTAGTGGCCAAATTCTAAGTAGATAAAGATAAAAGCTATTCCTAAAGAATCCTAAGAGAGCTCCTAAGGTGAGATCTGTTTAGAGCAAGGAAGAGGACTTAGGAGTTCCCTAAGCAGAGGACAAAATGGCGGACGGAAGAGGCAGGAGAGATATTCTCCAAACACTGGATGACAGTGAATTAATGAAACGCTACAGATTGGATCGTGCAGGAATCATGTTTGTGGTTGATCTCCTTAGAGATGCACTTACTTCTCTAACCCAACGCCACAATAAAATACTACCCGAAATGAAAGCCAACCAACACTGCTTCTTATAGGCCGGTCAGCAATCACAGACATTGATGAAAGCTGAGCCATTTTACCCTCGTTAATACCAAATTGAGTTGAAATGTTGAGTTAAGTTAAGTTGAAAGTGCAAAAATGACCAGCATGGCAATTAATATAAGCAAATAAATATAACTATCACTATGTGAATACTGTGCAAGTGGGCCTAAGTTTTCACACATTTTGTAGGATAATTTTAAAGTATAGCTTACTATTCATTTAATATATTTTCTTTTATGTGAAATATTATTTATAATTCCACTTCATAAGATTAGATTCTATGGTCAAGTTTATCGATTTGAGGGTCCATCCTTTGCCCATTATCACCAAAAGTATATATTTTTTCTAGCTTTTAGGGTCAACCAATCACAGCTTTTGAAATGATGACTCATACCTAGCAACGGGGGTCAACCACACCTCCTCACTAAGATAGGAGTTTCTGTCCATTCCGTGCTCAGAGTTCTCAGAGAATATTTTTTTTAGGAGTTCTCTGAGGGGATTCTCAGAATCTTTAGGAATACGGGCTGGGGGTCTTGCTGCTTGTCACTCTGATTGAGGATGTGTTTGCGAGGAGGATAGTCATGACGGTCACTTGTTCCCATGTGCCTGGGGTGTTTTATCTTGGAGAGATATATGGTGGTAGAGGGCCCCCTGCAGCATCGTCCCCACCGTCTCATTTCACTCTCTGATAGACCACAAACACATCCAGAGTGGAGTCATCAATCTGCAGAGATTATTCCCTCCCTTTCCAGGCCCAATTAGAGAGCCAGTAGTAGTAGATAGGAATCAGTGGTTGAAACACTAGTTCTCCCACCACCCCTCACAAAACTCTGGTGTATACAGAGCTTGACGAGATCCCTGATAAATGTGCCATGGGAAAAGGGAGATACAAAACCTTATCAGGATGTAATGGTACAGGCTTTTTAAAGTTGCAGCTCCATGACTTAAATATTAATGGTGCCTTCTACAGAGCCTCCTGTGTCATGCTCAGCAAGCAGCTACTGCTTTGAGAGCTGGTTTAGATTCTCACTGGATTAAGTTTTCACTGTTCTTCAGGTAGTGTATACTCGTATAGCTACTCACATACTTTGCTGCAAGGTTTGGGGATCATTTAAGGTTAGCTGTCAATGCACCTGTCTCTCTTCCTTTTCCTGCATATAACTCTGCAAATGTCATGCCTGACTTTCTCAGTTTTTTTTTTTCACCCTCTTCACATGGTGCGGTCACCCTCAGTCACCTATGTGAACATCTGTTGTTCCCTAAATTTTCATTCAGGCGGGCTATCCCATCTATTTATAGTTCCAACCCCTGTGATGTCATTGGGTGGGGTGTGTAGTCTAAATCTTGTGCTTCCTCAGCATGACTCAAAATAGAGTCATTTTTCATCTTCTGCAGGCTGTGGTGTCCTTTACTGAAGAAAACTGTCCTTTAGGGAAATCCAGGCCTGTCTGTCTCTTCCCCACTGTCCGCCTGTGTTTCTGTCAGGCTGTTGCTCTCGCTGTCTGTACCTACCACACTTGACAGCCCACCAATATATGTGCTGTTTGTTCTTCTTGTGCCAGTTCTTTACTCTTATGCTGTCTTACCCTTCTTATATCCCCATTATACCTGTCTTATTGCTGCTTCTCTTTTGACCTGCTGTCAGGAGCACAGTTTTTTGGACTTTGGCTGTGGATCAGTCAAGGGTTTTTGATACAGGTATGGAGGCTGCATTGTCTTTAAATCCACTGGCTAGCATCACTGGCACAGCAGCTGAGTGCTAGATCGCTGACTTATTCCAGGGAAAGCAGGGACGGACCCCTCTGGGCTCTGGCCTTCCATACCAGTGAGCTACGTGCCTGGCGGCCGGTGTGGATAGCCATGTCTGAGTGTGAAAACCATATCCTGCCTCACCAACGGGATTACGCTGGATTACAACTCAGCACATTCACCTCTCGGGCTGTAGCCAACAGCAGGCCTCGGAGGACTTGACGAACCTGAACATAGGTCCAAGCAATCTCTCTGGAGAGGACACGCAGACATTGTTCTTGCAGCTCGCAGCACACCCCTTTATATTCAAATGCCTCACCTATTGATTTCCTTGCTCAGATGACAGATGTCACTGGCTGCCTGGTCAAAGATCCCATTAAACCCCAAAAGCTACAATGGGAGCTTTTTAAATGAACAATCTCAGCCCACCCACCCCCTCTTTCTCTCTCCCTTTCCTCTTATGGCTTTACTCTCACTCCATTTATGCACTTGGATAGACAAAAGGTAGCAGGTCCCCTTGGAGGAGCATGCCTCACTAAACCCGCCTACCGGCTCAGCTCCTGTGCTTCTTTTATTATGTGGCAGCACTGACAGTGCAGGACAGCTCTAAAGCAAAATCTACCTGCAGAATTTAATTAGGCAGCTCTCATGGAGGCTGCTGTTGGCTAGATGTGGGCCAGGGGAGGATGGCAGACAGGAGGAGACACAGCTATCGATTTGCGGTAGTAGGAGAGAGAGATTTGAAGGTAGCAGGCCGCAAATCGATGCTGAATTTTGTGTCTAATGAGACACCCGCATTCCTTTTGGCCAGCAAAAGGGCATCATAGCTCCAAATAACAGTTTCTCCACCTAATTTTTTTACTCATAAATTCACTCTGGTGTTGTTCAACAAATAATGAAGATCGATCCATCCACACATCAAACTTCTTTTATTAGTGCCAGAGTTCCAGCTGGCGCTAAAGTTCTCAGGTGCAATGACGAAACTTTAACCTTGAACCTCAGTGTATCTTGTGCAAAGTGTATTAAATACTTCTGGTTGTGGGACTGTTGAGTCAAATGGGTAACACTTTACAATAAGGGTCCCTTAATTAACATTAGTTAGTACATTATTAAGCATTAATTAACTGTTTACAGATATATTAACAATCATTATTATGTATTACTTAAGATTAGGTGTAGTTTATTAGTAAGCAGTTGATTAATGTTTACTACTCAAAGTTAGTTAATACATTATTAAGTAATAATAAAAGTTGAATAATGTAATTAGTTATCATTATGTATGCATACTCAGCATTACTGTAATTTAACACATTAGTTTATATATTAATGCTTAATAATGCACTAACGTTAATTAAGGGACCCTTATTGTAAAGTGTTACCGTCAAAAGTTACCGAAACATGCGGTCACCGGTGAAGACATCCCCATGAGCTCTGTGAAATTGTGATGTCCATTTTAAGTATTATTTTTTGATGTTTCATAGACAGATTTTTAGTTATTAGTTGAGAAAACAAAAATCCAACTGACTAGTAATTACAAGTGGCTGCATGCCACGTAACCTTGCTGTCTTTATGCAAGCTTTGTTGATAAAATATGTGTGATTTTTCTCTCTTTCTTTTGTATATGGTCTCTTAGGTAAAGCAATACTGGGCCCTCCAAGACTGTACCAAGAGCTGCAGGAGCTGCAACATGACCTTTCTGTGGTGGAGGAGGTCACTCTCCTTGTGGGCACGTTGCAGGGGACATACCAGGTACATGTCGCTTTATGTTACACATTCACTGTGGCCGCACTGTCTCACAGGGAAAATGTGTATCATACAACATATATTGAAACAAAGTAGGCTGAAAGGCATAGGGCTCCTCAGTCCAACTGAGTCTCCAGGCCGAGTTACAAAAGTCATAGTCTGTTACATTCATCACACCCCTACACAGGCCAACTTGGTTCTCTAAGGGTTTCCTTTAAAAACCTTGGTTCAAATCGGCCTCTTAAAAAAATGCACCCACAGAGTGACCTTCAAATATTCTATTCTCTCCTCCTTTCGGCATCACAAATTATTTATAAGGCAGTTATCTCAAGATATTTACTGAAAAAATATCTGAAATATGGAATGAGTCCTGTTAACTGCAGCTTACCTTATGATTACTTCCAAGTTCTGACAGCACACTGCAGGATCACAGAGGCAGCAAAGACAACACTGAAGTATGCACAGTTAATTTAAATTGGTAGATTCAGTGCAAACGTAGAGATCAAGTTTAGATGGTACAAAGATAACTATTGGCAAATCTGTGTGCTATTCCTTGTAAAGAAATTGAAAAAGGATTCGAGATGTTTCAAATGTGATCAAAGCGCAGCCTCACATGCTTCTTGAATCATTAATTCCTAAAAGCATGGATTGTCAAGCATTGATGGTCTCTGATCCATCAACTCATCAACAGTGCCACAATGGTGGGAATGAGATGTTCCCTCGGATATGCTAGATAAAGGTGTCATTTGCTCCGTTGTAAAAGAAACTAGCATCCTGTAGCATTCAAATCAGGCCGCTTCCCAGCAGCCATCCACTAACACATTAACAGTACTATACACTACATAACACAGCCATGAAGGTATACTGCAGCAATCAGCAGCCTCTCAGGCTAATGGTGGCACCTTTGCCTCCCTGCACTTAATGAGCACAATGTCCTCAGGAGGAGTGATATTGGCCTGACACTAAATGACTGATTTTCACTTTCCACCCTGTTATATTATTGTCCACCGAACAAATAGACGGAATAGTTCTGCACAGCTCATTGACTTCTGAAAATTGATTTGATTCTATTTCACTTGAGGGAGTAGGTTTTATTGTAAAACGGATGCCAGTGTTGAAGTGAACTCAGTGTTACATTTGAGGGGATAAAAATGCCACAACCACATAGCTTCAGATGATATACTGCAGTTTTATGTCTGTGGATGTGTTCTTGTTTTTCAGTTTGTGTGTAAGAATATTAATATGCAAGCACATTTATGGATGGCTCCTGTGCTCAGCATGCATGTAATGTGCTTGTATCTCTGCTAGATGACCCACCGTAAGCCACAGCTGAGAAACAAGTTTTAACTGTGTGTCTTTTTCCATCAAAGAACCTGAACACCACAGTGGCCCAGGACTGGTGTCTGGCTCTGCAGAGGCTCATTCGCATCAAAGAAGAACAGATCCAGAGTGCTAACAAATGTCGCTTACGCCTGCAGGTGCCTGGCAGGCCAGACAAGTGAGTAGTATTTCATGTACAGAAGTGAGAAGTAAAATCTGCTATATACTGTATGTTTGGGTGTGGAAACTTAAATGACCATGGCAACAACAGCAAAGATAACTACAACAAAAAATGTATTCTTGTGCTGGTCACTGACTTAAAATGTTCCACTAAATGGAGGTACACAGTACCATACCTCATGGTTGGCTGGAGGGCTATAAGGGCTTAAATGATGAAATAACAAGATTAACATATATGGAACTATTTATAACATTAAACATACAAAAAAAATTATGGTGGTAGTAGTAGTAGTAGTAGTAGTAGTAGTGCAATATAGTACTGTATCATATCTTATAGTATCTTAATATAGTATCTGAGAGTACAGGTGGACACAGGGGAGGGATGACTAAAATCCAGGAAGTCATGGTTACAGACAGTGGATGTCCTTAGATCACCGAGCCAACAGGACATCTTGACCTTTAGCAAATTAGAGGCAAAAGCAGCTTATTGGAGTGTGAGTGGGTAATTACCAGAGTCAAATAATTCATTCCCTTCAATACCTGGATAGAATAATGAGGAGTGTTTTACAAAATGTTCCTTCAGCTGGATTTAGGTTACTCTTTTTTATTTAAGCGTTTACCTAACATATGGACCTCTAAGGTTTCTGAATTGCTAACTAAGATCCATATAATTTTATCTTTTCAGTATCTTTGTTGAAAAGCCAAATGTTTAGCATTTGGAAAAGTACTGTATTTGTATACACCACAGAGCTCTAATTTATCTCCTGGCTCTACAGTTCCCCAGTTTAATTTAATACAGTTTAATATAGTTTTTTTTATATTAGATTTTCACACACAAGTGTACTGTAAACTGTGATGAGTAATTTTAAAAATCTATACAGTTTATAGTGAAGATTATTTCCTAATAGTCCCCAATTGGTATTTTTATGTATATCCATATCTTCAAACGCAAAAAAAGGACACTTGTTATGTTTTTATTCCAAAGACAAACAGCTGCAGCTGCAATTTTCCTCAGCTGAGCAGGTTACCTTGTCAGGCTGAGGATTTTCAAGTGGATGTCCTAACATGTTGAAATGAATCCTGGTGGGAAAAGTGACTTCTGCTTCACTGCACACCTACTTAGTGAAGAACAAAGATGGAAAGGACAGAGCACACAACTAGCTTAGAGTACTGTACAGTAACAGGGAATAGTAAATAATGGCAGATTATAATGGATCCCAATTTGTTGCTTCTGGTGGGGATAGGATGATAAAGAGACAGGGGAGGACAAAAAGAGAAGGAAAGAGAAGCCAAGGGCCTGCTGAGAGAGTACGTAGGAGTAGGAGAGGAAGAAAGAAAGCGTGAGCATGATGATCAACCTCCCTCATGAAAGAGTTGGCTCAGTGCCGGCAGGGCAGCGGCAGTCAGAAGAGTGGGCCTAATGCTTCAGAGCCACAGAGAATCTAACTGTGCCAAGCCAAGCTAAAGTGACAGCTTGAGCAGCGGAGCTGTGCAGATCAGTTCTCCCACATCTCCCAGCTTCCTCGTCGGCTGTCACACCAGGCCTGCAGGGCCAATCTGCTTACTCAGATGTTTGGTGGAGCCAGATGTCATGCTTACAAGAGAGTCCCCCAATTCCCCTTCAAGGGGTACCCTATTTGCTCAGTTCCTGTGATAATGTCATTAGCAACTGCACTGACAAGGGGATTTCCCACCCCTACATATGTCCGGGCAAAGATTCTTATTTAAAACGTAAATAATACAGAGCAAGACCTGCAGTAAAATCCTGTTTGGAGATGGCCAAAGAGTTGTGTGGAGAGGTAAAAAGGTAACAATGTCAGCTGAAAGAAGAAAACCTCCTGTAGGGGGAAGAGCCAGTCCTGGTTGTGTGATAGCAATCTAATTTAGGCTGGGCCTCGGTGTCAGGTGGCTGGACCGGCAGTGAGCCTCGGGGCTGAGGGTGACAGGTGGCTCAGCGGGTGCCGAAACCATTCTGACACTACCCAGGGTGCAGAAGTGGCAGATTGCAGGGGAGATCAGCGGGTAGACTGACTCTCTCTCTCTCTCTCTCACTCACACACACACACACACACACACACACACACACACACACACACACACACACACAATTGCACTCACACATACCTTGGATTTCCCTCGCTATCCTTCTCAGTTTTGTCACTAATCTGAGTAAGGATCTACAGGGAACTAAAGGGCTTCCAGATTCAATATGTCCATGTTACATGTACATGCTTCTGACTGACAAATGCATATGAACATAAGGGAGCATGCATCTCAGACAATGAGGCACACTTTCATGGGGTAGAATCACACATACTCACACTTGTGTGCAGAGCTGAGCCACTGCTCTGCTGGTGAGAGAGTAGGACCGCAGCAGGGACCCCCTGTACTGAGTTGGTCCCCTCCTGTCTGGCCGCGAGCGACTCTCTGCAGTCAGGCAGCACATCACAGCCTCCACACTGCAAACAGACTGAGTACGTGGAAAGAATCCTGACTGCTGCCTCAAAGGCACCAGCCTACGTGTGACAGCAGTTCATTAACATCCTCTTTTACTGCGTCTGCTGGAGCAACCACAGGCACAGATACATGGGCCATACTGGCAAGTGATACATCCAGAGTTCAAATTTCATAGTTTAGCCAAATGTGTTTGTTGCTTCATCCCCTTCTCACAGCAGCATGGCACACATGAAGGAACAGTATTGTAAGCCTGAAGCTTCTTTTTTTCACAGTCTCTCTTATGGGAAATGTGCAGGCTACCTTCAAAGCAAATGGCAGAGCTGACAGTCACAGTCAGATGTGTGTTTTGGGCTCCATTTCTAGTTAATTTTGATGGAGATGTCTTTTCTAAATACAGATGTTCCGTAAGAGGCTCTGGAGTGTCCCTGTGACCTTATCTCAGTGTTTGGACTATAGAGATGTTTCTCCGATATTTACAGTACATGGGTATTAAAGGGACAACGAGGAGTTTTGGAAAAGCGAAGCGTTTTCACACTACATTTATGACGGCGCAAGACGGACTCATGTTTTCATTCATCAATAATTATAGTCAGAGGTTCAAAGAGGTTCACATACCGTCGTAGTTCCGACCATAAACGGCGATTCGGCTGCGTTATTCTCATGACTCGTTGCGAAACCGAAAGTAAGGAAATGCTGGTCGGCTCGACCAGCATTTCCACCACCACTAATAATAACAAAATAACGATAGAGACAAAACCATATATTTATTGAAAATGGAGCCATTAAAAAGTGTGGGTAGCGGAGATTCATCCACATCAACGTGAGACGTTTTTATAACCAAATAGAAACTCCTCGTTGTCCCTTTAAGAGAAGTGTGGACTCCCACTTAAAAGCTTGGTTCAGAAATTAGAGAAAAATATAATTTCTCACAATTCTTCCAATGGCATGCAGACATGCAGATAGTGGTTTCCTTTGATTTGTTCAGATACTGAGATATCCACCTCGTATTTCTTCTTTCATCCTGATACAGTGAATAGAAATTAGTATTAGGTGGTCACTGCACTGACAAATGTCAAGAATGTTTATCAGCAACACATCTTTTCAGCGTCTTTGACCTTGTTACACTGAATGCTTTTTTTGTGTGTGTGCCATTGAACGTTTAAAGGAGTACATGCTGACTGATCTCACACAGATGGACTGTAGTCTGTCTCTTCATCTGACTCAGTAAAGCAACGTGTACTTCTCAGGATGGCAGTGTTGTTATAACATCTGTCATATTCCCGTGCTTTAGTGTACAGTGATATGTGAATAACACTCCGCCTCTGCACCCACCCCCACCTTCGTGCCACTGTCTTCAGCCTTATTTATCCAGGGACAGCTTGCTGTTCTCTATTCCCCCTCTCTTGACATTCCCTCATGTAGACACATTCACACTGGGTAGTGACCAAGAAAAAACACAGTCCTCTACTTTTAGCCAGTTATCAGGTGCAGTGGGGCTGAAGCTGAAGGGAACCTACGACACATTTCCTTTGGTCAACTCAAGTGGAAAAGTTTGTGTTCTTGCTTGAGTAGTCAAAACAAACTGGGAAAATTGGCTCCTTAGCCCTGAGAAGGTATTTCATCCAATATTCACGAGCTGTTTTCCCCTATATTCATTTTCATACAGACAGATTTTCTTTGTAAAGGATGTATCTTGTTATGTGGTTCAGATACCCAGCGGAAACCGCATAAATCCTCATTAGGACTATCCAGTACACCTAATAGCAGAGGGTGGGTTGGTTGGCATTTAGCCCTCATAGTTTTTATGCTGAATCACAAAGATAGGTGATGATCATTAATGTAAGTAGTTGCATTAACTTTTCATGATGTGAGCATATTATGTCACAAAATCCCTCAGTACAGTAAAACCAGGATAAACACTGCACCAAGCACTTAAAATGAATTTCTACTTAACAACCTTCTTTAGCAAATAGATTTTCACCAGGTCTGGTATAATGATGTGGTATAGCAGGGAGTTTTGGACAGAGGGGCCAAACCTGGGTCCTGCTCAAATGGTGACAACCAGGTATTTACTTGTGATCGGCCGTGTTCAGGGTCAAACTGAATACATGTTCATTATTTTGTATCGCACACAGTGACTCTGTAAATTGCAGTACATGGTTACTTGTCAAAGAGGTGTGTGACTCTAAAACCATGTCATGCTGGACCCAGACTTATTTTCATGCTCAATTTCTGAAATTTCTGAGGATCCTGTTGTGTGTCCTCCCTTTGATTTTCTATACAGCACTTCCACTTCTAAATCACACTAAGGCCCAATCCCAATTCTCCTCCCTTAACCTTACCCCTTGGTTTCAAGTGCACTCGCTTGATGCAAATTAGCGTAACAGACGTCTTCACCTACGTCATGCGTATTGTTGACGTACGCTTCTTGCCCTCATTTCAAAAAATGCCAGCTCCAGTGGTGGCGTTACCAATTTCCTTGGCTGTTTTTATTCTCCGTCTGACAAATCAAAAACAACAATTGTCAGGCAGTGTCATCAGCTGTTGTTGTTGCTGTTGTTACATGCACATGTTTTTATTCCCATTAAGAACTTAAAAATTCCTTGTGGAAAAGGCAAAATTGTATTAAATGTCATGAATATAGCAAATGCAGGTGGAAACAGTTCTTCTGCCGGATAAATGTGAGTTGCGATCATGTTTAATGTCAGCTCCGCTACGTATTCCAGCTGTTCAAAGACACAGCGGGAGTAAAGGAGTAAAAAAAAGAAGATGCAGGTGTGCAGGCGACAGACCGGCGTCACGTGAAGTGTCACGATCTCGCAGAACTGTTTGGAGCGCTGTCGTTCACAAACCACCGGTGACAGGTCTCCTCCTCCTCCTTTTTTTAAATTATCTTTTTCTTTTAATACTCATGTATCTGCATCTGCATCAAAACAGTGTTTACATGCCACTGTCTTCTGATGACAGGCATGTCGCATTATAACCACCACCATATATAATTGTATAATATTTACCGACTTAACTTGGCTTGCTGCGTACGGCTCAGTGGTTTCCAGGACCCTCAATTTTCTTCTCCTCAATTCGTATTCAAATTAAGTGGGGATTTTAGGGGTTAACAGCACTTCCCTTACTTGTCTTGACGTTTGGGACACCCTACCCCTCCGCGGGAACATGCAAAACCAAGGGCTAGGGCTGATTTTGAGGGGAAGTGTGAGTATTGAGACGCAGCCTAAGTCTGTATCAACTTTAGTCCGTCTCTTGTAATATTTTCTATCAAGTCTGTCTTGGACTAGCTCAACAACCTCTCACAGGGACACAGAACCGTCTCCTTTTTTGCAGAGCCAGCTCTGACTGTTATTCTGTGGAGGGTGGAGGTGAGCTGAAGGATAGGTGTGTGACAGGCTGCCACTCAGGACTCACTCCTACATCTGTCCCGTCCCTGTGTTTTATTGTCATACATGTGCTTCAGCACTGACATGATCCCATAAATTCGTTGAGCTCACTTTGCTGCCTTGCCCCGCTCTGTCCCCTCTCCTTCCCTGTTACCCCCGTCCCTGTTAGAGACTCCTTACCTCTCTGCTCTCCTCCTGTCCCCTCTGCCAGCATGCTCCAGTGTAGTTCTCCATTCTGGCAGTGCAGCACACCTGCACTGCGGCTGTCAATCAGTGGGCAGGAGGGAGGAAACGGAGACTGCTCAGTTTAGCATGTTTGAGACTGTGTGGGCATGAAGTGTTGCCTTAGGAATCTAACCATGTGAGAAGTTGTATTCTCGGCTCCCCCTCTGTCTTCGGCAAATTGCCTCTGCTATATTTAAGCAGCGAATGGTATGAATTACATCTGTGTGAAAGCTCAATTTTTCAACATGTCAAGGAAGTTTGAGATCTTACTTACTTTATCCTTTTTTTCATTGCCTTGGAGTCACTGTGGAATGGTTGCACAGGTGACTGAAACAGGGCCATTACTTTAGAAAGCGACTTAGTACTTTAAAAAGACATCTTATCCTTGGCCAGCTTACTTGTTCGAATAAAGCCTGATCATTCCAGACAACAGAGTCTAATTTCAGACAGTGCGTCATGTTGTTTTATTTTAGTTGACAGGAGATAGCCAAGTATTTCAACACCAGTGGTTTGAAAAAAAAAGACTAAACAAAAGCTACAGAAAGCTCAGTGTTTTAATGTATAACTAGGACACGAGTTGTATGTGTGTTAGCCCACATGACCCACAAAGAAAGCATCCACTTCCAAATACTTCAAAATGCTTGTCTCTTGGAGAGACCTTGCATTTCTACACACACATTTTGGTATTGACTTTGGAATTGATGCAAGTGTGTATTGTTGTATTAGCTTGTAAATTCACTTGACTTGCATAAGACATACCCATGCTATTGTTTGGCTATTTCCATTTATTTTGTATGGAAGAAGGAAGCAGCTATGAGAGCTGGTTTGTCATTGGGGCTATGAGTGGGGCTCTTGTTTTTAGAGAATTGTTTTTTATAATGTGTTTTGAAGTTCTGCTACATTCAACAAGGTGTCTTTCCTCAGATAGTGTTCTTCCCTGCCTGAAATAATAACACAGCAGCTTGAATGAGCTGATGAAAAAGAACAAATCTGGTAAACGTGTGAACCAGGAGACAACCAGCGCTCTGCCAGCAGTTTGGCACTAACCAAGACCCATTCCAAGTTGGCATGGAGTGAGACTTTAATGAAAAACTGTTATTTGTTTGGATCACGTTGTCTTTTGCTCTGCACTGGTAGCTCAATACAGTTTGTAACTGTTCCACCTGATGGCTTGTGGTAGACGAAATGAGACAGTTAGCAGTTGGCAACCTGAAAAGACTCTGCAGTCCTGTAGTGTACGGACAGTGAAACTGAAGTTCTTTACCCTGAAAATGAGAAATTGAGATTCTTAACGGTGATCAGCATTAAATTGTATTAACTGAAAATGTGTATTAGATTGTATAACGAAATAAGTTGTTATGCAAAATAAGTTTACTACCCCAGTGCAAAAACAGTCCCCCTGTAACTCAGAGAAGGCACGGAGGACTCTGAAACTTCTCCCCTTTGTCGACATGAGGGTGAGTAGATAATGAGTGAAATTTCATTTTCGAGTTAACTATCCCTTTAAATTAACATCTGCCATGTTAATTTGAAGTACTGTGTTTTATTTTTGGGGAGGTCACTTCAATGATCACCTTCGCCACATGTCAACAACAAAGAAATATGCATAAATGAAGCACTGAAAACATATTTAACACTTGTCAAAATCACCAAAAATTACCATATAGGGACAGAGGCAAAATGCTAATTACAGCATAGAGATGTGTGATCTAGCATGTTACACAGCCTTAAGCAAACTATATTCACTATTAAGATTATTTATCATTATCATATCATAAGGAAATATATTTTTCAACCCTGTTAAAGACTAAATTATGGGTCTGTAATGGAAATATATGCAGAGATTATTCAATGTAATGTATGCGATCCAACACACTTTTTGGTAAAGGATGTAGATTTTACTGTATTTTATTTTTGAATACCATTAATTCATAATTTCATATCAGATATTGTATATCAGAGGTTAAAGGAGCAATACATGAAACATCTATGTTTTCAATGTCAAACACTCTCCTCACAGCTTGAAAGGTGCCTCTGTAGATCTTGCATCTTTGCAGAGGATTGCAGGTATAGTCAGTTTGAATTCATGGCTTTTACAGTCGATTGCAACAACAACAACAGCCTAGTTTCTAGTTCAATAACATTCAGAGAAACTTTTCATGCCTCACCTGCTGTTACACCTCTCTTCTCTCTATATGTATGCAATTGTGTCATTTTCTCCTTCAGTTAATCAAGTAAAAGGCCAGCTGAGATCAAAATCAGAATAAAGTGTTGTGAGAGAGTGTTATCAAACGAAAACATAAAGAGTTTCTAATTCATGCATTAATTCAAGTTTGTGTTTCAAGAGCTCTCCCAAACTACTTGAATACACAGCTTCGGTCTGTCATTTGCACAGTTAACTTTTCACACAATCAAGGATCTTTTCAAGTGAGTTAGTCCATAAGTCTGCACCCTGAAGGACATGCACACAGAGAAGGCTGGTTAAGTGACAGCTACAGCCAAAACTTTTTTTTTGTTTAGTAGTCTTGCGTTGTAATAAGCATCCCTGTTGCAAAATGAATGTCCTGTTAGTAGCATTGGGGGGGGGGGGGGGGTCATGGGTGCTTGGAAGAGGTAAGCCTAACCCCAACCAATAATCACTCTTTATGCCTAAACCTGACCTTGGTATGATCATTTCCCACCATTAAATCAGTAATGGGAAAAACTGTGATAAGAATAAAGCATGAAAGGTGGGTGGGTCTAAAGCACGGGCAGCACAAGACATTAGCGAACGATCCGGCAGCTGACTTGGTAAAAAAGCTTTTAAAAAAAAATCATTTGGGGAGCAGATGAGGAAAATGAGAAACAGGTGTGTAGGTATGGCGGAGAAGTTCAGGTGACTGGAAATGGAAAACAGGTGAGCAGGTGGATCTGGGAAAGGGAATAAAGTCAGGAGACATCTGGTGGGCGTGTGGAGTATGACAGGAGGGCAATAAACAAGGCTGAGACAGAAATCCTGACACATTACTGGCATTTTGGGCATTGGAGCCCATCTAGAAGCCATTTACTGTGACCAGACTGTGTGATCATCACAATCTGCCCTGAATGTTGACGTGCAGGCTGAAATCATAAAGCCGCAGCTTACTGAACTGAACCACTGTAAAACTACAAGCAAGCAAGCAGGTGTTCTCAGACAAAAAAAATCTTGCTGTATTAAACCTAAAGTCCCATGAAATGAAAAATGTCTTTCCCCTGTTGCCGCTGTGTTCCTCTGACTGTGGTGTACTGTTTTGTCTTTAGATAGCACATGAAGAGTATGCTAGACATGAACATTTCTGATTCCACTTCTTCATCTGTTTCATCTTTCTTATGAAATCCTGTTGCCTTCATAACCCAAATGTAACAGTGCTGCTGCCAGTTTGGTCAGAGGTTCAGATGCGGTGTAGGCCGACCAGTAGCAGCAGTAACCTTGAACTTGGTTTGGTAATCTCACTTCTCTGTGAGAAACTGCAGTTTTTAGTTTCAGCCAATACAGTCCCAAGTGACATTACTGCAGAAACTTTATTTGACATCACACTGTTTCTTCAGGCGCTACAAAAGGCAGTGGTCAGTCTGTCGTTACACAATAGTGTATCTGCAATAAAATACAGTTGGAGCTCCTCCATTTCAGACACCAAGATCTCACTTCCTGAGCCTCAGCAAGATAGTCTGTTTGATCTGGTGAAGTGATGAAATGAAGAAAAAAAAACACAGCCTAAATCAGCAATTATGCTTTTATTCTATTCTTTTCAAAGAAGACTTTGTGACAAACATTTTAAAAATTCAGTAAGTACATCTGCTGTGTGGATGCATGTGAGCCTGAGCCTGTGTATTTATATGTGTTTGCTCCAGGTCTGGTCGTCCTGTCAGTTTCATGGTGGTCTTCAACACTCCCAACCCCCTTAGTAAAATCTCCTGGGTCAACCGTCTGCACTTGGCCAAGATCGCACTACGTAAGCATGCACACACACACACACACACACACACACACACAAACACAGAAAGGATTACTATGTATTTTCTATTTAAACAGGATGATGTAATGCAGGGAAATGCAATAACAATGTTTTAAGTCAGAGGCACAGAGGCATCATCAGTGTTTGCTTCACTCTGTATCAGCTAAGTGCACAACTGGTGTTACAACTTATATAATCACAGAAAAACTGAGACTTTCAACTGGGTCATGTGAAGTTTATGTGTGGAGGAAAGAGGCAATCTGTCCAAACAATGTTTTATTAATAGCCTATGTTTTACAATGCCACCTATCTATTGTCAAAGAAAGTATGACCCATCATCTCGGAGAGATGATCTGGCCATTGCAAGTTACATATTAGCTCTTGAAAAAAATTAGATTCTCTGCTTCCATTTGTCATTTGTACAGCGATTTCTCCCCCTTTTTCAAATTCTGGGTGACTCTTTGATATCAGCATTGATGGGTGGAAAAGAAATGGCCAAACCCTGCCCAGCAGGGAGCAGCACAGTTCTGTTTTTTTAATCTTCCTAACCTCTTCCTTCCAACCCTTGCTTGCTCTGGCCAGGCCTAAGCCATGCAGTCTGACCATGCTGTAGTACAGGGGGTCTTCCTCCATGGGGCTCATCAATGTGTGCAGTCATCATGTGGTAAAAACAGAGACGGGACTACTGAGGACATTAATCTGCTTATTTGGCCATGATAGCACGCATATTCAACCCACTCACTGGCTTGGTCTCCTCTCCTCATCCTTTCCTACTCCCTGCGTCGCCTTGAGCACTCTTCCTTGTCACACACGCTTTATTCCGGGGTTTGTTGTGCATGCAGTATGTCTCTCAACACAGTGCTTGTGTGTAGCTTCAGTTGTATTGTTATGGCTTATTTTATCCCTGAGGCCATTGCTGAGGGCATCAGCACAGAAACAGTCAAGGTTTTCGGAGGGCTTTATTGGAGGTAGATCACAGAATTCTCAATTTATTGTCGCACTTAGATGAGTGGCCAGAGATATGCAGTGTGCTCCAAAACTTCGAGACCACTTAGGGAGAGTGGTCTCACACTTTTGAACCCCACTGCCTGTTGTTAATATGCCAGCAGAGCCCTGAGAGCTTCAAGGGAGCTTTTTATGTCTTAGAGAAGTTTTCCTGAGATTTTGCTTCCCTGTATCTTGAGACTCTCCATTCCAGCACATTACAATAAGAAAAAAAAGATTATTCCCCCACACTGCTGGCCTTCCTTCACAGTATTGGCACAGAGGTGCATAAAGCATACAGTGCATCTGTAGACTCTCCAGTAGAGCCTACTGTATATGGTTTGTGTCAGAGTGGCATCAAAAACACCAGGCTGAGAGCAGAGGATGCTGAGGCTGCAGCGAAGCGCAGCATACCCAGCCTTTCCTTGTTGCTCACACCTTTATCAGCATCACAGCAGGCGCACTGATGGGGACAGTGGCATAGTTATAGCATGCTACTCTCCTCCCCTGTGGCTGGTTTGTGGACATGGATGATATTCAAAGCTGAATCATGCACGTTATCCGTAGCTGCATGCCAGGAGGAGTCTCACACTGCAACAATGTTTATGGAGACCACCAGTATATCATACATCCAGTATAACTCAAGGATGGTTAAAAGTACAGACAAGGGCTGAGCCTTATAACTCCCTTTTTTTCTAAATAATGGAATTTATCTAATAGACATAAAAAAATAAATAAAATAAATGTTTATTGAATTTTCTCACTTCACACCCAGGACAAATGGGGAAAATACTCTACACACCTTGAAGACATGGGACAAAGTGCTATCAACATGTTAATATTGCACATTATTTTCACTCTCATGTTGAGTGACAATTGTACAGCTGTCAGCACCGATCCATCTCTGTCGGGCTATTCTTCTGTCTCGTCGCCTCTAGCACTTGTCAGAGCCATTATCCTCCTGTGGCTTGAGAAAAAGCCTAAAATCTTTGCCTTTCTTTGATTCAGAAAAGTTTCGGATCAGTTGACTGCTGAGTGGAAATTAACACACTTGAAGTTGTAAGATTTAAGGCCATTAGCCAACACGGCTATATCTGGCAAGTTACCATTAGAACCACAGCTGCGTTTCCTTCAAGGAGAGCAAACTTCAATGCACAAAGAAAAGCAATAAAATAAGAGGACAACAAAAATAAGAAGACAGAAAACACAGAAGACCAGTTTTAGGTCAAGTGGAGCAAAAGGAAGGGAGGGGATACAGTCCACAGAAAGCCACACTGCATTCAAGACATCACACAGCTGGTTAATTTCAATATATCAAGCTCAAGACTCAGAAATATGACAGTGAGGCTGCAGAGATGATAAAGACCATCTACATCTTTCAGCTGGAGAACGTGTTTAACTCGGATATTGATTCACTCATCTCTTGTTAAAATGAGTGACAGTATGTATAATATATTCAATTTGAAGATGTTTTCTTTACTTCTGAATGCTATGGGAACATCCTCAAACTCCAAATTTTCTTATACTGTACTATGCTGTTGTATAAACAACTGATTGAAATTATTCCTGCTTTAATACACATGAGAAATGAAATAACACAGCTGTTGGTTTTACTTTTACCCTCTAACGACCTCATGTAACATATATCACTGACATTTTAAAATTTAAACCATGCAACTGACTGCATATCATACATGAGGTAAGATAGTACTGTTAGCATTCAAGCAGATTCAAACAACTTAAAGACTGCAGACTGAAGAAAAAAAGTAATTTTCATGTTTTTCTCGGCAATCATTGAAGGCTCTCTCACATTTGCTTTCCTCTCAGATGGCTTATATGAATTTAAATATGTATTCATAGTTGACAGCCCACACAGTGTCAGTCCTCTCCACCACCTCCCCCTCTCCTCTAGCCTCACAAGCAGAGGTTAATGGAAATGTTTATCATGATCAGCTATTAGTGGTAAAAATAGCAGCTTGTTACTCAGACTGAGTTTTTATTTTCCAAATGGACAAAGTGAATCCCCTGCCTGTACAAAGTTCATCTACCTCTTCAGTTTTCATAGCCGCATGCTCTCTACCGGGGCTCAAGGGAACTGATATCCCAGCCAGCATTAAGCTGTGTGTTTAGACCAGTCACACATGTTATGTTGTGTAACAGGTTTAATTAAAGGGACATTGTGTAACTTCTCCTGTTATCTATTCATGAAAATCAAATATTTGGTTCAAAAGTCTGTTTTTCATTAATCAGTAATCCCCCCCCATCAACAAACTGAAGTGTTCCTTTCAGCTCTGAATTTGCCGTTCATATCATTCATATCTACATGGAGCGGGTAAGCTCGGTGCTGGCTGCCATGTGGTGTCGCCATGTTTTTACGTTCAGTGGCAGCGTGACGGTAGGAAACCACGGAAACTCAGCAGAGACACTGGAGCTGTCGGCTCAGGTCGAGGTGGAGTCTGTGAAAAGTCACCGCGGTAACGCAGTGAGGAGGAATGGAGCGTTACACTGATGTTGCATTCACCTGCAGTCGGGCAGACGGCCGTCGGTAACAAACCAGATGTCATTTTAGTCACAGAAGTCGAGAGAAAGCCGGTAAAACGTGGGTCAGGTAAACAATACCACATCGCCATGACAACATATTGTCACGTGTATTGTTTTGCCTCGTGCTGACAGACCACTTGTTTACATAGAGGCTTGTTTATGCCGTTACGTGCAGCGGCTGTCGTCCATCTGCCGTCTGCCCAATTTCACGTGAATGCAGCATGCAGCAGACGTTATGATCGCGCACTCCCCGGCCGTCGAAGCTTCGATTTTGATCGATTTTATGTCTGCAAAGCTTCGATTATCAAAATATGATAATCGGGTCAGCCCTAAAAAATACGATTGAGTTGTTTGTGATATACAACCACGACGCTAGATGGGAGTAATTCCTACACAATGTACGTTTAAGGTTACAAAACTTTAAATTAAAGATGTGAAAGTAATTTATTGCAATATTGAATTTATACTGAACTCAACTTAATGTGTATTTAAAATGTTTAGCCTCAAAATAAATAAAAGCAGACACTAACATTTCAGAATATGTGAATATTATAAAGTCAAAGTAATTCCCAGCTGATTGTTGCATCGTCTAGATTACCCATAAGGTGTGTCATAGTGCATTACAGCACTATGAGACACTGGTACTTATCTAATCATTCATTTAGAAACAAATGGTACAGATGAGGGCGGGGTGATGGATTTTATTGAATCCCTTGGTGAAATAGATCAGCACCAACCTGGTCAGGATGACAATTACATGTTAATTGTTTTACACCCACACTTTGCCTTCCCATTTAACCAAATGTAATTACAATAAGGGAGTTGTTGATTTAATTTCACGGATGGTGTACTGTCACTGAGGCTTCCTCGTCATTGCAGGCGGAGGCAGGCCTGCCCTGTGCTCAGGGGAGACCTACAGATGAGTCAGCGTTTCAAACGCACCGAACCATGCTCTTGTTTAGTTTCAAATGGGTTCTGTGCTCTGAAATGTCCCGAATGGTGGACAACACAAATAGCTAATGTTCTCATGCATGATTAAGTGAGTGATTAGACATCACAAAACTCATTTACCCAGACTCATCTTCACACCAGTGTGTAATGTATCCTGTTACCTCAGTGAAAGCACAGCCACATCCACTGCCTGGATTTTCTCTGCACCACGTGCGTGAATAGAAGTGGTTTCGGTGATGGTCCTTCATGTAATGTTTAGGTCCCATCTAGGGTTGCAAAATTCTGGAAATTTTCAAAGTTGGAAACTTTCCATGGGAATTAAAGGGAATACATTGGAATAAATCCAAAATTTACAAAATTGAAGGTTGGCCCTTAACAGGGAACTTGGGGGGGGGTGTCATGTTTTTTAATTGTATTATTTTGCATGGGAGTCTGCTTATTACAAAACAAAATATTTACATTTATGTTTGGATATGATACAGTTTGTTTAAATTATCCCCAATTTCCAGTTAATTCCCATAAATTACAATTATTCCCATTAATTCCCATGGAAAGTTTCCAAATTCCTCAGCTTAACTTCCC
Organism: Trachurus japonicus; assembly: GCF_045865225.1. Classification (NCBI taxonomy): domain Eukaryota; kingdom Metazoa; phylum Chordata; class Actinopteri; order Carangiformes; family Carangidae; genus Trachurus; species Trachurus japonicus. Next base: position 36,242,399 of record NC_140911.1, read on the forward strand.
ATGGAAAATTTCTGAAAATTTACCAGAAATTTACTGGAAATTTTCTGCCCCTTTGCAACCCTAGTCCTATCTCTTTACTGTCCATTATCGACAACTTGTTCATTTCTGTCAAACGTTGCAGCCTGTGATTGGCAGTGCTTTGCAAGAAATGTTTAACTTCAGCAGGATCTTGGAGCTGCATTGGTATTCAAGCTTTACATGAGCCGAGCCCAGTAAGACGCGTTTCCAGTAAATACCATTTGTCATTTTGTGAGTGCATGTGATAGTTATGAGGCCTTGAAACAGAAAGTGAGAATTACCCCACAGTGGTGCTTCACCAGGAGCCCTGGGGTCCATTAATAACCTGGTGTGCTAGTGCATCTTTTATGTCTCTCTGAGTGGCCCTACTGTTTCTGAAGGGTCTTCGTGAAATAGCCAGAAGCATTGCCTAATTAATGGGCTTTCTCACTGCAGAATTAATTGCTTCCTACCATGCAGTCCCAGCCCTTTCAGACAGGGTTAAGGCAGCAGACTTTGATGGCCCTCACAAGAAGAACAAGAGGCCGTCAAATCATGAGAGATTGCTGCTGAGACGTTGGAGACAGAAGCAGAGCAATGAATGTGCGCAGGAGGAGGAGAGGTTGAGGGTGTAAGGGAGTATGTGTTAATGTGTGTGTATGTGTGGAGGGGAAGAAAGGATGGTTAGGGGGGTGAAATGATGATTGAGACAAGCAATCAGTCCCACTACAGGGAACAGAGGGCAGGCAGGGGGCTGTTGCCTGCAGTTACACTGCTAAGTGTGCCGGTCTCTCGCTTTTTCTCTCGCACATGGATCAATAGATGAGTGGAGTGCGGCTTGGAGGTTCTGGCACACACTCTGACACGCCTTCTTAATCCACTGTGTGATAACCTGTGCCATGCCGATGTATACCACACAGGAGACGAGCAAAACAGGAGAATGCAAAATCCAGCCTGGTGCATGGACCTGAGCAGAGACTGCAAGGGCTTTACTTTCATTAGCCCAGGGATTCAGATTGCTTGGTTGCTATAGTGACTGATTTCTTTGCATCTGTTCAGATGGCAGTGGCTATACGTTATGTGCAAGTGTATTTTTTGTTTAGTTTTGTGTTGTTAAAGTGTGTCTTGTCAGTGTAGAAGCTGGTAAGACTCCCTTTGAAGACACTTTAATACAAATATTGAACGCAACAACACCCCCACCCCCAACCCCCGACCCCCACCCCTCCTCAAAAAAGGCATTCACTCTGTATGTGCTAGAATTATTAGTCCTAAATTAATCTGTCAGACAGCGAAGATTATCTCCCTATCTCGCTGTGCTCAAACATGGGAAATGTTTATGATGAGTAAACATTATCACGGATTTAATTAACAGATCCCACACTTGCATTGATCCATGGGAAATATCAATTGCACTGGTGTATTTAATTAGTCTATATCTTTGCCCTTTGTGTCACTGGGGTTGATAGAGCGCCATGCTCTGCAAATTAATCTTCATCAGCAAAAGACTTGAAACAAAAGCATGATTGGAATAAGGAAACTGAGAAACTAAATCCCCCCTACTTAGTATTCCAACCCTACCCCCTCATAAATGCTGTTACACATGGTTATTGTACAGTATCTGGGATTGGGTTCACAGTACTGTATATAGAGCTGACCCCAACCTTTAACTGCTGGAATCTCATCATTCATGAGGATTGCCTTTAATTAACACTGTAGATAAACAAACTGCACACAGGGGAGCTCACCATTCTGTAATTGGTTTTTCCACACTTTCAAAAGCAAGAAAACATACAACATTTAGTAGATTTGACATTTATAAGAAAAGAAAAGTGCATTCAAATAAATAATTTATGAATAATATAGGTTTTGGCTGTAAGAACACCATGCTTCTGGAATGAACTATTAAGCAGTGCTTTGAAACACTTGAGGAGGGTAATTTGTGGTAGACATTGGTGTTGAAATGACCACAGCTCTACACTGAGCTACACTGTTTGCATAGTTGTTAAGTCTTAAGTTAACTTATTGCTTTAGCATTTTTATTACTACATTTTAGTTCTCTGCATCACTGTATCTTTACTGAGAATTGTACTTTTAACCCTGGTTTCCATTAGTACTGGTTCAGTAATCCAGTGGTGTTTGAACTGACGTGAAAGAAATGTTATTCACACAGTTAATTATTAAAGGTCGATCATCATAAAGATCTTATATATATTTGTAGAGGTGCTTTTGCGTCTGTTTCCCTTTCACATAGAATTTGGCAGATTTTTTTTTTTTTTTTAACTAAATCATACTTTCTTTTTTTCAAACTAGCTGAGGTACTCCAACAATCTTTACACATTCCCCTTGGCAACTGCAGCGGTATCTCCTGGGATACGAGTGCGTCTGGCTGGGAATCAGTGCACTAATCTACTTGTCAGTCTTCCATGCATTGCATCCATGCAGCAACTGCAGATCCAGGGTATCTCTGTTCTTACCATTTTATTAGGCATAGGGAAAACTGAAGAAGTTAAAAGTGGATATAACATCAGCAAGGCACGGTAATTGACTCTGTTATAGTTTATCCTGAGATGATTAGTGTACTCTCTGCCCATGGCCCTCCTCCCTTTGAACTTTGCAAATGAAAAGCTAGCTGAGTATGTTTGTAGAGAACAGTGCACATACGAGCGAGCAGAGCCGTTACATCTATAGGCAAGTTTAACTTTAATGTATGCCTCAGCATGCACGTCTTTTCAGTCAGGCTACTAACTGCGTCAAAAGCGTCAGTGATGTCATGGTCAAGCCACATGAGTGCTGTGTGTGACAGTTTATCCTTTGACACTGACATGACAGCAACATTTCCACCTCCTTGATTCTTTTCCTGAATCACTCTCATATTGTTTTGTGGCTGATATTTTCAGATGTACTGTATATGCAATCCAGCTGTTTAGAGACTTGTGTCTCTCTAACCGTAATGTAACAGTAATTCACTCTGCTTCCTTTGTAAAGGAAACGTGTTGGAAACATCAGTTTCAAATGTGTATAGAAACATAATAGACCATGGTATTAAAACCATATGACTGCTGGTACCACGTATAGGTTTGCCTTTTTTGTCACTAATTTCGACAGTATTATTCCTCAGTGAATTCTACTTTAATTGTGGTACAGTGCAGAAGCAATCATTCGTATTCAGTCACAAGGTCAATATCCATATTCAGCAAACAAAGTAAAAGCAGCATTTCTTTTGTTTGAAGGACAAAGCAAAGAACAACATCTATTCATTCTTCTATATGAGCAATGACTGAAATAGTTAACTGATACAGTATGTTTTTCAATTGTTGTATGTCAATGGACTACTCAACTAATCATTCTGGCTTTAATATAGAGTGTACCTATGATGTTAATGTGAAGTAGTTCAAGAGTGGACCCTAATTGCTGTCAAATGCTATTTGAATTTAGTTAATTTAGTAGGTTTGTGGAGAATAGCCTGTTCGGCTTGTTCTGTTTTCATGAAATTAAATTTAACCTTAATGTTGGATAATTATGCAGCAGGTTTCTTTATATCATTTTAATGAAGTTTCAATCATTTACCAACATTCATTTTTTTAACTTTAAGAAATGATGACATTTCGACCATACTGTACACTGCAGACAACGAATACTACAGTATTATTATACATTGTATGTGATTGTGTCGGTGTGCATTATCGTTGTTAGTAATCACACATACATGGATAGAAAAAGGCCACTGTATGTGGAATAAATATCCCAAGCCTTTTTATTAAACTAATTGACCAACCGCATGCAAAATCACCAGCGTATTGTATGAGTAGTAATATAACTGTTTTGATCCTTATTATATCAGACTGCTGGCATTAGAGGCTTGCTGCAGTTTGCTGCCTGTGTCAACACACTTAAGCAATATGACACTAATTGGTATGTATTGGAAGCCACAGTAAGTCACATGTACTTGTAATTACCATTAGGAGACTGACATGAATGCCTTTTTTTCTAGTCTAAGTCCTATTTCTAGTAAATCCAACTCAATGAGTATCTGGTATGAATCACAGCTCACGTGGAGTGTACTAGGAAAAACACACCGTAAAAAAAATATTTTCTTTGTAAAATCTTTCCTTCATTGTATTACACGATCAAAATTAGAGAAAGGTTTTCAGGTAGTAATTTTTATATATATATTTATATCTTGTACTTGATATATAGTATAATACAGTAATATATATAATATTTGCCTGCATATGCGTTAACAAAAAGAAAGCTATAATATAAAACTAATAATGATAATAGTTTAGTTTTATAGTTTTTTTTATTTTTATAAATTTGATAAATTACTTTAAACAAGATGTAGACACATACAAAGTATTTTTTTGTAATAGTAGAGCGAGGCAGGCTAAAGCTCATCTTGATCATGTTTTCCTGTGTTTAGGAGTTCAAATCATGCAAACAAATCAGGACATGAAGAAGTGTGTGTATGGTTGTGTGTGTGTGGATGTGTGTGGGTGTGTGTGGGTGTGTGTGTGTGCGCGAGTATGAGAAAATGTGTGTTGAGGTGAGTGGCCTTCATGTCCCCACTTGATGCCGTTTTCAATTTAGGCCCGTTCGAATCATTTGTTCGTCGTTATTCATCATCATTACTGTGTGCCAAGGACTGAAGGTTAAGGCTAATTTGTGTCCCTTCATAACCACTTTCTCTGTCTGTCCCAGTCTCTTTCTGTCTCCCTCTTTCTTCTCCTCCATGTGTCTGTCCCTCCTTTAAATTGATAACCACATTAAACCCTGCTTGAGTGAGAGAAGTCAGTACGCCCAAACGAAACATTATTTATGCTAATTTAATGATTAAGTGAAGAAAGTTGACGATTACTCCGAGGCAAAGGAAACCACTGGACCTCCTGCCCCACCTGCAGCAATCTGGCCTCAATTAAAGTCTTTTCATAAGTGACCCCCCGCCCCCCATATCCTCGCACTGGATAGCTGAGGGGATAGTCAGCCCATAAGCCAACCCGCCCCCACCAAAATTAATTATTAAAGAACACTCCACAACTCCAGATGACTGTAAATATAAATTAATGAATGATTTAAAACCTCCAATTATCCACCTGATTCATCACAGTATCCCTGTTGAACACAGGCTCACTATGTGGCGCAAGAGGCGATGAATTCTATTTCTGTAAATTGCTCTCTATTTTCAGTGTCATCGCAGTACGGGGGTGGGGCAAAGTAAGATGAAATCTGTACAATTTGTACAATACAATATACACAATTTTACATGTCATACACTGTTGTGTTGCGGCCACGCAGATAGCCTGATTTCATTCACAGATGTTTTGAGATAGTTGAAGCGAGTGCAAGTTGGTGTGTGTTGCTCAAAAGGTTGAAGGAATTATGAAAGAAACTGTAGACCAAATAAACACTTGAAAAAAGTAATTGAAAGGTATGAAAAGACATGTGCCGGATCTACTAAGATCCCAGATAACAGGCGCTAAATTGCGTGCTCCTAGTAAAATGTTGCGTGTTTGGTTAGCGCACGCAAAATAGGTGATCTACTAAGAGTAAGACGCTAAATGACACGCGCAAACTACAGTGTTTAAATGAGTGTTTTACGTGTGGTAATCGTTTCCGCCAGTGTGGACAGAGAGCTGGGTGGCTGAGCACGCTGAATGAAAATTTGATCCGATGGATTAATAGAGAGGGGCAAATAAACATATTGTCGAGCTGCAGCAGAAGAAACGAGGGAGATTATCTATGAGAAGGTAAATGTGGTGAGAACAGATATGAAGAGAAGATGAGGAGATAGGCCTATAAGGCAAAGAACAAAAGAAAATTTGGTTATCATAAAAAAAAATGAGGAAGAGCTGCTCTGATCAGTGTTGGGCAACATGTGTTTGAGCGTGCAATCAAGTTTGCACACGTTTTACACACGTAGACCTTTGTAAATCCGGCCACAATGAACAGTACTGACTGAATGCTGTTCACTCCTGTCCTTCATCATTCTTATGCGTGTACCATTCAGGAGTAGCACGTTGTATTTCAAATGACACTAGAGGCTTTCTATCTTTTTTTTTCTACCTTATTGTGGCTTCTCAATCTGTATGAACATGTTTTATCTTTATTCAGATGTGTTCATGCTTTGAATCTGACAAGAGATTCACTCTGTGATCCCCTGTTTGCAAACTGACAGCTTGGGAGAATGATGACACATTTATGGTAATTCAGTAATTTTAGTCTCAGTTGTTAAACAACAATAAGGTGCAGGTCAATGTCACTATGACTACAAGGTTGCAGGTTGGTATCTGTGTGACCGAAAAATAGATGAATAAAAACTAATCTTACAACCTTTAATTCTGCCCATAGGCACACCCCTGTGCCACAGAAAGAGTTGTTCTTATAAAACAAAACCCCACAATAGACAAATGCAAATAGATTTGATGGTTCTGTGGTGCCTTGGAGTCACACTATAGGTGAAGAGTAGCTTTCTCCATGGTAAGGCATGCAAACAAACCAGGAAGCAAATTTTAGCAAGCTGTTGAATTTCATGCACAATTTAGTTTCTGTAAATTGAAATTGATGATGACAAAATTACATAATGGGAATATTTTGGCAGTTTTGCCTGGTGCCTTGTCAGGGGTGCACCTGTTGTAAGCCTCAGAGCTCTGAGCTCACACCAGGCAGATCCATTATTATAACTCAAATCCAGTAGTTGCCTTTTTCCTGCAGGGACTGACTCTCACTGTTGATTAAGTGCGGGTTTAATCACTGTTGAGGCCCCGCGTTGGCAGTAGCTGGGCTCGCCTCCTCCACCAGGGAGTAGGCCTCTGGCTGATTATAACATTGACATGCGAATAACACCATTCATATTACATACTGGAAATGTATTTAGGGCTATTTTGCATAGTTTTTACATCTTGAAGGAGGCTCAACTGTGAGCATGAGATCCATGTAAGAAAGTGTCAGTAAAGCAAGCAGCAAAACTACAAAAACGTTAAGATGTCACTCTCTTCTTCTGTCACAGGAGAGGAGAATTCACCGGGCTGGTTATGTGGAGAAGACGACGGAAAAACGATGGCCCAGCTTTGGTGGCCACTGCTTTCATGTCACATGCCGGTCTTTGCTATGAAGTCGCCCGAAAGAAAGGTAAATCCGCCGACACCTAAGAAAGATAAAGATCATTTCTTAAAGAGCACAGGCTTACCATATGTTCTGAGGTTTCAAAAGGTTGAAATCAGATTAACCCCAATGCCAAAAAATAAATAAATATCAATATTCCATATTTGTTTGTCAATGAAATATGAAATTTAAAGCATAAATGATAGCATAAGTGACATTTTCAGTTTAATCATCTGGCTGTTGATGTCAGTCTAAAGTTTAAATATACTGCATATTTCTGAGCATGGGCAGTGTTTTTATTTTAGGTTAGGTTTCTATCCTCTCCTCTTTGGAGGCTATTAGCCTGAAGTCACGTCAGATTCTGTACACAGAGGGGAACCCTCTGGGCCTTCAAGGTATTCAGTGAAGGCCTAAGAAAAAATATTGAAATATTGTACTACTATATATTTATTTATTTATTTTATTTTTTTTATTTTTTTTATTTTATACAGTGAGTAACACACAAGTAATATTTTCTAGATCATTGTTATAAAGTTGGACTAATATTTCTTGGGAAACAATGGGTTAATATAATGAAACGGGAAATGGACCAATCACAATTTTTCTTCCAACGGTATCTGGGCAGTAAATCATCGACTCCCCCTGCAGGGCCTTCAGTGGCTGTGACTGAAGGCCCGTGTAATGCAAGTCAATGTGGGCATGAATTTGAGATTGACAGGTGTCTTAGCCAATCATATTCCACTGAGTTGTGGGCGGGACCATATCACGACATCTTCCGGGTATTCGCGAATACCCGGAAGCCGCCAAAATACTGAGGGAGCGGGTTGCCAAGTCCGCTTATTATACGTGACTTTGGGCTTGTTTTTCTGTGAAGTCGCTTATATTGGTAGTCGTGGGTTGCGGGTTTTTGGGCTTGTTGTTAAAGTGTAGTTACTTATTTAGGGCTGCTTCCAGCTCCATGAGTTGTCAAGCAGATATTTCGACATGTTATTTAAACGCAGGATAGTTTATCCTCCTGCTGGATGTGTCACCCCCGTTCTCCCCGCCCCTCCCTCCCCCCGTACACACACGGCACTTTGCCACGGTGACAACAACAACCAGATTGTCTGAATCTAGCGACTTTTCCGGTGCTGTTACAAACGTTTCTGGTTTGGAGACTCGGACGTGAAAGCACGTCATCACTGCTGTTTTCACCGAGCAGCGGTGCCGTGAGCCCCCCGCCCCCGTACTACAGCCCCCACCGGCGGTGTCACGGAGCTGCTACAGAGACCCGCTCCACGCCGCTGACACCCCCACCACACCGTCTTAGAGCGACATACACAGCCTCAGTCACTACTCACCTCATCTACTGTGATGACACGGTCAATATCTATTCAATTGATAAGCCATTTTATTTATTGTTTTGGTTGTGCGTGGTTTTATATTTGAGTGCATCTTTTCTTAACAGAGGACAGGGTCTATTCTTGTTTTTGGTTGTGATTTTTATTCAAGTGCAATTTTTGATTTTTGAAAATATAATATAATATATTCCATTTACAATGAAAAAAAAGTATTAAATAGTTAATTTGCATTTAATGTTAATGGTTCAAAGGATGTCAGGCCGACTCGCCCCCCACACATTTTTACCTCACCAAATCTGGCCCTCTTTGCAAAACGTTTGGGGACCCCTGGTGTAAACCTACAATTTTATACCGGTAGTTTGATAGCCATTAAGGCCAGTGAAAAATGGCTGAGCATTTACAAAGAGCTTGTGCCTTTTTCCCATGTCACCTCAGGAGGTGTTTGTTTTATAGCCACTTTTGGCAGAAATATTAAATCTACAGTGAAATTCAACTGTGTCTAAGCTCAAACAAACACAAAAAAACATTATCAAAAATACATCTTTAGTTGTTGAACAGCTCATGATTGACATTTTACTTTCATTCCAGCTAAACAAATAAGTGAATGTGTGATTTGCTTGTTTCATTTTTTCTTTTTAAAAATAAGTGATTCATGATAGCCAGCTTTTTCCAGAATCACCTTGTGTGTTGTGAAGCCAGTTAGGGCAAAGAAACATGTAATATGCCGACCATCCATGTGACAAGGCTCTGGCTATTATTTCTATTGCTATGTTTAATTTTTTATTGCTAGATGGTCCTATTGAAGGCCCAGGGTCTGGGTCCACGGTTCGCCACTGTCTGTACATAATATTTTAATGAAGAGTTTGTCGACAGAGATCATAGTGCCAATTAACACCACCATTTTTCCCATTGAGTGCAATCAAAGTGCACCTGCCTTTGCCCTAAGAGCTAAGAATATACTGTCTCACTGATGATCTCACTCAAAAATACCCAGACTATTGGAGTTACAAGGTGACACGAAAGCATCCCCTCAAGATACAGGCTGAAGAATCTCGATCAATACATGCTGTTAAGACCTAGAAGCCTCCAATAGATCAAATGGTCAGCACAGGTAAGAGATAGACTAAAAGGGTTTAGAAGTCAGAGGAAATGGTTTGAAATCAATTTGCAAGGGCTGAAAGATGATATTTCCAACCACATTTTCTATCGCCATAATGTGGTTACAGGTCTTCCTGAGCAAGGTGGGTGGTGGTGGGAGCCAAATTACCATGGCCACCAGGGGAGGATGTTATAAAGTGATCATGCAATTATCTTAATGGCTGTGGGACACCCAAGCATAAATCAATGTTTCAACATTAGATTAAGACCTATACCCCACTCCATAGTCTGCTAACCGTGTGGACGAGACAGGAAGGGTGGCGAAACAGCAGAAGTCTAACTCTGACACGGCACAGGGAATTTCCCCCAAGATCTTGCTGATGTTTCAAGGTATTCTGCAAAAGTGTGTTACACCTGGCTGGAAGTGGAGCCAAATCAATTAATGTATTCCGAGCCGATGGGACCCCGCAGTCTCACAGGGTTTGCTCATATTCTTCACTTCTCGCGCAAACAAATGAAGCAGCTGAGCATGCCAATGAAGGGCACGGCAACCATGTCAGTCACAGATGTGGTTTAGCATGAAATTGTTTCACATGGCTTTATTTTTTGAGGACTACCAAGTTGAGCATGGATGTTTTTATGAGTTGTGTCCGTGAAGGGCAGTAACACTCACTCATGTTCAGGTTAATGAAAGGGGAACAGCTTGCCTTGGTGTGCGTTTACTGAAATGCATCACGTGAATGCATCACGTGAATAGGTATCAGAAAGCTGAAGAGGTAAGCAGTAGTATTTCTTTCCCTTTTCTGACTAAAGAGAAGGTAGCATTAAATGGAGTGACTTTAAGTCCTTCATGCAGAGCAGACTGTGATTAGGGGCTTAACTCAGCAGCAGCCCCCCTCTCCCTCTCTGTGTCTCCATCTTTGCCTCAGCCACTGCCTCTGGGACACACACGCCTCTCTGTGCCAAAGCTCCGCAGCATCTCTTTCTCCAGCTCTCGCAGCTTCTCTTGGCAGTCTGAGTTACAGTGAGTAGAAAGGATGAAGAAAAGGAGGCAAAAAAAAAAGAAATCCCAGATTAAAAGAGATGTGGCCGAAGGGGCCGAAGCCTATTTCCTACAGAAAATAAAGTTCTAAAGCAGCGTAGCATGAACAACACGCACAGGTCACCTAAGGGAGCTCAACCCTCTGCCGACTGTGTGCAGCTCGGTGCGCCCTGGTCCACTCAGTAGGAGCCGGACCGGGCTACTGGGCCAACTCGTTAGGCACCGGAGATAAACCTTATCACAAGTCTACTGAGTGAAAACAGCAGGGGCAGACAGACTCCTCTCAATTTATCTCCTTCATTTTCTCTCTAGCTCTCTCTCTCTCTCTCTCTCTCTCTCTCTCTCGCGCTCTCTCTCTCGTTCGCTCCCCCTCTCTCTGTCTCTCATACACACACACACACTCAGAATCAGGAGCTATCTTGGTTAATAGACAAACGACATTCTGATGGTAGTTGTTGTTTAAAGAGTCAGTGCACGCTCTGTTTCACTGCCCTCTCTGCCATTTTGAAAGATGAAACAGAGCAGGTTTGGCAGTTGGCCCACAGGGAGGGTGTGAGGTGGATGGGTTAAGGGATTAATAGGTGATGCTATAGCAGAAAGGCTAACAGCTGAGCCAGGTTTCTATACAGGAGAATCGGCTGTTAAACGGGACAATTAAAGACATTTTTTTAAGTGCTGTAGCATGTTAGTGGATGTTTACAGATGAAGAGATAAAATATCAGCTCAAATTTACTGAACCCTTGATTGAAATCCTATGTTGAAATCACACTAAATATTAACAGTCACACATTGCTGTTATTAATAGCTTTTTTCACTGATGTGATGGGAACATACATCAATGTGGCTAAAAAGCAGCAGTGCTGAAACAGAGTCAGGTTCATCAGTTAGACCCGCAGCAGTAAATATGTCACCCACCTTTTTAATAGTGGATGAATCATTTCAGCGATTTGCTAAATTTTAGTTTATCTAGTCTTTCAAATGTGACAATTTACTGCCGTGTATAATTTGTCGTTTTGGGCTGTTTACAAGAACCAACAGCCTTTGGCTCTGGTATTTGCTGATAGTCAATTTTACATTATATCCTGGCATTTATGACATACTAGATAGTAATCATATCATTACTTGGCCTTCCATCCTGTGTCTCAACACAAGTTATCATACATCAAAAACTTAAACAAAGGCTTGTTATTGGCTGGTAATGACATTTTTTTGTAGTGGCGTCACATGGTATGTGCTAAGTTTAGAGGACAGCATCCACTGTGCCCCTTGCCATCCCCTTGTGTGACTTAAAGTCCTGCAGATTGTTAGTTCTGTCCAGCAAGCACTGCTATGCTACTCTGAATCCTGGATACCAGGAATGGATTTTTTTTAATGAAACCCAATAACCTGACAGCTCAGCAAGCTGTACAACAACTGGCATTTGATGGCGTCACATAGTGCATTGGGAACTGAATGGCTTAAATTATGTGCCTGTCTATGTAGGACACGTTTATTTTCTTGTGCACAGTATTTCTGTATAACCGCTCATTCAGCAAAGCTCAGAAGAAGATCAATGCCCAGTTCCTGTCCTGATCTTACAGTACCGTTCTGAAAGAGACTCACATGCATACTGTATGTGCAGTATTTTACAGTGAGGGGACAGGAATCCCTTGGCTGCATAATGATTCACAAACGTGGCCTATCTCCTTCAGTAGGAAAGCACCTCTTCCTCTGCAACTCTAAAAGGTTCTTAAAGATCCAAGGCTACAAAGACTTTCGAAATAGTAAAGGGACATGTTTCCAGACTCCATTTATGAGGCATTAGGCTAGGACAGGGTTGAGGATGGCTGCTATGCCAGAGCTCTTATAATACCTTGGGGGATTTCATCATGTATGCTTTGAAGTGTAGAATGACAAACTGGAAAAGGGTTTGGGCTGCATCAGGGTTAGCTTCCCTTCTCTTTCTCTGAGAGGATTAGTTTCTGTGTCTCAGCTCAGAAAACGGCAAAGCTTGCTCACATCTCACCCCTAATATACTCCACTAGTTTACATAGATCATCACAGAGATCACCATTATTATTTATTTACTATTTTATGTCTTTTTGCGATTGGGTCTACTCTACAGTAATTCAGTCTCCCATCAACTTCCAATCCATTAAACATGTTCTAGGTCATTTCTGTCTTTGTCATCCAGTGACAAGAGATCTGTGCCGTGTCACTGGGGTTCGCTTGAGTAGCTGGTTCTTTGGGGGCATGTTGTGCATGTTCCTCTCACGTGCTGTGTCATCCATCATGCCTGCTGATCAACTGATAGGAGATCAGCACTGTGCATTCACCAGGCCACATGAAAGTGACTGCATGTGTGTAAAATGAGCATGTCGAGTGGCACCCCTGGCAGCGGTAAATACACTGCTACGTTTAGAGCATTGTCTGGTGAATGACTGATTTACCAACATAATGACTCAAAGCTCTTAAAGCCAAGATGAAGGAAATGGTTCAGCGTGAAGGCTGTGTGTGGGTGAAGCACCACAGATGAGATGCTATGTTATGAAATATGGATTAAAAAGGAGAAGGACAATGTGAAAAGGGTGGCCTTTCCCTGATGCAACGCCTTTCTGATGATTTATTTCCTCTCCCCCCTCCAAACTGTTTTTTATCCTAATTTTTTTTATAGGTAAAGTCATCAAGTTGACACGTTATGTAATGCTTCTCCCTCTGTTTTTCCTGAAGGTCGTTTGCTACCTTTCAAAGTAGCAGATATCAGCCACCTCTCTGATTTGTTGAGAATGGATGCCACAGCATGGATTAAAAGCTCGTTCTCATCATACATCCACCGGGGCGTATCAGCTCCCTTTCTTGCTCTGCAGTAATATCCTTTGAGCAAACAGAAAAACACAAACAGCAGGATGCACAAGTGCTTGAGACAGGAGAGAGCACACTGTTCTCTCCCAGACCTCATCCTCATCAAGATCCCTTTTCTTTTTCCCCATGGATTACTTATTGGAGCTTTAGGATAATCTACAGTATACAGGCTTTGCTGTGACCATCATGGGGTCAAATGAATTACGATGATGACCAACAGTACTGACTGTTCCGTGCTCTATTTGGCTGTGTTTGCTTCATTATCATTTCTGCAAATGATGCTTAAAAATGCAATCGGTGGCCAGCCTCCTTATTTACGAGGACATGTTAGAAATATGTTCCCACCTCTCTGCAGTTTAGAGCCACAAAGTAATACGTGTTCATGAACACAACATGGGTATTTATCTGGGTTTATCTCAAGTGATTTTCATTTTAGGACATGTTCATCCAGTAGGTGCTCACCAGACATCCGGCATCATGCTGATGTTTCCAGGACATGAAGCACAACGTGATGTGGCCACCTCCCAAATCAACAGCTGTAATATTGAATGCACAGATATACTATATACACATTCCCATTTTCTGTAACTGCTGTGATGGATTTTTGCAAGATTCACTCTACGGAGATGTACTGTACAGTATGTATTATGGAATTCATTCACATCATGCTGAACTGAACTGTGTTTGTTGAAATGCACCGAGAGCCGCATTCAGGGAAAAATGACTTACCTCAATTGTAGTTGTAAATTTTGGAGCCAGTCTGAGATTTGGAAGCTTTGTAAACATGTACCACAGTTCTCTCCACAAAATACAGACCACTGCTGCTCATCCTCTGAGTTCAAAGGGGGGAAGACAAGCTTTTGGCATGCGGAATATGAGAATGCAGGAGGAAGTGTCAATCTAATTTTTCTGTGTGAAGCTGGATCACAGCAGACCTGTCGCTGGAGCTGATACTGCTTGGCCCTTCTGGCCATCGCGGCTCAGCTCAGCAAAAACCCAACCCCAGACACACCAAACTTGTCACTGTCACAAACACAGGGGCCAGTGACAGCACACAAGCTCTGACTGCTTAACACTCCCGATCAAAGGGGACCTTTCTCAGAGGTCAGGGCAGAAGTCAAACTTTGGCATTCGCAGAGAACAAGTCTGAGGAAGTCGTGACAGTTTCCAACAACTTGGCTAATGGTTCAGGAGTACACAGAGGTCAGGCTTTCTTCTTTGTATATAGATGTGGATCTCTACACTCACTGCCGGAGCTAAGCAGCATCATCAGTCAAGGTTATTGAATTAAAACAATAGTTAGAAGGTACTTTGTAGCTGTTATGTCAGCAGCAAACAAAAAGGCAAGAACCACAGAAGCGGAAATGTAGATGTAGTGGGTGTAAGTCTTGACTATTATACACAGGCGGTGGCTATGGAGCTGCATTTTTCATAATTTTCATAAGAAGCAACTGTGAAATGTATGTGAAGACAAGAAAAAAATTCAAAGATTTGAAGTGCTCAGAGCTTATTAGACATATTTTATTATTTTGTGTTTGTATGATACAGAGTTGGTATTTTTCCAAGCGTCCTGATGAAAGAAGTGTTTTCATAGTAGATGATGTTACTAACAACATGAGAGCAAGTAGGATTTCATTATGAATGGTTGCCATGCCTGCCAACAGTACAGCCTCTTCTTCCTGCCTCTTATTGGCCGGGACAGGAAACTGGTTTATGCTGCCAGAGTCACTGGGGAAGTTGGTACTGTGTGTGCACATAAGAGCCTGGTTTCCATACTGCACAGTTGATTTTCTCCTCAGTGCTCTCCCTGCCAATAGAGGGCAGTATGGCGCCTGTATATATACGAAAATGAGAAGACACACCCACTGCTTGACAGCGAGGTCATTTGCGAAGAGCCCGATCAGTTGCTGTGACAGTTAACATACTAATTACAGGGAATCATAGACACTCTAGCAATGCCTCAGACTACAGTCCTTCTCTGGCCTTGGGTTTGAGCTCACTCTGTACTTGTCAAGATAGCATGCAGGAACAAATTATGTACCCAGAAGGAAAATCCTGCAGATCTGCTAAATGTGGTAATTCGGTCACATTCTTCCTCTGTGATTATACATCAATATGGAGAGGACGATAGGCAAAAACTGCATCAATTCAAAAGGAAAGGGAAGAAAGCCCTCTCTCTTCTTTGATTTCCTATTGTGCCAAAGCAATCCTGTCTGTTGCAGTGATATGTACTCTCCTTATTTTCTGCTCTGCTAATTAGTCTTCTTGCTACTTGCTTCCAAGACATGGGCAACTACCACTCTGATTGCTGTTTTGTTTGTTGTTGTTGGCCACTATTAAGAGATGTAAGGTCATTTAACCTTATGCTTCAGTGTTCTTTAATTCTCTATGCTGAAATGTACTTAATGCTTTACTACTTCTTATGTTGATCCGTACAAAAAGGTAGGTTGTATCGTATCCAGCTAACAAATATCAAAATACAGACTTGAGACAATCAGCCTTAAGTGTGGTGGTGGAACAACCAGATTTGTATTTGTGAACAGTTGTGATTTGTGTTTGTCTCATGTTATGCCAAAGAGGCCACCATAGAATAAGGATCCAAGGATTGCGAGGGGCAGATGCAAATTTGGGAGGTGCTCCTTGATGTGCAAAGCTTCCTTGGCAAAAGTCACTTCAACGGCCACATGGTTGGATCTGAGCTGGCAACACAGCTGCCTTTGTTCTGTGTTTCCTGCCATCTGATATTAAGGATTATAGAAAGCCTTGTCCAATCTTGTGTACAGGGTTTCATCTAGGACCTTGTATTGACAAACTGTTGTGTCAGTTTCTGTCTTTGAGGTGGGTACAGATTGCTCATCCAAAGCTCGTCCGGGACCTGGTCGGTTGTTTCCTGCGTCTGGCAAAAGGGAATGGAAGATGGAGGAAGTGATGGAGTAGACGGAGAAGTTTGGCCCGTAGTCCTCTTTTGAACCCATTAATGCAGGGGCAGTACACTGCTTTCATCCAGAGCTGGAACTGCCATGGCCGCAGGAGTCAGCAGTGTGTGTGTGCATGTGTGCGTGCATGTGTGTCTGTGTGTGAGTGTGAATGTGAGGGGGCATAGCGACACACCGAATTTGCATCACATTTGTTGGGCGTGTTGCAGTCGTTGAGCTAGGAGCGGTGAAGGGCACAAGGAAGAAAATCTCAGTCAAGTCATGAATATGAGTTTGTGATGTCCTACCAATGTCAGGCTGTGGCTCTGAGCAGTGATATGCAAAA
Organism: Trachurus japonicus; assembly: GCF_045865225.1. Taxonomy (NCBI): domain Eukaryota; kingdom Metazoa; phylum Chordata; class Actinopteri; order Carangiformes; family Carangidae; genus Trachurus; species Trachurus japonicus. The sequence continues at coordinate 36,259,076 of NC_140911.1, forward strand.
CCACTCTCCAACTTCATTCCACTTATTGCTGATATGATCTGTGGCATAGCCAAGGGAGACAGGGAATCGTTACTGTACAGACTGTGGTTATTAAATTGAGGGAAATGTCCTGAGCCAGTTTCAATAATAAGCTGATAGCCATATGCTTTTGCCGCAAGTCCTAACCACCTCTAAAGGACCTGATACAGGTCTACCAAGAGTTAAAAATCAGGCTGTCTACTCAGCCCTCTCTCGTGCAGATGGTTTAATCTTATTGTCTTCAAATGACTTTGAATATTCTGTGTGTAATGCAGGCCTGCAAGCACAGCAGGTGGTTGGCCCTTTGATCTCCGCTTGTAGATGCCGGTGGAATTTAAATCACAGGGTGACATCTAGCTCATGAAATCATAACATGAACAGCAAGTTTCAACTTTGATCCTGTTGTCCTTTTGTATTAGGTTCATTAGAGAGGATGATGTACAGTATTGGAAAACAGATAATGAGCAAACAACATTTTGCTGCCCCCCCGTATGCTTGCTTTGTGAGAGTGTGCATGTCCACAAACAAAGTGGGTTTGTGTAGCACACTGCTGCTAACTGTGTAATGTCTTTCTTTTTTAAGTTATTTTTTGGTAATTTTGCCTTTTGTTATGACATTAGACAGAGGAAGGTCATGAGAGAGGGTTAAATTCTAAAGGGATAGTTCAACATTTTGGCAAATTGCTCCATTGCCATAATCCCTATAGTAATAGCAGTAGGTTTGTTACCTTTAATTGTCGGTGTAAGCTATTTTAAGAATGGCGGAGCAGAGACGCGAGCTGCTCAGAGCTACGCTACAGAGGCTAATGGGATTTCTTGGTTTCCCTCATCAAACTCATCAAATACACAATCCAAAACGCTATAAGCTATTTTTAGAACGGCGGAGCAAAGCGGCAGGCTGCTCAGAGCTACGCCACGGACGCTTTCGTGGACAAGTTGTGACCTGCACATTCACCACGCTATGAGATAATGATGGAACGTTACGAAACAGAGTCTAAACACAGAGTCTGCTTGCTGAAAAACTGTCCCTGAAGGCACTGTGCATTAATTTACCTCTAAAACAACTCCGTCTCGTAACGTTCTGTTATTATCTCATAGCGTGGTGAATGTGCAGGTCACAATTTGTCCATGAGAGCGTTTTGGAGTTGTTGGATTGTGTATTTGATGAGTTTGATGAGGGAAACCAAGAAATTCCATTAGCCTCCGTGGCATAGCTCTGAGCAGCTCACGGCTCTGCTCCCCCATTCTAAAAATAGCTTGCACCGACAATTAAAGGAAACAAACCTACTGCTATGACTATAGGGATTATAGCAATGGGCCAATTTGCCAAAATGAACTATCTCTTTAAAGCAAACAAGACAGAAATAAAACACACTCTTTAAACATAACTAAAAGCTTGCGAAAAAAGATATGTTTATAGTTTACTTTTTAAAAGAAGACACTGTTGTAGCACACCATAGTTCATGTGGAAGAGAATTCCAGACAGTAGGACCATAGTGGCTGAAAGCGCCATGAGCTGATTTGGAGTTGATTCTGGGTAGTGAGGAGATCTTTATTTGATGATCTAAGGGATCTCTCTGGTGAGTATTCGGTGAGCATGTCAGCAATGTAAGAGGGGGCCAAGCCATGTCAGAGACACCGCAGCTCAGATCCGAACCCAAGGCCACTGCAGTTAGGACAAAGCCAATGTGGTATGTCCTCTACCTGGTGAACCACAGGGATGCCCCAGAGTAGTTTTACATCTCAAAATATGCAAAAGTATATTCAACAAAAACGAGAATTTAAAAAATGAATTACAATTTTGAAAGCCTAAAAAAATAGCTTGTTAACTCAAAATATGAAATATATGCACTGCTGTAGAGCACAGCTGAATGCTTATTATACAGGGGGTAGCAATTTAGTGAATTAGGACACTGCCAGTTTACCTTGTGCTCTAAATGAGCAAACCGTTGTACTTTCACCCTGTGCAAATGAAATACTGTGTCTTTGGTGGTCCTTCCCTTCCTCAGCTACACTGGTTAGTCCACACTGAACAGTTGCTACAAAACACAATGCTTTTTGTTCAGATCACACCATCTGTTTGCCAGAAATGTTTCATAGATACTTTCTGGGTGTCTTTTACAGCATCATAACTATCCGATTTTATTTACTTATTTCTGTTTGCTTACAACTGGAGGAGGAATTTCTTACTCATCAGGGAGAAAAAATTCTGAGAAATCAAAGAAGCAAAGTGTTCTTTTTTCCTCTTCACATGTCTAGGTGTATTGTCCAAATGCAGCCTTTGAAAACTCTGAAACCAGACGCTCAGCTACACAACGTACTGTACCTCAGTGCACAGTACAACATGCTCCTTGGTAGATGTGGTTGTTAAGAGTTGCCCAATCATAGGTCAAATCAAAACCAAACGTGATCAACAATAATTTTTTTTTTTATGTTTGAGCATGAAATGCCACTCTCCATCAGTTCTTTCCTTTCTTGTTAACCCAGGCAGCAACTTTACAAAATCTCTCATGTTAGGAGCTTGTTTATTGTGCATTACCTGTGGCAGTACTCAGGATCTAAGTAATTTCAGGCTGACTGGCGATTCACTCTGCGGCCATCCTGCCTGTAGCCTTAGGCAGTGGGGTTGCAGTGGAGAGGGAGCGCCAGCACCAGTCAATTACCAGTTAATAAACAGTGGAAGTTTTCTATTAGTGCTTGTTAGTGCGTGTAAAAGATTGTTGGTATGTGGAATTGGGGGAAGGCACTGTGACTATGGAATTAAAAAAGGGCATATTTTCTTTCTCTGGGTCTAATACACAGCACCCAGTTCTCTGTATGCATGCCGTTTATGGAGATAATATTTGTTATTTGATTTCCGGCAGGCTATACAGTGCAATATATTGTATTTGCAAACTCATTTTTTTCTTTTGAACAGTCCAGAAATGTGTGCTCAGTAGTTTCACCTAATGCAGTATCTCATAAGTGTCTATAGAGCACTCTCTCCAATAAAGAGAATCCATTACATAAGCAAAGTTGAGGCCAAAGAAAGCGATGCAGGCTGCAGTGTGCCTTGATAACATTACGGGGCCCCTGATGAATGTGATGCATGGAGCCTTTTTGGATAGCACTTGTCACAAATCTGATGCGTGGAAGATTCCCCACATTTCTGAGAGCACATTTCACAGTGCTTACAGAGCAATATTGCTGTAAGGAAAAACAGTGCACCTGAGTAGCCTTGGGAGGTAAAACAACATTAATTGGATTTGGGAAAGTCATCCTTACCAGGGGGACACTGCACTGACGGTCTGACAGCCAAGAGCATGAATCATTAAAACTCTACCCTGTCATACTAGACCACTACCAACAACCACCACTGCTTCCATTTGTTGACACACAGAGCCAAGAGCTGTAGCAGTGTCTAACGAGGCAAAAATGTTTACAGTAGATAAAAGACAGTCACAATAACGGCTCCCATCCATTCTGTCCTGTAGGAATGGGACTAATGCACACATTTTACATTTATCCTCCGGAAAAGCGATGGATGCTCCTCTGCTAACCATTGCCACCTGGCACCAGCATATGGGCTGGCGCCCTCTTGGGGTAATGGGTGGGGCGGACTCTCTGTCGACCATTGGGTCATTGGTAACCAGCAGCTGGGAGGCCGCCCTCTCATCACATCAACAAATCCTGCTTTAATTAGCTCACCTGCCCGTTTCCTCCCCACACTCCCCAAAGTCCTCCATCAAACTTCCCTCAGCCGGCTTACAGACTCACCTCTCTCTCATCCTGCCTCCACACCTGGGAATAGCTTCAGCCTCTCCACTTCACACCTACGGCTCTGCAGACACACATAACGCACACAGACTGTGCTATAAACAAGACTGACAATTGACTTTCAGAAGGCTTGGAGCTCATTGATTTTTAAATGGTGCCTCACTGATACCTAATTAGCATTTGGATCGCCACTGATATGATCATCGTTGAAGGCCCGCATTTCCTTTGTGCCTGTCAATATAATTTGCACATTCACAGGTGTAAATGATCTCATATGCTTTGTTGTGATGCTCATCTGAGCTCTTTCCATTGGCTGTTTAAAGAAGTTCAATAAGTGGACCTGGGGTTTACCGTATTGATCATAGTCACTGTCTGCACTTTAATGGGAACACAATCTATGCTTCCCTCGGTGTCTAGTGTACTTGAAGCCCAGTGAGCCATTAACACAAAAATGCTTCATGTAACAGTCAAAGAATTTTGTTAGACATTGATAATATGAAATATATATTTCATGCTAAGTAGCCTATTAAGTAAGTACATGAATTTGCATCATTGTTATATATAGAAAGAAGTGCTTTTTAACGTTCTTAAGCATAGTGTGTCGTTGGGAAACAGCTAATTAGTTCAATAGTTCAAAATTAGATTTCCCTTTTATACCTGAAACCATTTTACAAGAGTAGGCATGAGATGTTTCAACGAATGAATACATCCTGGTAAAAATGATTGGCACCCCTGAAGTTCAAGTACATAATTCCAAATACCTTCAGAATTAAATGCAAATGAACCAATTATGTAAAGCCTCCGCCGTTTTTTACTGTAGGTGTTCTTTTCTTTATAGGCTTCTTTCTTTGCCTGTAAACAAACTGATGCAGTGCATTCCCACAGAGCTCTATTTTGGTTTCATCTGTTCATAAACATTATCCCAGAAGGACTGTGGCTTATCTGTGGAACTTTTTGCACACATTAGTCTTGCCTTTTGTGTCTTTTCTTTTGCAATTGATGTATCCTCCTTGGCCTTTGCCCATGGAGCCTGACATGGTTTATTGTGCAGTGTGTAGCACAAACTTAAACCACCACTCCACAAAGCTCCAGGTCAGCCTGAAGCTCTTTCGACATCTTGTGTGGTGTTTTTCCCACAATCCACAGTAACCTCCATTGAGCTTCTTCTTAAAATCATGTCCTGGAAGCATCCTAATACTTTTATGACTGTGAAATGTCTCCATAACATTATGAACTGTTGGAGCAGGGATTTGAAGATCTTTGGCGACTGCCGTGTAGCCTTGGGAGTTGTTATGTTCTTTGATAACAGCATTCTGATGCTCTCAGACGGCGCTCTTGTCTTTACCATTGTGAAAAGGAAACTGGAAACAATCAGCCCTTTTATGTGGTAAAACAAACCCATCATTCATTGGTTAATTCAGGTCATGCAATGGAAAATTAACCACAGGTCTGTTTTATTTGTTTGTTTGCTTTAACTTAAATATGTCAATAGGTATCAGATTTGGTTATTATAATGTCAGTTTAATCGGTTTTCATTTTTAAAAAAAATTTGCGTTCGCATTTCTGAAGATATTATGAATTATCTACTTGAAATTCAGCGTTGTCGATAATTTTAACCCAGACTGTATCTCATTAAGACACAAGCCTCTTCATTTACACATCGGTTCTTTATCTGAATGATCCCGGTGCACATTCCTGCCTTTGAATAACTTATGAAGTTAGAGACTGCTCTGATAGAGGCGATGGATCCCTCTAGAATTGCCGTACTGACTGTGGAGAGTGCTAACATACAAAACAATCTTGGCCGGGGAAGATTGGCCTACAATGCTCTCCAGTCTCAGGTGACTGATAAAATCCAACCACTATTGAACCATCAGCACAGTCTGCTCCAGTCCTCCAGTCCCTCTGTCCCACCGCAGCTCCCTTCACCATGGGGCTTCCATATGGACACATAATATGGCTGCCACTTAATTACCTATCAAAAACATTTCACTGCACTTGATGAGAGGCTGGCAGAATGGGAGAGGGAGAAAAAAAAAGACAGAAATGGTGGGAAAAGAGCAGACATAAATAAAGTGAAAGACGGGAATGAGAAATGGGAAAGTGGGACTGAGAGGATATATAGAGGACAAGCCATGCATGTATGTAGTGAATATGAATAGATGGAGACAGCCGGGGTGTGGAGGGGTAGGGCAGTGGGTGGGTGCAGTAGCCTTGTGGTGCAGATGGTGGGGGCAGTGATGTGGCCAGCATCCTTCTTTTTGTTTAGTGTTTACAAACATACCCAACAAGAGACAAAAGAGGGAGTGTTCTGGTCATGGGAGGCTATAAATTACCTGTGATTGATGCTCACTGCCGTGGAGGACGACAGTTAAAGACATGCAGCGCTCATCACTGACCCTCTCTTCACTCAATACATCCCTTCTCAGCCCAACAACTCTACAACTCTCCCACTGCCCCCCCCTACCATCCCAGCAACACACAATTAGCTGTTCTGTCTGTCACATGGCCCACCCTTAGCGGTCACACACCAAAATAATAATCATTCCCCACCACACAAGCCGCTGGTTAGAAGAGCAGCTTTCACCATGGGGGGTTTGATGCACGCATCAGCCACAGGCTCAGCTTATTCTCAGGCAAACTCCTATATGTCTAAGGGATATAAATTATAAAAAATATCAATTTATTTTTCTTTTTGATAAGATGTTGGTTCCTTTTATTGATAACAGTCTGACATCTGCCTTAGTTCAAGACACCAACACACCTGTTACGTGTTCCCATGTATGCTCACTTTCAGCTCTAATAGTAAATGGTAAATAGCAGTTGTTATACAAACACCATGTACACCTTTGTAGTGCACGCTCTGTGCATTTTATGCTTCAAAATTATTATTGCGTGCAAACTGCATTTTCAACTGTTTGCGTTTGAAAATGACTAAGACATGAAAAGGCTTATTGTTGGTCACATCTACCATGTACAGTAAGTATACAATACTGTATTATTCATTGTGAACAAACCTGTACAGTAAATTCAAATAAGTGGACAGCACCTGTCAGGGTTTATCTAAAACTGGCCCCAACGAAAGACAGGTGTAGTGGAATGACAAATAATGTAATACTTAAATCAAAAGGCAGGAACACGTGGAAAAAACTCAGGGTTATGGAGTAACAATGCAGACAAACCAACAAACAGGAACTAAACAGGAGAGACAAACCATGACAGCACCATTACTGAAGGAAAGAGATCTGAAAACAAATTTAATGAATCAGAGTTAAAGCAGATATCAGTGGAATGTTTTTGTTAATATAAGTCCTAAATAGTCCTATTTTCCGTCAGCAATCACTTACATGAAGTATTTCAGCCTAAACACGAGTCTCTCCGTCACTCTGCTCTGCTGTAACCCGAGGAGAAAATTTTCCTTGTGGGATACAAGTGTTATCCAATGAGGGGAGAGAACGGCATGAAGGGCTGTGTGTGCAGCCAAGGGATGCGCGTGAATGTGGTGACGTAGCACGAGGACCAATTGATGCCTGACAAGGGCGGGGGCTGCTAACTCATGGTGCGTTCAAGGAAACTCGTACTTTGTGTTTTTCCTTCCTGTGAAGTCATACCAGTTCGATCTGGTACGAGTTCACGGGTCGGAAGTTACGAGTGGCCGTTATAGGGAACTTTCACAGACAACAGGACGGTAAAAACACGAGCTACGGGTTACCTGGAACGCTACCAAGTCGTAGTTGTGACTTGAAGCTGTAACTTACGGTTTCAAAAGCCTGCCTTGAACACAGCATTAGCCGAAACGGCCGTGCCACTGATATCTGCTTTAAAGCAGTACTAAAGAACTTTCAGTTTTGGTTGAGTTTGGCGGCGCCAGTGGCCCAAAGCGGTAGTGTTTTGCCTGAAGGAAGACTCCATTTCCCATGAGCACTAGCGCATAGCGCTGTAAACATCCTGATCTCCTGGTGCATGGAAATTAACAGAAGACGTCCAAACTAAGTTTCTGTTACCAGCAAATCATTTCACAGTAAACACACATACACAATCCGACGGAAAGGTGCTGTATTGCCTGCTCCCTCCTCGTTGTGACTCACAAAAGTGAAAATTAAGTGAGAGCCGGTTCCTGCCATGCTCCTCAAAGCTGCTTAGTGCCAGTGAAGGCGATACAGACCCCCTCAGGCCATGACAGAGGTGTCATTCAACCTGTTGTAAGTCGATGTACCATCACAAAAGTTATGAAAACATTATATGAAGGTTGAAAAGTTCCTTAGTGTTGGTTTAATGTTAAAATATGTCCAGAATGTGAATGTTTTCCTCCAATTGACTGTTCAGTAGGAGTTGTGGGTTCTACAAGTGAAGACCACTTCCGCATTCAAAAAACTGCAGTTCTCCGGCGGCCTCTGGGGGCTGGCTCCAGAATGAGCAACTCTCCGTTTTAGTGTTGTTTAGGCTTCAAAATTTAATATGGAAAGTAGACTCCCACTAAAATCCAAGATGGCGCTGTTCAAATGCCCATAGTAGGAGCACAAAACAGACTCCCCCAAACCAGTGGCTGACATGACAGTGCTACGTCCATTCTTCTTACAGTCTATGGCTGATAGTGATGTCTGTGTGAATGTGTCATGTAGTGTAAAGCACTTTGAGTAGTTGATGGGACTAGGAAAGAGCTAAGTGCAGTACAATTATACTAATAAGAACATTTTGGGAAATGTCTGCCAGTTGTGTGCTACATTGATTTTAGTGTTCAGTGTATGAAATTACTGTGTTTACGTGGGTGTGTGTGTGTGTGTGTGTGTGTGTGTGTGTGTGTGTGTGTGTGTGTGTGTGTGTGTGTGTGTGTGTGTGTGTGTGTGTGTGTGTGTGTGTGTGTGTGTGTGTGTGTGTGTGTCAAAACAGGAATTCAGTGATATTCTTCAGCATGTAAAGAACTGTCAGGAAGATGTTCTTGAGATAAGCAGTATTTTTGGGACTACATCAAAAGAATAAAAAAATAAGTTTGCATCATCGAGCCTTGATGCATTTTAAATCCATATTCATTTTGTCTTCCCTAGCTTGAAGCCGCCCTCCATAATCCTGTTCACTGTGCATTGTTGGGCTTCTCTGCAGCGAGCACCTCCTTACCTCAAGGCTACCTCTGGGTAAGTAATGTCTTGCTTACACACACATATGCATGCACGCATATACAAGAACCCGCACACTCAGTGGTATGCCAAATAATTAAAACCAATGACAAGGTAAAATAATGCATATTTACAGTTGCTGATCATTTTAGCTTTTAACACAATTACCGTGACATTTTTAAAGGTCCTCTATATTCTGCTCTCATTCATTAAAAAAAATGAATACAATTTTTTTTCTTAAGGCAAAGAATGAGACATGCACCATTTTTCTCTGTAAAATGTAACAAGGAAACTGCGAATTGACACCTTATGAAGGCTCGTAGTAGGTAACTGCTACTGAGTGCTTTGTGATGAGTGGGGCAAATTGCACTGCCAGACTATCACATTACAATCCCCAGACTTGGGGGAATTTAACAGATCTAGAGAGAGAGAAACTCAGGAAAACGATGTAGTGAATCTGCTATTAATCTTCAAGTTTCAATTTTTGCTCCCTCTCCTCTTTGCAGAAGGTGGGCACTTTATCAGGTAACCCCCCTTTGACCTAAAACTGGCTAAATCAAGTGAAGGCCCTCGAAAAACTCACTACTCACAGTTTAGTTTCTCAGACTTAATTGCTTTTGTGGTGCTATTTTAAAGGGTTTTAAGCTGGATGCTCAGTCAGATGGGGAAAAGGAGATACTGTATGGCACAACTGGAAGTTAGGGAAATTTGATGTGTGTGTGTGTGTTTGACCTTCAACTTCCTGTAGAGCACATGTGTTGCAGATGGCTTAAATGCCCCAGAGCTTGACCCACACCATTCAGAGGAGCAAAGTGAGGTTGCAGGATACAGTATGTGCTCCACTGGTAGAGAATATGTCCACTACACTGAAGTATGTTTTTAAAGCTTTCAGTCGGTTTACCGCTGCAACAATCAGCTATTGACTGTTACTGCTGTGTGTACAGAAGATGTTCTTACTATAAAGAAGACATTCTTACTATAAAGCATAGCAGCAAGGGATAATGCAAAGGGCTGTGTGTTATTGAGGCATGGCCAGGTTAAGCCCGATAAAGAAGCTGTTATGTTTCAGGTCTGTCAGAGCACTCTGTAGTCTTCGACAGCATTATCTGTCTTCAGTCCTTGAGGATAAGAATCAAGTGCTTCAGGTCTTTGAATATTGACCAGCAAAATGATTTACAGTAGCAGTAGAGTTACATTGGCGTTTTCCACTCACAGTTTGGACCATGTCCTTTAAAACTGAGAGGTACTCGTAGCACCACACAGCTTTTGTTACAGTATGGTATATTGTGCATGTGCAGTGCTTCTCTCACAGCAAGAACGCTCTGGGTTCAATTGCCCGGCCAGGGACTTCTCTGTGTAGAGTTTACATATTCTCCCTGTGCCTGTGTGAGTTCTCTCCAGGTTCTTCCTCCCACGGTCCAGAGACGTGCTCATTAGGTTGATTGCCAACGCTAAATTGCCTGTGAGAGTTTGAGCATTGTTTGTCTCGATGTGTCAGCCCTGTGATAGACCGGCGACCCCTCTAGGGTTTACCCTGCCCTCAGACTATACCAGCTAGGATCGCCTACAGCCCCCCCCCCCCCGACCAGTGGATGAATGGATGAAATTATTGCTTTGGCCATATTGTGATTTTGTCAATATTTTTCATGAATTGTTCATCTCTGTATAAAACTTTCCAATTTTAAACATCTAATTTTTAAAAGCTTCAAAATAAGTTTAAAATAAATGCCAATGTAATGTAAATGTTAAAAGTTAACCATTTGTGAGAGGATGCAGCTTCTTCTTTCTTATCCTCTACGATTCTGGATCGATTCATAATCTTCCTCCGTCTCAATACGCGCATTCACAGGCTTCCGTACACAGCGCTGCAGCACGCCATGACGCTCATTAACCTACTAACGTTAACGGGTCAGATTTAAATCCTCTATTGGATGTCTGTGACTAGGCGTATGCCCATCAGCAACCCCACCCTCCATCGTCGATTGAGGAGAATTTAATGGAATCGTGACCATAAGAATCGGAATCTAGTCGAATCGTGAGACACCCAAAGATTCCCACCCATAGCACTTAAGCATCTAAATGTTTAACAGACACATTTTGTTATGAATGATAATTCAAATCTGTTGAGCAAATATACTTAGACATTCATTATTCAAAGCAACCTTAAAAACAGGACAAGCAACTCACTGTGTACTAAGCACATCTATCTCCCAGCACAGTGCATGTTACACACTGCAAGGTGCAACACTTAACCACAGTGAAAACATACTGGTATCCACTAAAACACAAAACAGTGAAGGCCTGCAGATCCAGCAAGAATAATTAGTGGCTGAGCATTCCCGCCCCCAGTTGGTTCTACCTCCCTGGCAGGCTTGTCAAATAAGGGATGACACTAATCATGTTAAAGTGAGATGGGCTATGGGGATTTCTGTGTGCTTTGATCAGAGTAATGACATTGTGTCTAATCAGGCTGATACCCCAGTGTTTCCCTGTTTGCCTTCACCCCACTTGTCCTCCTTTTCCCCCAATATCCTACTTCTCAGTTTTAGATAAAGTCTCCGTTAACTCTGCCCTCACGTTTATCATCTTGTGCATTTATTCAGCGTGTTAGCATTCATAGCAAGCATTAGTGTTGGGGAGCTTGAAATGTATTTTCTTCAGAGTATATCAGCAATCTGGTCATCCGTGGTTTTGGCCTCTTAATGTGGCGAACATTGTTGAGCAGAGTGTGCTATCATGACCATTCTCCCATGCTTCCTCGCTCTGTCCAGAGCAATCTAATTAATGCTGGCAGAGCTTTTACTGTTTGGGAAGTTTTTGTGTCTCCCAAGCCGAGAGGAGGAATCTGTCCACGGCACAACTCCAGAAATCTATTTCCCCAAATAAGTAGTGATGACTTTGTCAGGGCACAGTATTAGCGCTGGCTTTCCAGGTTGTATAGTGGTGATGGTGGTGTGTGTAAAGGGTTGCGAGGTACAGATGGACATGCGAATGATTAAATTGTGTAGGAGTCTGGGTGACAGGGGCCCTGCCTCTGGCGTTGGTTACACAGAGTCACTTGAAGCTGTGTTTTTCTGGGCCCCTTGCTGCAAGATAAGTCCTCCCTATCTTCTTTTCACCCTGTGCAACAGACCATTATTTGTTCTGGCTCATTCTCAAGAGCCCACAGGATCACTCCTGTCCAGATTCTGCACGCTGATACAAATCAAACAAATGATTGCATGCAAATAAGGGTGAGTGTGGAGGAGAAGAGCTAAAGACTATATTTAGCTCATGTCACACTCACACAATGTGATTCATACGGAGAATAAATCTTCACTGTCTAACGCCGAGCAGCCGTGCTTTCTTTTTTCACCTAGAAGGGCTTTGCATTTTGTCTGGACAAGCATCTAGGTCTTACACACAAGTAATGAATGAAATTATATTGAAAACCTACAGTGACACTTTAATTGTTTGGGAATGGGAGCGATGCCACCTTAATTGGAATCATAGAAAGGTTGGGGGGGAGGCTCCTGCTGTCTTTGTTTTCTCAGCATTGGCATTGACAGGCTTACACAAAGGCCAATATAAATGTGATACACAGGAAATCAAGTCTCTATTGAGGCCGACAGTCAGTCTGTAGAGTATGAATCACCTTGGGAAAGCTTCTTTTGGTAACATCTAAGTTTGTTGTTGTTCCTGTTTTCAGGGAGGCTCTTTCACAACTTGAGCTCCTTTCAAAATGGGACATAAGGCATTGATTGGAAGAAACGTCTGGCTTTCAGAAGCTTTGTTTGTAGTTTGTACCTCTGTGTGCTGTGCACTTCTTCATTCACTCAGAAAACAGCTTCCTCAACTGAGTGTGACCTTGGACACACAAAAATCGTCCTTTTCAATTAATTGAAAAAGATTTATTTTACTGACTCAAGCAATTGATTAGTCACTCGGATCTTATGAACTCAGAAAACGTCATTGTTAAGCAGCTCAGGGCCCTCCAGAAACCTTGGAGAGCCTCTCCCTTCTGCTCTGATGAAAAGATCTCAGTGTTTTAAGGACTGTTTGATGTTCTCGAGATGACATTGTGAATCCATTACATAATGTGTTTAAAATTCTACGTGATTTTCAAAGAAACTGAGGGAGGACTACAAACGATAAAGTCTGACAGGATAATTGATTTGAACTTTTTAAAATCTAAATTGCTGACAGGTGGAGAATGTTTAAGCACAGACACATTATACCCCGGCTTCCACAGTTCCATCAAGACAGCAAACACACATAGCATGATCTAATGGAGCCCAGCCTGGTTCAGCACATTTTCTCCTCCTATATCTTTTTCTCTATTCCAGCAGAATAGTTTATCACCTGCGGCATTACGATTCAGTCCATTGGTACAACTTAACATGGGGTCTCGACCTCTTTCAACCAGGCTCTTTTCTCCCTACAGGTGGCTGGTGGAGGAGAAAGTTCTCAGGGGAAGATAGAGATATTTTCCCTCAACAGGCCCATGCCACGGGCTGTGAAGAGCCTGCAGGTAGGCTCTGCTGTCCGATGTCTGGAATATGTACCAGAACCATCTCAGGCTGAGGAAGGCGAGGCTGGAGTTCACCGTGCGACCTCTGGGATCGGCGCCAACATTTGTGTTGGGTTAGACGACGGCCGGTGAGGAACAGATGCCTGAGAAAAAAGAAAAAACAAGCTTTTGTGTTGATATAGAAAAAAAAGGAGACATTTTTAAATTATATTCATTGGAAATAACTTGTATCTTCAAAACGCCTGCTTTTCAGTATGCTCCATGTCTTCTGTTGTAAAATAATATCCTGTATTATCCTTTGTTATGGCCCCTTGAGATTTCCAGCATTATAGATTTGCTTGTCAATATTTCATCAAAGCAAGAAATCAGAGGTGATACCCAACATGGCATCAATCCTGCTACTGCTGCTAAGATCAGTTTCATTTTCTAATCCAATAAACCCTCTGATCCTACCGTGTGTAATAGGGGATAGGTTTAATCAGTCTCCTGCCATAGCTATAGTGAATACATTGTGTTTTCTTCAAGCAGGGAATGGTCCTGTATCTCAGATTTACCCATTATGTTACAACTTTTCTGTAATTGACATTTTGTATTAGTGCTTAGTCCTTTGCATAAGAATAAGAAATCATATGTCAGCACTTTGTGTATGCTGAATCATTCCCTTTCAATGCGTGTCTGTCCAGGGAAAGAGAAAAAAGACATACAGTAAAAAAAAAAAAAAAATCAATTTATGCATTTCAGCACACTCAAATAACTGTCATCTCCAATACTACTTCTTCTACTTCTTCCTCTCTGACAGAGAGAAACAAAAAGCAATGTGCATTTGTCATTCTGAAGAAGACAACAAGATGTAGCAAAGTTAAGATGGGATTTCAAACATGAGAAAGACAGAGTGGTTGCACTTACACAATGCTTTGCTCCAGAGTGAACTGTTAAATCAAACTGCATGAAAAAGAGCCACTCTGTCATCTTAAATGACACCCATTTATCATGTTTGCCTGTACTGCTTTTGTTCCTGCAGCATCCTGGTCTATGGCAGCGTGGACACTGCAGCACAGTGCCTATTGACCCTCAGTAACCCAGAGGGCTGCCCTGTGCTCTGCCTCAAGCACTCCTCTCGCTTCCTGTTTGCAGGCCTGAGGAATGGGACTGTGATGGTTTATGGAAGAAATAACAGCGGTAAGGTTTTGGGTTTTTTTTTTTAGAAGGATGTTGTTAGGTGTTTTTCTGCTCTCTGTGCATAATGTATCCTTTTATTTCATATGGCAAATAATAATAATTAAAACAACTATAAACTAACTCAAAATGCAAAGCATAGGGAGAGACAAAAATATTTCAATTGACTACATATTCTAAATGCTAATTATGAACTCGTATTTACTACTGTAAATGAGCATTTCTGTCATGTGAGTGAACTATTTCTTTTCTACTGATGAGTGTTTATGTTCCCTCTATACCTGTTGTCCCGTATTGCATGACAGTGAGACAGACTGAATATTTTTCAGATTCTAAATCAGCTTGTTTAGCAACAAAAATATTTTAATAACTGGTACAAATGAGATTCTGTTTTCATGCATTACATATTTATGAAACTGCTCTGTAGTAGTAAACAATTATTGTGTTCAAACATAAATTCTTTATTAACATGACCTAAAAATATTAGCGTCATGCACACAAGTCTGTATGATACATTTTTCGGAAAACCCATTTCCACAATGAGAGTATTTGTAAAATGATTTTAATTTTGAACAGTCTATGCTAGGATCCCATTTTGTTTTCCTGGTGAATTTCACACCCGGTATAAGTATGAAAATAACACCTCTCCATGTGGTAGATGGCATGCCATGTTTAGTCAGGCATTGCACAAGGCTAGGGGGGCTTAACACCATCTCAGCAGTGGGTTGTAGTCTTCACAGCCAGCGGGAGCACAATAGCTCTATCACTGGGTTCTTCTTACCTGGCCACAGTATGTCAATGCGCCTGCTTTCCTCCTGTGCTCCTCTCTCCTCCCAAGCAGAAAGGATGATTAATTACACCAAGCTGCTGCATGCCGATTAAATATTACTATTCATGCTTTGTATATAAAAAAAAAGGACAGGAGAAAAGCTCTGGAGGGTGCCGGGGAATGTTTGTGGATTCGGCACATCTGTTAAAGATTTATGCCCTTGACTAGCGCGCTACTGTCTAAAAACAAGTCTGCAGCAGCCAGGAAATGCCAAGGTTTCATTCGAGACTCGTATCAAAAGGCATGTGAATACACACAACACATTGTTGCTTAGTGAATAATGTTTTCTAGCTTCTCTCACCGAGATATGCACATCAGACATTATGTCAGCTTAAAATGAAAACATTTAACAAGCAGAGGGAGAAATGTTTGACTTCACTTGCAACAAGACTGCTCCCCCATTATGTTAAAGTGGGAGAATCATGGGTTTGGTGTTCCTTAGTGCAAGGGACTGTAGGGACATTTACAAGAGTGAATTTTGAAAAGGTGGAAAAATGACCTTTATAACATGCCAAGCAATTAACCTGTGGAAGTCAAAAGGCATTGTAAAGCTATTCTGCTATGAAAGGCAGAAATAAACAACTCAAAATGTTAATTAAATGGCTGGATGCACTTCCTTCTCTAATTTTGCTTCATTAACGCATAGCAAAGGCAATGCTTATGTAATTCACTTTATAATGTGCTTCTGTGGTAGCTGCAACGTGGGCACTGTGATTAAAACTCAAAGAAAAAAGGTCTGCTTCATTTTCACACTGATGAAGCAAAAAGAGTGAACGACACAGCAAGGGGGGGGCTGATAAAGGAGTTGGAAAGTGGATTAAAGTATACACCAGAGTTATTAGCATGTGGGTGGCAAGGGTGCAAACATTGTGCTGCACAGTATGTGGTGCTTCAAATTGAGGTCTGTACACTTGTTTAGTCAACCTTTAGTCCACATACGCTCATGTCTGTTGGTTTTTTATTCATTTAAGTAAAATTTGCCTCAACTGTGAGCTCCCTCCACTGACACTTAAGTAATTGCTCCACATTAAATAGCTTTAAGTGTATTTTTTAAACACCAAGATAACTTGCTGTGATACAAGAGGCAAGAAATGAATATACAGTAATTGCTTCACTCAATATTACGGTGTTGAAATAGAAGTAGGACCCTCAGAGTTGAAGCTAGCTGTGATAATAGACAGTGATTTTGAGGGTTTGTAGACATCCATGTGGTAGTTATTGTTTTTTTTTGTTCACTGTGTGTTTTTCTTTCCCTCAGGTGATCTTTGGGAACCTGACTCCTGCAGATGTGTAAACCTGGGCTCAGAACCAGTGCGCACGCTGTTGGTGTTAGATGACTCAGTGTGGGCCAGTTGGGGGAACTCTGTCACAGTCATAGACATCTCCAGCCTCGCCACTCAGGTAAATAACTACATTGTTGCTGGGTGCATAATGTTGCAGTTTACCATGTTGACAAAAAAAGATAACATTTCAGAGATTTTTCATCTGAGAAAATCTTCTTTCATCTGAGCAGACTCTTAGGATTGTGCATTATTTATCTGGATATTCCGCCTTAAAGGGGAAACCAAAGATACAACGAACAAACTTTGAAACATTTTCACTCCATCAATTCAAAGCTGTTGAAATGTTCTAAACTTAAGCCATTTATATTGTTAACCGTATGTGATTGCCTTTCTAGACTGATTTGAGTGTAATTTCATTTTTGTTTTGTCCAGGCATCATAATAAGAATTTTTATGCAAACCTTTACAGAGGTTTTTCTTTCCTTATTTTTTTTGTTTTGCCTTTTTCTTTTGCATTGTTTTTCCTTTAGTCTGATACAGGTTTACAGTACAGCACTGATATTAAGATTATTTGACCCATGTGTTTTCTGTACACAAAGCAGCAAGATTACTGGGGCTGAATGGAGGTAAAGCACATTATCATACAAAGAGTTAATTCAGTGTGCAAAACAGGCATTAAAGAAGCATGGAAATAGACAAAAAAGGCAACATAAGAAAACTGTATGAGAAAATGGAGTGTGAATCCGTAATTTTCAAAAACATTATAAAGCAGATTCTAAAAAAATAATATCCATCAAAATTCAAGATTAGAATTGAGATGAAAGCAGAGGACAGTAGAGCACATTTTAGTTTCTATTTTAAACCATTTACAGTTTGATTTGGTTTGTTTAGATGTATTTGTTGTTCTTTGTCAATCGTTTTTAGCAACCTATCGAGATTAGAATATTTTGCATTTCAGAAGTTTATGTCAAAATTGATTAACCAGTTAAAAAATGACAATCCAAAAAATGTATCCATGTTTTTTCCATCTCAAGTTGGCAGGTCAATTCCTCCAACCTCTCCCGCTGATAAATATTCACTAGAGCATGTTTTGAGCTCCTAAATGGATGGTTCATATGTGAAACTGCTTGACAAGGTGTTTTTTTGTTTGTTTTTGTTTTTTCTTAGCTTTGAGGAAAATTTCCTCTGCTTTCATTTTCTGAAAAGATTGATGCACACAGCCTCAGAGAGCCTGCGTCCTAATCTGTGATGTCATTGAGATTTACTGCCTGGAGCTGCTGCGTGGACAATGAGTCAAAGCCTTTGTAGATTTGTACCATGTTTGTTGGGGCTTTCACACACAAATAAGCCTCATTTTGCTGTAGCGCTCTGAGATCTGAGTTACGGTACAGGAATGTGCAGTGTTATCTCCAGAATATCACCCTGGGTGTTGTCTCTGTCATGCTTTTGGTTTTTGTGTTGTTGCTCTCCAAGGTGTTCATCTCTGCTGTGTGTCATTAGAGGTGTGCAGGGGGGGCGACTCTCTCACTGCAGTAGACAATAATGACTGGCAGAAAACAAACTCTTCTGGGTTATGTTAATATGGTATTCAGATGCTGAACTGCAAACCATTACTATTTAATTATAGCTCCCAGATGTATGTGTGCATAGCTGTACAAATGAGTTGAAGGGCTTTTGTTGAAAACAAGCATGTGTGCCGAGCAGACCCTCCCTGGACAAATACAAGTTAGTGACATATAAAAAAACATGATGGAGGTAGATTTAGAGTTATTTGGGTGAATAGATTGACAATCTGTGTTCAAATTTGTAATCTGTTTATATGAAACACCTTCCACAAATACACAAATTAAAATAGCAAACTCACAGAAATATCTCGCAAATAAAAACTGATCTGCAAATGCACAAACAAATTGAACAAACAAAAACATATCTGTGAATACATTACAATAATTTTCAAATAAATGAAAAACATTTGTGAACATCTACCTAACATTAACACAACTGTCAAACAAACATTTGTAAATTACATTTATATTTGTGAAATCAGAAACTGTTTGTGGATCTCAATGCTATGCTTGTGGAACAAAAAACAACTTGTATTACATGGCCACTCTGAGAAAACACACAGTTGTAAGATATGTGACAGGACCTGATTAAGATGTGTGATAGTATCTGTTCACACAAATTACACAAGACAAATCTACTTTCACAGAATCTGAACATCCAAACACAGTGTATCTCATTGCTCACATTATATAAATCAGGTTTACATCTTCAGAGTAAATGAAAAAAACAGCTTGCGGCTCTGCTCCGCTGTTCTAAAAATAACTTGCACTGACAATTAAAGGTAACAAACCTACTGCTATGACTATAGGGATTATGGCAATGGGCCAATTTTCCATAAATATTGAACTGTCCCTTTAAGTTACTCCATCTGGAATTACAGATGTTTGGGTTGATCTCATGCCAACTAGAAAAAGATGTAGTAATATACAAGGAGTAAAAAATAATGTATTTGATTTTTAAGTTAATATGTGTTTACATTTTTTTCTCCTAAAATTTGTAACAAATAAGAAGCAACAGCTGGCAAATCTGGACCATCAGTACAGAGACAGCTGCTTATTGAGCCGGCCTCAAGGTCCACATAATCAGGAGCGAGCCGAGCCAGGGATGTCTCCTTTTATTCCTTCACCTCTTTTCCCTACCCCCGTCCTCCAGAGACGTGGGCTTAATCAGCTGAATGGCCATGCAACGGAGGCACAGTTCTGGTTCACTGTATCTCCCACAGAGCTTAACAGGTCAGCTCTGGTTACTTCTTTGCTAACCTTGTCTTCCTCACTAATGTGGACTCAAGAGGGCTGACTTCACAGGGGTGTTGGTGCATGTCCAGGATCTGGATAAGCAGTATTTGGCACCTGTAGAGAGACATATGACACAGAGCACGGCTGGAGGGGTCATGGACTCGTATTCACTTAATTTCATTGTTTTCCCTACGGTCACCACTTTGTTAGATTTTCTGCACTTTTGAATCATTTGTCCATGACTTTGGTGGACACTGCACCTCGTCTTGTCTGACAGAGCTGATCCCTGCACCCCGCTGCACGGCAAGAGTCTCTTTTAAATCTTTACATCTGTGACTTACATTATTATTCAGCTATAACCTTTTCACTATGTGTCGGGTAAACATGGCTGTCTGCTTACTATGTTATTGAAATCGCTTGCATGAGAAACCCAAAGGATCATCACCACTTAAAAATGTGTGTGTTATGTAGCTACATTCCACCCCGGTGGGGAAAGATGAAAATTATAGAGCTGACAAAACCTCAGCGATGCAGTGGCTCTGAGACAAGAGAGACAAATGTGGCTGAAGGAAAGTGAGGATTTATGAGCTGTTTCATCTGTCTTAAAATGCAGATATCTTGCTAACAAGCTCACAAAGCCTGGGAACAATACCTTCCCTGGTTTTAGCTATTAGATATGACCACAGAGGTTTAAACAATTAAGGAAATGAAGGAGAAACGAGTTCACAGCAGTTCTGTGAGGCCATATTTCAGCACAGTGTTGCATTTAAAGCAATGTTAGTGTAACACGTCCAGCAGTTTGGTTCACAGTGTTAGATGTGACAGCATTTGATAATCAGAAATAAACACAAACTACAGTTGAGCATCATGGGAGTGTAATTAGTTATAAATGACTTGATGACACCAAATTTATCCTGGATATCTGTAGAACATTTCATGGCAGTTCATCCATCCAGTAGCTGACAAAGGTCAGTCAGTAGTCAACATTATCAAGTCACCTGAGAACTGTTAAGATCTGTACCAGTCCATTATGAAATGTTAAAGCCCCAGTATGTAACTTAATTTGGCTTTTTATTAGCAAAAATCAAATATTGCTTTCATAAATACGTATTTCACTGAAGTCGAATCACACCCGCATACAAATGAAAGCTTTCTCGTACCTTAGAATGAGTTGTTACAAGTCGTTACAAATACATACTGTAAGTGGGCGACGCACCGAACCGAGGCTGCCATGTTGCATCGCCATTTTTTACTTTGAGTGGCAGCGTGACCGTAGGTAACCATAGAAACTCACCGGAGCTGTCGGCTCGGGGAGAAAGTTTTCCAGGTAGCGCCTGTTAAAACTGTCACCACTGTGTAGTGTGAGGAAGGACGGAGGCACTGATGTTGCATTCAGGTGCAGTCAGGCAGACGGCCGTCGGCAAACCAACCGGATGTCATCTTACTCTACGAGAGAAAGATGGTAAAACATGACAACATATTGTCACGCCTGTATTGTTTTGCCTCATGGCGGACCACTTGTTTACATAGACGCTTGTTTATCCTGTTACATGCAGCGTCTGTTGTCTGTCTGACGTCTGCCCAATTTCACGTGAATGCAACATCAAGAATATGTTCAGATATGCAACCGCACTGGTAGATGGGGGGAATTTCTACATATTATACCTTTCACTAGACATATGAAAAATTCAAAACAACCATCCCTAGAGACTGGCTGCTACTGTAATATAGCTAACAACTTCATACAGCGGGTCCTGGGGTCCCATTAGCACTGAGACAAGCTTAATGTCCTGCTGATGATACCGCTGAACTAGTCATGAATGTGTTAAGGAAACTGGGTATGGTGTTAGTCTGTCTCAGTGTACAACTGAGGAACTGCAACCAAAAAAAAAGTTCAATCTCCAGCTCCAAGTCCCTCTCACCCCTTTGTCTGCTTACACTTGCATTTATTACAAGAATGCTGTTAAGCTCTCTCCACCACCAGAGGACCCTGTGACATTGTGGTCAGTAGTGTCTTTGTGCCACAGGCATCATGCTCACATCAGTTTATGCTTTTTTTCCCCCAACAAAACCTGTGTGAACATCAGTGAAATTGCAGAATCATAAACGCTACCTACATTTCCCATCAGGGTAACTAGAGGGTCTTGTTCACAGCAGGGATCGTGAAACAACTTAACTGGGGAGAAAATGAGATAAAGTCAGCCAATGAAAAGATTTTCTTTTTTAATAGTAGGAGTACTTTATTACTTTGTTTGATTTTTTACACAAAAGCATTTTACCATCTTGTTCAAACTTCTCAAGGTACGACTGTGTGTTTCTGAGGGCACGTCACGTCATCCATACAGAGGTCTCAGAACCTGTGATGTAACTTTAACAAAGCAGGACATGCATGAACGTACAGGCTTTGATCAATCCAGACTGGCCGGCCTTGTTCCTTCCACTTCCCATTACTACTTCTTTTTCTGCCTGCTTTCTCCCATCACTCACGTCTACGACTCCCTGCCATAGCTCGCAGTAGAGTAGAGGCGTGGACGTAGCACTCGAAGGACAAAGACACCTCGTCACCTGATGTAATGAAGAACTAATGAGCTGTTCAGATCAGCTGTGGCGTCTGCAGCCCGAGCTCTGCTGTTTCCCCACAGCTGGTAGGGGACTGTAGGAGAGATGTTGTTGTTATTGTGACACTGCCGAGTTGAGTGGAAAGGGCACATTACTACTGTCAAGCTTCACTGACCACCTCATCTCTGTAAGCAACGCTGGATTCAGCAAACTAATACCAGGTTGTTGGCTGAGGGCAACAGTTGTGGCTTGTACTTATCCTGTATTTGACATAGCGCAGCAGGCTATTCCAACATGTTGGGTCTATATCCGTGATTATATTTGGAGAATTTTATTTTGCAGCACTATCTTAAATATGAATTGATAGTCATGAAAAAACATTCTTCTCTTACAAGCGTTAAATCACTGATCTTAACACATATTCTGGCGCTTTCTGAGATTCCTGGGAACATTAAGGTAACAGAATGCCTTCCAGGTGGTTCCAAACATATGGCAAACAAGATGGCATTCAACAATTACAGTCTGACGGCCACTGGTTAGCTGGAAGTCCTCTCAGAGCCGCCACGTTTGATAATGATTAATGAGATAATTATGTAGCATATACAGTACAGCCGGACTGTTTTCATTGCAACTTGTCAACTTATTTGAATTGCAATGGGTTATTGAAGGTGAAATGTGCCATTTTATTATGGATATCTAATTTTTTGATGGCTGCACTTGAAAAACGATGAGCCGTATTGCACATCCCTTCCCGGGCGGAGCAGGCACCCACTGCTGAGGAGTCAATTAAAAGAGAAAACACATCAAAGGCTTCTCTCCTTTTCCCTAATTTCAAACAAAGGAGGACCCACGGGCAAGGGCACACAAACAGGTGGTAATCCCTGTCCGCCGGTGCACTTGGGTTGGGGTGGAGGAGGAGGGGGGGTTGGATGCATTCTCATCTTCACTCATTTGCTCTCACTGACTAATTGCCCAGCCTCATGCAACTCATGCACTGACAGTGATATGAGTTCTAAGATGATGCCCAAACCAGCCCCTGTCACGCCTTGGACCGCAGGGGCTGCATGTGTTGCTATGATAAGGCTCATTGCATTTATTTCAAGCTACTCATTAAGACTGTGTGCCTGAAACACTCTTTTTCCATTGTGGTCTTAAAAAGATAGAAGCCAGGGGAATGATGCAAAAACATGCCCCGTGTGTCAGGGACTCTGTAAATGACAAAATTAGGAGGCACAGTTGGACTTTATTTACAGAAAAGCAAGAGCAGAGCAACAGCTAAACATGAGAGTCAGTGGGGTGGCATCTGACCTCATCATGTCATGATATTATTACAATTGACATTTATCTTGTAATGTTTTTTAAAAAAAAGATGAGCACTGCAGTAGTCTCAGCTTTGAACTGACTGTCTGTCACAATAATCTATAATTGGTAAACTAATGAAACAAACAGTTCCTAAGGTGAAGCACAGCACAGTCAAGCACACTCATGCCCTCCCATTGTTGCTCTAATTTGTTTGTTCTGTAATTTATTTATATAAAGTTTATTTCTCCTTTTGTGCCCTTCCCTCTTTTTTTCCCTTTCAATGTCCCACATTCTCATTAATTTTGTTTCTGAGTTTCCTAGTTTGGAAAAATACCGCCTGCTTCCTACATCAGGGTTATACAGGAATCTTGAAGTTAATTTTAATACCTTTTTAAGACTTTTTCAAGACCTTCTCAATATTTTTTAATACCTCACCGCCACTTCAAGCTGTAACCATTTACATCAGTGACACTTTTAACTTAACAGTTTTTGTTTGTGATAAAGAATATAGACCACTATGATATAACAGAATTCAAAATAGGCTGGGGGCGTCATGTGACATAATGGTGCGTTTGTAATATGCACTGGGAGCGCCAGAGAGTTCTTTGTGCCTCTGAATTTCTGTCCTAGTGTGCTCCCAGAGACAATTTACGAACGCACCCACAATAGCCTAGTTTTTATGTACCGGTTCATCTTTGTTTTTTAATAAAACAAATAAATTCACACACTTTCACAATGTTTTTAGGATTCAAACTCTTGCAGAGCTAATTCAGACTTCCCTTTATAAATGTATAAAGTCGTGAAAAGACTTTTTAAGGGTCTTAATTTTTCCAAAACTGATTTATCACCTTTTAATACTTTTCAAGACCTCGCGAATACCCTGTTCATGGAATAATAGAGGGTTAGAAACTGAAAAAAACAGGACCAAGACCAAGTTTTCAGCACCTTTATTTTTCAAAATCTTGCAGTCCACAGATTATTTAGAGAAAAAATCCCCCCAAAAGGTCAAATTTGTTCAAAAGACCCGAGTAAGATTCCAGAGAGAGCTAACCTTTCAAATGTTGAAAGGTTTTGTTTTCTGTCGTGGCACTAATGTCATTTGTTGATGACGTGGGTGATTGCATTTTCTTCTTGTGTCGCTGTTATTTTTAACAGTGCTATTGTTTCCATTACAGAAGTTTGAAGTCCACCCAGATCCGATGGTCAGCGTCTCACACATGGCGTGTGCCGGCGGCGGGGTGTGGATGGCTTTCTCCGAGGGTTCCTCCATCCGTCTCTTTCACACCGAAACACTGGAGCTCCTGCAGGAAATCAACATCTCAACACGGGCGACGCTGCTGAACACTGGTACTCACACATCTTACACAACACTCGATGCTGACCTCCACTCACAGAGGTCGGCCTCTATCTCGCAGTGCAGCTGAAACACATTTTCTTCTGTGTGTAAAAACCCATAAAATTGATTTTCTCTATGATACTTTATTGTTTCAAAATGTCTGCCTCCAAATTCGTTGATTATATAAGAGCAATGCGAGGGCACTGATTTAACATTGATGACGCTCTCCTCCCTTGAATTATATTCTTGTCTTGTCCAAGTTGCTCCTTGGGTCCTGCACTCCGGGGACTGACCTGAATAAGTATCCATCTCAGGCCTTCACAGAGCCATAATAGAGCCATGGGGTGAGAGATAGGGATTAATAAAAAAGAAATAAAGTCATTGAGGAGCAGTTAACTGGCAGCCTTAAAGATTTCATACTAAGGGTTCCCATGGAAACAATCTTGTCTCTCTTTAAATGTACATGCCTCTGTGATATCATGCCCAGTTTACCTCTTTTTCTCTGCATGTACCTCCCCACTTTTCTCCCCTTTGAGTTAATATTTTGCTTTTCTTTTTTGTCCCACTTTTCTCCCTCTCACTCCCCGTTTCATCTCATCCGCTCTGCTTTAAAATCCACTCACCCCCGTTTCACTTCTCACTGCAGTCCATTTAGTATACTGCAGATAGCGCATTACTTCCTGTGTGACTTCCTTCATGATGGATGAAATATTTATCAGCCAGTGTGTGTGTTTTCC
Source organism: Trachurus japonicus (assembly GCF_045865225.1). Classification (NCBI taxonomy): domain Eukaryota; kingdom Metazoa; phylum Chordata; class Actinopteri; order Carangiformes; family Carangidae; genus Trachurus; species Trachurus japonicus. The sequence continues at coordinate 36,284,495 of NC_140911.1, forward strand.
CTTTTTCCAGGGAAGAACTATGGTAAACAAATTAGATAGCAATGAAGCATACCTAAAACTGTCAAGTAATGATAACAGTACAGTGCATGTGACTCGATGGCTGTGGCACGTGGGCCATCAGCCTGTTCAATGCATGTGAAGATCATTTTGAGCTTCAGGGAGTGGTATAAATGCATCTGGATTTAGAAAATGTTGTCCTTTTCATTGAGTCACACCAGAGTGTGATTGATGTATTTAGAGCAATTCTCAAAGCTGTGGTAGCACTCCATCCAATCAGAAAAAAAGGTTTTCTCTTGTGAGTTGAGGAAAGAATAAAAACAAGCATGTGTTTCAGACGCCAAACTTTTCTCTCCCAGATCAAAGTAAAGAGGAGACTTTAAGGAGAAGAGACTCCTGTGGCCGTCATATCTGGAGGAAACCGGTGACCCAGAGGTCATTTTCACCCGGCACCAGTGTCTCCCCTTGAAATATGCAGCAGATTTTCGGGAGGGTGGCAGCCTCGAGGCTCAGCCCTGGGGGGAGCTACAAGGTCAGAGGAAAAAGAGTTGCTCGCCTCATGTCTTCAGGGTCCGCAACGGGAAGAGGATCTTTGACTTTAGTTGTGATTTGTCGAGCTCACAGGAGAAAAGAGCATCCCCTGATACTCTACAAGCACAGATACTGCTTATGAAATACTGATAGTTTCTCTCTGTCAATAGGTCTCTGCTCCCATAGGTTTCTCCTTGACTTATGCTAGGACATGCAGTGATGATATACCCCCTAATCCTCTCCCCTTAATGTGATTTATACTCAATGGGGAATTCCAGTTGCAGTAAACAACAAGAAGTTTCTGAGGCAGAGGAAACTGCTGATCTCTTTGCTACTAATGCCTTTAATAGTTCTGTCCTTAGGGTGAAAAAATAATATTCCAAAATAAAGTCCTCAGTGACACATCTCTGAGTAACATTTATCTTTGGAGACATCTTCTTTTTAAGGCAAATACCAGCTCCCACGATAAACCCACTACACACTGCAGAGTGTGTGCATCGCTGCAAAAATGGAGTTTCAAGATTGCTGGAGGTTAAGCTATACCTCCTTAATCTCAAGTGCCTTTGTCATTATCCCTTTTTATCACTGTTCTTAAAGACAATGCCTGGTGCCCACATCTTCCGACTTAACTCCAGATTTCATGGCAACCCAAAAGTGGGTGTTCACGAGCGCCACTCTCTCACTTAAGCTCTCAAACCAAAGTACAAATAGACTCTGAGGCGATGTGAGCAGGTAACTGACAGTTTCAAGATGAAAGCCGTTTTTTGCCGGCGCCTAACTTCCTTGCCGTGACCCACCAAGGTCTCCACCTAAAGGCTTCTGCTCTGTTTGCTGAATGTGCTCCTCTGCTCTGCCTCCACTTCCTCCTGTACACACAGCACCAGGATCCTACTTGGCATGATTCATCTCTGCACAGCAAAATGAATTAATTATTGACACAGTTGAGCCACTCATGCAAATCATCATAATCTGAGCATGACACAGAACAAACATGTAAATACAGCTACACATGTAAATGAGAATTCTCCTAGTCCTGATCACATGAGTGTTGGTGTAATTCAATTATGGGCACCATGGATATTATGGTAAATGGTTCTATAGATAACTAGGCCACGGTGGGAGCCAAGAGCTGAGGGACCACAGAAGGAATGCAGAAATACATCCAAAACAAACAATGTGTTTCACTCCTTTGTTAACTGGAAACAAAGGTTGTGCATGTGCAGTATAATAAGAGCGTGCAATTATCCTTTCCCCGTCACTAATACTAGCTACAAAAACAGGTCAGCAATAAAAAAACACTTCACAGCAGAAAGGATATGTAGACTCTTGCATCATACGCCATCACAGGAAGTAAAACAAGGTAACTTTATCCTAAGAAAATCACTGCTTGATTTCATCCCAAGGATTATCAGCACACACACATGGGGGAAAAGAAAATCACCCAGAATTCCTTCATTTGTCACACTAACAGAGAGACTCAGTCATCTCTAATGCCAACTTGCTATATCTCATCTGAGAATAAAAAAACAACCTAAACCAAAAATGTGATGCAATATTATCTGTAATATCAGCAGGTCAATGTCACGCTCTATGTGAAATACAAAATATATCATTTATTATGTGTTAATTTGATAATGTGCACTCTGGGTTCAAGTATTAGTATCTAAGTCTTTAATAGTCATAATAATAGTATGCATTGTTGTCTCAGTTATGTCTGTTAAAAGTGGATATTTTAATTTAATTAAATTTTTTTTATTTTTTGGTTTGGTGCTGTTGATATTTAAAGGTAGAGGCTGTAGGTTTGTTCATTGCAGTATGTAAACACAACATTCAATGTGGGCCCCTCCTCTCGAGCTCAACTTTTGTATGACGTCTATATTTTGTTTTTTAGGAAAATTCTACAGACTCTACCTTTAAAGAGTAAATTAACATCATGAGCATGTGGTTTTTGCAGACTTTGGTGGTTTGCCCTCTCAACTGGCTGTGATAATGTACATGTGTACTCCAGGACCCTGCGATGTTGCTGTTGGGTCTGGTTACTCATGCAACAAAGCACATTTCTAACCCTGAACCTGTCTTAAACTGTCCTCCAGAGCAGCACTCCCTCTGACAAGTCTGTGTACAGTAACAGCCAGTCGTTTTCAATTATTCTGGATGATGTGACCTATTTTCAGTCTGAGAGCGGGTTTGTTTGGTGTTTGTTTAGGACACTAAACTGGAGCACTTAAACGACTTGAAGCAAAAGAAAATGTTTTACGTTACGTAGCCAGTGCAGTTGCGTCAAACATAACAACAAGGTCAGCAACATGGCATCAGCCCACAATGGCCAGTCACAATCACCCAAAATGATTGAAAGCACCTGTGCATGCACCATGGGTGTGTAGCACCTCACTTACTCTGGAAGCCTGTCAGTGTTTGTCGTTTTACCGATAAAAGAAAACTTCCCTGTTTATCAGCTTTGCTACTTACAGCAGGAGGTAAAAACTTGGCAACTCAATATTTCAAAACCACTCGGATTTGAAACAGAAATGTCTAACACTAAGTTCAGTGTTGTGTTGTTTCCGGCTTCATGAGAGTTTTTCTTTCAACTGGGTCAGTAGCAACGAGACAAATCCAGTTTTTCATAATCTTATGTAACCCAGAGCCCTGGTTGGCAATGCTGTGTTAAACTTGTACGCCACAGACTGATCACTGAGCTTAAACTTTACCACAACTCACAGTGATAACCGAGGATAAGAGTTCATCATGAACTCAGAATGCAGCATTTGTGAAAAGCCACTGGCAATAACAAAATCAATGGGAGTTCATAATTGACTGTAACAGATAGACCTTTACCGACTGCTTCCAGTCTGTAAAAGTTGTATTGTTGTGTCAACAGGGATTTAATGTGTTGCTCTTTGAAAGGGCATTGTCATCTGTTGTGGTTTTGAGAGCTACCTGTCATTTTGTAACAATAGATGGCAACGTAACTCAATTCAATTTTCTGTCATTCTCAATATTGCAGGTCAAAAGAACATGCGAGTCACGAGTCTCCTGATTTGCCAGGGCCTGTTGTGGGTGGGCACGGCCCAAGGCTTAATTATCACCCTCCCCGTTCCCAAACTGGAGGGCATCCCCAAAATAACAGGTATGGATCAGAGGAGGCGGATGACTGTGATTGAACAGCCTCTTGACAGGTCAAAAGAAGAGCGAAGAGGTTTTTTTTTTTCATGACAGAAAATTACTCTGCTCTGCCCATTATTGAGGTCACACTTCACATTTTTCTTGTGGCTCTGGGAATCAGTGCAAATATTACCAGGCAGGCAACACACAAATCATATTGTATATATAGTCTTGCAGGGTAATTTAAAAACTGCCTGGCAGCATTGTGTTTATTATACCAAGCAAATGAGGTCATTAGTTTCCCTCTCGCACAAACTTACTTCATGACCATCATATTCCGAGTGAGTTTATTGAATAATATGTAAATACACCACAAACTATAGCTACAGTCATTACTGTACCACCGTGAATTATGATGAATAATTTACAGAAAACTGTTGATGACGTATTTTATGATCCAACATTGGCTTTCAGTTACTCTCACTTGACACAACTGCAACTTGGCTCATGAAGTCTTTTAACTTCCCAAAGAGGAGCAGTGTCTGTTTTCTCTGTGGGTCTCATATCTATATTCTGTCTGCCTGCCTGCTACAGGGAAGGGCATGGTCTCTCTAAACGCCCACTGTGGGCCTGTCGACTTCCTGGTCGCCACCACCAGCAGCTTGTCTCCTGAACTGCTGAAGAGGGATTCTGTCGGGGATAGCCCAGACTCCGCCTGCGGAGGCGAGGACCGGAGCGACACCTCCTCCCAGGAGTCCCTGCAACAGTCCAGCTCCTACCAGGGAGAGGGACGAGGCAAGAGACGTGGCGTCCTGCTGCAGTACAAGCTGCGCTCCACGTCGGGATTACCCGGGCGGCCGCTGACGGCCCTGGGAGACGAGGCGCTGGACTCCTCCCTGGAGTCTCTGGAGCACAGCGTGGAGGATGGATCTATCTACGAGCTCAGTGACGACCCAGAAATGTGGGTCAAGGGGCGTCCTTGCGAGAGGGACGGGGGACGCAGAGACAGGGTGATCTCTGCAGCGGTTATCTCCGGAGGCAAGGGCTTCCGCAGGCTGAAGGAAGGAGCTCCAGCAGGTACTAGGACAAGTATGGAGGGGTTAGAGAATATCCTCATGGTGTGGCAGCTCCCACTCACAGTGTGATATGGAAAATGATATATCGTAAGGTGATGCGTATTTATAGATGTCAACTTAAAGCTTGAAGCTCAGCCTTGAATAACCTGTTCCATAAATTCAAGAGATTTGAATATATGATGAGAAGGTGTTGCCACTGTAACAGAGCTTGACACCCTCTGTGGAGTAAAAAAAAAAAAATAGACACTCTGGTTACTAGAAGTACTGTGAGTCCACAGGACACTTTGAATGTTCACGATTGTGAATCTTCATCATCTTCATCTTCCCAGCAGCGGCGGATGCTGCCACAGATTAGGTCCGTGTGATTGTTTTTGATGTGGTTGCCTTAGTTAGGATTGATATGCTGCAGTTTAACCTCATCATCGCTGCGCTGCGTCTGCTCTGCCACATTTATTTAGTGTGAAGGACTTCAGTGTGAGCACCCATGGACAACATGTCTTTGAGACGCAGCCTTTGTTGAATCTGCCAGGCTCCACGGAGTTAGAGATGGACGTCTTTTATCTGATCCTGTGGGGAGAGATCCCATCTGTTTGGAGCTGAAAGCTGGGGACTCCCACTGCATCACAAAGTACATTAGCATCACTTTATTAGCTTTGCCAGCTTTTCTCCCGTCCCATACAATGTGAATGTAAGATACCTTCTATTGTGTCTCGAAATTCAATCTGTGCTCTCTTAAAGAAAGAACTTCATTTTTCCTGTTTTTGTTGCAGCTGTTGCAATTTTGTTTTTGGTTCAGAAAATGAGATGCCTCCATGAGATGGCTACAAAAACTTTGTCCAGAACCAACTGACTCGAAGAACAAAAGTTATGAAAGAAAGATGATATTACTCCACATTACAGAGCTATATTTGCACTGAAAGAATGCTACTATTATTACAGGTTTATCTGAGGAAATGAAACTCTATAGTGCCACATTTTAGAGTATTATCTTGCCTGTGTACTGTAAATGGCAGACATCTGTTTCATTATTCACTGTCATCTACCAGATAGATAAAACAAATGCGCACACAGTCTCGTTAATACACAGATGTCATTAGCTGGAAACCCCAGTTACACATCAAAAGCAAATCTCTATTAATGAATGATGAAATAAAAATGCTGCAGTCATCTAAACTGCTATTGGCTATGTATCAACTCTGGGAACTTATGAGATAAAACACCAACACGCATGTTTAATGCACATTCATTTTAAATATACATACAAGATGATTCTGATTGAAGATGGTGTTTTACAATACATAGTCAACACCAGTCAGTGCTGCAGTTAACATTGATTTATATTATCTGTAAAATTAACCAGGACTCGTCCCATCAACACTTGTTTTCCTTGCTAATATAAATAATGTAAATATTTGTAATTTAATGCAAACATTAATATTTTATGATCAGGATACGAGGACGCACATCAACAGCTTGTCATTCCTGTCTAGTTAAAACCTCACATCTCCATTTGTGGTGGTTATCGTGTCTTCAGATCATTTGAAACATTTACATGGTCTGTCTTTAATCTGATATGCTTAGAAAACAATTTTAGAACCACATGGAATGATATGAAATGCATTATTGTTAGCCTATGTACAGGTTGTTCTCTTTTTTTTTAACTTGTGAAATGAAATAATTTGTAAATACACTGTGTTTATCCTGGAGTATATTGAATCTGAGCTGGTATGAGAAGAACTCAGTGGTACTAAGTGAATGTGTGAAGTGTTGTTTTTTTGTTTTTTGTGTTTTGCTTCATGGCCTCTTAATTCAAAGTCAGAGCAGTGTTGGTAGGTTTGCAAACACGGACTATTGACATTGGCATTTTGTCCTGCAGAGAAATCCAAGAAGTTAATACTTCACAGACCACATCATTGACGGTGTGTTGACACAGTAGGCAGAGGCTGCACAAGTATCCAACTATGAACATTGCTTTGTGGATTGTCAGCAGACCAAGCAATGGTGAAGGTTATGGTATATAATTTTCCTCCACCTGTCTCTACCTAGCCCTCCTTCCACACATGGAATCACTGCTTATCCCTCCATCACAGATGAAGCATAAAATTCATGCTTTGTATTTCCCCGAGGCACATCGGGGCTTATTTTCCCTTTTCTTCTTCTCTTCACAACCGAAACTCAAAAGCATTTAAACATCCTGCCGTCAGTCAAAATCATTAAAAAAATATAAATAAATAACAAAGATGATGTAAACTGTCCTCAGATGGTGTCATCTAAATGTAAATCTCAATGTCACGTCAGAAACGTACTCTTATTCATGTGCGAGTCAATGCTGCTGGAACTCCAACCCCCTCATGGTCACCACAGAGGTTGTTTGTTCAACCTTAGCCAGAGGATGAGCGGCGTGCTCCTGCCTGACTAGCCTGATGAAATATACATGATTCCTTTGCTGAAGCTGATGTGCAGTCGGCATTGTCGAGCTGTTTCACTAGCTTATGTGCTAACAACTGAGATTTAATCTCAGTGTGTATGTTGACCTTTGATGGACACTGACTCATTCCTTCCATTTGCTTCTATGTGCACAGGTATTACCCTTACTCTGAATATTAATGCTCACAAATGAACGTACTGTACTACTAATTAGAACTGTTACTGTGCTAATTAAGAGGACACCAGCAGTGTTGGTATTTTCAAATGAAATTTGTTTTCTTGCAGTATTAAAAGTTATTGCGGTTTATCAAAAAAATGGGATCTTATTTTTGTAGATTTGTTGTTGTTTCATCAGTTCTGACAACATGTGCTCCACAAGGTAACAGCTGAGAACTGGGACTTAAAATCAAAACAAAGAGTTAAGGCGAGAAAGCTGGTTTAAACAAACACATTGAAATACTGAAAAGAAAATATAGACATAAAATTATTACTCAAATTATGTCCACAATTGACCAACCATCCTCCAAGCTCCACTTTGACCTACTCTACAGGCACATGTGACATAAGGAGGTGTCACTTTAAGTTCTACCCACTGCAAAAGTTTACAGTGTATGATTATCTGATTATTTGTGTTTCTTCACGATGTAGCTACGTTCCCAGTTCTCAGTCTGGAAAGCACAAGATTGCCAAAACTTGATGGTCAGACCTATGAAAATACTTAACAGAAGTAAAGGCAATAAACCGCATGAGTGTTACTCTTGATGCCATGGCAGGCATGTGGAAACAGTGCTTGTTTCCTTTTGGTACAGTAATTTAATGTTACATGTCTAAACATTGTCTAACAAGCTTATGCTAAAATAAAACATGTTTAAACATGAGAGTGAATTTGATCTTTTTATATGACTGATTAAGGATGAGGATAGAGGCAACTGGCATTAGGGCGCTTTCCGGTTTTAGGGATATATTGTACATGTGCAGCATTATTATGCTAATGAAGTCTTACTTTTCCTGTTTCTCTGTGACTCAGCAACAGAAAATCCTGTCTTTGATCATATCATCTGGATTATCTTCTTACTTTTTGGGTGTTTGGTTATTCAAATTACAATGAGCTTACCTCTACATCTACTCAGTGCTTTAAAAAAGAAGAGAAAAAAACAACACAAATCTTTCTCACTTTTGTGAAGTACAAGTACGAATACAGAGACTGAACGGGGAAAACAGAATCTGATGTAATGCCTTTTAATTTTTCACTCAGATGTGTTTCATCTTCAATACGCTCCCCTCTAGACATCACATCACAGGTCACAGTCCAGTTTATTTGTTTCTTGTTGCTGTCTCAAGAGCTCTGCTGTCTTCAAATGCAAGACACCGTCAGTTTTACAAGTAGGCTTGATGTTACAAAAAAGAAAAAGGGGGGAAAAATCATTGATCAATGCTTTAGTTAGAGGACAGAATATTGGAGTGACTGAATTTACCAAAATTGACAGTTTAAGTAAAACCTCCTTGGTAAAGAATTGCCGTGGAGACTTGGTTTTGTCACATCCTTTATGCCTCTTCACCTTCATCCTATGTGGAGTGCCAGAGGCTTATGTCGTCGCTGGCACACAACACTTCAGGGAGGCAGGAGGATTGTTACAAGCCAGCTCAAACTGCAGGTGAAAACACACAGGGGAGCCCCCTACTATTTCCCATCCTCCTCTCCAACCCCCTCCCCCTCTGGATCCTTCCTGCCTGCCTGGCTGTGTTTTCTATCCTCCTGTCTCCTGTCTCCCAACAAGTGTCTGAGAAGTCTGCACAGAATACAAGTGTGACAATCCATCATTGTAGGAAATGAGGCGGTGTGCCATTTCCTCATGACCAATCATCAGGTCAAAGCGTGCTGTCGCCCTTTGACCTCAACGTTACGTTAACAGCCTTCTCTTCCTACTAACTCCACATGAAGCTGTCAGGCCACATGAAAGCCCACCCACCCTATTCCTCCACATGCGGGGGTTGCACAACCACTGACCCTCAGGCCCAGGTCCATTTCTACCCCTCAGCCTTCTTCCTTAGCTCTACCACTTTGTTTAGCACACAGCAGGGGTAGGGGTATCCCTATTCTCTTTGGGATCAATGGATGGGTGACATCGGCCTTCAAACAAAGATTTTTTTGGACCACACTACAAGCTAGCAACACACTTCCCAGAATGCAGCAACCAAACAGACACATAAATTATAATCCTTAAAGGATAATTACCGTTTTTTTACAATCTGGACCTTATTTCTAGCATAAAATACGATCATTCACTCACCCAGATAACTTTGGTGTCATTACAAGTCGTTCCGACGAAATTAGCTCCAGCCGAGAGCCGCGTATCCGTATGCGAGAACACGGGGCACTGCAATGCAGCCTCTAAATAACACATTATGTGCAGAGAAACTCATTCATTTCACCAATATTTTGTTATGATACACGAGTGCTATTCCCCTCTGAGTCCGGGGTTAGCTGTTATCAACATTCGGGGTCTGTAGGTTGACCTACTGACCTCTGACCTGGATGATGTCATCTCTGAGCGCTGCCCGGCTCATTCTGATTCTGATAATAATCATTTTGCTTCATCATCTGGGTCCATTTTTTGCGCAACTAGCCGGAGCTTTAGTGAGTCCAGGTTGTGGAGAGGAAGCCTGTGGAAGCTGAACTTCGTCCAGCTGCTCATTTTGTTCTGACAAGTCGGAAACACGCAGAAACGAACCGTAGCATTAGCGGTAGCAACAAGCCACGATGCGCGGCGCTCAGAGATGACATCATCCAGGTCAGAGGTTAGTAAGTCAACCTACAGACACCGGATGTTGATAACAGCTAACCCCGGACTCAGGGGAATAGCACTAACAACATACAGTATATTTCTCTGCAGATAATGTGTTATTTAGAGGCTGCATTCTGCTGCCCTGTAGACTTGCATTATATGGATAAACGCGGCTCTCGGCTGGAGCTAATTTAGTGGGAACAACTTGTAATGACACCAAAGTTATCTGAGTGAGTAAATGATCATATTTTATGCTAGAAATAAGGTCCAGGTTGTAAAAAAAACGGTAATTATCCTTTAATCCTTTTGCCTATATATTCGACCCCGTTCTTCATAGAAACCTTTTCTAAAATCGCCAGTACGCTGTTTGTTTTGCTCACTAATGTAATATCATTATTGCAGATTTGCATGGTGGTCCTACATTTCTGCATATTTTTATGTCTGATTATGCCTGAAATTCAACATTTAACATACATCGTATTCCAGTAAGGTAGCCCCTTACCACTCTGTTGCAGGGGGCAAGGGGTTGAGGGCAGGGGTGGAGGTAGGGTGAAGGGAAGCAAATGACAAATGAGCTTGGGCCTCATTCCCACCACTAGCCCACAGGAAATTATGTAGAAAAGTCAAAGCTAAAACTAACCATTAATTATGGGCTAAACGAAAAGAGTCAGATGGAGATTCAGGTGTGTATAGCAACATTTAGATAATTACAGTACATGACTAAACTGATCACAGCCAGCTGAGGCTTTCAAAATACTGTTGCTTTCTGTAAACCAGCTTGAGGCAGAAACTACAAAAATGTTACACAAATACAAACAAGCAGTGATGGTTTTTTTTTCTTATGAAATGTTGAGATGTCTTCCCCAGTCGTGCAGTAAATCAGTTCTATATGCATAACCTGTGTGTCAGAACAAAACAATGCATTCACTGCCATTAATATGCCTCCTCACCCTCTGTGGATGTGTATAATCTAGGCTTTGTTTACTTGTACTCTTTTCATTTTTGCCTCAAGCTCTCATTTACCCAGCGTTTTTTTTTTGGCTCGTAGATGTTATCTTGGGAGCGCCCAATACGCAAACCAGCATCCCAGCATCCCAGCATCCCAGCAACACAATGAGGATCACACCACAACAAGGAGTCTCTCTGAAAGGGTTCATAAAACTCCAGTGAGAATTGCGAGTGTAATACTGATCTGATAAAGCAGTGCTGAATTGCACCTTGTACCTGGGTCAGCAGAAGAACACAGCCCTGCCTGGAAGCACAATGACAAAATGAGAGGCCCAACTGCTGTGTAAGCTTTTCACTGTTGAGACTCAAACAGTATGGGGCGCCGTAAATATGTGTTTCTGGTGCGACCCCCCCCCCCCCTTTTTTTTTTTTTTTTTTAGAAAACCTTTCTATAGATATTTTCTGCCAATTAACCCTGCTCCAGAAGAGATTTGCCTATCTTGAGCCCCAGCTTTGCGCCTGTGCAGCTCACGGCGTCACTCTCCCGACGTCTCAGGTATAATTTGCATGCCTCGGTCAAGGCTAAACTGAAGCGGATGAAGCATTGCAGTTTTGAAGGTCTCCCTGCTTTATCTGCAGACTCCTAAAAGCCAGGCATATTTGCATTGCTTTTCATTTCCACAGGCTTGGCAGTGGGAATGATAAAGGAAGAGCAGCACACTGTACAAACCTTTCTTGACAAAGGAGGAAGTAGCTAATGATTTGCATACGGAGAATGCGGGGATAAGGCCCACACAGGGCTGCCTCAGGTGTTATTATCGCCCTCCATCAATGCTCGGAGCTGATGGCTGTCAGCGTGCTCGGTGCAGCCCCACAGAGAGCGGCTGGGTCACATCTTGGGTGTCTCCCCTAGCAAAATCCCTGTCATATGATGAAAAAAAAAACCATTTCAATAGTGGGTATTGTTTTCCAGTTCATCAGCTTCTGGATCTGAGAACTGAACTCCCCCCTATGCCTGCTCAGCGCTCAGACCCATCAATCTCTCATTGCTTTATGCAGACCTGTCTTTTACAATGCTCTCACCGCTGCTCACACGTATATTTTATTTACCACATTTAAATCATGCAAAAGATTGATGAAATTTTGATCACTGTACATTATTCAACTTGTCCCCCAGGAGAGGGGTCTGCTTAATGGCATGACACCAAGCCTGTATTGAATAGTTAACATCTCCAACAATATTTATTTCTTCGTCTATCAATTTGTCCAGAGCTACTGAGAAATAATGCAGCTCCGGCCTCATAACAGTGGGATCTCTGTGATGTTTTCTTGTTGCTGCAGCTTATTTTAGTTATGGCGTTATCATGTTTATTTATTTTTATTTTTTTGCAGTCTGTAAAATCATAGTAGGTGATGTGCGGCTGAGGAGTTTTATAGGCAATTTCCTGAAAACACATTTATATAATGTCTCAGATCCAATACTCCTAGTTCCACTTCTTATTTACTATCACACGTATAAACATGCCAGTTTTACATGCTCTGCACTTCTCACTGTCCTGCAGTGTTTTATTTTCTGAGACTGTTTGGGCCTTTGAAGGGTGACCTTCAATTCATATATCTATTGCTATAACTCTCTGCTACTATCTCAGTGGGACCTCTGTGGAGAAGATAAAAATTTCTTTTTATGTCTCGCAGTGAATCAAGTCACTTTTATGCCAACATTCCTCTGACTATTCAAACAAAATGAGAATGTTAGCATTCAAGTCCACTCGTTCTCCTTTTTGCATCCCTGTTGAATTTGGATGCCAGCCAGAGAGCGTCTGTGAAGTAAATAACGTGTTGAATGTGGCTGTAACCTGGATGCGTTTCACCACAGAGGCAAAAATAAGACAAATCATTTTCGGCATCAAAAATAACAACATCTTATCCTTGCTCTCACTGTCTGTCTGCGTGACACACCTGTGCAATACTTGCATCACCTGAGTCTGTGCAGCACTTTGGTCAAGTTTAATGTTTTCCTTGCTGTGACTCTCACTCCGTACCTTTCCAACATGCTCCTCTATGTTCTTCAACAACTCCCTCTCCCTCCGTCTCTCTCTCTCTCCTCCACCTCATTCCTGCTTCTCGTTCTCCCTGGGGGAAGAGATGTACAGTTCCTTTTAGTGCTTTTGTCCTCTGCGTGACAGATGGAGCCTATTAAACACATTTTCGTTTGTATTATGGTAAATAACATGGCCATGTTTGTGTAATAATACTGTTCCCTTGACAGTACCACAATACAAGAGGAAGTCATGTAGCCATCCTGTCATGGGTTTACTATGTACACTCAGTGTGCCACATCCGTGATTTTTGGTATAGTTGGATTCAGCCAAGCTGCAGTTTCTCAGTTGTTGTTTTGATTGCAGCTCTGCTCATCAAGCCTGATCTCACAGAAGGGGAGTGTGACTGAATAATCAACTTTCTCCACAAGGCATTAGAGCTGACAACCACATGCATGGCACAGTTCAAATTCTTGCTTTTTTTTTCCCTCTTCAAAGGTATAGAAAATCAATATCAGCAGTGGCAGGTATGATATTTATTCAAAATGCACTCCCTCTCTTGATAAAAAGAGGAAAGAGGGGGTTAGGCTTTGCAGGAAGCTTGGCAGCTTAGACACTGTCTGTTTTATAGTGTGGACATTCACAGTAACCAGCGATGACAGTTTCTATTTTTAAACCCCTCACTCCTCTGAGAGAGATCCTGAAATCCAACACTCTCACAGCAGCGGGCTGGGACAGTTAGAATTCTGATTTTAAATTATAGGATAGGAAAAATTATGTCATTTGGGCGTTAGTAACAAGTCATAATTATCTGTTACCAGCCAGATGTTATGAGGATATGCTTTACATTGTTACACAACTCCTCCAACTTGAAGAACCCCATAGTTCTGATACGACCCATGGGAGTGTCTCCTGTGATAGCGCCCCTGCAGGTGCACTGCACATTGGTTTCCATGGTTACAATGATGCACACAGAAAGTGCAAGATCAGTGTACCTACCTTTGTTGCCATGGTTATGTAGCCCCAATGTTTCGCTACATAACCATTAATAATCTTTAAAATTCAAGAAGTGAAAATTAAAGTAAAATGTGTTTAATTAAGAGATCTGCAATATACTTAAGTTCAATTAAAAACAGAAAGAAACGCATAAAGGCTAATGATAGGCTAATATCTAGGTTGGTGTATAGATCAAGGGAGAATACAAATAGTAGCCCAATGTTTTTTTTTTCACTCGGTTGTTTGGAGGTCCCTTATTATGTTGTTTTTCAACCATTTCATGTGTAAACCACGTCCACTCCACACCCGAGAATAACACACACACACACACACACACACAAGAATAATAATTTGTTTTAAAAATATTTTTATGAGCCTTTTTTTAAATCAATTAGGCTACTAGACATTGAAAAACTCTTACCCTTAATCATGTTGTCTGGTTTCAGTCAATCAATTAACAGTAATTTTATAAGAATTGATCAGTTGTCATAGAGTCCTATTCATTCTGTTCATCATAGGTAAACCTTTGTGGTAGTTACCTGAATAACCAACCCCAAACCCACGCACTGGTTAGAGGAAATTCTGTACAGTGGTGGGGTAGACGGCCCTTGGTGTGCTAATAGCACCCCGCTGGCCTGCCTGTATGTTCTTCTTTCCCCCATAGGTTGCAGCTATAGCCACGGTAGGCGTAGGCGGTGTAGGCTACCCTCATTAATGAGGCATGGTTATGTGCTGCCGGTGTGGTGCAGTGGCCTGGCCCTTCATGCCTCAACCCTATTATTCCTTTTCTTTAATACATCCCACACTCTCACACCTCACTACATCTCACACACAACCAACACAGGCACTGATTATACTGATGCTTACACCTTAGTGTTTTCCAAATATTTTGGTTGGATTAATTTCCATTGGGAAATTGATTCTTTTGAACTGTGTCTCCCTTCTTTTGTTGCGGCCATTGAACTGGGCAGTGCTACAGTTACTAAAGTAACAGTCTGTATTTGGGAAGGTTCAGGAAAAGATGGCAAGAAATACGTCTGCAATGTGATGGCTTTTGTTGTCATGGCAACAATAATAACATTGTGGTGGACACACCGCTCTCCTGTGTTTGGTTGCAAAACAACAAGTAACAAATCTGTCGATGATCTAATTCTGAATTTGAGAAATATTTTCAGAATGATGCTGAATCACGGTGTCCTGGACCGTAAATGGTTTCTATAGTGTTACAGATCCCACTGAGACTCAAGCTCCCACTCCTCAACGCTCAATGCAGTTTTTAGTTTCAGATCATTGTTTATTTTTGGTGAAGTCACTGCAGCTCACTGCGACTTTCTATAAGTCGATGAGCAGCTGCGCTTAGCTCAAAAGCTAACGTGTTTACATAAGCATTTGTACTTAACCAGCCTTGTGACCTCTGATGGTTTGACTAAACAAGTGGGTCATTGCAAAACTATCCAGCGGCCACAGAGACATACGCATGTTTTTTTGGACGTTGCATGATTTTTTTTCCTTTAGCTTGTTTCAGTCAGAACTGTAGAAATGATCATGTCAGTACCTAGATATATCAGTAATGTTGCTTTTTTCTCACCAGTTAAAGTCACCTGCAGAGTGACCACAGTGTGTATAAGCCATGCCCTTCTTCATGTACTATGCTGGTGTACTGGACTCACATTTTCAACAACTGTTTAATATAGAATACTGGTAACAACACTCAGTAGCACAGAGCACAGCATTAAATGCCACAAAATGGTCATTCATTTTAGCCACATGCAAGGACTGAGATTGGCCTGTATGATCCTGCAGTAAGGCTGAATCAGAGTGTGCAAAGGTAACACCAAGAATAAAAACTGTAGGTGCAACTTGCTCAATTTGCATTTTTCAAGTGACTTACAGGAGAGGGGCAACACTAAAGCTTGAGTTCAGCAGGAGCTTTCCTATGCTAAAAACAAACATACTGTAAGCAAACATTTGATCACTATAAAGCTTTACCCTTATACGTAAATTTAAAAAAAGATTTGAGAAATGAAAAATAGCCTTAATTATGTGTGTCTTATTTTAGTTGTTGTTTTGGTTTGTTTTGTTTTATGGTGCACAGCTAGCCTGAGTATACCGCTGCCTTGCGTGTGATTTTATTTGCTCTGCAAGTCAGCCTGGAAACCATGGACCAGTTTTTCCCTGAACGAGGGAGCCAATCACAGAACAGGGGAGGGGGCAGCAAGACGATGACGACACACCGAAGCTACTTTGTTGATAGCTTGTCGATCCAACATGGTGGCAGATGCCTGTTTTAAGTATGATCGGGTATGATTGATACGATTGGCTAAGCTATGTACAGACGCATTTGATAGACATTCCTAGCACCCAATAAACAGCTTTGGGCTTTCGTAAACCAGGCCTCAAATACAAAAAAATGAATTGGTGGTTCTCAGACCGAATCTCAACCTATTGAGATGAGGTCTGGTGTTAGCCAGGCTATTGCACAGCTGCAATGTTTGAATATCACCCCAGAATCAGTCAAATCTTATGTAATCTCTTCTGATTTGTAATTTGAAAGAAAAAGGGGGAAAAAAGTGGCATCTGTCAGGTCTGCAAGTTTAGCCACATCCAAATTCACCCCCTCTCCGCTTCACTTCTAAAGGATAGTCCTCACCCAATGTGCACTGTGAACACTTGGAGACAGGGTCACACTTGGAATATACAAGCAGGAACTCAGTCAGTGCTGTGAATTCCTGAACAGTCGGCCATACTGTAGTGTTGTTGCCCAAGTACAAACTGATGCCCATAATGTCAGTTTACAGACACAGTCTTCAATTGGACACTTTGCATAATAGGAGCCGTATGAACACAGCGGTAATATCAGACCAGCTGTCAACAAGATACATATAGCCCACTGGTTTCATTTTTGTTTTGAAGACGTGAACACAATAAATGCAGAGAAGCGTTCTTTGATATCCTTGTTTTGAAACAGATGGGTCTGGCTGGTTTTTACTCATTGCTTGAGGAAGTTGTCACAGACTACATCAAAATGGGCCATGCAGAAAAATAAACCAATGGTTATTGAGGCGATTATGTTGCTGCAGTCTGAAGTGTTTCTGTACTTACCAGACTCTGCAGGATATTTATTTTATTATTATTTATTTATTTATTTTTGGGAGGGGGTGGGGTGGGGGGTCCAGTCTCATCATTAATACAGGATTACCCCTTTGGCATGTGTTCCCAGTTTAATTTAACTGTTTACTATGGTAGTGTTTGAGAATTACCATACAGCCACAGGGATTCCAACTCTTAGTCAAAAAAAAAAAAGGTGGAAAATAGAATAAATTCCATACCCAAAGGGCCCTTCATTGTCATATTAACAAACCAGGTGGCACAAGGGTAATTGTACACAGTATAAATGGACGGAGCAGACAGAATGTGTAATTGGTTGGTGTGTTTAAGGTTTAATGCTCATACAAGATGAAAAGCTTGGTGAGAGGGTGTCAGGGACAGTTAAAGCATTTCAAGAATGTTATTTTGGGCACTGTGTAGAGGATGGTAATACTGTTGATGGATTGAGAACAGTAGTCTACACTCTACTTTTGATCAGACGATGATGGTTTTCAGTGAGGGTGAGCTGGAGGATAAGAGAGGTAGCTTATTTATCACTACTTACAGTTTGTATTAGGGATGGTGTGTGATCACACGTTTTTTGCTGCTGATACTGATACTGATCATGAATAAGATAAGATGTAATCATTTCTGTTGGTTGTCGGCTGTTGGTTGATCACTCAGTTCTGTAGATGCAATTTCATTGGTTAGTGCAAATATAACCGTGAGTCACATATGTGTAAATGTAAAAGTTCTGAACACTTATTTCAAACTATAGTCTGTATTTTCTGAGAATGAACCCAACACAACGTGGCTCTGAGGTCTGCCCCAGAGGAATGGAAGTGCACAGCTAGCAAATAAACAACATGCTAGACAGAAAAAACAGCAACATGGAGGATGAAGCAGCGACACCTCTGATGCCAGCTTTCATCATTAAACCTTCAACCCCTTGAATCCACAGGACTGGGAAAAGTGAACAAGGAGATTTGAGCATTTCTAACAATTCATGTAACCCAAACCAAGTAGGCCTAAACATTTTTATTTCCGAGGAGAAGAGGCCGATGACATTTGACGAGGGCTTGAATTAACCAAGGTGCAGTGCAAGCTTTAACCAACAACAGGGTACAGCAGCCTACATGTACTGAAACTGTGGACTTATTCATCACAGGATTTTATGCACTACTGGAGAACTGTGAGTATGGGGAAGTGCACATTGAACTTCTGAGGGACAGACTGGTAGTGGGTCTTAAAGATTCATCACTGTCAGAAAGGATGTAAGTTGACACCCTCACCCTCACAGAAGCTATCACAATGGCTAGACAGTCAGAGGAAATAAAGCGGCAACAGACTGATTTGAGAGAAGAGATGAGTGCTGGTAAAGGAGCCATGGATGCTGTGCGTATCAAGAGAGGGAAAGTGCAAAAATATGAAGCCAAGGAACAGACACAGGGACAACTACAGGCCAGAAAAACAGTGCAAAGCAAAGTGCTACACAAAGCATGCCCAAATTGTCGAAATCACCCTTTCAGCCGGTATTTCAGTGCTCAACTAAGAGAGCAGAATGACACAACCGTGGAAAAAGAGGACATTATTGGAAAGTCTGCAGGTCAAACTGCACAGTAAATGAGGTTTCTGGGGACGTGGATAGACTGTTTTTTAGCTGAGGTGGCTACTGGTTGACATCAGCATAAGAGGCAGTAAGGTAATGTTATATATACCGGGGCTGATGTTCCAGCCAAGTCTAAAGGTGTTTAAAGGAGACATGCACAGAGGCAAAAAGCACAGATGGTTCTGGTGGAGCAAAACTGATACAGCTAAAGTAAGACTGTCAAATAGGTGTCACAGCGATTGAGCAGCTACAGTGAGACTGAGGCTCGTAGCCAGAATTGACACCACAGACCAAATATCCTCTCTTGTCTTTGATGGACTCGGGCTTCTTCAGTTGCCTGACTTGCCTCACACCATTAATCTCAAACCTAATAGTAGCCTACCCACCAAACTAGACACCAAGAACTTCCACAAAATATCCCATCTAAAGAGTTAGTTCCCGATACGTCGTTCATCATGCTGGGCCCTACTACTGCTATAATGGGCACAGACACTGATAGTTGCTAATTAATGCTAACATCTGAATAGAATACAGAGGAACAGAAAAGCCAGCCAAAGAAAATGTATTTTTCTCATATTTGCATGTAAAATCTTCAAAAAAAAGTACACCACAAACACAGTTGGCCGCGTATTGCCTTCATTTTTCAGCACCAGATTTTGTCACTTTGTTGGTCCATTATTTTGTTCCAGTCTGAAATTGCAGAGATTTTGTGCAGTTATCCATGGTCCACAAACTATGAATAAGATTTTGGTGAGGTACTGACTTTTTCTTTAATCTAGTTCCAACTTAAACAGCACAGCCAAGTTTCAGCTCAGCCAGTAAAAAATCTCTCAAGATTTTCTAAATGAATTTCCACAAAATTTGGTATACAGTTACTGTAGATATCCACGGTTTCTAAACAATTGATTCAAATTATCTGCCGACTTTGCTAACCCCCTGACTTCTCCTCCTCAGTAGTGTTGACTGATCTGGGTTAGTTTTGGTATTCAGTATAGAGAAATGCACATTTTTGTCAAGGTGTTCAATTATCTCTTGTTTTGGGCAAACCTTGAACTTCTCAGGTTCCATTTTCTGTTTCTGTATTCGATAGGGACAGTGACTAGGTTTTAGAAATGACCTCCAACAGTGTGTCAACATAAACAGTACCATAGACTCAGTTAATTTTATTTGGTGTTTTGAATAAATATGGTTCTATTTTTGTATTTATTCTTTTGATTGGCCATTTATTACTCTTTTGCAGCCATGTAATCCACGTGGTGGTAATCTGATGTATGGTTAAAGACAAGGGGCATGTTAGTTAAAAATGTGATACACACCAACAGTACAGTTATGTATAGCTCTTTTATAATTGTACAGTAACAGTACACATATCCTAAAATTATAATTGTGTGTAGCTCTCACCACTTCATCTCCCATGTTAAAAGGTGTTTGGGACATACAGTAAAAGTGTGCACTATGAAATCCTTTCTACAAATTAGAGATGAATGAGTGGGCTATGCATCTGGCTTTGTCCCTGCCACCATCATAAGGTTGAAAAAACAGAACCAGACCAGTCACCTGTAAAACTAATGGCAGCATCAACCTCATCTGTACATTGTTTTTAGTGCTAGCTGGCAAATGTTTGCCTCTAGTCTTCGCTGTCACACATAGTTAAACAGGACAAGCACTTCATACTGAAATGAGATGTGCTTTTCACTGCTCAGTCTGCGCCCACTGAGTGGCAGATGAGTTTTTATACAACAAATCTTTCTATTGGCTGCTCCAATTTTCTTTTTTCTTTGCATCAAACACGTAAACTGTCTATTGTATCTAACCCTAACTGTTGCCACCAGGTCAGTGCAATTCAGCTGTGTCGTCTGAGTGGGACACACAAATGATTAACTTGTGGATAAGGTTACCTCTTGCCCGAGAAGGAAATAGGCTATTACCCTGCAGGTGGTTCAGAGACCTCTGGTTTACTAGAGGTAATATTTTATGTTAGATATCTTATCCGATACTCATTGTGGTACAAGTGCAGGCTACAAACCTTTAACATGTAATGGCCCCACGAGTGTGAAGTCACCACTTACAGTAAGAGAGGCATTTCCTCTTTGCTCTGTAATTGAAACAAAGAAACCAAGAAAAGACAGACATGTACTTGTACATGTTTTTCTCTGCTAATGTGCCTATTACTTATTGCTTAAATGGTTATTATTACTTTAATATGTTTGACCTTTTATTATACCATAAGAAAAGCAGCAAACATTATATCCACTCTCTGGGTGTAGCTAGATAGCTGTAAAGGGTGCACATTGTTTGTTGGTAAAAAGTTTTAGAGAAGTGAAGAATAATACCATGGTGTTATATCTGTAGTCGGGTTTTTCTTATGCATTTTTATTGATAAACCCTTGCTGTGTTTTCATGCTTTGAAATATATTGTATTTGTCTCTCACAGTCAAATTATGACCACATGATAAAGCTGCTGTATACACCTCTGTATGAGCAGAATGATGAAAGAGAAACTGTAGGATTTTCAGTTGAAACCTTTTGCAATAACCAAGTAATAATCTACATCTCAACCCAAATATTGACAAATTAGATATTCAGTTTTAAGGATATTACCCAGCAGTACCCTGACACTTATTCCATGCCATCGTGCCTCACCCCAAAAACAATGATGTAACAATTCACTGTATCTACAAAAACTCACGATACTTTAAAAAGGCTCATTCTCTCACTCACCCACACCCACAAACTGTGGCCTCACACCTACCACCTACTGAGCTGTCTGTGGAGCTGCACTCACTCCTGCTCTACCACAAAACCACAATATGCATCACTGGCAAAACATTATTGCACCAGTGCACTTATCTTACACTGTCTGTCAGCATAGGTTTTAGCACACTGTTACACCTCCCAGTCCTGGCAGCAGTTATGCCTACGTTCAACAATCTTCCTAATCTGTACTTCATTTTGCTCAATTTAACCTCATCAGGGTAAACTGACTGCTTGACTGTAACACATAACCATACCTTGCTCTTCAACTGGGATGTCTCAATCTCTATCTATATCTAAGGGTCTCAGCATTTACAATGATGTCACTGAATGTTCAGTGAGTGACACGTACAGTTCTGCCAACTGTATGTGTGTTGATGTAAATGCAAAAGACAGCATGTTGTATAATGTGTTTGCATGTCTTCTTCTGCAGCTGAGCTACCAAGACAACAATATGTGCAGGGCAAATAAAAATATTCTTAAGATATAATAAAAAATGCCTCACATGTAAACAGGATGACAAGGCCTGCAGAAAAAGCTTTTGTCCTTTTAATGACTCACTGTATCCTTGACAGGAACATGTGCATAATGATTAAATGCACTGGAACCTTGTTGTTTTTTCAATATTGAAGTGCTAAATCATACAACTCTTTATTCTTTGCTCTTTCTGATGTTTTTGAGGTGAGATCAGTCGAGGCCGATGATTTATCCCTTATCTTAATTTTCCTTCATCTCAAGGTTTAGGCTTTGTACACACTCATAATTCTTCTGTAACCTTACCTTGCACTACTTTTGTTGATCTTATAATTTTTAGTTTCAAGCAACTGTGTGCAAACTTAACATGGATTTTTACGTGTTTGATGTTAGACAGCCCAAAGAAAGATGCACGTTGCCCCAGGATGTACAGTATCGTGACTGAATGTTCAAAAGACATTAAACTATACATATAGTTTACTGCGGCACCAACCATACATTATGTGCTTTGCTTTGTCTCTCTCACTGTCTAAGATGTGTTGTTAGCATCTCCATTTTCTTGTAACTTGAACCTAACCTCTGTCAGACACCAGCAAAACCGGTGCATTAAGCAACAGCTTGACACCGCATTGTTTGTGTGGGTGGAGGGATGATGGACAGGAGGCCTGCATCAATAGATTTCTGTGAACCCAGGTGTTTTTTTTTTAGAACAGAATATTTACAGGTTAGTCATACAGTTGGCTTAGGTACAGCATACTATAGATTGACAAGTTATTTTTGTCGCTAGCCTGTGTTTTCTTGCATTATTTCACATTGCACTGCCACTTTGGCACATGTTTTGTGCATTTCAAAATGCCACAGCACTCGCACTTTCATACAGAAGGGCATTGTCCTTCAGAAAAAAACAACCACCTTAAAGGAGAATTCCGGTCATTTTTGACCCCTAAATCGTTGTCCTGATGGTCACCTAGTGTTGGGGGGAGCAAAAAACGTGACTAAAATTGATGCAGGCAAACCAGAGTTACACCATGACTAGGGATAGCGACAACGCTAAAGTATGGGGGCAATTCTTTCAACTACAACACTAAAAAAACAATCAAATATCTATGGTACATGACTGGAATCCTTATGACACACCACTGAACTCATATAGTGTACAGTATAAACAGTATAAACTTTGTGTTTTTGCATGTAGTCACTCACCTCAGATAGCCGAACTCTGAAATGTCCTGGAAAGACATTACTATCCGATCACAGAGCGCCTGCTCTCCCCGCCACAGAAACAAACACTTTTTTCTTGTTGTGATGATTTCTTTACAAAAATAAACGGTGGAGCAGTGCAGTGGTAATGTCCAAAATATCTCTGACCGCTTATTTTTGTAAAGAAATCATCACAATAAGGAAAAACTGTTTGTTTCTGTGGCGGGGAGTGTTTGTTGTGGTTGAAAGAATTGCCCCCATAGGTTAGCGTTGTCACTATCCCTAGCGCCGTCTAACGATGGTGTAACTCCGGTTTGCCTGCATCAATTTTAGTTGCATTTTTTGCTCCCCCACTGGGTGACCATCAAGAAAACGATTTAGGGGTCAAAAATGACTGGAATTCCCCTTTAACTTAGAACGCATTATGCTGCACAGTTGTATCGTATTGTTATGCGATTTCTAATGGCCAAACTAATCATGACAGCAGCAAAATGGGTCGCATAATGGTATATATGGGATTATTTCAAGATGGCGTTGTGTGAGTTGATTTTAACCTGCAGGATTAGATCAACAGCAGCTCCTATTTTTGAGAAGCAGTCAGCAATACTATGGCAGAGGCTCAGCGATTCACTGCTCTGGATGATGAGATCAAAGGTCCTCTGACCTTAAGGAGATATATATTTTTATTTTAACAAAACAATCATCTATTGAAGTGAATAACCATTGTCAGTGAGTGAATCAATAACCCTAAGCAGTGGAGCCTAACCGGTGAAACAATGATCTCATGACTAAGGGCTGAAACCACAAACAGGCTCAAGGTCTCATGGTTTGTCTTTTGCGCTTCCCGTGTATGACTTGTTTTATTTCGAAATTCCTTTTGTCTTGTCTTCCTGTGCTCCCCCTCCTGTGATTAGAATCAAGGCTTTATGGTTTGTTTGTTTACTAACGTACACTGCGCAGTGAGCTTGGACACCAAAGCAACTGCTCAGCTCAGACAAAAAGCAAATAAACTGCACACTCACTGGTCATGGATTGTTGAACCGAGCTGAAGAAAACCATTTGAATCAGTATCAATAGTCTCAAATCAGAATCAATAAGGAATTAAGTAATTTCCTGCATACCTCGAATGAAACAAACAGTCCAGGCAGATTGAAGTTACGTTTGTATTGGCTGATTGGCATTTGTAATATGCTGAAAACGATCAGCCCATTCATGGCTGTGTTTCAAGTAACATCCCATCATATTGATTCAGGTGTAAAAAGTGACACTCCCTCAAATTTATGCTGCTGATTACTGCTCATGCCAACACTGTTTATTGCCACAGCTCCTCAGCCTCCTTCTAAACAATTTTGGTTGAACTGAGGTTTATGTATTTATTATTTTTATTGAGGGAGATTAGGTCTCTCAGGTTCCTCAGTCTTTGAACGGCTCGGCCATTTCTGCCAAATCAAACTGTTTAACCATTTACTATAAACGGTCAGTTCCTTGATATAAGTGTCTCTGACAGAGCTGGCAGACTTGCAGACTATTTCCTTACTGAGAGAAGGGGCCCTTAGGACACTTAGCATATACTTCTGAAAATATGGTGAAGGGAATCACACACTGCACTGACCCTGTTACACTTAGCAAGGGAAGTAATTTAATTAGAATAGGGTGAAAGGGCCTACAGTAAGAACTGTTATTCTTTTATGACTCAAGGAGCCTCTGAAAGGAATAAGATGCACAGCTGCATCTTCACAGCATACTGTAACCTTGTATTCAGTTCATTCAGTTGTTTTCTAGCATCAAAGTGTCTGATGATACATTGCTTTGTTCTTTGCATCTTCTGCTGCTTCTGAGGTGAAACCATTCGAGGTTGCAAGATTTCCCTGTTATCTTAATTTCCCTTCATCTCAAAGTTCAGGCGTAGTACACACACGTAATTCTTCCCTGACCTTTCCTTGCACTACATTTGTTGATCTTACAATTTTTGATTTGAAGTGATTGCTGGCCAACTCAACGCATGGACCATTTTGGCCTGTTTGATGTTAAGAAATCCCATAAAAGATATCTGCACATGTGGAGAATTGATTTCCATGCCTTGTCACATGACCACATTAAAAAAAATCAGTCCCTGTACTTGTGCTCACATCCTTGATGTCATTATCATTTACTGGAATTTATGTTCAGTGATTAAAAACACAGCAGTAGGCCAGTATATTTTACATGGAAATTAAGGGTCACAGCTCTAAGCTCTAAGTATATTGACTGGGGATTATAGCCTTTGCATAATAAGTGAGTAATTAGTAAATATACCTAACTCCGTATTTCATCAGATAAATATAAGAGTGTAGAAAATGTGTAGTTCTGTGCTTCAGCTCCACTTACATGAAATGGAGTATCATTTATCATTTACCATTTGTTGGTGCCAAAAACAAAAGATGGGGATAGTGTGGTGTTTGGGGAATACAAATGGATACAGACGAGACACTATTGCTCACCATAAAGTCCCAGTTCAAATCTATAGATGAGAATGGGAGAGGGAGTGAGGCTGCAGGTGTTGGGTGGGAGGGGGGGCAAACTGTTAGACATGTGTTTTGTTTCAGTTTACCCAAAAGGCTGCAGAGGCTTGCCACCACTCAGTCAAGAAACAGTGCACTAATATTGTATACAACCTGAAAAAGTTTGTTGCTATATTTTTTTATTTTCTCTGTTTTCCTGACTTGTCTCATTCCTTATGCAGCTCCTACTGAATAATATAACACATCTCATGCTGTCTTTAATGAAATACATTCAGCATAATCAATAACAAATTTAACATTTAGGCTTGTGATTTTCATGCACACAGAGCTGGAAGTGGGTGAATAAGCCACTTAATGAAATGAGATACGAAGACCGCATCGTGGGCACTTTCTTATCTTCGGATAATGGAGCAAATGTTTCTCCTCTGATTTCTGTCAGAAGCTGGAGCTACGTGTTAGTTTCTCTCAACAAGGAGTCAGCTCAAGATTGTTCTTACACTACAGTAGATGAGATCCATGATATCAGTAATCTAGTTGACATGCGCCTGCACAGCACATACTGTCATGGCAGATGCGCTTTTATTTGGGCTATAGTGCACTCTAGGCAGTAGTGAACATTTAAAACCTCAGAAATGAACAAAATACTCAACAAATAGCAGTGGTGTCAGAACACGGCAAAATGTCCCTGACCAGATTGCCAGTCACTTTACTGCACCAACAACAAGCATAATCTCAAGGCAGCATACAATGCAAGGTCAAGACCTCACAACATGAATCCACAACAGTTTCCACTTGGTGACAGTAACAAGAAGAAAGCTTCAACAGAACTGGAGACAGGGTGGATGGCCCACTGCTTTCAGTGGTTGGGTTTAGAGGAAAAAAGATGGAAAGGGGAAGATAGAAAGAGGGAGGGAAGAAAGAAAAGTGGGAGAGATAGAGCAGGAATGTGTATAATATTGATATGTTGGATATTTTGATGAAATGAGTTATTGTAATGCCCATAGGTAACGGCATTATAGTATTATCACTACGACTACTACAACTGCTACAGCTATAATAGTATTAATAATAATGCTGAGTATTGTAGATGCAGATCCAGAGTCAGAGGTACCTGCAGAGTGAGGACACACACAGAGAGAAGCACAAACAAACGAAGAGGGAAAATACGAGTTAATGACATGAAGTGGTACAATATAGATGCATCATGGGAGTCCTGCCAGAAGTCTAGGCCTAGAGCAGCATAACTAAGGGCTGGTTTAGCTCCCTCCTGAGCCAGCACTAACTATAAGCTTCATGAAAGAGGACAGTTTTAAACCTAATCTAAAATGCAGAGAGGGTGTCAGCCTCAAGAACCCAGACTGTGGAAGAGGAGCCTGATGGCTGAGGACTCTTCCTCTCATTCTGCTCTTTACAAATATACTGCAACTGCTGTTATTAATTTTCAACGAGGCGTCTGGCTTTTTAAGAATAGCTTCACCCTAAAGTTTAGATATAAATGGCGAGCAGCTGACACTCAGTATCCTGATGGCACATTAGACAGTAAGCGGGTTTTCAATTTTATGGCAGATCGTGAGCTTTATGTCTGCACCTGTTCTGAAACTGTGTGAGCAATCAAAGCACATTCAAACATCCTTTTGATTTATGAGAAGGCTCCAAGGACTTGGGAGCTAGTTCCCATAAGCAGAGTGAAGCACCTCTGAGCCCTAATGATGTAAACTGGTGGAACAGCGTACAGTCTGCAGCGGCATCGAGACTTAATTGCTCTTTGAACGAGCCTGGCTGCATGTAAAGCTGTTCTCCTGCTCTCTGACTTAATGAGAGTGCTACCAACATGCAAAGCTCTTCACATGTTATGGTGATCATCATTTGAAATTACTAAGGTGTGTGCTTGTTTTGGAGTACGCCCAAGTCAAACCAGCGGATTAACGTGTGTGCCAGCGACGTTTGTTGGTGCTGGTTGTAGCAGTGAAGCATGAGCCTGTGGAGGGCCTGTGGTGAAGGAGGCAAAACATCAATTGCACTTGGCTACTACACGACTGTGCACCTCTGCTGCTCTCTCTGAATCTCCCTCTCTCTCTCCCTTGCACACACACCCACACCCACACCCACACCCCCCCCACACACACAATGCACAATATTGATAAGGTGTCAGCCACACTTTACTCCACACTGAGCAAACAGGCTATTACTAGTTGTACCATTTATTTATTTACAGATTCCAGCCAATACAAAAAACACAATACATAATGAATATAGCTAATGAAAATAAAATAGGCCCCAAATATTACCAACCAGAGCAAGCATGTTTGTTAAAGGGAGATTGTGTAACTTCTCCTGTTATCTATTCACGAAAATCGATTATTTTGTTCAAAAGTCTGTTTTTCATTAATCAGTAATCCCCCCCATCAACAAACTGAAGTGTTCCTTTCAGCTCTGAATGAGCCGTTCATATCATTCATATCTACATGGAGCGGGTAAGCTCGGTGCTGGCTGCCATGTGGTGTCGCCATGTTTTTACGTTCAGTGGCAGCGTGACGGTAAGAAACCACGGCAACTCAGCAGAGACACCGGAGCTGTCAGCTCAGGTCGAGGTGGCGTCTGTGAAAAGTCACCGCGGTAACGCAGTGAGGAGGAATGGAGCGTTACACTGATGCTGCATTCACCTGCAGTCGGGCAGACGGCCGTCGGTAACAAACCAGATGTCATTTTAGTCACAGAAGTCGAGAGAAAGCCAGTAAAACGTGGGTCAGGTAAACAATACCACATCACCATGACAACATATTGTCACGTGTATTGTTTTGCCTCGTGCTGATGGACCACTTGTTTACATAGAGGCTTGTTTATGCCGTTACATACAGCGGCTGTCGTCCGTCTGCCGTCTGCCCAATTTCACGTGAATGCAGCATGAAAAATACGATTGAGTTGCTTGTGATATACAACCACAACGCTAGATGGGAGTAATTCCTACACAATGTACCTTTAAAGTGAAAAACAATGTATTTCAGAAAGCTTTTGAAGCAATGATTGTCTACATTGTAAAATTGCTCTGGGTCATGAGTTACAGTTTGAAAGCTTGTGGTAGCTGTGAAACATGAAACGGGAAAAAGGTATAGTGTGACACTCCAGGCCCACTGGATTCTTTTTTTTATTCCAGCGAATTTCCTATTTCCTGTGAATTAAAAAATTAATCAATTATCACCTAACAGAACAGTCGTGATGAGCATTTACTATTATTTTTGTGTTTCCACAACAGCAGGGTGCTGTGGTAATCCAGAAACTGTCAGATAGTGTTCTTCATTGAGAAAAAACAAACAAAAAAAAGCATATTCCTCATTTAAGTAATTATCTGATATTTGCGTTGATCTGATTTGTTTTAGTGTGAGTGTGTGCACTGGTTTCATTTTACACTTGAGAGTGAATAATTTGTGTTCAAAGTACTAAAAGACACATGCTAATTTGAAGAGCAAATCATTTTTGATCTATTTTAATGAATGCGAGAATGGAGGACGTGGAAAAGGGATTTGTGAGGATCTTTGTCCTAGTAGCTTAAATAGAAAACTAACATAAAGCTATATAGTACCTTAATAATAATAATAATAATAATAATAATAATAATAATAATAATAATAATAATAATAATAATAATAATAATAATAAACAAATAAAAATAAAAAAAAAGAACAGAACATTCAAAATTCTCTGTTGTTCTGAACGTGAATCAGGTTGGATCCTTTTTTCAGCAAAAAAAAAGAAAGAAAAAAAGAACACATGTTTGAAACAACATGCTACCTGTAGTTAACAGTCTGAACTCTGAACAACAGCCGTTTGCTTCAGGCTGTGAAGCTCTTGTATTGTTGAGGGGACAAAATGTGTTACACAATCACACTGTGGGGACTCACTCCACCTGGTGACAAGATCCGGGTCCCCAGGTAAACCATTCATTTTATCTGAAGACTAGTTTAGCTAGAAATAAGCTTCATGTTGGAGTGTAGCTCATAACTCTTTTTTAATTTCAACAGGGGTGGAAAGAGTACCAAAAAAAATCAACTCAAGTAAAAGTTATTTTACCTTGATGAAATTTTGATGAAAAATCTACTCAAGTAAAAGTAAAAACACATGGGGTGGTGCTCTACCAACTGAGCTAAACACCGCCCCTAATAAAGCACCTTTGTCAACTTTTGTGATGGTTCGGCACAGAAGCACAGCCTCTATTGCATGAAATATTACTAAGGCATGGTAAAAAATGTTTTGCATGTTTTTATTACTTAAAATTGTCTAAATAACAGAAATATAAAAAAGAATCTTAAATTTTTTGTAAAGGGGGGGTCGTTGGTAAATTGTTGCCATATGGCAACAATATGCAATCGTGGAAAGTCCCATGAAATCAACATTTTTGACCAAAAACTAATTTTATTTAAAGCAACACTCAACAAATCCATCTCATACTCAACTAAAACCAACAAACAAACATTTATACAATAAAAACATTGTATAATTTCAACAGTTATCTAAAATGTCTGAGAACCTGGAACCTGGAACCTGTCTCAATGAAGTACATTGAATCACTCATTTTATGTCATTTCATTCAGTTATCTAGAAGATATAAGTGCAAGTCCATTTAGATAATATGTTACAAAATACCTTTAATCACAAAATATGAAAAAATATAATGTTTTTACCTTTTAAAATATAAGAAAAGGTCGTAAACATAGGTTTATGCTATGTAAATCAATGGGACTCCACTGCGTTGAATGCACCAGGAATTTTCCATATTTGCATACTGTTGCCATATGGCAACAATTGTATTTTGGTATATTACAAAAATACTATTACATCAAAACTGAATTAAATTAAAAAAAAATAATGTTTACTTTCCCCAGATAGTGATTTCAATTTTTTATTTGATGAAAATTTTCCAAAATTCTGAATAAAAGACAGTCTTCGGGAGCCCTGCACAGTGATGTTTACATGGCACATGTCCATGAGCAAAAGGGACTGGCAAACAGGATATCTTGGTCATTTGACCTCATAAATTGTATGTCCTTCAAAGTAAAAGCCCCCTTTTCACACCTAACTGTTAAAACAAAAAAAAATATCATAGCTTCTCAGTGCTACTATGTGCTCCTCAGTACCATTACCTATAAATATTATGTATTTATGTTTGATTATATACAGTATATTTTTTCCTTTTTTTTTATTTCTGAGGTAGCACTACAGGGCTTACAAAGGAATATCTTACACAAGTCTGTATTGGACAATAGTATAAGGTTTAACTGAGGTTTAATGGAGATAGGCTTTGGACAGATTTTCAGATATGTTTGACTGACAGATAACACACTCATTATCTTTCATTGTGTTCCTTTATCTTGCAGCCATCAGCACCTGAGCGACTCCCTGCGACTTATACATTTGAATTCAGCAGCTGAGATAAGTGGCGCGCTAACCGGTGGTTGGCAGTCCATGATCCAGAGCCACCAGTGCAATTTTCCCCGTCTCGTTGTGATCACATTATCAGTGAATGAAATGTCATTATGTTTTGATCTGATCACTCATAGAAGGAGCAAATTAGAAACAAAGCATCCCTGATCATTTATCCCTCACAACGTCAAGCTGTTAACTGGAGTGTTTTCCTGTCTCGGCTCTCGCAGATTGGTATGAACCCTCTCCATCTGACGATGTACTGTCAAAATACAGTCACTTCACTGACGTGCTTCGTGGATTTACACTTGAGAATTTATCACCTGACTCGCTGGCTTTGCATTATTCATTGAGCAGGGGGGAGAGAAAGACAGAGAGACTGCAATCTGAATGCAGACGGTGTTGTATTCACACTCGGAGCCATATGACAGCAATGTCTTCACAACGCCCTTGTTAAAACTCTGCTTTGGGTAACAGGAGAAAAAGACAACCCATAGCCTCATTACAGTGCTAGCTGCATTTATTGAACACTAACAGTGAAGAAAAATGTGAACTGCCATTTTAATGCCCTTTGCAAGAGTTTCTCTTTCCTTTACACCATGTCGAATCGGCCTCATGAAACTTCAACTTAACACCCACTGGATCAATCAAAACATGTTCCACTGCAATATGTAAACAGTGATATCTATACACTGACCATGCCATATATCCTGTACACTGAATAAGATACAGCTGATAGGATCAAACAGGGAGTTAAATCTCACTATAACATATGATATTTTCAATATAATATTATATCTGATCATAGACGCCTACAAACAGGCAGGGCTGTTGTATAAGGGAGAAAGGTGATGATAATTCTAGGGGCCCAGCGCCCTGTAGGGCCCACAAAAAACCCCAGTAGTCTTATCTTTGTATGACTGATTTATTCACATTAAAACAGAGTAGGCTAAATAAAAAATGATAATAGTCTAAGAAAAAAAGTGGCAAAGTCAGAGGGTAGGGGCCCACTTTAGTATTCTTTCAGGGGGCCCAGAATTCCTAGCAACGGCCCTGCAAACAGGTATCCTCAACAGATATGAAGAGATACACACATCAGTAAGCAATGCAGCAAGTGTAGCTGGCCACAGGTAATGTTGTTACTTCTTTCATATAAATATATTTGTAGCCTGTAATGTCTAATCAACCAGAACGACTGAAGGCATTTACGGTATATTTTTGCATTACATTTACACACACAGACACATTGTCACACAGACACACACAAACCTCTTCACAGGTGTGCTAACGTAGCAGGGAAATGCTGTCTCTCTTTGTGTGTGGTTAATTGCTGCTCGGATGTGTCTGATTGTTTGGTCTTGCGGGCCGGCTGTTCACTTCAGGTAACATGGGAGCACCTGGCTCCGCTGCTCCAGGCAGTCACTGTAAAAGCTGCCACCACAGGCCCTTTAGAGAGACTCATGTGTTTGGTCCCTTTGTTAGTTTTTTGTGTCCTCCCACTTGTATCCAGTTGCCACTTTTCAACTCACATCATCACTGTTATCACTGTCTTATCTCCTTCTGCAGTTTTAAAAAAACTAATTAATTGAGATTTTTCCTTCTCTTTCTTTATTTGCCTTGGCTGACAAGCTGGACATGTTCATGCATTAATGTATAGAGATAAGTCATTATAGCGCTGGATTAAAAAGCACTCTTTCCATATATTTTAAATCTGCAATGAGTTCATTCATTGTTTCAAGGTTCACAGGAAATGAATGAGCTCTTCATATACCTTATATAATTTTTTTTTTTTTTTTACCCCAGACATTATATTATTTGGTAGTCTGCAGTCTCTGACATGGATACTTGTCAATGTCCTTTGTATAGAAGGTTTTTGTGCCAATAACTTTAAAGAAATTCTACTGATGTCTTTAACTTGTTGCGCGGACGGGGTCTGTGAATTACCATCTATTTCATCTATTATCTTGCCGCAACAACAATCTAAGCTGTCATCTGATCAAAGTGCTAACACTGTAAAAACATTTGGAAACTGTGTGAACTCTATGCCAGACAACATGCCATACACTGTAAAAAGCAAGGTTCTAAATATAGCGATCTAAGAAAATCGGAAATTGAAATTATTTCAGACTGTCAACCACTCAAGAATCATCTGGGACCCAAAATCAAAGCCAAGGGGCATTTTAGGAGGACACTTAAAGCAGAAGTAAGCGGAATGTTTGTGTTAATATAAATCTTAAATAGTTATATCTTCCGACGGCGATCACTTACATAGAGTGTTTGGTCCGAAACACTGGTCTGTCAGTCACTCTGCTCTGCTGTAAGCCGAGGAGAAAACGTCTTGTATACTTCCTTGCATCCTACAAGCTTTATCCAATGAGGAGAGAGAACGGCATGAAGGGCTGTGTGTGCAGCCAAGGGATGCGCGTGAATGTGGTGACGTAGGGACGAGGACCAATAGATCCATGACGAGGGCGGGAGCTGCTAACTAACGAAGTTAGCCAAAACGACCAGATCGCTTACTTCTGCTTTAAATATACAGTAGGAAGTTTTAAATCTAAAAGTGATCAAATTCATCAGCTATTATCGGACTCAAACCTAGATTTTCTGTGCTTATCAGAGACATGGCTTAATGAAAATTCACCATTATCAATATTACATGTCTCTGGTTATAATATTTATAGAAAAGATAGAGTAGGTTCAAAGGGTGATGGAGTTTTAATCTTTGTGAAAGAGCGTGGTCTTGCAATGAACTTGAGTGTATTGGTCTTAATTTGACTTTGCCTACATCCATGTCTTTTTCGCTTATTGTATTGTACCGCCCCCCCTCTTCCAATAATACCTTTTATGAACATTTTAAAAATATGTTAAAGGAGTGTAATTTTAACAAGGAGTTGATTCTCATGGCTGAAATCATCAAGGAAATCCTTAACACAGATCACTGATAGTTTTGATCTTGCACAGCTGATAAATGGTCCCACAAGAATTACAAAAACCACTAGCACAAAAATTAACCTTATTTTTTAGCAATAGGCCAGATCGAATCGATAAATCCTTTAATATGCTGACTGGACTATCGGACTACAACCTGACTCTGATAGCTAGGAAACTAACCAAAAGAGGTCTTTGATATGGATTTCCCAATGTTTATTGTGTAGTGTGCACAGGTTCAAAAGCCCTTATCTGCAACATCAACACACTAAGAAACATAATCATTGCATATACAAAGTTGACCGTATCAGAGAAGACAAGTCATCAGGTTTTATCAGCAGTGACAGATTGTGTGTAAAGTGGAGTGGCTTGCAGAGCATGTCTTGTCTGAATAAGTGGCTTGTTATACCTTTCCAATCTTCCCAAGGGATTCCAGGCTTTAGACCTGTATACATCAATGAAGTATCAGCAGTCTAGTGCAGTCTTGTTAAAATATAATTGGCTATTCTTGTAAGCTCTATTCATACGCTCCCTCATACCACCACAGTATCAATGCCCTCCTAGAATGCCTAACACACTAACCTTTTCATAGTTGGCTCTAAATGGCAAAAGATCAAAAGATAGAAGGAGTCACCAAGCAATCTACCTCTGGGTCTGATTTATACTTGAAGCCAAAAAATGCCTGTGACCAATAGATTCCCCCTAAACCATGATATACTGTAGGCTATCTACAACAGCAAGACCTGGGGTAAAATATAGTTCTCTAAAACAGAACTGATTGATTAAATGTTGAATTTTATTACAAAGCAACTACTAAAAACCCATTTAACTGTAACTGAAAGTAAAGGCGATAGACCCAGTGGACCAGTATTGTTTGTAATGAATAACTGTCAAGAACACACCTTAGGGAAATAGGTGTGTTAATGGGTTTAACTGTGCGAGTCCTCACTTTAACATAGCAAAGTTTTTGATATTGTTTTGTAAATATTGGAAAAGATGCAGACAGGCAAGACTATACATATGTCCAAGTTAATTCAAGCACCACTGTGAGATGACTTGAGAACTCAAGAGTACGACCAGAGCATGTGGTATGAGAGCTAAGACTGGCGATGAAAAGGTGTTTCTTCTTCTGTTTTACACGTTAGAAACTTGAGCATCATTGAAAATGTAAATCTATTGTATTTGCAAACACGCTAGTTTATACCCTTGAACAACCAAGTAATCAGTGCTTAGGAGTGAATTAATCAGTGCAGAGTCATTGTCAGGGTTCTGCAGACGCAACCCTTTAAATTGTTTGTTGTCTACTGTTTATCACCAACATCATTATCATGATAAATAGAAGTAAATGAGACTAAACTGGAGGAACAGCACATTCTGTGTCTGGTCTGTATCATCTACAAGAGACAAGCTGACGACTGTTTCAAGAACGCTCTCATTTAGGCTAAGAGAAGATCAGCAGATTGTTCTTTTCTATTGTTGGATCATTATGACAGCTGTGGTCCCAGGCTGTTCGTGGCAAGGCTGACTGACAGGCTGAGTGGCGCGGAGCTGACAGGCTTAGCACATTCATTGGCAGATACAGATGTCACATGCACCACAGGTCCATCTTGCAGCTGGGAATGGAGAACTGGACGGTCATCACCAGAGGGAGACACAGGGCAGCCTCACAGAGGAGACACGCGCTGACTTTAAAGGCAGAACATGCATCTTTCCATGAGTCGGCCATGCTGTGGGTTGTAACGGAGTCAAAATACACAAAGTTTAAACTATGCTGCTTAAAAGCACGTTTCAAACAATGAACTGAAGGCTACGCCCACACCTGTACATGACGTATCCCACTGTGATACCAGCCATTTGGCAAATGTATAGAGACTTCGATTAAATCCAAGAATGAGCCATGAATGATTGTGCATGTAACGGAGAAGTTGTAAAATCTGTCTCTGTGTAGCTGACTCGTGCGACCTAATTAGATGTGACAAAGTTCAGCATCTCTTGGGGATAGGATTAAGAACACATTGTGGAATTCAGACCGTTTGGACAAAATCGATTATGACACTAATCCTTGATGAATAATGAATATGGTCATTTACCAAAAACGCTGCAGGGGGAAGTTCATTTTATGATGATAAAACGATGCTTGGAGAGGTATGTTGGAACGGTCCATTTAGTAATACATGCTGGTAATGACTGAGACCTTCTCTATGATGATAATGTGTAGGGCCCACAGGCCCCCGCTCAAGACCTTTTCAACCCATGGGTGAAAAGGCTAATCCAGAAAAACCATTTAGCTAATACAGTTGAATCTGTGTGATATACCTGATGTGAAATACTCAGTGACACAGGTAACTTACCTGCTCCTCTGGGAGGATATAAACCCACTTCCCTCAAGCTGCGGTGCTTAAATAATTTAACACATAAAAGACTACGTGAGGGATGTGTTGACTGAAAATCAATTGGATGTCCACAGCCTCATATGTCTCTTTCACAACGTTGGCACCAGCACTTCTTTAAAAGGTGCAATAGGGTTTCCCTGCGGGGGCTCTACTCAGAGGGTACCTGAGGAATCTGCTGCATAACAACAGTATGCTTCCCCACAGAATGTGAAAATATGTCAGAATGCATACATCAGAATGCATACATCACAGCATCGCTGACACTAGATATGCCTCTCCATATAATGTCAGTTATTAAAATGTTATCTTTGACTGTGGAACAAAGATGCTGCTGTGTGCCGAACCAGGATCTAGCAGTGAATTTCAAATTTTGCCATGAAAGCCATGAACTTCTGTTTGAAGCAATGTTGGTAATCCTGTAGGCTTGTAATAGTAGAAAAGGAATTTGTTTGAAAACAATAATATTTTGTGACTTCACAATCCCATCATGATCCCAAAAGTCACAGAGGCTTTGCAGTTGATACACAGAACCCCAGGCAAAACAGAAAGAACCAGCCGCACATAAATAACTCTTACAGTGAGGATGCCTATAGATTTTGAATGGAGGCTGTTTGTCTGACCTATGTGGCCTGAGGTGACAATATTTTCAATATGTTAAATGACCTTCAGTGGGCTCTATGGTCAGACATCATTTTATAACATCTTACCCTTAGTTTTAATCAT
This sequence comes from Trachurus japonicus, assembly GCF_045865225.1. Classification (NCBI taxonomy): domain Eukaryota; kingdom Metazoa; phylum Chordata; class Actinopteri; order Carangiformes; family Carangidae; genus Trachurus; species Trachurus japonicus. Next base: position 36,321,484 of record NC_140911.1, read on the forward strand.
TTTATAGATGTTTTTGAAAACATTCTCAAACCGAGATTTTGTTACTTTGGTTTTATTGCAAAGGTCATGCTTTTATTTTATAAAGTACGATGACGGTAAGAAAGAAAATGAAAGTAGAGAAGAAAAAAGGAATGTAAACACAGGAAAATTGATATTTTTTGATAGAGGCACAAGGTTGATGTGGGTTTGTTTGTATTTTTTTCGATTGCAGTGTATTTCATCATTTTTATAAATTTCGCTGTGTCATTTATCTTGAAGCACCTGCATGCTTTGTATACATTAACAGCAGGAAGCAGAAAACGTAAACACTGAAATATACAATTAGATCAAATTAAATTATTTCGACTACTCTGTCAATTTGTCACTGAGATAAAAACATCAAAACTGTTGTTTCATGAATGATGAATGGTAATTTATTCTCTGGGGCAAATGTTAAATTGTGTTTTATTGTTATCATAACCACAAGGAGATAGTAATGTCGGGGATGGGGATGTTACAATATTGCACACATGAATCATGGCCCTACATCCAAGCCACTATAACTATAAATAATATTAATCATTATTTTTGTTGTTATGAAATCCACTAAGAAAAATATTATCTTTAAATTCAAAACAAATATTACACATCTGTTGAAACAGCTTTGAATGTGTGATACATCTGTTGAGTCTTCACAGATTCCATTCAGTGTGCATGTGGTTGTGTACAAAGTATGGACACCTCCTGTCCTAGTTTCAAGCTTCAAGTCTGGTCATTCTTCTTTTGTCACAAATTGTCGCCTACTGAAAACCATTTTGGAGAGCAGCATGTAGGAAACCTGCTCGTGTTTAGACTCAGAATCAGACATGCTAATTCCACGTCTTTATTCCATGGAACTGACACGGAATAATGACATGAAAAAACTGCAGGCTCTCCTGTTTGTGTTTCCCCATCTGCTCCCCTACACTCAGCCCCGAAGATTCATGGATACAGCAGCTTTTGCGAGATCATTCAATTTGTAATAGCGCCAGAGCTGAACTTCTGATTTATGAACAGTCAGGTCTTTACAAGAGGCCATTAACTATAGGGGACATGCAGGAGTGAGATGTATATAAATTAATTTAAAATTCAAGATTAAAACTCTTGTAATTTTTAGCCTCTGTGTCAAGAAGGTTTTGGGGGCATGAGAAATATTCAAAACAAGAGAGAAGCTAAAGTAAAGTGCAGGGAAGAGTGCACATGGATATTAAAAGTCATTATTTTGAATTAAATTTATATTGTAACACAGTGATTATATTGCATGTATATTGATGGTCACAACATAAATTAAGGCAATCATTTATACAATAACCCATACATTATTGTACTCTACGTGCACTGTTTATATGCATGTTTCCTTTTGTGTGTGTGTGTAATTCCTATGGAAGCAGGCTCATGCTTGTGATTTTGTCAGTGAGTGTTTATAAATTATAGCCAGACTCAACTTTAGTTTGTTGGTTTTGATTCAATCCCATGAGTTTGGACAGAGACATTTCTCAGAGCATAATTCTGTTTTGCAAAGACATCAGAACCCAGCGAGGCATACTTTCAGGGCCTTGGAAGTTCCACAACGTCAAAGCGCTGATCCAAGCATTTCCATCTCAAAAATGGTTGTAGTAATTTAAATGATTTGACAGGTACATCCTCTCTCCTGACAGAGGCAGGCTATTACAAAGACTCTGTGATTCACATATGGGCTGTGTTGGAACAGCTTTACCAGGTACAGAAGCACAGAATCCCTTTCATTCATGTTTATTCCCCTGAATCTGCAACTGAAGCCACATTGAAAACGTGGTGCATGCACGGGGACAAACAGACAGTACAACAGATGCTCCAACAAATACACGGCTTCCTGGTTCAACCAGCTGCTTAATGAAAACACCATGCTGGCTGACCGATTTAAATGCCATATTGCAGTAAGGCGGAAATCTGGAATCTCAAATGATGAGAAAATATTGTAGTTCCTGCAAACACCACCAGCGTCTTTGTAGTGCTTCCACTGACTGCAGGATTGGGAACAGCAGAGTTCCACTGGGAGCGGCGGAGCCATTTTGTTTACCATATCACTGATACATTGACTGTCACACTGCAACTTGGGACATGTCTGAAGGTAAATAATATCATAACATAAGATGTGTTTTTTTGCCCAACCCATCAATTGAACACACAGATGCATTGATGGAAACTGCCTGCTGTGGGGAGAGAATGTGTTTGCAGAATATATATATTTTTTTAAACCTGTTGTACTGTAGCCTAATGCAGCAGAGACCCGTAGCCAAACTGACAGCATGGCTCTAGAGGTGGCAGAGTTGGCTCATCGAAACTCTCATTTGCATCAGCAATACTTTCATGTATAGTAACATTGCATGCTAAAACATTAACATTAGCACGAAACCTGCAAACGCTGATATGAGCCCATTAGTCAAACTTCAGAGCACTACAACTACAGGAGCAGCTGCTGTCAAGAGGTAGTGCAGGCACAGTGCCCCAGGGTTTAAGAGCACTGTCTTATTGACTCATGTTAGCTAAAAACACACAAGCTGCTATGATATCTGGTTCATTCTGACATTAGCAGCAATATTATTAATAATATCATTAACATCTGTGTCTTTCATGCTATGATAATTTGTAGTGTCTGCTGTGAATAAAGCTATGCAATAAAGACAATGTAGTGTCCATGAACTTGAAATCCACAGTGGACTGGTGTTTTCTAGAGTTCCAGATGTGCAACATAATGTGGGCTAATATTTACAAATGTGTTGAATTTCCAAATATTTTATCTTTTGAAATGGAAAGCAAGTTTTAAATCAGTTTCTCACCTGCCTGGGGTTTACAGCTGGCTCCTGTAAATTAATTCTCCACTGTTTTCAAACATGGATTATAACAAATTTGCTTCTGTAGTTATGACAGTCCATGGGTTGTGATGTTAAAGTGTGTTTGGCATGAGTGTGTCTTTACTACCCCCACACTGTATTGTCTCCATAAATTCAGACATAGATATATAGTAGAAAAACAGAATCTGGCTCTGGATACAAGCAGCTGCCTGGTGGTCAGGAGTCTGGGAACAATAGAAACAAAGCAGCCTTTTCCTCCCCTGCTGGGGAGTATGCCACGCCACTGTCATATTTCACATCGAGAGTTTTATAACAACTTAATCTAAATATTAAAGGTTGAGGCACACTGTTTAAGTCTGGATGTAAATGTCACTGTGAAGATAAATTTGCGAGTTATGAGAGATTCAACTAGATTAAAGTGAAGTAAAGGGTTGGTCTGTAGGCTACATTACCATCAAGAAAAGCCAATAAATGCAGTAGATCAAATAACACCACAGTGATGTAGGATAATTGTAACTGGTAGTGTGTAGCTTGGTTATCCTCTGCCAATTTTGCAGTCAAACAGCTTTTGACCGACAAATGGCCAGAAATAAGCTATAGACCTTTTCAGAGAGTATAAACAAATACAGGTGTTACCAAGGATACTAATTAAGGCTCCATTCCATTTAGTGTAGCGTTTTCTAATGAGCCACACCTGTCTTTGTTTATACTCTCTGAAAAGGTCTATAACAAAGAAAAACAGCTGATGAAGCAGCGATTGGCCTACTGATTTAAATAAAGCTGAAGAAGTAGTGAAGTAGCCTATAGGCTACTAATACGTTTATTGTTTATTGTTATTACCCATTTAATATTTTGTACATGGAAATATAGTCTAGGTCAGTCAATATACGGTAGTAAATGTATAATGTAAAAGGTCTTGAAGTTTCCTATGTTTTGAGTAGGCCTTGAATGTCTCAGGTTCTGCTCTGTGTGTTGGCTGGAGACAGGTGTCAGTCATTATCAACTAATCAGTGTGAATTTCAAAATAAGAGATGTGTTCCGTTTCTTCATTTTGACAAATTAAGACTGTTTTATGATGTATTGGTGGACGTAGAGGAGAGTGTGTTTGAAGTGGACAGAGTCAGTTCAGCACAACTGTTAGCTAATGATGGGTTTCTCGTGTACAAACAATACTAGGTGCACACGCAACCAGGGGGGCAAAAGACTGCTTCGGAGTGAACTGATATCAGTGTAGATGCCGTATTGTTTGTAGGGCTGCAGCCGATATCCGAGTGCCATTTCACTACTCGGATACTCCCCCCGCTGGTTGCGTTGGTTGATAAGTTTCGTTTTTATCAGACCCATATAATATTCCCAGTGACTAATTGATTTCAGATGGCCAGCTATCATGGCTTGACATTTGCAGTTATCTCATAGATAACTAAACAATGAGAAATATCCCACTTTCTGCCCCCTGGCTGCGCGCGCACATCTGCGATGACGTTGCACAGAAACCCATCTATAGACCCCTTCGCAGCCTACGTCACTGTGACGTCCGCTGGAGGCAAAACAACTGACCCAGCATCTGTTTAGACAGGCTGTATACGGGACAGGTTTTAAATTAATTTTGAACAAATGTTATACTCAGCAAAGATGGAAAATATAGGTAACACTTTACAATAAGGGTCCCTTAATTAACGTTAGTTAGTACATTATTAAGCATTAATTAACTGTTTACAGATATATTATCAATCATTATTATGTATTACTGAGGGTTAGGAAACACATTAATTAATGTAGCCTATTACTAAGCAGTTAATTAATGTTTACTACTCAAAGTTAGTTAATAAATTAAAAGTTGAATAATATAATTAGTTATCATTATGTATGCATTACTCAGCATTACTTAACACATTAGTTTATATATAAATGCTTAGCAATGTACTAACTAGCGTTAATTAAGGTAACCTTATTGTAAAGTGTTACCAAAACATATAATACTGTAGGCTCTGTTTAAAAGTGTAAGAATAGAAGGAAAGAGTCGGATCCAGAGCAGCATTCATTTACAAGCACCAATTGAACTGAAAATAAACGTATAGCCTAGTCTGCCCACAGACTGTATAGCCCCAGCTCTTTCCTTGTGTCAGTCCGAGGTCTCAACGGGCTGGACCGAACGGCACAACCGGACATACCGGGTTCAGGTTGAAAACATTTAATAGCTCGGGTCACGGTGGACCACGGGCTTCTTTTTTCTTTTCTTTTTGCCGCGGCCCAGTTTAGAGTTAATGCTCATGACTTGAGTCCGGGGCCGCATTGGGTCCAGGCTTCAACACCTGACCATGAGAACGGTAGCAGGACTGAATTAAGCAGCTTAGAAACTGCAACAGGCGATCATGGGCTTTCAGACGTTTGGTACATTTACAAGAACTAGCAGAAAATAGAAATAGACCCGGCCGGTGTCTGTTTGAGACTCAGCTTTTATTTGAGAATTTACGGTAGCCGACGGTCTGGAGTCAACTTTTTAAAATAACACTCACGGTCTCGGAGGGTGGATGTACTAACATATTCACTAAAACATGCCTTTTAGTCCATTCTTGAAAAAATGGTCCATTAAAACATGCTAACCAGCATTTACAAGCTACTGCGTTTGAGATGTTTTGCCTCCAGCTAAGCCCCGCCCACCCGGATGTTTACAATCTGTGACTATTGTAAACTAGCTTATTTTCGTGCCTGTTTGTCCGGAGGAGAAGAGTCTGGAGACTGGAGAGTTTTTTTTTTTTTTACATCAATCCTCAGCGTGAGTATGGATCCTAAACACTGTAATCACCTGATCAAACACACACACATGCTCCTACTGTAGAGGAGCTCAGGACTTGCTGCTGTTGGAGGAGACAGATTTGTGAGCATAGGTCATGACTCAAGACAAGTTTACAGAGGGTTTACGCTGCTTGTCACTGTAATCATCCAGCTTTTTCCAGTGGTTGGTGAGTAACAACAATGTTCCCTTTGAAAGAAGTCCCAGCATTGTGGTAGCCTACCTTAAACTCAAAACTAAAACCCTAGACATCATTTTATTTTGGGTGGGGGAAAAAAATCCTATGTTTGCATTTAACCGTTCATGTCCATGTTTGTTTATGCTCCAAGGTAATAGGTTATGTGATAAAGTGTTTTGAGGTTGTAAGGGCTGTATTTGGTTTAAGATTAGACTAATGTATAGGGGTTAATCCTAACAGTAACCCTTCTGCACCATGGTCAGTCATACACTTACTTAAAGTTATAGTGGTATATGAATCCTGATTTTACATTTTCATAGCTGCCACCAATTCATCTCCCATGCTTAGAGCTGTAGGAGTGTATTTTGTTAGTATCTGAAAAATTCTGCATTTCAAATTGAATTGAGTGAGTGGGCCAAACAAAATTTAGTCAACTAGTCATTTGATAATAATAATGATGATGTGATAATGTTAATTATACATTTCATTCATAGACACCTTTCAAAACATCCAAGATAACCTTACAAGGCAGAGTTGGAAAACAATTAAAAATGTCTAATATAAATATATATTATAAATAACAATATAACAACTATTTCCATCCTGTCCTCAGCCAAAGGTGATCTAGGTTCAGCCTCAGAAAATTTGAAACACCCCCCGTTCCAAGCTATGCCATAAGAAAACTAGTAAACGGTGATGATGATGATTCTCAGAGACAAATTGTCCAATTTTTGAGCAGTCTACTACTTGTGTGAAAACGATTCTGAGTGACAGGGTTCACTTCTGTAGATAAGTTGGGTTGCTCAGTGCTCAAGAGCAGTCACAGTAAAAGGCCCAGTGGAAACCAATTGTTTCGCATTATACATTATAGTGTTTTCAATGGATTTGAAAACAGGGAGCCAGAATAGCGCCATCTCTGACCTACTCTTCCGGAACACCTAGCACAGTGGGACAAAGACATAGCATGTCCAGTGCCTGAATGGGCACTACTGGTCTGCCAAGATGCCTGTTTTGAAAAAAGACAATGGTCAATACATCTCACAGGAACAACTGTGTGAACAACTGGATCAACAAAAAGCTTTTTACCAAGAACTAACCCTAACAGCAGGAGAGCAACTTTAAAACAAATTGGCACGCCATGCTCTCAAATACAATACCAGCATGCACTTAAGTCTACAATGGTTAGAAGTTGAGGACAGAATGAATGCGGCACTTCTGTTTACAACAGGGATGGTTTCCACTCCCTAAGTCGAACACAAATGTTCTGAAACGCACAGTAGAATATGGATCAATGGAAACATGGAATCCTTTACCACTGGAAATGACTAAATTGACACACAAATCAATTTTTAAAAAGCAAATAAAGTACCTGGGAAAATCATATTACACCATACACGCATGCATGCAACCGCGCACATACACACACACACACTTACTGGACAGGTTAAGGTGTATTTTAATCTGATTTTCATGGCCTAGAGATGATCTTGTTACTGTGCACTGAAAGGTTTTGTGTAGGCCTATGTTTTTTTGCTTTAGGGTGATGCTGTCTGTGTAGCTACTGTAAAGTTCAATGTAAGTTGTTGTAAGGTTTTGTTTGAGGGATATCCTGTGGCTCCTTCTCAACCGTTGCCATTGGTCGTAACAGCTGGGTATTGTCCAGATGCTCCAGCCCCTCACTTGGACTGTATTTCCTTTTCTTTACTGCTAAGTGTGTATCTGCCATTTCTCCCAGCTTGACGGCGTCCAGTCGCTGTGAGAAGGGTTCAATGTGAACAGCAGTAGAACATGGGTCAGTCCTGACAACTGTTGTCAGGGGCAGGGGGCATGTGCAGTTGAGCCCGAGAGGAGGGGCCCAAATTGATTGTTGTGTTTACGTACAAACTGCAACAAATAGACCTACACACTCTACCTTTAAATGTGTTGTTTTTGTGGACCCCGGAAGACTAGCAGTGCTTTAGAGGACAGCTAATGGGGATTGTTACGAACAGACAAAGGGGTCAAACTGACATCCAACTCACTGACAAGCCTATAGCCTATATTGAGTTGAGCTAGTTGTGGTTAACAATGTGTAAAGGTAGAGTCTGGAGTTTTGTTCGTTGCAGTTTGTAAACAAAACATTGAAACTGGGCCCCTCCTCTCGGCCTCCTGCCCCTGACAGCAGTCAGGACCTCTGAGTGAAGCACTGGAGCCGTGGGCCGATAAACGACCATCACCAACAACGGGAGCCTCCAGAGTTATGTTGTTTTGTCGTTGTGGTGAGCTGGGTAGAGGGTGTTAGCGGCAGATGCTAACCGCTACCGCTAGCCGAAATTAGCATCAAGCTCGCTCCCCACAACTGCCCTAATACTTGTTACCAGTCAAGACTTTAGTTGTCGGTGACGGTCGGACTCGGGAATCGGTCCGCGGCTCCAGCGTTTCACCCAGACTGTATGTCTTTTTCTTTGCGGTCCTGCTGAGAGAGAGAGACGTGCTAGCACTCAGCAGCATCAGAGACAGCTGGTGCAGCTAGCAACCCTGAGCCTCCTACTCTGCTGCACGTAGCTTCACCTGAGCTCCGTCATTGGCTGGAGAGAAAACACCAACTCTCTCGCTCTCCACCCAGAAACGTCACCGTGCACAACACACCAAAGCAAAAGACCAAAATAAAGGCAGGGGGAGGGGGCGCTGCAGACAGCCACCACCACACAGGACTAGAAGCCTGGTTTATGCTCGACGCAGTCGTGAGTGCGCAAGGCTCGCGCGCCACAAATGACGTAAACGCGCACCTCGCGACGGCGTCGCGCGCTAGCGCATCGCGCTGTCGCATCGCGCTGTCGCACACCTCCAGGATTTTGAAACTTGGCGCGCGCCGCGCGAGTGTCGCTCGGTTCAAAATGGATGAATTTGAGGGAAGACTGGCTGAGCTGGTACGCTCTAGCATTTGTACAACTCGTAATTAAGTTATAAAGACCATCAAATGACCCAGAACTCGAGGAACTATGCAAATCCGGTCCCTCCTCTCCTCCATGTGCATCTGTTTACAACAAGCCGGCGAAAAATCAATACATGGAGCGATCAATAACATTATATAACTACTACACTGATGTTGCAAGGACGGTTGGTTTTCAAATCATGTAGTTAACTATCACAATTATACCGGAGCTTTTTAATTAAGGTAAATAGCGCTACAGGAGAAATCCTGCTTACTTCTTCTCTGTTTTTAGTTGCTTCTGCTACTTCCTATTGTATTTTTTTATCTACCGCCCCCTGTCTTTGCTACGAATATTGCAACGGTGAATGCGGCAAATATAAACGCCTGTGCGCTCTGCCGAGGTGCGCGCGCCAACTGCCAACGGAGCCAGGCGAAAGTATAACCAAGGCTTAAGACAGATTTCATTTGTATAAGTCTAATGTTTATTTTTGGGCAAAAAACTCCAGACACAACCTTTAAGGCAGCCAGAGTCAGGACAGTCCAGGTCAGGCCAGTCAGGGTCAGTCAGTGATTGCTTTGGAGGAGAACTTGCCAAAACAGTAGGTTCTGGAGAATGATAACAGCATAGCAGAACCTACCCCATTGCTCCCAGCATGAATGTTATTAAGAGATGCAGTGGGTTGGCAGTGAACTGCCAGATTTGACACTTGGTGGAGAGCTGCACTCAGCTTGGAGACAAGTTTTTCAGTAAGAGCAAATATGAAGTGGATAAGACCATAAAGTGCATGTGTCACCAGCTTCAGTTGTAGCAGTATGTGCTTCAGGTCTCAAGAAACTCTCTGGAGATCAGGTTTTGAGGCTGCTATCAAAATGCCATAACCCAGTAGTTTCCTTGTGTCTCCCATCTTTCTGAGCTCTTACCAGCCTGCGTTCACATGGAGTCAAAGTGGTGAATGTTTCACAGCTGAACCCGACTTGCTCTTCTTAGCCAGGTTATTGTGGAGATGATCTTCAAGAACATCATCGCTGAAACCTAACGAGATGTCAGAGAGAGAGACAGAGCTGCTGCAAAGCCTGGTGTTAGAAGCTCAGCAGAGAAACGGGCTGAGTTAGCTGCACTTGTAGCTCATCATGCTGATACATTCACTCTCAAGGATGAGGCTTTCAAATTTACAGTTGTGGCTGAACACATGAGATATGGCTGACAATCACTTAGTTTCAATGACCAACACCTCCCAAACATTACAAAGAGGTTAACACAATATCTCAGAAAGAGTGTCAGCATGAGTGAACTTGTGAGGAGTTGTAGGCTACTAGAAAGGCAGACAATGGAGTACTAAATGTAGAGACCTTGTATGGCCAGGAGCAGTCTTACAGAGACATGGGAAAACGGTGTTGAAGGTCAAGGTAGAGAAATGTATTTTCCTTTCGACATTAGATCTCAACTGAGGGACACAAACTGCGATTGCTGTAAACCAGTGACCATCTCTAGCAACTGTTAAAGACTTGAAGGACAATTCTGGGCAAATTCAACTCCTGGCTGTATTTTCCTAACATTTTAGGTCTAAAAGAAGGAATCTGAAGATTTTCAGTTTAATTGCTCCTGTTTTGTGGTAGTTGTGTCTGTCCCCGCATCGCCACGGCAGCAATGAATGGGAGCGGATGGAAGTTCCGCTGCTTAGGCTGTTTACATCCCTCAAAGCTGTAATTTTTTTCCACAGACAGCGTCAGATGGCTACTCAAACATGCACCCAGAATTATTTACTTCAAGCAAGTCAAGAGTTGATATTCCTGTGTTTATGACACAAACGGGAGCTTCCGACTGCACGTGAACACGCTGAGCGCGTCAACTTGGGTCTCACGCGAGACTCCAGGAGACTTTGAATTAGATCTAGTTTTACAAACATGTCGGCTAGCTTGAAGTAAATAAACTTCTGGGTGCATGTTTGAGTAGCCATCTGACACCGTCTGTGGAAAAAAAATTGCGGCTTTGAGGTATGTAAACAGCCTAAGCAGCAGAACTTGCATCCGCTCCCATTCATCGCTGCCGTGGCGATGCGCGGACAGACACAACTACCACAAAACAGGAGCAATTAAACTGAAAATCTTCAGATTCCTTCTTTTAGACCTAAAATGTAAGAAAAATACAGCCAGGAGTTGAATTTGCCCAGAATTGTCTTTTAAATACAGGACATTTCAACAGGGTTTCTCTCAGCTGGTAGTTATATAGGCTACATTATGTCACCAAAACAAAAACAAACAAACGGCTGCTAAATTCAAAGACCTGTTTTTAAGGCACTGTGTCATTATACATAGAAGACATTTCATTTCAGGGAACATGAGAGCTGAGGTGTAGGTGATATCCTCTACCACCTGTAAGGAGGCAAGAAACATAGATTACAGTGTTTCAGCAGACTTGGGCTCACGGAGAAAAATGACTGAAATCATATCAGCCTGAAACTGGATCTCTTTCCTCTCAGACGGGCCATTGTAGAAAGATCCAGGGAATTCCTGAACAGGCATAATAAACAACAATCTCTTAACTTGGGCCATTTCAGCATCACTAGCTGCATTTCATTCTGACATGTAGTATTGCCCCGGGCAAAGTAACACTGAGGCTAACACTTTTTCTGAGCAGCTGTTGGCAGGGGGAGGGGGGAAGTGGGGGTAGTAGCCAGATGGGATTCAGCAGGAGTTTGATGGATGTGTATCTGCATCTCAGTCATCAGAAAGGAAGTAGCCATTGGTCCAAATTTAGTGAGTGCAGGTATTAAGTATTGTAAGGTTAGACAGTACTTAATGGAGTGGCTGAGTAGACTGCTGATGTCAGTGATTCACAATGATTCACAGAAGAACTGACAATCACTGACTGGAGGCTTTTTTGGGATGGGGCAGAAAGGGGAGGGGACAATTTGGGGCAAACCTGTCATCTCTCTACCCAGATAGTGGCCCAGGAAAAGTGATGGATTATTACACCATGTCATTAATTATGTGTATGCATATCATTCTCCATCTCCACTATAGTGAATATTGTTACCATCGGGATGAAGGTACAGAGTACTGCCCTTGAGGATTAGCCTACCTACGATTATGCTGTTCGATGTCAGTCTAAATGTCTTTCATTGTTAAACGACACAAGACAGGTTTCCATTTCAGTTTTGCACAACATAGACATTATAGATATATAAACAATAGGGGTGACCTGAAATAGTTGACTCTTCGATGATTCGATTCAGAGAGGTCTGATTCAACTATCAACCTCGTTGAATCATCGCAAAATGTGGTTATGAAAAAAAGATTGTACCATTCTGAATATATAGGGGTGCTCCATGCTAATGAACATCTGATTTTACAGAGAATTTCTCTGTTTTCTTACAATATAGGCAAGACTGTTTTGATACAAACATCACAGTGAGTGATTTAGCACTGGCGCACCCGTCTCTCTCTCTCTAAATTCGGGCCTAAAGTTTTATTTACAATATTAAACTAAGGGACACGTTCTCTGTCTATCGATCGCGCAGCACCTACACACACAAGAGAGAGGATGATGTCGTGCATGCAGCCTAATGAGTGAGATCAGGAAAAAGACAAATGGAGAATATCCTGTTATCTAATGCCAACTGAAGAATTTATTTATTCAAGTTTTTTAAACTCTTTTCTCCAGAGCATAAAAAAAACACAAATGAGATCATGAATGAATGAGGGAAAAAACAACAAGATTCGATGATCAATCAACTATGGGAAAAATCTGACGAATCAGATTCGACTATGAAAATCCTTAGTGGAGGACACCCCTAATAAACAATAAATCTGTTCTTTCCCCGCAGTTTCAGTTCAATTAAATGTAATGAGGCGTTTCCCGCTGTCTGCCTCTTGGTTTGAACTGGCTCTCTGGGGGACAATATGGCAGGTCCCGTGACTTAAAAGTGAAAAAAAAAAGTTTGCATTTTTAAAAAAATATTACTTCTTCAAATAGTCTTAAAAACCACCTCATGCAAATGCAAGCTTATTACATTTTTTCATGACATTTGAGAGGTTTTTCCCCCACCAAAATTGCACGTTAGGTTAACAAGCATGTCAATGGAAACGCAAGTAATGTCTTCAAATAACTTGAAATGGGATCACCCAGAGCTCCAGGGACAATTTGAGATGTGAACCAGTGGGTGCTCCATCCAGAAACATATATGTGTGAATGAAACTGAAACTTGTGCATTTCATAATCCAAAATCTCTGAGGGTCAGTTCATTCAGGGGCTGCTCAAGATCCCTTACAGCCTTGCAAGTGTTGTACAGTATGCTGAACACAAACCATTAGGTATGAACTTGACAATGACAAAGCACACTGTCCCACTGTGGAGGTACGGTCAAGTCGTAACACTGGCCACAGGATAGGAATAAAATCCAAGAGGCTAGGGGTCCTGCTATTTTCAGGGTTATTTCCAGGACAGCAGACACACAATCGAAGCACATAAAGTTAGTCGTGTTAAGAAGGTCTACAGTTGATCTTAAGGCTTGCATCAGTCCTACTCTTGATCCAAGAAGAGCATCAGAAAGTGCCCCCTAATTACGCCAGTCTCTTCACCCAGAAGTAGATCCAAGGTATGCAGTGCTTGAAGATACACAAGTCTAGAGAGAGAGAGAGAGAAGGCAGTAAGAGATGAACACTGTGATCATTAGGGTTTAAATGTGAAGTCCTGATGTACTTTCAGGGCCACGAAATGATTAAGACACACCATGACCCTTTTCATGCCCTCCATTTCTTCTGAAGGCCTGAGTAAGTCTGAGCTGCTACTTTAATTGGAGTTGTTGTCGCTTGTAATTTCTATTTCCGGTTGTTATATCAACAAAATTCTAAATAATATCACCCGCTTGAATTTCTTTCTCATAAAAGTGCTGGCAGAAATTCTCTCATCTGTGGGATAATAAACATTTTTTATAGGGAAATTATAATTTAGTTTAAAAGTTGTTACATTTGCGTCAGGACTGGCAACAAAGGTACTATTATCCCCTAGGAGTGGGTTGTGTGATGAGAGGCAGCGTCCCTCTTTTGTTAGGCATTGTTTTGTTTCTTCTTCTAAATGAAATGTGCTACATACAACTGCACGACAAAAGACAACCTCGTGGTAGTCATTAATGAGCAGAAAATACAGCGCCTTGCATGAAAATATACAATGAGGGAGATAACAGAGCTGTTGGAGTGTGAGAGGTGTTTATTGATTCTGCAGTGTAAGTTGAGAGATTATAAACACATCATCATCACCTTAGGCGCAAATTAATATTTTCAGTGTAACTCGAATGAGAAGTCATGCGCAACTCACTTAAAGTATTGCCTGATGTCAATTGCCAACTTAATTGTGTGTTTGTACATCAGCCTGAGCCGAGGATGATGGAAGCTTTTACACAGTATCAATTACCGCTGCAACAATATCAAAAGTTTTGCTGCCGATGCATTGCATTAGCTGAACTGCTTGACCTCACAGAGATGTAAACTGATCTATGAGTGTACCAGCTTAAACAACCTATGAATATTTCAGATATTGTAGCACGTAGAGTCATGGAATGAGGCATATGGTTAAATTATGCATCCTTGAGTGGTGAGCTCATTAGCCCCCAGGAGGTCCCTTGAAATAGACCACAGGCCTCTATCTAGGGCCTCCACTTAGACACTATAGAAAGAAAATAGCTTTGGAACCAAGCTAATGGTTCACAACCTGATGAAAGCAACCTGATAATGGCACAATAGTCACATAATGAAATCAAATTAGGTACCTCCACCTCTTATTGTACTGTCCATTTCTAACTGCAGGCTAAGCATCCGTCTGTAAGTGATTCATAACAGCTCTTGATGAGTCATCCCCTCATAGATTGTGTGTAATAAAGACTGCTGAGGAGAATAAAAGTGTTTGATCACGCGCTGGTCCGGTGGCATGACAGTCTAATCCAATAATGGCTCCTTAAGGAGGTCACGCAAAAAACTTCAGGCTAGTCACAGACAACACAGAGAAATTATGGATGGTTATTTCCCTCATTCACCATTACTGTTATAGTGAGGCAGATGTGTCACTCTATAACTGCTAGGAAATTTCATTTCTAGACACACACAGCATGACCCACCTTTGTGTGTGTGTGGGGGGGCTGACATGAACAATCTGTATGATGTAATAAGCAGCAACAATATTCAAGTCTACCCCAATAAATACTCATTCCTATTGTAGGTGATGTACAAAAACACCCCCACTGCTTCTCGTAGCTACTACCAGTAGAGTTCTGCTTCTGAAGGGCTGAAGGAGGCAGCGGAGGAGTGGAGTCCCTCTGGGAGCCCCATTACTCGTAACAATGCCACAACCCCTGCATCTCACTACTCGAGAGGTCGGACGCCTGGTGTGATATACACCTTCACATTAGCCCCTGACAAGAAAGGGTTGTTTTTGATGAAGTGCAGTGCTTTGGTGACAGCCTCCCCTCTCATGAAGAATATTTACACAGCCACAAGTAGAGGGCTGTAAATAAATTGCCTTGTGGTGAACCACATTCACCAGACCCATTCCTATGGAAGAGGCAGAGGAGAGAGAGATCTTACTTCTCCATTTTACAATAATTGACGCCATTGATCAATTATATTCAGTGTCCAGAATAAAAGAAAAAAAATGTAAGCATATTTATGGTTCGCTCAGCTTGTTGCAGAGTCCATTAAACTATCGTAAAAGAGGCTCATGCTGTGCTGCCAAATGCTCTCCACATAAAGTTGCTGTGTTTCTACAGCTTGTCAGATGTTACATCTAACATACTGTCAAGAAAAGTAATGGTAGTCATTGATAAGTGTGATAAGTTGTAGTTCAGAATGAACAAGAAGTACACATTGCAATGAGCTGTGCCAGATCCTTGCTGACTTGTTGTTGCTGTCAGGGCGCTTTTAAACCCGTAATTATTTGTATGAAGTTTCTGCATTGAGTGTAATACTCAACACTCTCTACTTTGATACTATTTCCTTTTTTGTTCTATACAGTTCATACCTGCTAGTTCTCATCAGCTGGTTGACAAAACAATTTCAAATCGAGGTCCACTTATTTGCTTAACCTTAACAATGGACTTAAAAGTTTGTTTTGCTTTGTGTAATGCTAACCACACTAACCGGGTGAAATAAACATCAAAGATGCTTTGCTACAAGCAGCAACTACAGACTATGTAGTGTAGTTTCTTCCCTAGTCGTGCTCCTTGGCTCGTCTATTTTGTTGGGAACCTTCTGCATCATCAGCAGGTATCTCAGGGTCACAGGTGTTTCGCCCCTTAACCTGTATACTTCGCCTGAGTGGGGCTGCGAAGACTGGTAAGCCTTCGCCTGCAGAAGGATTCCAACTTTGGGCCCTCATCAGCAGGGCTGGGTATCATGGCCAATTTCCAAAATCAATTTGATTTTGATTCTTAAGGTTCTAAATCGATTAATCACGATTCGATTCAATCTGCTCTTAAATAATGAAAATGGCTCAACTCTGTTGCAAAATACACATGACTTTATTTTTTCCTCTTCAGGTTTCAAGGGCAAACTTGAATTAAATTTGACAGTTCATGTTAACTGTAAACAACTGTCAATTCTCAAAAGTGCAAGTGACTGTACTTGAACAACAAATTGCATAAAGGCATCGTTTAAGTGCAAAATAATATTAACAAAACTAAAAGTGAAATTAAAATAAATCTCTCTGAAGTCAAGTCCTGTTACTTTGTAAATTTAACAGTTCACACTTATTAACTGTAAACAAAACTGTCTTACCGTAAATCTCAAAAGTGCAATTGAAATAGTACTGCAAATTGCATTGTTTGTTGTTGCATTTGACCTCCACCAGGTCAGAGGGCTTTCATTCAGCCCAGCAGGTTGTTCTGCCCTGTATCTTCTGATTTCATCTTCAGCTGGAGTTTCTGTCCATCTCATTTTGGTGGTGAGTAGACTGCCCCAAAGAGGGACTCCAAGGTGCTGGATTTCTTGGGCTCATTGGCTGGCGCGGATTAATGCACAGGCTTGCCTAGGCTGCAGCCTAGGGGCCACGTGCAGAGGGGCCCTGGATTGGTCAGATTATGTCGGTCAAGGTGGGAGAAAGAAAAAGGAGACGAACAACTAAACTGAGATTCATATGGGCCAAAACAACCTCAATCACCTGTCTCTGATGGCCACTGAGAGTGTATTTTATGTATGTTATAGGCTACAGGGACGAACGATTGTTCATTTGTGGAAGGATATTGTTGTTGTTGTTGTTGTTGTTGTTGTTGTTGTTGTTGTTGTAAAGAGCTGGATTACATGCATTTTTTTCAATTGCCCGTTCATTGGGTAGGGCAGGGGGCAGAAACACGTCTGTGCACTTCAGTGTTATGATGTGAAAGGAAACCCTGTGTTTTTGCTCCTCATGTTCCCAGAGAACTTGTTCTACCTTTCTAGTAGCACTGCTCCCGCTGCCATCCTTACTCGCGCTAATGTTATGTTTTTTTTAAACCTTTATGAACAACCGTATAGGCCTGCTGTTGCCAGGGGATATAAACAATAGACAAATACAATATGCAAGAATAGAAAGTCTCTAGAGAAACTTATCTAAATCGAATCTGTTTTCAGTGTCTTCTTGCTAGTCCTTAGCCTGAATGTAGTGATATTGGTTCAGTTCTTCAAAACTGGTTTTAAGTACGTAAGCTACCACACAGAGTCATTCCAGAGTCTAGCCCTAGGATTTTGGTGGCCCTAAACATGATCTTGTTTGTGGGCCCCCAAAACACTCCAAGTGCAAACACCCCCCCCCCCCACCTGCTGCATAAGGGGGCCCCGCAGAAAGAATAGCCTAGGGGCCCATGACTACCTTAATCCGCTACTGCTTATTGGGCAAAGTCACTTCCCCCATCTCTTCAGCTCCTTCATCAGCATCATTACCATCAGTATTTTGCTGTTGAATAAGACAGAAAAAAGAAAAAAACAGAAATAAATAAATAGACTCAAAATAATTTATGAACTCTTTTAAATTATATAATAATCCTATAATCCAATAGAGAATGTAACACTTTACAATAACCATAGTTTATAAATGGTAAATAGACCATTAATAAATGGTAAACAGATAATTTACTAATGTTTAATCATCATTTATAAACAGCATATAGACTAATTATAAATGGTTAATAGACCATTTATAAATGGCAAATAGGTAGTTTATTTATGTAAGTTAATTGTTAATTTCCAATTAACAAGCAATTAAATTATGATTAATATTGTTTATTAATTATTAATGGACTGTTTATTAAATGTTTATATAGGGTTTAAATATTGGTTGTAAAACATCTATAAAGATTAAAATGTGTATCAGTGGCACTTTGTAAATGGTTAATATTTGTTTGTTTTTTTAAAAACCATCTATAAACATTACTTAGATGGTTATTGTAAAGTTGCAAGATTGTAATACTTTGTAAACGATTAACAATTGGTTTATAAACCACCTATAAACATTACTTAGATCGTTATTGTAAAGTGGCGACTTATGTTCATAATTATTTAATGATTAATACGCTGTTTGTACTGTAAATCATCAAGTGACATTTATTTGACTTCTTTTAATGGTGATCTATAACAGAGTGATTATTTTTTGCAAAAGAATAGGGTCTGATCATCGTATTGAACACATTTATGAACAGAGTCAATAACATGCAACACTGTAACATGGTAGTAGGCAAAAATGGTGGGATTACAACACCACAATGACAACTGAATTTTAAATTTGATGATTAAATTTGAATTGATGATACAATATTTGGGCACACTACACTTTAAAATTAAAGGGATAGTTCACCCAAAATTCAAATTTCACTCATTATCTACCCACCCTCATGTCGACTAAGGGCTGGGAGAAGTTTCAGAGTCCTCCGTGGCTTCTCTGAGTTACAGCGGGGCTCCGTGCAGCACTGCATGTCCATATGACGGTAGCGAACGGGGCTCACTTTTCTTGCGCAATTTGCACCAACACAGGCAGAGCACTGAACTGAGACACTGGGAGCTTCTGCTACAAACAACCTTAAAACATAGACTTTTTAAATTTTTTTCGGAACAATTTCTCATGTCGGGGCTTCAATACAAGAGGGACATTACAGACGAGCACTATGGAGGTATTTGGATGTTTTTTGATGTGTCTTTTTGGATGAAGAAAAGTGAGCTCCGTTCGCTACCGTTATATGGACATGCAGTGCTGCACGGAGCCCCGCTGTAACTCAGAGAAGCCACGGAGGACTCTGAAACTTCTCCCAGCCCTTAGTCGACATGAGGGTGGGTAGATAATGAGTGAAATTAGAATTTTGGGTGAACTATCCCTTTACTTTTAAAGTGCAATGTGCCCGAATATTGTATCATCAATTCAAATTTAATAATCAAATTTAAAAATCAGTTGTCATTGTGGTGTTGTAATCCCACCATTTTGGCCTACCACCATATTTATCTGTGGTACTGTGTTGCATGTTATTGACTCATAAATGTGTTCAATACGATGATCAGACCCTATTCTTTTGCAAAAAATAATCACCATGTTATAGATCACCATTAAAAGAAGTCAAATAAATGTCACTTGATGATTTACAGTACAAACAGCGTATTAATCATTAAATAATTATGAACATAAGTCGCCACTTTACAATAACCAGCTAAGTAATGTTTATAGGTGGTTTATAAACCAATTGTTAATCGTTTACAAAGTATTACAAACATATGTTGCAACTTTACAATAACCATTGAAGTAATGTTCATAGATGGTTAAAAAAACAAACAAATATTAACCATTTACAAAGTGCCACTGATACACATTTTAATCTTTATAGATGTTTTACAACCAATATTTAAACCCTATATAAACATTTAATAAATAGTCCATTAATAATTAATAATAATTGAATTGCTTGTTAATTGTAAATTAACTATTAACTTACATAAATAAACTACCTATTTGCCAATTATAAATGGTCTATTAACCATCTATAAATGGTTTATTTACCATTATGCTGTTTATAAATGATAATTCAACATTAGTAAACTATCTGTTTACCATTTATTAATGGTCTATTTACCATTTATAAACTATGGTTATTGTAAAGTGTTACCTAGAATCTTTTAATTGATCGAAAATCATTTATGAACTCTTTTAAATTATATAAAATTCCTTAATCCAATAGAGAATCTTTCAATTGATTGAAAATAATTTATTTATTTATTTGTTTTAAACATCAGGTGCAGCAGTGGCAGCCTCATGACGTGTCATGGGGCCTCAGCAAAGTTCTGGAACGGAGGAAGCCATCTGCGATGGCGGTGGGGGCTCCTTCTCTCCGTCGGGGCTCTCGCCTGGCAGGCTGGGTTGGCGTCACAAATGTTCTATTGATTATTTTTTATTTAAATAGGCTACATTTATTTCCAACTCAGATAGCCTCCTGACATCTCTTGTTGCTAGAGGCTCAGGGATTTGCCAGTGTGGTCGTTTTGGGGGGTTTTCTTTGCTGCTGCGCTCTCTGCTTATGCTGTTGATGATGGTTCATGAACGGCAGGAAGGTGCTCTTCCTGCCTCAGGCTTTCCACACAAGCGTGTGGAAGAGCAGGGGGTCCCAGAACAGTACCATACCGCCAAATTAAACTTGTGCAAGTAAATAAATATTATTTTGACAAAGTGGTCCTGACAGAAATTATTTTTTTCATCACAGTATGAGGATAAACATGGCATTGATACAATATACAATCTCACACACACACAAACACAAAGGATGACAAATTATAAACTGCAACAACTAATCAGTAAAATGAGAAGAAAATGTACAAAATACAAAACTTTGCTATTCTAATGTTTTGATTTGGCCTACCACTGACTATTACATAGATACATACACACACACACACACACACACACACACACACACACACACACACACACACACACACACAGACCTTAGTGTGACAGTTGAGGGTCCTCTCACTATGCCTCCAATTGATCATGTGTCCTGGCTACTTGGCCACAGGGATGTCCCTTTGGCCAAGTGGTTAGCGCGCATGACTGTTACCCGGGAGTCTGGGGTTTGAAGCCCGCCCGGGCCTTCTTCACCTTGCCACATTAGCATATCTTTTACTCAAGTTGTTCTTTACAGCAGCCTTTAAGTCCCTCACCACGGTGGAATCTTACTGGCTGGGGGTCAAGGCCTCCTGCGGCAGGGTGAGAAGTGGTGCGATGACGGACAGCGTTGGTTGCTTGTCCTCTGACATTGCCAATGTAGCTTCTTTCATTGGTTTCAAGGTCCGCACCAAATCGCATTCCTACGCACGTCTTGTGAAAGGAGAGTGGCAGAGATAGCTGGCTGTTGTTCTAAAAAGCACTCCAGCATGTCCAGTGCGCTATTCCACCTAGTCACAGCGTCTAGTGTTAGCTTATGCACTTGCAGTTGAAGCAGCTTCTGTTTTTCTTTTAGTATGTGGTTTTCCGTCGTACTCCGGTGAAAGAACGTTGCTCCAGGCCGACTCTCTGGAGGAAGTAGCACACAGATTTTGCTGGGAAACCGTGGCAGCGGACCTCGAAAAATGGTTGCATGCCATCCTTTTAGAGCCACGTTGACGATCAGGTCCTGGTATTTGGCTTTTTTCAGATGGTGGGACGTGGCTAGCCTCTCCTCCCAGGGAACGGTGAGTTCTGCCACTATGATGGTTTTGGTGCTCCTGGATAGTAGGACCATATCTGGTCGGAGGGAGGTTGCCACTATGTCTTGAGGGAAGACGAGCTTCCTCTTCAGGTCCATGCTCAACTCCCAGTCAGAGGCTTGCTGCAGGATGAAAGGTAGGTTCTCGGTCGCTGTCCTGTTCTTATCTCACTCAGGACTACTATAGCGTCAGGCAGTGCGGCGTGGTTGTTGCTGGCTTTGATCCTCTGCAGCTCCACCCACTTGGCGTTCTCCATAAGGACCTTGTTGTGCCTCCACCTGTAGCGTCCTTCCGCTAATGCTTTAGGACAACCGGTCAAAATGTGGTTCAGTGTGCAGTAGGTCGCCCCACACTGTTTGCAAGATTGGTCTTCCTCCGCGCTCCAGATCTTTAGGTTGCTTGGGGTTGGTAACAGATCGGCCACCGCTCGTAGGAGAGAAGACAGTTTACCTTGGTCTGTTTGTCATAGATCCTTTCAGGACAGGGGTCGCTCCAGTGCCTCGTCCCACTGTGTCCACCAGCCTTGAGAGGCTAGCCCTACTGCTTTCACATGGCCATACCATACTACTATCATTTGCCATAACAATGAGCCTTTGCATGTACTCCACTCATAAATCAGACCTTGTTGCCGTCGTCATTGATGGGACTCACAGCAGGCTCTTGGCAATTTCTTTCCTTTTTTTTATGTCAGAGATTCATGCATAATTTTACCCAGAACCTTCCTCCATATAAGAACATGGCATACAAATAAGATTTTTATTGACAATCTCTGAGAAAAATAAAGATGAAATTAATTTCTCTTCATGACCTAGCATCTTTCATAGTCCTGGAATTTTTCAATTTTGCTATGACACCGTGCAATTAATATTGTATGACAGCAATTTGAATTCACCCACTTCTGTGACTTTCCAATAAAATAAGCTTCATATTGCCAAAACTGCGAGGATTAAAAACCAGGTGCTGGAGGCATTCAGAGTCGACTGCATTATGTCTGATCGCCACACTGAAAGTGTCTGTGCCAGTTACACATTTTGAAAGCTCCTGGCTCAGTGTGATAAAATATGCAGTAGGCGCATGATACATTATAGTGAATAGCCTAGGTCAGGTACCAGACGGTTAAGTTTTACTAAGTAATCTGAACAAGCCCTGTTTGAAATGACTGTTAAAGCATTTTCAACATTTGTGTGTTCTGTCCTTGGTCTAATGTATTTATTCTATGACTGAAATTAAGACTCGAGTAACTCACTGTAGGCCAGAAGAGTCATTTTGATAACCAGAAATTTGACCGTCATTAGAATTAAAATGTGTGTGTGTGTGTGGTAGTGGATTCCTTATCGTCATCGCTCCCTAAATCTTAATTAATCAGACAACATATTTTCCTAGAAGGCTTTTTGTTTATTTGCTAGTTGGCTGTAGGCCCTCTGTATCAGTGCAATAATTTTAATAGACTACACTATCTTACTCACAAATCTTTTAAATGAAAATTCAACCTGAATGGTGTTCATATGAGGAGATGATAAATATAGACTGTTATAAACAACTTTCCTACTCCTCCAAAACATTCTCTGGTTATGAAAGTATCCAAACACAACACTGCACTCGACGAAGGGAACCTTTATTTTGGAAAGTTCAGATAAGAACTGTGAGATAAGCAGAAATTGACTGGTGACTGGGCTGGAGAAGTTTTGCGATTTGATGAGAAACATGCTGTGTCTATTTGGAGTTTGTACTCGCCACAAAACAGGGGTCTGCATTTTCCGCATCTTGACAGAAATATTCTGGCAGTCTCACCCTCAAGCTTTCTTGACAGGTGGTATTTGGTGATATCAAGAGGAAAAAATATAGGATTTTTTAGTGTGCTATCAAGGGTACAGAGTTTTAGTGTCCTCAGTTTGCAAATTGAGGGGAATAATTACAGGCACCTGGCATTAACGGAGATTCACTTTTCTTCTTCACCAGGAGCTATTTTTTCGCTCTCTTTCAGTGGTGCAATGAGTTGTTCCTCCTGCCTGTCAGGGCAGTTGACAGGGGCACTTAGAGTGGTCACCCAGAAAGTACAATCTTAAATGAAACACTCTTCTCTGTCTGCAAAGTGTCTGTGGTAGTGTTGCGGCTTACTTAACAGACTGATGCTGTCTCATGTGAAGCACATCTTCCCAACACAAGTTAGTCAGTCCTTAATTAAGCACAAAGTTACTTCTAGGGGGGGAGGGGGTAGTGGAGTAATGTGCTGACAATCACACATTGTTTACTTCAATCAGCCAGGTTCACTTGTGCTACTGTGCACAGTGTAATTAAACTCTGCCCGGACTCACTGTAGAGTAGATTAGGACATCTGTTCATTTCTTTTCATTTAGAAGTTACTCTTGGTGCAAGAACATATTGTGAAAAATTCACGTGTCGCACAATACTGATTAATATTGAATACATAATGTTTTAGCATGGGCTTGGAAGGGAAAGTTATGCTGTGATTCTGCCGTAGCTTTGCCCCAGCTGAATTCCAACATCTCCTTGAGGAAAATCAAATAAAATGAAGAAACATGCAGTTTTATTTTGAAGAAACTGGGAAAAAATGACTGTGTGAGCATTTGCAGCATCCTTCTCCAAAGCAATCACGATGGGCTACGCATTTGCCTGTGTGTGGGCAACCATCTAATCAAATATCAACCGCAAAAATCCATTGTCTCATGTCTCTTCGTGCCTCCTACAGTTCATCTACTTTGCTTCCATGCAGAGCTTTTATCCTGTCTTTCAAATCTGACAGCATTGGATCAAAATAATGAATACTGTCTACATGATACACAATAAACAATCAATCTCTTCCACTTTAACAGCTAATGATCCTTTATTTTCTGTGGTGCAGTAAGTGTTGACGAAATGTGAGAGAAGCTCTTTACATCTGCTGAATAAAAGGCTAACGCCTAATTGAGCAGTAATACCATGATTATTCTATATATCTATTCAGAAGCTACCAGCTAAACACATAACAGTAATCTGGTACTTTCTGGGTATGGAGAGTGGGCTGTTGATGATGATGAGACCACATGGTGAGCTTGTCTTCATCTGGCCCAGCAGGGGTGCCGCTGGTCGTCCTTCCCATTCTCTGAACCTCTTGTCAGAGTACCATTTATCTGTTCACCCAGAATAGTGGCTGGCTTCTGCCTAGGTTCATCCTATTCGTCCCCTCACGCTATCCCGCGGCATTCCTTTGTGAAGATGAAGGCAGGCTAATACCTGTGCTATTTTCCAATGCTCAGGAGCATCTTATCGCATGCAGGCAAAATCCCTGGCCTAGGAAGGGAGCAACTAGGCCAGTGTTGTTGTGAAGGGGCTGAGGCTGTGGTAACCAGTAGCAGGGAGGCAGCCTTATCTCAGTGTGAGCAGCCATGGCACCCCTCCCTATCCGTCTAAACTCCACACAAGCCTCTCAGATTAACAACACAGGTCTCCTCCCTGCGCCCCGCTACACATGCCCCTTATCCACAACCCCCCCCCCAGCTCCCCCAGCGCCCTTGAGCAGCCATCATTACTGTGATTATTACTGTTTATCAGGCTGATGAATGCAGAACAAAGCATTGGCCTGTTTTGTTCAGGAATAGCTTTGTTCTGGTTTTTGTGCTTTGTGGAAAGCTTCTGTTGGACACGGGGTAGGAAGTGGGATACAACACAACAACCTTGATTTAGTACAGCTTACTGTTTTACCTTTATCCCTACTGTGTGAGTCATCGCTATCCTAATGCCTCCTGCTCCGTGGTTTATCTTGTACTCCTCTGTAGATTGTCCTGGCATTACACACACACACACACACTCACACTCACACGCATACTGTACATCCACTTCTAAATATTCGGAGACGTTTTTTCTCTTGTTTGTATTCACATGCTTTGCTGGTCTGTAACAAATTTTGCAGCGACCCTATTTGTTAAAAGCAGCTTATAAATACATTTGGATGGCCTTGAATTGACTTGATATATGCTTACATCGCCAGCAACACTGTACACACACTGAAGAAATCCATTTTTCATTTCTCAGAAATCAGATTTGGGTTTTCATTACTCAATTATTCCCCACTGAAACTTAACCTAAGGGCAGTCTGTCATCAGAATCGGTGCTCCTCTCCCAGATGCATGCTCCACACAGACATTGGATTTTCCTCAAATGTGCAATTATACATTTACTGCTGAGAAGCAACGTAATGGCAATGTTTATGTCATGTGCCTTCACACCTTCTTAGCCCCAAACTTTGTAATCCCCCAAAAAACAGTTCTTCTTCTCGGCAAAACACACATTTTGAACTCGGGGTATCCAGTTCGATATGTGGGCTTAAACCGGGGCATCTGTTGATTTGGGAAGACAAACAGGCATCTTAATTAAATTCAAAGTGGTTTATGCAAAAGCATTATTCAAATCACACTGTCTGAGAAATTAAGTTGGAATGCATTTGAAATGTGGAGTCAAACGTACTGGAAGGGAAGGAAGATCGTTTAATTAAATCCCCATAGTTGTCATTAACATGCAAGCTTCTAGAGCCTGGGTCACAGATTACATGTGATGGACTAAAAAGCTGACGAGCACTTTTATTCAAAAGTTATTAACTTTTTAAGCACCCAATTACATCTGCTGGATTGCAAGCACACAACTTATAATCTTCTAAGGCAACTTTGGCTTATGATCATTGTCCCACTGAAGTATGGCCAATTAAGTCCTGTTGAGGCTGACAGAGGAAACACAGACCATGTAATGTCAATACGATGCTATTTTTTCCCTCCAAAGGCAAAAGCATAACCGTTCACACAGGGCGAAGACATACCTTTCTTCAGTATTTAGACAATTAACATGCTCAGTAATGTGGAAGAATCTCGTGGCACCTTCAAGCAATTAGCAAAACTGATTATTCAGCTTTGCTGTCTGCTTCTATGCATGAAGGCACATCATAGTTGAAAGCTGTGGAGGTGATCTCTGCAGACTATCAGAGCTTTACTATCACGACACAGTGGTTAGAGCAACAGGAATAAACAGATTCAACTCAAGAGGAAATTGTTTTTGGGTTTTTTTTCTCTCACATCCATCTCTGTACTTTTACTCTTTTGACTAAACTTTTCCTACTCACTATGAAAACAAATTAATGTTTGTTTATAGTAATAGAGAGCTAACTTATGAGAGACTGATGTTTGACAGTCTGAAATTTGTGTCTTTTCATACCCCAGAGAACTCTAAAAAAGGAAGTAATTGTCAAAACACAGACTTCAAAATAATTTTACTTGGCAGCATTAACAAAGAAAAAATCGTAACACCAGTGTGATATGAGTGGAATCATGCCGGTATTTGTTTGTATGAGAAGCTCATTGGGATTCTGTGAGCCAGGTAGGAGAGGAAGCTCATGGCGTGAAATTGTCATTGCAGTGACTGCAGGGTACTTGAGGGACGTGGGTCAGTTGTCAACCAAATGACAGGGTAGTCCAATCCCTCACTGCCTCCCAAGGCGCATGTCTCAGTGGCACGACACTTCCCTGCCAGGAGACAGTGTCGCACAGCCATCCTAAGCTGTTGTGGCTTATGTTGGGATCTATTCAACAGCCTGTTGTGACATCTTTCTCAACTTTTTAACCCGGTCGCCATTTCTTCCCTTTCGAAAAGTCCAAAGCCCTCGACAGTGATAACGCTTTAAGATTGATAAAGACAGCTCTGCAGCAGGCTGAACACATGGGCCCAGCAGACAAGACAGACTGAGACTGAATACACTTCAGACAGTTCACAATGTATTATTGTTATTCAATGAGATAAAAAATGAAACACTGATCTAGAAAATGCTCCCTCTGATTGTATTTCACTTAAAATGACAGCAAGACAAAAAGAAGTTAGCTTATAAGTGAATATTTAACTTTTTCAGACTGAATTATTTAATGGTCCCACATTTTAACATTCAAAAAAAAAAAAGTGTTGCCGCTTTCTGTTCTGCTGTAACTGCCCATGATTGAACAGCAACTGTTCTGATTGGCTAGGAGTGCTGCATTTATTTGTACAATGTAGATTATAATATACCTATAAGCTGACTTCACAGTTTATACTGCTCACCCAAGTCTGTGTCAATCAGCAATTCAGCATACCTCTGCTCCACCCAACATACAGTAACAAAGGCCACACTCTCAATGGCTCCAGTAGTTTTCTGTTAGCCTGCACGCTGCACCTGAAATACAAGTACTGCCTCACTCTTCAACTTAACTCTGTTACCAACACAAGTTTGTTCAAGTTTGTGAGATAACTCACCTGCTGGCCTTTGCTCAGCTGCTATTGGCTGCCCAGTTTTGGCAAAGACACTATCACATTTTCTATCTCAAAGTTTTTAGGAAAATAAATCTCAAATGAAGCCCATTTTTAACTAGCCTATGTCCACCCTTTTTAGGAAATCCAAAAGCTGCTCTTCTTATTGAAAGCTGGTTAGTCCGGATGAACATGTTGTGTGGTTTGAACAAAGCTGCGCAAACTATTTCTGATTTCATCGTAGAACACAAATTTTGTGCAATCCTACTTTCCTCATTCCACAACTTAACACTTTAGCGTTGATTAGAAATAACACAGAGCGTTGGTTTGTTAAAAGATCCTGGGCCAAAAAGACACTTAAATCCCCCAATAAGCTACAGTAGCAACGAGGCTTGACAGCAAATCTCCGACTTTAAGCTGACGTGAAAGTGAATAGCTCTCACCCAAGTCCCCGGTTTGACAAAACTATATTTGCTTTTAATCTTCTTATTGAGTCCAATGCTGGCCTTTTAAAGACCAATGGAAAAAATGTAAATCACATACAAATGAGGAGTAATTCTGATTTCCTCAGTCCACATGTCCCTTAGTGACCATATCCAATTTTCAGACTTATATTATCAGGCTTGGTGAAGTGGTCAGCACACTAAAGGAGCTAATATCTGCCAGACCAGCTGCTCTGCTAGGGCGCAGAGAAAGCTTGATTCATACTCTGCTCTGTTACCCCATTTATATGGACAGACTGGAGCTAATTTTAAATAAAGTCTAATTACGGACATGCTTTTGAAATGAATAGAAACATAAGCTGGGGCTACCATCTAGTAGCAATTATTGTGTGGCATTTTGTGTCTTAGAAAATGGAGTGAAGCAGACTAAAATACATTAATCTGTCTTTTAACTTTCTCTGGGACATTGGAGTCAAAGTTCACAGGTCGCATAATCATTTTCCCCCCTTCGAAATTTTCTTCTTGTACATTGTGCGGCTTTGAAACAATGATTTCAAAGTATGAGCATGTCTTCCATCATAAAACACTGTCAGGGGATAAACCAACCTCCTGCCAAGTACCCCCCAAATTAAATATTGAACCACTGAAATGGGAATAATTCAAATGTATATGATTTATATAATATAATGTGCTCGGTGAATGGGAGTGGAACACGGATGACTGATTAGGCTTTTATCTTCACTAGTTCCCAATATGGTCGTACAGAGGATTTAAAGAGATGAAGGTGGAATAGTAACAATAGATGGAGTGTATGTGCAGCAGCAACACCACCACCACCACCACAGCAAAATAATGCATTCTTGCTTATGTCTTGGCATTTGATTGAGAGTTTTCAAAGTTCTTGTTTATTTAAATGTCCCGAACTTCAGCCAAGCAGTTGTTTTCCTGTGGCAGGTCAGTCCTTCAGCTCACTGAAGCAGGATGTGCGGCCAGTATGGTTATCCTCTTCCCTCACACAGTGAAATCCCTGCACCTCAAAGGCTTTTCCAATGTTACAGGCGAGTGGAGAAAATCTGTGCTGCCGAAAGTATTGACCACTGAAAACCATAAGATGTAGGACCTGCCACATGATCTTTGCTCAGGAAGTGCTGTAATGTACTTACAGTAATGGTGTTATGTCTGTAGTTGAGGTGGTTATTAACCACCGGATCAGTCTTCCAGAGTGCTGACTGTCTGATCTTTGGAGCATAAGATTGTGAAGTAGATGCATCATCGCCAGCAAATGTTCTCTATTCTAAAAAATATGACCGTCTAGTTTTAAACAATTATTAAACTGGCAGTACAAGTGTGAAAATGAAATTATGTTGGGTTTTTTTTCAGCAGAAAATATGCTGTATCAATGATTGGAATCTTGACTACACCTACTGTCACATATTTATGTGTCACATATGTATGTATTTATGTCTTCATTTGTCAAATTTGAAAGTAAATTTAGACAGGCTAACATCACTGTTGATGCAGCTTTCAACTAAAGTGCTGTCCGTCATGCCATGCTGAGTCTGTGAAGCCCAAATAATGGTTGTCTTTGATTATATGTGATTTCTGAACATAACTGGTCATTTCTCCCTTTTGGGGTTTTGAAACATTTCCCACTGTGAGGATGGCCAAGCTGGAGCTGCATGTATTGAAGCAAATAATAATGATAATAAAAAAAAAAAACTGTGACCTCTGTCAAAAGGAAAGGTCAGAATCCAAAATGCTCTTTCCCAAAAGGCGTCCTGTCAGCTGCTATCACAAACAGTATTAACCCAGCTTGGTGGCACTCCTGCGGAAATCCCACCAGCAATTTTCACCATCTAAATGAACTGTCATTCTCTTGTCATAGTTAACTCTAACTGATTCTCAGCCACTAATCTCCTTAGCAGATATCCCAAAAGGACACAGAGATAAAAAAAAAAAAAAGAAAGAAAGGAAGAAATCTCGAGGAATGATTTCATAAAAAATTCACATTTAGTAATGTTATTCATCAGTCTGCACAGTATTTAATGGACATGTTGACATAATCTGCATTAACCGAGGATTTTAAACGTACTGCAGAGTTAAGTGGTGGACAGTGATGGCCATATTCCTTCGGTTTTCAACTGTCATTCAATTTTAATGCGTTGGTCTGCTCCACTGTGTAGCTTGTTACTAACTTGCTTAACCATTTAAAATGTCCAATTACACAGTTGGGTGACCATTATGACTACATAAGCAAGTGACATGACTGAGGCTTTGAAATGGGTTTTTGCTATGTGAAATAATCTCAAAATTCAAATAGCATTATGCAAATTATGATAAATATTAAGACAAAGAAAGCAATGCTGGTTTGCTTGTAGCTCTGCCACATTTGAGTTCTGCCTTCACTTTGCTAAAAACTGAATATATTAACTGTAAAGCATGTTAGATAAAATTCCACCGAGGAAGTAGGACATTGAGACGGCAGCAGCCGGAAACAAAAACTTTTTTTTTTTTTTCATTTTAGCTGTCAGAATAATTCAGCTTCTTTGTCAAGCTTATTTTCATCGCCACATCTTGTCAAGAGTCTATTCATCAGAGTCCACATCTGTGCCATGTGTGACTGATGCATGTGTTTGATGGCAGTCAACTGCAAATACCTACATCAAAAGTGAGGGCCATTCCCACAGATTGTCTTTACTTTGCCGTCCTGTCATTGTTTTGCTTGCACAAGCAGTCCCTCCCTTTCACACATGTATCAGTCATATCAGAGCAGCCATTCTCTGCTGATAGTTGTGCAAATAACAACCATTCACACAGGTAAACAATGCTCCATACCCTGCGCCAACAGTATTATTCCTCTGTAAACTGATTTTTCGTTTTGCATGGCTACTGATGACTGTCTGTTGTCTTCTGGGCGCCTGTCAGGCCTCTCTTGTACATTTTTGAAGCATCATCATCTGCATCCTTGGGGATAACTGAAGTACAAGATGTACACAAGTGTGCAGAAAATACAAGCTATACATAAGCATTTAAATGAGGATTCTTTCCAGCCATATTTTGCCAATGCAAAACAGCTGCTTAGAAACACAATTCACAGGAGATAAGGTTGCCGCCTCTTGTTATGTATTCCAGCTTTCCTTTTTTTTTACTCCATTTGAACAGATTCATTGGAAGCAAGTTCTTTGAAGCTCAAGGAGCTTTATTCTGTCTTCGGTGGAGAGAGGTCACCCCATCTCCTTGCTCCCAACAAACTGTAAAGCACAAATTGATACATAGAATACTTAAATTATAGTCCATTTTATACTGATATCTGGAGATGGTAAAATTAGGTGCATTTGCTGATAAGAAGCTGTAACAGGTGCAATAAGTGAGGCTTTCACCCCTCCACAGCACAAAGTGATCTTAAAACATCTTTGGTAGATTGATTGGGAGGTGCTGATCAATACCAGTGACACAGTGATTGCTCTGCTGGATGTTGAGGATTTGAAAAACTCACTTTTCAACCTGTGCTTTGTTCAAAACTTTTCAGCCTCTTTTGGAACAAAACGTCAATGCAGCCTAACTTGCAGTTGCAGGTGCCTTGACGAGCTGTTTTCTTCCCACTGTAATTACCTCATTTGCTTCGTTTTGATTGAAGAAAATTAAGCTTTTGTTTGTGTCATTTAAGACAGGCAGTGCCTGAGACCTGTAGATATTCTTGCTATTCCTTGTATAGTTTTATAATCTAGGATCACTTATTACCCTTTTAATTATAGCATGTCTATTCTTCCATTTGTTATGCTTTACATGTACCTCCACTCCAGCCAAGGACGGAGAGAGGTGGATTTATTTCTGCTCTACTTGCGTCTCGTTGCAGCTTGTTTTCAGCCGCTGTGACTCCTCTCACCTATCCTTGCATCAAATGACATTGGAACGCAGACATTTTTGTCCATGTCCTATTAGTGAGTGATACAAGTGTTCCTCAATTAAGGATCTCATTAAAGACATTTGATAAGTCTCTCTCTCCCTCGGGGATATCAAGGAACTCATTAAATCCCAAGCTAGGATAAAGTCCCCAACATCCACTGTCACATTAGTGTGACTGTGTGTCTGACAGATCTAAAGGCTGTTTGTATATCAGGGGAGTGGCAAAATGAGGCAGCGCAGACAAGACACGTGCTGCACCGTGGTAGTGATTAGTCTCTACAGTGCAGGACTTAATCGTGTGCATACAGACTTTGTGCGCAAAGCGTGGTCCGCTCACCCTCCTTGACCTTCTCCAACAGAGACGCTTGACTAAAACAAATGATGAGCATCTGCTGTGGAGTCAGTGTAGGTGGCGGAGAGACACAAACTCATCAGGCATCTTGGATCAGTGGTATATTTCACCCCAGAGTACAATACCCTCCAGACCCATCAGCACCTGCCCTGATCAGGTGGATAGTAAAATAAACTCACCACAAGAATTCTGACCTTGGTCAGATCAGATGATCCCCTGGCTACTGTGAAAATATTTGGTGGCACATGAACCAGGGCGAGGCCAAACCTGGCTATATTTATCCACACTGTTTATCTCCTATTTTTACCAAACAAATAAACAAACAAACCTTCAATTACCGTGTGAATACAGTATGTTGACCTCCATAATATTTCCGCTGTTATTTCTCATAATCCCAGGTGAGTGTGTAATCATGCTCTAGGTGATATTGAAGAAAATATCTCCCTAATTATTATTTTTCCAAAAATAAGACTGAAGGCCAGAATATTGCACATCTGGGGATGTGTGAATTCATCCTGAAACAACAGTGTAGATATTAGATAATGTAGTGAAAGAAGGACGCTTACTTTAGGGAGAACTGCTGATTATTCAGCCATCATGAATCATACACAGTCAAATACAGTAAATATTTAGTGTTACAAATAGCAATGACATTTCTTTCCTGTTGGTCAGTAGAGAGTGGCACCAAACATCTACTTTTTCTCAGCATTTTTCCCAGATTGTGATTAACGCATGAAAATTGTCCATCCTGAAAAGCTTGATATTAACATGTGGAAATAAACTGAAAAAAATAAATTAAAAAAATGTCTGTATAATTCAAATATTGTTTGGAAACTTGACATTAAATATGCATTTGAGTTTGTTTTTGAGATGGACATACATGCCTGTAAATTGAAATCACAATAGACAAATACAGTATTTAAGACCTTTTTGAGTGTTTTTAATAACACTTACAGTGCAGCGCTAAAATGTACAATTTAAATTCCAGAGAGGACACAGTAGCCTGAAGCTTTTAGCCTCAAAACATCAAGCACATTAAGTTTGAACAAGACATAAAGTCTTAAGCTAATAGAGGCCTCAGTGTTCGTTACATCCGATTACATTCTATTTTATAAAAATGTCAAGCAGAATAAACAACACACTTATAATCTTCTTGCTGCTTTATTGATTTTCTGATTGTTACTCAACTAATCAGGTCATGCTATCACATGAAGGTGCTGCAGCCAGAGCTAATGGACAATTATCTCAGCTTTTCACAAATGGCAGTTTTGTTGTGAAAGTCAGCCAGATAATCAGCAGTGTTCATCCTATAGGGACCAAGAAAATCCATAATTCATGTTTTGGCAAGTTCAGCCTTTGGATATTTTGTGTGCACAATTTGGCCTGTGGGTGTTGCAAGAGAGAACTGGTAGAGTGGTCAGTATGGCAACGGTTAATCTCCTGGGGGAGATGGCTGGATGCAGATCAAGATCACACAAACTGGACCATTTTAAACCCCAGCACTAAGACAATGTTTTCAGATTTTAATTTGAATTGTGTTCCCCCCCTCAGGCTCTCTCACATACACCAGGTGTATACGGACCTTTCGTCATTTTTTGCCAATATTTTTTGAATACAAGTGGAAATATTTCCCTACTGCTACAGCCACACTGTAACAAAGGTCAAGAGATCACTAAAAACATCTGGTTTGATTTAAAGTTGGTGCTGAGGTCATGGAGATTTTATAGAGCCGAGGCATGTAGCTGCTGAGGCTATGCTGTAAAGATGCTGTTGCTGAGTCAAACAATGCAGCGTCTCCACTAAGAAATAATATTATCACTCTGGGAGAGCTGTTGTGTCTAACATTGCACAGTTTAATATGAGAAACATCCAAAGTATATTCATTTTAACAGACAAGCACATTACAATGGCCTCCTAGCCCCCACCACATCTGCCACAACGCATTTGCTTTGCACTGTTTAAGGAAGTTGTAATGCAAATATGAATCGAATATGCATCATCACAAAACACCTGCTTCTGAATTTACCTTTTGGAAATGTTTTTCTGGCTTAGTTCAAGTCTATATTGAAAAGAACTCATGGACAGAGACTTTAAGCAAAAGATAATGAGGATTAGACGTATGTAATTATAATTGTAATGCCACAGTGAGTGAGCATATTCATGAATATCAAAATGCCTCAACAAAGCAGTTATTCAGCTAGGGCACTGGTACAGACTAGCTATTGTGTGATTCTTGTGGACTGTTTTAATCTGCAGGAATAGAAGTTTGCCAGTATGACACAACCACAAGCCAGGATGTAGCAGGTGTTTCATACTATATGAAAACAACAATCAAATCCAACTAAAGTTGGATTGCAAACAATTTAAAGGGGTTACTAGTTTCTTATATCCTTTGAAGAATGTTTTTATATAATGTTAGCAAGCAGATTAAACACAAGTTAAAATGTATCCAGAGCTCAGTGCACTGCAGTTTAAAGGGATAGTTCAACTTTCTTTTGGGGGGGGGGGGCTTTTTTGCCTTTAAAGGACAATTCCAGGCGAATTCAACTCGGGGGTGTATTTTCCTATCATTTTAGGTCTAAAAGAAGGAATCTGAAGATTTTCAGTTTAATCGCTTCTGTTTTGCGGTAGTTGCGTCTGTCCCTGCATCGCCACGGCAGCAATGAATGGGAGTGGATGTAAGTTCCGCTGTTTAGGCTGTTTACAGCCCTCAAAGCCGCAATTTTTTTCCACAGACAGCGTCAGATGGCTACTCAAACATGCACCCAGAAGTTTATTTACTTCAAGCAAGCCGACATGTTTGTAAAACTAGATCTAATTCAAAGTCTCCCGGAGTCTCGCGCAAGACCCAGTTGCCGTGCTCGGTGTGTTCAGGGGCAGTAGGAAAGCTCCCAGCGCTCGGCGCATGTTTGAGTAGTCACCTGACGCTGCTTGTGGAAAAAAATGTACACTTCAAGCAAGTAAAGAGTTGATATTTCTGTGTTTATGACACAAGCGGTAGCTCCGACTGCGCCTGAATACACCAGCACTGCAACTTCGGGCTCGCGCGAGACTCCGGGAGACTTTGAATTAGATCAAGTTTTACAAACATGTCGGCTTGCTTGAAGTAAATAAACTTCTCGGTGCATGTTTGAGTAGCCATCTGACGCTGTCTGTGGAAAAAAATTGCGGCTTTGAGGGATGTAAACAGCCTAAACAGTGGAACTTACATCCACTCCCATTCATTGCTGCCGTGGCGATGCGGGGACAGACGCAACTACCGCAAAACAGGAGCAATTGAACTGAAAATCTTCAGATTCCTTCTTTTAGACCTAAAATGATAGGAAAATACACCCCCGAGTTGAATTCGCCTGGAATTGTCCTTTAATGTACAGGAGAATTGAGAAAGAGACAGGAAATGGGAGGCAGAGAAGAGGGGAATGACACGCAGGATAGGGCCGCTCGGCACAGGATTCGAACCGGGGTCGCCTGCAGTGAGAACTACAGCCTCAACACATGGGGCGGCTGCTCTACCAACTGAGCTAAACACCACCCCATCGTTCAACATTTTGGCAAATTTGTCTATTGCCATATCCCTATATCCCCGTGTGGTGCCGTTGTCGGTGACACAACACTCGTCTTCTGGCTTGCGTCATCTGGCCCCTCCGCCTGTGTGTTAGTGCTGTCACACCCTCACACAGTGCACTCCTCTGACACTCTCTCTCTCACTCACTCTCTCTGCTGTCCGAACTAACAGCGGAGGCCTCACAGCTTTTTTTTTTTTTTTAGCAGCGGCGTTGTTGATGCACATCTTTGTCGGTGCATGTTTGCCCTCTTATCTTCCTTCACAGGATTGCGCTGTGTAAAAGTGTCCAAAGCTTCAAAAAACGCCGGAAGTCATTCATTTTCAACGAGAGCCCGGCGACCTGAGCGACCAAAGCGCCAACTGGCGTCAGCCACGCTTCCAAAGCGTCACCAGACGAGAAGTTGAGTCTCGGTTAACTTTATGGTAATTAGATGACGCGGTTCGGCGGCAACCAGTCAGAATAGAGATGTCCTTCGGCTCCTTTAAATGACCAGCGTGATTGAACTTTGACGTCAGTCACGTGAAGAGCGAAAAATATTTTGCCTCTTTGGAAGCTTTTGGTGTGAATGCACAGCAACTGGCATATAGGCCCTACTGTAAATCCTTGTCAAAGTTATTGTTATCTGTTAACGGTTAGTTTGCGAATGTGTTTGTCCTCTGAGGCCACCGTCACTTTGCCGACTGGAGAAGTGGGCTGAAGTGAACGAGTGAGCGCTGCGAAAGGGAGAGGAAGACGGTCACAGAGGGAGATGCAGCTTCCAGCAGCTGCATCAGCAACATTAAACCGATTTATACCTTTGTAATCGGGCCATTGGCCAGTTCAAGCTACATTGAGACCAATTCATTAGTCAGAGTACCGATGCACTCGCATCTTTTAAATCTAAACCCATTTTCTGATTCAAATCGGTTATTCGTTGCACCCCTACAGTACTTGGCATGACCTGTAGGCTATTGTTGCAGTAGGAGTTAAATGGCAGATAATCTGTTTATTTGTATGTTCTGACATTCATTTTTGGTTTGCATTTGTGTTAATAGAGATGTTCAGTGAATCTAGAGCATGTGCAGTTAGTGCGTGTTTTCTCTTTCTTTTCTGCAATGAGTTGCAGTGAGCTCCCTGAACTACTGTAGTCCTCCACTTAATTTGTGTCTAAAAGTGGGCTGTGCATCTGCTCAACTTTGAGCAAAACACATTGTTCATGTTTGCAAGGTCAGGGGCAGGGAGTTAGCTCTAAGTTCACATTTAAAATTCAGGGCTCCTTATAGCTGTCGTCTAAATAAGCCCACATACTTTACAAGCTGGTCAACCCTCAGGCTCAGTGAATCCACAGCAGATTTGGCCAGAAAATAGTATATCACTGCAGAAACTCACAAAATTTGCTCATTTTGTAGAAACAGATGGTAGTTCAGGATGAACAATTAATACATTTATGTTCAGATCTAATGAATGAATGCATGTTTTAATACATAAGACAACACAAATGATGATTTGATCTGGTTTTTACAAATTTTTGCCTAAAAACTCTGAACTATTGTGCTCATAATTCATATCACAGCTAGGTTATTACAATTAATAAATGAAGTAAATGTTAGTAGTACTGTATGCATTCACAATGCCAAATCCACCTTACCTGAGATCCCAGAGGTGACCAAATGAAATTGTGTTCTGTTTGCCTTTGTTGCTCCACGGTGCCCTATACCAAACTGTATCTAGGCTTTTTCTACCAGATGACTTTAGACCATGACCTTAAACCCTGGAGCAGTTTTATAACACACAACAATGTGTTTAATGTTGTAATTTGATACAGTGGATATCTCACTATTTTGTTCTGCATTAATATTGTGGCTTGACACTTAATCATGGGCTTTTGTGACTGTAATTTATATTACTCAAACTGTGCCTAGCACATATGCACATGAAATTAAATGGCACAATTACGGATAGCACCCATTTAAAGTATTTAAACTATGCATTGAATGAATCGGAAACTGCTAATACAGCAGGTTTTATCTCTTTATCCCTCAATGCAACTTTAGTTTCAACATATTTTTGCTGCCCCAGAGATATACAGTATTTCACGCACACATGATATGGACTTGGAATCAGACATAAATAAATTAAAATGGGGTACCCTGAGGCTAAAAATGTGAGGTTGACTTTCCTGAGATGTACAAGTGACCACCATATATACCAAAATGCTGGTGCAGTTCAGTTAAATATCCTATTTAAATGCATGGGCTGCAGTAGATGGAAACGCTATAGAGTTGAGTTGAGGTATGCAGAAATGAGAGGATCTTGGGTGAGCTGAGAATCTGAATACTGGTTTGACTTACGGATAACTTCATTTTAGATAACTACATTTTCCTGTAACAATTGCTCCTCCTTTGGCCGCCTGTTAGTGGATTTCAAATGAAACAACCGCTCTGTCCTCTGAGGTCACTCTGCTATGGAGGGAAAATATCCATAAACACTTGTTATTACATATCAGGCTGGACTAGTTAAGGACACCTGAGAAAAAGGATGGTTTCTTGAATATCAAATTTGCGCATAGCTGGAAAAAATGACCAACAAGGTGGTGTTGTATAGTCCCTCTTATTCACCCCCAGGCCAATTCACTGACATTGATACCCTAAAAGCCTTGGTATCACCAAATGGTGTATACATAACAAGCTAATTTCTTATGTAATTTCAGAAGTCACTTCTTTCCCCCTGACCCTAACTAAAACATAATGTGCACAACATGCTAAATGCTCTTACGTATATCCCACATCCCATGATATCACAGACTTGGCTGTGTCTGTGCAATCCTGTTGCTTTTTTATCACATTGGTTGATGTTAAATGGCTGCAGAGCTACATTAGAGAGCAGGTCAATAGCATTAAGAACGACTAATTAAACCAATAAAGTCTGGCTGACTTTTTGCACTGAGTGGTTCTCAGCTTGACTTCAGTTTAACACCTTAAAAGATAAAAAGCACAAGCCAGTAAATGTTGCATACAGGACAAGTATGGCTAATAACTTTGATGAATAGGACCTTTCCATTTAGGTCTGTCAAAAAGCTTTACCAGGGTTCTAGCACTGCAACATCTAAATGTACCACAGCAATTATTTTATCTAATCAAAGTGTCATCCACAATAGAAACAAAAAGGTCTGTTGTTAATTTCAGTTCATCATCTATTGATGATGCTCCCGAATGTAGAGTAAGAAAATGACGCTTTGAAATTTCAGTGAGAAAGACTTTTCTCACGTGTTCTGCTTTTAGTCCTCCATGATTGCATTTCTGCTGTTCCCTACTGCTCTAATTTTCTCTGTCACCTCAGCTTCCCATGCTGTCACATTCCCTACATTCACATTTCCAATGTCACCATCTCTGACTAATGATGCTTCTACCTGCTGTCCTCTATCCAATCTGTCCTAGGACTTTTTCTTTCTTTCTTTCTTTCTTTCTTTCTTTCTTTCTTTCTTTCTTTCTTTCTTTCTTTCTTTCTTTCTTTCTTTCTTTCTTTTTACTTTTCTAAATATCATGTCATTGCTATTCTGTCATTCCATCTTTCAGCCTTACTCTTGTGCAACACTTTACCTCCCTGTCATCACCTGGATGTTCATGATGTCCAGGGAAATTCAACTAAATATTTTCATCAACCATCTGCTGGCTTTACATCACCACCAGCATCTAGACCCCAGAGGATCTTGTCCTCTCCTAGCTAGCTGTATTAAAATTAAGCTTTGGCAAAAGTTCAGGGAGAAAGATTTGTTGCTATTTTCTGATGTTCTAAAGTCATTTTCTCTTCCCCATGCTGTCAGACCTGTGAATCACATGTTTGATGACAGGATACTTGACTAACGGTCCCTATACCCATTTTCCCAGGCCAGTCAGTCTCTAGTTGCTTCCAGGTGATAACCACCACCACTAGGGAATCCTGTGCAATCTTCACTGGGCCCTGCACATAATGAAGAGACTTCTCATTATTGCTACCACAATACTGTCTGACACTTCCAATTGATCTCTTCTTGTTGAAATGCCTAGTATAGATTGATATAAAGCAAAGGAAAATAAACAATATGCTGGCTGTGCAAAGCTACAATATGCCCAATCATGGTCACAACTAATTATATTTGGTCTTTGGGAGTAGAAATTACTGAAAGAATAGTTGAGGCTAGACTGTTGGCAGACATGACATACAGATTCTTTAAAAAGTGCACACGTATTGTGCACAAATGAGAAAAGCAAACTGGGCCACCCAACATGTGGCAAAATAATC
The DNA here is from genome assembly GCF_045865225.1 of Trachurus japonicus. Classification (NCBI taxonomy): domain Eukaryota; kingdom Metazoa; phylum Chordata; class Actinopteri; order Carangiformes; family Carangidae; genus Trachurus; species Trachurus japonicus. The sequence continues at coordinate 36,361,694 of NC_140911.1, forward strand.
CAAGAGGGTGTGTCACCGGCCTGTTAAATGGCTAAGCAGCCAACCAGCGCGACAAGACTCAGATAAAGCAGACGTGTCACCGGTAAAGAGCTGTCTCATCTGTTGTCTGGAAGATTTCCTTTGAAATTTAATAGCTTACAGATCACTAGTTACCCTCTTAACAATTTAATAAATAATGCAGCCGTACATTGTACAAGTGATGTAACTTATTACATTTGACTCCATTTTAGTGATGACTATATTAAAGGCAATAAAGCTCTAAAGACATTCACTTTGAACTGGAAACATAAACCTCACAACAGCTCTCAACACTGACAACCAGCCACCAGGACAAATCACACATGTGCTGAAGATCACAAACAACAAGGAAGGGAAAAATGTTAGCCTCGTAAACCAGCCTCTCGTGGAAGTGCATTTAATTTCATTCCGAGGGAGAGTCTGGCCTCATCCCCATTCTAAGCGTTTGGACTGAAACCCTCAGAAGGCCGAGCCAATCAGCGTCGCCCGCTGTGATTGACACAGCACGTTGGCCAATCAGGGACCGACTGGTGCAAAGCCCCGTCACTACACCAACTTGCTGATTGGCTGAATGGGGTTGTCTGTCAACGCTACTACCAAAGATATTAAACCGTCTTTGCTACTACTCCCGCCCAGCTCCCGCCCACCCCAAACGCTTAGAGGGGGGATGAGGCCAGACTCTCCCGAGAAATGAAATGAAATGCATTTCCGCGAGAGGCTGGTTTACGAGGCTAGAAAAATGTAACCGTAATGTCAAACCAATTCAAAAGTCAGGTCAGCTCCATGCTGGGTGATAGAATGGTCAGTTGGACTGGGTGCTGTTGTTCACAGCTTTTTGACACTGGTTCCTGAATGACTCTTTTTCTGTACCTCTTTTATTTACAAAGGTGTCTTTCCATACCTTCTTCAAATATTCATTGAAACAAAAGAAAATTACATTATCCACTCCTTACATTTTTCAGCAATTAAAAGTGATGAAGTAAAACAGCTGATCCCATGAAAAGAAAGAATTGATTCCTGGCCTGAACTATCAAATAAAATAATTATTGAAGGACAATGAAGTAGATGGTGTATGTGGCATTGGGGGAAGCACTAAGAAGACCAAAATGCTGGATCAAATAAATGTGAATGGCCGTTTGAGGGTTTTGGTCAGGGGTTGTTGGTTGTGATGGTTATAGGACTGGGCAAGCAGTACATCAGTGACAGGACCACACAAAGACACGAGGACGCGTCTGTGTAAAATCGGTTGTTGATGTGAGCTGCTGTACCAAAAATCAAACGGAATCAAAGTGTCCACACACCAAACATCAGTCATACTGAGTGTTGACAGTAGTGCTTTTTGTATGACATGTTCCATGCGGTCATCACTCATTCTTGTTCAGGGATGATGTCGACAGATTTTTTTTTTCCATTTACTGAAAAGACGATTGACAGGGGCACTAGAAGGCACTTGACAAAAGCCTCTTAACTGTAGGAAATGTCCCAAGAGAAGTGAGAAAATGTATCTGGATTTTCAGTGAAGTACTTCATGTCTTCATGGGTCGTGCTGTTGGATTTAGGTTTATCAGTAAAGGGACATTGTGTAGCTTCTCCTTTTATTTATTCGTGAAAATCAATTATTTTGTTCAAAAGTCTGTTTTTCATTAATCATCATCCATCATCCATCAACAAACTGAAGTGTTCCGGTAAGCTCTGAATTTGCCGTTCATATCATTCATATCTACATGGAGCGGGTAAGCTCGGTGCTGGCTGCCATGTGGTGTCGCCATGTTTTTACATTCAGTGGCAGCGTGACCGTAGGAAACCACGGATACTCAGCAGAGACACGGGAGCTGTCGGCTCAGGTCGAGGTGGCCTCTGTGAAAAGTCACCGCGGTAACGCAGTGAGGAGGATTGGAGAGTTACACTGATGCTGCATTCAGGTGCAGTCGGACAGACGGCCGTCGGTAACAAACCAGATGTCATTTTAGTCACACAAGTCCAGAGAAAGCCGGTAAAACGTGGGTCAGGTAAACAATACGACATCGCCATGACAACATATTGTCACGTGTATTGTTTTGCCTCGTGACCACTTGTTTACATAGAGGCTTGTTTATGCCGTTACGTGCAGCGACTATCGTCCGTCTGCCGTCTGCTCAATTTCATATGAATGCAGCATGAAAAATACGACTAATTTCCTACACAATGTACCTTTAACAAAGACAAAAAAAAAAATCTCATCTGCCTCATCACACTTCACTGATGAGTTGCCGTCGGTTATCTCTGTTGGACTGTGTTGTTCCAGTGTGACAGTGTCTTGCTGGAGGGGTCTCATGTCCTCTCTTCTCATGGCTAAGCCAGTATAAGCTGGCAAGGCCGTGGTTGACTATTTTGTGTTATGACCTGCTAACATTGTCCTCCCATGGCCTAAATGGTAGCAGTGATGTGTGCAGTGTAAACCAAATGAGGTAGCTTTTCATCAGATATCTTTGACTTGAAATCCATGGTAACACATCTCATCCTGGAGGCTGATGGAAACAGCTGGCTGCTGCTGAGCATCAGCACTTCGAACTTGTCACCATTCTCTCTCAGCTTCTCTTCTTGTGACCTGCAAGTTTTGTGATAGCCAACAACTCAATTGCATGTTGTCAGTCTCCCACATCACGTCTGAAGATCTGCATGCTTTGTTCCAGATTGATGAGCATTTAGTCATGGTACTGTACTCCCATGCGCCATACATGACGGCCCATTTGATGCCGCTTTGTGAATTTCATTCAGACTTAATGTATGAGCAGAGCAGCACTGATGTGGTGAGATATGAAAAAACTCATCTCCCTCTTTCTGAAGAAGGCCACTTATACTCAAAAAACTCACTTCATCATTATCATCATCTGACTCATGCTCCCTTGCGCTAAATTCACAGTATGACTTTAGCTATGAGATTACTTCTGCTGTCTGTCACTGTCTATCTCATTTTATTTAGCATCTTGCATTCATTGTGGATTTCATTTCATTTTGTTGCAACTGTTAACCCCTAAGGTGTGTAATTCAGGAACATGTTATTCTAAAGACGATCCAGATTGGTGCAGACACTGCACTTGGTTGGAGGTTATATTCCTTTACTTAGAGCAAACTCTACATCAGTGTGCTGCATCAGACCTCCCTACATGCCACTTTCTTCCCTCTACTGACTCTCTTGATTAATTTTGGGAGTGATGGCTGGTGTACCCATGAAAAGCATGTGTGATGAACCACTTGATTGAATATTGGTCTCTTGCTGTGATGGGCTGTGATGGCCTTGCCTTTATCAAAGACACTTGGGTCATAGCAATCAAATTAAGTTCTCTTTCACCATAATTGATTGACTGGGTGTTATGCCTTTAGTGAATAGAGTCATTGGATATTGTTTTTAAACAATATAACACCATGATAATAATTAACCAGATAATTAAACCATTTAAAATATATTGTCTTTGTTTTTTCAAACCTCTAAATGATATTCTTTCCCCAACTGTGTGTTTGAAAATGAGAAATAAATGTGCCACATAATATTGATTTCTCACTAATAAACATTGTAAGAGCAAGAACAGCATGTTCTAGCTTCATACTCACAATCAAAACACAGACAGGCCACACACTGTAGCAGCTACCATTGAATGCCATACAAAAAGCACAGTGTGCTGAGCTTAAGCATTAATTTAGTCTGTTGGCGTCTGTAGAAATTTCACAACCTAATGACCTCTCAGAGCTCATATTTAATGAAAACACAATGCTTCAGCTTGCAAATGCCATTAGCTCTCACATGGGATACCTCCATCACTATTGGATTTTTGGACTATCATTAGCAAAGTGTTTTTATTTTTGTTTTTAATCATAGGGGTTCATAATTGTGATTGTGAAGAAGGTAGGGTGTTAGCTAGCTAGCTGTTTAGTTGCCACACATTGAGATTTAAGAGATAGTTCACCCAAAATTCAAATTTCACTTAACTTCTCTGAGTTACAGCGGGGCTCCGTGCAGCACTGCATGTCCATATGACGTTTGCTAACAGAGCTCACTTTTCTTCGTCCAATAAGACACACCAAAAAAACATCCAAATACCTCCATAGTGCTTGTCTGTAATGTCCCTCTTGTATTGAAGCCCCAACATGAGAAATTGTTATGAAAAAAATTAAACAAGTCTATGCTTTAAGCTTGTGTGTCTTTTTGGACGAAGAAAAGTGAGCTCCGTTCGCAACCGTCATATGGACATGCAGTGCTGCGCCGAGCCCCCCTGTAACTCAGAGAAGGCACGGAGGACTCTGAAACTTCTCCTTGCCCTCAGGCGACATGAGGATGGGGTAGATAATGAGAAATTTGAAATTTGGGTGAACTATCCCTTTAATATGTAGCCTACTGGGTGGCAGCTAGAGGGTTGATGTGGTTGATGCATACTTTTGCAGGTACTAAAACCCTGACCTGAGCAAGACTAGCATTATTCAAACATACCTGTACATGTTTCCTCAGGTGAAGTGTTCTAAAGGTTGACAACATTTTCACCAGCAGTAAACCAGCCTTACACAATTGTTACATTGAAATGAGTAGGCTACTTGACATCCTGTAACCAATCGACCAATGAAATTTTGGTCGGCTAATGTATTTTTGGTCGACTATTTAGGGGCAGCCCTACATGAAACTACCACAAACAATATAATTTTTTTTCTTTATTTTGCACTTTTTCCCTGCAAGGTTAGGCTCAAGCACAATATTCACTATGCTGTTTCTCTTCTAACTTCCCAGTGGGCATGGAGTATCTAATTGCAAAACATTGTTTGATTTCATGCAGATTGGTTGAGTCAGGGAGAAAGTGAGAGGAAGGGAGTGTGAGAAAGAGTGAGATAATTTTCTTGTAAGCCTTGAGCTTGAGTTGAGCTTGAGGCTTTACACAATGTAATGGATGAATCCAGTGTGTTAGGACCAGTTCTGGTCATGCGTTTGGTTTCTCAACTACTGTAACAACTGCCAAGAACAGCACAGCACAGCTTGGACCATCCTTTACGAAATAAAAAAAAAGGTCTTGCAGGAACAGATCACTGAACATTGACTCTACAGAATCAGCACAGATCCTTTGTACTCGCTCCAGCAGGCGAGTAAACTACTCCCCAAAGAGAAGATGATCAGCCCTCAGGGAGTATTTGGAAGGATAAATTGAAGCGAGAGTATGAGGCACTGGTAACTATGAACTGGCTCAGGCTCACCAGCCATGATCAACACCATTTTCCAAAACTGCACTTTCTCAGTTTCCTGGACTCCGGCCTTCTTCTCCTCTCTCTTGCTCACGCTTCTGCACCACCTTGGCCAGTGCTGGGATTAGTGGGGGGTTGGCACAAACAGGGTGAACATGGACGGGAAAAAACTCGATCTAATGGATTTGGACCAATGCCATCCACCATAGAAGTGTCTGGTGATCATACACCAGAGCTGTGAGGAAATGCTGAATAAACAGAGATAGCCCTGTTTCATCTACCCTATAGTTTGTGATAGTCTACTGTCAGGTCGCTATAAACCCAGAGACAGACACTACAAGGCCATGTCATGTAGCTGGCAAAATCCTAAAAAATCATAGCAACAAACTTTTGGAAAAAGTCAGACTATCAACTGAGAAACAAGTGATTTGTTGGTTGCAAATGCAGATTGAGGCATAGAACCAAACATCTTGTGGAAATGTCTCATTTCACTTGAGTATTTTTGCTTTGCCCAAAGACATTTTATGCAATTTTCTGATACTTCACACACATATTTCTTTTTTTTCTTAAATGACAGCTTTTTGGCAGATGTGCAGACTTGTTAGTGTTATGGTACAGTATATTCCTGCTTTTTCAGTTCATGTTACTTGGTTTGTTTGTTTCCTCGTGTGAGGACATCTATCAGTGAACGTTATTTTACCTATGTGTTACAGGTCTGTTTTGTTCAGGCAACAACATCGGGCTCAGAGGAGCAGTCAGCGCTCTCACTCATTTAATTACGCCCATGTGATGTACTGGCTGAGAACTCTTACCTCGCCTGGCTTCCCTAATCTGATGGCAAATAAGGGTGACATCCATCTCACCATGTCAGAAATAGTAATGGCCGCAGTTTCTCTTCTGTCTTTGGTCTACATTGATGCAAGACAGCCATTCAGCCTCCACTCCCCTCTCATCCTTTCTTTGCTCTCACCATTCATCACAGGAAGTCCCAACAGATGAGATCGTTTAACAGTGGGCGAGAATGGTGATGTGCGCTCTCTCCTCCTGTTAAAGAAGAGCCTCTGTGATTTGGAGCTCAGACCCTGGTTTCAAAGGAATTTGTCACTGGGACGGACATTTTAATTGGACCATTAACTTTTGGAAAGTCTCTTCCATATACCTTGATGAGTCGCTTTTTCTCCACTATCCAAAACTCAAACTCAGTGCTATACACACACACACACACCACTGACAACATCTTCATATACACTATTTCCACCTCTAGCTGTCTTGAGACTTTTTCTCCAAAGTGCATTACAAGCTGCCCCTGTTTCAGCCCTCATGGCTCTATAAAAGAGATAGCAAGAGATTGTTTAAGATTATTGTGTGAATTGAAAAGAGACTCCCTGTCTTACGCCTCCCATTGTATGTCTCATATCTTCAACAGCATCTGCATGAAGCATACAATGTCAGATGAATGTCAGATTTGAAAAAAGATGAACAACAACAACAAAAAACTTCCAGATTGTAACAATGTCCACCATATACCACAGTATGAATGTTATGTCAAATCATATACAGGTAAGTTATCAGTTTAATAGCTACCAAAACTCTGTTAAACTCTTGTGGCCTGATTTAATAAAGGTTTGTATGTGTAAAAACGTGTGCAAAATTGATTGCACTTGATTCACACTTGTTGAAGCTGATCTAATAACTGGGTGCACTGAGGATTACATCTGTCGAACGGGCAAAATAACATGCGCAATACATTTAGCGTGTTTGCTTAATGAATATGCAAATATGGGCGGTTCTGCCAGAACGCGCGAAGGAGTAGATGCAAATAGATTTATTTATTGTGATTAACCAAACCTGATGCAGACTGCTGTGGCCGTTTTTGCGTCTTTATTTATCACATTTGAAAGGAAAGTCAAAAATGGCTGCCAATCATTGCTGCGAGGAGGAGGTGTAGTCTGTCCGCACTCCTGAATGTGATTGTACAGTATGTGCTGATGTGTGACTATGTTTTATGTGCTGCTTCTGTATGTTTCAATTATGTGTTGTCTCTGCATGATTTGTACTGCACTGTTCTCTTCTATCTTTACTGATTGCAGTGGCTCAGGTGGTAGAGTGGGTTGTCCAATGAGAGGGTTGGCGGTTCGAATCCCGCTCTGTCCTGGTTGCTGCCGTAGTGTCCTTGGGCAAGACACCTTACCCACCTTGCTCCTGATGGGTCGTGATTCGCACCTTGCATGGCAGCTTCTGCCATCAGTGTGTGAATGTGATGTACTGTAACGCGCTTTGGGTATCATATAGTAAAGCGCTATATAATAAAATACAGACCATTTACCATTTATCTTGTCTCCTAACGCTCTCTTTTAATCAATGTGCTGTAATATATTGTGTATGTTTTTTGTTTTGCTTTTTAGGGTGCCTATTGTCATCTGTCATCACCTTTTTACTGTTATTGATACAGTTGATTAATTGGGATTGTCTTCGACATAATAAACTAGTAAACTAAACTAAACTAAACAATTAAAAGCGACAAAGAGGACAAGTCCTTTCTACTTGCATCAAGATATTTGAAATGACGAAAAAGAAAATATAATTCAACATATTGTGCATCCAGTCATGTCAGTTTGGAGCTGTTGGATAAACTAAAGGCTGATTTGGAGCTGCTCACAGGGAATTGGTTAATAAGGTTGTGGCAAAAGCGTGCGTTTCCTCGGATCTGGTTCATTTTAGCTTCTGTGGAAGTTTTTCAGGTGTGTTAAAAGTCAGAGTGTGGCCTGAGTGTCCCACCAGAGCTCTGTGCCATAGCTCACAGCTCCAGTCCAATGAATGACAGCTGGTATCCCAGTTACCTGCTCTGCTAGGACAGTGGGCTGCACCTGCTGAGGTTTTATGATAAACCAAGTTTCTTTTGTTCTTTGCCTTATAGGCCCATCTCCTCATCTTCTCTTCACTTCATCTGTTCTCTTCTTGTTTTACCAACCACATTTAGTTTCTCACTGATAATAAAGTTTCTTCTTTGCTGTTGCTCAACAAAATGTTTATTTGACTCTCTCTGTTAATCCAACGGATCACATTCAGTTCTCTATCCACACTCTCCATGGAAGAAACGATTACAAGACGTCAGACCCTTGTTTCAATACTGCGGTTTGCGCTTATTGTCATTTAGGCAGTTACTCACCTGTCACCAACCAAACAAGCAAGGAGCATGCAATTTAGTGCTCTTTATTTGGGATCTTAGTAGATCTGGCTTTTAGTATGTTGTATGATCAACATCATTCTGAATACGCGGAAGCACTTTTATGTCTCTCTGTGTTTGCTGCAATATTACTCACAAATGCATCAATTGCAAATCAGTCTAAGCAAATAGGAGACAGAACACAAATTATGCTCTTGGACTTTTAAAATACTGCTACACAGCAAGCAATAAAAACAAGGAAAGGGAGTAGTAGAGAGAGTGCCAATTCTCAAAACCTATTGAAAATAACTCTCGCCAGACAGATGAGGTGGGAATGAAAATAGAAGCATACAATAGAGGGAAGACTTTCTTTTCTTTCTTTTGCCTGTGATCAGTAATCACTGAGGCAGACAGAAGAGAGTAATCTCAGAGAGGGTTCAACAATTCTGCCCATCCTGAGATTACATTATTTTCCCAAATTGCAAGTGAAGCCTCTCAATCCACCAGCCAATGAATCACCAGTGTAGGAAGGGAGGAGAGAACAGCATGCTGTCTCATCTAAGGCAAGGCTTGTGTGAGGCATCCCATTAAGGAAAGAAAACAACTGGGAATACTCTGTGTGGGAAATAATGGCAACGCAGTGCGAGTGCAGTAGAAAATTAGTTTAGAGAACCCAATTGAGTTTCTGGGCAGGAATTCTCATCTCTTAGAAATAAATACCTGATGTAAAGATCCTTAAAAACCTTCATCTCATAAATAATCATTACTTTGGAAAATTACAAACAAACTGAACTGTGATTACAAACCTTTAAGTGGATTGGTATTAGTATTTTTGTAATTTGTTAATGTACAAAAGTGTAAATAAACACAGAAGATTTGGTGTCCCCTTTTAAGTTTAACAACAAGCATCTCTCTCTCTCTCCAACCTTTAACTAGGATCTTTCACACTTCTCAGGACGTTTGTCTCCAGACTGACCCGCCAACCCTACTAACCCCAATTCACTGTGAATTTGTAAGGTAATACACATATCATACATATCATCTTGTTACGTTATAATCAAAGTAGTTAAGTACACAATTCAATAACAGGTATGAAGATGGTTTATTATTGTATTTCAGTGAAACAAAACTGTACGAGAAACACATTGTATTATTGTATTCCAATAAACTGAGCAACAAATTCGCGACAGTCTCAAACATGACCCTATAACTCTGTAACAACAGGTTGGTACGGAAAAACATGGATCAGAATTTAAACTGGAAAATACAAGAGTAAATACAGCAGCAGACTTATTTGAGTTTTAGAGGATTTTTTCCCCTTCATCAGATCTTTCTCTAAGAAGTTCTCTGAAGCTAATTATCAGCTAATCAGGCAAACTTGTGTTTATACTGGGCTTACTGGGAGGCATACTGGGAGCCGTGGTCTTAAACCCAATCTGCTGCTCTGCTCATCATGTCATCATTGTGTTTTTTGAGTTACTGCTGCTAGATTTTCTTGAGTTTTTCGGCCAGAACTTTGTTATCTATGTAAAATGAGTCAGCAACAGTCCACATGCCTCAGTATTGAATGCTGGTAAAGATACCACCACATAAACTGTGTGGTATGCCATGGGTAGAGGTGCTGGATTGAACAGAGCGCAGTTTGCTGCAGAGGGAGACGGACGTGAGGGAAATGACGCGCAGCCTGCTCCACTGAGCCGATCACCACAACACATCTATTGCTCTCCCAGCTCGTCTTTTGTCGCTCTTTCTCTGTTTCCCTCTGATGTTTTTTTTTTTTCTTATGACACTGAGCCACCAGCCCAATTTGTGCAGCAGCCCATTGGGAAAATTCCTGAGTCTCCCAATGGCTACTCCATCATTGTCTCAAACTTATTAGATAAGCTCAGCTCTACAGAGGCTCAACTTTGCAAGTAGTGTACGTGACACTACATTTTCTGTGCTTGGGAAGGTTTAGCTACATTTCCTCAGCTCAGACTTCCTCAGCCTTGGCTGTATTGTAAATTTATTATCAACTCAAAAACTCAAGTCTTGTGAATGTTGGGCAATGTTTAGTTCACAGGGACAAAGTCTGGCGTTGTCCAAGATTTTTGGTAAAAGCAACAAATATAAAAAGCTCAAACCAACAATCAACATTAACAGGCACTCTCTGTGTAGTCAGAGCCTGGTATGTTGTTGCTCATCCCTCTGTGCAATAGAGATTCAGTGTTGTTAAAAATCTATTGAAAACATAACATTGCACTGGGTGTCATGTTCCTCCTTTAAAGGGACAACGAGGAGTTTCTATTCGGTTATAAAAAAAAGTCTCACGTTAATGTGGATGAATCTCCGCAACCCACACTTGTTAATGGGCTCATTTTCGATAAATATATTGTTCTGTCTCTATCGTTATTTTGTTATTATTAGTGGTGGCGGAAATGCTGGTCGAGCCGACCAGCGTTTCCTTCGTGGCGAGTCATGAGAATAACGCAACGGTATGTGAACCTCTTTGAACCTCTGACTTTAATTATTGATGAATGAAAACATGAGTCCGTCTTGCGCCGGTCAAAGAATTTTACGGTGCGCGCGGAGGCTCATAATGAAAACGCTTCGCTTTTCCAAAACTCCTTGTTGTCCCTTTAACATTCCTGTTGACTTGCTGCCATACATTTAAAAGCATCAAATCCACAACAAGAAAAAACACTTTTCCTCCAGTTGGAGTTTCATTTGTTCAAAACTATAGCATCCAGTATTTCAGGAAATAATTGGGCCTTTATGAGAAATGAAAGCATTTAATTAGTCACCGTCCACTTTTATGTCTTCAGTAGGAACAAATTGTTTTGGGGCTGAATGCCACAGACTCAGAAAGAAGAAGTCAGGTTTGAGAAGCACACTAATGCATTGTTGGTTTTGGGCCCTTTGATCGGATTTGTTGACATATAAATGAATTAAGAATATGCTCAACCTTGTTCTTAAGGCCAGAGGTCTTATTTATAACCGCTGCGTACGCACAAAACGGGGCCTGAAACTGGTGTCTGTCACTTTCCATGCAAAGGTACAGTAGTGATCTATAAAAAACAATCTTGACTGGAGAATGTGTGCAGCCCTAAGCAAACTCTGACCCGTGCGTACACATAGTTTGGAGGAAAAGGGGAAGTGGCGACAGTGTGGTGGTGAACTGAAGTCTGATTGAAGAAGGGTCAGGGTCGTTCATGCAGACGGCATTCATGAGGTGGTTTGCATTGACCATCTATGGTTTAAAGGGATAGTTCACCTAAAATTCAAATTTCACTCATTATCTACTCACCCTCATGTCGACTAAGGGCTGGGAGAAGTTTCAGAGTCCTCCATGCCTTCTCTGAGTTACAGGGGGGCTCCATGCAGCACTGCATGTCCATATGACGGTTGCGAACGGAGCTCACTTTTCTTCATCCAAAAAGACACACCAAAAAACATCCAAATACCTCTATAGTGCTTGTCTGTAATGTCCCTCTTGTATTGAAGCCCCAACATGAGAAATTGTTCCGAAAAAAATTAAATAAGTATATGTTTTAAGCTTGTTTGTAGTGGAAGCTCCCAGTGTTGCTCTGCCGGAATCTCGTGCGATTGGCGGAGCCGTGAATTGTGTGTCAATGCAAATCGCGTGAGATTTGGACGGACCAGGAAGAGCAGTGCTTTGAATTTTGGGTGAACTATCCCTTTAAAAAGGATGTGTACAGGGCGGGACGTGACACCAATTCAGCTGCGCCCACTGTGATTTATAGGGAAGGGAAGTTTGCTTACAAGTGTGTGTACACAGGGTTTTACAAATCTGAATACTTTTTGGCCCACGAAAATTTTGGCATTTGGGCACAGTTTTATAAATAAGACCACCACAGAAAATATATGAACTGGATACATTAGCAAGTATGACAGATTTGAACGGACATACAGAATTCACATTCCTTTGACTGGGTTTCATGACATTAGGCCCGTTTCCACTGCAGGAACTTGGGGGTAATTTTATGAGGCCAGCCCCGTTAGTGTGTGTCTCCACTGCAGGACCCTCCCCCACAGGGCCGTTTACAGGAACCTTTACGGCGCCGGATGGAGTCCCTGCCTGGGGGTAGGTACTCAGATCGGCCCTGAAAAAGCCCTGGTTGGGACAATTTCGCATTTCGGGGCTTCAATACAAGATGGACATTACATACGAGGAGCAAGGAGGGATGTTTTTTGGGTTTGTCTTTTTGTTACGAAGACAGTTGGTATCCATTTGCAACCGTTATATGGACATGCACTGCTACACCGAGACCCCCGTAACTCAGAGAAGCCACGGATAACTCTGAAACTTCTCCCAGCCCTTAGTCGACATTAGGGTGAGTAGATAAAAAAAATTCAATTTTGGGTGAACTATCCCTTTAACCCCAAAATAAGCGGCAATTTAAAAACCCAACGTTACTAAAAACGGTAAAACGGCCGGAAAAATAAAGAGCAAGTCAGTAAAAGACGAGAGTAGCAGTATAGGCCTGGTAAAAAAAAACAAAAAACGTGACGATCGAGACGACAATCTTTTTTTATTTTTTTTTTAGAAAGCTCTATGCTGCCAGAAAAAAACAACAACAAGAGCAGTAAAAAAACAAAAAAAAACGCTGCACAACGACCTCGCAATGATGGAAATTGTCGCACAAGAGCCTGGTGGGTCCTGTCTGCAGTGGAGACACGGCCACCGAGAGTGCCGAGTGAGAGGACGGTTCCTGTAGAAGTTCCTACTCTCTCCTTTTACCAGGAAGTCCTGCAGGGGAAATGCGCCTATAATGTATGTATGCATCAAATAAGCACAAACAACAGCCACAGGGATAGTGTGTCAACAAATTGGGTTGAAGAATTGAAAAGGTGACTGATCTGGTTAGTTTATTTTGAAATGGTGGCTAATTGATGTATTGGCAGTTCATGAAAACACTCACAATACACTGTGATGTAAAAAAGAATACCTGTGTAACACTGCATCTAATGCTGTATCTGGTAATTATAAAGATAACTTCTACTTCAAGTAATCCATTTCAGTTTAGTTCCTCTGGGGAACGACAAGCTTAAACCAGCATGTTTGGCAAATCAATGAGTCTGAACCACCAAGGAAAAGTATCTACAGTACTATTGATTGTGAAATTCTGTGACACCTTTCACAATCTCTAGAGAGACCCTTAAGCACATCCTACAGTGAGAGGCTTTCTAAGATACTAATTACACCACAGCAGATCCTACATTTTCTAGTGGAACTGGACCCTTTTGATTCTCATATCATCGGGGTTATTAACTCAGGTCAGGTTTCGTAGCTACAGTATACATTGTCAAGCAATTAATATCCAAACAGATTAGACTAACACAAATCATGCTGTAAAGCCATAGTGGACACAAGTTGTCTTTGCATAGTTGACTTAGTGTCCTTCCATGTCAATCCTGTTTGATATGGAAACGCTCCCAGTTTCAAATACATACTGTAGTGTGTGTGTGTGTGTGTGTGTGTGTGTGCTCCATGTGCAGAGGTACAGTACAGACTGCTCTGTCTCACAATTCTACAGAAAGAAAAATGCTAAACAAACACTGGGTGCAGTGCATCTAGAACCGTAGGCTATTTTCATAAATAAAGTGCAATTTTAATATGTTTGCCATTCTCTCTGTTCATTATTGGTGTTTCTTAGGAATATGAAAATGACTAGCCTAATTCAGTAGAACATGACTGCAGGCAAATTTGGAGGAAAACAAGCAAACATATTACCTAGACGTGATAACACCAATTAACATTTTGCAAAGATTGTAGTCTCTGGGTGAAGGCACATTTGAGATTCTTGTGACATACAGTGAGAACAAGTGTTGTGAGACTTTGAATTATGCCGCTTATATGGACTGCATTTCCCTGTACATCTCCTCATTCTATCATGAATCATATAGAGGCTGTTTTTGAGGGCCTACTCGATCATAGGAATCTGTTTACTGGCTGACAATAACAGTGGCAAAAAATCCATGAAAAAAAAAACCTTTTAAGGGATATTTCTGGAATTAAACTGAAATCACTTCAGCAGCTGAGCCTTCGGCCATATTCACTCAGCTCAAACTGTGACCAACACCTGCAGATAGAAGCGTGGCCATCCTCTTGCAGAGCCCCCAGCTTAGCGTGAAGAAATTAGGGATAGCATTACAATCAGTGCCGACTGTCATCTTACTTAAATATGCCTCCTGTTGTGGCTGCATTTAATTTTGTTTAAAGGAAGGAAGGAAAGTGTGAAACTGTTGTTGTTGATGAATGGTGCAGGGCTGTTTGAGTCGCGAGTTTTTCACTCTAGTTTATCTGTTTAGGAAAGGTTTAGCTTAATGTTGATTAGCATTGAGTTAGACTAATTTCAGCTATTCATCACTGCCTCATGCAGGTTTGACTGCTGTAGCTACAATTAGTTTAAGTCTAAGTGAAAGCCAGTAGACAAAGAGAATGTTGGTGTTGTACTGGATTGTTAAAGGGACATTGTGTAACTTCTCCTGTTATGTATTCATGAAAATCGATTATTTGGTTCAAAAGTCTGTTTTTCATTAATCAGTAACCCCCCCCATCAACAAACTGAAGTGTTCCTTTCAGCTCTGAATTTGCTGTTCATATCATTCATATCTACATGGAGCGGGTAAGCTCGGTGCTGGCTGCCATGTGGTGTCGCCATGTTTTTACGTTCAGTGGCAGCGTGACGGTAGGAAACCACGGCAACTCAGCGGAGACACCGGAGCTGTCGGCTCAGGTCGAGGTGGCGTCTGTGAAAAGTCACCGCGGTAACGCAGTGAGGAGGAATGGAGCGTTACACTGATGCTGCATTCACGTGCAGTCGGGCAGACGGCCGTCGGTAACAAACCAGATGTCATTTTAGTCACAGAAGTCGAGAGAAAGCTGGTAAAACGTGGGTCAGGTCAACAATACGACATCACCATGACAACATATTGTCACGTGTATTGTTTTGCCTTGTGCTGACGGTCCACTTGTTTACATAGAGGCTTGTTTATGCCGTTATGTGCAGCGGCTGTCGTCCGTCTGCCGTCTGCCCAATTTCATGTGAATGCAGCATGAAAAATACGATTGAGTTGCTTGTGATATACAACCGCAACACTAGATGGGAGTAATTCCTACACAATGTACCTTAAACAAATAACTCATCAAAATCTTTTACTGTTTTTTATAATTTTATGTGACCCATTTTGTATGAAGTGAAAGTAACAACTGTAGTATACAATTTTGTATTTTTACATCACAAGAATACACAGATACAAATACTTGAGATAAAGTCAACAACATGGATAGAAATCTAAATTCTGGAAGTTTGAAAAGCATTGTTCAGATTGTCAATATAAAAACTAGTAAATCTGATGTGAGCTATTCTGTTTGGCCACGTCTACAGCAGGTATAGACTTCTGAACGAATGGGCATTTCAATGACCTTCGTTGTAATTGGACTTAAACATCAAGTAAATGGTCTGAAAACTTGGTGGTGATCCTGTCTCAATGCACAACTGACCACAATAAGTCATGCTGATTGCGTTTTAATGCTGTGTGGAAAACACAACAACGGTAATGGTCCAGCATTGGCACAGTGCGCTGAAGGTTGACAGAGACTTATCTCACCCACGGTGGAGACAAGTCAATCAGTGTGAGGGCTCGTGCCAAATGCTTGTTGTCGCTTTGTGTCTCTGCTGGAAGGGTCATACTCCTCATGCTCCCCACTAATACATCCTATTTCTCACATCCCCTAACACCTCACACCTCGACCATGTCCGGTGCACAGCAGCTGCGGCTCGTCTGCAGCCTGAGTCGCACAAACAGCCGCGGCCTCGTAAGAGTAGAATGGCTGCACTGGGCTACGTAGGTTAGAATAATGAGATATGATCTCTGCCGCCCTGCTGCAAAATGACCTTAATGGATCTACCAGGGATTGATAGGGTTGTTGATCAATACCAATGACTCACTGATGATGACTTTGGCAGCTTCACACACTGCTGGCTTTCAAAACTAATTCTCTAACTCATTTTCTGTAATGGAGGAAACCTGTCTGTCAAAATCGCAGGACACTCCAATCAGAGGCTTATATGGTAATATAGCATTTCCTTATGATTGCTATAAAATATAAATACAGTGCAGGGATTACTTTACACCCCTTTTGAAAACTTAAATGGGTTTTGGCGTTTGTACTTTGTGAAACTGTGCCCTGTACTGTCGTCCAGCAAGTTTTCGCATTTGTTCATGCCAAGTTTTCCCAGCCCTGAGGTCAAAGTCCAGTACGTGCTTTTCAGCTTGCAGAGGTGAATTTACCAGAGGCGACATAAGGTCACCAAGAACTTTGGTTTCTAATGGTGGTGAGAAGCTATAGCTTTCACTCCAGAGCAGAAAATGACAACACTCTCTTTACTGCGGCGCTCCACGGGTTAGGCTGCACAAGTCATCACTCACATAGGTGCAAAGGGGTAAGGTTGGGCACATCCATACCAGGATTGAGAGCTGACTGATGGGTTATTGCAGTAAAGCTCGGCCACCTAGGCTTGCCATCTGTTAATGTCAGTCCTACTAATTTAGCCCTTGGTGTGGGGGTCTGGGCAGTGTTGCCATGGAGCATTTCATGGCACATTGAATGTTTGGCTCCAACGTACGTATGAACTGCATTTGCCATTTAAAAGTGCACAAAATGATAGTGGGCATATTGTAATTATGTGGAGAAGAAGAGAGAGAGAGGGGGAATAATAGAGAGGCAATCCTTTCTTGCAAGACCCAAAAATGATGCTGCCCTCTGCAATTTTAAACGTCAATAACTCTTTCTGCCCGTTTTTGTGCTAGAATCATGCTGATTGCACCCGATGAAAATTGATGTGATTTTCTATACAAGATTCACTATGTGTGATGACAGCGTGTTCTGAAAAGTGAATCTGATGTTGAATCAGGCTTCACTGGATTGATAGCACCTGACATGTTTTTTTATGCCTCTACATATATCACAGACCCTTAATTGCTCCTTTGTGCAACATCCAGGGCAGTGGAGTATACTAAACATCATGTTGAGCCTTTTGGAGCAGCAATTTATAGTAGAGATCTTTCAGAAATTATTATACTCTATCCCCAAAAACATTGTTAAAAAATGTTCTATGATGTAATATACTTGAAATAATGTGTAGACAAAATAATATCATGTTTTAATTTTCATATATATATTTTACATTAAAGGGACTTTGGACTGGATCAAGAAATAAGGCTTATTAGTGACACGACAGCTGTTGTGGCCAGGTAACTGCAGACATCAGCCAAGTCAGTTCGGGCGCGCACATGAACTCTCCACAGCAGCTGATGCTGTGACATTGTGGCTGTATTCAAAACTGCTTACTATACTGCTAGTACGTACCCTACCGATTTGGCCCAAATTTAGTATGTAGTATTTAGCATGCAAACAAAAGCAAAATCTGCAGTATGAAAAGAAATGTTGTTTTTCTGCTGTCAGCAGGCGGCGGCTGTAACAGGCTCGCGCCTGGGTGAAGTGGGCTCAAGCCGGGTTCAGCTGCGCACTAGCAGAGCAGGGGAGAGAAAAAAAAGTGTGTTTCATTTTCTCTGTGGGAGATCTTCCACAATGGAGTAGGGGAGAAAGCAGGTAGGACAGATCTGCCTAGTCCAGCAGCGGCTTGCGCGATTCGCATACAAGCCACAATGCAGAGTGCAAACAACGTCACCTGGTTCAGCACCCTGGACAGCGGCAGGGGGGTTTCGGAACAGCGGTGTTTCAGGGGGAGGTTCGGAGCAGCGGGGTTTCGGAGCAGCGGGGTTTCGGAACAGTGGTGTTTCAGGGGGAGGTTCGGAGCAGCGGTTTTTCGGAATGGAGGTGTTTTGGAATGGAGGGCTGTCCCAGGTACGGTCCAACAGCTTCCAGCAGACTCTGATCATCGGCAACCTGCTGCAACTTTTTCTTAGCAGCTCTCGAACAGGAACAGAACTAAGAGATGCTGTGTCTTCAGTGAAACATGATGACATGTTAATGTCATGACATCATACTCCAGGTCGTCAGAGTCCAGGATGAGATCATATGAGGATGAGACCACCTGTTGTCCTTTTCCTCCCCCCCTGTACAGATACATATATGTAGGCTATTATGTTCATCAATAACTGAATATCAAAATGATTAATCAAAATGAGTTAAATGTAGCCTAAACGTCTGTGCTCTTCATTCAGAAAACCCACCTGTCACATCCAAAGTGATCTCAATATTAATCATCACAATAACAATGTTACATACATTGGTAGCTGTAAAAACTGAAAAATACATACCTTGGATTGGTGCTTACAGTACCTATGTCCTAAAAATACAGTATAAGGAGTAAATAATCATCACATTAAAAGTTACATGTGTTGTTTTTGATGCCTATTTGTTTCCCAAATATATAAGTGTGTGTGTGTGTGTGTGTGTGAGAGAATGGGTGAATAAAAGGCATTATCTTAAATCACTTTGTAGAAAGGTGCTTTATGAAGTTTGGTTCATTTCCTTGCATTGGTTTACGGGGCAGAACTGCCTCGTCCAATAGTGGACACGCTGATGTATCGCAACAACTGGCCAACCTGCTCAGTGATCAATCTACGTACGGTGCACACGCTGTAAGTAAAGTACGCAGCTTCTTGTTACGCGTGGCGTTGTTTGCGCACGTCATTTTCACGTGTGTTCGCAAAAATATGCATGAATGTTACGTGCAGTCACTTTGCGTCGTGTGATTACCGGCGTGCAGCAGTTATCATGTGTAAACGTGCGTGTGAACGTGGGACCATTATAAGTCAATGGGGAAACTACGTGACACGCCATGCGCTGCTTTGCTGCACAGCGATGCCTACTGTAAGTAACTATGCACTGTTTGGCATTGTGTTAAACTTGTGGATCAAAACTGTTTAGGCATAAATGGAGTAAAGAGGTCGTATCTGAGTGAGGCTGGAAGTTAAGTGAACAAGCAGTTATATTGCTTACAGGGAAATTGCCGGTGGGGGAAAAAAAGCACATACTGTAGAAAAATATTAGACACTATTGGATGAGTTTTTTTCTTCATTTTCCTGAGCCATCCTGCTTTACAAACCCTGGCATTCACATGGTATTGTGGGCGTTTCATTATATATTTTTATTTTTTTTATTACAGACATTTTTCCCAAGGGACATACTGCAGACGGTTGGGAGGAATGAGAGAAAATGAAAAATGCTAACTTCAAGTTTATGAGATTTTTTATTCAAGGGAAATAGATAAATAAAGGAAACAGTGTCCCCATGAGCTGGGAGTCCAGAATAAAAATGACAGATCAGATATCAGGGCCATACAACTCTAATGTGTGCCTGTTAAAAAACAATAACAGTAATATGTCTATCATAAATTACCAGCAGTAATATATATAATCATTAAGCAACAGATCTCTACTCCACCACTCCCTCTCTCTTTTTTCTGCTCTGACTGCTCTGGCCAGGTTCTCTTTTATTCTGTTTTCCTGCAGACTCTCGATCCGTCTCATTGCGAATCTCATAACTCTGGCAATATTTGCTCTTTCTTGACTCCATCTCAATGTGGCCTTTGTTGTCCTGTCAAACACTCTGCATCTAATTGTTTTGATAAAAGCACGTTCTAATTAAATGTACAGCAACCTCATCTGAGAGACGCATTTTGATTATATACCAGCGGCCAGTGTAATACAAGGTCTTCAAAAGGAAATGGATTCTCTCACCATCTCCTCCACCCTGTTTTATTCAATATATTTCAAGAGAAAAAAAAGAGAATGAAAAATAATTCAGAGGGAAAGCACAACCATGATGCCCAGCACACTGATTCATTCACCCATGTGAATCTGCCTGTATGCTACAGTATGCTGTAAAGTAAAGTTCGACCTACTGTGTGTCCCAGCTTACTGTGACACCTCTTTATACCCAAGCTAAACCTTCAAGTTAGAGTGAAAAATAACATGTTTTTCTTGGATGTTTGTGGCTCATTACACTTAAGCCTGGGGACAGTAATCTATGAGATTACAAATAAGTGGGCCCCAGCGCTGGAAGGCAGGATCTGTGCATTTTTGCGTGGGGAGAGGGAATTTGGCAGGCTGTTGTCAAGCCAGTGGATCAAAGTCCCTTTCCCACTGCAGTGGCTCATCACAACAACAGAGAGAGAGAGAGAGAGGGAGAGAGAGAGGGGGGGGGTAAAGGGAGACAGAGATCTTGGAGGAAGACAGCTTACGCCACTCATGGTTGGCTTACTGTGCACACTTGCTTCACATTTGAGATCCAAAGCCCATACTGAGCATAGCTCAATAAAGCACTCAAGTCAGCAGGGGAGACTAGATGTGCTGTCAGTGTCACTACATCCAAATGGATCGTGACAGTGACACATGAGCACGTACAGAAGAAACGTCTCCATGCAAAATATGAAAAGGATGTCGACATTTGGAAATGTTATGGTTAAAAAAGCTGTACCAAAACTTTCAAGATTCATTCCGACACTTTGGAATTATCGGATACCGTGCTGTTGTAAACACACTGTAGTCACTGCTGAGTTGTAAAAAACAACAGTGCAGAGTATCTGTTCTGACCAACTGTAAAAGATAATGTCATTAATTAGAAAAAAAACCCTTACCTACTGCCTCTAATTTCACATTAGTCACAACTTCCCTGAGAGGGAGTACACGTATAATCCATGTACTCTGCATCACACTGCAGCAGCCTCTGTGCTCCGTCTGAATCTTATTTCCCCCCTTGCACCAAGGAGTGCACATAAGCATAAAATTCTGTCTCTGGCTACAGGCATTTTCCATGTGACTTGATATCTGTGGACATTAGAATAATGCCACATCCACGGGAGGAAAACAGATTTATGCAGACAAAAACAGAACATCAGTTAAACCGGGCTTTGGGATTACTACCACTACTATCGAGGTGCCCTTGAGCAAGCTCCTTTATCCCCAATTTCTCTACACAGTTGTCAACCACAATGCCCGGCAAACTGCAGCATGAAATCTTCTGCGGATGATTATTCAGCCACAATTTCCTTGATGAAAAGGACAGAGACGGTCTTGGTGAAAACACTGGTCGATTATAATGCAAGGGAAAAAATGGCCTTGTTACGTATCACAGCAGATTATGCATCTTTAAACAACCCTCTCACACCTATATTTGGACATTTAATCGAGATGTTAAGTAATATCTGCAGTGCCTGTCACGGTTAGGCAGAGCTCTGCCCCCCTCTCTCCGTTGGTGTCTCTCAGCATTCATTATTAATCAGAGAATGTTCGTTTTGGTTCCACGATCGCTTTGATAATCAAGGTTGCTGATGGGAGAGCACACTTTCGAAATTGATAGTTTGAGCATGGACTACTCTAGGGACAAAAAATGTTAATTAATTAAGCAATAAGGTGAATAGAAAGTACTCAGGATGTGTTCAGAAGTCTGGAGCCTCCTGGAACAGTCATAATGCATTATCAATAAACACCACCAAAAACTATTCATCTGCATTATTTCTGTTGTCGTTACTAGACCACAGTGATCTCAGCGAATACAAAACCAGGTATGAAGTATCAATTTAGTTATAAACAGCTAAAAATTACACACAATAGGCTTTTTGTTTCCCATTGAAGAAGGATAAAGAAAAATAATAACTGTTTTTAAAATATTTTACAATTAGTTTGCAAGACTGTGCTTCAATTTGATTTAAGAACAACTTAATTTGTTTACCACAATATTTATATGATTGCAATTTTAGTGATCTCACTTTTTTTTTCTTTTGGATTTTGATAAGTTAATAAACATGATAAGTTCAATGTCTATTCCGTTGTAACTCCAAGTGACTGATGTGTAATTACCAGGTGGGGACCAGCACGGTTGAGTGTTTACAAAATGCAGAGATCAATCAAAAGTCTCTGTACATTCTGTGCCTTGGGGATGAGATGACGCCATGCCAACACTTCACTGTTATTTCAGGCCATGCCATTGAAACTGTCTTTGCTGCGGGCTGTAGATGTTTGTTTCAAGGCTTTCTTTGTGTGTGTGACATCAATTAGCCTGAACCAAGCAGCGCTTCCCCACCCGGGAGTCTCTCTAACATGCAGTGAATCATATTCATGGACCTGAGTCTGAATCTCTGAAATGAAGGTTTTTGGACGTTTGATGGCAGAATGTTGAATTGTTATTTCCTTGGCCAAGCATATCATTTTTTCACCTGTGTCTGTTTATTTGTCAGCAAGATCACGCAAAAAGTACTGAACCGATTTGCACTGAGCTTGGTGAAAGGATGGGGGATTGGCCAAGACCCCCTGTGGCCCGGTCCACATTGTGGGCTCACAAAACCCTAAGCCACAATGAGCAAAACTGCTGTTATTGCCAGGAAATCTATCCAATTGTGGTGGAGATATTTCAGTGAGGGAGCCACCGACTGGCAGACACCGACTGGCAGACATTATCATCCCTAGAATATATTCTATGAGTTTTAATGATTGTGGTACAGAAAATCAGGTGAGGGTCAATATCATTAGCTTTTTATCTTCTTAGCCCTATGAATGTCTGCACCAAGTATTGATGGGGAAGAGATGCAAACATTCAGCTTTCAACAAGGCCTCAGAAAAAAAACACATTCATCCTCTGCGACTGCAATCTATGGAAACAATAAAAAACAGAGAAGAAGCACTTTACTTTTTATTTAATCTCTTAGCCATTATGCAGCAAAATCTGAGATCCCACCTACTCTACTCCACATAAAAGAGGCTCTGTTGAAGTGTGTCTTCTCAGTTAGTGCCAGGGTGAACTTTTTTTCCCCACTAAACTCAATGCTAATGACAACTGTGATTTTCTTTGTTTATTTACTTTTGACTTTCACAACTCAAAACTTCAAAGCATGTAAAAAAAAAAAAAAAAACTACAGGCCCAAGAATTCCCCCTTCCTACTGTATTCAATCAGTCTTCAGTTTATGGTTAGTTAGAGAAATGATGCTTCTAACCACGCCTCATTAAAAAGCTAACTCAGCTTATTACCTCAAAACAACCACAGCAACATTATTGTACATGGGGGAATTAAATACAAAATGCAATTCATCCTACAATAAAGATATCAAAATCGAGAACAATACAAACTGGTCTTTAGGAACACCTTTATGTCTGACTACTCCATGGAGTAAAAGGAGCAGAAATTCAGAAAGAATAAACACACAAATCAAAGCATACACACGCTTTCAACGACATCATGCACTCTGCTAGCAAACATACCTCATCTGCTATACTCTGTCCTTAACCGCTCCTCCTAATGTTGTTCTGGCATCGAGGTGTAAATTGCGTTCAGGTAATGGGACATGGCTTCAAATGAAAACTCTTGTGGTGGGCGTCTGCCTAAGAGGATACAGTTTGAGTCAGAACTGAGTGACAATGATGATGTAGCA
Source organism: Trachurus japonicus (assembly GCF_045865225.1). Lineage (NCBI taxonomy): Eukaryota > Metazoa > Chordata > Actinopteri > Carangiformes > Carangidae > Trachurus > Trachurus japonicus. The sequence goes on from NC_140911.1 coordinate 36,385,482, forward strand.
AGGACAGCAGGGGTGAACTGTTAAAAAGCAGCAAGAGGTCATAACACACAGAGCCTACACAGCAACTGAAAACCAAGTTGATGTATTTCATCAACAGTGGGAGAGACGCCTGTAGGCACAAACAGATAAAGAAAGCTGTGAGATTGCACCAAACGTGTGATCGATGTAAGAGAAGCCAATTTCATGGGTGCCATGAATTCCTGGCAAATGTGCTGCATGCAGTCGTTTTATGAATAAAAAAAAGCTCTGAACACAGTGAGGCATTTTAAAGAGTTAAGTATATAGAGTATGTGCGAGTTCCGGATGGTATGATAATGAAATAAATGTTGCATTTGAGCTGCACGCAGGCATCGGATACTGCTAGTTCAGTATGCAGTATATACAGCTGCATCAGAGATGGACCCTTTAAACTGCTCTAAGATTAGACTCCCTGCTTTAAGCAACAGGAGACTGGATGTCCCCGGTCAAGTTGAATGCCAATACACAAATTCAATGAGCCTGCGAGCTCAAGTGCAAGGAGGATGATGTTCCATATACCCTCATGACTCCAGGGAGAATTGTCAGTCCACTGAAAGATGAGATTAAGAAGGAGCTAGACATAAGAGTACAGCACATAGATATTATACAGTCACTGTACCATTAAATATGTGCAGCCTCGGCAGCATCACTTCTCACACATGATAAATGAGAATAAAAATAATCTTTCTACCCCGCAACTGATAAATTGATAAATCCCACTAGATCAATTCCAGCTGAAATCCTCTCTGCAGATAAATCAGTCTGCCACTTCCAGCATCAGAAATAATGCTTAAATATCATGTTAAGGTGAGTCTCTTCCATCTGTTCCCTCACATCACTGTACCATCTATACTATAATTTATCCCCTGTTAACTTTAGTCATTTTGAAGAGGTAGTCCTGCAGCTTAAACCTTCCACTTGTTCTCTTGACCCTATTCCAACAAAATACCACGAATACCAACTATAGTCGGGTGAGCCGGTGCATATTCTCATTTGCCCAGGTCATAGTATTTCAAAGGAGGTTAAATCGAAAGCAACTGGACTTAGTTATTTGTCTAGGAAGACGTTTCACCTCTCATCCAAGAGGCTTCATCAGTTCATGTACGCATCTGACCAGGCTGGGACTGGTCCAACTATCTGGTGTGGAGACTCACTATTTAACCTCTTGTGTGGGCGTTCACAAGGGTGATGATGTCACTGGTTCCCATTTGTGCTCCAAGTGCCAACGACAGTCGTTTAAATGACTGCCTTTGATGGAAGGTTGGTTTCGACTTCGTTAGTGCCCTATTGTGTTATAACGACAGTCGTTGGAGCCACTTGCCACTTGTGAACAGTGGTTGTTCTTTGAGGCTAGATTGTTGAATCTCCTGGGAAGGGATGAAAGGGCAGCATTGTAAATTGGAGATAGGTGGCCTGAGACACCACCTATCTCCAATTTACAATGCTGCCCTTTCATCCCTTCCCAGGAGATTCAACAATCTAGCCTCAAAGAACAACCACTGTTCACAAGTGGCAAGTGGCTCCAACGACTGTCGTTATAACACAATAGGGCACTAACGAAGTCGAAACCAACCTTCCATCAAAGGCAGTCATTTAAACGACTGTCGTTGGCACTTGGAGCACAAATGGGAACCAGTGACATCATCACCCTTGTGAACGCCCACACAAGAGGTTAAATAGTGAGTCTCCACACCAGATAGTTGGACCAGTCCCAGCCTGGTCAGATGCGTACATGAACTGATGAAGCCTCTTGGATGAGAGGTGAAACGTCTTCCTAGACAAATAACTAAGTCCAGTTGCTTTCGATTTAACCTCCTTTGATATAGTCGGGTGATTTCTCTACTTCTTCCAGACATACTTTCTTGATGTTACTGAAAAAAATCATCAAGGCCATCTATTACCAGCAAATACAGACTAATATCAAACCTTTATGCTATTAGCCAAATACTTGAAAAGCCCAACTGCACAGCTACTCAACTCTCCACAACCTGTATAATGTGTATCAGGTGGGTTTCAGAGTGACTCACAGCCCTGAAACTAAAGGTCATCAAAGATCCTCAAGCCAAAAGTGACACAAAGAAACTTTATATATTTCTATGGTTATCACTAAAAAGATCTGAAACCAGTGTTGTTTCATCTAGGAACTTTCACAGCTGGTGTTTTTCTCCTCGTATCTATTGTAAACTTTACATAATGTGGAAGTCAGTATTTTCTGTACAGTACATTCTTGGTCCACCACTATTCAATCTGTACATGCTGCCTCCTGGTACGATCAAATGGCATTGTGCAGCATATGTCTTGCGATTCTGTAATACACAGCTGTAAATAAGCATGTGAAATGCATTTATGATGTAATCCACTGTATGTCTCAAAGCTATAACCTAAAGAAAATACTGTCAAAGAATGCAAAAAAGTACAAAGCACAAAGGCAGGATCACGTTAACCTTTTTCTCCAAGCACAGTGAGCCTCAGAGTTATTATTGAACTCTTAGCATCACATCGCCACCATTGCAAAAATAATTTTCTACTATTTAGAAAACATTTCTAAACTTAATGTGACTCAGAAAAATGGGTCCATTGGTGCGATCATCCTCAGCAGACTACATTAGTGTAAAGCCCATTTTGAAGCACTTCCTCGCCAAAAAAAAGAGTATTAAGTGGGACTATGGGAAAACCCAACACACTGAAAACAATTCACTGGCTGCTGGTATAATACAGAACAGACCTTAAAGGTGTACAGAAAAGAAAATTGAATTTAAGCCCACTCTGGGTCATAAAATTAGTGTAATAACTCATCTATCAGACGATGTAGGCCAAACTTTGTGTAAAATTCTATTTTTGAGTAAATCCGGGATGAAAGTGTGTATTTTTTTTTCCGCATTGGATAATGCAGGCGCACGGATTATACGTCAGCCTGTACACGATTCACCAGCCACTGATATTGGATCCATAATCCGTCATTCAAACGTCTGAGACATGCACATACACACGGAGCTCGGGCTCGCCCCAAGCTTTGAATATCCCGCCCGCTCGATAACGACCAATCAAATTCGTTTTCCTTACTCGGGTAAACTCGTGTTGCAGCTCGTGACAACTCGGCGCGACGGGCGCGACAAACAGGACAAACGGCCATTTCTGTACACCTTTAAAATAATAAGACAGTAACCATCAACTGGCAGCCCGCGGGCCGATTCTGGCCCGCCGAACCTTCCAATTGTTCAGATGTAGTGTCTTTTGCGCACTCAAACACATCAGTGTAGATGCGCGTCATGCGCACTCACAACATAAAAGCGATGCCGTAGTTTGATGCCACTCGGTTGTTCTTTTCTGTACGTCCGTGGTGCACAGCTGCACGGACCTGCTTCTCCCTCCAGTGTTGTGTCCCGGTTCCCCCTCGGCCTGTGTCTCTCCTGCTGTTTCCCACTGAGCTCTGCCCGTGTGTGGAAAAACGTCACCTCTGAGATGTAGAATGTGTATTATAGAAGAGAAACACGCATTCCAGGACCACTGACTTGTATCATCAGAACCGATTGTCAGCCTCCTTTCATATTCAGGCTGAAAATCACAGGGCAAGTCAGCAGTGTAAAGCTCCAGCATGTGGGAGTATCTGAAGGTCCAGCTGTCAAGATATCAAGATTTTTCAGTTTATAAATGAAAATGATGAGCTTACAGGTCAAATAAAATATAAACAACTAAATTATTAGGCAAAAAGGTGAATTTAATTTCAATCTCGGCCTATTGGAATGTCCGGCCCCCAAGGTGTCTGTTGAGAAAGATTCTGGCCCTTCAACAAATATAGTTGATGACCCCTGATGTACAGTACAGTATGGGCTTCTTAAGAACTGTTTATACTTTTTTAGTTCAATTTAATTATGTACTGAAAACCAACCTTGCAACATCAGTGAAGTACCTGGTCACCGCCCCGGTGTCCCAGCTCTCGTCTCTGCACACCGTGACACACCGTAACATCGTATATGTCATGTAACGTTGCCACCGCTCCATTTATTGATTTTTGGCTGGCTTCGTTGTAAAGAGATGTACATGGGCGAGAAGAGCGTAACCGAAACAGCGGAAAAGCGAGCGGACTTGCATAGTTCCCCTTTAAAGTTGTGCTAAACATTTCTTTTCACTCATGCTTTTGGGGAGTTGGAAGTAAAAGTTGAAGTGTGTGTGTGTGTGTGTGTGTGTGTGTGTGTGTGTGTGTGTGTGTGTGTGTGTGTGTGCGTGTGTGCGTGTGTGCATGCGTGCATGTGTATGGGCTTGTATTTATATTCTGGTGCAGCTTTAAACCCGAATACACACTGGCCCATGGGGATTGTGTCACCCTAGGGACAAGAACTGAGCTCCCCAACAGTGGGGACTGCTTTTTGAAGGCCAGCAGGCTTGGTTTTTGGGTTTGGGTTTTGCACATGCCTTGCTTTGCTGTACTTGTGTTTCATATGCACAAAATGTTATTTTGGTGTTTTATTTGATTTTATATTTCACTGCAAAACACACATGTTTCCTATACATTGTGCAATACAGTTATGTGGATTATACAAATGCAACACTGATTTGAGCTGCACTCTACTACCCGTGTTTTTGAGAACAGTGTATTTTCACATCTGTATGTTTGTCATAGGGCATAGCTTGATAGCAAATTGAAATACCAAAGTAATCATAGACTGGTAGCAGTAATAAGGGTGAGGAAACAAGAAGTGGTGGTGGTTTAAGAAGAAAAGTAGACCGGAAACTTTTAGAAATGATTGCTGGGTTTATGTCTCACACAAACATGGTCAAGGACACTGTGGAACAACTGCAATTTATCAGGCAATTAAGATGCAGGATACTGACTACAGCACCAGAGTTTGAGGTCTATGAACTCGTGTGCTTTACTTTTGTTTACAGGTTACCTACACCGAGTTCTTTAAGGGAAGGAAAGCTGTCTAGCTGTGAACAAAATGATGCAGAGGCTCGAGAAGCTTGAAGTGAAGCCACATTCAGTCAGAAGCTGTGAAAAAAAACAACCAAAAAGATCTGTTTGTAGTAAAGGATAAAAAGATATCAACGTCGTCTTCTTCTTAAAATGTTCAGCGTAAGGGAAAAAACATGTCAATGTTACTGCTCCTCACTACAAACTACTCTTTGTAGTGAATGATAAAAGATAAATAGTACATCTCGCATGCATGTGTTTTAATAATAAAGGATAACAGGTGTTGCTGCTCCTCTGCATCCTATCTCAGTGTGTGAGGCAGCATGAAGTTTTCCATTTGTCCCCCTTAGGTGAACAAAAGAGAGCTCATAAACCAAAAGAAACTCATAACCCCAAGAAAAGAGAAGCAGACAGACCCTGTTCCCGTATAGGACCAGAGGGGCTGTAGTCACAGTCCTCACAGGCTGCTTTCACTAACCCAAGGGAACAGTTAAATTGATCAACAACTGAATGAAATACTGTTGGTGCAATATTTTCTTCAAATTCAGAGAGATGGACTTGACTTTCAACTGTGACTTCCAACATATAACAGGAGGACAGTGGACTGTCATCAATATTTCATCATATTGAGGAATCCAGTGTATACTTTTAACTGATCAGACTGGCTGATTATAAGGCGCCTCTGTGACTGCCATGTGGTTTTGAACTCACACACCATGGGGTGCTTATTTGCATAGGTCTCTCGCAATTGAATATTCCTCCACACAGCAAAAAAGAAAGAGAGAGAGAGAGAGAGAGAGAGAGAGAGAATCATGCAGCACTTTTTGTTTGCCTAAACATTTTAAGTGTTTGCACTGCAGGAAGGTTAAAATGAGGCAATGGATATCTGCAATACTGCCAGGTATTCAAGAGGGAAAACAAAGCATGAATGCCTGAATATTAGTTTTGATTGTCTGAGAATCTGTCGATATTAAGAGTGATACAGAGTGAAGCACAGTGACAGATAAACACTGGAATTCAAAGTTATTCACTTTGAGTAGCTGCAGCTGCTTACGTATATGCTTCCAAGGCTCAGCTTCTAATGCTGGGTATTTAAATCAGTAAGCAAAGGAACAAACAAAGAAGTGACAGGTTCTAGCATGCATAATTAATCAGAGTCGCATTTATTTTCTTTTGTTCCAAACGTCCAATGACTATTCCTGCCCTTTCCAGGCATTTCATATTATAGGCTGACACCTCAGCAAAATAGATGGGCCTAATAGGCCCCATGAAACTCAAGAGATTGATAAGGAAGGGATCATGTTGACGTCATATTATATGTACCTATCAAAGTTCAACATTTTCTGGATACATGTCTTTGTAATGGAATTGACAGGAAAATGATGAGGAGTGATATGCAACATGTGTCCTAAAGGTTCACAGTGTAGTTCATGCTCTGAGGCCACCAGGGTGATGGATCTACCATTAATAATACTAACAATGTGTCGAGCCACATTAATAAGGATGAAAAAGCTCAGGGAGGTTGAATACACGAGTTGAACTTTTGAGAATGTTGCCTGACTTTGTAGCTTTGTGAAAGCCACCGTGGGAAATAATAAGTCGTGTGAGAGAGAGCAGAGTGACAGGATCCAGGATGAGAGGGACCACCCACACCAAGAGCTGAGAATGAACATAGAGAAGAAAATTAGAATTGGACAAAACAGGGAGGTGCAGTGTTACTCCCATGTTACTGTCTTGTTCTTGACTGTACATTGTCAGTGATGGTTTTCTGGGGAATAGATTAGATTGAATCAGATCAAGTTTATTTGTCCTTTTCAGGAAAATTGTTTTCACATTCCGTACAAACCCAGAGAAACATTCACGGATCACAAAACATACGTAAATACATGGCAGAGTTGGACCATAAACCTAACAAGAGCATGACCTGGGGCCAAATGTATAAACCATGCGTACACATGAAATGTGTGCGTACGCCACTTTCCACGTACTTTTCCTCATGTATAAAAATCGACGGGTGGTGAGAATGTGTGTACTGGTACGCATGCTTCAGACCATGCCTAGCCTCCTGTCTACACAGTCGTTTCAGATTATTGTGATGTTGTGAGTTGGCAAAAAGAATAATAAATGTGTGAATTTGAGAGACATTTCATTTAGATATTTTAGATAAGAGGAAATGAAAAAAAAAAAAAAAACTAGTTTATTTCTCATGATGATTCCCGCAGTATCACTTTAAGTTCCCTCACTTCCATCGATACAGTTTATAATGATCTCATTTTGTGATTATAGGACATGGTCAGTAAGGACACGTGTGGCAGTCTGGCCGTGGCGCACTGGCACCGGAGGCACCACGGTCTTCATCACAATCTGTACATTGTAGCAAAGAACAAACTAGTTCTTTTTCATTGCATGTCCGATTGCAATAAGATTGAAACTGGGGTAGAGAAAGCGCTGGGGTTCCCTCTCCTACTCCAGTAGCTTGTGCTCTTTGGCCTCACGTTTTTTAGTCAGACCACTTTTCTTTTTTAAATCTCCAGTGTTGGTGGCTCAGAACTCACCATTTACTGCACCCAGCCATTCACCTTGGTTTTATTTGTCATGTCAGAGCTTAAGCTTTCAAATAATATATGTTTTCTTGGTCATTTTCTTCAACCACGACTTCTATTTCACAATCTGTGAAATGGCGCTTCTTGTTCAACTGTTTCTTTCTTGCTTCCGCTATTTCTCCTCAAATTAAATCCCGACCTTTTATATGCATAACAGGCAACTGGGGGTGTGTCAGAAGCCATCTACTGTATGGTGAATCGTGCTCATGGTCAAAGGACTCGTGCACGTGCACGTGAACACAATTTCAGGATGATTGAGATGTATGAGAAAAAAACACTGGAATATACGTACGTGGGGTTTTATACATCTGACGGAAAGACTGCGTATGCATGTTTCCTGTTTTGTGCATACACAGATTTCTACACCTAAATATACAGAGTTTTATACATTTGGCCCCAGGTTGTCCAGAAATGTTTCCTCTGACTCCTCACATGTACTCTGAATAGAGAATATCAACTCCTGCCCTCAAACAGCTAAACACTATAGAGTTATTTCTTTCAAATGTAACAGAATTAAAAATTATTTTGTATATCTGTCCACCTTACTGCTGAACCAACTAGGCTAACATCCAGTGTAATATAAATCCAGGGTCATTAATCTGACCTTTTTTTAATAGGTTGTATGAAAGGATGTGTGATCTGTACTTGTCTACGTTTGTACAACGTTTGTCATGGGGATCTGTATCTCTGCACTTTTGTACATTGCGATATGTCAATATGGAGTGTTACATGTTACCTGTCTTTGTGTATAGGTCTTTGTAATTTTATATTATATGTTCATGTAATGCTGGCCTTTTTTTAAATGAACTGCCCAGGGATGCAAAAAGAATTCCGTACAAACCCAGAGAAACTTTCACAGATCACAAAACATAAAAACATGGCAGAGTCAGACCATAAATACAAAAGAACACTGTCACAACTTATACCCATAATGTATCGTCAGATTATGTGTTTGTACCAGATAATTATTCTGCTGTTTATCTTATCACTATGGTTGCTTTGCTTTTTTGTGGCCACCAGGGGAGAATGTGGTAATGAGCAGATGGCTGGGTGTGCCCAGGTGATGGCATGACAGTAAGATACGTGTATGTCTACATGTTCCTTGAATAAAACTGGCATCCAACTGCTCTGATGTCTTGGGCCTTGTGATTAATTGATGTACAACTAACAAAGCCTTCAGCCTGATGTCCCATGAAAGAGCTCCTGACAGCTCCATGGCACTGTGTTACTGTGTTTGTTGGGATGTTTCTGCTGATCTAATAAACTCAGGCTGTGACAGAGGATTATAGTTGTATGGTAGTAACCATGGGACGGCATGGGAAAAGGGATAGAAGGTAAACAAGAGTACGTAAGAAGATGAATGCATGGTGTAAGCTGCAAACAGCTGAATAGTGTTTCATGTTTAAAGTCAAAGGAGATGAAAATATATAGCTTCAGTAATATCATGAAATTAAAAAAATAGTAGTAAGATCTTTAGTGTGTTTGCAAATGTAGACCTTAAGAGCGACTCCCCGACCACACTGTCACAAATGGTAGTGTAAAAGCCACGGTCAAATTGCAAAAAACATTACATTTACTCAGTGAGGAAACCAAGAGGAAATTCAATTTATTGAGACAACAGTGATCAGCTCATCTCCAGAATGCACAGTAACTCAGTGCAGCCATTTTTTCCCCCAGCGCAATCAGCTATTCTTATAGTAATGGCTTGTTTATGATATAACAAATCTGTGTATATGGATTTCAGGCTGACAGCATCCTTCTTTACCACGCAGTGCTGATCCACTGACAAGCTGTGCCTCTTACGGTTGCCCTGCTGTATATTGATTTTGCTTCTCCATGTGGTGGTTCTCAGGATCTTTCGTAGTGAAGTTGTTCCAAAAGGTCATACCCTTATAAAGATATATAGAATCCAGACTTCTCACCTCTCAGAAAACAAACAAGTTCACATTCAGCAAAGAAAGTTTCAAACTTTCCATCTGAGTCTCTCCTGCCCAGACAGGCAGGGATTTAATCCTGCTTGTTAGCTTTCATTATGTATTTGTGCCTATGTTTATGACACTATTGACTGTCCCTCTAGCAACAGTGTTACTCAATTGATTGGTTGGTGTATGTACAGTATGTTGCACGCACTCACTCATCACCCTCTCTCAGACTTTATTTATTTTTGCACAGGTCATAAGGAATTACATCAAACAGAAATGAGCCGAGCGTGTCTGTGCCATCTGCAGCCCTGAATGACAGAATCTGGGAGTGGGCGAACGAAGACAGTGGGAAGGAGGATTGATTTCATGCATGTGAGACTCCACAGGAAAATCAATATGCTCACCCCAACCCACGATTGACTTAACAGCACATGCCAACCACCTCTGAGCGGAGCTGAGAGCAAATGTCGGCGCAGTTTATTATAGACGCTCTGTACCGATATGATCTTGGATCCCTGTTTTTTAGTTCAGCACATCGCCTGCCTGTAGGACACTCACTCATCTCCTCCCTAGCGGGGTTTGAATAATATTATTTAGGTAGGTAGCTAACACATTACAGTCCCCCACTATTTTATTACTGTTAAAGGAGAATTCCGGTCATTTTTGACCTCTAAATCGTTGTCCTGATGGTCACCCAGTGTTTGGGGGAGTAAAAAACGCGACTAAAATTGATGCAGGCAAACCAGAGTTACACCATGGCTACCCGGCGCTAGGGATAGCGACAACGCTAACCTATGGGGGCAATTCTTGCCACAACAAAAAAAACACAACAAACACTCAAAAACCAATCAAATATCTATGGTACATGACACACCACTGAACTCATATAGTGTACAGTATAAACAGTAGGCTATAAACTTTATGTTTTTGCATGTAGCCACTCACCTCAGACAGCCTAACTCTGAAACACCCTGGGAAGACATTACTATCCGATCGCAGAGCGCCTGCTCTCCCCGCCACAGAAACAAACTTGTGATGATTTCTTTACAAAAAAACGGTCAGAGACATTTTGGACATTACCACTGCACTGCTGCTCCACCATTTATTTCATAGATATTTGATTGTTTTCTGAGTGTTTGTTGTGGTTGAAAAAATTGCCCCCTTAAGTTAGCGTTGTCGCTATCCCTAGCGACGGGTAGCCATGGTAACTCTGGTTTGCCTGCATCAATTTTAGTTGCGTATTTTGCTCCCCCCAACACTGGGTAACCATCAGGACAACGATTTAGGGCATTTCTGTGGGCATTTGGTGAGTACCAGCTGACCTTTACTACAGGCCTGAATAATGGTCAGACAGCTTCTCTCAAGCTTGATTGTAATTGTTTTTATACTGTATTTCATGTGGCATGTGTCTCGTTTGTGTCACTGCATGTATTTTGCATATTATTGCAGCATCACAACTTATGCCACAATAAGCTATGATAATATTTTTTTTGGACAGATGCTATTTGCAGGCAGGTGTTAGTAGGTTCTCCAGCACAAAGTCAATGAGTCACATGGGAGAGACTCTGGCAGAAAGGCATTGTAACACATGCTTAATGTGAACAGTGATCTTTTCCTAAAAATAAACTGACACAACAATTTCTGATTTCACATAGAAGTTTGACTCTGGTGTCACCACGGAAAGTCTGGTGTTTGACTCATTTGTCCATCACAATGTGCTTTGTCTCTCATCATACTCAGACACCTTTCTTCTACAATAAACACCTGCCAGTGGCAGGTATTTAGTATAGTGTTTATTGAAAGGCACATTGCAACCGTTTGTGCAGTGTGCGCTTGTGTGTGTTTGTTTTAACTGCTAAGAAGTTCCATTAATGTGTAAACAGCTAATTAGCCAACATGTGAGGATATACACCTGAGCACTAGTAGTCACTTATTTTCCGATTATATTTTTTTCATTTCTACATTTTAAATTGATTTAATTTGTTTAAGACTTGAATATGTATTTAAACAGCTGAAGCATTACTGCAAATATGCCTGTGTTCTGGCACATTGCCACAGAAGATTTATAATGCACATACATCTATGCAGAATAGATTTTTTTAATGATTTCATTAATTTTCGTGAGGGGAAAGAAGTAATCATAAGATAAACCCACAGCTACAGTATAAGGGACACTGTCAGATGAGACAATGTACTGGAGTCATTCTTGCAAAACTGGGCCTCCGTCTTAATAATTAGAATACGATGAGTATTAAAAATAATAGTATAATGTCACTAATACAATGTCAAGTGTGATGGGAGTTTAAAGTGTGTTCGGCCATATAGGAAGCCAGTGAGGCAGAGAGAGACAGACAAACAGACAGGCTCAGACGATTGTCGGGATTCCCACTGTCACAGAAACAGTTTGACATTTTAAAAAGGGTTTTCCAAGCCTGAGGATGGTACGAGTGGAAAAGGGCATACATGTCCATAGTAGATCAAGTCAGAGTAAGAAAGCAATTTTCAGTTGCAAATGCTTTTTTTTTTTTTTGCAAACATAAGTTGAATCCTAAATCACTCATTGGCTGAATGTTGTATTTCTTTGCATCATAAACTGAAGCAGAAAAGGCAGATATCAGTGCATGGAAATTCACCAGAATGTAGGAAATGAGGTCTTTGATGCCCTACACCCCGTTCAGACCCCTTCCTTAATCTGCTCACCCCCATTTCACATTTGTTTGACATTGACTATTTTAGCTTATGCCACAGATAGAATGTGAGTCAGCATATGATGTGATGGACTCCAGTGTTAAAGGGGAACTATGTCCGGTCGCTTTTTTCTCTACGGAGCTCCCCCTACAGTTTCGGAGTGCACATTTTCACTCTCAAGAGGGCGATCCATGGAGCGATGTCTACCGAGGTGGGCAACGTTAACAAGAGATCATGGATTACCAGCCGTATTTGTGTCGTAGTGCCATAAACCAGTCCATGTCTCTTGCGAGACAAGATCTGGGACACCGGGTCAGAGGTGCTGATCATGTGTGGTTGGTTTTCGGCCAAGAGACGCTACGGGGAAGGCAGAGAGCCTCCATTCTCCCCATTACATAATCATTTAATCATCACAACAAGTCTGAAGCTGTTTGATTGAGGTAAAAATCTTGCATAGTTCCCCTTTAAATAGGTAGTATTCTTATACTATGACAGTGAAAAGATTTGCTACTTCCCTCCCTGGTGATTAATCCAGACCATATTTCAAAGGGCCTCTTTCATGTTGGAGGTGAATTGTGACACCATATGACTATTGAGTAAACAACTGGAAGCACCTGTCAATCTTTGCATTTAACTGACAGCACTGTTTATCTGAGCATTCAGCTTCTGTCCTCACTGAAATTAAAACCCCACCAGGACAAAGTGGCTTTATACCAAATGTGAGCTATAATTGCTTTTTAGGGATGAAATGAATGCAACACTTTGTAATAAAACGAATCTTCTTAGTTATGGCAGCACTTTAGAAAATGTTAATGGACAGCACAAACCCCCCGGGATGTAAACTGCAGGCAAGCAACTCGGCAAATCCACAAAGTAAGCGCAAAAGCAGAACTTCGGTCCATCTAATGGTGAACTTTGAGATCTTTGTAACTTTAGCCATTGTATTATTCATGCAATTACTGAATTGTACATAACATAAAAGTAAGAACAATGAAAAAGAGCATCCTCTCATTTCACTCAGAGGTTGTTTATACATAGTTTTCACCCTCCACATTGGTATAAAATGATCACAACTGATAAAATGTTGCCATAAACTGAACATATACATAATGAAACGAATCAAAACAAAAATATTCTTCATGTCCAGATTGAGGCCTTATGGTCTGATAAAGGTATCAGGAAATACTCTTCATCTCAGAGATAATAAGGTATTTATTTAAGAGTGGACTGACACGGGGGTGCTACGGCTCCTCCTGACAGTAACCTGTACTAACCATGAGAAGCCCTGTCCTTTCATTATCACACTTCTCAAATGCAGCTGTGTTAAGCTTTTATCTGTTTTCATAGCGCACAGTTTGCAGTGTGAAACCGCCTCTTGTATCTCAGAGAGAGGCTACCTCCACTTCCTTCCACCTCTTCCTCCTCATTATCACATCATTTGAACGAATTCTTTGCTCATTTCTCTTTAAATTCATGCATTCATTATCTGTTCTATACTGGCCAAAAACAGCCCATCAACCTTTTAGCAGAATGTAGAATCCCTTGAGCCGCAGCTACATTTACTAATTGCTGAAGATTTAAGGCTAATGATGGGGATTTTAGCTCTGGAGCCCTGTCAGATCTATTTTCTTCACTTGCCAGACGATACCCAGTTTCTCGTGGTGCCTGTAGCTACTGTCACAGTGCGCGCCGAAACCAGGAGACATACTACAAAAGAGTTCACAAAGCTGTTACAAGATCATGTCGACTTTCTATCGCCAATTTCTAATTCACCTGTGAAACAAAAGAAGAAACAGAATATTAATAGCGTGAGATTTGTGACTAAGCAATTTCTCACGCTTTGAAGTTAATGTTTTGCAAGATAATTCAGCATAAGGTATTATTCTATATTTAAATAACTAAGATTTGACATTTATCTGAAATTAAACCCTATACGGCAAGTGAATACACAAACAAACACAGACAACTTGCATAATCTGTGACTGTGAAGCTGCACAGGGAGGACGCTTCATGTAAGAAATGCGTCTTTATACATATTATATGCGTCTTTTTATATATATAATGCATTTTATAAATGAAATGCATTACATTCAATCTGAATGACAAAGACCATTCTCACTTAACTCAGATGCAGGGATGGGATTTACAGTGGTCGTGTCACACATTTTGTGGATGTCCTTCAATGCTTTAAACACTCACTGTGCAACAATTTATATCCACCAAGCATGCCTGCTGCAGTGTAGGCTACATGTTGTTGACAGACGTATCTTGGAGGAATTTCTCGTTTATTTCTGAGTTTTATGTAATTGAATCATTAAGTCCAGATTTGCAAAACGGATGACACAGATTTGCATTCAAGTGTTAGCGCAGTGTAGTAAAGTAAAGTGCAGCTTGAACTTTGAATATGGCAAAATTCAATGTCACGTTCAGGGATCTGCTTCCACATTACTGACTTTAACACTAGAACCGCCAAGTGGTCATTTTGACCTCCATTCATTCTACAGTAATGCAAAAATGGTAATCGGACTGCATTTATATACCCATATACATTACATTATATAGCCAGCCAGACACACACCTCAAAACACACCCTGCCTCACGGTTGTGGCTAGATGGCATACATGAGCTGCAGGAAGTGACCTCACCAAAAATCGTTGAGAACTCCCAACTGGTTAAGGTGCGTGCACTGGACATTTTATTTTTGTCACTGTCGCTCGTATCGCTCAAAAAAAAAGCTCAGCTGCATTCGCTCGTCAATTTGGCACAGAGCCACAGACTCGCATTTTCGCTTTGATGACATTACGCCCACTCCCATGTGTCTCTGTTTACACTGGCACCACCGGGATTACGGCAGCCAATCAGCGCTGAGCGACGAGCTACTGATGGCCGGAGAGTTGGGATTTCTCATCTCGAGCGACGGAGCGACTTGAGCGAAAAAACGCTCCATCGCTGTCGCTCGGAGCCCCAGCGATTTTTTGAGTGACTTAATATGTAAACTCGTCACTCGTTTGAAAAACAAAAGGTCCGGTGTGAACGCAGCTTTAGGTTTAGTAAATCTGAATATATGAAAAATAAAACATTATCAATAAATATTCAAATATATTCAAATGTTAATATTAATAAACAAACAAAGTTCAAATATGATTTTTTGGGCAAATGTCAAAGCCCTAACTCCCAGTTCCCAGTTGTAACCTATGGTTGGAACTCGTAACTTGCCTGGAACGCTACAAAGTCCTAAGTGGTGACTTGAAGTTGTGACTTACGAGTTCAGATATTGAAAGCTGTCAAACAGATAAAAAATGAACATTACTCATAAACATTGAACATAACAATGACAGTCCCTTGCTCTCATGAGAAATGGACATGAATTCAGAAATTTGTTACAATTTTGTAAATTTTTATACACACACTGTTCGGAAAATAGAAAAATAAAGAGTTGTCTATCTTGGTTGCCTAGCAACGGCTATTGGTATTTTTTGTAAAGTATGTGTGTGTATATGAATGTGAAGCATTACTATAAAGTGTTTTGAGCTGTGTGTCTGGCTGGCTATATAATGTATATGGCTATATAAATACAGTCCATTTTTGCATTAGAATGAATGGAGGTCAAAATGACCTCTCGGCGGTTCTAGGAGTACCTGGAATGTTGGCGGTTCTAGTGTTTACACTGCAGCTCTTCTCCATGAGTGCTTGACAAACAGGATCTCCATCATAAAGGAGGTGCTTTCACAATGCGACAGCTTGTTACGTGATTCTGAATTGCGAAACTTTGAACATGGAACACTTAAACCTTCAATATTAAAGGAAAATATTTACACTGAAGTGTTGAATGTGCCCTGGCCTCTGCTCTCTCCTTCTATGAGCCACAGATCTGTTGCCAGTGAATACTGTAAGTGCATCTCTGGCACCCGTCTGCCTTCACTGCCAAGTGATCTAACCCCCTGTGAACAGCTTGCAGTCTGAGACGATACAGTGGCAAAGGACTGGCAATGGCCTGAGAGAGTGGGATGATGATGAACATTTCCTGATAGGTGTGATACAAGATAAGTAAAGGAGGGTCTGAATTTCCTCAATGCTCTGTCACAATAGCAAATTCCCAAGTATTTCCCTTGTGTTTTTCAGTTCGAGACATTAATTTACTCTTGTTGTATCCACAGTTCCAGAGCAAAGGAGCTACAGAGCAAAGGAGCACGTCCCTGTTGGTTTGTCTGACGGGGCTGGGAGTGTGTAAGGAAGATTGGAAGAATCTGGCCTGGTGGGTAGAAATATTTTTAGTTTTAACTGTGTGTAATTTCTTATTTGTTTTATTTCATTTGAACCAATGACCAAAATAACACTGCTCTTCCTTCTACATTACAGCATGATAAATCCAATACATATACGTATACATACACATTAGGTATGATGTACTGACAACATCATTAAACAGTTTCTCGAGCAAACAACCTCACAAATAAACAGAGGTCCAGCTGAAATAGGATGGTAAGAGCCTCGGAGCGTGGCTGGCAGTAGGATTTAAATATCAGGGTCAGTCAGGCCGGGACCAATTAGCAACTTGGACACACCTACACAATCACTTCACTTGCTCAGTCACCACTGCAGTTAATATGTTAGTTTCCCGCGATGCTGGTTGGTGCGATTCTCTCCATTCTCTCAAAGGTCAGTGCTTTTGAGATAGTTTGCAATTAGTCACTGCTGTGACTGTCACATAACTGCACAAATTAATCCACCCCTGCGACCAAATACTGTGACTGCGGTGAAATTCAGTGCAAGTGACAAATTCAGCACATGCCAACATTTGATAGATCAGGTGAATACAATAGAGGAGGTAGGGATCAGGCAGGCTCAGTGGTCGTTTATTCAAAAAGCAGGGTCAAAACCAGGTAATCAGAATCTTACAGGAGAAGGCACAGAGGTCCAGCAGGCAAACCACAGAGAACATGAAACAGAACACGGTCACAACGGGGAAAACACTCAAAGGATGACAAAGGCTGGAAAGCTTACGAATACTCGACATGACAATCCGGCATGGGAGCAGTGGGAAGCACAGCTCATATACACGAGGGAGACAATGAGACACAGGTGAAACACATTAGGGTGGGGAAAACTTGACAGGAAGACAGTAGTAAGACACAGACTTCAAAATAATACAGGAAGTGACGAGAAGAAGACAGACAGAAAGAAATAACAACAGACAACTGACACTATGTGGTACTGACAAGTTTATTCTTTATTCATCTTGTTTTCAAGGTTCAGGGTTGTTACAAAAAAAAACAAGAATCAATGATTCAACAAGCAGTAGCCTTTACAAAAACAAAAAACAACAACAAGTATGATAGCAAACAATGGCAAGAAGACTCACTGTATTCAAACATTTGACATTTATGTTTCAAGTGACCTTATTCCTGTCAGAAGCGTTCAACATAACTGTTTTTTTTCCACTTGCTTCTCTGACTATAGTGATGGAGAAAAAGTACTGTGGTACTAATGAACATGATACCAGAAACTAAAGGCAGATTTGGTAGTATGGGTGGTGATGCAAGTTTATGATGGCTATAAACATTGCAAAACTGAAAGGATTCCTTGTTAAAGCAGATAACAGCGGCACGGCCGTTTCGGCTAATGCTGTGTTCAAGGCAGGCTTTTGAAACCGTAAGTTACAGCTTCAAGTCACAACTACGACTTGGTAGCGTTCCAGGTAACCCGTAGCTCGTGTTTTTACCGTCCTGTTGTCTGTGAAAGTTCCCTATAATGGCCACTCGTAACTTCCGACCCGTGAACTCGTACCAGATCGAACTGGTATGACTTCACAGGAAGGAAAAACACAAAGTACGAGTTTCCTTGAACGCACCATGAGTTAGCAGCCCCCGCCCTTGTCAGGCATCAATTGGTCCTCGTGCTACGTCACCACATTCACGCGCATCCCTTGGCTGCACACACAGCCCTTCATGCCGTTCTCTCCCCTCATTGGATAACACTTGTATCCCACAAGGAAAATTTTCTCCTCGGGTTACAGCAGAGCAGAGTGACGGAGAGACTCGTGTTTAGGCTGAAATACTTCATGTAAGTGATTGCTGACGGAAAATAGGACTATTTAGGACTTATATTAACAAAAACATTCCACTGATATCTGCTTTAAAACATGTACAGTATATGTGGAGTTTGAAAGTGTTGGGCTCTTTGTTTAAGCCAGAGTAGCTCATGACACTGCACACCGCAAATGACCAGATTTTGACTCTGGTCTTGACGTCACCACAGGAGCCTGCTTTCATAAACCCACCTCTCTTCCACCACCCCGACTTAGTAAGTTTTAATATTTTTTCATGTGAGAAAGTAAGGGTTTAGATTCCCAGTGTGCAGTTAGTTTCTCCAAATGACGGCTGTTTAGAAGTTTGCTCCAACGTTGGGAGAAGTGAAGCTCCACCAGAGGAGCGGCTCCTCAGCAACCGGTCTGCAGAGCTCGTTAGCTGGCCAAACTACATCGTCATGCTGTGGAGGAAACGATCGCTAATTAACTTACCCGCAGGTTTGTAGAGGTTTACCGCCAGCTGGTTAAATTCTTTTTAGGAGATAAATGTTGGTCTCACTGATGAAATCTAACAATTGTGGCAGTCGTATTGTCATATTGTGAAGTGAAGCTTCACACAGAGCAGCAGCTCTGCCCCAGGGCTCTGTAGCCTACCTACAGAAATCACCACATTTGCATCAACATGTTTTACAATGAACTGATTAAATGTTGTTTAAGTTATATAACATGGTTACAGTACACGACAGAGAGCAGCATAGTGGCCTAGGCGGTTTCGCCAGCCACCATTCCGGCTCTGTCCTTCCAGCGTCCAATCAATGCACGCCTCATTACATATTAATACAATGAACATCCGGACCAGTCAAAACCTTGCGCTTACTCTCAGGAGAGAAAGTTGCCGTATGAAAAGGCGTCAGAATAAGCTCTATGTTTGATTTTTTTTTTTTTTTAAATTCTAATAAGTTTTAAGAATTCATTCAAAGCAATTCAAGGGGGACTGGATACGTAAAACAAAACAGATGATGACTCCTTTTAAGTCACTGAACTGTCACTGTGTGCACTGTTGGTTCATTATCCTGGCTGCAATTGGCTAACAGCATCACCATGACACCAAATACACACACATAAAAAAAACAAAAAAAAACGTAGTTACCTATTCCCTAGAATAGATGAAAGCAATAATGCATCTTGAAGCAGATGAGATTCACATGGCAAAGCTGTGCCTATGCATGATATCTTTTAAAATTGAAATATACTCAGTAAGTGACAGCTGATGCGTTTGCTTTTCGTGTATTATGTGTTAGAGGTGCAAATGCCAGCATGTGTAGGTAGAAGCTGGCGATGCTGAAGAACTAAACTTGAGATCTTGATCGTTTCCCAGCAGTTGTGCGATTTTTTGAAGCGATGCAACACAGCAACCATCTGCCCTGCATACCTTAAGCTTAATTTCTAAGAGGTTTATTTGGATATAAATAGAAAAAGTATATTATGCTGAAACCGTGTGTTCTCTCCCATGCCTTCTGTTTCAGGTTGGTTTCCTGTTTGTCTATCCATGATTAGGCCTTGAATGACTGGATATGCGTTTGATCATAGTGCCAAATGTTTGTCTGTAAGACTGTTTGTTGCAGGGCTTTGTTGTTTGTTCACTGAGACACAAAGAGAGAAAAGCTGTCAAAGAGCAGAGAAAATATTTTCTTCCCACATCCATTCATAGCCACCGGATAAATAATACAAATAAAATGCTGATTTATGTTTTTGTTTTTCCTTTCAGTTTCAGTTTGTGCATTCTGGTTTTCTAAGTGGACCTTGCAGATTTGGAGAAAGACCTTGTGGTAAATATAGCTTGTTCTATGAAAAGTGATCATTGTTTACTGACTCAAGGGTTTATTGGCTTTTATATATTCTGCGCTGCACTGGCTCTGTTTTAAAAATGAAATCACATTAACTTGGGGCTGTGAAAAAGTATAGTTTCATTCTTTGGTTAGAAAAAACATCAGAAAATGTGTTCTTCCAATGGGCTCTATGTACAGTTCCACTACTTCCTGAATTTAAGGCAGCTCTTTTATTCGTTGTCTTACATTATTGGACAAACTGATTAATCCAGGTGTGTCTGAGTAGTCACAATGGTCAGACACACCTGGATTAATCAGTTATGTCCAATAATGTAAGACAGGAAATAAAAGAGCGGCCTTAAGTTCAGGAAGTGGAGCTGTGCATAGAGCCCATTAACATTTCAGGGCAGTGGAATGTGAAAATGTAGTTAAAGTTAAATTGAGGAGGGAGGGGGGGGGGTCTAAATCCTATGGCGTGGTGTGTGATTCACCCCACACAAACATTCAGTATATTTGCAAAAAACTCCGACCCAGACAATAAATGGATGGCTATCGCTTTGTGTATCTGTGCTTTTGAGCTTTTAACACCCAAATGAATTTCATTCCATTGTAGCACTAAGAGTGCTGAACCTGAAAATGCAAGCATATCCCTGGAAAATCAGCCCCGGTTTCTGGAAAATCAGCCTCAGAGCCTGTTCCTCACTCCAACTGAGGCTCAGAAAAGTGTTGTTTATTGGCATATTGGATCTTTTTCTCCAGCCGTTGTGGAGAAACTCACACGTACTCCTGGACTAAAGTGTTTGAAATCACAACAGCATCATGGCTCATTTCTGAAATAGAAATGTTTCTTTTAACACCTCAGAGTGCTTTGATCATTATAGGAGTAGTGCATCAGAAAACATTTCCAGAACTCTGCAGGACGCAGGGATGCAGCCTGTTCCTACTTCTCTGTTAATTATAGGCACTTCTACAATTGACAAACTTCATCATGGCTCATCCATTTCCCACTTTTCATTGTTGATTGCCAAGAGTCCTCCACAATCTTTTTAATTATGTAAATCATTGGAAATTGCATAATGAATTGATTTTTAAGGTCAGCAATTTGCAGTGATTAAAACTAACTTGACATAACTACATGTCCCCCTTCATTCGAAGATTAAGTAGACTCATGTCTCGGCAACAAGATCAAAGGGTGGTTTGAATGTAGCTTTTTATGAAAGCTGATAAATGGACAGGCCTTAACATACTTTTAGCTCTGACAGGCCAAGAACCCATTAGAAGCTGAGGGATAACGATCAATATAGCAGCATGTATCTAATCTGCAGTTTGCCAAGTGCAGTGGGCTATTAGAAGCATCTGACAGGACAAGACAATGCAGTGATGAGGTGTGAGGACTAAAATCACCAGGCTAGTTTCACATAACATTCTCACATTTGTGTGAAATATTGTTATAATTGTATTGAGTAATGGCTAATGAGTGTTTTCTGAGGTCGCCATGACCTTGACCTTTGACCACCATTTGACTGTTTGTGCCATTGTACCTTTAAAGAAATTAGGTGTGTATTGTATTCACAGGCCAAAACAATGTTTTGTGAGGTCACTTTGACCTTTGATTTTGACCACCAAAATCTAATCAGATCCTTCTTGAGCCCAAATTAATATTCAAGTGTCAAACCTGAGAACGTTTCATCAAGGCCTCACTGAGATATTGTGTTTTTGAGAATGGGACAGATGTATGTACGTACAGATGGACAAAAACAATATGCCTCTGTCTGTGGCTTTCTTCAGCGTGCAGGTATAAAAAGGCACGGTTTGAAGGTTCCATTAAATAACCCACAGATACAGCAGATTGCCTAAATAACAATGTGAAAATCAGATCAGCCGTGTGTGTTAGAATATGCAAATATACCGTAGACTTGACATCACAATTCTAAATCAGTCGGCTCAAGGTATGCAATGAGACTAGAATGTTCCATTAACTTCCTTCCCCCATTCATGTCTTAACATCAGCTGTGGCTATTACATCAGTCAGGACATTACCAGTAAGGTGAGGTGGGGAGAAAAACAGATTTCATATGTGACAGGTCTTATCTGTCCTTCACTAAACACATTTGCAGGTAGGGAAGGATACGCTAGATTAGTCAGTGCATCATGTGGAAGATGAGCGACAAGGGCAGGTGCCAATAACCCTATGCTAGATTGAAAATTGAGAATTTCTCTGCAAATGCAGTGGAGCCGCACAGGCCTGTTGGCTGACACCAGTAGACACCCTGTCACCAGCAGAGATTGTCCTGTGAGAAACGACCCCATCGGTCATCCGCTCAAGCAGCTTATTACAACCCAGTTAGCTTTAATTGTCAGGCGCCCTCTAGCAGTTGGAGTAAATATCACGGGAGCAAAAGAGGAAGTCAGGTGACAGAGCAACAAAGTCTTTGTCAGGAGAAGGTTAGGATGGATGGATGGATGGATGGATGGCTGACATAGGAGACCACTATTTGTTTCCTGTGTGAAACAAATGCTCTTCTTTATCTATGATCGTTTGACAGCCATGGCACCATGTTTATTACTGTAACCATGATAACAAATTCCACTAACCTTGTGAAAGTATGCAGATTTAATCAAAACCAGAAACAGTCTTTGGTTTTTAGTAGTTATGCCACAGAAATTATGGTAAAATATTCACCTGGACTTGGAAATAAACTGATTTGATTTCAGTGGCTAAAGGTCAGGGTCAAGGTCAAGGTCACCTCACAACACATGATTTTGATATTGTGAATGCAATATGTCCAGCAAGTCAATCTCTGTCAATCTTGTACACATGTTCACTTGGACTAATTGATTAGACTTTGAAGGTTGGATGTCAAGGTCACGGCAAAACACTTTGATTACCCAAGACTTCACACAACTAACGACAAAATCTTAGTGGTGGAGGCATACACCAATACAGTACTTACTCTAGTTCCTTTATAAAACACAGTTAAATATGCAGTTATTGCCTGTTTCTAGCTGCAGCTGTTAATTCAGTGACATTTTAAAAGAGGAAACAAAAAAGACACAAACTAACCATCTGCTCATGATCCCACAATGCAAATCATTTTTCTTGTTTGCATTTTAACAGTCATTTTCAATCACATTTGTAATCTTCTACTTCCTATGATATTTTATTCCTACAACAGTTAGAGGAGCAAAATCTTTTAGATAATCCTAACAAAAAAATAAGCTCTTGTTCTTCTTGGTCTCACAACAACAGATATACTGGCCAGTCAATGGTTTTGTCAGAATTCCATTACCCTCCTATTATGAACACCAACACGTACAGGAAGGCTTAATTTTCAAGTTTTAGTTGACTTACCTTAACCATGACAATTATTTCTTTATCTGTCAGATTTGGCTTAGTCATAGTTTATTTGCCATGACTGTGTTGTTTCTGTGTGGTAAAATATTTTCCACTGTCATGTCACTGGAATACACCAGATTCACACTCTTCAACTCTTATACTGTATTTTTTATTTATACTGTCCATGCGTGCCTGTGCACACATATGCACGGACACACAATGGCTGAGGACAATGACTGTCAACATGCGACTCACATCGAGCTAACTGGCCTCAGGTCAGCACATCAGACAGCAGCCTCAGTGTCAAATTTATCAAGTCTAACAAACCACCACAACTATCAAACATCAGAAATAGCTTTAGCCAACCAATGCTAAAAGAAAAAAAAAAAAATCAATACTCACCTTGTGTGTCACTAAGCATTGGGCAAACAGCCATCAAGAAAAGCGCATATGTCCACACAGTAAAGATAAATGGATGATGGCAATGAATCACACAGTCACTTGCATCTATAGAAATCATCATTCACTATCAAACGCACAGCGGGTCATACAGCAGATTACAGGAGCCTCACATTTAGCTAAATATGAGAGGTAACAATAACATTGCTTAATTGCATGATGTCAATTCCTGATCCCAGTCAATAAAAAGACAAACCTGTCTTCACCCATCAGATGTCATCCACTGGGCCTCAGAGTACAGAGGTCATCATCAACAACACTGCTCAGGACCAAATCCCTTGAAGGAAATCCAGCTCACGTCAGTCCTCAGATGCTTAAACAATGCTAACGTTCAATAGCCCTGAATAGAAAAAGACTTTAAAACCTGTTTAGTCAATGTAGTAGTAAACTTATCTTGTTCTCTTCTTTCTGTGCACCACCTTTTTGTTTGGGTTTGCAAAACAAAACATTTTACTGACTGAATTGTCCATTTGCAGAAGATTAAGTGCTAAAGTTTGAGAGACAAATTGATTTAACAAATTAGGATACCCAGGAGTTCTTTTTTCTTCCCCTTTGAGAGAAAATTAAACTAGTAGTCGGTAGAAATAAAAATACAAAACTGTTGTATTTATTTTTAACATTTTTAACAGAGAAAAAAAATTGAAAAGACAATTGTTCAAAACAATAGAGGTGATTAGTACTCATGCAGCTGCTGTACTACACCTAATTTTTTGGGGAAATCATGATATTATTTTAATTATAGGAGAGGGTGGAGTGAATGCTCCCATACAATGTAATGGAATTGTTTCAAACCTGTAACACATGACGACAACCTCCCACATAGGATTGATAAAAATGACCTCCTGAACTACAGTATAGAGACATAATAAACATGATTAAGGCTTGGAGCTGTTCACGCAGCGCATTGTGTGGTGGCTATAATATAACATGGGCTTCTTAAGAACTGTTTATACTTTTTTAGTTCAATTTAATTATGTACTGTAAAGCAATACGCATTGCAGCACAAATTTATACAGTGTTTTTATGACAGCCAGGTCGTTTCAGCACTGACCCATTTCTGTGCGCCACACACACACACACACACACACACACACACCAGTTAAATACATTGATTGTTCAGACAGTGAGCTAGCAGTCTGTCACATGGTCAACTGTTTGGGATGTGTTAGAGATCGACTGCAGTCAAGAACAGAAGTAGAGCATGACTTTTCTTGGTTGCTGTGAACACTAACTAAACACCACAGAAGCAAGACAATGTGTAGAGCTTGTTGCCTTCGCTAAGCACCCATGCTGAGAGCACTAGAGCCACTTGGCGTCTTCTTCTACAGCTCTCCTGGTCACAAATATTAGACTATCAGTGGGTCACCCATTACATTGCTTTTGAAAATATGAACTGATGAAGCCTCTTGGATGAGAAGTGAAACGTCTTCCTAGACAAATAACCAAGTCCAGTTGCTTTCGATTTAAACTTCTTTGAGATAACTATGGCATGGATGAATGAGAATATTCACAGGCTTATTACATCAACATGCAGATGTCTGCTCAACTACGCTCACATTGCATGTGCACTTATTGTGAATCACAAGTATATCATACAGTGTTCTATATAGTGTGGGGTGTTACTCCACCTGCTTGATAATAATGCCTCATTTACAATACTAAAATATACATATTTATGTTAAGAATTCATGAGCTTAACACTATTTTTATCAGTGAGAAGAAGTAATGGCCATTACTGGATTTGACAATAACAGCACTCAGACCAAAGTGCAAGCACATTACAGGGAAGTATCTGGAGCTGGACCTGACTGGAATACTTGATACTATTCTTGTCTGTGCTCAGTATAAAACATATTAGAAGCATATTCCAGTTTACCTGCTATAGACAATGATTGAGGCTGTGGGTCTGCTATATCAAACATCCAGAGCTATTCTGCCTTCTGGCATCTAATTACTGACACAAATCATCCAGAGATAATGCATTCCCGTTTGTCATTAGCATGTAATTGACGATAATGCTATATCTACCATGGGATGCTGAGGCTCTTACAAGATGTCTGCATTCAGCAATGATGACTTAAGAGGGATGTAGACATGAGCAGGAGGCTCAGGTGCTATATATATAATAGGACTGTTTGCTATGTAACCTCACAAAGCAGCAATGACACGTGAACTCTCCTCTAGTCAAGGTAATGTTGAAATTAGACATTTTGCATTACATTATGTGAAATTATGAAATAATGGAAGGTTAACGTGTGGCCACTCTGCCTTTCATGATGTATGAGAATACAATTTAATTCAGTAAAATATGCAGTCAACATATTTGCTGAAGGCTTTCTCTCCTGTGTATCGACCTCATTTTAAATACTTGTTTCTCATTATGGTGCTTGCTGTATTGTTATATAGCAGTGGCATCAATATTCATTTTCTTCTTACCCCACAAAGTCAACAGCTCAGAGGTTGAGTCACTTTGAGTTCATGTGATGGGAGGGAAAGCACCATAATTTATGTCCTCAGTGGCACCTTCAATTGAATCTATTATTTTCTTGGACAACTGGAAATTCAAAGTTGTGAACAGCCAATTAAAATTTATTCTAAAGCAACTAGTGGTAGGTTTTCTTATAATGAGTTGAAAAAGAAGAAGTGTGTACATTAATGTACATTATGCTTTGTTTAGACAGATGAAGAGTCCACAGCCACTTCACCATTGCAGCAGAAAGTACAACACAAACTTCCTCTTGTCAGGATTCAGTGCTGAAGCCTCAACCATCTGGATGGATGAATTAAACAATATCCTCACTTTTCTATTGCTGTGTTATTGTGGCTTTATAGTATTTTATTTATTTCCTACTCTCTTGTCAGTGCTTGGAAGAAATGTCAAGCCGACTGAGAGAGCAAGTGGAGGTCAACTGCCATGCTCCAGTTATTTAGGCGAGGACATGTGTTTATTTGTACTATACTTTAAAAGGCTTCACTTGATAAAATACATTGATAAAAACTAACACAAATTTAAAGTGTTATGTAGAAGAAATAGAGCACACGAAGAGATTCTCTGTTGCACAAAAGAGGGTTATTGGATAAAGGGATCAGTGAAAATTTGTCAAGATTTAGAGAGAAATCAAATGTGCCGGTGCTGTTTAATTTGAAATTCACAAAAACTCTGTGATTGGCACATTTTATCATGCTCTTTTGAGCAGCTGATTAGCAATCAGAATTTTGTTCCACAATAAATTAGTATTGATCTTTTACCAGGAAAGCAAAAGCACACATAATTGATCTTCTTTCAAAACTTTAAAGAATCACAAATTCCTTCTGCCCCTGGCACGAAATCCTGAAGCCTTCCAATAACTGTGAAGGTCTCTGCAAACTGTCTTTCTGTTGCTGTCTCTTTCTTTCAGCCTCTATCGTGGTGAGCTTTAATAATAATTTGTACTAGTGGATTGAATGCCATAGGTTCGAGTGACTTTGATGACATTGGTTTTCAAAGGGCTGTTTAAATCCTTATTCAAGAAAAAAAAAATATCTTCAATTAAAACACATGGACTGAAACTACTTTATTTTGGCCAATTCGCCTATTGCCATAATTCCTATAGTCTTAGGAGTATATAGGTTCCCTTTAATTGTCGAGCTGTTTTTAGATGGGCAGGGCAGAGATGCGAGCTGCTCAGCTCGATCAGAGGCGCACGGTATTTCCACGTTTTTCCTGCGAAACACTCTCGTGGACAAGTTGTCACCTGCACATGAGCAAATACGCTTTTATGTCACTCTGCCCAGCAGCCGTGTCTGGAGTGTAGCTTAGGCTAAAACAACTCTGTCTCATAACGTTATTATCTCATAGCGTGGTGAATGTGCAGGTCACAACTTCTCCACAAGAGTGTTTTGGAGTTGTTGGATTGTGTATTTGATGCGTTTGATGAGAGAAAGGAGAAAATACCATGCGTCGTGCAGAGCTCACATCTCTGCCCAAGTGAATCTATCTCAAGACTATAGGGATCATGGCAATAGGTGAATTTGCCAAAATGTTGAAATATCCCTTTAATAATAATAATAAATGTATTTATTTGTATAGCACCTTTTATGGAAATGCAATTTACAAAGTGCTTTAGAAGAGATACAATTCAAAGAGCACTATATAGCACTAAGAAACCCTGTTGAAAAATAATGATTCTTAAACTTGTGATACTGATTGGTTCAAGGACAGACCTTGTATCTGTTCAAATGCAAACACTTGCTGCAATGTAGCTGAACAAGAACCTTGTGTAAATGTTCAAATGTCTGTTCAAATGTTTTGTCAGGCCATCATTGCAAATAAGAACTTGTTCTTCATGATTTTTGCCTGGTTAAATAAAGGTTAAATAAAAAAAAAAAGCATACTAGTGCTGCCATGTGTTTCTTTAAAAATCATATAGGACTCAGACATTTCTAAGCCTTCCCTTTGCTCTCTCAGTTCATAATGGCATGTGTCACATGTTGCATTTTTGGTTTGATACGTTTGTCTTGCATGGATATTAGCTGCTATGCTGTTTCTAATTTAAAGCAGAAGTAAGCGATATTTTTGTGTTAATATAAGTCTTAAATAGTTATATCTTCCAACAGCAATCACTTACATAGGGTGTTTGGACTGAAACATGGGTCTGTCAGTCACTCTGCTCTGCTCTGAGCCGAGGAGAAAACTTTTCTCGTATCCTACAATTTTTATCCAATGAGGAGAGAGAAC
Organism: Trachurus japonicus; assembly: GCF_045865225.1. Lineage (NCBI taxonomy): Eukaryota > Metazoa > Chordata > Actinopteri > Carangiformes > Carangidae > Trachurus > Trachurus japonicus. The sequence goes on from NC_140911.1 coordinate 36,413,995, forward strand.
GGCATGCAGGGCTGTGTGTGCAGCCAAGGGATGCGCGTGAATGTGGTGACGTAGGGACGAGGACCAATAGATCCATGACGAGGGCAGGGGCTGCTAACTCCATCGGCTGACAAGACATTATGGTGCGTTCAAGGCAACTCGTGTTTTTCCGACCTGTGAAGTCACGGGTCGGAAGTTGCGAGTGGCCGTTATAGTGCACTTTTACAGGTAAAACAGGTCGGAAAAACACGAGTGGGTTGCCTGAAACGCTACAAAGTCGTAAGTCGTGACTTGAAGCTGTAATTTACGGTTTCAAAAGCCTGCCTGGAACGCAGCATTAGCCAAAACGACCGGATCGCTTACTTCTGCTTTAATGTGTGTTTGTCTGTTTAATAGTTTCTTTGCTTTAATTACTCTGGATTGCTTTGTGTTTTGCATGATTGTTAGTTGCTTTTGGGGATTGTTTTGAATCATCTTTTGATGTTACAATTTTGTTGTGTTTTGTAGTTTTTCTGCCGCAGTGCACACCCAGTTGAAAGTGCAGTAGATTGTGGACAATTAACCTGATCGGGTACCAGGACTGACAGCAGGAACATCCAATCCTCAGTCAGCAGCAGGAGACCAAGGGGCCAATCAGTGATTGGGAAATGGAGCTGCAGGTAGAACCACAGGTGGGAGAGAGTTATGGCCAGTTTTGAGAGAGAAGCCAGGCTGGCTGTGATGCTGCTGCTGCTTGAATGCTGATTGTAAGCTTCTGCTGAGGGAATCCACCAGACACCAGTCAAAGGAGCCAAGCCGACATTTCTACGGGCCAGATTCTGCATTACTGGTAAGTAGAACATTTGTTGAGGCTCCGAGCATAGCGGTGACATGGTGTTAGTTCCTGGGCTATTCTTAAAAGTCCAGTCTTGGACAATACAAAATGTACGAGTATTTGGCAGTGGATTTATTGGCGACACAGAGTCATTGGACTGTGGTGCTGTTTAATTGAGCTTCACCTTTCTGTGTTGTGCTGTCTTCAAGTATCATTGGACATTATCCTTCAGTGTTACCTCTTGTATTGTTAATGCAATGATGGCTGAAGTTCTTGGCAAGATTCGTACTTAACAGCTGTTGGTGCTAACACTGGCTATGCACAATGGCAAATCATTCCTTTAACCTGAGCTGTGACGGTTTGATGTGGATTTTAACTTATTGTCGTTTTATGCATTGCATGGCTGCCACATGACTGGCTGATTGGATAATTGCATCAATAAGCAGGTGTGCAGGTGTTGCTAATAAAGTACTCTGAGTGATTGTTAATTTCAATCATGATACTCTCATCCAATCTGAACAGCTAATTTGTTTATTTTTGTCACTTATTTGATACAGTCATGAGCACATGCCAGATAACCAGCAAATTATGGTCAAAGTCTACAACCCTACTTCAGCAATTATAGTCAGTTTATTCAGTCCCAAAACAGGTGACGTCCAGTGTGCTTTAGTATGGCAGCCTCTGTTTCTATGTCATTTTCTTTACCTTTTATTTCATATTTGTTGGGGAGGTCAGTTGTTCTTCCACTTTCACCTTTACCATCAATGTTTCATGTCTAGTGAAACCATGGTTGAATCCACTATCACTGTCTTCTTGGAGGGTGGTAGAGGAAGTGGCAGTTTTCAAGATGTTCTCCTCTGTAATACACACACACACACACACACAAAAAAAATCATGCTTCATTTTGGCCCAGTTCTATCTCATACAGTTTCACACTAGTTGAGAAGAGGGTGAATTTAGCCCTGACAGGCCTTTTTTTTTATTGGATACTCCATTGCGGCACTAAAGCTGCTAATAGAAATCAAATCAAAATCCCCAAAGGTATTTATTTTCTCTTCATGTATATCAAGTACGTATTTGCATGTAGTTTGTTCTGTCTAATCTGGTGAAGAAAAGTAATTTGTAGCACAAAGAATAATAACATGTAAGATGTTAAGAGCTCTGAGTAATTATACAGATGAAGGCTGTGGTGCTGAGGATGCTGTCCACCAGGAGCTGCAGGAATAGGCAGGGCAGACAGTTAACAACAACAGTGACATGAGAGATTGACACAGTGAGAATGTGAGCTGTCAGATAATAGAGATCATATCATAGTCTTGTCTTGTCTGTAATTTCTCTGACATATTGTTACAGGTGGAAAGTGGTGGATTGATCATTAGAAGAGCTGATGCATGCTTGAAATATATAAAAGGTGCAGCAGGCCACTAATGAGCTTGCAGTCCATTTGTAAAACCTGTGCAGCACTTTGAGACGGTCACATTATTATGTCAAACCAAAGAATCCAGATGTTTTTTCTCTCACAACAATCCTGTACTCTGCAGGAACATAGAGTTCATAGTTGACTCTCGGTCTGTGTTACCTTGAGCAAAAATTCAACCTTGGAACGGAGTGTGAAACCAGACTACGAAGTAGCCAAGGGAACTGGCAGCAAGTGAGGAATGAAGTTGCCCCTCAAAATGTGTTTTGGACTCAGGTAGTTTAACATTGTTTCACACCTCTCAGATTGTCTTTAATTTGTATTAACACATTTGTAATAGCAGTGAAAGGAAAAAAAGGAGTAAGTAGGCAACTGGGCTACATATTAAATGGCTCTTCTGCATTTTAAACATTTCCTTATTGAAGTGTTAACAGCCAGAGAGAGAAAGACCGTGGCCTTTATTCACAAAATTACCACCGCCAGTGCTGTAATAGAAACTTTTGTAACTTTAATTTAGATTGATTTAGTTTGAGTTTGTTTGAGAATATGTGTGAGGTAGTCACATGTGTACCCTACATTACTGAAGCCGCAAACCTCATGGCGTGTAATTTGAACATAGCAGCGCACAACACACGTTTTTGTGATGTAATTATCATGGATGAAAAGCACGGCAAAATTAGTGATAGCCTAGGAGACAGCCAATTAAATTCAACAAGTGCTACTCGCTGTCTCCATCTCTCATGGTGACTGTTCACACCTGTGTGTAATTTCAGTGAACCAGCCTCTGCCTGTGTCAGCTTGGCAAAGAAAGGCAAAAATCTACCCAGCAGAAGAATCCACTTGAAGAGAATACAGGGGAGAGCAAATGGGTGAGGAGTAGTCATTAAAATCTGGAGCTTGGTTTGCAGGATGCTGCGTATCCACACCTGAAACTGCAGGCATTTTCACACTTTACTCTAAATTCCATTAAAAGATGTTTGTAACAAAACAATCAAAACTGTGGCTTAGGCATGGCTTAATGAGGAATACTGGGGTCAGCTGTAAATAAATAGTGGTTAAAAAACTAAAACAAAAATGATATTGAATTAACGGCTGGAGATAAAGTTGAATTTTACTTTTGTATTATTTCATTATCTTTTCTTTGAATGTTTTTTTACAGGTATGGTGGAAATTGCATTGGCTCTCAGATAAATTTGTATCTCCAAAATAAAAGATGCATTTAGTACAGTAACTAAATGAAATATTATGTTTTTAATGGTTAATTTACCACGTGATCAACGGACATCAGTTGCAAATTATTCTATATGATTATGTGTAAAAGGATGTGATTCTTACAACACACTTAGATAAGTTCTGTGTCTCCTTTGACATTTTGCTAAGAGAAAGAGAGTCAGAGAAAACATGTGTGAATGAAGTGAGTATAATGAGAAATGTGACATCTGCTCGTTCAGTTGGTTTATTACACTGTAACTAAATCTTTGTGTTTCCATATGTTTCCATATTCTAACGGATCCAGATGTTAACTGTCATTGTCAGGAATATTTGACGGACAGCTATGTTGCACTAGAGATGGCAGCCCCGCCTTTCTTTTTTCACAGCAGATCACTGATGGGAACAAATGGCAAGAGTTTTACTTTCTCTGACAGATGTGTCAGACATGAGCCATGTGTCTCTCATGTCACAGACTCATTGATTTCCTTTAGCATTTAACTGTTTCACTTTCGAGCTCCACCAGGATCCGATTGCTTGTCTGTAAGTCCTTCCTGCTCCGTCTTCTCCATTGCCTTCTGTATTTTTGAGTGAGCAGAACCTATATCAGCTCAGTCAGGACACTAGACCTGAGTAATTACTGCCCAGGGCCAGTTTATCCCACTACTCTACCACTGTACTATCACTTGAGTGATTGGAGCTGCAGGGGGGATCACCAATGTAACAGGTCATTACTCATAAAGGTCTGGACTGGCAATACTGAGTCAAACCTCTACAGAGTGGAAAAAAGCTCTTGCTTCAATACAAGAACATGGATTGCTTATCTGTGATGGTGGCAAGCCCATGGATCATTCTACTGTAGACTGCGTCAAGCATTTACTCATCTGCAGGTCCAAGGATTTCTTTGTGACAGTGCTAAAAATAATACAGATCAGCGGGGCAGTGTTTAGCACCCGCCCCATGTGTTGAGGTCCTCACTGCAAGCAGTCCCGGTTCGAATCCCATGTTGAGCGGCCCTATCCTGCGTGTCATAATATACAAAAAGAAAATACAGATCAGATAATTAAATATGGAGAGAGAGATTTCCATTTATACATACACACAATACACAACAGTTATATTGTGAATTCACTTGACTAAAGAGCTAATTAAATTAGTTGATCCAGGCTGTCTTTACACTGCAGGCCTTGATGCCCAATTCCGATTTGTTGCCTATATCTGATTTTTTTGACTGTCTATTTACATGTTCTACCAGAAGTGACCCATATCTGATAATCTGCATTTACACCTGCTGTGCTTGCATGAAACAACACGCTGGAAATAAACTTGTGATTTTTTTTTTTAATAGGGGAGATTATGATTCCGTAATATATTTAAACGAAGGTGAGTCTGGTGCTCAGAGTTTATATCCAACACGTCACTTACGAAGTGAACGTCTGTCATTACAAAATAAAGTTAGTCAAGTGCGGAGCTGCTGTGAGATGAGCAGCTGACAGTGACGGTGACAGTTGTGCCACCGTTTAATCCTCCGTCGCTCACGTAGTGAGGACGGGACAGCCTCTTGGACGCATCTGTGTACATTGTTTGTTTTTCCTCTCTTGATTTCTTATCGGCTCGGTTCAGTTTTTGCCTTAGGAAAACGTGAACTCTGGTGTTTATCTCGTGCGCTCTCTTTTTTCACACTTCTTTGCTTGCCCTCGTATCAATCCGCATAGAAATGAATGTTAGCTACTGTAGGCCTATATGAAAACAAGAACTAGTGAGGGGGGAAAAAAACAGACGTGCGAACACCACAAAAATGAAACACTGTAACGCCTGTGACAGTGACCACAGCTGGCCAGCGTAGTCCAGGTCAGCCCCACGTGTCAATCACAGGCTACAGAGGTTCAGCGAGACGCGTGAGCACGTGAATTAATATTATCATTAATTATCATTTAGACTGCAGACGCATTGGCAGATATCCGATTTGTATCTGATTTATTTCCACATATAACGGGGGCCTGAATCTGATCTGACAATATCCGATTCAATGCGCATTTGTCCCGTTTACACATTCACGTTACAGATCCGATCTGAGCCACTTGAGAGGAAAAAATCCACTTGAACCATGCAGTGTAAAGACAGACATACTCTTCATCAATGTTTCTGTAATCATTTGAATCCACTTCACAGGTGATTGGCCTGTGAGTTTCACCATTGCCCTATTGGCCAGCTTGACCTGTTTCCACCTCTCATGACGGGAACGTTAGGGTTATACTTTGAGAGGGGTGGAAACAATTCATCAATGGCCTAGGCCTATGTTCCGAAAGGAACACAAAGGCCTAAGTAAGTAAGATCTATCTCAGAAAGCTGCACCTCCATCTCTGAGCTAAAGGCATTCAGAATGAATACAAATAAGCAAGTTTACAGCCAACAATAGCCTATATATGCAACAAAAATAAATAAAGAAATACAAACAAATAAATAACATCCACAACCATTCCTTCAATCACAACATGTTTCTACCCTATATAAATTCCCCACCTTTTTCTTATAAACCCTCTTGAACTGAAAAAAATATTTGAACAACTCTTCTCTTCAATTGTTAGTGAGTTCCAAAGTTTAACACCCCGCTTACGAAATAGGCTAGACATTTATTTTAATTTATTTTGTCCTTGCCATTTGATGTTTGAAATTAAATTTCCCTCTGTGACTGATATCTTGTGGAACTAAAACAAAATCGTTGCTTCTGCAAATTTGCAGGTAAAAGTAAATTTTTTGCTTTAAAGGTAGAGTCTGGAGTTTTGTTCGTTGCAGTTTGTAAACAAAACATGCGCCCCTCCTCTCAGGCTCAACTGTGTAGCCTCCTGCCCCAGACAGCAGCAGTTATGAGACCGCAAAGGGAAGTTAATACAGTCCGAGAGAAGTGCTGGAGCTGTGGGCCGAAACCAGACCGTCACCAACACTGGGAGCCTCCAGTGTTATGTTGTTATGCCGTTGTGGTGAGCTGGGAAGATGGTGTTAGCAGCTGATGCTAACCGCTACCGCTAGCCAAAGTTAGCATTGAGCTAGCTCACTACAACGGCCCTAATACTTGTTACCAGTCGAGGCTTCAGTTGTTGGTGACGGTCGGGAATCAGTCCGCGGCTCCAGCGGTTCACTCAGACTGTATGTCTTTTTCTTTGCGGTCCTGACTGCTGCTGAGAGAGAGAGACGTGCTAGCACTCAGCAGCATCAGAGACAGCTAGTGCGGCTAGCAGCCCTGAGCCTTCCACTCTGGAGAGAAAAACTGACTCTCTCGTTCTCCACCCAGAAACGTCCATGTGCATAACAGCAAAAGACCAAAATGCAGGCAGGGGGAGGGGGCACTGCAGACACAGCCACCACCACACAGGACTAGGAGCCCATAGGTGATGATTAAGACAGATTTCATTTGTATAAGTCTAATGTTTATTTTTGGGCACAAAACTCCAGACCCAACCTTTAAATACACTCAGCGTTCCCATTTCAATCAACTCTCTGAGCTTCAACAGCTCTGATTTAACAAATACTGTAATCCATTTGAGTGTATTATTCTCAGTGCCCTTTTCTGTAATAAAAACAATGGTTCTGTGCGACTTATATTGCCCCATATTTCAATACAGTAGCCTAGCTCATGTATGGCATAACAAGTGAACAATAAAAAATCCTCATTGCATTACAATCTAATATGTCTTGCTTTACTTAGAACATAAATATTTTTCGATACCTTGTTTTTCCTAAGCAGTATGTGATTTCCATGTTAGCTTTTCATCCACAACCACACCCAAAAACCAAATCTCGGACACCTTTTCTATCGTAACTCTGTTGAGTCAGTATAACATTCATCATTTTTTCTAGTATTTGTGTACACCATAAACATAGTTTTTCTCCAATTTACAGAGAGTTTATTTATATCATAACCTACCATTTTTTTTGAGTTTAACAATCTTGTTGCTGTCTGCTAACATTTTTAAATCATCTCCTGAACTAAGAACATTTGTATAATCTGCAAATAAAATAAACTGCAATATATTTGATACATCACAAATATCATTCATGTACAAAATAAATCATTTAGGCCCCGATACCAGGCTTTGTGGGACTCCACATTCAATCTTCAAACAATTAGGCTAGATGTTTTCTCAGCAAACATTACATACTGTTGCCTGTTGTCTAAATAACTTCTCAACCAATCTAAAACTACTCTCACACCATATGGATATAATTGTGAAATTAAAATATTGTGATCTAACATATCAAACACTTTCTTAAAATCAATAAACACTCCTATTGTGTACTTCTTATCATCAATTGCAGTTATGTTCATTAATGCTAAAGCTGTTGAGCGGTTTCCTTGAAATTAAAGTTATGTTGTTACTCATCAGTCATTGCACTGCTTAATGCAGACTCATGGGCTTAACATTTCCTGACACTGAACATAAAAACAAGTGATGCCATTTTTGGGCATGTCAAGCTATTGCAGACAATGGGCCACCACATAGGCTTACATTTCTCTCTCGTCTTTGAAGGTAGCAAATATGCATCATAACAATTTGAAAAGCATTCATCTGAAAACCATCACCTTTATTCAGGACAGGCATCGTAGGCTCAGATGTATATAATCTCCAATAATAATGACGTCTTGTGGATGATTGCAGAATTTGTATGTCTTTCAGTCTCACCTCTACATCTGCGGCCCTCCTCTTCATTGAGAAAATTAGCTTATAATACATTTAAATTGAAGTAGACTATATTATATTATAATCTTAGGATTTTGGTGTCAGTTCACGACCTCTGTCCTGAGTGAACTATATTGCTTTTTATCAGACATCTTGTATGTCAAAGATTCCTCTTTCCAACTGTCATTATCTCTCTAAAAATAATGTATAGTGTAAATAGTGTATTTAACTTATAGAGCACATTTAAAAACAACCAAGTTGACCAAAGTGCTTTACACAGACATAAAAAAACAAAAAAGACATTAAGTTAAAAATAAGAACACACCAAAGAAAAGCAATTAAAAGAGTAAAACAACAATAAGAAGATAAAGCTGAAGTGTTTGGGTCTCAACTTGTGTCAAATCCAAGGAATAAAAGTATGTTTTAAGCTGTGTTTTAAGAACAGGCTGGGGGCTTGTTCACATAAAGGGGCGTAGGACCTGGTCTAAATATCAGTGTACGCTAAGTGTCACGTGTGATTCACGTAAAGCGATTTTGGTGTAGAACCAGCATGGTGTTGATAAATCTGGTGGCTGAAAACGATCGGAATTTAAATGTCACGCCCTGACCAAGGCGGCAGTTGTCAGTCTGAGAAGTGAAGCTCACTTCCGCGTTCAAAAAACTGCAATCCCCTCGGCTTCCTCTGGGGGCTGGTGTCAGAAAGCAGCATTCTCCATAGAGAATGTTAAAATCGCCGACTTTACATCCTCAATAAACATGATCAAAGCCTGGTGTCAGCACGTTTTTTTGTCTCAATCGATAGTTTCTATACCCCCGCACACACTCTGAGGGGGGTGAATTTTTTTTTTAATCTACCGTTTTACTGTTATTAGGTTAAAATTCTGGCCAATTAGGGCGCGGAAACGTTGAGTGACAGGTCCGAGCAGCTCCGTGGACGGGTCCATGCCTATGTTCCCACAGCCCTATGTTCCCACAGCTCTATGTTCCCACAGTTCTAAGATTTTTCTCAAAATTAGGCCCTATGTTCCCACTGGACTCTCTCTACCTATTTGGACTCTATCTATCTGGCCTGTCTAGCCTCTACCGGGTCTTTTTACTAAACTTAACCAACTCTTCTCTTCATTGCCTAAACACAACCAATGGTGGGACCAAAGGGCTGTGGGAACATAGGGCCTAATTTTCAGTGACAACAAAAGTTAGAAATGTGGGAACATAAGGCTGTGGGAACATAGGGCTGTGGGAACATAGGAATGACCCCCCGTGGAACAGCTGCTTCGAGGCCAATGGGCGGGTTCTCAGCTGGTAAATCCAACATGGCGCTGTTCAGGCCGCCATAATTGAGTCACAAAAACGACTCCCCAAAACCAATGGGTGACGTCACGGGTGGTACGTCCATTCTTTTTACAGTCTATGGCCCTGATACATTCCTGCTTTAGAGGCCTCGCCCTGCCCCCTTTACGACATGGAGACACGGAAGACAACTAAGAAGAGAGACTTTACTGAAGGCGCGTTTCCCAGGAGTTCCTGGTAAAGGGAGAGGGTAGGAACTTTTGCAGCGTTTTTTTATTAAAGCAGAAGTAAGCCGAATGTTTGTGTTAATATAAGTCTTAAATAGTTATATCTTCCGACAGCAATCACTTACATAGAGTGTTTGGTCCAAAACACGGGTCTGTCAGTCACTCTGCTCTGCTGTAAGCCGAGGAGAAAACTTCTTGTATACTTCCTTGTATCCTACACCCTTTATCCAATGAGGAGAGAGAATGGCATGAAGGGGGCGAATGGCATGAAGGGCTGTGTGTGCAGTCAAGGGATGTGCGTGAATGTGGTGACGTAGGGACGAGGACCAATAGATCCATGACGAGGGCGGGGGCTGCTAACTCCATCGGCTGACAAGAAGTTAGCCAAAATGACCGGATCGCTTACTTCTGCTTTAAAATTATTTTTTCTACTGCTCTTGTTCTTGTTGCCTTCTAATAAAGCTGGGTTTTTAATTGCCGTTTCAAACGCCGCATAATCGTGCCATTGCGTATTTGTCATATTCTTTTTTTTTTTTTACTACTGCGACTATGTATTTTACTGACTTATTCTGGGTGACTTTTAACATTCATGTGGACGTTGATGATGATTGTCTGACCACTGCGTTCAAGTCACTTTTAGATTCAAATGGCTCCTCTCAGAGGGTAGACCCACTCACTCTTTTAATCATATCCCTGATCATCCTTGATAGAAAACAATTAGAACAACCCCAGGTTCCTTTTTAACACTGTGGCCAGGCTGACCAAGAACCATAGTGCCGTTGAGCCATGCATCCCTCCGGCTCTCAGCAGTAATAATTTCCTAACTTTCTTTACTGAAAAGATTGTGAATATTAGAACAAGGATCCCCAGTAATGGACCACAGTATTATGTATTACATGTAAGTTAAAAGCTGTTTTAACTGCATTCCATAGAATTAATAATAATTTAAAAAAAACAAACATCCACATTTGTGCCTGTATGATCAGCAAACTCAATATTAGGGTGCTTGATTTGAGAAAGATGTGGGACAACTAATTATTGTCCCTCCTCGGATACCTGCACATTACATGGTTAAATAAGCAAAACATCTAATGGAGGAAGACAGAGGGGGCATGTAATCAACATGTCAAATTACGACTCACTTTGATAAAATATTTGCATTGTCTCGTTTCATAAATTAAATCACTTGTCATATTTTATAAAGACACAAAGTCACACAGTCCATCAGCCATCTAGGTTACACACTGAACCCCCATCTAGATGATGATGAAAATGCTTGCAAGCATAACAAGTGTAATTCAGTTGCAAGATGCTCATTTTACAAAATGTCAGAACTCTAACCAGTTTCAGGCACTTCATAAATTGAGCACAATGACTTCAACAGTAAATAACAACATGGTCTCTGCATGAAAAGAGCTTCCCTATAGAGAGTAAGATGAATAGTTTTACCCAACAGTTAAATGTAAAAAAAAAATATTAAAAAAAAAACGAGTAAAAGGTTGTTGTGATATTTTCATCTATTTATTCTACTCTTGTTAAGCTGTTAATTGGTGGTGCAGTTGCACTGTAAAAATAGGTGTCATCTTAAATGCTGATAAAAGTCAAACTGAGCCTTTGGGCTGATTTTTTTTTTTTTTTTTTAAGTCTTTGCTTGAATTATTTTCCAATTATTCCCGAGATCCTGACCCATGTTCCAAATGTGATGTAAGAAAACTGTTATCAACCTTATCAGTGGCTGAATTTAGTAAACCCAGAGTTATGAGAGTACATGTTTAGTTGTTTTTTTTTCATCACAGAACTCTCTGTCTGACGCCTAGCACAGGAACCAGACTCCATCTTCTCACAAAGGGCATATTTATTTAAATAGTCAGAGACTATTTCTTCAGTAGAAAGTAGTCCAAAGAAAACTGTTCACAGCTAGATCTGTGGATTATAATGAGTAACTGGGGCATTGTCTCTGGAAAGACATGCAGCTGTGGAGTTTTTCAAATATATTTTTTCAATAGTTTGAACATCACAAACGAATTCCATTTGCCTCGTATACAGCCGACTGAATCTCAGAGGTAGATGTCTCAAGAGCCGGACAAATAAAAACAAATATCTACATATGAAAACCATTTTTTTTTCTTTTTTTGCTAGTTTTTTCTTTCTTTCTTTCTTACTCCTGGCTGTCTATGTAAATTAGTTCCGAAAATATCTCTTCAAAATTCACAAATGTAGTCTAAAGATGGCATCATGCTAATTTAATATAGCCAGGTGAGATGATGATATATACAAACATACAGAAAATGAAAATATCGTCGTGTTGCAGACACCTAAATTCTCATTCTTTTATATTCTCATCCACCACCCACTTTTTTTTCTTTCCTTTTTAGGAAAGCAGATTGTTGAACACCACCCATCATCATCATGAACAGACACATAGTTGTCTTGCTTCCTGTACCCAACCCGTCTGTGGGCACATTCTGGTCCTCCACTCAACAAATTACACCTACAGTGTGAGTGCAGTGAAGTATGTAAAACAGTGAGGGGTAAGTGTTATTAAAGCTTGGCACAAGACTCAGAAAATTAACTTACTGCCCCACAAAGAATACCATAGCATCAAATTTTGCATATTTTCAACTTTTCAACCGCTGAAGAGAAACATGAATGCATCACTGGTGCAACTCATTCTTTGAGATTACAGATTAAATGTGAACAGATATACAAACCGAGCATCTTTTATCTAAAATCAGTGCTCAGACTGAAAGCATGGATCAAACCTAACTTTCAGACCTGTAATGAACTATTATAGTATTTGTGTCATTGGATTGGATTGTTCGTTATCATTTATTATCACAAACAGTATTTGAAATCTCGAAAACCAAGAAGCAAAGACTAATGAAATGTCACCAGGAGACAAAGCCTGCAGGTTTTCCAGAGATGACACAAACGTTGTGGACTCGTGAAATTCCAGTTCAGGCTTTATATAAAAGTAATCTTCAGTTCATTAATTTAAGTTGACATTTAAGAACCTAAAATTGTTCCCATATCACTTCTCAATTGCCAATGAAACTGCCATTGTGTCTATAAAGTTAGTTTCATTTTCATTGTTAATAGATCACCTTTCTTTCACCATTACATCACATGACTGGACTCTTTTATTTTTTTTTTGATTATCAGATATGACTGAACCATGCAGCCTGATTATAAAGAAATAGCAAAGGTAAGCTGTGTGAAATGATGTGTTTCTCTCACTTTCATCTCCATCCAGATATAGTCATTTCCAGCAGTAGTAGCATAAATGCTTTTTTATTTCCACAGGTTAACCATTAGGTGATCTAACAGAAGAGATGAATGCTCTGATGAGTAACTGATTATGCATGCATTTTATATTAAAAATTGCCTAACAATATAATATACTGTATCTCATTATTGAACCCAGCACATTTATTTAATGAGAGAGCAACACAGTGATAGATCCATATTTTAATCTCTGGAGGAGGTTGTTTCATCAAACAGCACTGCAACACTCTCCTCTGGAAATGCTGTTTATTTTCAATGCTCACATTGACATTATAGGGGATCTGTTATTCAGTGTGGCATGCTTGTAAAAATGAAGAAACAAACACATACAGTGTATAAAAGACTGCATTAATAAACAGACACAAAAGGACGCCTCAAAGATTTCATTTCTGGGTTTTGAGTACTGCAACTGTTTTTCGGGGGGTTTTTTTTAGTTGTTTTGTTGTTTGTTTCAGGAGAGAGTGTCAGTGGTTTCTCATGAAATTGGGGTTTTTAACATTTTAGAGAAAAGTCATTAGTGTGCTATTGTTACTTTTTGTATGTGCACAATGGTGATGCTGGTATGATTAAGAAATATTGGTTGATCCCTGTTGAATAACTGTTTGTGAAGATAGAAACCAGCTCAAATAAAGAATGTGATTAAGGAGGTATTTGCTAAATGCTGCAAGCCAGATCTGATTCCAATTTGTCAGCAAGAACTAATAAACGTGTCACTTGCACTGTTTGAGATGTGGCTCAGCTCCACTAATGACGGTCGCTACCGATTTAGCCTCAGCTAGCTCTGTAATTAACCGGTTGATTTTCAGGTGGTCTGTAGCATCATCAGTGCAAAGAATGGGGCAATCTTGACACGTGACAGTGTAATGAAGGCGTATCTCTTCAGTCAGCACGAGCAGTAAAAGTGTTTATTATGCACAAATTATCAGCTAGCTCTATAGTCATTAGGCCCTCTTAATGTGCACGTGTCCTGTTTATGATTCTGACTGCAATTAACTCTAATTTAAAGGGCTTGCTGTATGAGTACCAGCGAGTCACTGGAAACATCAGTGGGGAAGATGATAGAGGTTTGCTGACTATGGGGCCGGTCTGTGACTTACAACTGGTTTAAGAGGGTGTAATAATAATGCTTTTCAAAGTTTACCAATCAAACTATTGTAATAGTTTAGTTTAGTTTATTTATTTCATTCATTTATGAGTGAAAGGGGGCAGAAAGAAGCCAACTTATATTGTCTACCCCGTGTTACAAGAAATTAATTCACAAATTAGATCATATACATCCAAGCAAAGACGAAATGGAAGTAGAAGAAGAAAAATATCAAACAACGTCTACAAGAAAAGTGGCATAAAATAAGTTGAAGTAACAGCTGCAGCCCAGTCATCTACTCATCATCCTACTAAATTTCTAGGTATGAAGCGTTGACAGGCTACATGCAGTATACTATACACACACAAAAATTTACCATCACATGCGCACATATAAATACATACACACCTATATCTGTATATAAACCCATACAAACAGACACACATTTTCACACATACATGTACACGCACAGACACTAATGCCTGAGGATGCCTTAAATGTAGTATATTAGCAAAATACTGTAACATAACTCTCCTACAGTGCTTATTCCAAGTATGCATTGATTTATATATAAGAAACATTGCATATGGGTTCCTAAGCACATTAAGTTTAAGGATAAAATGGAATATCAGAAAAGTAGGCTAGGTTTCAGGACAACATCTTATAGTAGGACATTGTACTTTCTTCTCTACGTGCACAGGGCGGCGCTGTTCAAACTGGGCAGGCTCAGTTCCATCTCACCAAGCCCTGATGCCACGTTGTCCCACTTTCATGGATGGCCTTAATCTCTGCCTTTAGCTGAAGCAGATTAATCCCGACAGTGCTGACATTATCTCCTGTTCTACACTGTGACACTGGACACAGGAGGAACTCCCCACCCTAAGCTCAAACATCACCTCTGATGCCACTGATCTCGATCTGGAGTCAACGAATAACTCTTGAGTGTTGATCACACATTGCATCTCTAATCTGTAATCTATGCTCTCTACAGTAACAATGTTTGAAGGATTGAAAGTATTCAAACATCGCAACATGCATGAATAAATGCAGCCTACCTATAGTACATACAGTACACTTGAGTTAAGATGCTAGCAAGTAAACTGTCCATTGCAGGGGTCGTGCTGGTGGGCGGCTTAAACGTTCTGTGTAACATTCAGAAAAGCCTTGATATAAATGATGCTGGCTCTTCACTCTCTGTAGGTCAGCATGAGTAGGGATGCTGTCTATCAGCCAAAGCACTGACGTGACACATGAGACTGAACATGACGGACTGGCATCATGTCGAGGTAACCAAAGTTACACTGTTATTATAGCCTGACTGTAAACCACATTTGCTCTAGCACCGGCAGAGTGGTCAAATGAATAAGGTATTGGATCTGGCAGTGGGCTGACATGATAAACCTGAACTAATGCCATGTATAAATAAATAATAGCAGTGCTGAATAATGTTAGATTGGTGCACATCAAATCTACACAAACAACAGACATTTTGTCTCTCCAGTGTTAGACTCCATTTTGAAGCTGACGTTGGCACTGTGGGGGAGTGAAGCGGAGGCATCGAGGTCAGGATCAGGGATGAGCATAAACATCACATCTTTTGGATGTTCCAAGTCCTTTGCATGTTACATTACAAGTCGTGTTATAGTGTGTTCATATACATTGACAATTAAAAATGAATGCTACTGCACATGTCAGTTTCTTCATACTCCTGCACTCTCATACATGTAGTAATTTTAAAACCATTGCATGTCATTGTATCCTTTTAGAGTAATGACACTGCATTTACTCATGTGAAGCACATAAATGTGTCAGATGCATGCCATAAATGGAATTAATGTGGAGCCTGAATTATGCTTCCCCTTCTACTCAGCAGCCTGATTTCTAGGCTGAGTATTCAAACCACAAAGTGCATGTCAAGCTGGCTGATTAAAGGTACTGGGTGGTAAATATTTACCACGTTGCGACTTGCACTATGGCTTTGGCTGTGGCTAAAAAAACTGTGGACAACAGGCTGTTGCTGGTGCACTCTGACAAACATTTTCCATTAATTATCTTTATAATTTATAAGCCAGGAGCTGTTTGATGTAGCGTGACAGATTACCATAATAATGATGGAGTACAGTGGACAGCGGCCCACTGGAAAACAGGTTTTATCATAGGAATGAAAGATCTTCCTCTTTACATGGCAGTAACCTTGATGCAGGCGTTATATGCGCTCTTCTTGTAGAACTATAGGACCTTCATTATCTCATATGAAAATGCATTAGCAGTGACACAACAGCAGGTTTTGAACAGAAAAAAGTCTAGTCGTAAGTCTGACTAAGTTATAGAGAAAGAAAAAGGAAAGTGAAGACTTTATTACATTTTCAATTGTTTTCTCCAAAGAAAAAAATTGTATCAGAAATAATGTAACACAATGTGAAGTAATGAAGTAAGATTGCTATACTGTCTATTATGTACTGTAACTGACTGAACATAAACACTTATTTTATTATTAGCCCTGGCTGACACTGTTGTTAGCACAAACTCAATAGATGTTTTAAATAGACGTCATGTAATCACCATTTAAATGACCAAATCATTGCTGACTTTGCAGTGCCATCAGGAGACATTTCACAGAAATGCAACATATGTGTTGTGCAATAGCAACAATGACTCATGGTTATTGCTAGAGGACAAAGCAAAGCATGAAGGGCCGCACATACATTTTAAACAGTCACGTGGATAAACATATTCTTAGACCTGGACGCTCTTTGTTGACCATCTCTATTTGCATCACTGTTACTCTATCACAGCATTTTGTGGCTAACAGGATCATATTGACTAAAAAGCCTATCTTCATGACAGAGAATGGTCTGCAGCATCTGAAATGACTAGAATTGCTTTCACACCTTCCCACGCTGTAGCATTTGCATTTGCATCATTTTTGGATGAGGCACAAGCAGTGTTTTTGTTTTTTCTTCATCACTCTGTTTTTGATTATGCATGCAGTGCCTGAAGAGCTCGCACTCTGAATATGATGCTTAAGATATTCCAAACATTTGTACGTCTATATGAATATAAAGCTTCATGGCTCTAGTAAACAATGAACAATGTGGTAAGTCACATTATAGAATTTATGATGCATGGATCATGACAAAGAAGCATTACAACAATGGAATAAGTTGTCGGTATATATCGGGGGTCAGGGGTTAGGGTTAAAGGTTTTAGGCCCCATGGGGGAGGGGTCATTTGTGCCCATTATGTTAATCAGGATAATCAGGATATTTAAGGATATTTCAGACGAGAAGGGCCGAACACAAACTCAATAATTAAAACAGGAGCTATAGTCCTTTTCCCTGCTATGGATTTTCACCAGCCATTTGTTATTCACAGCACAACCTCTCGACACCCAGACTCAGGTTATTCCAAAATAAATGAAAAGCCTTTGCCAGAACTTATTTATTAGCAAAAAAGGTAACAGAAAACATCAAAGATAAAAAGTTTCCCTTTTTTCCAGACCAGAAAGTTTGCATATATTGGATTCAAGTACGGATTTATCATCAAAATAGTAAATTTCATTCCACTTTCAGTTGGTAAATATAGCTTCAATTGTTCAACAAAAAAAAAGTTTATAGAAGACAGGCCATGAAAAAGTTGATACCACTTATATTGAAGATCGTATTATTTATCTTTTTCTTACAAAAATGTGTGCAGAGAGGCAGTCAGGATATTTATCTAATGTGTGTTTACAAATAAATTAGTTATTAATATATAATTAATACCTTTTTATTCGTTTCAAAGCATCTGAAGTCTGGTATCTCAGATGATCACATGCCTAACATGCCACCATGATTCTAAAGACCTATCTGGGCTAAGGATTAGGGCAATATCTGACTTTAATTATATTCATAAAACCACAATGGGGGGAGGGCACATTTGCCCTATTGTGATATCTATCTATTGAGCCATATGGAGAAGATTTTATACCAACCTTCACCAGCGGCAGCCACTGGTAATGAAGACACTCATCCCCTGAGGAGCTTCCATCTTTGCTGTCCTGCCTGAGATTGAATCACAAACACAGCTGAAGGACGCACCCCCATCTCCTCCCAGCCACAAGACCGTTGCTGTCACTGGACTGAGAGATAACTGGCTTTACCAAGCCTGTCCTTTATGTGAATGTCAAAGTATCCATACAGGGGCCATGACACACCAGCATGAGCCACTGTAGCCTGCTGTCAACCCTCCCTCGGTGGTGAACTGCTTTAAAAGAGGTGACGTTCACGTACCTCGAATCCCTGACTGTTGTATCCAGGCCACATGTAGTGCATAGGATAAAACACTAGACAGAACCTCAAATCCAAACTTGGTCTGTAGTACAACAATGTTTCCTTTCTGTAACAAGTACTGTATGACTGTTCCTGTCCATATTCCCAGACCTTTTAGCGCCTTGTCATCTCCAGACACCCATGTTTCCCATCTTTTCTCAGCTTAAGCTCAGGTTGTTGATGTTGACTCATATTTGCTCTGTGAACAGTAACACTGCATGCGTCGTGTAGTGTATACCACAGTCGCTTCATCTAAAGTCCTCAGTTCAGCAAAGTAAGTCACCAGAAAAGAAGCCAGACATCAGTGAATAAAATTAATTGCTTAAAGGTAAAATATGTAGGAATTCCCCCCATCTAGCGGTGCGGTTGCATATCGGAAAGTATTCTTGATGTTACATTCAAGTGAAATCGGGCAGACGTCAGACAGACAACAGACGCTGCATGTAGCAGGATAAACAAGCATCTATGTAAACAAGTGGTCCGCCAGCATGAGGCAAAACAATACAGGTGATGTCATATTGTTTACCTGACCCACGTTTTACCGTCTTTCTCTCGTTGAGTAAAATGACATCCTGTTGGTTTGCCGACGGCCGTCTGCCTGACTGCACCTGAATGCAACATCAGTGCCTCTGTCCTTCCTCACACTACACAGTGGTGACAGTTTTAACAGGCGCTACCTGGAAAACTTTCTCCCCGAGCCGACAGCTCCGGTGAGTTTCCGTGGTTACCTACGGTAACGCTGTCATTCAACGTAAAAAATGGCGATGCAACAT
Organism: Trachurus japonicus; assembly: GCF_045865225.1. NCBI lineage: Eukaryota > Metazoa > Chordata > Actinopteri > Carangiformes > Carangidae > Trachurus > Trachurus japonicus. The sequence goes on from NC_140911.1 coordinate 36,433,062, forward strand.
GGCAGCCTCGGTTCGGTGCGTTGCCCACTTATGTATTTGTAACGACTTGTAACAACTCATTCCAAGTACGAGAAAGCGTTCATTTGTATGCGGGTGTGATTCCACTTCAATGAAATACGTATCTATGAAAGCAATATTTGATTTTTGCTAATAAAAAGCCAAATAAATTACATACTGGGGCTTTAATCTCTGCAAAATCGGCTGCCAATAAATTACGAAATGACTGATCATATACATCATGTTCACATCACCAGAAGTTTTGTCTGTCACACTGAGAGGGGGGGGGGGCTCAAAGATGAAGCACAACTCTGTGGAAAGAAAATGTAATGCCACTGCAATCAAATGCAGCATGGCTATATCATGCAGCTGTGTGTTCAAGTGTACTATGCCGCAGCTGTAGCACTAATATTAGTCCCCAACAGAGGCAACATCCATACAGTGATTGTCTGAAAAACAAAAGACACAATGAAAGTGTTGGCAATTTTCTTTCGAGTAGGTCCGTGGCTGTTCATCCATATTTTGCTATTGTTTCGGTAACGTGAAAAAATGACAGAGGAGAAGACAAACATCATATTCCACTTTCTTTACTCTCCTTATAAAAGCTATTTCAGCTATGTTCACTTGGTATTGTAAGGAAAGTGTTCAGGCTTCATCTCTGCAGCCCCATGAACTGCACTGCAGAATTAACAATCCATCAAATGACAAAAGTAAAAATAAACACGTCAGGCCAAACCAATACACGTATTCATGCTAACGGCATGCTGTGTGGATGAATGGTGATGTTAATAAGAGCAGTCACACTTGAGTGCAGCTGGTTCACATCATCCCAGTATTGGTTCAGCCTTAGTTCATGTTCCCATTCTCCCATCATCTTGTCAGGTTTGAGGATATCCCTGGTTTGAAGAAAGTGAAGTGATGGCTGAATAAGAGAGAGACACAAAGATTGTAATAATATTCATCTGAGAGTCATTCAGAAGAGGTAGAATATATTCACAGTAAGTGGGGGCTGTAAAATCGTCTGACTTAAGCTGATGGTTCTGTCAGTGTCTTGCAATAAATATTTTTACGAACCCTGCAGGTCAAAGTATCAATTTACATTCCCTGTGACATTGTCATAAGACACCACCAATGAGTTTACATTGAAAACTGATTGACAAGTACTCTTCATTCAGATTCACATTTCAGCCTCTAAGCATGATTACCTACACACATGCAAACACACACACACACACACCATTGTTTGCCGCATATAAACAAACATACTGTACAATGTACAAATGCGTTACTTTTAACAGAGGAGCTTATTGAAGGCAACACATCTAGGTGGAAACACAAACGTAAGGTAAATGGCATCTTTCATTTTGCGAGCCCACCTTGAATTAATCCCATTTAAGGGTTTAGCTACAGTGTGCACACCAGTATTCACTCACAGTAATCCATATCACACCCACATACTTTTTGCACATAGGCTTGTGTGCATGCATGCAGATACACACACTCGTGCAAACTGTCACACCCACGTGTACACTTTCATAGAAGCACGCACACACACACACACACACACAGGTGCAATTTCTCTTATGTAACCAAGACAGAAAAGCTCTTCCTGCAGATATAAAAAAATATTTTGCTTTAATTTTTTGACAAAAATCTGGACCATCTCTTGTCACTAGCATCTTTATTCTTTGGTGAGACGCGTGTAATGAACAGATCTTCCCTATGGTCCACGAACACAGTCTCACAGTAGGCTTCTCCTGGACGTTATTGAAAATAATAACAAAGAGGATGCCCGTTCTTTTTCCTATTTAATTCTCATAAATATTCAGCAGCCAGGTCTTAGATGTGTCTTCTATGAGTGGGAGCACAGGTGGATAAGAATCTGTACATGAAACACAAATGAATGAAAGAGTAGCATGACTGTCTCCAGGGCTCTATACCCCCACCTTCAGCTTCAACACGGCCTCGGGGCAAAATGAGTGAGAGCTGTAGACTTGAGGAGTGCAAAGGAAGCTAAGAGGCATTCAGTAAATACTCAAGGTTAGGTTTCATCTCACCTCTTAAACATATATTCCTCTGGCACTTGTGTATCTCTCTGCGTACACCAACATGTATACACTTGCACTGCAGCTCACTGGCCTTTGACTCTGCAGTGCAAGGAAAAAGAAATTACCCACAGAAATGCTCTGGGATACAGTGTTTAGTGTTGCTGAGGGGTGCAGTAGTTGTTTATGTTTTTGAACGTGTACTGTAACCAATGTATTTTATGGTTTCCATAATCCTGTATTGAATTGATTCATGGCTTTGTTAGTCCCCACCCTCCCTGGATGACGTTCAAGGACTTACACTCACTAATTTTAATATTAGAAATGTCTACAAGGTGATCCGTGTGGATCTGACAGGTGCTGCTGGTGTAGTGATCTATGCTTCCTCTGATTTTGTATTAGAATTAATCATACTCACAGCTGAAACTTCTTTTTTTGACTGTGTTTTTTAAGTTGATTTTTATCGCAAATATAATATCTTCATCATATAGAGGTGGGTTAAAAAAAACTTCACAAAGAAAAAACAGTTATGTTACCTAACTACTTAAAAAGCTGACATGAATCACAATGTGATAAGAAATCAAACTAACTAAAACTGCCACTAAGACTAATCCAAGATAAGACAATGCAATGGATTGAATTTGAATTTATTAATCAATGATTTGATCTCTATTAACTGGGGACAGATACCAATTGAGGCATGTGAAAGAAGGCTGCCATTTTCTCTATGCTGAGTTAATTGATGTTGTGGACTTATATGCTTCTTGGAAAATTGCTAGAGTCAAGGGTAAATATCTCCCTTGGATTAGCTGCAAATTTATTAGGTTCTTTAGGCCAAGGGACAAAGCTTGGTCAACATTCTGCCAAGCCAGAGAATTGCTGATCTGGATGTATCGAGGGCAGGCAGCTGAGAAAAGTAAAAGTCAAAAGTAAAAGTCATGATGCAAAATCTAACTATCTTAAAGAATGTTTAAGATGGTCTGATACACATGCTTATCAAACCAGACATGCCACAAGAGGTTGTTACCAACTGCCTAAAGCTGAAAAGGAGGCTATGCAAAGTACAGTGTTGTATCGAGCAATGGCATCATGGAAAGCACTGCCAGAACACATTACCAAAGAAAAAACAAAACTAGGCTTTAAGAGGCTATTGAAATTTAAACTAACAGCCCAGAGGTAGAAAAGGCACATGTTAAAGACACACATTAAAAGTGCATACAGGCATACACATAAATACACACACATACATACTCACAGATGTTGATGATTTAGATTGTTGTTCCTGTTTCATTTTTTTTTCAAGTTGATGAATTAGATTATCATTTCTGTTTCATTTTATTTCTACCTGATTTCAATCTATTGTTATCATATCTCTGATTATTGTTGCTGTGGTTGTTATTGTTATCATTAGTGTAAGTTTTTTTTTTCTTTCTATTATTATTATTTTTTATTTTAACTTTTTCTTTCATTCTATGTGATTTTATGGGTGGACCCCAGGAAGATTAGTGGCTGCTGTACAGCTGCTAATGGGGATCCAATTAAAATAAACAATAAACAATGTCTGGAAGAAAATCAAATGCAACATCAACACATCAGATAAATGCTATTATAAAATGAGAGTTGCCACTACAATACAATATAACATTTTACCCATTGCCTAAACATTCCACATACCAGCTTTTATCCCCTTTTTTTCCTGGCTATATTGCTACAGTTTTTAGTGATTGTAGCCTTTTGGCTATAATTGGGTGTATTTACATTTTATCTTTTTAAAATGTTCATTAATGTACACTGTCCCTCTCAAACAAATAAAGGAAAAGAAAGAAATCTGGCTTTAGGTCTAACCACTCCACAACATGTCCTACTTATATTCACCAACAATGTGTTCTCCACTGCAGATTAGATCAGAGAAGTGAACTCACAGGTGCAGTCTTTATTGATTTCACTAAAACTTTTGATTTTATTGATTGCTCGCATGGCTCTCCTTTTGTTTGTCATCCTACATTTAGATAAATCAGATTGTCCAACAAAATGGTGTGCAACAGGGTTCAACATTGATGCCACTACCCTTTTGATTAAACCATTTTACAAAATAATTAAATCTGTTGTGGTCAACTTTATGCCAATGACATTGTCATATGTACATCTAAATCTGATTGACCACAATTTCCACAATTCTAAGCTTCTCTTAAATCTAAATTTTAACACTCTAAAATTTGCTCTTACATCCTTTGTACCAGACAGAAAATCAAAATCAAACCAGATTCCTGCCAATGAACATATGTTTGAACTCTCATTCAAACACTGACAATGTTTTACTAAAAGTAAGTTTTGGATATGATGCTCTACACCAATCTGACAATTGTTACACAATTGGTGGTTACATACACATAATTTGCAATTACATGCAGTGTTTGTAAGAACTGTCAAACTTACTTCTGTATCTGAATCTTGATGCAGTCTGGCAATTTGTTTTAGGACTTGATTCTGCTTAACACAGCATATAACAGAATGCACATTTGTCATTTTCTTTACTCATCACTACACAATGATACAATTATATGGTCACACTTATATTCATATTTTGATGTATTTATATCAGTAAGCCTCATTATTTACAACATTATGTTGTACTATTTATTTTTTTATGATCAGGTAAGGAACTCTGTTCAGATCTATTTTCCTGTCCCTTGTTCTTATATAACAAAAGCAAATTAACTTTAATATTTCAATGGCCAACAGATTAGAAAAAGAACCTTGCTGATTTTTTTTCCCATTTTAAAGGCATAGCTCAACATTTTGGCAAATTGGCCCATTGCCATAATCCCTACAGTCATTACAGGCAAATGCAGAGACTGCTTGCCAAAAACACAACCCACAACACATCCTTATTTTGACACATAGTGCACCTGTTATAAATGAACTGCCTCTTTTTATGTCTATCTGTACGCTTTGATCTACTCATACTCTGTATTATTGTTAAGGGAGAATTCCGGCCATTTTTGACCCCTCAATCGTTTTCCTGATGGTCACCCAGTGTAGGGGGGAGCAAATACGTGACTAAAACTGGAAAAAGAAACAAACACTTTTTCTTTGTTGTGATGATTTATTTACAAAAATAAACGTTGGAGCAGTGCAGTGGTAATGTCCAAAATATCTCTGACCGTTTATTTTTGTAAAGAAATCATCACAACAAGGAAAAAGTGTTTGTTTCTGTGGCGGGGAGAGCAGGCGCTCTGCGATCGGATAGTAATGTCTTTCCAGGACGTTTCAGGCTGTCTGAGGTGAGTGACTACATGCAAAAACACAAAGTTTATACTGTTTATACTGTACACTATATGAGTTCAGTGGTGTGTCATAAGGATTCCAGTCATGTACCATAGATATTTGATTGTTTTTTGAGTGTTTGTTGTGGTTGAAAGAATTGCCCCCATAGGTTAGCATTGTCACTATCCCTAGCGCGGTTACATGCTGTCATTCCGACATCCCATCACTCCGACATCCCACCGTGTCGGAATGGCGGTGCCCCCCCCCCCCCCATAGCCATGGTGTAACTCTGGTTTTCCTGCATCAATTTTAGTCACGTTTTTTGCTCCCCCCAACACTGGGTGACCATCAAGAAAACGATTTAGTGGTCAGAATTGACCGGAATTCTCCTTTAACCTATTATTTGCCACTTTGACCATCTGGTGTTACAGGTTGTCTGCCTGTGAGTTGTCATAATTAGTATTTTATTGCAATCTCTTTTGTCATTCCATGGCTGTTGTGTAGTGTTTATGATTTGTGAGATACATCTCAAGGAGTTCATCCTAAAAAATACATTTAAAAACACAGGAGCATCATCACACGTTGCACAGTAGGAGTGGATAATTTAGCAGCAAATTATGCTTATTGTTATACTGACACTTTTCAGAGAGGGCTAGTGAATGATACTGAGTACTTGATGACTATTCATTTCTCTGCAATTCCATTACTTTTTTTTTTGCCTTCAATTGAATTCTTGTAATGGCACATTAGATGCCATTGAAAAGACACTAAGTGTGCTGTGAAATGCCTTTAATGTCGAGATGGATCAGCCAATTAGCCATTGTATCTCACAGCTTGTTATTCAAATTCACTAGAGTGAAATCAAAATGGAGTGTGTCAGAAAACACCATCATTTAGTGCTGCAGCCTACCTCACTATTTCACAAAGCGGTAAATCCACTTACAGAGCACGGATCATCACACATCCTCTAATATTTGATGAAGAAAAGAAAAGTGGAGGTTATATGCGGATGTAAGTTATTTACACAAAGAAACAAAATGAAAAACAATGTGACTATTCTTCTAGATTCTTCCAAGCAAGCTTCCTGAGGAAGAAATCCACTTTGTAGCAGTATTGGTAAGTTGTCCTTTTTAACATTCTGAATCACCTGTGTCTTTCACACGTTGTATGCTTTTATATTCATATCCCCCACCATATATTTTCCTTGAAGAAAATACATTCTGATTACTCTGACTTGCATTTAGCTCCTTGCAAATTTCATTGAATCAAATCTTAAAATTCATATGCTAAAAGCTTACTGAACACTGAACAGTCTGTTCTGTGCAGTGGTTTCACACAAAATAACTAACATCAGGCAGTCTCTTTTGAGTCCAGATCTGTTCATAGTGTTTTCTACATTATGCATCAACTTGAATTTAACTGTCAAAATGCAAGAAATTAAATTGATTGGAACAACTGAACTCAAAATAGTCAACTCAAATTGCCTCCAAAGAGCTTTCATAATGGACAATTAGCGTTGTGTGTGTATCTGCTGCTTTTGTGAATCCTTCTTTGGCCATCTCCCCTACAGTCATGGAGCTTCAGGACTTGGCATTTGAACACAGGGCCTGGAAGACACTGGCTAATTAGTTCCCGAGGAAGAAGCAATCCATCTTCCTTAGGAAGTTATGTGTCCACTTTTGCAGCTGTGGTCAGTGCACTTTAAATTAGAATGTGTTAAACTGAAGAGAAAATAGAGCTAAGTAAAATAAACAGAAAACTACAGGGAAATAGATAATTTTTTTCTCAGGTTGCATCAAAAACATGTTTTCTTGTTGTACTGATTAAAGACAAACCAACTGACTGCCAAAGTTTCAATTTTCACATTTTACACAGGATGACTACTTAGTAAGCGATCCGGTCGTTTCGGCTAACTTCCTGCAGCCGATGGAGTTAGCAGTCCCCGCCCTCGTCCCTACGTCACCACATTCACGTGCATCCCTTGGCTGCACACACAGAGAGGACCGCCCCTTCATGCCGTTCTCTCTCCTCATTGGATAAAGGTTGTAGGATACAAGGAAAGTTTTCTCCTCGGCTTACAGCAGAGCAGAGTGACTGACAGACCCGTGTTTCAGACCAAACACTCTAAGTGATTGTCGTCGGAAGATATAACGAAACACAGGTCTGTCAGTCACTCTGCTCTGCTACAAGCCGAGGAGAAAACTTTCCTTGTATCCTACAACCTTTATCCAATGAGGAGAGAGAACGGCATAAAGGGGCGGTCCTCTCTGTGTGTGCAGCCAAGGGATGCACGTGAATGTGGTGATGTAGGGACGAGGGCGGGGACTGCTAACTCCATCAGCTGACAAGAAGTTAGCCAAAACGACCGGATCGCTCACTTCTGCTTTGATCATTTGCTATATTTCCATTTTCAACATTTTGTAAACCTTTGCAAAAGAGTTGCTTGTCTTTCTGACTGAAATTAAACTCACTGACTAGTAAAAGCCTGACCTGGGGAGAGTTTGCTGTCTTTTGCTTTCAGACTTTAGATCCAGTTTAAGAATGTTAACCATTTGCATGGAAAGTGTATGAATTAATTTTACATGCTGTAACCATCTTCTACGACTGGAAAATAACAGGTACAGGGGAGCCTACATGGCAGGTCACGATACTTGTAAACATGGAATTTAAAATAGATCCTTAATTTACATTCTAATGGCTCTAATTATGAGCATGTTTCACCATATTTGCATCGTAGTGGTGTTTAATTAATTCAAGCAATAAGATATTTTACACATTTACATTTCTATGTTTAAATTATATGAGTTATTAATTATTAGAGTGTGCGATATCAGTGTTTTCATTTGTTCCAAGCAATAGCAGTGCCAGGTATGAAAATCATTGACGCTTAACCTTTCACTATTGAATTTAACATTTTCAACCTTAGGACGTAGCAAACAAAATGAGGTGAATACTAAGGATGATGATGACAATTCTGTTACAAGTTAGGATGGTGGACAGAAAAGGGATACAGAGAAGTGGAGTGGAGTGTGGCGGTAGAGATTGTTGCCTGCTGTGTCGTCGTTATGCTCTTGCTGTCCAGACTGTCAGAAAACATTAGTAAAATGCAGATCTGAACTCTAATCCCAATAAATATTATTGGGATTCCAAAGTTGCGGATAAGTCTGGCTCCAGCTGCAGCTCGATATGGTTGTGTTTGTTGTCAGTTTATTAAAAACAATTAAGAAATCCACTGTTTGCAAAATCCTATCATCATACTGTGGATTTGCTGATTTTCTTTATGAATATGTGAGGGTATTGGCCATACTGTATTATGCAATTCAAGATACCATTCATCCTTTTCATGCTATTAAAAAGTAATGATACTATGTGATATGAGTTTAATTTTGCCATTGATTTATTCTGCCACAGAATAAGGACAGTATAGTGTCCATTTAATATGAGTTTATGTAATATGGCTTAATATTATCTAATTTTGTCTGTGCTCCAAAGTTTTTTTAAAGATGTGTATTTCCAGTATTTTTGCTGTGTTATGAACATGAAGAGCAATAAATGAAGCTAAAAGTGAACTGTGGTCAGGAATGCCATTGCTACATGCAGGGTAAGACGAAGGGGCCCATCTGCAATGAAGATCTGAGATGGAGGCAAGCAATCAAAGCTGACTAAAGGCATTACCAAGTAATGAGTCAGTGGGTGGGGGATCTTCCTCCATCTAGAGTTATTGGATGAGGACTGTTTGTGTAACTTCTAATTCTCAGAGTGGGAGTTTATTGAGGAGAAAATAAGTTTACTGCAGAAAAACTATAAGCGTGTATTTCAAGCATGAACTTGAATGGCTTCTAAATGCAGAGAGGGGACAGCAGTATGCCTTATTCAAACTGCCTTTGTAGCAATGCATAAAAGCCAAGTTGTCCATTAGGCACATAAAGGGATGTGTTGTAGTGGTTCACTTCAAACTGGAGAAAAAAAACAAAAACAAAATAATATACTTTCCTGACATGACATTTGATAATGTTGTTCTGAAGCAGATATGCTGAATTTGAATGATGGGATTTTTATACACAGAATAGTGAATGGTGTATGAATTTCAAAATGGTAAAGTAATATTTTGATTTTTGTGTCTATTACAACAGCGGTGACAACAGAAATGAGAATGGCAACAACAGAAATAATGAGGATAATGATAACAACAAGGACAACAAAAACAGCAAAGGGAGCAACCAAACGTACAAAATGCGCATTTTAAGGGAAAATGAATTGATCAGTGTGAGAACAGAAAAACCCTCGACCGCACAGCTCTGCATTAACCCTGCAAGAAGAATTTTTTCATATTAGGTTGCAACAACAAATATATTTTGGAGGTAACACAATGCCGTCTGAATTTCACATTTGTTATCAATATAATTGATTTGCTACAATCGATAAACTTTTATTTTGTAGGGTTTATTTTGAAACAGGAAATACATGTAACAGGTCAGGTGACTCACTTCCTTGCTCGTAATCAGGAACTGAGGAGAGGCATGCTTCAGAGACGCTGGTTTCGCTATGATGCTATTCTGTTGAGTCTGCCTGCATTTTATGCCCTTTGATGGCATCTTTTGTATAGGTAGTCTATCGAGTCATTATAGTTGGTGACTACTCCGCTATGACTGTTGTTAAAATTCATATAAGGGAATAAATGTGGATAAATAGAATAAAATAGATAAGTATAAAGAGGAAACAATTTGATTTGTATTCATTATGCCTTTTGTGTGTTTTAGTTTTACTCTTTCTTACATCAATAAACCTGTGGACAACCGACAACTGTCTTCATATTCATGTCAGGAAGAAGTTAGTCTAACTGCCAAAGTCTATCACAGCACATACAGTATACTGAAGGCAGCATAAGAAACTTAGTTGATTCTTAAAACTGTACAGAGTTGATACTGAACATACAATTGCAAACTTGGCTAATCAACACAATCAAAAATTGTCAAAAGATGGTAACAAAGTAAGACATTTGCAAGATGCTGGATTTTGTTCATTGAACAGCACAAATTCAAACCAACAATTGTCTATGTCAAATCAATGATGGTGTTAACTTGTTGTTCTGACATTGAATTTTGGTCACATGATGTCACAACCTCCTTTAAAGGTACATTGTGTAGGAATTACTCCCATCTAATGTTACAGTTGTATATCGCAAGCAACTCAATCGTATTTTTCATGCTGCATTCACGTGAAATTGGGCAGATGGCAGACGGACGACAGCCTCTGCAGTAATGGCATAAACAAGCCTCTATGTAAACAAGTGGTCCTTCAGCACAAGGCAAAACAATACATGTGTCAATTTGTTGTCATGGCGATGTTGTATTGTTTACCTGACCCACGTTTTACCGGCTTTCTCTCCACTTCTGTGACTAAAATGACATCTGGTTTGTTACCGACGGCCGTCTGCCCGACTGCAGGTGAATGCAGCATCAGTGTAGCGCTCCATTCCTACTCACTGCGTTACCACGGTGACTTTTCACAGACGCCACCTCGACCTGAGCCGACAGCTCCGGTGTCCTCCTCCCATCCGCCCCCCCTCCCGCACTCCACCAGGCGCCTCCCTATAGGTCACCCACAGCATTACGCTTTTTCCCCCCTTAGTTTATTTTTACACATTAGCGACCAAGCTCATCCTTAATTAGGAATCTCCCTCTTCCTCACGTATGCCTACAGCTGTTCTCCTCGCTGCGCTGTCGGACCTGGGTCTCTGCATGGGCTGTAGCGCTTCACTCCCTCCATTTCAGAAAACGCTGTAGTACTCCAGGCCTGTGTGTGGCGCTGTAGCGCTGCCACACATAAACACCAACAACAGAGAAGAAGACAGAAGCAAGCTTCCCCGTAGTCAAAGTCCTTCTAGGCAAGTCATGCCACTCGGCGGCCATCTTGGCGACGCCACGAAAACCCCAAGGAGACCAGACCCCTATCTAAATGAATGGAGGGATGGTCAAATCCACCCTTTAACGTGATAGCAGGACGGAAAAAACATACAGACGTGCTAGCCAGTGAAATAAGATACAAATAAAAACCAAAAAAACATAGACTTTACCGCAGAATGACGTTTAAATCGCTATTTTTCCACAGGGAGTACTCAACTGCGCATGCGCGCGGATTTACGACACCGCCGTTACTGTACGGCTGTAACGGCTAAATCCGTGATCTAGCAGCAGCCCGAGCCGAGAATACCTACACCGGTCTGCCCTGCTCTACCTGGAGACATATCGGCTTGAGTCTGGAGATTTTTGCTAAAAAAATAAACGCTAGACTTACATGAAATCCGTCTTAATCATCACCTATGGGCTCCTAGTTCTGTGTGTGGTGACTGTGTCTGCTCCCCCCTCCCACCCGCTAACGTTAGCTGTCTCGGATGCTATCGAATGCTAGCATGGATGTATTAGTGCTAGCATGTCGTCTCAGCAGCAGCAGCAGTCAGTTAAAAATAAATAAATACAGTCCGAGTGAACCGCTGGAGCCACGGACTGATTACCGACCATCACTAACAACTAAAGCCTCGACCGGTAACAAGTATGAGGGGCGTTCGTTGTGCTGAGCTAGCTCGATGCTAACTTCGACTAGCGGTAGCGTTAGCATCCGCCGCTAGCTTCGGTTAGCATCCGCCGCTAACAGCAGCTTCTCAGCTCACAACAAGCCTCTCGTACTCGGTACAATAAAACGAGAGGCTCTCGTTAATGGTGACGGTGTCTATCGGTCCACGGCTCCAGTGCTTCACCCGGACTGTGTGTGTTTTTTTTTTTTTGAGTGGACTGCTGCTGCTGCTGCTGCTGCTGCTGCTATCATGGACAGGAGGCTAACGCCCCCAGGGGAAGGGGCCCAGTTTGAATGTTAGGTTAAAAAATGAAACGAACAAAACTATACATTCAAAAGTTAAGTTAAAGAAAAGGTGGACTGATCGGTTCATTGTAAAACACTTATTGATGTGAATGTGGTGAATTCTGTATACGTAGCGAGGTAGCTCTTTCGTTCAGCAGCACACACCTGAAGCTTCACTTTTCATTAAGACCAACCAATGTGGCTGCCAAATTAACAAGCCGGCAGTAAACCTCTAAAACTCCGCGGGTAAATGTAACAGCTTTCCTCCAGGATGAGGAGCCGCTCCCGGTCGCCGGTGGCTCTGCACTTTTCCGAAAACCTTAGAGTAAATTTTCAACCTGACCACATACAGTACACACGGTGCTAAAGCCGTGTTGTTGTTGCCGCCAGGTAGGTTTGTCTGTCGTAAATCTACTTGTGCACATGCGCTGGTGCAACAACATGATTGGCCTAGTTCAGCTCTGGCAAAGCAGGTGATTGGCTGCTGGTGAAAAGGGGCGGGACATGCGCCATCTTTGGCGTCGCAGCTTTCCCCATTCAAAACGGGCAGAGTGGTCTGTCTCCTCATATTAGAACGTCTCTGCCGTAGTATAGAGAGCCTAAGCGGAAGCAGGAAGTAACGGTCACCATGGGACCTCAACTCTGAAAAACTCGCCATTCAAATGAACGGGACTGAAAATTTTATTTCGTGATCCGTTTGAATTGTGCCATGAGAAAAAAATATGTCCTCTACCTGTTTAAAACATCACCCCGAGAAATCAGCAGTTTGTTGTAAAACTATTGTAAAATAAAATTCAGAAGAATCCGTAACCAGAAAGACTACAAGTTGCATAGGTGACGTCACACACCAAATGCCGCCCTTTCCCGTGTCAGTTGGTGACGTATTTTTTGTGGGACACAGATCTGTAGTCCGTAGAGCGGTCTTTACACAAAATACATTCTTCTGTTGCCGTTTTATGATAAACGGCTGATTTCTCGGCATGAAACGTGATGTTTTTAACGGGTAGAGGACATATTTTTTTCTCATGGCGCAATTCAAACGGATCACGAAATAAAATTTTCAGTCCCGTTCATTTCTATGGCGAGTTTTTCAGAGTTGAGGTCCCATGGAGCCATTACTTCCTGCTTCCGCTTGGGCTCTCTATTCAAACTCCAGACATTATAAGTGGATTAAATGTTGATGGGAGTCGTGTCAGTGCAAATATGACGATCGATATTGATTTAACGGGCGAGATTCAGCTGCAGTGTCCGAGGGACCGACAGTAGTCAGCTGTTGTTAAGTTACGTCCATAGACCGCGGTGTGTCTCGATGTGCAATGCTTCATAAAAGAAAAGTCCAGGTGCTTCAGCTGGCCTTTGAGAGAGACTGGACCTGAAAATGTCCAATCCAGTGGAAAGACGCTGTTCTTCAATGGCCACACCGCCGCATATAACTCTTCTAAAGGTAACGCTAAGCCTCTTTTAATGTGTTTTGCCCGCCGTGGCATTGTTTATAACACTTGACGCTGAGTGGGGTTTTGTCCTGTCTGAATGTATGCTGCATCTGGCTGTGGTCGCAATGGCTGCGTGCGTGCGTAAAAGAGAAATGGCACACTGTGTGTGTGTGTGTGTGTGTGAGAGAGAGAGAGAGAGAGAGAGCTGTAACTTTCAGACAATTGGCGTATTGATTGTTGACAGAAAACTGATGTCATCACGTATTTACGTTGTATAGCCTATAGATGTTGAGTGGCAGAAAGTGACCCCCCCCCCCCCCGGTTAGATGTGCTCTGACACTGACTCTGCTCCGGAGCATTCTCTGTTCAGCTTGTTTGGACTTGATATTAATTAAAATTGAATGCTATTTAATGTGTCATTATTATCTTTTTTTTTTATGAAAATGACGGTAAAAATAGATTATGACGGATTTTTTAGGACCCCCAGCCCTTCACAACCTCTGCTCCAGTCAGTCTTCACATGCAGACAGTCCATTATTTGAAAGAGTTTCTAATCATGTCGTTGTCAGTTTGTTCCAGGCGAGAGAGTTTTTATTTTTTTTTGACCCGGTTTGTATTTAGGGCTGACCTTTATTTGTTTGTGTAAACAATTGATTTGAGGAAATCCCGTATGCTATTATAAAATAACTTAAAATCAAATCTTTAATCATTGATAAGTGCGTCTCTCCCCAGACTCTCCCAACAAAAATCCCGCCCCCCCTCTCAGAAAATAGTTCCGACGTCCATGGCTGCCACTGAACGTAAAAACATGGCGACACCACATGGCAGCCAGCACCGAGCTTACCCGCTCCATGTGCATATGAATGATATGAACGGCAAATTCAGAGCTTACCGGAACACTTCAGTTTGTTGATGGGGGGGATTACTGACAGAACAGACTTTTGAACCAAGCAATTTTCGTGAATAGATAAGATAAGATAAGTTACACAATGTCCCTTTAACCCAAAAATTACTGACCAATGACTGTGTTTGGCCAGCTGTATAACTGTAGGGGAACACTATCAAATGTTGAACTACAATAGCAACAAAAGCATTGTCAATGGTCATGTTTAAAGACGAACTTTGCAGGATGTTTCCCGTGGCTATGCTACATTTATCATAATTAAAAAGCTTTGGAGTAATTGTGATGGTTAACTACATGACTTGTGACTTGTTATGAGTGAGAATGGAGGCTCTCCGCCTTCCACCTGGCGTCTCATGGCTGAAAACCAACCTTGCAGTACAGTATAGTAGACCTACTTTGTGTCCCAGCTCTCGTCTCTGCGCACCGTGACATAAACGCGTTCCAAGCCGCAATCTTTAGCAAAACAACAGAAAAGTGACCAGACTTATAGTCCCTCTTTAAAATACAACTATCTCTTATTTTTTATTCTTTATTTACATGTGAGTATAGCCTTTTGTGCCTATCAAGACAGAAAACAAATCATGACAAAATCTTGTGTGTTGAATATCAACTTCCCCATGACACCGTGCTTAGAAAGGGGTGAGGAGGAGAGAGGGTTGGTTGAGAGCATAATTACATGTTTTCTGGCATAAGCAAGCAAAGTGGTTACCGTATTGCTTTGGTGGAACTGAATTAAAAAAAATGGTCTTTATTTCTTTACCAGCAACTTGACACAAACAAAATGATATTTTCTTTTCAGATGTGTACTGACCCAGATGCTGTGGCAGCCAGTCGTCTTGTCTCTAAAATGATTCCGATGACACTCGGAATGGAAGCCTGTCAGCCTGTCTGATATGGTGAAAATACCGTGCTACATGTACAGTACTTATGTCCATCAACAAATTTGGTTGTATTTTCACTTATCTGTTAGCAAGCTATCCCAAAAGTTCATCAGTGGATTTGGATGAAACTTGGTGACAGATGGCCGGATAGACCCAAGGTTCAGTTGATCAGATTTCAGTGGTGTCTGGGTCTGGGATGGTTGCCACTGGATAATTATCATTTTCTGGTCATAGCTATTATGCTGTGTTCACATGTCAGCTTGAAGGGTCCTAAGCAGAAGTGCATTTACACCATATATTTCTATTGATGGACTTCTTTTATTGCTGCTGTTTTTCAGCTCAACTTTGAACCAAGTGGTTTAAATCTTCAAGAGTTTCTCTTTTAATGGATGGTTGTCTTCTCTCCGACAGACACAGCACAGCCA
This sequence comes from Trachurus japonicus, assembly GCF_045865225.1. Lineage (NCBI taxonomy): Eukaryota > Metazoa > Chordata > Actinopteri > Carangiformes > Carangidae > Trachurus > Trachurus japonicus. Next base: position 36,448,872 of record NC_140911.1, read on the forward strand.
CTATGTGCCAGAGTTGTTACAGAATGTTTCCCTGTGCAAGTGTTGATATTAAGGCAATTTAACACATGACACAGTTACTCATGATAATCCACAGACCTCACTGGGAACAGTTAGAATTATTCTTCTTCAAAGTGTGCCTGCCAACTGTTTGTCGCTGCACGGAGGGAAATGTGCAACTGTCTGGCGATGGCATGTGTGCAGCTGTGAAAGAACAGCTGCGGATTAAAAGACATGAGCTTATGGAGAATTTTCCAAATGTAATAAGATTTGTACCTATCTTTTTACAGGTACATTTGTTACAGCAATTAATATTTTCTTTATATATCCATCTATCTATCCATCCATTCATGTGTGCAGGGTCACGGCGGGCTGGAGTCTAGTCTATTCCAGCTGACCTACTGCAGGATGAGCATGGGATACACCTCGGATAGGTTGGCAGTCTGTCACAGGCTGACATACACAAAAGAACAACACGCACAATTACATCTATGGGCAATTTTCAGTCGCCTATCAAGTGTGGATGTCTCTGGACTACAAGAGGAAGCCAGAGAACCCACACAGACACAGGGAGAGCATGCACACTCCACCCAGAAAGGCCCCAGGCCCAGGACTCCAACTCTGGACCTTCTTGTTGAGAGGTGAGTGCTAACCTCTGTATACTGTAACTGTACGACTTCTATTATATATTTTTTCTGGATCTACATGTACAGGTTCAATTCGTGAGTGACAGCACTTTGTTAGCTGCAAAAGTAAATGGTTGCAGAACGTAACCACACAAATCAAGAAAGTCATGCAACAAATTATACAGGGCATTCTGTATCTAATAGAGCAGATACCATCATGTATCTCCTGAGCATTTTACAACAACAGTCATCTTCAGATGATAAATGTTATTCAGTACAACCAGAGGGCTGTTGTACATCCGCTGTTCTTTTGAGGTTTTGTTTTTGGATAGAACAAGTAAAGACAAGGAGACATAGGGCAGATGGTGACAGTAGCAAACTGTCAGACTAGCCAGGAATTGAACCAAGGACTCGCTGCTCAAAGTATATGTGCCAAACACTCAATTACTGTGTCACATCCTTCAGTAAATGCTCTTGATTTTGGCTGAATGTTAAAGCAGGTGAACAAGTGAACATGGCAGCATCACAATGTCCTTACTGTAAATAGCCTCTGTAGGCTACTATAATGAGTTTTTAGTTAGTTTGTTTTTATTATATGTTTGGGAGATTGTCAGAGACCTGTATCAACGTAGTTAGTTTTGTGAGTTCCTCTCTGTGTTTGCTACAGTTATTCAGGACCCATCAAACCCACACCTGGGGCTAGCTCATGTTAGTTGCATGTTTTGATGCCACAGGGGAAATAAAACAGAAATAGAGCTACCTGGAAAGCATTTCCCACTGTTTTTTACCACAAATGCTCCAGAGCATGTGGAGTGAGTGCTGTAGTGCAGAGAAAGAATAAATAATACATTAAACATGATTTTTGTTTCTCCAAAATTAGGCTACCACTTCCATGAATTTTGTGAGAGAAGTGTAGGCCTACACACAAATGAGACGTTATTATCTAGGAGGTGTAATATATTACACTAGAATATGTTATCTTTAACATGCCTTCCAGTCCAATCCCTTTATGTCGTGAAATATATCCTTAATCAGTTTGAAGTCATTTTTTGATTGTCAACATGGGGAAATTGTGTTGTTTTGGCAAGGTTATGATAAATCCTATATTTGGATTGGACCTTGAATGTCTCAGGTCCGTGCTCTTATAATGTGTTGGCCGGAGATAGGTGTCAATCAGTCATTATCAGTGTAAAATTCAGATGAGGGGGCGGGGCATAAAACTTTCTCAACAGTATAGCTTTGTTTACGTAGCCTAGTTAATTGACCCTTCGCTAAGCCCCGCCCCCCTTGATTACTGTTGTATGGTATGCTGTATGGAGTTTGGAGAGTCCGCTTTAGCATAGCCTAGCTATTGTTAGCTACATGTAGCTCATTTTAGCACTTGTTTGAATCAAAGGGGTTTGAATGGAGGAGAAGAGTCTGGAGACTGGATAAGCTTCTCCATCAAGGCTCAGAGTGAGTATGGATCCTAAACACTGTTCACATTAATGTATAGGAAATAGACTGGAGGTGCATTAGACTTTGTGCTTCTTTATGACAATGTGCTTCAGACACACACATGCTGCTGATGGAGGAGACAGATTGTGAACATGGGTCAAGACGAGTTTTCCTCATTGACAAGCAAACCAAAGGACTTGGGGTTTACACTCGTGGTCACTAAAAGCTTCTAGATTTTTTCAAAGGCAAGTAAGTGTTTTAGGATTTAATCTTTGTATTTTGATTTAAAGTCATGATAGTTTTGTGATTTTGTGAAATGATATTCCCAATCAAAAATAAGTATCATAGCTGGTTGAATGTTGGGATTGTTCATTTTTACAGCCCTGACCAATTCACCTCCTACGAAAAAGAGAGCGTCATAAGTACAACTTAATTTGGATTGAGTGTCTGTATTCAATTTTTAATGGCAAAATGTATTTCAGGGAGATTACGCTACCAAACAAGCAGCTCCTCAAACTGTTGTAAAATAATATGCGCTTTGGCCTATTCTTGAGGATAAGTGAGGAGTCTCAGGCAAAGATTAGTTCAGTCCTTGTGTGGGCATTTATTGTTTCCACCATGTGCTCACTCAGCCACCCCTTCAAGTAGCTAATGAGAGTGGACTAATCCACCAGTGGGGGGGTTTACTGTGTAAAGCACACACACATAAAAAAGACATGCTTTGGCCTAATAAAGTAAATGAATATTTACACATTATGTAATTCTACCCACAAATCAATAAGCATTTACAGAACTAATAATCTGTGTAACCATTAGCCCCAGGAAAACACTTTATTGCAGCAGACACTTCCCTAAGCTACTGTAATATGTTGAAACTAACAAGTATAAAGATAGTATTTTACCTGAGAGGCAGGAGGCAGGTGAGTGACAAGGTTGCAACAGACCCTACACATAAAGCTTCTGATGCTTCTTTATGATTTAAAAAAAAAAAAAAAAAAAAGGAGCTTTTTCGCCTTTAATTGACAGGATAGTTGAGACAGACAGGAAATGGGAGGCAGAGAGGAGGGGAATGACACGCAGGATAGGGCCGCTCAGCGCAGAATTTGAACCGGGGTCGCCTGCAGTGAGGACGGACTATAGCCTCAACACATGGGTCGGGTGCTCTACCAACCGAGCTAAACACCACCCCATGCTTCTTTAAGATTGTCCTGATGTAGTTTACACATCTAAGGGATTTTGCATGGATGTAAGAAGAAGCACATTTTGGGTTTGATTGTCCATCTTGCATGCACAATATCAATTCGACAACATTCATTTGTATGTTGCTGTAATAAAAGCAAACAATATGCCAAATCAAAACTGTTAAGACCATGTGGGCCCGATCCTAGTCACAGAGACCAATTTGAGTTGGGCCCTCATCTGCTCTCTCTCCCTGACTTGCCTGTCTCTCTCTCACTGTGCTGTCTAAATGAAGGCAAGGGTGCTCAGAAGGTTTCTTAAAAAGGAAAAAAAAAATGTTAGAGGATTTGTGGCATGTACTTAGAAAACATGGACCATTTTGTGATTACATCTATGTTTTCAATTAAGAATTTAGGCTTCAGGTGGGTTTTTTTTTAGAAGTGCAGACTACTTCTAGAGCCTGGGAAAATATTCTTTCCCATGACTCTAAGGATACCTGTGTGCAAGCATATTGCACAGCCATCTGAAATAATTGGAGATATACTGGCCTGTGAGTCATCCAGTTCTTCAGTGGGTCCCCTGGCTTTGCCAAATCTGGAGCTTTCATATACCCTTACAAACACAGTATTTGTTAGAAGTGCTTAAATTAAATTTATTTTCATTCAGTAACAGATGATGAATGTCAAATGTACCTCTGGGCTGTGGAGGTGGTGGCACTAGCTGTTAGATTTGGCAGTTGTTGTCAACACTGTGTGGGCACAGGCTCCAGAGATCACCTTCCTGAAGCTGTCCTGAGGTCAGCGGCAGTGCTGGTGATACGCTCTGCAGCGGTGAAGGTGGTTGTTGGTTGGTTTTTCTGTGAACAATTCACCACAGAGCTCCAGTTCCTTGAACCTGGGTTGTTATGGACAAGGACAGACTAGTTATTTTCTCATCACAGAGAACTTTCTTCAACCTTTTATTTTCCCATTGGGCTTGTTTGTTTTCAATTGCATTCATGTCCATTAGACACTTTCTGGCTGTATGATGCGTTAACATTTTGACAATAAGTCTACTGTGGCTCAGTGGAATGGCCCAGATTTGAAGACACTGGTAATTTACTTCATGTTCCTCAGCAAATAAGGGGATGATGTCACCATTTAAAGCACCAGTGTGTAACTTATTTGGCTTTTTATTAGCAAAAATCAAATATTGCTTTATATGTATTTCACTGAAGTTGAATCACACCCGCATACAAATGAAATCTTTCTCCTACCTTAGAATGAGTTCCTCCCCTCACAGTCCTGCTCTTGGGACATCCACGGCTGCTTTTTAGTCCCAGTTCCTCCCTGGTTTCATCTGTGTTAATTCAGTCAGGCTGAGTTTCCATTACGCATGCCGACAGCCTTTGATCTGTCATCAGTGTGACGGCACAATCGATATATAATAGATATACGTGTATGTGCTGATTTTTACAATAGTGGTTATTGTGATTATTTATTGCATTTAAATGTGCCTGGAACAGTGGAAACCTGCCTATGAGGTCTTGGTGATGTGTGCACACTGCGCTCAGGGCAGTCAAATTACCACTGCGCCGGCTGCGCTTCGCCTTGCGCTGAGAGTAGAGCAGGTTGGAGCTGGCGAGCTTTCGGTGCACTCTCGGCGCGGCCTTTTGACACGAAATTGTCACTGCGCCAAGCTGAATCTGTCGACACCTCCCCCTGCTGCGTCACCACACCCATCTCGGCGCACCGCAGTCCACCAATTTACCAAATCCGCTGCGCATGGTGCTGCACCAGAGGAAATTACCACTGCGCCGGCCGCGTCAGGCTTTGCCGCGCTGCGCCACCCTGAGTTGCACCAAGAAATTAGAGCCCTAAGTGTCAACTTTTCTTATATGAGCTTACACACTGTTTAGTTATGGATTTTGCAAGTTTCTTCTGGGCTGTGGTGCTTGACTTTAAATGTCTCAGTGTGGCCCGTTCCCCAAAGAAGAGGTCATCAAGCTCTGCTGTTTGGCTAAGTGACCTTTTTGCCTATGGGTTGAGGTAATTTGCGCATGCTGTCATACTTGCTGCATAATCAGTGTTTTTTTTCTCTCCATTATACCTTGTAATAACTTCCCATCAGGGGTGCTGTGCTGCACATCATCTCCAGTAAGGCTTCATCCATCTGTTGTTGTTTGGACACTAATGCAGAACATCTATGACTTAGTGCTCGGGCTATTATAGACATTTACATGGGTTTAATGAAAAAATTATATCAATAATAGATTAGGAAAAACATGAGTGATGCTTTGTGAAAGGATGACTTCCATCATGATCTGAGTGCACAGCAGACACTGAATGTTACAATAGAAACAAATGATCTCGCTGCATAAAGGATGGCTAAAAATATCACTGCAGAGAAACACAACTTTATTTAGAGGTGGACATTTTTCTATCCATGATATGTTGCCAATCTTGCTGTATGCTTCTCAGGAAACAAAAACTCAACTGGTTTTCAATGTCTCCTTTTCTTTCTTGGGTGTTCTGGGATTAGTTGGGTCATTTACAGAAGTTCCGTGACCGTGGAGAGCGAAGGTTCGTTTCTCACTGGATTTGTTATCTATGAAGGTTAAATAGAAAATTTAGCTAAGGTGCCCTGCCCAAAAATGTGGGGAAATTTTTTGAGAGCCCTAAATCCAAAATGGCTACCGTCAGCCAAGCTGGAAATTATCTTTTCAATGGTTTGGCCCACAGTGCTGCATAATACATGGTTTCTATGACAATTTGGGTCAAGAAGTTAATAAATGATGTAGATTTATTGATTTGACCTATTTTTGACCTTCAAATTCAAGATGGACGCCAATTTTTGGTCCTTTAAATGGCCATTTTTCAGAATCGTCATAGAGCCTCAATATTAGGCTCAAATGAAAGCTCTGCTCATACTGAGTTCAGTTTAGGACAGTAAAATTACAAGTAGGCCACACAGAAGTCATCTCAAAGGTCAAAAAGATCAAGGTTTGTGGTGAGAAACAACTTTGCTGATGCCCTTTTCCATTAGTTACCTGAACTGTGTTGGTCAGTGGTCCCATCAATTCATTATGAACCAGGAAATCATTTTACACTTCTCAATAGCATAAAATATTTCTAAAGTTGTCTTCTGCAGTGATTCAAGAAAGCGTACCTTACTCTTATACCACACTCAACCAATGCTAGTGAGTCGGGCGGCTTGTCGGGTCCAGGCTTCAGCACTAGTAGGAGCCCCAGGAGGGGTTCACGTGCACCCCCCTTATTTTTTTTTCTAGTCTGGATTTTTTGCATCCTTGGAACCTCTAAAATAGAGATTTGGGTGATCCCCGGAACAAAATGTAACCCAGGTCCCATGTAGTTAAAAATAAAGCTAGAGTGGTTAATACTATGAGACTGGGCCTGGGCTCGTTGTAGGAAAATACAACCTTTTTTATGTTACTTCTAGAATGTGTACCTTTAATAATGTTTTCTACTTTAATAATAATGACCACCACAACTGTACTTTAAATGCAAAAATATTCCTTTCACAGGTATTTATTGACACAAAATAAAATAAGATTCAAATGTATTTTAGAATAAAATATATAAAATAAAAACACAGAATTATTCACAGTATGAATAAAGAGATTTTTTCAAATAGACTTCAGTTTCTTTCTTTTGGTTTCACACTTTCCTTTAACTTAAAATAAACCCTTTTGTTAGATACCTTCAAAATAAAATACCTTAAGTACCTTTTTAAATACTTTTGTTACAAGCAAAACCCTTTACTTTTCAAAAGAAAACCTTTTGTTTTTATACTTGAAAATAAATAATATTAATCCCTTTTTCAGAATCTTTAAGTTACCTTCAAACAGTACTCTTTAATTCACAACAACACAAACTCAGAAATGTACCTGTGGGCCCACACACATTCATATGAAACACTTAAATGAGATTTAACCCGTTGCAGGCCTGTTTATTGAAGCTTGTGTGCGGTGGGGCCTAAAAACTGTAATGGCCGCTTCACTCAGAGCTGAGCACAAAATAAAAAAGCACGTGCATGTGTATTTTAGTACTCACGAATCCAGGGTTAGTTAGTAGGGTAGAAGGGGAATGGGGGATGAAAGTCTCACGATGATAATGGCAATGGCGGTGGCAATGATGATCCAAACACACACTCGCGGGCAATGGCGTAGCGAAGGAAACACACAGCAGCAGCAGGACTCGGCACGACACAGCCGAACGCAGAACAGGGCAGAAGAACACACACAGCAGGGCCATCGGCTGGAAAACCCGTCTCTCTCTCCAAACGTCCGTCTCCTTAAAGCATATTATCCGAATTGAGCCACAACATCAAAAGCTATCTCATGGCGAATTAGCATTAGCTTTGCTTGAAATATCACAATGCAAAAGCTACGATATGCAGGCACATTAGCACCGAATGCTACCGCTAGCTAGCACGTCGCTAACCTCGTTACACATTCAGTCTCAGTTCACTATAACTGTTAGATATAGCACAAATACAGGCATACACATTATATTCACCTCTTGCAGGTCACACAGAAGTTTATATCAGGACCACGAGTAGTCGACCTCCACGATAAAACTTAATGCTTCCCACACAACACGATGCCTCCTCTCTTTAGCTCTCTGGTCGATAGCTTCTGGTTCTTTCCTCATGCGTGCTCACTACTTCCCACACTAACCTGCGGCACTAGTCCCGCCCCTTACACAGTGACTTTACTCTGATTGGCTTGCGAGTTTAACCACCAAAGGTAAAACAGGAATGAAATGATTGACAGGTAACAGGTTAGGTTACACATATAAACACGGCTTCTTCCTCTCTCTTTTTATCTCGAATCACAGTTATTTTACAGATTTAATGAACTTAAAGACCTTTATATGACTTTATCTTTTAACTGTAAATAGTCTTATTTATTAAACTGTACATATTATATTTATGCTTTTAACCAGCACACATTTTAACAGTTTTTAACTATTATGAACTCTATTATTTATGAACTTTTTTAATAAAGCATATTATTATACTGTTAATTACTTTTTATGCTCTGTAACTTATATGATTTTTGTACAGGGCTACACCCTCCCTCTTCTGAATGTGTAGATGTCCTCATCACACCTTTTGTCTCTCTTCAACTTGGAAGGGTGATTCCTTTTCTCCTCCTCCATGTACCTTTTGGATGTTTTGGACTTTTTCCTTGGTTCTTTGTCTTTGTCTGGTGTGTTCAACTTGAGTTGGATGACCATGCCATGGTGCATGATGGTAACTGGTTCACAAGATGGATGACCAGGTTTTTCATAAGTGAATCTCATGGATGGCTTTGGTTTTCTCAGTGATTTCCGGACTGTAGAAGACCTTTCACTTTCACTTCTAGCGCTTTTAGCAGCTTTGTCATGTCTGGTTCTGTTTGACGGAGGTGAGCTTTCACCCTCTTCTGAATCTTGCAAATCTTCTTCTACAGATTCAGTATTTGTCTCGGGGACATCAGCGTCTGACAGAGGAGGTGCAGCACCTTCAGGCGGTTCCTCATACTCTGTTTCTGTAAGTTGTTGCTTCTCTGTAGCTTCACAGATTTCCTCTTCAGATTTTTCATCCTCTTCAGAGCTTTCACTTTCCTCCGAACTCTGACTCTCTTCATTCTCCACAGATCTTTGATTTACCATGTCCAATTGTCTCCTGACTTCATCCACATCAAAATCTGGAGGATTGTGGACAGTTTCAAACTCTGAGTCTGATGACTCCATGTCACTTTCTTCAGACTTGGTTGGTTGACGTTTCCGGGTAAGTTGAGCTCGTGTTACAGGTCTCCGAACAGAGTTTGTGTCGTCTGATGGGTTTGACATCCTGACCATGTAACCGATAGGCAACAGGTGGTCTCGATGGAGAGTTTTCACAACACCTGTACCATGCTCTGGTTTGACCTTGTAAACTGGCAGATTAGGCAACTTTTCCACAACAACATATGGTGTCGATTTCCATCGATCTTGGAGCTTATGCTTGCCTTTGAGACCCACATTTTGAATGAGAATTCTGTCTCCTTTCTCCAAAGGTAAGTCTCTCACACGGTGGTCATAGCGTGCTTTGTTTTTCAGATGACTCTTTGTAGCAGCGTCAGATGCCAACTGGTAAGCTTTTTGCAACTCTTTCCTCATCCTGACGACGTACTGTTGGTAGGAGGTTTCACTTTCACCATTGGGCGAGATTCCAAAACAGATGTCAATGGGTAACCTTGCGTCTCTTCCGAACATGAGTTGATACGGTGAGTATCCCGTGGAATCGTTTTTTGTGCAATTGTATGCATGTACCAGGTAGGTGATATGTTGACTCCAAGATTGTTTCTTTACAGTGTCCAGGGTACCAAGCATCGCTAAGAGTGTTCGATTGAACCTTTCTGGTTGTGCGTCCCCTTGAGGGTGGTAGGGGGATGTTCTTGACTTCCGTACCCCAAGCATGGACAAGAGTTCTTTGATCAGACGACTTTCGAAATCTCGGCCTTGATCCGAGTGTATCCGTGCAGGTAGGCCGTAGTGCACAAAATACTTCTCCCACAACACTCTTGCAACGGTGATAGCCTTTTGGTCTTTTGTAGAAAATGCTTGTGCGTAACGTGTATAATGGTCTGTCACTACTAACACATTAGCGACACCTTTAGAGTCAGGCTCTATCTGCAAAAAGTCAATACACACTAAATCTAAAGGGCCATTACTTGTTATTTGGTTCAAGGGCGAGGCATGCTGAGGGAGTGTCTTCCTGGAGATACATCTACCACAGGTTCGAATGTACTGCTCGACCTCAGCTGTCATCCGCGGCCAATAAAATCGGTCCTTGATCAGTTCGGTGGTGCGTTCCATTCCCATGTGTCCGCACTCATCGTGTAGAGATCTCAGCACCATTGGGCGGTATCTTGCTGGTAAGACCAGTTGTTTGATCTGTTTTCCACACATTTTTTCTTTTAATCTGTAGAGTAATCCATCCTTTAACTCCAACTTGCGACTTTCACGTAGGAGCAACACAGTCTCAGGTGAGTCATTTTTTGAGCGAGTCAGTCCTTTATTTTTCTCCAGTGCTTTCTTTAATGGTCCAATTGTTGGGTCCATATCTTGTGATGTCTGGATATCTTTTGGACTTAGCTGGTCCAGCACATTCATGCTAAGGTTCACTGGGAACACGTAGGCTTCTGGTACAGCGGCAGCAGGAGCTCCCAACTGATCCACCAATCTGTCGGGCTCCTCAGCCTCTTTACTGATACAGGCTCTTTTGCAGAGGGCATTGATGCCAGCAGGTGGGACACTAGTCCACTCTTTAGCTTCCTCTGGAGTGTATTGTCGAGACAACAAGTCAGCATCGATGTTGTGCCTCCCAGGACGATATTGGATGGTGAAATCGTAGGTGGCAAGGGCGGCGAGCCAACGATGTCCGACAGCGCTGAGTTTGGCAGAGGTCAACACATATGTTAATGGGTTGTTGTCAGTTCTTACAGTAAACTTAGCTCCATACAAGTAATCGTGAAACTTGTCCACGACAGCCCATTTTAATGCCAGAAATTCCAATTGATGGACTGGATAGTTGTGTTCTGAGTCTTTAAGCTTCCGACTGGCGAAGGCTACTGGTCTGAGGCCCTCAGGATATTCCTGGTTCAAGACAGCGCCTAGGCCGTTCATACTGGCGTCTACGTGTAAGATGTACGTCTTCGTGGGGTCAGCGAATGCTAACACTGGGGCATTGATCAAACAGTCACGGATACGCTCAAAAGCGTCCTGGCAGGCTTGAGTCCACCGTTCTCCGAAAGGCTCTGATGGCTTGAAATAGACTTTGCTTGGGTCGACACTTTTTTTGAACTTGGGGTCTTTCCAAGTGGGGGCGTAACCCTTGGTGAGCTCGGAGAGAGGACGGACAATAGCAGAGTAATTTGCAATGAATCTCCTATAATAACTGCAGAATCCGAGGAAGGACCTAAGCGGTTTCAGGTGAGTGGGCTCTTTCCAATGCTTGACTACTTCCACTTTGTCTGGATCAGTAGCTATTCCATTAGCGGAAACAATGTGACCCACATACTTAACCTCAGGCTGGCAGAATTGACATTTATCAATAGAAACCTTCAATCCGACCTCCTCCAGTCGATCCAGTACTTTGAAGAGACGTTGCTCGTGCTCTTCAAGTGTCTTGCCGAAAATGATGATATCATCCAAGTACACGAGAGCTTCCAGGAGATGCATATCGCCAACAGCTTTTTCCATTAAGCGCTGAAACGTTGCCGGCGCTCCTGTGATTCCTTGTGGCATGCGCTCAAATTGATAGAAACCGAGAGGGCAAATGAACGCCGTCTTCTCTTTGTCCTCCGGAGCCATCTCTATCTGGTAGTAGCCACTGCGCAAATCTAGGACTGAGAACCACTGACTGCCTGATAGAGAATCCAAGGCGTCGTCGATGCGTGGCATTGTGTACTGGTCTGGTGTGGTGCGATTGTTGAGTGTTCTGTAGTCGATACAGATTCTGATGCTCCCGTTCTTTTTGCGGACTACGACGATCGGTGAGGCGTAGGGGCTACGGGACTCAGTGATAATGCCAGCGGCCAGTAGTTGTTGTATGTGCCGCCGCACGTCGTCAATGTCTGCAGGGGCTAGTCTCCTTGACCTTTCCCTGAAGGGTCTGTTGTCATGCAGGCGTATGTGGTGTTCAACACCCTTGGCGCGACCAACATCCCACTCCTGAAGTGAGAAAACATTCCGCCTCTCAGCCAACTTCTGCTGAAGCCGACTCTTCCACTCTTCGGGGATGGGGGAGTCTCCGAAATTGAAGAGACTTGGGTCTATGGTTTCAGCTGTGAGGTCGGAAGGCTGGACTGGGGTAACTGTGTCCACAGCATACATCTCAGCAACGACGGTCCCAACTGGGATGGAAGTTGTCTTTTTGGACTCATTCTGAATGAGAACAGTAAAACTGTTGTTGTCTATGTCGGCGTCTGAGAGCACACCAGGCTGTACCAGCAGACCGGCAGGGAGTAACTGGGCAGTGGGTGCATCAATCAGTACAATGTCTTTGGACGGGGCACTCTGTCTTTCCACTTTGCACGTTGCATAGTACTTTGCACCTGGAGCAATGGAGAGTGAACCGGGTCCTTTCCACTTTATCTGTCCCAAAACTTCATTCTTTGTTAACTGCTCTTGTGCTTTAACAGGGGCGTAAACAGACTGAATTCTCATTGAGTGCACAGTGTTCTTGTCACTTTTTGTCTTCACCAGTTCCCATAGGCGGCGGAACAGAGATGTGTTGGTTCCAACCAGCACGGGGGTTTGTTGTTGGTTTCTTGGCTCAGGACAAATTAAGGCGAGCACTTCTACACGTCCTGACACACCAGTGATCTCCTCGGCAAACTCCATCTCAACCACAACGTATCCTTTGTAAGGATACTCGGCGTCAGCGAGGCCCCAGAGTCCAAGGCCAGAGAGGGGTTTTATCAGGACATCAGGTAAGTGTTTGTTGTACCAGCTTTCGAAGATGATAGTCACATTAGACCCACTGTCGATGAGAGCATCGCAGACCACATCATTAACTTTGATGGTGTGAATAAATGATGGACCTACAAGACCTTCAGGCAAGTCAGTGTTGTTCTCTGGGACTTCAACTTTATTGGTTCTAGCTACACACTGCTCTTCAGCTGTAGGTTTTGGGCTCTCTTTGCTGGGGGGAGGGGAAACTCGCACCAAGCGTATGAGCTTTCTGATGACTTTTTGAAGATTCTCAGGGGCAGTACATCTGGGGGCTATGTGGCCATTTTCCCCACACCGATAACAGAAAAACTCATCATTGTCTTGTCGGGGAGAGAAAACTCTGGACTGAGCGGGCTTGTGACCTGGAGCTGCTTTGTATCGGTGGGGCTGGGGTGTGTGTTCTCGTGGGGGGTCTGATATGTATTTTACTGTCATTACACTCATTTTACTTTCCAGGGCTTTCACTTGTTTTCTCAGTGATTGCAGTTCACTCTGTGACTCATTTTTCGGTTTTTGTTTCTCTTTAGGACCTTTAAAGGGCTCATCAGATGGTGACTGAGGTTGTAGGCTTCTCTGCTCTAACTGCGCTCTCAATTCTTGAATCTGAGCTTGCAGTTCACTCCTAGAGACTGATTCAGGTTCTTTCTCCTTTTCAGCTTGGACGGTGCGTACACGCTGAGGACGCAGGTGTGACACTTGGCTTTGTCTAGCTGACTGGCGACCTTCCTCTTCCATTACTTCCCTTAACAGGTTCAAGAATGTAGGGGGATTACTACTTCGCTCCCTAATTTTCAACTGAAGCAACATGAGTTCAGAGGTGGACCCTCTAAGAAGCTGCTCTAAACGAGCGCTGTTGGCAGCGCTAACAGGTAAACCACCTCCATGTACTACTTTGACAAGGGATCTCTCTACTCTTCGTAGGAACTCAGACAGACGCTCACCAGGCTGTTGGTGGAGGGCTCTAAACGACAGATATAGTTCTTCTGGGGACTCTACTGTACCAAAAATGCTCTCTATAGCCTGTATGTACTCACGTGGGCTAGCATCAGGTTGAGTCAGGCGGACAGCTTGAATGATTTCAAAGGCGGGCCCTTTGAGACTTTCCAGTATCCGACGTCGTTTCTCTTTGTCTGAACACTCACCTTCCTCCACTAAGAGTGTTGCTTGCTCCAACCAGTTGTCTAAGGTCTCTTCTCCAGCGGGGGTGGGACTGATCCCGGAGAATGTCCGCAGACGTCTGTATGGGTGACTGTCAGGTTGCTTGTTTGTTCTGCTCATAACATCACCGACTGCACGGATGATGTCTTCAGGGTTGCTGTTACTCTCTTTGGTCTCAGTAGGAGGGGGACATAGACCTTGGATGTCCTCTAAGGTTCTCCCTTCACTCTGCAAAAAGGTAAGCAACTTCTCTTCAAAGTTATCAGACTGAGGCTCTGTGTAGTAGACAGTTTTCCAACCACTTCCTTCACTTACAGGCATTATCTCAGGTGGGATTTTAGAGGGGTCGATCTCTTCACGACACTCACATAACACCATCAGCGATTGTTGTTGAGGGTGAAACATTTTGCCTCTAACTGTCACTTTTCCCAAGGCTTTGATGGTCTCTGCTGTGTCTTCAATGTCTCCTCTTGAAACACTTTCAGGCACTCCATATAACAGGAGGGCATGCTTTAAGTCTACTGATTCTCCTATGCACCAGTTAATTAGCTCACGTTGTGATGGACTGCTTGTTTGGATTGCCATTGTTGTACTTTACTTTAATTTCTTTTAGTTACTGTTAGCACGTTACTTTTACACTAATGCACTTAAGTTGTGGGGTCAAGTTACTTTTGCTTGTCTAATTCATTTTACTTTAATAAATCTCAGTTTATGTTAAATAATCCCAGCGGTGCCTCCATTTTATGTAACCCAGGTCCCATGTAGTTAAAAATAAAGCTAGAGTGGTTAATACTATGAGACTGGGCCTGGGCTCGTTGTAGGAAAATACAACCTTTTTTATGTTACTTCTAGAATGTGTACCTTTAATAATGTTTTCTACTTTAATAATAATGACCACCACAACTGTACTTTAAATGCAAAAATATTCCTTTCACAGGTATTTATTGACACAAAATAAAATAAGATTCAAATGTATTTTAGAATAAAATATATAAAATAAAAACACAGAATTATTCACAGTATGAATAAAGAGATTTTTTCAAATAGACTTCAGTTTCTTTCTTTTGGTTTCACACTTTCCTTTAACTTAAAATAAACCCTTTTGTTAGATACCTTCAAAATAAAATACCTTAAGTACCTTTTTAAATACTTTTGTTACAAGCAAAACCCTTTACTTTTCAAAAGAAAACCTTTTGTTTTTATACTTGAAAATAAATAATATTAATCCCTTTTTCAGAATCTTTAAGTTACCTTCAAACAGTACTCTTTAATTCACAACAACACAAACTCAGAAATGTACCTGTGGGCCCACACACATTCATATGAAACACTTAAATGAGATTTAACCCGTTGCAGGCCTGTTTATTGAAGCTTGTGTGCGGTGGGGCCTAAAAACTGTAATGGCCGCTTCACTCAGAGCTGAGCACAAAATAAAAAAGCACGTGCATGTGTATTTTAGTACTCACGAATCCAGGGTTAGTTAGTAGGGTAGAAGGGGAATGGGGGATGAAAGTCTCACGATGATAATGGCAATGGCGGTGGCAATGATGATCCAAACACACACTCGCGGGCAATGGCGTAGCGAAGGAAACACACAGCAGCAGCAGGACTCGGCACGACACAGCCGAACGCAGAACAGGGCAGAAGAACACACACAGCAGGGCCATCGGCTGGAAAACCCGTCTCTCTCTCCAAACGTCCGTCTCCTTAAAGCATATTATCCGAATTGAGCCACAACATCAAAAGCTATCTCATGGCGAATTAGCATTAGCTTTGCTTGAAATATCACAATGCAAAAGCTACGATATGCAGGCACATTAGCACCGAATGCTACCGCTAGCTAGCACGTCGCTAACCTCGTTACACATTCAGTCTCAGTTCACTATAACTGTTAGATATAGCACAAATACAGTCATACAGGCATACACATTATATTCACCTCTTGCAGGTCACACAGAAGTTTATATCAGGACCACGAGTAGTCGACCTCCACGATAAAACTTAATGCTTCCCACACAACACGATGCCTCCTCTCTTTAGCTCTCTGGTCGATAGCTTCTGGTTCTTTCCTCATGCGTGCTCACTACTTCCCACACTAACCTGCGGAACTAGTCCCGCCCCTTACACAGTGACTTTACTCTGATTGGCTTGCGAGTTTAACCACCAAAGGTAAAACAGGAATGAAATGATTGACAGGTAACAGGTTAGGTTACACATATAAACACGGCTTCTTCCTCTCTCTTTTTATCTCGAATCACAGTTATTTTACAGATTTAATGAACTTAAAGACCTTTATATGAATTTATCTTTAAACTGTAAATAGTCTTATTTATTAAACTGTACATATTATATTTATGCTTTTAACCAGCACACATTTTAACAGTTTTTAACTATTATGAACTCTATTATTTATGAACTTTTTTAATAAAGCATTTTATTATACTGTTAATTACTTTTTATGCTCTGTAACTTATATGATTTTTGTACAGGGCTACAAAAACCTGTCCAAAATGTGTTTTTTGCAATGTTTTAGTACCCCTATGATACCTGTGGAATTGTTGCCAGGAATGCCAGTCAGACTGTCTTTCAAAGACTGTAGCACGCTCAAATTTCGAGCGAGCCCAAATATAGAGATATCAATGTATTCGGGACAACCTCAGGTTTCCAGTGTGACCAAGTTTGTTAAGCTACCTTGTCAGAAAGGGAGCTAAAAACCTAATGATTTAAAGTCAGATGAAAATTTTGTGAGGGAAAAACAGCCATCTACATGTTTTCAAATGGTCCCTTGACCTGTCACCTAGATGTATGTGAATGGAAATGGGTTATATAGGTACCTACAGGCCTCCCCTATCAAGAAATACCTAATTTGTGTGAATCTAATGCAGTTTTGGGGGAGAACCATGCAGTAATTTGCATGCAGTAGCCTACAAATATGTCATTTCCGCCTATATACAAAATGGTGTATTTGACTATTTCTGCACACTGGGTGTTCATAAACAGTCACAAAATTGCATGAATTGGGTATGACTGGATAGCTGAGATGCTTGTGCATCCAATCAGCCTATTCAATTGTGATTTTAGTCCATAAAGTAGTGTATTGGCACAAATGGTGCTTATTGCTTATCATGAGCAATAATTCAATCACTCTTTAAAATGAACATTGGAGGATTTGTTCACGTGTGCTAAACAGTAATTTCACCAAATGTAGCCATTTAGTAACTATGTATGAAATGCAATAACTTATGGTCATAGGAGCAAGAAATATTGCAAACATTAACTACTGTAGGAACCAAGGACAAGTCCCCTATAGAATTCCTCTAGATGAAGCTTGATTTTAGTAGTTCTCTTCATCATCATAAATTTTTGCTTCAATGGTCTCATCTTGCTCTTCTTCCTCTTCTTCACTATCTGCCTCCTGTGTGAGTATGTCAACCAGAGATGGAGGCATTATGGGTCTAGCAGTCCACACTACTCCACAGTACTCCATAGTACTCCACAGTACTCCATCTTCATTCTTCTCTCATCCCTGGTGAAAATAATTTTGTAATATTATATGTTCTTGTTATACATAAAAAAGCAAACACAGTTAACAATATAATATTATTTACCAGATGTAGGTCATTTAGGCTGCTCAGAGATGGGCGTAGCTGCCTGTTTGTAACCTGCCACTCCAAAAGAAAGTTAATGCAGTGCATGTGAAGATGATACACAAGATGGTCAGAGACGATGAGTCCCTCTCAGCTAAGTCTGAAGTGGACCTTAGACACCTCCCACCATCACAATGCTGTCGCCATCCACCACAGTGCTGTCTCTCCACCCACATTGATCGCTGCAACCATAGAGTTGCAGGTTACAAGCGGGCAGCTACCTTGGACTGCTGGACCGATAATGCCTCCATCTCTGGTTGACATATTCACACAGGAGGCAGATAGCGAAGAAGAGGAAGAACAACAAGATGAGACCATTGAAGCAGAGACTTTTGATGATAAAGAGGAATACTAAAATCAAGCTTCCTCTGCAAGAGGAATTATGTATGGGACATGTCCCTGGTTCCTACAGTAGTTTATGTTTGCAATTTTTCTTCCTCCTATACCATTAGTTATTGCATTTCATACATGAGCTCTTGAGGATATTATTGTGTTAAGTTACTGTGTGTTTAGAGTAATGACTGTTCAGAGGAAGGAACTGTTCATGATTTGTCCTGGACCTGATGGACCTGTACCTGCTCCCAGAGGGCAGCATGCTGAACAGGTGATGGTTTGGATGGGAGTGATCACTGAGAATTGCTGTAGCTCTGGAGAGGCAACAGAGCTAGCAATATAGTCCAGGGAGGGAGGTGGACAGCTGATCACTTCTTCTGCAGACCTTATCACTTTCTGCAGTCTCTTCCTGTCAGTCACAGTGCAGCCAGCATACCATACAGATGGCATGGCATACACCAGCAAACTCTCAATTGAGATGAGAAGGTCTTCCTGCAGTTTGTTCCATCTCAAGACCCTCGGAGGGGGAGACGTTGCTGGACTTTCTGGACGAGGACAGTTATGTCAGCTGACCACGATAGATCCTCTGAGATATGGATCCCTACAAACTTAAAGGTGGAAACCCTTTCCGCAAGGTCAGGAGGGGGGGGGTTCAGTCTTGTGCCTCCAAAAGTCAGGATGGAAGAGCTTGTCACCAACTTTAACAGACTGTGGATGGTTAGAAAGAAAATTCTTAATCCAAGCACAGGTGGTAGGAGGGAGGTTTAGTGTGACCAGCTTGTCTGGTATGATGGTATTGAATGCCGAGCTGTAGTCGAAAAGCATCTTAACTTTCCCTGAAAATTGAGTAAGTGTGGAGGATGCCACCCTATTCCAGCTGAGATGAAGATGTGCTTTCGTGGTTGCTATGCTAGTGGAGTAAAGGTTAAAGGCCTGGAAGTGGAGATGAACTGGGTCCTTTCTGCCGTCAATTATCAAGGGAAATGTCAACTCCCTGCCCATCAAGAGTGATGAGCCGGAGATATTGGACTCAGAAAGTAGATTGTTTCAAAATCATAACAATTGTGTACATCCCACCAACGGCTGCTGCTCAAGTTCAATGCAAAGTTTTCCATGCAGTCGTTGCTAGGATACAGGCCAAACATCCTGAGGCACTGACCTCAATGACGTTTCCCTGATGGACTCACTGGGGGATGTGGTGGAGAGATGCACACTGAAGATGGAGGAGGCCATTCTGAATAACTTGGATCATCCTCTTCATGACACCTTGATGGACCAGGAACGCAGTGGTGGTGGACGGCTCCTCTGTCTTCACTGCAGGACGAAGAAAGCCATCAGGCTGAAGGTAGCTACAAAGAGTCTTCTCTTCTGCAAATTGTCAGAAGACTCTTCTGCGAATGGTCGATCACAGACAAATTAATTTGTAAAGTAATTTGTATTCGTATTTGTAACAGAAGTCCAAGGATGTTCCAGGTAGCGTCCTCGGTGGACCTGCTTGTCTTGTCGGCAAACTGATGGGAAGCAGTCCTTGATGTGCCTTAGGACCAGCCTCTCAAAGCACTTAGTGACCACGGGTGTTAGGGTGATGGGTCTGAAGTCAATGAGGCCGCTGATGGTGGTGGATTTGGGAACAGGGATTATGGTGGCTGATTTCAGGCAGTGGGGGACAGTGGCTTATGTCAGTGAGAGGTTGGATATTTTTGTAAATACAGTAGACAGCTGATCAGCACACACTTAAAATACTTTGCCAGGAACTCCGTCAGGATCAGCAGCTGTCTTCTGATTCACTGACTTAAACACACTTGTGAACCTGATGTTCTTTGAGGGAGAGTGTGTCCGTGGATATGCTCAGAGGAAACTATGGGCAGCGGTGTGTGGGAGGCTGGAATGCTTTGGGTTTCTCAAAGCGGGTAAAGAAGTGGTTTAGCTCCTCTGTTAAAATGACCTTACAGACCCAGCCATGTTGCCCTGATAATATGTGTTTTAGGCCTTCCCACACTTGCCTGGGGTTGTTGTTTAACATGTAATCCCAACTTGTTCTTATCGGCTTTATTGCTCAAGACAAGCAATAAGCACCATTTGTGCCAATACACTACTTAATGGACTAAAATCACAATTGAATAGGCTGATTGGATGCACAAGCATCTCAGCTATCCAGTCATACCCAATTCACGCAATTCTGTGACTGTTTATGAACCCCCAGTGTGCAGAAATAGTCAAATACACCATTTTGTATATAGGCGAAAATGACATATTTGTAGGCTACTGCATGCAAATTACTGCATGGTTCTCCCCCAGAACTGCATTAGATTCACACAAATTAGGTATGTCTGGATAGGGGAGGCCTGTGGGTACCCATATAACCCATTTCCATTCACATACATCTAGGTGACAGGTCAAGGGACCATTTGAAAACATGTAGATGGCTGTTTTTCCCTCACAAAATTTTCATCTGACTTTAAATCATTAGGTTTTTAGCTCCCTTTCTGACAAGGTAGCTTAACAAACTTGGTCACACTGGAAACCTGAGGTTGTCCCGAATACATTGATATCTCTATCTTTGGGCTCGCTCGAAATTTGAGCGTGCTACAGTCTTTGAAAGACAGTCTGACTGGCATTCCTGGCAACAATTCCACAGGTATCATAGGGGTACTAAAACATTGCAAAAAACACATTTTGGACAGGTTTTGTTCCGGGGATCACCCAAATCTCTATTTTAGAGGTTCCAAGGATGCAAAAAATCCAGACTAGAAAAAAAAATAAGGGGGGTGCACGTGAACCCCTCCTGGGGCTCCTACTACACCCATGTGTCGGGCCACATCGGGTTTCAATCAATACGGGGATAAACTTTTCACACAAGCCCTCTAAGCAAATTTTTATTTGGGGCCTGCTATTACTGCCAATAATACTGATTATTGATTATTTACACACCTACTACAAACTTATTTAATTTTTCTAATCAGTCATTACGAATCATCATCCTAGCCTGGCTTCTTTTTACACATCTAGCCTAGGTTTTCTTTTTTTTTAATCAGAAATGGTACCAAATTCAGCTGAATGTGCAGCCTGGGGTTGATTTACACTTAACATTCAAATGATATAGTACTCAAGTGTGATGCTATGAACTAGGCCTACAAAAAGTAACAAAATAAACCAATAAACAATGCATTTGCTGTAAACATCTGCTTTTTAATCTTTGGTTTAAAATAAACTGCACAAGTGCACAAATGTGCAACAACAACTTGAAGTGCAACAACTAAGGGTAATTGTAATTATGCAGGATTTCTGTAGGGATCGACAGAAGTTACGCACTACAGATTTAAAAAAGTGAATTGTTTTTTGGGGTCCCAGTGGGCATGAGGCCCTAAGCAGGTGTTAAGTTTGCTTATGTTTGGGCTGGCTTTGTCTGCAAGCATAACTAAACAATCACAAGTGGCTTAAGGGTCAACAGGTAAGATCACAGAAAAAAAAGAAAAACACCCTGGACAGGTCGCCAGTCTATCGCAGGGTTAACATACAGACAGACAACCGTTCACACTCACACCTATCAGAGTTAGAGTCACCAATTAACCTCACCTGCATGTCTTTGGTCTGTGGGAGGAAGCCAGAGTATCCAGAGAGAACCCACATGCACAGGGGGAATATGCAAACTCCACACAGAGGGGCCCCACGGGCCTGATCAATATCACCAATATCACCGCAATAAAAGAAATCCTCCTCCTCCTCTGCTTTAGTTGTGAAAAAATGTGACCATGTTTGACATTGCAAACAAACATAAAACCCCAGTCTATAACTCCTTGCCATAGCTACATAGGTGGTTTGCAGCTGACGTCACATGGAACGTCACAACTGCAGATGGGATGGGATGGGATGGCAGGAAGTGTTTTGCCGTCAGGATAACGGTTGGAAAATGCCCAAGTTTTGCGCTGCTACGGCTGTACAAACCAGTCAAACCGGGAAAAACGAAATAATAACAACATTGAGGGAGAAAGAAGTTATTATCTCAATTATGTGACTGAAACATGGCATGTAATTCCCACCAGCCGCGTGGTGTTCACAGCTCGGGGCTGTTCACCACCTGACGGCGGAGGAAGAGATGTCATAAGACGACCGAGGCAGATGCAACTTTTCAATGATGCGCCACAAGTCTGAGGCGCCCCATCTGCCTCGGCCGTCTTACTGACCCACCGTCCGCCCGATCCTCCGCCCGATCCTCCGCCCTTCGGCTCCAAGCTGCAAACACCCCACAGATGAAAGCGGGGCGGTTGGTTTTTGCTCCAGTCCAGTCTCTCCACTCTGCTGGCCTTTTTTTTCACATTTCCTCAGTGTGTATGGATCACATCCGATATCTTTTTCTATTTTTAGACAATACCTGCTATTTGCAGGCTTACCCAACACTTTTGAGTACTCGCTTTCCATTCATTTCCAATCACCGTTCTCCACTTCCTGCCGCCCATCTGAACTTCACGCGTCATTGGAATCATGTGACTGCACATCAACTATTGGTGCACATAAAATATTACCTGGTTGTGGATTATCATTGAGCTGTTAGATTGACTCCGCCTATGGAATGATGCCAATATGTCATGATTACATGCAAAGCAATTAGCTAGCGGTGATGTTACACAAGCATGACATATTATGGATTTGCACCGTCAACAAAAGTGGTCACTTACTACCTTACGTCATTTAATTGCAATATATAGTATGACATGAGCATACACTTACACTGTCGTTACATAATGCAGCCCTAATTTCAGACCCGCCAATTAAATCCTGAACACAGAGATGTTGAAACAGCCTCTGAGGCCTAGCTCCACAATGACATTATGAATGGCAAAAACGCTTTTTACATGTTTACCCACTCTTTAAGTTTCCACACGCTAATGTCATTGGAAAATTCCGAGCTCAGACACTTTGAGGAATTGGGGCTGACTGATTTGGGAATCACTGCAGAAAACAACTTTAGAGATATTTTATGATATTGAGAAGTGTAAAATGATTTCCTGGTTCATAATGAATTGATGGGACCACTGACCAACACAGTTCAGGTAACTAATGGAAAAGGAAATCAGCAAAGTTTGTTTCTCACCACAAACCTTGATGTTTTTGACCTTTGAGATGACTTCTGTGTGGCCTACTTGTAATTTTACTGTCCTAAACTGAACTCAGTATGAGCAGAGCTTTCATTTGAGCCTAATATTTAGGCTCTATGACGATTTTGAAAAATGGCCATTTAAAGGGCCAAAAATTGGCGTCCATCTTGAATTTGAAGGTCAAAAATAGGTCAAATCAATAAATCTACATCATTTATTAACTTCTTGACCCAAATAGTCATAGAAACCATGTATTATGCAGCACTGGGGGCCAAACCATTGAAAAGATAATTTCCAGCTTGGCGGATGGTAGCCATTTTGGATTTAGGGCTCTCAAAAAATTTCCCCACATTTTTGGGCAGGGCACCCTAGCTAAATTTTCTATTTAACCTTCATAGATAACAAATCCAGTGAGAAACGAACCTTCGCTCTCCACGGTCACGGAACTTCTATAAATGACCCAACTAGATGGCATCCATTTGATGAACTCAGACTGCTGAGGCTAGCTGTTGTAATGGCTGGTAGAAACAGGAAGTATTAGCCCAATTACATTTGGAAAACCTGTATCAGTGTTCGTATACACTTGACTGTTATTTTAAGACAGACTAGTTGTTATGTTTTTGGGTTGGATGCACTTTATTGTTACCAAAATGATTAGTGGTCTATTCTGTAATTGCCCGCTCAGGCATACTTTTAATTTGGCTTTCAACCTCTCCTCTCTCTAGAGCAGTTGTTCCCAACCTTTTTTGGCTCGTGACCCCATTTTGACATCACAAATTTCTGTCAAGTTTTTTGTTTTGTTGCTGTTCAGTCACAAATATTGTCCATCTCATCCATTTCTCTTGGATTCTCTTTTGTATTTGGTGTAGTTGGCGACGTTCCCGAGCTGGCTCTGCGACACCGAGTACACGGAGTCTGCGTGGTCGTAAATACTGAGCTTTGCGCGCACGGGTCTGGCGGACGTCCGCTTTGGGTCTGCACTGAGTCCGCCTCGAGTACGCGCGGATGTCCGCGGACTCATGTACGCCCGAGTATGTGGGGTCCTTTACTCTGTGTAACGTGACGAGCAGTACACATTTTGTAGCCAGTGCTTACTTTGTCAAACAGTATGCTGTGTCTGGTGAGTGTTACTGTGTGTGATGTGCATTACTGGTACCATGGAGAGCTACAGGGGTAGCAGTGGTGAGGGGAGGGGTGGGGTGGGTTACACTGAGCCATAAGTGCCGGCTGTATCGTTGTAATAACACAGAAATCCTCTAGGGGGCGATAGAAGTTACGCACTATAGCTTTAAGCGGTGTGTCATTTTTTCCATTGTGTAGATTTCCTCTACCAGGTGAGTCCATTGCTCCTGTGTAGGGACGTCTTCCCTTCCCCATTTGTGATAGCTTTCTTAGCTACTGCTAGTAATATTTTTTACCAAATACAGTACTGTACAAGACATTGGAATCTTATATCCAAGTATTTTCAACAATGCATCGTGTAACATTTTCCAAAACCGTCTGATTTTATCACATTTCCAGAAAATATGTGAGTGATCCACATTCATTACTCCACAGTCTCCCCAACAAGGTATATTTTCTTTGGGTGAAATAAAAAAAAAAAACGTCTCAGATTTTCCAGGAGAACTCCCTCCAGATCCGCAAACTTGTGGATGTGTGGTGTATTTACCACATGTTGAGCCACTCTTCATCTGTGATTTTTATCTTAAATTCTGATTCCCATTTTTCTTTTATGTATTTAGTTGAGTGTTTATTTGATATCAATTTTTTATATAACCCGGATACAAATTTAAAGCAGAAGTAAGTGATATATTTGTGTTAATATAAGTCTTAAATAGTTATATCTTCCGACAGCAATCACTTACATAGAGTGTTTGGACCGAAACACGGGTCTGTCAGTCACTCTGCTCTGCTCTGAGCCGAGGAGAAAACATTTATCGTATCCTACAGTTTTTATCCAATGAGGAGAGAGAACGGCATGCAGGGCTGTGTGTGCAGCCAAGGGACGCCGTGAATGTGGCGACGTAGGGACGAGGACTGTTATGGTGCGTTCAAGGAAACTCGTAGACTTGTGTTTTTCCGTCCTGTGAAGTTGTATCAGTTCGATCTGGTACAAGTTCACGGGTTGGAAGTTACGAGTGGCCGTTATAGTGACTTTCACAGGTAAAACAGGTCAGAAAAACACGAGTGGGTTGCCTGGAACGCTACAAAGTCGTAAGTTGTGACTTGAAGCTGTAATTTACGATTTCAAAAGCCTGCCTCGAACGCAGCATTAGCGAAAACGACCGGATCGCTTACTTCTGCTTTAACTTTGGTTTCTTTGTATGTATTGATTATGAGTTGGATCACACCATTCACTTCTCCGGAGGGGTCCATCCTGATCTCTTTCATAAAGTAATCGGTACCTATAGAATATAGTTTATCCAAATCATATTTTTCTTTTATATTTTGGAAACTCTCCAGCTGTCCATTCTTCACTAGAACACCCCATGCTGTGATTCCCTTGGGTGTTCAACTCAGATATTTTTATATGCTGCATTTTATTTGAACTGGATTTATATTTGAGAAAGTGAAAATATATAGAATACAGTTGTTTAAGATTGTGTGTGGTGTTTTTAATCATAATTTTCAAAAGAATAATAATTAGTTAAAAGAATATTTTCATCAGTCATTTTTTTCATCAATTACAAGGCATTTCAGGTGACCCCATTTAAATTCCAGGCGACTCCAAGGTTGAAAAACACTGCTCTAAAGCCATTTTCAGAGAGAGCTCCCTTAAAATGGAAATAGTGTGACTTTAACTTAGTTTGCTTTACTTAAATCTAAATGAGTATTAATAACATTATTATTATCATTGTTTTTAGAAGGAAAGAGATCCTGACGTTCAACAGTTTCAGATACAGGTCAAGCTATATTTAGTTTGTAGGTTAAAGTGAGACACTACAACACAAGCTCTTGCTCTCACTGTGAAAATAAGTACATTAAACATATTGTAAATGACCCTTCTCCCTCTTGTGTGTGGTATTACTCTATTAATGGCCACAAGTATTCTGCAAAGCCATTACAGGGTATCACATTCTCAGTGAGTCATATGAGGCTAATCGCTTCAGGAAATACTTGTGGCTGACATGTATGTTTTACTTCTACCTATCTACGTGTGCTGCAAATGAAGTGAAATTGTGCAGCTAAAGCACGTCTACAGCTGGTTTCATCGGGGTCAACCCCGCAAGCCTGGTCGTGTCCCATTTTAAGAAGTCACCCCTAATCTCTGCTGATGGTTGAGGCACACTGCAATGTGTTCCCCACTGGCAGACTTCTGTGTAGTCCCCTATGCATAATATCCATGCAATTCTGCCTCTGACAGATATGTGTTGTAATCTCTTTGAAAATGAGCATTTGCAACATGTAAGAGCCTCAAAGCTGCGGGTCTGAGAAGTGTGAGGGAGAAAATGACATAGAAAAACTGCAATGTAAAAAATCTCTGCCTTGAGTCTGGCCTATTATCCGTGTTTCCGTGTGGAGTTTGATATTTTCTTTGAAAGCGTCTGTCATTGTTCCCTAATGATAGAAACATTTTTCATGTTAAAGGATTTCTAATGTTCTCATTAACAGTGCGGATGACCACCTGGTTGATTTCAGGAAGTTTTACTTGTTAAAAGAGTGTTTGTGTGTGAAACAGATGTGCGATTACACTTGTAGCATGTAAATGTGCACCATGCTCCTGATTTTGTGGAATGACAACTCTACAGCATTAGGAGTGTTATAACACCATTCATTAATTCTAGAGGGGAAAAAAACTTGCACTTGACAACTGGCAACTATAAAAAAAAAACAAAAAAAACAACAAAACAAAACAAGAAACTAACATCAATGTTGGTTTACACAGTTAATTTAGACTAGATGCCAGTTTCTTTGATGATGTTTCTGGTCCTGTCTGTGTTCATGTCAAGAGGCATCCGTGAAATATCGCCGATGGTCCTGTCGGCCGATCGCGAGCCATCGCTGTTGTGTTTCACTGAGAAGCCACACGGTGACAAAGATGAGGCAGGCAGCTCCTCTAACTTCACACTCTCATCACTTCTCTTCTCCATCTGACAGTTGCTGGCAGCTTCGAGGCTCATTACCGCCACCTAGATTGGAGTGAGGACTTTACTTTTTTTTTTAAATATTCACTCAGACGTATTCGTCGTATGACCGTGTGCACCGAACCGTGACGGCACGGGATGAATACAAATACCGTTACACCTCTAATATAGATGTATAAGGGGGGCTTTGATTTTATTCTGAAAGACACGCAAACCCACAATTTTGCTCCCCCGAAGCCTGCATCACACTCATGTGATGGGTTTTTGAGGGTGAGTGCTGGTATTTAAAAATCAGATTGCAGAGGGAGAATAGCGCCGTTTGGTTGACCTATCTGCTGGCTGCTTCGGATGGAGGGCAAGTTTTGGACGGGGCAGACCAACAGGTCTGTTCGGACCGTGACTGCCTTCTAGATTTCCTCATCTTTTCAAGAGGGGCGGGGGCTCATGCTGGCGGGGCGTGCTCGGGGAAACACTGATGGTACATCTGTTCCAGAGTACATATTGTACACACGTATCAGTTTGAGAGATGAAATGTCTTCATCCTTGTGTTTTGGGGATGCAATTGAAGACCACGTTAAATAAACTTATTACTTCAATATTTAATCTCTGACAAATATTGACTACAATTTTTGGTAATGGTTTGGAAAGACATCTTGATAATCTTCTCACTTCCTACTACGCTGTGCTCACAATTCACTAATGGAAATGTTAAATCTTCAAAACCATTTGCATAGAGTGATGGAAATAATTAAAGCCTGTCCTGCTCTGTACCTGAGCAATTAAACTGGTCAAAATTGCGACGTGGTTAATAACTGACAAGTTTGTATTCAGATCAAGGTTTCAGGTAAGAGGCAGTTCCATTGCTACATATTTGGATAGTAATTCACTCTGAGTAATATTGTATTTATTTTTTAAATTGTATCGTAATTTGAGTAATTCATAGAGAACAAAGTGTTAAGCCATGATGGCTGATGGTCATCTGTCGCTGTGGGCTGTCACAATCATAAAATTTTAGTTGAGAATTAATTGCCATACAAAAAGCTGCGATTTTATTATCTTTTTCTGACCATTTTATGCCACTATTATAGTATAAACCTAAAAATAGTTTAATAATATACACCTTATGAAAAAGAAGAGCCACTGATTGAATTAAACGTTGGAACATATAAATAAAAACTACATTTCTGTTTGCCTTAAGGCTTTGCAAATAAATCCATGATGCTAATGTCAATAGATGCTCATCGAAACGCGGTCGTCGAATATTACAAATTAAACGCCTCTAGATAAACAGTTTGTGGCGCTTCACTCATGTGCCATTAAACCATAGCAGAAGAAGGGGGCACAACGTGATGATGCCATTAAAAGAGCACCAGTGAAACCTCAAACAGTGGAAAACGAAGAGGAAATAGTGATGGAAATATGACATTTCTATTAGTTTCATCCAGCTGTTTTGATACAGATGAATGGAAACAATTTTAACAATTATGCAAAAATAATTGAGGTCAGCTCAAATAATTGTAATCAGGCAATTATGTAATGATTGTAACAGGCCTACCTCCCACGCTGTAAGACCTAGATGCCCTGTGAGGGAATGCATCAGAGACGCATTCCAAGTCCATTGCGTAAGAATGAAGCTGTCGGGGGCCCTTAAAGACCAAGCTGACAATCAGCCGTTGGACATAATTTGGCTGTGTGTGGCTGACTCGGGGCTGGGGTTTTAATGGTGTGTCCAGCAACATTATCTCTGGTTGGCCCTTATCAGTGGCTGTTTGGCCAATTCTCAGAGAGTTGGATGAAGTCAGTGAGAGAAAGCCTGCATTCAAGACTGACATTAATTCACCTATGCTAAAATGCTTACTGAGCATTGTGTCACTCAAAATGACCAGAGCAGGGCACCATACATTGAGTATTGATTACCATTCATTTGTTCTACCTCTCCAGGGAACCATGAGTCACAAGGAAGTATATACATATATGATCAAACAACTGATTTGTATTAGCAAGCACTTGAACACGGAAAATGCTCCAAATGTATTGACATATTATGAATGATTTCAAATCACTGAAGTACATGTGAGACTGTTTGTCAGGTGATATTAGCAAAAAAAAAAAAAAAAAAAAGCCATTCAGAATGACTGCTAATTCTGCTGGAGGAGGTAGGCATTGTCTCTTGTGGTGCAGGAAGGCAAGGTAATGCTTTGCCATCCTTAAATATCAACTTACATTAGAGATTAGAGAACCACATTATAGACAATAAAAACTGATTTGGGGTCAGCCCCATGCCCATTTCACTGTTCTCTTAATGCCACAACTGATTTCTTAGCGACCAAGACAAACAGATTTGTTTTCTCGGCTGGTAACACTGCAACTTAAGAACTGCTACACATTGCAACATTAGTCAATATGGACCTCAGTGTCCACTCAGCCAGAGCTGGACAAGATCATTTCTGTCTGCAGTCTCACATCCTCCACAAATGTCTAGGGCTCTCACATATATCCACTTGGCAGTTCATCCTAACACTCAGAAGCTGGGGAAGTTGTCTTTAGCAACAGTTCTCACATGAATTCCCAGGTGATTGCACTATACTGCTGTTCACAGGTGCCTCAATGAGAAACAAACACAAAGGTCACCTCACTGGTTTCTGCGCAACACAACTCACTCTCACCAATTGATTCATGTCATCTTGGTAGATGGGTCCAGTGACAGAGCCTTTTAAGCCTTGTGTGCTGTTCCACACAACAAGCTTAAAGCCATGTGTGTTGTAAATGGCATCTGTCCTTGGGGAGACATTTTTAAGGGTTTGTAGAATCAGGTTGATATTTGGTCTGTTTCTTAAGCCAGCATTACTAATGCTGTTAAACATTTTGTTGTTTTGTTTCATTGCATGTCTAATTTACCATAGACAGTGTTCCCTGAGGAAAGCAAGAAGGAATCCCAGCCATTGTTCAGCAGTTTTGTTTGCTGATATTTATAATCTTTCATTAGGGCATGTTATTCTTCTTAGTTATATGTAAATACATTTTACTTATCCAATCTGACAAACATTTATCTAGCTTTTCAGATAAAACATGAGCCCTTTTTTAATGGTGCCCTATTGAACTGAGACACCACAAATTAAGAGCATGGTAGCACATGCTAGCCACTTAAAACACAACGACAATATAATATAAAAGGAATTCCACACTTACCCTCGATAGCACTCAATTCTCCTTTAACAGTGCAGCTGTGTGAGCTTTTAAATCTGATGTGGAATTATTTCAAGAGACACTGGCACACGTTAATCTGACTTTATTGGTGTATAGTTTTTAGGATCACCTAGACTTAACATAAAAATAACAAATTGCTTCAGCTAGCACAAAGCTATCAACAGGCTGGCATATTGTCACATCCATAAATGCAATAGACTCTGGGTGTGGTTAAATTATGTTTGTATTTGAATTGTGACTGGAATATTGCTTGCACAAATGAACTACAAATGTGTAGCCTAATTAGCTTTGTGAGAATGAAAATGCTAACTGGATTATTATTATTCTTCATTTTCATCTAATTGTTTACTCAAATAACATACATATGTGCACAATCATAATTACCTCATGAATATTGTTGAGTTATATTTCATTTTCAAATTAAAATAATTATTTTGATATAGTCCCCTGTAGGCTTCCACAGTCAAGGATGGAGAATCTGCCTAGGGTGCTCATGGACGTTAAAGCAAGATTCCCAACTTAATTAAACAGGATTTTCTATTTGAAAAACTGATCTTGGTTTAGACAATCCAGCAGTAAATGTATTCTCTTTTCTGCTATTTCTGATAAGCAGTGAACCAGGAAGCTAAAATATTCCCCCAAAATTCCACATTGGATGAAGGATTTAGAAATAGTCCAAAAATGTATCCAATTAAAGGGCCAAGGTTAAAAACTTTTCATGTCTGACAATTCCGAAAATTCGTCCTCGCTTTCCTCAGCTTCAAGTAGAAGCAAAAGAAGGCATTGGAGTGCGAAAGTGTTCTTTTTGAATGACCATCCTTGCTAAAAAATACCACCTGAATATTTTTGGGTACAAAGGGCCTTAGTTGGCCATAACCCATGCTCTTTGCAGTATTTCACCAGCATGCTTCAAACCTAAAGTGGCTTCTTCATGTAGAGCATCTGGCCTATCATGCTATCAGTGACATCAGCTGGGTCAATTCTGCATGCCACAATGTTGTTGTGCGATCAGTGGGTACCACGATTACTGACAGATGCCCCTGCCTGACTCTCCAACAACAGGGATCAGGTGTGGTGGCGGAAAAACACAGAGAAGCTTACATTTCTTACATATTTTTCTGCCCATTCGCCTTAAAAGCACAGAGCACACAGCCTAATGGCACATATTTATTGTTGTTTATCACTGTCACCAGTTTTTCAATCAGTCAAATGGCAGTCACAGTAACAATCAGTTTCTCTCTTTTCAATTAGGTTAGAGGTTGGCTACTTTTAACAAATACTAAAGGAATAACTCATCCAAATCCAACAACAATAACAATGGAGACATGAAAAAGAAAGAGAGGGCAAGAAAATCAAGTGATTGTCTTAATGCCATTCATGTATATATCTGGAAATAGAGTGTTCACCTGAATAAATAAAGGTAAACTAAGTTTGCAAGATGTTGAATTGAAGTGTTACTTTGGAAGCTACAACATCACACAAAGTAAATGGGTTCAGACCTACAGCTGAAATAAATTATTCAATGTGTAGTAAGGTTGTGCAGGTATTCAAAAATATGTTGAGTTTAAATGTAAGATTTTTTTTAGATTCCTGTATAGAGGAGACACAATATCCATTATTCTCAAAACACAAAGTGAACTGAAGACGCACATCGGACCACAAAGGCTTTGATTTTTCTTTTGCAGCATGTTTCTGCAAAAGAAACTGCTTCATCTTCGATTTGGCTGTAGTATCCTTTTTCGTCCACACATTGTTTGAATGTAAGGGATCCAAAGTTACAGTGTCGTGTAAGAGTCCACATGCGGCAGCAGCCAGCAATCACATGGCATAAACTATTCCTTCATAAAACAATTTATTCCCTGCACTTAAATCAAACATATGGTGCAGCTCATCTGCATTTATTGGCTGTTTTCAACTGGCTTGCGGAACTTTATATAAAAAACATGAAACTGGACAAGGTGTTTCCAAGGAAAGTAATGTTGCATATTTGTACACAATTAGATAAGATCTGTGTCCATTCAATAGTCATCAGTGAGTGTCTGAGCAAAGCATCTCTCAGTGGCAGTCGGCTACAGTGTATATACTCACAAAATAGTTAATGGCCAAGAGAGAGTGTTAGTGGCATCACAACAAAGTAATTCAAAGGAACAAGTGCTTAATGATAACTGGAAAGACAAGAAGAATGAAAGGAGACAGAGTAATCCTCTTAGATGGAGTCAGTTCTATCTCTGTGTCAGGTTTCCTCTTCCTTGCAATCCCTCAGATCCCAAATAAAAAGCCCAAAAAACATTTTAAGGCTTAGTGATCTGCGTCTGTAGTACAAAGAGAAAGGTAAGCACATGAAAATCGTATGCAGACTCACACGGCTGGAAACTCCTCTTTGTTAGTGGGTAAGATGCCATATGGATGGCAACACGTTCAGCTCTGTTACCCCAATAAATTACTGTTGACACTGCCCTCTAGAGATGTGTGATAGTGCATTAGTACTGCAGACCTTAACCATGGAAGCATCCAGTCTGTCAGCAGATGGGGAGAGGGGTGTCGGAGAGTCTCTGGCTTTGCATTTACATGTTCATAAAAGTAAGAATTAATATATTTTGTAACCTCTCCTTTTCACGCCGTTGTCTCACAAGGACCAGCTCGTTCCACTCATTGCTCAGTTCAGTGTTGCTGCTCTGCTTGGTAAATGGTCCGATAATGTGTTCAGTCCATGGGCCGGCCAATCACTACCTGCAAGAAAACGGCTTTCCTGGGGTTCCTGTATAAGGTAAAGGTATACTGGGTCACTGCTGCTCGGATCAATACAAGTTTACGGCCTTGATCTATTGAGTTGGCTTTGCAGAAAATGGGAAACCAATGGCTTCATTCGAGTGAATTCATATTTTTTTGGAGAATGGATTTGGCATGCTGGTGGCTGTCTCCCTGAATAACTTATTTCCTGGGCTTTGAAAGAGAACCCTGAGGACCGTCTCACAAAAGACTTATAGTGCTGCAAACATCATTTCAGTGCAAAAGAGAGTAGCAAACCAGGACTAACCTTGCTAAGGTGATGCTGATTAGAATGACATAGCCCGAGGCACCTGTCAAAGTTTGGGGGAGTCTTGACGACACTTGTGGCCCCATCACTCTCAAATACTTCTTGTGATTGTGGAGTCAACCATAAAATACAAAATGTTAACTCCCTGTTATTTAATTCTTTATTCTATTAATCAAATTCTACTGATTCAAAAGACATTCATCTTTGGGGCAGTGGGGACATGATGATTAGAATTTTTACAGATCGTCATTATTACCCTCAAGAATACATGTGAGGAATCATTTTGAGGAAAGTGACATTTGCAAATCGACCCCCCTGATTTGAGTAATGTCACAGGATCGTATACAAAGTAAAGCTGGAGCCACTCAAGCTGTGGGAACATACAGGTGTCACTCTCACCGGAAGGCCACTTGGTCTCAGGTGAAATCCTGTCTGACACTTGAATGCACACAGGCCTGCCTGCATGATAGATGCTCTTTAATGAGACAAATGATCACAGCCAATTTGAACCAGAAGAGTGACTTTAACCCGCCCGATTAGGCCCATTACACAGCTAATCATAAAGTCGAAATGAGTGTTTATGGTCTCAATGTTGTTCCAACAAAGTGCATTTAATATGTTTATCTTCTCCACTTTAGCACTGCTGTTTGGATTTTGTACACTAATACTACCTATAACAATATGTGTAATGTGTGACAATGACTTGACAGTTGTGGGGACTTTTTATTCGTATGATAGTGAGTAATAGAGAGTTTATCTTCATTGGCTGCAGTGAATTGAGAGACAAAAGCAAAACATCCACTCAGTTCTGATGAATGAATAGTTGATTGACAGGTAGATAAAGTTAACACGGTCCTCCAGCTGCTTTATTCATATAGATGTAATAAATTCTGTTGCCTATAGCAAAGGGAACATAAGGATCTTTAAAAAAAAAAAAAACGTTTTACAAGAAATAAAAATCCAACAGAAATAAATCGGCTTAATGGACAGAATTAGAGGGGTCTGAATCCAGGGTAGGATTAAGAAAAATTGTGTGAAATAAAAGAGCGACTGCTCAGGAATGACTGTGCGTCTGTCTGGAGGGCGGGAGAGAGAGCGAGGGAGAGAGAGGAAAGAGAGAGAGAGAGAGAGAGAGAGCGGTGACTGAGGAACACATTTTCATCCAAACCTTTCCGTTTTTTTTCCCAGAGCCTGTCTCTGCTCCGCGGCTCAGCGCAGCTCCCTATTGTTTAAACTGGAAGGAGGGAAGAAATAAGAGAAGAAGAGAAAAACCACCCAAAATAAGACTGGGCTTGTGTTGTGTTATCGCAGCCAGTGAGTCATTTCTTTGATCTGATGCACGGTTTTCGCCGCTCTGAATGCTGTATTCATTGTCAACTTCTCCGATTTCTCCACTTAAGACTTGAGCTGCATCATGAATAGTTTGGGGGCACCTTTCAATCGCATACCTCTGGAATGGTGGGGATTACACGGCCGAAACCCGGAGAGCATGTAAACGCAGATGGAGTTTGGGATTTATTGCAAAATAAGGGAAAGATGACCGTCTTCTCATTGTGCTTGCTCCTGTGCGCAGATCTACTGGATTTAGCCGTCGGTAAGTCTGAACCCTGCCATATTTTCCACGTATAGTGTGTGTGTGTGAGGACGCTCTGGCAGCCCCATCCGCGCCGCGCGTGGGGTCTAACAATAGCCTAACTGTCAATGAGTTGAGTGATTCATGCGTGACAGTGAAATACTAAGTAGCCGTTAAAAGGACAGCCGGATGGAGGCGATCGGTGCCATGCTCGCCTCATGCCAACTTTCCCTCTACGCCTGACCAAGTGGTGGAAGAATCAGTGGATGTATATGTTGGGATGCAGCGCAGGTTACACAATGCGTGGTGTCAATGTGCAATAAAGGAAAGAAGAATAAGAAGGGGGGCAGCAGGAGGCCTGGCTGTGTATTAAGTCTTAATTCATCTGCATTGACTATCACGAGCAGCATGCATGACAGCACCTCCACTTCTGAGCAGCACACAACTACACTATGCTGAAGCGCGCTGCTATAGGCGGTCTGCTCACCGCGGTGTGTTTGCACATGAGACAGCGAGTGAGCCCAACATAGTTGTTGCTTTGAAAACCGTCATTATTATTATTTTTTTTTTTTTTCAATGTGTGTATGTGTGTGTTCCTGGCTTCCTACGGTCTGCTCTGCACAGCGGTGGCATCAGTGTCGCGTGAATTTCTTTCCCCCCATCCTGACGCTGACATGTTGAGATGTTACAGCTGTGAAAGGAAAAAAAAAAAAGACAACAGCATTCATCATATTTGTTGTTTCAAGAGGGCGATTGGGTGAATGATGAGACTGTCTTCTGTTCTGTGGTTGTCTTTTCCTCTTGTGGCAGGCAGTGCTAACGGGATGGGGTGGTGGTGGTGGTGGTGGTGGTGATAGAGGGGTTGTGCTGCAATTATAGGGAAAAGCCACAATTATTCAAATATTTGCCACAGATAAGGACCTTGTGGCACTGGCAGTGAGTTGGACACCGTTCCCTAGCTGCCACGCTCATCCTCACATATGGTCCCCGTGGCGTTCTGCAGGGGCATTTCATTCCCTACATGGTGTCATACATCATAAAGAGCTTTGCTTTACAACACTGCATAGCAAGCACTTCATTCCTTTTCCTGAGAAATGTGTGTGTGTGTGGGGGAGAAAAAAAAGTCTGTCTGTACAGCTGCTTCTCATTCAGCTGGAGTTAGGCTCATAGACTGGCTGCACATGGCAACACAGTGTTTGAAGGACTTAAGATGAGAGTTCACTCCCAGCTACAACATCAGAGCAATGCAACATTGCAAACTAACCTGTTAACTCTTCTCTGCTTGCTGAGGATTTTGTTGTTTTGAAGTGTGTTTGACCCGTGCTGACCCATATAGGAAATCATTATGTCAGCTGGGCTTAACATAAAGTTAAGTTACAAAATGCCTCAGGGATGCTGGACTACACAGCAGCCTTGCCCTATGTAAAGTATTTAGGAGAGTCACGCTCGTTTGAATTGTTCTCAACAGCTTAGGTTCCTCCGCTTTCATGAGATATTTGCAGCTGAGTGACTTGTGAGATGTGTGCAGTGGTTTACACTGATCACAGCGTAAAAAAATAATGAAAGGTAGTATTGAGCAAATCAGCTGGCAGGGCGCTTTTTGGTGGCTTTTGTTGTCAGGTAACGGAAATAGATGCGTGCCATGCTGCAGATAGATCTTACGTCTCCTTTATGGTCTGACATTGTATTTTATTTTATTTTTTACCCTAAGCTGTTTTCTTTATATAAACTAACGTGTTCTGTCTTCTGGATATCACACTTGATTCAAGCCAGTATACAATTTCCCAGTGTATGTGTGTTTTCCAATTTCAGTGTGTCCACCGGTGTCTTATTGAATAGATTTTCCCGAAGTGAGGCTGTGTGGTCAGTGACTCCTCTCTCGTCTTTATCTTAAAATGTCATGCATTCTTATTTTCCCCAACAGTGTCTCTCCTGTCAGCATTTCTTTGGGAGAAATGATGCATACAGTTTCTCATTTTAGACTGAAACTTTTTGTCCTCTCGGTTAACTTGTGGCCCGTGCACCATCGCTCTCAGCCAGATGTGCTGTCTCCTTTTTTTTTAAAATAAAAATCTTTTTAGAAACACAGCCTCCTGCTTAATGCAGCTGTGCTTATAGCTAGCCCCGGCTAGTGAAATACAGTAGTTCAGGATTTATATTTGGCTATTAAGCATGTCACCGCACCAGTATTTCCAGAACAGGCTACATATTCAGCAGCTCAGAACTTATTGTTTTTCCTGGAGTTTTTTTATTTTTTATTTTTTATTTTATTTTTTTAGAAAACAACAACAACAAATGTTTAATGCACGTTCTTCATGTATTTACTATTTGTGTAGTTCAGTAGAGTGTGGTGACTAAATGTCTTTCCCCAGACATGCAGGTTGGTTGTGCACTGAGGAATTGCAATTATTTCCTCCTGTGCTACTGGCACAGTTACATGTCCACGTTCACAGCATGTGGCTGTGTCTTTAACCTCTGGTGCACTTGTTACATCTGATTGACTTTTGCAGCATCAGTGCAGACACACCATTATGAAGATTGATCCCACTGGACTGCTTACCCTGTAGGTCAAACAGTCATATAGAAATCAAATCTGATCCAACAGAGATGGACACCATTGGATGCTGAATTGGCAAGAAAAAAAAAAGGCTTACCATTTAACGTCTTTTTTTGCTTAATTAAAAAAAAAAACAAGGGTAGAAATATTTTACAAGGGGTTATGTGTCAGACCATTTCTTGCACCCCCCTGAAGTATTTACTGGTTGTCTGGCATCTTCACAGTAGCATCAGGACAAGCAAATTAGGCTTGGTTTTAGCCAAGAAACAGTCTGGCACACAAAACCACAACTTAACATTTTATGACTTTGGATTTTCTACAGATTACACTCACAAAATACAAGATCTTGGCCAGTGGCTACAGCCTTATACTGCATGAACAAGGCACTGTATCAGATAGCTGTAAAAATCAATGTGGTAATAGCTAACGCATTCATGCGTATTGCTTTCAACGCCACTATTTTTTTCATGTGCGATTAACACAGGTTTTTGTTATATCGAACTTTGGCCCGACCCATAGTTTGAATCAGTTGCCGCCGGAAATCAGGAATCAGCTCACAGTCTCAAGCTAAACTGTCTCCAATGGTTACTGTTTGGATGGCACCGCGATGGATGATTAAAACAAACCAAAAAAAAAAAAATACTGTGAATGGCAAGTTCAGCAATTAAGTCCTGTCAGATGGCTCTGTTGACATTTGCAGTTACAGCCAAAAAATATCCTGTTAAGGAACACTTTGAACAAATACGCTGTGCGATGAATCAGATTAAAGCAGAAGTAAGCGGAATGTTTGTGTTAATATAAGTCTTAAATAGTTATATCTTCCGACAGCAATCACTTACATAGAGTGTTTGGTCCGAAACACGGGTCTGTCAGTCACTCTGCTCTGCTGTAAGCCGAGGAGAAAACTTCTTGTATACTTCCTTGTATCCTACAACCTTTATCCAATGAGGAGAGAGAACGGCATGAAGGGCTGTGTGTGCAGCCAAGGGATGCGCGTGAATGTGGTGACGTAGGGACGAGGACCAATAGATCCATGATGAGGGCGGGGGCTGCTAACTCCATCGGCTGACAAAAAGTTAGCCATAACGACCGGATCGCTTACTTCTGCTTTAACTATAGGCAGCATGTGATTAATTGCTATCAAGTGTTTTAATCAGTCAAAATCTCATTTATTCATTCATTTATTAACAATGTCCAGTAGTTTGCTGTTGTTGTTGTGGTGGTAGTGGTCAGTTGGTGCAACAACATAACAGTCCACATTTACACTTAAGCTAATAACTGTTATCAGGGGGCAACTGCAGTACCCTGATGTCTTGACACTGAAGCAACAACTGTGTGAAGCAGATTATCTGATGGTTCGACTTCATCCAGGTTAAATGACCACAGCTGCTCTGATTCTTGCTGCTGTTCAAGAGATGGTTCACTGTGATGGGCCACATTTTTGACTTCTTGTTGGCTACAAACAAACACGCACCAGAGAATTGAATTGGACAAATACGGTTGATGGAAGATGCTCTTTCCTTCTTTTGTTCTTTCTTTCTTTTTTGGCCTTACACGCTTCACCTCCACCTACTTCTAAAAGAACTCTAATAATAATTGGCACATGATAGCATTACCATCTGTATTACTCTGCTATTAAGGGAAGAGCAGACTTGCTCCACAGAGCTTCACAGAGATTTCTTTAAGCGATTAAGAACTATAGATATGGATGTTCAGAAGTTGAATTGAAATTATATTAAATTGCTGCTTTTTGAAGCCTTTTTTTCTCTGGTAAGAGTAGCTTGCTTGCTTTTTCACTGCTGTGGCCTGGGCTATTTCATAAGATCAGTCTTACCTATTAGAAATCAAAGTATCTCTAATGCTGTATTATATTTCCCTTTCATTTTCCTTTTCCTTTTTTCCCACAGCAAGCTGTGGATGAAGTGTCTTCCACAGTAGCATTAGCCATGTCCTCCTGTATAATTATTACTGGATATGTTTTTCTTGAAAGCTACATGAATAATATTCCTTCTTGTTTACCCTTACAAGTGATAATTTGCTGTCCAGTGCAATCAATTATGCGTCTTTCCTTAGATGCAATTTTTTTTAGTAAATCTTGTTTTAATGTTTTCACAGTTAGTGTTACAGTGAATTAACAAATAAAATGTCCTAGGGTAAATGAATGCCAACGAAAGTTGGAACTGCTGTAGGTGCAGGTCTGAACAGCTGCCTATGGGTGCAAAAAGCAATGCAGTAACGCTCTGATTTTTTTTTTTCATGTACATCAGGAAATGGGACAGGCAGACTCTAGTGATTTACCACCAGTAGAATCTGGTAGAAATATTACACGGATAAGGAGTAAAATAATCAACGTTCATGGACTCATGTTCACTGTGTCAGAGGTCAAAGGGATACTGAGCATTATGGGAGCAGACTTATACAGCGCCGTCCAACCCACTGCAGCTGCTGCTGTTGAGTTGTTGCTGCTCAAAATGCAGAATGAGAGAAAATATAGAAACATATACTTGTACAGCTACAGGTGGCTGGTGGTAAAATTATAGCGTGGCACTCAACTAAACATGACATGGCATGCCTGCAAGAGACTTACTATAGGCTTTATTTTGAATCTGCCACAGATTAAAAAAAAAAAAAAAGTGTTTCATGTCATGTATTCCTTGAACGCA
The DNA here is from genome assembly GCF_045865225.1 of Trachurus japonicus. NCBI lineage: Eukaryota > Metazoa > Chordata > Actinopteri > Carangiformes > Carangidae > Trachurus > Trachurus japonicus. Next base: position 36,488,952 of record NC_140911.1, read on the forward strand.
AGTTTATTTTAAGCCTCTCTGTTCCAGCTGCTGAATAAAGCATCTAAGAAAATGTCTTGCCTCCCACCATGGTGTTGTAGGTTGCCTTGTAGATTGTGGATCATAGCAGTATTGACAGATTTCACAGGCACTGGATCTGATGTTAGATCTGATGGTTTCCGGTACACTGCGACTGTCTGCTACTGATGGCTGGTCTTCGCTCACAGGAAGTGAGAGGAGATACTGGCTGGAAAATGGGTTGTGGTTATGCCACTATCTAACAATCACCAGGCTTTGCATCAGCACTGCAGCTTTCAGCTGTTATATAAAATGATTATGCGCAGATTAGGAGCTGTCTTCATTGCTTTGTCTTGCTGTTGTTTGCTCGGCCGGCCGTTGTGACTGTTAAAATAAATGTATTTAGGACCACCTTTCAGCATGTACCCCTGTTAGCAGGAGAATAAGGAGAGTGGAATAAGTATAAAGCGTGATCCTGCTGTTTGATTTATTTGCTGATTTATTGCTCAGACTGTTTTTGGTTCACCCAGAATAACCTATGGTTCAATGCTCAATGCAGCACTGTTGAGATAGATTTACCATTTAAAATCACAATATCCTCTGCAGCTGATAGGGTCCCATTTGTCTTAAAACTCTATTATGTATTCTGCTGATATCTCTGATGCGACAGTGGGACCACTATTCTACACAATGAGGTATTTGCAACAGCGTGCAGCTCACTCGGTCCCACTGACATGTAAGACAAGACTGCTTTGCATCTCCGGTTGACCTCTTCCACTCACTGAGAGGAGGAGCACTATGCAGAAGTGGCTGCACTGCATCTAATAGCCAGAATGCAGGACTTTTGCAGCACAGGTGTACGACTACCAATTGTTTCCTTCAGTGATCACCTTCAATTAAAGTATAACTTTTATTGTGTTCACCTCTTAGTCTGAATCTTTTGTAACTTGAAATCCCATTTAATATGATGAAAGAGCCATATTAAAACTTGAAACAGGTTAGTGACCCAGAAATTGCACCTTTTGTTGAAGAGCTTCAGCCAGCTTTGTGCATGTAGACCACTGTGCTAAAAAATGAAAAAGCTTTTTTTCCGAGAAATCCAAATGACCTGAAATAGTCTTTGTGGCGTAATGCGGTCCCCGCAGAACTCCCAGTGAACATTTGAAGTGTATTATTTGATTATTAAGTAGAGGAGTTTAACTGATTTGAGTCAAGCACATCTTAATGTGACATATTTCTGAGTGAAACGGAATGGGTATGAGATATAATAACAAGAGGGATTTAGCTAAATCTAGATTTGATTGGATTGCTCACAGGTGGGTGTGGTTTAGCGAGTATAAAGCGACTGTTGGCCCAATGTACCCTCACTTTAGGCCAGGAGGAGGACAGTGAGGGAGAGATTTATACAATGAGTCATAACTATGCTCTTTTGGAAATAGACCTGTGACGATAACAAATTTTGCTGGACGATATATTGTCCCACAAAAATTATTGCCGATAAACTATATTAGTGTCAACATTTTTTGAGAACAAATTAACCACTAATATAATAATAGTATTTAATAATAATGCAAGTAGACCCTTTCAAATGCAATAAACTTTTCTTTTACCATTGTAATTGGAATGGCAAAAGCTTTTAGAGTATACTATCCTAAACAAACAAAAAATAATAAACAGTGCAGTGCAGCTCTTCTGTCCTGTTCACATCTGAAGCTTCACTTTTCATTCAAACAAACTAATGTGACTGCCACAGTTGTTAGATTTCATCAATGAGACCAGCATTTATCTCCTAAAATGTATTTAACCAGCCGGCGGTAAACCTCTAAAACCCTGCTGGTAACTTAAATTACTCGACTTCGTTTTCTCCCCCGGGATGACGACGGAGGTTGACCGCCCCATGAGCTCAGCAGAAAAAATGTATTCTGGGAAACAAAGATCCTGGATGACTGACAAGAGGGTTCACTCCGTTCATTCTGCTATGGAACAAACGGCCCAGGTGTCGAGACCGATGCACAGAGTGAAGCTTCTTGTCATCCAGCCTGTTTGGAGGCCAGAGACGAGGAAAACAAATACATGATGCGCACATGGCAATATATCGAGGCCGGAAAAATTATCGAGTTCATTTTCATTTATCGTGCAATTAATTGATTTATTGATTATTGTCCCAGGCCTATTTGGAAATATAACAAAGGTCCAAACACACTCCTTTGACCCACACACATATATTTACTGTATTGGCTAATGGTCAACAGTTTAAGGTAGTTGTCCCAAATCAATGAATGTACAGTTTCTGACTATGTTCATATGTTCACTGCACCAGATGCTTTAACCATTGTGCCATATCTGTCCTCGCCTTATTGCCCCTTGATAAGAGGAAGAACTTTCCTTTTACAGTATGTATCCTCCTATATGCAGTCATGCTCCAAACCATCAAATGATAAAGCCTGTGATTATTAGAGACAACGACAGTGCAATTCAAAGAGCACACTAACTTTTCTTTCTGCCCCTGAAGTCCTTCATACACAGATGTGGGCAGGCTTGCTGATGTCTTTGGCTTGTGTGGGAGTTTGAAGCAAGTCTGATTCCCTTAGCAGCTGGTGGTTTGCAGAGATAGAGAAAAGAGTAGAGGAGCTTTGCTCGGAAAGGTCTCCCAAGACGGCCTACTCGGAGAAAGTATACCATCCCTGTCTGTGATCTAAAGTGAGCAATACATTGTTGTCAGCTAGTGTCATATGTTTCCTTGCCAGAGCTGTTATCTGCAAACTGTATTTCATATCATTTAAGTTTCAGAGCCATATTCCTGTGAAATTAGCAGCCAGCATAAGCAGGGATTTCTTGACAGGCTTTATCAGCAGTTTTACCATATTCTCCTCTCACTGTTTTTCTACATGCTAATGTGGATTATGTGATTTTGCTTATCGTGTTCAAACATGGCTGCTGAGTAATAACAATTGCTCTGCCACTGTGTCCTAACATTAGCCTCCTTATTAGAGACTTTGAGAAGTGCCTTGTACACTATACATGACACTTATCTCTGCATTCATGGTTCATCACAGGGGGCTTAAGCTTCCAGGAGTAACACTGCTGTACCGAGATGTGATTTATTTTTCACGTTCTTTTTGCAGGTTACTTCCTTTTTGCAAGCATTGAGCATTTTTTTGTGGGAGCAGAATTATTCAATGTCATTTTGACCTCAGTTTGAAAAGATAAGACACTGGCTGCCCTTGCGTTTTTCTGTGTTAGCATACACTATGTACAGTGTATCAAGGTTATGTCATAAAGAAACATGGATGGGTCAGCATGACTTGCATTAGCACTAAAATATACCAAGCCTGAGATAAGATTAAAGATAATGTATTTGTCTGTTAAAAGGAAAGGACTAAAACTGTAAGATCAGGAAAACTAACACCTTGCATCTTTTCATTATGAGATTTTAGAGATATTTTATTCCTCATACTAGGGCTAACCAATTAATCTGACTTTCATTGTCATCACGGACAACAACAATGGTGGACTTCCGTCAGGTCCCTCGGATACAGCGCTTGAAACGCGTCCACACAGCATTGATTGGCATATTTGTACTAGCACAAGTTCTCGTGTTTAGTTGACTTGCAGTGTTTCAGCAGGTTTGTTTATAGTGCACAAGCTTTCCACTCTTCTCTGTTTTTGGTGTATTTGTGTGGCAGTGTTAAAGTGCCACTACAGGCTTGGCAGAGGTACTACATCTTATTGAGTCTTTTTCAGAAAGATACAGGAACTGTATGGTATGCTCACCAGAATATTTGCTTATCGCAAGTAATATCTTCATCGCAATATTGAACAGTTTGCACGTCGGACATTTTGCTGATATCGTGCAGGCCAGTTAATACTGTTCAACCCCAATAATTACATGTTTTATTTAAAATAGGCTTTGAGACTCTCTTCTGAACTGACTGAGGTCAAATAAAAATAAAGTCGATTTCAGCTAAACACTCAGACACCAAATCCCACAAGGTTGGATGCTGTTTCCGTAGTTACAAAAAGTACTGACGGCTCGTTTTTGGAATACCTGCATTGTGCTTTTTGTCAGTGGTTTGTGCACATTGATGCATTTTTTTTTTTTTTACATTTTGGGGTTTTCATGCCTTTTTATTATTGGAGAGATAATAAATCAGGTGTAAGAGAGAGAGGGGCAATGACATTGAGGCAACATGACATCGTTGGTTAGGACTTGCTCTATGTGGTGAGCCCACAGATCACATTATTGAAATGGCACCTAATAAGAAGTAATAAAAAAAGGCATTGAAATCGTAATTTCATACAATATCTCCTGAATCTCTGTAAATACAAGTATAAAGAGAAGGTCGACACCTTCTATTTGTAAAGTGCCTTGACAGAAATCACATTGTGAATTGGTGCTATATAAATGAAATTCACTTCAATATAACATAAGACCACTATCTCCTCCTGTATTCCCTGTTGAGGTTGACATTAAACCATTGTGAAATATGAAACCAACAATGCTTTAAGGCCAGATATCCCAGGCGTTTACTCCTAATTTATATCCCCCTTTTACACTTCCATCCACTCTCACTCTCTAGCAGCTGTAAATATCCCAAATCACTACCTTTTCAGTTTGATTCTTCCATTTCTTATGTCTAGAGCTGTTCAAAGCCATCTTCCAGGCAGTGAATGCAGCATCGCAGAGGTTTCATGAAAAGTCCAGATTAGGCATGAAAAAGGGAAGAGATGGAAAAGAAGGAAAAAAACCCTCTAATCTGCACATTGACGTCACTCTGGATGGGCTGAAGCTGTGCAGATGGGAGTAAGGGAGGATTGTGTGGGCTATGCATCTTATGACAACAGATTATTTCCTTTTTATGCACACTGGCTTCCTACACATGAGCCACAGAGAGACTTTCTTCCCCTCGGGACAACATCCCTACATTTTCTACATCACCAAAATAATTTTTACAAAAATCACAAAGACATCATTTTCCATCACAGGAGCAGGTTTTAGTGAAGTTTTACAGACAGCCACCCTGCGATAGGACGGGTCTCTCTGTTTATCCTTTAACGTCTGTCATTTACGATAACATTTATCAACAAACCTTTGATCCGCTGCGGAACTTGTCATGCAAGTTCAGAGAATTAATCTCCTGAACACGTGACGAGAATTACACAGTGATAGAAACTACTGTTGCGCATGAATCATGTAGCCGTCTTTAGATATGATTGTTTTACTTGACTGTTTTTTCAAGATGAAGCTTAACAGTATGAAGCTGCTTTATCTTCTAGGGTGATTACACTTAACTTTTTTGCCACTCGCTCTTTCACTCTGAATTCTTGTATGAAGCAAAGATGATCTAATTTATTCTCTCCCAATAAAACTGTCAGCGTTAATTCAACTCGGAAAGTGATTGTGGACCAGGACGTTTTTACCTGCTAGCTCTCAGTTACGGCGCTATGTTCTCAGGGGAGCTGAATACATTATGTTTCAGTGTAGTGGCTGAAATGACTCCAGAGTGTTTGGTGGCTTGTGTTATTGTTATGCTTGGAGGAATTAACCTGTAGTATGAAAGTACTGCATGCAACGTGGGGTCATGGTGTAATTCTCTCCTCTTCTGACTGCAAGCTCTTAAGGCAATATATTCCCAAAGATGTTTACTTTAACAAACACTAGTACTTAACCTTTACATACTGTGCTGTAGTTGTCTTTGCATAGCTGTGCACTTATTGCACAAGGTTATCTTTTTTTTTCTTCTAGCCATTAGACAGTAACTGAAGAGATTATTTCCTTTCAGCTGTCAGTAAGCCTTTCTGGTCATGTCTTTTGTTTTACAGCAATGGCAGCAGAGGGAACAACCCCTCGTGCTCCTTGAACTTGCTGGAACCACCAGCTGGTGCAAGTCTTACAGTTTGTTGCTGTGTTTTATGTAAAATTTTCACAGTGCAAAAATATAGACAACAATCTGCTGCATTGCTTTTAAGTCTTACCCCCTGCAGAGATCTGCAGTCTTGTAAACTGTAACCCCAAAATTACCTTTGAAGCATTAGCATTGTAGCTCGCCATGTTGTTGTTATTGTTGTATAAGACAGGCAGGAAAAATCCAGCAGCATATGAGCAGATGACAACTTTTCTTAAACATATCATGTGGCAAAATGAGGTTGACTGGTGATATGGTGACTGTCCCTGCCACTTAATGTCATGTGTGATATGTCATCAGAGCCTGAGAGGCTGCACAGCTGGAGAGGATCGCCTCAGCATCTTAGCAGTTCTGTCTCCCTTAATTTATCACGTCTCGAAAGAGTTTGATTTTATTTCAGTTCATGAGTAATAAACCCTCCACAGGTGTATCTGACAAATGCTCTCTTGCTATTATATAATCCCTTTTCAACTGAATTTCTTTCACTGTGGTTCATCCACTAGATTATATTAATTGAAGCTTCTTTCTACAGACCAGTTCCATTGCAAGGACAACACAGTCTATAAATGTGTCACTGTCACTTCCACAGTCTAGAGTTGTTGCACTCAGTACCGTCTTGGTCTCAATTTCATGGTCTTGGTCTTGTCTCGGAATCGACTGAATTTTTTACTCGGTCGAGCTGAACTCTGGATTTTATGTCAAGACCAGTCAAGACCACAGCTGCTTTTTTAAAACCACAAATGTGTGAAATTCCCAAATTAAAATGTAACCAATAAAGTATTTTATTTTGAAAAGTGTTGACGCTGCCACCTGGCTGCCTCTTACGTGCCAAAGAGGAGAAGAAGAGGGAGAAAGGAGGGCACCGGTAGAGATGTCGTCGAAGTCATTAATCATTTGATTTTCTTATTCAAACCACAAATAATTTATTTGTATGTTTTTGTTTGAAATGACGGTAAAAGTTCGACGTCGTCCCAGCTGTCTCGGCAAATGTCACTTTACAAATGTTACACTCGACGGAGTGTTTTTTTCTTCCCTGTTAACTTAAGCCTGTTACACACATATACTAAAGAAAATCTGGCTGATTTTGGCCCGATTTTTCTCCTTCCGACCGCGAATTAGATTATCCTGTGATGTGAGGTGTGTTATGAGTCAAATACTCCAGATAATCTGCTTGGAGAACGGTTGGAGCCGACAATCGTAAATATTAGACATCAATATTTACGATTGTTGGGACCGTTTTTATCTAAAGTCGTCTTGTGTGTGGGAGAAGCCGACAATCCTGAGTCACAGACTCCGCGGAATGTGATGTGATAGTGAATGTAGCCAATTAAGACGCAAGCTGACTGAAGAACAGAGGCATAGCAAACCATAGGTGTATTACATTAACTCACCACTTTTAACATGAATCATTTTGGAAAAAGTACAAAAAATCATGTAGGCTATTTGTTTTGTTTTTTCATCAGAGAATCACCTTTCAAGTGTTCTTCATACATTGGTTGTTGACTGATTGCTGCTTTTGAAAGCACAATGTAAAAAGGGGGAAGTACTTTCTACTGCAGGCTGGTTGGCCTTGCCAACAGTTTGAAATAAATGTATTTTTCAATATGAAAAATAGACTAATGCTTCTGTTTATTCTTCTTGATCTCGGTCTTGGACTTGGTCTCGCCCCTCCTTGGTCTTGGTCTTGACTCGGTCTCGCCCCCTAAAAGTCGTGGTCTTGTCTTGGTCTTGGTATGCTCTGGTCTTGGTCATGACTTGGCCTCGGGTTAGGTGGTCTTGACTACAACAGTACCGCAGTCACAGTATCTGAAAAAACAAAGTAAAACTGTATTCATTATCAGTCTCCTACACCGAGTACAGACATATTTACCTGTTGGAATGACTCACTATTAGCTTTACTGCTGCTGTTGATACCTGTATATTCACAACCATTCAACATAATTTAGTCTTTTATTACTGAGAGCATAAACCATACTACCAACGACACTCTCACCTTCTACTGACGGGTAAGGCTAAGCGTTTTTTTTTTATTTCAAGCTCTATGTCATGAAAATATTTGGTGTACCAATGTGTGGGAGTCGATTCTTCTCTTTGTAGGCGAAAGAAAAAAGGATTTTGATTTCAGAGAATATCACTCTGGAGAAATCTTTCAGAAGTTGTGAAATCCTGGTGTTTTTGTGCTTTTTTTTCCCCCTGTGAAGAAAATAGTTGTGCATCATGTAATATTCCATCCCTTGACAATGGGTGGCCAAGCCTAACAGCCTGAGAAACTCATTTATCCCATGTATTATTAGAGCTCTCACTAGGTTGCAATTCTCCACATCCAGACTGTAATGAAAGTGATGAATATGAAGTGGGAATAGGGAGAAGGAATGCTTGCGCCAAAATCTTTGGCTCTGACGTGGCAGAGTACAGTCAGCCCTCGGCCATGGATCAAGTTTGTGCTGAAACACCCCCAATGGATTGTACTTAATCAGACTTAGAGAGCAGCACGGGGAAGTGATGGTAATAGGGAATGGGAGTAGGAGGAAAACAGCCTGGAGAGCTGTGCACTTTAAGTGTGTAATAAGTAGATTGGCAGACTGGGAATCTCTCTTTCTGAGCTTTGGTCATGAACTAAAACTAAACTCTTGACTCAGTCAAAGTTGTTGACAAAAAACGATAGTCTTCCTGATGACGATTGTTGCCTGGGGCTCGCTGAGGTTCTGTAGTGTCTCCTCTGCATCCTGTGGAGGTCTCAAACTGACGGCATCCACACTGGTGCAGATCAAGCTATTTTTACCAGATGCAGGCCCTTAAAGCCCAATCAATTTTGTGCATGAGTGAACGGTCAGTGTATCTTTTGGTCATTGGATTTTCTTTTGATGAATGGGAATTAAAAAACTTGGTTTATTTTCGTTTTGAAATGCAAAAAATAAAATTGAAACACAAAGTGTTCTTGTGGGTTCGTGTTTTTGAGTGTTTGATTTTCATGTTCTATCTCACATAACAAAAATAAAATCAGCAGTCAACAGATACAAATATACAGACCATATTTTTTTCCATATTTTGACACCGGATATTGTAATTTTCAAGGCAAGAGCGCCAGTGAGCACTATGGTACCTGTGTGTCTGTGGTTCTGTAGGCCAAAATCTACTCAGATATGATTTCAGACATACTGTAGCAAAACGAGGCCTGACATCTACAGAAATCTGTATGCATATCAGACCAAAGTGGGGGCAGAAGAGGAATTTCTGCAACAAGTTTGAGGAGATTTTAAGATGAAAATGGCATAAGCTTGAGACCTCAATGGACATCTGAGGTGGCAAAAGTTATAACCAAAATATGAACCTGCTATATTTCCCCTTTTCCATTCAACTTTGTATGTTTTGAGCGTGCGTGTGAAGAATTTGTCCCCTGCCGATGGGGGGGACAAACAGGTCTGTTGGGTAGGAGGGAGCTCAGAACTGGGCCCTCATTAAATTATGGAATACTGTTTCAAAATAGGCCTATTTGTGGAAAAAATAGCTATGTAATATTTAGGTTGGGGTGGGGGGGTGGGGATCCTAAGATTATCTTGTCCCATCTGGGGACTGATAGACCAGTCCGGACCGCAGTCTTGCCTTGTAAATGACGACTTCCAGTGTCAGAATATATATATACTGTATATTAGGGCTGTCAAACGATTAATTTTTCTAATCGCGATTAATCGCATTTTTTCCATAGTTAACTTGCGATTAATCTCTATTAAAAATATTATATATGGCGCTTTGGACTTTCAACACTCCAAAGTGTTATAATCTCTAGACAAACAACTTTTAGACCAGACCTAGTAGGCCTACCTAATCATAACACATGATGCATGAAACTCACACAGAATTGAAACGAATTGCATCCAGTGGAAATTGCCCTTTACTTTGCTACGTCTCTGCCTGGCCATGTGCATTTGTTGACAAAAAAGCCGTCAAAAAATCAATGGATGGAGCTGTGGATATATGTTAGACTGTGTATATTTGTGTAGCAACCAACTTGAAGGTGGCTTACCGCCACCTACTGGACTGGAGGTCCCACACTCCAGTCCTCCAGTCCAGCAGACAGAGGACAAAAGAAAATCCAATGACCAAAAGATACACTGACCGTGAACCGCACAGCTCAAAACAAATAAATAAAAGGCATAAGGTACTTTATTTGTCACATATACAGCTAGTACAGTGAAATTCTTTCTCTGCATTTAACCCATCCCTGGGGAGCAGTGGGCAGCCACGGTGCAGCGCCCGGGGACCAACTCCAGATTATGAGCCAGTGCCTTTGGTCAGGGGCGCTGACTGGAGGATCGCTCTTGATTGATACACATGCACTTACAGTGCATAACAGCGAGCAAGAACCCTGTTCTGTCACTTATGAGATACTGTGCAGCAAGGTTATTATCGTTAACGAAAACGAAATGAAGAAAACTAGAATTGAAAAAACATTTTCGTTAACTGAAATAAATAAAAACTATAATCAAATGAAAAAACGATAACTAACTGAAACTGTATTGTGTGTTTACAAAACTAACTAAAACGTACTGAAATTACAGATACAATTCCCTTAGTTTTCGTCTTTGTCAATTTCGGATTGATATGAAATCGATTCAGGCATAGGCGCCGATTCCGTGGCTGCTCCGGTGCATCCACTGACCAGGTTGAGCCACCAGATGCGCATTTCTCCGTGCCGCGCCTCGGCCCCTCAACTGTGTGTCTGTGGGTATGTGTAGGCTATGTGTAGCCCGTATGTGTGTGTAGCCTGTGTGGATTTTGTGTGTTAATCATTCTCGCGCTCATGAATAAACACACGAGCCTGGCACAGAGGTGCGCGCTCTGGCGCATCTGGCACAATCGGTTAACGACACCGAAAGGAAACTGGCTCCGCTCTGCGGCTATTTCGCATCCGACGTCTATGTTAAGCACACGTTGTTATTGATATTGTAGCGTCCGACCCGACGTAACTACTACAACAACATAACGCAAACTTATCTGACAGCTCTCACTTCTTCCTCTGCTCCTCCTCACTCACTCACCTACACGCACACAGACACACACACACACAGCGGTCTTCCTCACACTCACCCCGGCCCCTCAGCTTCTCATCTTTCCTGCCTGGCCCGTACCATACACATTGACAGTCAGTCAGAAATCACACAACTTAAACATCATAACAAGAACAGTACTGCGGGGTCGCTACAATATTTTCAGCTGTCCAGTAGGCTATTGAGTCCCATTGCTACGTGGCATGATATGCGCAGCAGTGTTTGTAGAGCCCGGTTCAGGTGTGCTGTGTTCACTTTATGCTACTTTATGTTAAATACAATACAACATGTGAGGTAGGCTACTATAAGCCTATTGTTACTTTACTGTACTGGTATGTAAAAAAAAAAACTGCAGTAACTGAACACATTTGTTAAATGGGATCTTTTGAATTTTATTACACAATACCTGCTCTGATCTTTTTGAATCCTTCAACTAACAAATAACCCAAAGTATGAAAAAACTAAAACTAATACTAAAACTAATAAAAACTAAACTAAAACTAAGCGTTTAGAAAAAAATAACTAACTAAAACTAGAAAACCCGCTCTAAAAACTAATTAAAACTAACTGAATTAGAGAAAAATAAGTCAAAACTAAATAAAACTAAACTATAATTAAAAATCCAAAACTATATTATAACTTTGCTGTGCAGGTGTAAAGTGCAGCTGATTGTTCAGGATTCTTTTTTAACCTCAGTAATGGAGTTTTTATTCATGTGAGTGAAGAAGAGAGGTTGTCCGAACTTTTCTGTCCAACAGTTTGTTTCTATGGAGATCACGTAAAAAGCCACAACTAGTATATTGTGTCAGCATGCAGCCATTATATACTAGAGTGAAAGCTTAACCTTTAACTTAGTATTGGATTTGAATAGATTCAATAGATCCTGAATATCTCATAAGGGTGCTGTCCTTGTCAAAGTCATCTCATCAAGGTCGCATCATGTTTGTTTGTGTGTGTGTGTTTTTTACTCTTTTGGATTAAATGTTAGTTCCACACCTTTTTGGCAAAAGCAATGGCAAAGTTGAACTAGATTGCTTTCCTGTCATTTCAGCAGTTTGATTTACGCACCCACTCAGCTGCTCCGTTTCCTCCTGTGGCGGCCTCCTCCAACGGGAGCTCAACGTAACAGAAAGCTCACATTAGTCCTTGCCACAGCTGACTGAACATTAGGCTACATTCTGCAGGATAGTGAGACCTCCATCATGTCATAGTAATACTCAGGGATAGAAAACGGGATGCAGTCAGATTGCAGATTCAATAGAGTGTATTATCAGTTTTGTTTTCCATTTTATCTAATCCCCCTCTTTTTTTTCCCCCAAACCCAATGAATATGTATGCCTGGCCTCAATTTTACACAGCAACAGCACTGGAAATGAGAATATTTCAGTGCTCTTTGACTTCATTAAAATTCAGTGAAATGTCCCTAATATCAGATGTTGGACATCTGATGCCACGGCAACAAACCAGATGTTATGTAATTGAAAGTAACTCTGTGTTGCTTTTTATTTATTTATTTATTCCCCCATTTAAACACAGGCCAGCGTTGTGTTGGACAGCTGAGCACAAATCGTCGGGAGATTATCGCGTCACACTGACACTCTTTCTGTCATTTGGTTCGAGGGAAAGAACAAAGGTCGTCGAGGTCGTGCTTTAGATTCCTCCAGTCACATCATCATCACAGATAGCATGTAAAAAATAAATGTCAAAGCAGTTTATATGTAAATCATCTCCTTCTGGCATGATATATGCTGTGGGATTGGGAGATTTTTTTTTTTTTTCTAGAATGAGAATTTAGAATTAAAGGGTATTGCGAAGCAGACATCTGTCACCCTCCAGAGACAGAGTCTGGCAATGTATGTCTCATCCCCCTCTATCCCTCCTCTCCACCCCATTCAGCCACTCTCCTGGTGGGACCACACTGGCTGCTATCAGTGCTCAGGATAATAATCTCAGAATAAAGAGTAAAACCAATCGTGCCAGTTGTAGGACTGGACTATTCATAATTCCTGCTCTTTACCATTCCATCTGAGGCTACACACTGGTTAATATTAATCCCATTTTTAAGCCCCACCCATGAGGAAAGACATCAGCTGACGGATTATACCATACTGAGCCAGAAAAAGATCTGGCTGAAACAACACATTTATTCCATTGTTTACGATCCCGTGCTTGTGGGACACACAGTTAAAATAAGTGGAGATGACAATGATACGCCCACTGGAGATTTAAACAACACCTGCTCAGGTTAAATCCACAGCATGCCTCCATTTTAAATCATAGTCGTAAAGATAAACTAAGGCTTTATGATGAAAGCTCCTGCACAGGAAGAAAGAAGCACTAATTGTAGTAAGTTAACGCAACAAACAAATGTGAGGCATATCTCTTATTCCATTCATGGTATACATAATTATACACATATTTACATAATGTACACTAGTCACCATAAATAAAAAGGAGCAGGATGAAGAAAAACGTATAGTACCTGCCCCTCTCTATTGTTATAATTGCATTGGCTAACTATCAACACCAATATTATACTCTATTTCAAAAAAATAAAGATGATGAAACATATAATAGTAACAAGAAAACAAACAAACAAAATAGCAGTGGACACCACTCATCTATCTATCTTTTCTTTTCTTCCCTTCTTTTTCTCTTTCTCCTTCATTTTTGTAGGAGCTTATCTTTTCTTTTTTAAACATTTTCTTTAACTGAGATATACTTACACAACCTTTCAGTTCCTTGCTTTGTGAATGTCATAGTTTTACACCTGCAACAGAAATACACATTTGTTTTAAGCTTCGCCTTGCAAATGTATGTTTAAAATCAAGCTTCAGTCTGTTGTCCTCTTCCTCCAGTTTGAACAAGTTCTGTAATTTTTGAATAGCCCATAATATTTATAGTAGCCATTCTTCAAATGCCGGCATTAAAGAGTAACTGGAAGTCACGACACATTGCAGCACAAAGTGGCAGAGATTCACTTCAATTCTTAATTCTGTTGTTGTCATTAGAGCTCTTTTTTCTTGTCTGATGTGTATGATAAGGACTTAATACAACTTTATATCCCTCAGCTTCCTTCCTTCCCTCTAGGGATGCACTCAGCTCTATTGTTGTATGTTTATTGTTTTTAATTATGCAAACATTTCCTTCCCTTTATATTGGATAGATACGTAGTTGCAAGATAGGCCTGTAGATGGATCAATACAGATACATAAAGCACCATCCGCCTAGTTGACATCAGTATTTCAGTGCTGATTGCATCATACATGCATAAATATATATAGCATATAGCATTAAGGATCTGTTCCGTGAACACTGGATGGGCTGTACTTTTTACAGGCTGAACCAGAACTGTCTCTTTCACCCAGTCCTGCATTTGCATTTACTGGTGAATTGGACACAGCATCTCACAGCTAATGAGTCAAAATGCTGTGGGTCCACAGTAACAAATTGCAAAAGTATTCCAAATGCCACATCCCAATGTCACTGTCTGATGTAATTACTGTACAGACTGGCCCACAGAAGGCAGAATGAAATACATTTTCTTTATCTATTAATTCATTTCAACTTTTCCAGTATTTCAGTCTGGACTAATAGCTGGATAGCTGGCCAGAAATATTCTTATCAATGTGTCCACTTATGCAGAAAGAAAGGAAATGGTGGTGTATCCATGGCAGTTAATGGTTTCTATAATAAGGGAACATCAAGGATATTGTAAGATAAGAGATCATTTGCATCTCCGGTAAGATGTGCACTATATTCCACCTAAGTGTTTCCATGAATGCAATATTAATTAGTTCATTAGGCATACCGATAGAGTTTTATTGGTTTCGTTTACTTGTTCATGGAACTTATTAGCAATTTAAGCACAAAGTCCACGAAGGATATAAATGAGTCTGTTCAAGGGTGGAGAAACTCAAATTTTGGCAGTTTTAGTTACATGTTGTGTATTCAGCTTCTGTTTCCTTTAAGTTTCTTGGTAATGTCCCAGCAAACCTCATAGATAAAGCCTTGTTTGTATTTATTTATTTATAACTTTTATTTATTAATTTCACAGCAGATGTATTATTTCTTCAAACTGGATTGGTTCCATCCTTGTGCTAGCTACTGCAAAATGTTTACCAAGTGTAACATGTCAAAGAGACTTAGAGTGACACCCCTAAAAAGATGAGCAAAGTGCAACATTATGGCGGTTAGCACAGCAGTGACAGTATAGAGCAGAGAAGGAAAGATAAGTGGTGGATGGGCAGGATTACGTCATGTGACCCAAAGCGTGCATTCACAGCCCAGTAAAGAAGGTTAAATCCTACAGTAGATTAAAAACTGAGAGGTTGTCAAGGACATAAAGTGATGAGATGAAAGAAATAAGTGGGTGTAATTATGAGGAGAGAACATGTTCCATGTTTCATTGAAACAAAGAGAGAATTCATATGTGATGAGTCTCCTCTCAATTGCCACTTTTGCAAAAGTAAGGTGATTTTGCTTCAAGGTTAATAAGTGGTTATATTGTCCACAGAAGCCACTCGCAAAGAATCCTTTTTTTTCAGTCCTGACAAACACCACATGGACAATGAATTTATGTAAACTCTATGGGCCCTAGTTTGCTGGCGCAGCGCAGGTGGCGCAAGGTAACGCAGCTGGTCTAATGCAAGTTTCGACCAGCGCAGCCTAGTGCAAAGTCAGATTGGAAGATTGGTAGATCGCGCTGCGCTGAGATAGGCGTGGCCGCGCAGCAGGGGGAGGCGTCACAGATTCAGCTTGGTGCAGTGGAAGTTTCGTGCGAAAATGTCCCGCCGAGGTTGCGCTGAAAGCTCGCCACCTCCAACCAGGTCTACTCTCAGCGCAGGGCGGAGCGCAGCAGGTGCAGTGGAAGTTTGGCTGACTGACCTGCAGTGCACACACGTCAACAAGACCTCACAGGCAGATCTCCACAGTTCCAGGCACATTTCAATGCAATAAATATCCACAATAACCACTATTTAACGCAAATAACGGAATCAGCACGTGGATTTATATCTATATAGATTGTCCCGTCACATCTGACGTCAGATCAAAGCAGAGATCAAAGGCTGTGGCACGCGTAATGGAAACTCCACCTGAATTAACACAGCAGGGACGAACTGGCACTGAAAAGCAGCTGTGGATGTCCCAAGCAGGACTGAGGGTGGATGACTGCATGTCGCTGCCGTGTTGAGATACCACTCTGCCCTTGTGATGATCGCTTTATTTATTTATTTACTTATTAATTAATTAGCGCGAGCGACCGCATCACGCAGCCGTAATGAAAAACAAAACACAAATCTTCATCTCTCTTAGTCCACCACAACAGCCTCGGTATCAGATAGTCAGTATATAGTCTACTACAGTATACTCAGCATCTCTATCACAGAGAAAAAAGAGAAAAAAAGAGACGGACAGAGAGAGAGAGAGAGGAGGACAGAGAGAGAGAGAGAGAGCGTCCTTTACGCTGATTTCATCCCGCATGGTGTTTGTTTATGTTGTGATTAGTGTAGCCTACACCTCTCATCTTGCTTACACAGGGTTTGAATAAATGTGAGTTTCTTTATTACTTTATTAGTTGTTGTTTCTTACACTGGGCAGCCGTTCTCAGTGTATCAGATCAATCCTGGTTAAGTATATTAGTAAACTCATTATTGGTCACTCTGAGCTCGGACCTCCGGACCGCACAGCTGTTTCCTCCTGGGAGAGGTTCGGCCTCTGGCGTCGCTGTCTCCTCCGTCCATGTCCAAGTATAAAATGACAAACTTGCAGCGCGCATCACCCGCCGCGCAGTTAAAGGTGAGGAGAGGAACTCCTTTGATTGGTGAAGATCTGACTCGGCTGTGTCAAACCCACTCCACGCCTTTCTCTCCTCCTCCTGTCTCCCTCCCGCCCTCTCTCCTCCCTCTTCACCGTTTGCGCCGGTAGGAGGGACGAGGGAAGGGCTTGTGCTGGTCTAAGTCTGACTGCGTGGCCCACCAAACTTGCGAAATGGACCTGGGCCACACCCCGTTGACGTGGCGAAGCTGCGCTGAGGTTAGACTTCGCCCGGTCTACAAAACTAGGGCCCTATATCTCTAGCTGAAATATTTTCAATTAGTTAAATTCTATGTTCTCCTGCTAGTCTGTCTTTGCACTCATTCTCCATATTTGCTTTTTTAAACTTATGACTCATTCAGTTCATTTATTCATCACATGGAAATGGTAAAAGCAAATAGCTGGAGAGCTAATCTAGTGTATATTCAACAAATAAAATGGAACACAGTGTATGAAGTGTACTTATAGTATGACATGTTTATCATTATGGTCTGCCAGATGTTCTGTCCAGAAGTGTTATTAATGGTCAGCTATGACTAGGAGTGTAACTGTATTTGTATTTGTCCTGTGCCGTCACGGTACGGAGGTCACAGTTCGGTGCACACAGTCATACGACAAATAAGTCTGAGTGAATATTAAAAAAAAGAAAGTCGAGTCCTAACTCCAATCTAGGTGGCGGTAATGAGCCTAAAAGCTGCCAGCAACTGTCATAAGAGATAAGGAGGAGAAGTGGTGAGAGTGTGAAGTTAGAGGAGCCGTCTGCCTCATCTTTGTCACCGTGTGGCTTCTCAGTGAAACACAACGGCAACGGCTCGCGACTGGTCGACAGGACAAAGGCTGAGGTGCAAATCACAACAGCAAATCAGAAAACACAACAACAAAAGAGAAAACAACGGCAAAAGAGAAAACACAACGGCAAATGAGAAAACATAACACAAAAAGAGGAAACACAACGGCTAAGAGAAAACGCGACAACAAAACAGGAAATTTTGCCGTTGTGTTTAGTAATTTGTTGTTGTGTTTTCTGATTTGCACCTCAGGGCCACCGTATTTCACAGATGTGCGATGCATCGCTAGAAAAGCATCAAACACGTTCACACAGACAACATCACCCCATTAATCTCTTGTTTTTTATAATAGTTGTCAGTTGTCAAGTGCATGTTTTTTTCCTCTAGAATTATTGAATGGTATTATAACACCTCTAATGCACTTGTTTTTATTTCTTATTCTATTTTTTTTTACTTTTATAAAAGAAGATAGTTTTTAGTTATACAGTCGATTAGTGTCTGTTGTACGGAACCTGTACCGAACTGAGGTACGTACCAAACCGTGACTTGTGTGTACTGTTACACCCCTAGTTTATACTGTGATGTCAAAACACAGACCCACAATCACAAATTCTCTGTCAATCTTTGTGCTGACTCTGCCAGCTATTGCACATTCATGTGAAAAACACATAATAATGACAGCAATTACCCCAAATATTGGGGCTGGATTATTATGGAAAAGAAGCTTAGGCATAATTGTTTTTTTTCCTCATTTTTTTTTAATGCCTCTTAACAACGTGTTTGGGGAATGAGACGGCCCAGTCGCAGAGGACCTTAACTGAATGGAGTAACATTGGACCAATTATACTGCAAAATGTCATATTGTGTTAAAAAAAAAAGAAAAGAAAAGAAAAAAAGAAACATTACACTTTCTATTTTTTTTTTAACATTTGGAAAAGTTTGTGGTTTACTAAGTTCAGTAGAGAAACACACAGACTGCTATTTTACCATTTGCATTTGAATACATCATGCAATATCTTGAGTGTTACAGTAGGACTGTACTTGAACAGAAGAGACAGAGAGACAGATAGTCCAGCAGCCGAAGAAAAACCTGTGGTTTCCATGACAGCTAAAGTTATAGAGATGGATTTGTTTAATATTAGTGTTTGCCTCCTCAACAATCACCCAGGATAAACCAGTACTGTTCATACTGGAAGGCATTATTAATATTCATTCATAATATTTAACTATTAACCACGACCTTTGCAGAATCAGCTTTAGAATTGTTGTCATTTCCATGCACATGCTTGACAAACACAAAGTGAAATGAAATGCTGAAATGTCATAGCCAATATGAAAATTCACAATGAAAATAATATGATTAATGCATATCTCTCTGGCATCTTTCCTTCTGCTCAAGTTAGTAGGCTAACTAGCTAGCCCTGGCTCGTCTCATCCCTTTCAGATAGCAACTCAGTCACTGCATCTTCCAATCTGCCCTGACGATGTAACACTGCTCAGAGGCTGTTAGATCCGGAGTACATGTTTCAAACAAGGACTTAAATTTTCTTATTATCACTGCCCTTGCCCAGCAAAAGTCACCACCACCCCTTCCCAGCAAGAAACAACGTTCGGCAGCAGCTCTGGACTCTATTGCGCTCACAGGTAGTCTGCTACAATAACTACAGTGGCAATCTTTCTTAGCACATATTATGGAGGTTGTGACCGCTTATGACTGGTTACAACGGTGTCACCAGTTAGAGAACAGTGTTTGGACACAGCGACTACAGTCAAACACTGTGAGTCTCACTGGCCTTAACAGAGAGCAATAGCTTAATGACCATACCAAGACGTTGCATTGTTGCAGTGTATCCATGAAAACTAAGTTGAAGCAGTTTTTCATTTCACGGTAGATAGATAGCCCATCATACTCACTGTGGCAATCTCCAATAAATCCTGCCAGGCTGTAGCAGAGTTTCACTGAACGGAATGTGTTATTTTCATTTTATTTTTTTTATTTTTTTTACATCTGTAGACATAAAATGACAGATTTGAAATGTCTGTATTGTGAGAGGTCGCTGTGTCTGCGCAGTGTCATGATGACCAAAAAAACAAAAGACTTCTCTAAACCTATTCAAGTGGTGATGATAGCAAAAGAATAAGTAACCAACACATTTTTTTGTTAGATGTGTGAACAGAGAAATGAGACACAACATCAAAACTGCAGCACACATTGATGTGTTCACTGATGGAAGGAGAGAGGAGGAGATGTTATCCCTTTTGAAGAGAAGGCCAGATTCCCAAAGCCTTTGTTACACGTAGAAATAAGCATGTAATTTATCAAACAGCCACATCAACTGGAAGAACAGTGTGCTTGTCATCTGAGACGCTCCTTGGCCTTTCATGTAATTAGTGAAGTGCGCCTCCTTCCTTTTTGCACATGCATTAAAGGAGGGATTGCACGAATGGTGGGATGAGAGGTAATAAATGCGGGTGATTATGTATTCTGCTGGATGTACCAGCGCTGGTAATTTGCTGGGATGAGTTGTGTTTGTGTGGTCCTCTAGTTTTCAGAAGTAGATACACATTTGAACAGCTGTACGTCATGAAAGTGGGAGCTTTCTTTTTCTTTTCAATTGTTCTGAACCCTAACTCTACGAGTCTTTGATTCAAATAAATCCCAGTGTTTGTCTCTGTGAAGTAGTTAAAATAAATATTATTCCAACATTATTTACATTATAAAATATTAGTCACTTATCCACTTTGTCTCCATATTTGCTTTTTTAACTTATGACTCATTCAGTTCATTTATTCATCACATGGAAATGGTAAAAGCAATTAGCTGGAGAGCTAATCTAATGTATATTCAACAAATGGAACACAGTGTATAACGTGTGTGGTAGAAACATCCACATATAGTATGACATGTTTATCACTATGGTCTGCCAGATGTTCTGTCCAGGAGTGTAACTGTATATCCCAGCATTTTCTACCAGTTAAGATCTGAAAAAGTCTCTAATATTATGGATGTGTATTGTTACCATGGGATAATTCTTGAGTGACATTACATCCACAGAATAAGTTTTATACCAAACCTTTATCCCTTATGTACAGTATGTGATTCTATTTGCAGAGAAGAGGATGACCCCCCCCCCCCAGATTTCTCTGGCAGAGTGGAATTGCAGCCTTGTAGAAAGTTTGGGCAGCTTGTTACTTCACTGATGTATATTTCTATTTCTGTTTTGCTCAACTGATTTCTGATCTTGTTGATGTGTCGACCTTTCGTAAGCCGCCTTCTCATGTGAACACACACGGCTCCTCCAGGTAATGTGGAGATAAGTCCACACCTCTGGTGAGCTGTTTGCCCATAAGGAAGTCTTTTTTCTTGATTTTTTTATGCCACTTTGGTAAATTAGATGCAAATTTATGGCTCAAGGCACAAATACCATGAAGACATTACAGCTCAGTAGCATCTTTAATGTACAGGCCTTTCCAGTATCTGCAGTGGCTTCCCTGGTGCACTTCAGCCACGAATGCTTTTGAACAAAGGTCTGTCTCTGCTCAGGGACAGACCTTTGGATGCTGGGTGTATTTTGGCAATGTTCCTCCATGAAAATATGCACAACGGTGAATTACAGTGAGTGTTGCGAATTACACTCTCAGTGTCATGATTTATGCATGATGATATGTTAGAATTTGCAAATATAATTCAAATATAATTTTTGGCACAAGTGGCGAGTAATTTATGGTACTTGTGAGAACCACCAGTCAAATGCCACTGTGATTTTTGTGGTAACAGCCATCAGAACATGTTGGCAAATCAAACTGATCCAAAGCAAACAAAAGGCAGATAGGTGGATGGGTAACAGGTCACTAAACTTTTAAACAGAATTATTGAGGCTTCTCGGGGCAAAGTAGTCACCATCTGATAGGACACAGGCAGCTCATGAAAGAACATGTGCTCAAACAGCCTTGTTTGAATGAATGAATGACAAACAAACATAGTTTAATTTGCAGTCTCTCTTGATCCATCACCTGCTCTGGATGTTTCTGGATGTATGCTCCCTGCTTCTTACTCTAGTCATTGCGATTGTCACACAGCCAGACTTTGGGCTACCCCTGTGGTCATGGCGAGTTATGCTTATCAAGTAAGCAGAAATAATTAGTCCAAAACCCACTGCTCTTTCATCTTAGCCTCTTCTAAAGCTACTCACACAGTTCTCTCAGTATGATGCAAGCTATAAAGTAGTTAATTCACTGAAAGGCTTCCATACAGAATCGGCAGCACTGAAGGAATCATGATGAGGCTGTATAACACACAGAAAGAATAGAAAGCAATTCTTGATTGCTTTTTTTTGTGATTATTACAATATACCACATCTGAAAATGTAGCCTCAATACAATCATTTTCTTTAAAGAAATTGTTGATTCATGTCATTGGAAAGAATCAGTTGGAAAATCAGTTGTTGCTGCCTTGAACATGTTGTTCCTCTGCTGTCAATTCCATCTGAATGTAGGAATTAGTCTCTTCGGCGCTCACGGTGCTGACAAAACAGTCAGAGCCTGTAAAACTGTAATCTCATATAAATTCCATGTTCCAAGGGCTCTGCCCAGACAACACCGTGATGTATGAAGTCACTGGCAAAGAAAAGGGCAGGTGACGAAGCTGCAGGCTGTTTTATATTCAGAAGGGTAGGCTTCAGACTGACCTGAGAGAGTAGTAAACGCCCTTGCAGTTCAGTCAGTAAGGGGACGATACACAAAGAAAGCACTCGCTCTCCTTTATAGTAATGTCTGAATTATCTGATGCTTTATTAAATGCATTTCTGTATTATCTAAAGGTTTTAAATTTTACTAAACCTTCAGTGTTCACAGCACTATTGATGTAGTGAGTGATGTTAATTCTTTGGAATCTAGATTTTTGTCATTTAAGTGGTTTTTTGTGTGGCTTCATAAACTGGTTAGACACTGACCTTGGCAGGACCTGACTGCCTCGGAAATGATAATTCCTCATTGTGCCATCCACGTCACTGTGGCCAGACCATAGGAGAGACACTACAGTTATCTGAGAAGTGGGGCCCCTTTGAAATAAGTCCACGTTCCCACTGTTGGATATTCTTTAGGAAATTGCACAGGGGACTAGAACGAGTGTTACTTGGAATGATGTGCTTTGAGTACAGGAAACGCTCTGGTCTCCAGCCAAAGCTCTCCTGCTCAGCTTTGTAGTCTGTCCTCACTGGAAAATGCCATCTTACTGTAGGTTTGCACCCCTCCTTTCCTAAAACGCTCCTCCATCACCAGATGTATTTCTGCTTTGAACAGCATCCAGACAAAATCAACCTCTTGCCAAGTGCTTTGCAGCTAAGAGTCAGCAATAGGTAATCAATAGAGATTCACAGGAGAACTTTTCCCAGGCATCAGTGCGTGACATCTTCACTGTCACTTGACCGTCGAAACAGCAAAGTTCAGCTGTGGGGCGACTGTAATTTCTGTGAGTTCAGATGTTTTAACTGGGCCACACAGAGATAGTGCTCTCCACCTCTAACTCTCCACAGCAGGTCACTTAACAAGGCTGTGCATAAAAGTATCGTGAATTTCTCCGTGCAGCGCAGCAAAGTTCTTCATGTACTTCACCTAAGGGCCACAGGAAATAATTCATACGGCTTTATTATGTTTTCCTTGTAATTGTGCTGTTCTGTGTTTGTTCTCTTATTATATACTTATAAAGGCTTGTGTGCTGTGAGGTAATTGAATGAATTATGTTTTTGTTTTGTTTTTTAATGCATGTGATTGTGCGCGCAAGTTAACGTTGAAACATATTGCAGGTATGTTTGCTTTGAAAGGTTGAAGGATCAGAATATTGGTGAGTGGTAACTCAGGGTTTCTGCACAGCAGTATGCAGTGAATTGATTAAATGCGTGATTAAACACTAGGCGGAGGAGTCTGGCAGCCTAATTCAAGAGCATATGCAAATGACCTTGTTTGGTAGATTATTGCCTTTTATGCACCCTTTTTCACGCATACACACAGACGTACGCCCATGCAATCTCACTGATGCATATTCATACGCACAAACATTGAACAAACTTAAGTATACATAAACCATATAGTTTAGAAACATCCCGATGCATGAACACACACACGCAGACAAAATCACACAATTCAATTTCAAAGCAGAGATACTATGTATCCACACACAGCTAACACATGCAATTTGAGCAAATCGAGTATTCATATTACCCACACAGTCTCACACAGAAATTACATTTCAACAGGCCACAGCATATTTTGTTGAGGATTACAGTTTTCAGAGTTTCAGAAAGTACACAGCCTCAGGCAGCGTTTCCCTACCTTTTTTTTTTTTCCTGCCACACTTTCTTTGTTCAGAAGATAGCAGTGAACGCCGTCATCCTGTCAGCACAAAACATAGTATTACACACATGTGTATGCTGCTTACCTGAGGTAAAATAAATGTCAGCTTTTTTCTTTGACAAAGAAAATAAAAGATTAATTCTGGAATAATTACATAATGTTTATACTTCTAATTATCATATTCATGGAATTAAGTTAACAATTAAAAGTTAATGGATCAGAGGTTTTGCATTTGAAAAATTAGCAGCAGCATTGGCTTCTGTCCTTTACTGAAAGTATATTTGTTCGTTAAAATAAGTCTTAAATAGTTATATCTTCCGACGGCAATCACTTATATAGAGTGTTTGGTCTGAAACACGGGTCTGTCAGTCACTCTGCTCTGCTGTAAGCCGAGGAGAAAACTTTCCTTGTATCCTACAACCTTTATCCAATGAGGAGAGAGAATGGCATAAAGGGCGGTCCTCTCTGTGTGTGCAGCCAAGGGATGCGCGTGAATGTGGTGACGTAGGGACGAGGGCGGGGACTGCTAACTCCATCGGCTGACAGAAAGTTAGCCAAAACGACCGGATCGCTTACTTCTGCTTTAACCTTTAAATAATGTTGAGGGTCCAATGTGACCCATTTTTACACTTAGGAACGGTAAAAACACCCTAAACATTTTTCCTCTGACTTTAAGTTGAACTGACAGTGACAGGTCTGTAGGCTACCTATGTCTTGACCACATGTCAGCTGATCAGCTGATAGCTCCGGCTAAAATACGGGAGGATACTGTAAACCAATGCGGATCTGGTGTGTTTATCAAAGCTTGGTCGCCGTGTTGAGGCACCCGGTCGGTTTGAGCTGCGTTCAGGCTGCATTAAAACTCCTCAGGCAACTCAATGACGGCGGCTTTTTGACCTGTTACTCACTGGTCGTCGGTGTGTTAGCGATGCTACAGCCTGAGTCCAGTAGGCTATGGCTGCAACTAGGTAACAGTGTTGTTGTCTCTTTTCACCTCCTCTCTCCCTTGTGTGCTCAGTGCGCTGCGCACACGTTTACACAGAGATCCGCTACGTAATGGCGCTTTGCTTGTTTACATTTCACAGAAAAACTCCCATTGAAAAGGATCAATTAACTGCAATTAATTTAATTTAATCGACTAAATTCTTACTGACAATTCATCAACAGTTCATTAATTGTTTACATCCCTAGTGCGAAAGGTAAAAAACATGTCTGTAAATGCACAGTGTTTGGGCAACCAGTGTAAAATACTATTTCTTAATGTGAATTGCTGAGCGAGTGCTAAATTTTTTATTTATTTATTCAATTTCTAAACACATCTATCAGTCGATCTTACATACAATGGAATGGAAGCAGTGGGACACTACAAAAGCTTGCCTAAGATTCATAAGTGATGATTAGTCATGCTGTGTCACGTATCACATTTGCCACGTCTCTGTCATTATTGTAGGCAGGATTCCATTTTAAGAAATCACTTTGATATACAGTAAATGGGCACGGATTTAAGCGTGTATCTTTGATTCCCATTATTCCTATTTTCACAGTAAGTGGTCTGATTGGCTGTTTCTTGTCAGTGCTTTGCTTTTCCTTTTTCCTTTTAGCTCGCAGCCACCTGCCGTAATGAGCCATACAGCATCACTCGTATGGAGAATCTTTGGAGAGTCATTAGCTTTCATTGTGCCGGCTTAAGCGATTGCATGTAAGGACAAGGAAATGTGATGAGCTCAGCTCCCCCCGGCGCAGCCAAACCAATAGGAAATCCTTTCATTAACTGGATCAATAAGTTCCCCGTGGTCTGTTTGGTCACATATGTTGTTACCCTTGCTTTCATCTGCGTACGAGTTGATGGCAATTTTTACACCCCTTGTGGATATTGTTTTCTTTTCTTTTTTACTGTTGTCATTGTTTGATGAAGGCAGCTTTATCTTTCAGATTACATTTTTTGAAGGTCTTGTTTGAAGATTGCCACCCACAGTTTACATACATTTTGATTCGTTCTAGCCCCTGGGTAACAAATAGCTTGGTGTGCCACTGTCAGTCAGATTTGTTATTAGTTTTTCTTAGTTTGTAGCATAAAATTATGCATTGTTTAGATGACATATAAAACGCATTAAGTTATCATTTTTTAATTTTCCAGCAGATGTGGAAAGCACTCTCTTTTTTTTCTTCTTACCAAACTAATGACGCATTTAAAGGACACTCTTTTTTCCTGATTGTTTTTTTTTTTTTTACTCATTTCTTGTTTGCCTTGTGTCTCACGGCAGGCTGGAGGACAGATAAAGGGATTGTGGAATGTATGGATTATTAGTATACAGTGTACTGGCATGCAAAAACGTCACATTTGCAAAGGTGCATGACGTGCGGCCCATAGTTTTAATAAATACAAAGCCCCGGCTTGTACACCACAATAGATTTGTAGACATTAGTATTCTCAACAGTTATCCTTAGATCTCTTGAAACAGGATATGTGTGTAAGCTTGCAAGACAATGTGGGAATAGATGACGACAAACACCACAGAGACTCACGTGAAATAACATGGCGGTCTCTTAATCAGGCAGGATGACTTGACTCACTGCAAAAAACGTGTCCACTGTAGAGGATGATTCAATAAGCTTAGGGGCTGAGCATGAATACTTACCTCCTGATTAACCTTTTAATACATTAGATTTGATGTATTTAATCTTTGTCCATCTTCTTCTGCAGATGTCTTTAAAAATTTTATCTGATGCAATACTTAGTAAAAAAATAAGAGATAATGTGAATAATCTCAGAATATCTTTGGGCCAAGATGGAGATGGATTTCTCTGAAACACAATGTTTAATGACTCATTATTGCGGTCAGCCACTGAAAATAGATGAGATAGACATTTTATCCTGATTAACGCGCCTAATGGGTTTGCCCATAAAACCAAACTGTTCCTTCAGTGATGCATGCTGAGTCTGTCTCTCTGTCATATTTTCAGGTCGATAATGCATACACTAATCCATCAAGATTGACAGTGATCATTAGAATAATAAGGAGAGCAGATCTTTTATATGAACTCTCTTGGTGGCTGTTGCCAGTTGAATAAAATTGTCTGAGACAAGCGGGCAACCTTGACAGCAGAAGCCAATAACTCTGTGAAATTCATCATTCATCCTCAAAAAGTTAATCTGAGATAAACTTTTTCATTTCCAAATAAACAGCTGTGTGTGTGTGTGTGTGTGTGTGAGGTTTTTTTTATTTTTTTTTATTTTTTTTTACTCTGGCACACACAAGAAGACACTATTTGAGGTTCCTGCCCTTATGTCTCAGTGGAGGCATGAGACCCTGTAATCTACTACCCATGAACAATCTATATTTACTAAAGTGTTATCAGCCCAGTGCTGAAGGCGTAAACATAATTTGTTATGCAGGCAACAAGGGTAAGGTGTGTGCCCAACTGTGCATGTACTGTGTTCGAATGTGTTTGACTGTAGGTTTTCAGGTGTGAACGCTTGTAGGAGAGCAAATATGCAGAAGGGTGTGCTTCAGAGTTGTGTGCCAGAGAGCGCTAGCAAATATTTATATATCCATAAGCAAGTTTCATTCTAGCATCTTATTAAACATGAGGCTGTTCTACGCTCGCAATACAGCTGCAACACTTAGCGCTGTGCTCCTTAACATAATCCAAAATATCACCGTTGATTGTGTAATGAAGTGTGTGTGTGTGTTATAAACACAACAAACTTAAAAGCTGAGAGGCCGCGCAGAAATTAGGCCACGGGGGAAAGTCGTTTACTAGCCATGTTGCAATAGAGTCATCACATCCGTACATGACTAAGGGCAGCAGTAGAGGTGCTACAAGGGAACTAATGGAACCAGTGGCCATCCATCTCTCAAGCACTTGTACTTGGATCAGCAAATGATGCTTATCGTGATACAGATGTATTAATGAGCTGCGCTTCAGCACAGTGAAATACTTTTCCAATGGGCTGTTGAGAACGGAAAGGTGAAGGACTCACTTTATGCCAGTTACACAGACAGAATAATACTGGAAGTGAGGCATTTCTTCCTCTGAGAGGAAATCATTCATTGTGCTGCCGTGTGAGAGCTGTTGCGCTCGATGAACATGTCACAAATTGCGCTCTTTTCTTGTGACTGCAGTGCTTACAGTGCATTCGTAAGCCTCTCCTCAGTGAACTTTTCTGGGGGGAAAAAACATTTAAAGGACTCTCAGAGAATCAAGATTCTTTTTGGATGAAACCAGACTTGATCCGGGTTCCGTTATTTGGTAATTACCGGACTTTGACCAGTAAAATCTGCCGAAGTCCGGTATTTTAACACCTCTGGTTAAAATGGGCAATTTCCACATGTCATTTTTATTAAAAAGAAAAACTGAATCTTATTTTTTATGAATGTGTACACCATGCCTATGTGGAACAAAACTTTTTTCTTTTTTCACGTGGTAGCCTACTAAACTTGTCGCATTTGTTTCATTTACTCTGACAAGAGTAGCGGGAGAGGTCGGACATGTCATAACAAGCAGCTGCTTGATACTGTGGTTACCCTTTTGAAAGGTTTTCACATCTCCACTCAAGATCTCTGGGGCTTGGCCACAGTGACCATCAGGTTCTTGGTCAGTGTCCTTGAGTAAGAGTCTGAGTTTTTCTAAACTTGTTATAAGAAAAGACGGACACTGTGATACTTAGAAGCTTCAGTTTTTTTTGTAGCCTTGCTCAGATCTGTGCTTCAATATAACTCTGTCTCTTAGCTCTGCAGGTAGTTCCTTCGCCTCATAGCTTGGTGTTTGGTTTGATATGTGAGACTTTATATAGACAGGATCAAATCCAAGCTGAATTGACCACAGGTGGGCTCCAATCAAAGTGTAGAAACATCTCAAAGATGATCAAAAGAAGTGGGAGACACCTAAGCTTCAACTTCAAGTGAAAAGTGTCTGAATACTTATGTCGCTGTGTTGAAAACTTTTTCCTTTGTGATGAATTTTCAAAAATCTCTAAAATTCTGTTTTGGTTTTGTTGTGATATGTGATGGGTAGACTGATGAGGGAAAATATTTTCTCTTTCAAGTGACCAAACTCAGAACCTTAATTATCAAAGCAATGTGGTTCACTCCAGCAAACAGGCCGTGGTTCATGGCACAGACAGGAAAAGCATGGTTGCTTTATGTAGTTCCCATATTCCACAATGTATGTATGTTTGCATGAATACAGTATATCAATACTATTTAGCAAAAACTCATTAAATCATCTATTCCTGGAATAAATCAGTAGAATATGTTGAGACTGAAGAGTTTATGTCATAGTATAAAATGAAAAAAAACATTATCTTGATGTATTCAGGTTTATGACATCATACACAAATGCTTATTTCTTTGTGATCAATGGCCAAACAATACCCCTGTAGAACATCAATATCAGTGTGGTGGCTGGAGCTACAAGATATTCATATTGACAGGACTAGTGTGAACTCTACCCAAATCAATCAGAGCTGCTTCTATAGGAGAAGGGAGTTACTAGATGTTATACAAAGACAGAAAGAGGAACCGAGTCTCTTTACACTAAGGCCATTGCTGTAGTGTGATGCTAGAATATTTTGGTATGCCAAAATAAGTGTTGTATATATTTGAGTTGCATTGAATTGGCAACATGTGACAGATTATTTAGTTTAGTTTAAATAGACTTTTTAATTTTTAATTTTTATATATATATATATTTCTTCCTTTCACTGCCTATTCATGTTTTTTTTGTGTGTGTGGTGACCCTTGGATGAAAATCCCTTCTCACCATATGGCTTCAGGGCCTGTTGTGCATCATTTAGGAGTTAAGTATCTTGTTCAAGGATACTTCCTCATTTATAGATCTACAGTGGTCCTGTTCAGTCCATTGAGTTGGAATACAACCTCACCACACGCTTGGCGGCAGAGCTTGAAGAGCTAAATTGGTTGATTCATTATAACCAAGTTAAAGCCTATATATAAGACCAAGCAGGCTGGAGAACCTTTTTACAAGGTTATCCACTTTCACCAGCCATACAGTATATGGCTTTTGTAAATGGAAGAATCAGGAAACTGTTTTCTAAAACAACCTTGAAAATTGCAGGTCTGGAAGAGATTTGAAGATATCTCATTCTCTGTGTACATGCTCCCTGCCAATGCACCCCATGTCAGCAAATCATGTATTCATAGGATTTTCTTGTTGCTTTATGTATACATTCTTCTGAGTAGGTCCTGAATAGGACAATATGGAAATTGAATAAACACTTTTGTGGCTAAAAGGCATCTCTTCTCTACAGGCGCTCTTAAAATATACAACACAGTTTCATATAGTTTTGCTTTTTGTCCAAATGATCAGCCTTGTTGCTGATTCCCTTGTGATAAATTTACCCTTCATCTGTCTGTATAGTTTTTGAGATTTTTGTATTGCAGCATGTGAATCCTCAGAACAAAGAGAATATGTTACATCAATGTAGGGGAAAAAATGCTGCTAGGGAAAATGCTATACTTCTCCTCATTGGGTGCTTCCTGGTCTCTTTGTTAACCCTCCTCTTGTCCTCCAGGGTCAGGGAAGGAAGGACAAAGGGAGAGATGGGAGGAAAGAAGGAAGGGAAAAAGGAAGGTAAGATAGGTGAAAAGATTGAGTCAATTGGGTCAAAAAGGAGGGAAGGAAATAAATATGGAGGGAGGGAACAGATTGGGTCAATTAGATCAAAAGAGGAAGAAAGAAGTCAGGACGAAGGGAACAAAGGAAGAAAGGGAAAAAGGAAGGAAAGAAAAATGGAGGGAAGGGACAGATTAGGTCAAGGAAGGAAGCGGAAGGAAGGAAGGAAGGAAGGAAAGAAGGAAGGAAGGAAGGAAGGAAGGAAGGAAGGAAGGAAGGAAGGAAGGAAGGAAGGAAGGAAGGAAGGAAGGAAGGAAGGAAGGAAGGAAGGGGAAAAGGATTGTGGAAAGAAGGAAGGGAGAAAGGAAGGAAGGAAGGAAGGATGGAGGAAGGGAACAGATTTCACATCACAGTGGTGGTATATAATGTTATAGGTAAAACAGGAGCGGGACAGCAAACTTAGCCGGAGTATTGTCCCATGAGTACAAATGCCAGCATTCAAATCTTCACACTCACACACACACACACACACACACACACATTGAAACATCACTGAGATTTCTCTATACAAACTTTCCTACAAGTCAGTGACAATAACAAATATCAAGCTCTCAAGAATGGCAGAAAAGGCCATGCATTCCTCAGCAGCAAGTGTCACACACTGTTGTGGAGCCACCTCATTAGACCATATAAGCCGAGTGGCTGTCATGGCTGACATACAGTACGCATCAAGTGCACACGTGGGCAGAATTTGTGCTTGCGCTGACATCCCCTTGCCACCGTGACTGTCACCCAGCTGGGATTGCGATGAGGTGCGGCTGGAAAGTGCGACGCTCACCCTCGGGAATTATCGCATCTTGACCGAGGCTTGTCAGTCACCTCGTCGGCCCCTGTAAGAGGATCCAATGGGATTGATTGGCAGATATTCATGTGTGGTCTTGTATCACTTACTCCCCAAAGTGTTCCAGCCTATTAGCTTTAGTTATGAGTGATGTCCTCGGAGACATGGCGAAAAAAAGCAGCTTTTTTGGCAAGTGAGCAGGCATGTCAAATGATTCAATGAATCACTTCTAGTGCCAAATTGACAGTATTTAGAGTATGTTGTTCTACCCTGGCTCTCCTGCTGTTTCTCATCACATTTACTTTCACACCTTAAAATGCAACTTCAGTTTCAATTATAGGAAGAAGTAATTCTTTGCATGCACTAAGTGTCCATTACACTCTGCCAGCAGTTGTCCAGACTTCTCTCAATCCTCACGACGTGTTCTCCGCCATCTTAAACAAGTTATTATAATCGATGTCTTAAATAAAACCATTGTTATTTCCAATGAATTCTGAGCAGCCAGTAATGTATTGCATCATTGTTTCCGGCTGAATGCTCTGCAAACATGGCACTCGCAGATGCTATTTTGGATAGCGGGGCTGTTTGTGAGCTGAGCTTCAATGATCCGCTATCCCCTCGTTCCATTCATTTGTCCGTTTCAATGTAAACCCTGCGCACACAAGGGAAGGCCTGATGGCATTTTAAATGTAATGAGCAAAAATGCAAAATTGTTGCAATTTCAGCCAGTGCCAGGGGTACATGTTTGAAAGCAAAGGCAAAGGCGCGCAGAGAAAATATGGTTTGCAAAGCACATTGTGACATTTGGAACAGGAGACTACAATTGCCGACTGCATTCTGCTGTAATATGTTCAGAGTAAGTGTTTTCAAAATCAGCACATCAGTAATTGAGGAAGGAACACAGCTTTTCTTCTTCGCTATTTCTTTAAGTGTTGTTGCTTAACCCCTAACCCTAAAAAAAACACATTTTTCCCTCTAGATTAATGTACTACAGAAACAAAACTTAAGGTGTTTATAGATTAATTCAATAATCTTTTGCTGAATTGGCCCACTGTAGCCTATTAGTAATTTTTCACTGTGCAATTATAATACACTGTACACTACTGCTCTAAATGATGATTATTCTATATGAGTCATGAGAAGCACCAGACAGCTTAATCCATCAATGAGTTCAAGCAACCCTCTCCCTGCCTGTAGTTTCTTGATGAATCTATACAACCACCTTTTCCTGAAGGCCTCATAACTTACTCCCTATAATGTTCAATTCTCACCTCACTGGCCCTTTTTTTATTTTCATAGCCTTTGGTGTAAAAGAATGCAGCCTTAAAGACGGAGCATTCAACGTCAACAGCTGTTCCCCGCAACACAGGATCACGGCTCATGCGAGACAATTGCTTTTAGCACTCCATCATTTTTCATGCCAGAATCCCATCCAATCCGACTGTTATGTAATCTGTAAACTTGTGTAATAATCTTGTTTTAAGATAATCGTTGTCATGTTGGTTTCAGGCCATGGATGGAAAGACAGGAAGAAAGAAAGAAAGATAGACAGACAGACAGACAGGATGTGTAGTGGGTCGATCTCAGTCTTTATGAAACACCTTTTATGTGCAGGGTTTGCATGTATTAATATGAGTTTTCTATCCCCGTGCTGAAATTTGACCTCAAAGTCCTATCATGTTTAGGTTAGGTTGACATGCAGACTCGGTTCAGAAGCTATGGATGTCCTTGTTCCCCCTGCAGCATGCTGGTGAACTGTCCAGAGTGTTTCCCTCATCTTGTGCTCAGTGCTTTGAAAAATGGGCTCTGCCCCTGTTCTATCCCTGCACAGAAAAAAATGGTTTCAGAGAGCAGATGGAGGCATTGACATGAAGAAGAGATGGCACCACAGTACCAGATGAAATGTCGTACCACTCGGAAATACTGGTAAAAGAAATTCATAATCTCGGCTGGGGCAGCTCTAAATATTCAAACCTGTAATAAGCATTATATTTTGGTAAATGTGTTTGCCTGAAAATGTAGTTTTCAATCCAGATTTGAGGCTTTTTTTCAGCCTGTTGAAGTTGTGAAACGCGAGCTCATTAGCATTGATCACCTGGGGCTCCTGTACTTATGACGTTACCACGTCGTTAGCGCCTGACGCCTGTTCACACTTTTTAACTGAAAAACAATGGCAGAGCAAAAGGCTGCGAGTGCGACAACCACAGAGGGAGAAGTTGAAATATACACAGTAACTTCCTCTACATTCATTTAGGAGTGGCCGGCCGGCAGGGGAGTCAAAATGTTATCAATAAATATTTTAATATATTCAAATATTAATATTAATAAACAAACAAAGTTCAAATATGTTTTTTTGGGGCAAATGTCAAAGCTCTATGGTGTGTTCAACTTTCTTAAAAGTAAAAACTGAAATGCACCCTCAGGTGGCTATGGGTCCTTTTTTTTATTATTATTATTGTGCCAGCCAAAGAGAAAAAAAAACCTGTCCTGGGTCTCAGGTGTAGTTTTGCAGAGTGACAGGTTTAAATATCACAAGCTGCCACAGGTCTTTTAACCTCTCAATATGATATGCCACTCACAGTGCTCTGGATGAACAATATTGTTCACTGCATTGCACTACAAAGCTTTGCTAAAATATCTCTGAAACAAAAGTCTGTGTGGCACAAAGAGATAAGATCACTGTTTCATCTCACCGCAGATCTAACCTGTTTGTTCAGCGCGTGCCAATAAATCTGCTCACAGGCTTTCATTCTTGTCTGGATACCTTTCCTTGAAGTTGCTCCTTTTCTCTCCATTGAGGCTTTCACCCAAACTAAATAGCTGTCCATGACAACAGCTTTGTGGATAATTAGCTGAA
The DNA here is from genome assembly GCF_045865225.1 of Trachurus japonicus. Classification (NCBI taxonomy): domain Eukaryota; kingdom Metazoa; phylum Chordata; class Actinopteri; order Carangiformes; family Carangidae; genus Trachurus; species Trachurus japonicus. The sequence goes on from NC_140911.1 coordinate 36,523,136, forward strand.
TGATGTAATTAGGGCCTCTTAGGGTGCTCTGGTCCTGAAGGACTCACCAGAAGGCTCCCTCCTATGGAGCACACAGATAGAGACACCGCCCCGCGTCAGGCGGAGCGATGTGAAGTAGCCTCTTGCATCCATTCATCTTGCCCACAACAGAGGCTTTTTCCTGCTCATTAGAGCTATACTTATGCTCTAATGAGGAAGCAGGAGGGGTGTTGGCCATGGGGTGGAGACACACAGCGGTCATTTTATTTTTGTTTGAAGGTGACCATGGTATTTAATGGAGGTGCACCACTCACAGTGTGCAATCTGTCTCCCCTGAGTTGTCCAACTGTTAATTTGCTTTGTCTCTTTAGACTTATTGTCTCCTTGTCTCTGACTCAGTCTTGGCTTCCTCCTCTCCTCTCCTCTCTCCTCTCCGTCTCCCTCTTTCCTTCTGTCATTCACTCACTCACTCTCCTCTTTTGCTCCTGTGTCTCCTTCACCAGAGTTGAAGTGCATGTTGGAGCTCTTCCTGTCGTGAATAATGCGCATCAACTGCAGAGGTCAAATGGAATGGGTTTCGCGAGATAATGACTGGAGTGATGGTACCTGGGCGCCACCAGATTGTGGAGTGTCTGAGCTTGTCATAAAACGACAGGGAGGAGGACGCTGGGTGCTCACTGTGTCCTTTAAGCATTATGAATGTCAGAAAAGGCAATGTCAAAATGGTCCAGTTTTCAGCCCGGCTCTCTACTCTCCTGCTCCCTCTGCCTCTCCATCAGACATCAACAATTCCTTTGTCATTTCCCTCTTCATCCAGGCAGGAAAAAAAAAACATCAGTTCATCCTTAGGTCACATGTCCATGTACGGCATTTACAAACTCAATCTGTGACTGAGCGACAGCCATATCGGACAGCTACGTGTCATCAGCCAACATCACATCCTGCTTAAAGCCAATATTTATTGCGTCTGTCTTCTTGTCATTGAATGACTTTGACGCCTCTCTCCTGCATTACAAAATCGAGGTTTGCTCCCTCTTTGTGTCAGCCCCCTTGGTATCGTCTTGATATTTACAGCTCCATTGACTGTTTCTCTTTCTCTCCGCCTACTGCCATGTTCAAAAGCCAAGGAAACATCACAAGTGAAGGGAATTGGGGGCATCACTCTGCTGTCTTCCTCCACTTTGCTGCTCTAAACACTGATTTTCAGCTCAAATTGCATCCTATTAAAAGTCAATGAGCCATTGTCACATTATTACAGGCCCTGGACTTGACAGCTCACAAAATAATCTATTAAAACCCCTGAGTCACTCTGATGTGTTTGTAGCTAGCGAAAAACATTCAAATTGATATTTGGGACACAGGATATCACCTGTCACTGGGAGTGTGGGGCCATCATTGAATAATAATTAGATGAAACATTTAATGAACAAGTCAAAAAAGGAACAGACTTGAAAAATGCGCCATAATTTTTTATTCCGACAGCTGCATGTGAACTGTGACTTTGCAGGCAAATAGAACGACTTGGGATAGAAACAGGTTGAGAACAAAGCCGTTGAATGACAGCACCCCGGCAACCGTCACCAGGCTCTCGCGGCTTCATGCTTCTCATAGAGCAATCGCTGTGCTTGTGCAGTGGTCTGTGCCTGTGCCGGGATTGAAACACGAGGAGGATGTGAAGCCGCAATGTTTGAAGTTTCCATTTCAGTCTAAGGTTAATAATAACATGCAATAATAACGTGTGAGTGCTGATGTACTCGCATCAGCTTAAACCCAGCTGATAGTCAGTTAAACCTGCCATTTGCGGCTTCAAAATGGCAGCCTTTGGTGACTGTTTGAGAACGTCAATACTCCAAAATGATTTTACTCTGTGTGATCTCAGAAAATTACACACTCTAAAATGATGTACACCAACTTGGCTAACAGTGCTGTACTTTTCTTCCAAAATGATCAAGCCCATCTTTCTCTGTATGACAGGCTCACTCAGATGTTTAGAAGGCAATTTTAATTCATTGTTGGGTTAAAGTTTCCCCCAATCTTCATGCAGACAAGTGTACACTGCCTTGCCTCATTTGTGCAAATACTGCATGGTGTACCTTCAGTGACTAAAGAGGAATTGGACAGTGTTCTGTTGGAGGTTGTGGTCTGGTCTAGTTGCTGATTTACATAAAAAAAGTATTGCTTTTTGCAGCCTAGTGGAATGAACCGCTTTAATAATTTATATTGTCAGATCTTTTCCCTGAAAGGATGCATGTGGGTTCTTTTCAGAGGGAAGGTCAATGTTGGATTCACGGAGTTGTGTTTTGAATCAGTTGTAATACATCTGTTCCCTCATTAAGCTCCGGCCCGGCCCCGCTCTGTTCACTACACTCCCTCTGCCTCTGCTGCCGGAGCCTTAGAAAAGTGCAGGAGGCCTCCTTAGTGTGTAAGTGTTCACACCTGATTGCGCCAGTTCCCCCCATGACGGTAACCCAGGGCCCCCGGTGGGATGGCCGACCTTGTGGACATCGGTTCAGGGTTCTGCCAAGGATGCCTCCCGTGTTCCTTATTTAGACGGCTTTGCTAAAGTGGGAAGCTGAGACAGATGAGCATCCTGCGTGAAAATGCTGCAGGGACCCCGGGTGACAGCAGGGATTTCCATCATTTAGCTTTATGCCTTCACTCCCCATAGTCACCGTCTCCCCATCACCCATTCCACACCACCACCCCTACTGGCTTGTGATTTCAAAAATCACACTTACGGATACTGAATAAGATCTACACTCAAAATACATTTACATTAAAATATACAACCATTAATAATGCTAGACCTGAAACCATACTCAATTGGTCTAAAGCTATTGCTGTGGATCAAGAGCTACTTTGAATTTAGTTGATTTATGCTATGATTCTCTTTTTATCCTGGAATCTGTGTATATTACCAGTCTCTCTATATTCCTGTTTCATTGTGTGGCTTTGTATTGTGGTATCGTCGTCTTTATTGTTGTGGTTGTGGTTGTCCTTTATATTATTCTATGTATGTTATTTGTGTATACGCTATATATAATTTGTAATTATGTTTCTGAGTCTTTGTTGTCTAGAATTGTAAGTGTTTTAGTGTTTTGTTTTCATATTGTGGCTCCTAATAAGTAATCCACAATGTAAAATGCAAATAATTAATAAAAGAAAAAATATATATATAACCATGAAACGCAGCATCCTACAGTTTGTGATACTGTGTTTCCAACAATGAGGCATGAAATAGTTAAAGTGATGCTGAATTATTATGCAGCTGTGTTGTAGAATACCCCAGAGGGGAAAAAAAAACAAAAAAAAAAAACATCTGACATGCTGCCTGCTTCTGTCCAGTTACATTTACAGTAGTGTGTCATGAATGAAGTTATACGAATCATGACTTGAGGATGTTGAGGCTGTCGGTGCACATCTGGTGTTCAGGGGCAGCGCGCCTGTCTGTCTGTCACAGCCGTGAGTGACGGGCACGCATGCCACTAAAAAGGTAGGAAGCTGACATCTTGACCTTCCTAGCAATTAGTATAGTGGCAAAATTCCTTGTGTGTATTTCATGTTTATTTAGAGGGACTTGTTTGGGATTTTCTCCGCCCCATGGCAGATATGTACTGTACATTTTTTTTTTAAACAAATTCAATTATTTTTGACACACAAGAGGGGAAAAAAAAAAAAAGATAAATAATTGTGTGCACAAACACAAGTCAAATAAAATAGTGGGAGAGTACCCACAAAAAGTATCCAAGCGTTTAGCAGCCACTATCTGTGTGACACATGTACCTGTCTTCTGTAGCTGAAATTCCCTCATCGCACTCGCTACACACAATTATTGCCTTCTCGGAGGCGTGAAAGGAGCTGTCAGAAATAATATTGTCTTTTGAAGTTGTTGTAAAGAAAACTTTTAAGCTATTTTCTATTGACCATTTATAGCTATATTCACCCAACTATGGGACAGTTGCAGTTGGAGCTGTCCAGACTGTGATGATTTTCATTTTTATCACACCATCACACAATTATTGGATCCAAATTGCGTTGGCTGGGTCTTGCAGCCAGCAGGCCTTTTTGTGTGTTAAAATTACAGCAATACTAAGTTCAATTAGTCATTGTGAATGTATTGACTGTATGAAAATATATACTGTATACATTTTGCACATATATAGATCAGGCCTGTTTTGTGATATGTAGATGATAATTATGATGCAGCATATAATACAATTTGCTACATGGCAGCAAATTCAGCTCTTAGAGGCCAGAACAGAAACCATTTCACACCTCACAGTTTGACACTTAGTAGGCAACAGTTTGCTTGTCATTTCTGCTCAGCTCTCGAAGGATAACTTGTTTCTTGTACAACATCACTGTACTCGACATGTGATGCATTGCAAAGCTCAAACTGTTCAGTGGTGATCTGTATCTTTCAGTTTCAGAGCAAAAGACATGGAGAGAGATGTCCATAGAGAGCTGAAGCACTCATTAAACAGAGATATTACAATTGACCGAATAGTCAATTAATTAATTAATCAATTAAACTGAAATACCATTGACTGTGTCAGGTGCATTGGAGAATGCTGATGAACATGTCAGCCAGCAGTTACTAGTCAGGATCGACGCCACCTCTGTTGTGAGAGTTAACAAAACATTAATTTGATTCTTGCCAATATAAGTCTGAGCTTCTCTGTGTGTGTGTGTGTGTGCGTATGTGTGTGGGAGAAGAACACACAAATAATGGTACTGTAATATTACAGCTGTGTCTGATGGATGTGTGGCTACAGGGAAAGTAAAGATGTCAGGATGGCTTTCATACGCTCTATTGATCCATCTTCTGTCTTCTGTAGTGGTTGACAGAGCAATTTACCTTGATTTTTCTGAGAATCAGTTTCCTGTTCTGCTACATACAGTATACAATATTGGTATAGATAATATAGACTTTGATTTTTGATGTAAACATGGGTTGGCTGTTTTTGACAAATATTGTTTCAGTGAAGTGCTTCCACTGATTTAACCCGACCAAGGACTGGGTTTGATGTTAGATTTCCATTATGTGATCATTTTAACTTTTGATGGCAAGCCAAACACAACGCAAATGTTTAGGGATTAGTTACAATTATTGAGCAAAGCGATGTATGGATTATTAAATTAAAAGGCAGAGCTTACTACTTAAACTGCTACAATATATGCCACATTCCCCATGTATACATTTATCACACCGATACTCTTGGGACAATCTTCAGGGATTATTTGGAGTTTATACTCCTTTCTAGTTACACAAACATGCAGTTCGGAGGAGCCAGAGGGACAACCTACTCCCCCCCCCCCAGTCACCACCACCCTAACTTAAACAATGCAGTCTTTTTGTTTATGGTTCCTCGCCACCAATCTTTGTAAATGAAGGATCAACAAGACGATGCATTGAAGAAGCCACGAAGATGCTGCTACTTGTGTGTTCTGCAATATAGATGGTGAATGTAGTGATTTCCATATAGCTGCTTTTCACTAAATACAACATGTTGCCCAGTTTAGCGGTTTTAGACGTGCGTAGGAAATAAAAAGCTAGAGACACATACACTGTGCATTTTCTTTGATCTCATAAACCTGACAGATGTGATTCATCCATGCCTGTTTACGGCCATGCATTAATTTCCCCTCCCGTCCCTAACACAGTTTAGCCCAATTAACACAGTAGCTCTTTTACTAACAGTGTGAAGGGGAGATGTGCGTGTGTCAGAGCTGCAGTTGGCTACAGCCAAGTACCGAACGAGATCCAAAATGGAGGGACTGCTGTGAATACCAATGCTTCCTACTTCCCCTCGCTCAAGACGAGTGATAGGTTGTGCTCCCTCTCACTCTGTCTCTCGCTTTCTTTCTCCTCACTCTGCCATGTTTCTTTCACATTGCTATATAGTATATAAATATATAAAAGCAGAAAGAAAGAGATGAGGAAATGAATCCATTAGAGAATGCAGGAGTGCACAATTAAAGGAATAATTGAGAGGCATAATGGAGGTAGTGGGAATAGATGAATATGTGTAATTTCAGAAAATCACTGAAATCTCCCATTCAGTCATGCACACTTCCAGAGAAGATGTCATGGTAGCCTATTCCTTTTTTTCTTCCTGTTTGCAAGCTACTCATCTTCCTCTTAAGGATCATAGCAGTTCTCAGAGTCATTCCAGTTTATTTTTCAGGCATGCAAATTTTAAAAGAATTGCTTTTAAGGAAGCAGCAGTGTATTAATTATCAGAGAGGTGTATGCTGTTGGGCCATTCCCTGCTTGTCATTGGAATGAATGGATAGAATCACACTGATCTTCTGTAACTTTTATCATTTCATCCAGAGCCATGGAAATTCAAAATATGTCTAATCTGATGGGTAGATCCTGACATTCATCTCGCTGCCAGTGCTTTCCCCCGCTGACTCTATGATTCCACATTTCCATCGAGATGTGAAAGTGACTAAAGGGATATAGCCGCAGGATAGACAATGTGTCTCCTTTGACTGTCCTACCTGCCACTAGCTAGCAGTGGGAGGGGACATACAGTATATGCAGGTAAAATGACAGCAGAGTTCTACATGTGGCGCTAGAGTTAATGAAGACTGATTAATGCTAGGTGTGACTGTGGCCACGGGGGAACGATGTTGAAAGATGATCAAACCAGTGTCTGTCTAATTAGTGAAAATGCCCTTGGTTCAGTCAAAGATGACAGCGAGCAGCCTTGAAGAGTAACTGACATTGACCTACCTCCCAAAAAAACACAGCTTCAAACACAAAGTAAAGTGATCTAGTACAGGAGTGGAGCAGCTGAAGTCATTCGTCAGCCTTATGAAGCTCATTGCAGTTTCATACCTTTGCTGTCTGTGCTTCCTGAGGCTCTGTGGGATTGTTTTATTTTTGTTTTATTCTGTAAAGCACTTTACATTACATTGTTCGCATGAAAAGCTATAAAAACTCTGATTCACTGATTGATACCTGATATTATGATCTTTTAAACTAAAAGAGAAACAAGACTGAGTCAGGATGCAGTCAAGCGCTGTGTTGCTTGTAGCTAAATGCTAACACATCCCATGACAACGTGCCTTTTTTTTTCTTTACCATGTTAACACACTAACTGAAACGTTTGATGCCTGATGATGAAAGTTATGAGTCAGTATCACCAAACAGTTTGGTCTGTTTGAGACATAAATGTGACAAATCATCCAGCAGTTATTTAGCGCTGTCACTCAAAACTCACACACATGTGACATTTGGATGCTTGGTTTAATTAAAAACACAACATAACAACGCAAACTAATTGAGGCAGCAGTACACTGTAAAAAAGAAAAGAAAAAAAAACAGTAAAAAAGAAAAACAGAGAAAGCATTGGTAGCAAAGTTTCCAGACGGATACCATAAAATTACAGTAAATAACTGTACCACAGAACTACATAGAATAACTGTAAAATACAGAGTAGATGTTACGGTCAAAAATCATTAAAATACAGTGTATTACAGTTGATAAATGCCCATTATGCTGTAAAATGACATACATATTATGTCAAAAAACATTGAAAACCAGCTATACCTTTCAGGACCAGCAGCTTCTTTCTTTTATGCCATACAATTACTATTTTTGTTAAGTCTGCTGTGAGCTATAGAGCTAAATGTCTGATCAAACAAAAAAAAGGTCTACTTCTAGGAATCCATTCCATAATGTTATCAGAATCAATCTGCACCTGTTGGTTGTAAATAACAAGCACCTTTAGTGAATGCACTTCGATTCAGAAAAATGCGCCATTAAGATATATTACAGCAGCAGCTGCTGTGTACGTCTTTACTCAATAGCAAAACAAATGAATAAAAGATCTCTATCAATCTTTTATCAAAAATGTTCCAAAATGCAGCTTGGTTTTAAAAATCTTCCAAGTGTTTGAGGTTGTCAGTGTTGGAGTCAGACAAGGAAACTGTAAAGATTCGTATTGGGCAGATATTAGAATGTTTTTGTCTGGGCTGACACCTGACCCATGTGTCATTGGCTGAAGCCTGCACTCGAGATAGAACGCCTCCAAAACATGCAAAACAAAGTCAAAGTCATGGGGTCATTTTATTTCAAACCTATTGTGATGAAGTTCAGCGCAAAAAAACTGTGTCAGTGTCCAAGTTGTACATGGAGATGCAGTATTCTTATTGAAGGTTTAACATTCACCTGTGTGTTGGGCTGCGTGTGTACTCGTTCTGACCCTTCTCCTTCCAGTGCACTTGTTGGTGACATTTCTGCTGAATCCATACAATGACCTAAATGTGTGCCGTGTACACAGGACAGGAAGTCAGTGTGAAGGTCACCATTTTGGCCAGCAGGACACTCTATTCCCCAGAACAGAGTGGAGAGGAGCTGCAGTGGCAGCCTCTAATCCTCTTTAATTTGTTTTCAGATGGGGTTTTGGAATACCAGCCTGCTCCCTAAGCAGAGATCACATAAGAACGTGGGCTGGGACAGCTGTCTCCTCTTCTGGCAGTTTTTAATACAGGTCTGCTCACCACCCTACCCCACCCTGTGATGAATAATTATGGCGCTGTGCTGAGTAGTAACTTTATGTGGATTTTTTTAGGACACAAAAAAAGAGAAAAAGAAAAAGGGATGCAATTCCACATTGTACAGGAGCATAGTGCGAGCATGGTGGCTGTGTCGAGAAAAAAATAACAGAAAATGAAAGTGGGTGGCAGTGGAGAGGTGTGTTGTTTTTGTTTTTTGTTTGTTCCTCTATCAGCAGTCATGTGGCCTCCTCCTCCTGCTCCTCCTCCTCCTCGGTCCTCTACACAAAACAACGCTTGTAATTGGGTTTGGGTGTGTCCCCTTTGTCCTTTGTTTGACGGTAAAGGTTGAACTGTAAGGAGGAATAAAAAAAATAAAAAAAAGGATGCTTACCTCACATCACCTGCTTGCCTGTGTACCTTCCTAGAGGTGAATAGTATCAGTGGGTAGCTGACTGCATCGTCCTCTGTGCTGCACATTTTTTTTCAGCAGCGTTGGTCAGACAAAGGCATGCTTCTATTGAAGTGATGAAGCACATCTTGAGAGACAGAGGGGGTTTAAAAGCTGCTGAAACAAAGCATGCAGGCAGTAGGTTGGCGATGCAGGCAGGGGGCTGGCAGTCCTTTAATCCTCACCGCAGTGCTGATAAATCGGCATGCGAGTTTCATTTTTATCCCCCTTACCAGTTTGCTTGGCTCTTGAGTGATGAACAAACCCCCACCCGCCTTTGAGGCCTTTTGATGTAATATCCAACCATGGATTACGCCCCCTGCACTGGGCCAGATTGGTGCTGAGGCACTGGGCTAACAGGTGGATGGTCATAGAGTCCGGTTAGCTTCCATGCAGACAGACAGAGTAGTCAGATCACAGTGGAGAGGACAGCAGACTAGCCCCAAAGCTTGGCTGGTACTATGTATGGAGGTAATTCTCCACTTATAATTGGCCTACAGTGAATGAAACACCTACAGTGTATAACTTGAAACTGAGCTCTATACATGGTAGAAAAAAGTGAAGAAGCTTTACCAGCCCAAGGTTTTTCTTCAGTGATCAGTTTGATCATGCTCTGTATCCCATGAACATAGTTGTTCCTCGCTGTGAATCTTCCAACACTATTATGTACTTATGTGCCACACTTTGAACCTCCAGTGATACATACAGTGAAGGATTTCAGTAGCACCTTCAGCTGTGCTGCTCTTAGATCTTCTCACTGCAGTTTTTTGTCGCGGTCACACCTTCTATACTACGAGTATCTCAAAAAGTAAGACTTCTTTTTTTTTAAGAATTATATATATATATGTTCTTCATACTTATATATTTTTTTAAGTAAAGAGGAAAAAGTGAACATAATGATACAATAGTGGGCAAATAGCATGTACCATGTACCCCTAACCTAATCCAGCAAGATGTGTTTTTATTGTGATTTTCATGGTTCACATGTTCATTCACATATCATTTCACCATTCACATAAAAGACCTGGTACTAGACAAACGATGGACGAACCGGAGTGACATATTTAATCCATCTTTCCCATCTTTTCCGAAACAGACCCTGTTTTAGTCTTAGAGCAAAATAAATTCTTTCCATCTTTAAAATGTTATTAATGATGTCAAACCACTCGTCCACTGTAGGGTTTTCTAGTTTTAGCCACTTCCTTGTTATAGCTTTTCTAGAAGCGGCACTTAGAATCTGAAATAAGTATTTGTCATTAGAGGAGACATTCTCTGATGGTAAAACTCCTAAATATAATGATACAAACTCAAAAGTAATGTCTGTCTGAAATACTCTTTGCAAAATGCTGTAGACCTCCTGCCAGAAAGGCAACAGTACTGAGCAAGATGTGTTTTAAGCAGATGCACCCTGTCATCAATATCTTAAATTAGGTCACTCACTCACTCACTCACTCACTCACTCACTCACTCACTCACTCACTCACTGAAACACAATATCAGTAACATATTTTGGAAATGTATTCATATTTGGCATGAACATTAACTTTGACTCAAGGATGAAGATGAACTGGCAAAGGTCAAAAGTCAAGGTCACTTTGGCCTCCAAAAAAAACACATTTTTGTCACAACTCACAAATCCATTTAGTAATTAGGACAATATGTTGAAATGATGACATTTTATATCCAAATGGCCGGAGGTGAACTTTGTTGTGGCATGTTTATGTTCTGCTATAAATATGATTTAATACAGTAAGTCAGTAATATGAGACTGTGGCCATATTACTGCAACACAGATGGTTGGCAGGTGCCGACAACTGCAAGGCAGTAATTACAGTCTTTTGCTGTTTTTTTTTTTTCCTCTTTTGGAACTTCAAGGTAAACTGATCTCTTTTCGGGCCTTCACACTAAAATGCTCCGGGCCAAAAGAAACACAAAACCACAAAAAACAAAATAGGATAAAGAAAACACAACAACCGTAAAAAGTAGCCGGTTTGAGAATGGGTTTGTGGAGTGTTTGAGGCAAAGATGTTGTGAGGAGTCCCTGAAACAACACCAATGGGCTGTCTTGAAACAGAAACAATTCTGCTGTGATAAACTGACTCTGCAGTTTATGTTCCCGCCGCGCTGGATGCGTTCCTCAAGTCTGCCCATTTGACATTCAGGATTGCCATTTCTCCACCGTGCCCCCGTCTCGTCCCTCGTTTCCTGCCATTGCTCATGACCTGTGGTGATGCAGGTCCACAGATTGAATGCACGACCAGTGATTGATAACCTAGTGAGGCTGTCTTCAGGTTACCAGGACAACTTACTTCCCTGGTAACAGCTTCATGGCTTCTTTGAGACCTTCATTAATATGGCTCCCAGGTCCTGTTTATCTTATTAAAAACAGATTGGAGTAGCTATTCTGAAGGCTCTGTGACATTTCATTCCTCTGAGCACTACATTTGTTTGCTGTATTTATTACTAAGTAATGGAAAAATACAAACAAACTGCTTGGTCGCTTTTTGGAACACTCTCAGATCATTTTGTAGATTGTTTATACAGGCGCTGATGCATTCAATATTACTCTTTTATGATTTTAAATTAACACAAACATCACCCCATTTTCTTTTCCCTTTATGTGATGTCTTTCATATAAGTTGTGATATTAATTTTTGAAAACCAGTACACATGGCTGCAAAGCATTGTTCTTTTCATAGCCCGTTCATGGCCTTTTTATAACTGAATTTTCTGCATGAAACTTCACACTGAACAAATATTTAGATTACGTCTTACTTATCCGTCTGCGTACATAGTCATCTATTATCGCCTGTATCTGTGCGTGTGCAAAAGTGTGTGCGTGTGTGTCTGTAAAAATTGGACTGTGACTCCTGTTCAGCTCTAAATGTGTTTACTTCATGTAAAACACCCACACTCATTGTACCACAGGCTTTTATGGAAATTGGAATGAAGAACAGTGAATAGAATCATAAAATGCTATTTGAGAAATTACTTCATGGAGAGTTGAGGCTGGATTTGGAAGCATGTTTTCTCTTTCTCCTGCAGGTATCCACTTCATTTTTCAGGCAAAATAAACACTTGTAAGCAGAGCAGACACTTTGGCCACTTGCCGCCTCACTTCTTGTCTGCAGCTGATTTACTTCTTCCAGATACACTGAATGGAACATTAATTTTCTCATACCACCTACCTGTTATGTTATGCTTTGTATGATCCAGGGAACAGTTAATGAAAAAAAAAAAAAAGAACTGTCCAAGGTTTGTTTGAATTCATATAATCCTCCAAACACAGGCAGCAGAGCATCTGTGCAGTTGCTCTTCCACATACAAGCACAGCCTAATAAAACTGTAATACAATTTCATTAAAAGTACAAAATCCAAGTATCACATTGGCAGGCATGAAGAGGCTTCTGCGAGACAGGGTGTTTTGCCAGAAGGCTAACTGTCAGAGGACCTTTTTCTAATACATTCAATATCAACAAATTTGTGATGTGTCAATGTAAATTAACATCATCTCCCCATTACATTAATAGAAAATGCAATTTTGGTAGTGATTACGTGTCCAACAGTACAAAGGGTATTTGCTGCTGGTTGGTTGTATACAGCAGACAGGTTTGCCCCGCAGCACTGTGTGATGACTATTCACCACTAAGGTCACCGAGGTCTGGGCTTCTGTATAATTGCTGCAAAGATATGACGACTTTAACCCTCCTGCTGACGAAAGGAAGGAAGGAAGGATTAAGGGAAAGAAGGAAGGAAGGAAGGATAAAGGGATAGAAGGAAGCAAGGAAGGACGAAAGGAAAGAAAGAAGGAAGGAAGGCAGGAAGGATGAAGGGAAAGAAGGAAGGAAGGAAGGACAAAGGGAACGATGGGAGGAAAGAAAGAAGGGAAAAAGGAAGGACAGATAGATGGAGGGAGGGAACAGATTGGGTCAAAAAAGAAGGAAGAAGTAAGGACGAAGGGAAGGAAGGGAGGGAGGCAAAAAGGATTGTGGAAAGAAGGAATGGAAAAGGGAAGGAAAGAAAGATGGAGGGAGGGAACAGACCAGGTCAACTGGATCAACAGAGGAAGGAAGAAGAGGTAAGGACAAAGGGAAGGAAGGAAGGAAAGAAGAAAGGGAAAAGGGATTGTGGAAAGAAGAAAGGGAGAAAGGAAGGAAAGAAGGAAGGATGGAGGAAGTGAACAGATTGGTCAATTTGACCCAGAAGTCAACTCTCGTCTGATCACCGGCATCATTGTTGACGTAGTTGTGTGTGTGTGGGAGTGAATGATCTCGTTGTCGCCACAAAATCTTTACTCCAAGCTGAGGTTCTTTGCTTATGTCAACACACACACACACACACACACACACACAGACAGGCAGCTGGCTCCACCCAAGCGTGACACAGGCATCTCGAGGATTTCACCAGCAAACTGCTTGTAATTTAACATCTTTCGTTCTCAGACATTATCTTACCAAAAACACCTGTGCGGTCGTGCTACGCTAAACAGTACATCATGCTTCGATCGAATTAAAGTTGCCTAGCTAGTTGACATTAATTCCATACATCCACCGGCTGATATACTCACAGTGGAAGATAAAACCTGCTTCTACTCAATTCACTTTGTATGAAGTGCCGCAAATGCACAGCACAGTACACCTACATGTTTCTATTTTAATTTCAAGATCAATTGACCCTGATCTCACACTGTGTGTACTTTGTTCTCTGACACAGATGGAAGTGAAAAGATTGCATCAATCACAACTCAGTTTTGGAAGAGAAAAAGAGGAGGTGATGGAGAACACTGCGCCCTGGGATGGAACCATCATTATGTCTCTGCCCTGTGATCACTTTCAACCAATGCACATGGATATTCCTGATAATTATAGTGGAAGCCATAAACGCATCTTTAACGGTCGCACAAACCTATCCTAATAGAGTCATAATACTAGTACCATATGCATACATAAGACATTTTTCCGGTGTTTATGGTCTGTTTGGGGCACATTTTCTTAATTTACATCTGCACATCATCCGTTGCAACATTTAACATGATTATCACAGGCTGTTGCTCGATGGGTAATTAATGCTACTGCCCACAGGCATGTTTTAAGTCCAGATTTTTTTTTTGGCCTGTGACATTTAAAATGTATGTAGATACATAAAGGAAATCTATACATTTACCCCAAACCATTCCCGTGTAAGATGCACCACAGTCTCTCTAAAACCCTGCATGCTTGGAGGAAGCACACATTTATCCCTGGACATACAAGTTCCAGTTGGATAATTGACTCCACAGACATGCCTGTGTGTGGCATTTTTCCTGATGGTGTGGCCATGAGAGTTCTGTTGCTCCGACTCCCTCGGGGGGGTTCAGTTGCATGCTACAGCTGTGGTTACCCTTTGTCTTTATCATGCAAACCCGCCGTTGCACTAAAACCTCGCAGCTCACAAAAGTGAGTGTTTATAATTTTTTTCGCTGGAAGGAGGAAGAAAAAAAGGGCATGTTTCCTTGTCGGCATGTATTTATTTTCTGAAAGTGCACGACAAGTTCTGAACAGGATTCATCGTCTTATGGTCATGGGGTCACGGAACTCACTCAAGCCTCACATAAAGTAAGAAAAAAGCATGTGTAGTGGTTGCATTTGGTGGCTGAGGTGTACACAAATGCAGATATAGGAAAGAAGGTGTTGACTATGAAAGGATCAGAAATTCAGAGCTTTCTTTTTGGCCAGCTAACAGAGGCGATGACATACCCACCGCTGCATCTGACTAACTCCATGTGGGAAGGCTGGCTGCATTTTCTGGCTCCAACTCTTCTCACCAATGACATGATAATTCCACATGCCTGAGGCTCTTCAGAACGAGGACCCGCTGACAGGGTTCCTGGTGATTGCTATCCACCATAGCACTACGAGCTCGTGGGAGGGAGGTGGATTACAACGGACGGGTGCTGACACTCTTGAAGCTGAAGCATGTCATTAAACAGTAAATCACTCTGATTGAAAAACGCATCAGCTCCCAGCTCTCTGTTTACAAAAGAAGACCTTCTCCACAGGCACAGATTGTGCTCTCGGCCAGATAAATCAACAAGCAGTCGTCCACATTCTCCTTCCATGTAACGCTTCCTAAGCCCCGACCTGCATGTACAGTTACAAATCACTACCTGCGATGTGTTGATTTTGCTGAACAGTCCTCACCACAGTGCCCATTCATCCACAGTGACTGTCAGCATGGTTAGTTTGCTGAAGGTGATGCATTGCTTAATTTTTTAACACCTTTAATCCAATTTTCCAAATAGAAAAGCTGAATTTTTTCAAGTAGCAATTAAGTACGTTGGAAGAAATATACAATGTCTGTTAAAGTATTCATAGGAAAAGATCAGATAATTTATTAATTTATGAGAATCTTTTTGATTGATGTGTTAGTTTTTTGTGCATTATTGAATATTTGTGTATACGGTTAGATTTTCTGCATTTTGCCTGCAGGCAGAAATGATAATGCCGGCTCTTTTCATTCTCGTTTTAGTAGTTGTGGTGGGTCATCATTTTCGGTTCTGACCGTGACATTTGTGAGATGTGAGCACGCAGCAACGCGGGTAAATACGGCTTTACAATAGAGACCAATAATGGCGACGTAAGCTGTCAAACAAATCGCTGAGCACTCTGCTTGTAAACCCTCTGACTGCCACTCTGCGACGTCTCATGGCCACATCTCAGCAATGAAGCAAAGTCGTATCAAAACTAAATGGAATGAAGGCTAAAACAACAAAGAAAAACAATTTTTGTTGGAAAATAGATCAATTTTACTTTAAATCAAAACAACTGTGTTTATGGTGAAAGAAAATAGTTTTAGCTAAAGCCAGTGAACATATTTGATCTTCCGTCCCATTCAGCTTTTGCAGGAATCATGATTGTCATTTATGAGGCAACTCATTAAAACATTCACTATTGCTGCCTTACTGCTGCACAGTGATAATGATCTTATTTTTCTGCTCTGCTTTCAAACCCGCAGGTAAAGCTGCAAATTTTCTTTAACCATTATGAAACCTGGGATTATAAATTACAAATTTCAGATATTACTTTTTTCCCTAAAAAGTCCCATTATCTTTACTCACCTTTATTCATTTTCTAAGAAACAAGGCAGTAAAGGTTCTTCTATGATACCTCTCTGTCTTTGCAGGAGCTGTAATAGCCACTAAATTCCTCACTTAGTATTTTTTGTTGAGAATAATGTGAAAAAGATTTATAATATGAACACTTACATAATCTATACCCCTGCTTGCCGTAGGCTTTTAAACATTTCTCACAGGGGACCTACAGAACATTGAAGAAATGCAAAGATTACAAATGGAGACGTAGTTGTTGCCAAAAAAAAGTAAAACATTAATTTGTCAGCCATGTTTTTTTTCCCTTTCTTAGGCCATAAAAAGGGCAGTTATCCACTGGATTAATTGTGAACTACGTTATGTCCAACCTGCTGGATTTTCAACCACTTGTGGACCAGCCTTTATATCAGGCATGTTTGAATACAGATGTTATATACAGTAGTGTTTGGCCAAAAGACAACGGGCAAAACATTGATGCAGCTGGAGCCGTGGCATCCTGTCCTTTTTAAAAGACAAGATAGCGTCATTATAGTGACAAAGAATCAACACAAGGCTTTACATTTTGCAATCACTCTCTGAAACAAAGCGCATTTTTCCTCATGTACTCCTGCAAGTGATGATACTTAAATGCGTTTTAGACACTACAAATCAGCTGTGTTTGTTTACACTGCTTAGAGGCACAGATGAAGAGGAGCGCTGAGAAAAAACCCGCCATCCATTTTTCTCATGCATTTAGTTGCAGTGACATCTAAGCAAAGGTAGGCCATAGCCATAAATCACACAGCACAATAACGGGCACATTTTGGGCCGGTCCATCATTGGCTGTGTTTTGTTTTCTCATTGCATCTTGGCAAATTGCTGTTATTAATGGGAGAAAGCATAGTTTGCACCCCTCATTAGATGTTGTTCCAACAGCGCCTCTGATGGATTAAGACAAGCTGGAGGCCTTGTCTGCCTCTACAACCAGCTAATATGAGCCAATTAAATGCCACGCACTCTCTGGCCACTCCACACTTGCTTATGTGCTCTTATAATGATGTCCAATATTCGGCTTCATGGCTAAATGAATTTTGGTTTCAAGACAAGTAGATTTATTTGAAGGATTTTCTCAGAACTGTACACTTACTCTTCCGTTTCATGATAATGAATTATGTCCCTTTTAAAGCAGCTGCTTTCTCTGAGGATGCTCGACATTTTCCTTTGATCAAGTGGGTTTTAAATCTTTACTCAAATTTAGAAAATTTCTCCCCTCAGTCATAGCTGCCCTCGATGTGTGAGAGGCACAGCTGTTTTTGTGAGCCTTAGATTTCAAGGTAAGGTCAGCCTAGCAGAATGTCTGATTCATACAGAAGAAGCTTATGGGCAGGTGGCTGTGAGCACTAAGTAAATATACCTGGGGCTTCCTTCAGATGCGGAGCTTATAACACAGGAAGGGTCGATATTGTGCAGCGCTAGCATGAAAACAGAGTGTAAGTCTCTCCTGATTTAAGCTTAGCTAAACTGAAGGTCTTCACAGTGCCACACGAAACTTGTTAGGCTTATCCATCCAAGTATTCTCAACCCTGAAGTATTATTGCTTCGAAAAGGCTGAAATGTCATCTATTGAAATCAGACACACACAAGCACATGTTCTTGTGATTTTAACAAATAGTTTTGCACCCTTATGTACCACTGAACTAAAAACACTGCTGTATAATTACAACTGTGTCGATTCAGAGCAGAACCACTCAACCCCTCTCCTTCCTGAGTACAGGGATACTTTGCATAAACATTTTTTTTTAACTGAAGTAAAATAAAAGCTATAAAAGTGAAGCCTCCGGCTTTCCCTCCAATCTGCACAACACAGTAGATTAAAGGTGTCTGTTTAACTCGAAGCTGCTGTTTGATGGTTTTGTTTGTTTCAGTTTCACCGCAGGACTTGGTACAGCTTGCGGCATGAAGCTGCAATGTTGTCCTCTTTAGTTGTGATCAAATTTGAAATATGTCGAGATTATGACATGACAAATCGTCATAAAAAGCTGAGAAATGGTGCTGTATGCTTTATATTCAATTAAAGGAGCATCTCTGTTGCTGAAGAGAATCATAACCCACCAGACTCTTGACATGAGGCTGTGCACTAGATTAAATGTTGATTCTTTTTTTGTTGTTGTTTTCTGTATTCTGCGTTCACATTTGCCGGTTTGAGTTTCCTGGGCAGCTAGCTCTCTGAACTATCACCAATTGTTAAACTATCGCAAATGGATGGAGAGTTACATTAACACTTGCACAGATGTTGATTTTAATGCTCTGAGTTGGATTAACACTGGTGTTCTTGCCGTATGAATATGGCCCATATTAGCCTGTGTTTTAACAAGAGCGTCAAGCATAACGAGAGATATTGCTTCATTGGAACGCTTTCAACAGGAAATTGGCAAATAAAATGTGTCTAATTTATGAAGTCATTTGGATGGCATTCGATGGATATTGAATTGCGTGGGAATTATGCCCTCATGTCTTGGTATGTGCAGCCTGCGACTGCTCCAGTTTTCTTGTAGGGATTATTTGAAATGTGAACTTCCATGGCACAAGTGTATAACCCATGTAATTTGCTCTTTTAAAAATTCCTCATCCCTCCCCACTCGCTCCAGAGCATTTTTCTGTCATTGGCTATGCTACATTTTCCTCTGTGCCACATAGTCACTGAGTTGTGCACAATTAATCCCCGCGACCACAAAAGGAGACCACCTAGATTCTCATGCAGTTTTAAATGCATTGTCTCAATAATGAAGCCTAATTGGCTGTCACATTATTATGATTATTCTTAAGGATATGTAGATTTTGTTAAAGTGGATTGAACATTTAGATCTGAGAGGAACGTTTTCTTGGTGACTATGAATATTCACACAGTGAGTCGACACCCCCCGACCCCCACCCCCCCTGTAATATGCATTTCCCGCACCTCTCTGGAAAACTCACAGAGAGACATTTACAAGGCCATGCTGTTCCTCTTGTGGGTTCATAGTAAGTGGTTAGGATTTTCTCTAAGAGCATCAGCTCTGTGTTAATGACATGCAGTCTCCGGAAAGGTTTATCCATTCAATTTGACTCTAGAGAGAAGATCTCTTCAGCCTGCTGATTAAATTAAGATTCTTTAATAAGCATATCTAGGTGCACTGACACGAGAGACATTCTGATCTGTGTCTACCAGTGCAGATACCCAAGACAATCTGTTTTAAAGTCAAGTAACACAGAATTTCTGCTGCGCAATGTCTTTTCTTCTCTCTCAGTTACACAGCACTTTGCTGGTGATTAGTCACTTATTTTTCTGTTTGCAATTATGCTGTCTCACACAAATTCACAGCTGTTTTCTGTTGTCACTTTCTAAAATGGAAAAGTTCACTTTGTGCACTTTCTCATTTTTATATGTGCAACTTCAATAAAGTCTCATTCTCTTTGACACTGTCCTAAATATTATGTAAACCCAGGTCATTTTGGAAATCTTTGCCTGAGGCGGCGTTTCAGATCCATCATACTTTTAATGGGACAGCAGCAAACAACCTAGACATATAGATTCTTTCATTGAAGGTCTTACTAAGGACATACAGTTTCTTTGTGCACTCCAGCAGTCGAGTGGTAACTGACACAAAGAACTAACCCTGTATTATTATTACATAATTGCTTGATCGCAATTATTTTGCAAAATTGTTAAAACCGTTTACATTCATCTGTATCAAAACAGCTGGATGAAACTAATAGAAATGTCAACTTCCATCACTATTTTCTCGCCGTTTTTCCACTGTTTGAGGTTTGAATGGTGTTTTTTTAATAACATCATCACGTTGCGCCCCCTTTTTTTACCTTTTTTGCTAATGGCACATGAGTGAAGCACCACAAACTGTTTATCTAGAGGCGTTTAATTTCTAAAATTCGAAGACCGCATTTTGATGAGCATCTATTGACATTGGCATCATGGATTTAGTTGCAAAGCGTATAGGCAAACAAAAATTTAGTTTTTATTTACATGGTCCAATGTTCAATCCAATGAGTGGCTCTTCTTCTTCACAAGGTGTATGTGTATTATTAGGCTTAGACTATAATAGTGGAATGAAATGATCATAAAAAGACAATCAAATTGTTTATTATTTGGGAATAAATCATCAACTAAATTTTTGTGATTACGACAGGCCTACCAAAGAACCAAACAATAAGTGACTGTATGTGAGAGAGTTTTTTGAACTCACAGTTGCGTTTCTTTAAGTGCACATACATGTTTTTCTTCTTGTACTGCCATGTTGGCGGAGAAGCTCACTAGGTGTTGCATCACTAACAGTCAAAGAGAGCAGAGCCATTTGCAGTTAAGATTTGCATGGATTTACACCACTTCATGATGTGAGCAATTCTGCACTATTTTTACTTGTGAAGATGAACAGATCCTTTTCAAACTCTTAACAACCCATAGTGCGGCTTGCGTATCATGTAGTTTCCCTTTGATGCAAACCTTGCAAAATATTTCATTCTGATTACCTATGATTTTTATGTTCCAACTGTGAAAATGAATGTGGTTTAACATAATATTCGGTATGCGTTGTGAGATTGTTGAGGCAGCCTGTTCTTTTTCAATAGACAGGCTGGTGGAAAAAAGAGTCTGTGGTCCATAATATGTCCAATAGCTGTGGGTTGAGTGATGTGGCCAAAATATCATTTAACAACCTTTTTTTTTCATGTTGCTTTTTATTGATGGGATGACCGTGTTTAGTTGATGATGCCATGTCTTCGTGCTGAAGATTTTCAAGAGAAAAACACCACCACTCAAGAACAACCATTTCTCAGATTTTTGGCTGAAAATGG
The DNA here is from genome assembly GCF_045865225.1 of Trachurus japonicus. Classification (NCBI taxonomy): domain Eukaryota; kingdom Metazoa; phylum Chordata; class Actinopteri; order Carangiformes; family Carangidae; genus Trachurus; species Trachurus japonicus. The sequence continues at coordinate 36,543,988 of NC_140911.1, forward strand.
TAAACAAAGGTGTTGTCTCCTCGGAGAAGAGTGTGATGGAGGATGCCATATATTCAGTCACTGCATTTCAGCACTTCCAGGACAAGGACATCAGATTCTTCTCTTTAAGAGAGGCACTGTGAACCACATAAAGAGAAATAAAACACAGTAGGTTATGTTGTCAGTGGTGCCTGTCAAACCGGATGATATTGATGTTCCTACAAAGTCTTCCCCGGTTTCCTTCTCTGTAGTCAAATGTCCTCTGCAGACATGTTTTATATGTAAAAATACTCTGCTGTCATTAATATTTTATTGAACATCATGTCCCCACAAAAAAAAAAAAAGTGAAAAAAAGTGAAAACTGGGTCTTGAGCTTACTTCCTCACTGAGAGATTCTGGATGGCTCTTTGTGTCCCACCCACGCCCGCTGCTTGACTTAGATTGACAGGTGAAAGAGCAGAGAGTATCAAGCTGGTTAGAGATAGAGAACACATCAGAGGAAACCGGCCACGTGCTTGAGCCTTATTCAGACCCAGGTAGACAACTTAGCAGACTGAATAACAGAATGGTTAGCCCAGGTAGCATCTGTTAATTGCTTGCATCGTTTGTTAGCGTGTACCTGGCTGACACAGTGTTAGTGTCTGCGCAAATAAAAAGACCCAGTCCCTCTACTGACTAGGTTTCAGATTTATTTTTGCCTGCTTCTTGCTCCTCCAAGTCGACAGGATTGGCTCCTTAAGGTTATATGATGTATGAAACCGTGGCTGTCTGAACCCATTTTTATGAGACTGCCATTGGTTCACTGCAGCTCCAAGGTGGAAATACAGTCATGGTTTTGACTGCTTATTTTGCTCATGGTATGTCTTGTATTAGAAAAAACCACCATATGGACATGTTAACAAGGTTAAAAAATGGAAACGGTCTTTAAGCCACACACCGTTCACCCAGTTCTGTGTGCAGCCAACACTCTGTCACCTATATGAAAAAATGAAATGAAAACTTTCGCTGAAATAAATATAAGCTCAGCAGTCAAACTGATGAGGCACATTGGGTGTCAGTGCATGTATAGAGTCAGAGAAACACATAGTGAGGTTGCCAGCTGAGAGTGAATGTAGTTTTTTTTTTTTTTTAAGATATACTCTAACACTTTCATGTTGTAATCTTAAGACCCATCTTTCCTCTCTGCTTCATGTGTTTCTGCCTGCTTTTCAACCTCTATAGCACAGTATTGCAAACAAATGGTGCGCCTCTCTTTGTTGTGGAGCCCAGTGTCCTCGTTCTGCTTTACATTCTTTTATCAACACAATTATTGGTCATAAGGTCCCCTTTTTACTCCCTTTTATATCTTTACTGTGATATCCATCTGTTTTTACAAGATACAGTTCTCTTATTAAATGCTGAATGTGTTGAAACAGCCATTATGCTGGGCAGAGACTTGCTTGCCTTGAGTGGAAGTCAGCCCACGCACCTCACTGCTGGCTCACTCTGCTTTAGCCACATGAAAAGAGACGTCTTGAGTTTATTTTTACCGATATGTTAAGATGTCTTCTAAGTTGGTATAATACATCAATACTCTGAGCTCCTTCTCAGGTTTTTTCTTTATGTTAAATCTTGATGGTACATCTTGAATGCAGCCGCTGGCCACACAGTGTTTATTCACTTGCCCTCCTCCAGGTCTTGGATGTGTTCACTCTCTCTCAGGTCTTCTCATTAGCACCAGGCAATTACCTTTGTATCCACCAATTGTGATTTGGCAGATAGAATCACAAGTCTAGGCTGATATGCTATACAATTATCACCTTGTTTGTTTGTGTTTATGTGTGTGTAGCATAGTGGGACTACACCTCGGTCTGTGTGAAGTATGTGTGGACTGTTATGCAAAAGGCTGATGATCAGACATAAAAGCAAGGTCAAGAATCCATCTGGGACTGCAGTTTCTCTCTTTGGGAAGCCAAAATTCAAATCAGCATCCACCTTCATCACTGGGTATCCTGCCTGGTCTCTGACACTTTGCTTTGTTTTTGTTGTTTTTATTGATGGGCGTACGTGGGCATGGCTATTTAATCTGTGTAGCTATTGAAAGTCAGCTAAATCTCTCTGAAAACTAGACATATTTTCCACTAGCAGACAATAGAGACGGTCTAGTCTGCATAATGCACAACACAATAGCTTTAATAGATTCTCCGATTTTTGCAAGAAAAACACATCACAATTCACAATGCAACACACCGCAGATGATGACTGGGTCGGCCTTGTAAAAGCAACTGTAGTGTTTTCCTTCCAAGATAAATCGTCTTCATAAACCCCAGACTTCTATTCTCGAGCCATTGTTGCCTGGAACTCTCTACCAGTTCGTATTGCTCATGAAAGTAACAAAGATAAGTTTAAAATAACAGTATCTCTTAGAATTTAATGAATTATGATTTAACATCATAGGATAGTTTACAGTTAAAATGGAGTTGTGGGTGTACCCTTTATGTATGAGTAGTTGAAGTGCATGGTTGCGGTCACTTCAGACAGTTAATGCTTTATTTATTCATTTATTTTTATTTTTATTTTTACTTTGTGTGTGTATTATACTAGTTTCTTTAAAGAGGAAGCAGGATGTCTCCTGTGGCTATGCTACATTTTTACCTTCATTAAAAAGCTCCGGACTAATTGTGATTGTTAACTACAACATGACTTGTGACTTGTTATGAGTGAGAACGGAGGCTCTCTGTCTTCACCTGGCATCTCATGGCTGAAAACCAACCTTGCAACATCAGTGTAGTTACCCGGTCGCCGCCCCGGTGTCCCAGCTCTCGTCTCTGCACACCGTGACACAAACGCGCTCCCTAACCCGTAATCTTTTGTGCATGACGGTTAAGGCTACACAAACACACACGCTGTAACATCGTATATGTTATGTGACGTTTTCCACCGCTCCATTTTTTTGATTTTTCGCCGGCTTCGTTGTAAACAAATGCACATGGGCAAGAGGAGCGTAACCAAAACAGCGGAAAAGCGAGCAGACTTGCATAGTTCCCCTTTAAGGTACTGAAGTATAGAATGAAATCTGAGTGTAGGGAAATGGTGATGTCTGTGGTTTGTTTATTATTAGGGAGCTGTCGTTTCTTGTTGTGTCATGTATAAATGTATGTTTCTTATGTGTAAGTGTGAATGTTTATGTGTATGTCGGACCCCAGGAAGAATAGCTGATGCTGCTGCGGGTGCTAATGGGGATCCTAATAAAGAAAAGAAAAAGAAAAAAGACTTATATTCTGTTGGTTCTTCCTCGAGGCGGTGCTGCGATGGACGGGAGGTTCTGGCTTGGAACCTCAGGCCTGTGTGGGTTCTCCACAGGTTCTCCTGCTGCCTCCCACAATCTAAATACATTCACATTAGGTCAATTGACTAACAGCTGTAAATTGTGAGTTGGTGAGCGTTACTGCAGTTTGTCTCTAAATTGTTGGCCCTTTGATAGTGCTGACCTGTCCAGGGTTTGCCCCACTCTCACCCTATGTCTGGTGGGATTGGCTCCAGCCCCCTCTGACCCTGCATAGATAATTGGCATACCTAATGGATGGATGATTCTGTCTCACTATGATGTGCCTATGAATGAGAAATTATTCGCAACAATTGTCAAGTCGTGACGCCGTTCAAAGGCCTTTGCTTTGCTTAGAGGTTTATTGACTGAGCGTGTTTGTTCAAGGCCAAACAGCCTCAGATAAATAACTGATGACTGATAACAGCAAAACATTTCAGGTTGGAAATCGTTTAATGTGCAAAGCAATTATTATGATATGCAATGATGCGGATTTCATACTCGTTTATTTTCTGTTTTAAGTACGAGGAAATCTGAAGTTGAGAAAGTGCAATAAATTCACAGTAATAACAGCTATGTGGTGCGTGTCACACATCTCAACAGAGATTAGAGGAACAGTTGCTCTGTAAAACAGATGGATAAATTGTGCAGGGTCAATGAAAAATAGATGCTCTTCCCTCCTTAAGTAACGCTTTCTGAAGTGCTGTTTACAAAGATACTGAGGCCACACGTGGGAGAGCGCTATGTAATTGCATACTGTAATGGATGAATCATGGCATTATTCCAAAAAACAATCCAGACTTGGTCAACCTTCAGCTTTTTAAAAGATTTCATGTGCTGTAAATCTCTCGTTGTTGATGCTTTCTTCTTGTTGATCCACAGCAGCAGTCAACACACAAACACATGTTTATTCAGGTAGAGTGTTTTTAATAACAAAATGCTTCCATCCCTTGCTTTTCTTTCAGGATATTTGACAGTTACCATAGAGCCACTGCCTCCTGTCGTCGTGGGAGAGACCGTTACTCTCAAGTGTAACTTCAAGACTGACGGAAGGCTCAGAGAGATCGTTTGGTACAGGGTGAGTAAACCTGTCTGCACTTTCAATGGCATTAGGTCTCCGATGCTCTTCCACACCATCCATTTCTCTCATCTCCAGTCGTTCAGCGTCGGAAGGAGGTCAATGCCACTAGTCATGTCACAGGTTTATGGCTGTGTTAGCGGAATAGCCGTGCGCTGTCAAACCGCAATTGTTAGGAAAGCAGCTAATATTTGGGGCAGCTGTATGGGAGGCGTTTGTAGCTGCTGCTTGGGAATTATATTTCTCAATCTGCTGGTCATCACCATCATTTCTTAATAGTTCACAGCTGGCGACTCAACACTTATCAGTTATTAAAATCCCAGTTGGTGTACTACACTGCCTAAGTGCTGCCAATAATTAAATTGCCGTTGAAGGAGATGAAAAAGGCAGACAAACAAAAGCAAAGGCTTTTTACTGTATTTCTAAGAAGGAGACTTTATATGGTCCATAAATGTTTTAAAGTTCTGTGTGAAAGTAAAGATCGGTAAAACAAATCTGCAGAATACAGTTCAGAGGAGAAATTTATGCCACTTCAAGAGAGGCTCTGATAAGCACTTGAATTGGAAAGCACTAGCAGCTGCCACTATCACATCCTTGCCTGACCATTTGTTTTTGCCAAAAACTCTCCAATAATTCTTAGGAGCTGTTCAGATTTGCTTTGGTAAAGCAGCTGACTCTTCACCAAATTGTTACCGAAGTCACTGAGAGGTGATTGCATTTGTATAATGTGGTACAGGCGTGGAGAGCACTGAGACTGAAATGGGATCCATCGCGCCTATGGGTCCTCCATAAAATGCATTCTTGTTCTCCGCTGTGTTGTTGATGTGATGCATTTGACAGGCCGTAATCTCATGAGTAATGGGTTTTCCAAGACAAACAAGTGAGCACCAGTAGGACAAAAGCTAGTGCAAGGGTGGCTTTGTCGATGGCAATAAGGCAAAATGTGCAGTTTGGAGTTCTTCCACAGTGGACGACGTGGCTTTAATGAGCACTGCAGCAACTGCACTCTGTCCTGAGGAGTGTAAATAACTGTTCAGCCCCATGAAAACACCCATATCATGGATATTTTTGACTGATGGAAAGTCAGACAATTGTAAACAAAAGTCAAATGGCCACAAATTCTGTTTGGTTATTGGCCTTACAGGTTAGGCGAGTAGACAACAACATCCTTGCAATTACATCATGGAGCATCGTCGGCTGATTTTCATGTTGGTGCCGGTCTAGACTGTATATCAGCAGACTCTAAAGTGCCGCGCATATGAATGGCTAAACTGCGGCCATTAAATAATGTATTAACACATACATTTAGCTTAAGACGCTCTGCAATCAGATGTAGAGATGTTGTAATGAGAGCTTACCACAACTTTTTTTTTTTCATTAGCCTACAAGCGAAGTGAAGTGAAGTCAGTGGACAATAATAAGTTCATAATCACAAACATGTAAAACTCACAACGTTGACTCGTCATATCAGCAGCTCTTGTTTACAGATTCCATGCATCTCCCTGAGTGAATGAATGAAATGATGCGTTTCCTGTGATTAGTGCGGATGGGGTTCACAACAGCCCTAGAGTTCACACAGCGGACCGAGACCACCTCTATGAGGCTGACCAGAGAGCTGTTGTTTGGTTCACACAAACCCAAATGAACCGCACCGAGGGGTGTACATGCTCCAGGGTTCGGTTCAGCCGGACTAAACAAGGCTGGTGTGAAGACGACCTAAAATAACTCAGCCAACACTGCAACGCTCTCTCCTCCATCAGCATAGAAGTGCTAAATATTCTCTTAAGAGGGATGATGGCAAGAGAGAGCAATTTCAAAAGTACTGCTAGAGACACATTCACAGCTACATTTTATTATAATGTACTGTATTCAGATACAAAAAAAAAGGATCTGTTCCTGCCCTGTTGTGCAGGCGTGTGTTAGATCGCACACAATGTACCCCATAAACTGGTTCCTCAGGGTGTAAATTGGCCTTTGTACAATCTCTTCACGCTTTGGCTCCCCCTCATCTATAACTAAACTAACTCTCAAAATACGCCGTTCTTGCTCTGGGATGTCTGCGTCTTGCTTAACGATTACTTAAACACCATTTGATAATTGTGAATATTCGGTTGAACACAGCACTATGGCGGCATTCACCTTGGTTTCACCCTCCACCCTGTGCTGGCCTCTGTTCATTAATGAGTAGAGCGGCGGTTTATCGCTCAGACAGGAACTGTGTCTTTTTAGAGCAGCTTCTGCTTTCTCACTTTCATTATTGTGAAATAAAAACTGTGTCTCAGACTAAATTTAGAAAATGCTGACCTTTCCAGGTGGGGCAGAAAGAGATTTATGGCTCTTTAGACACTCTAGGCTCATATATCACTTTCAATGCTGTGACCATTTCATTTAATCAGGCAGGGATTGAGGAGCATTGTTTTGTTAATATTCTGTCAGGTTTTTGTTGGTGTCTATTGATAGCTGTCGTTTGAATAACCACCCTGAGAACAGAGCTGCCCATAGGAAGTGTTCTCACGAGGAACGCAAAGAGGTTGGAGCAGAAATCAGCCCCATCTCTCTGGTGGCTGCTGCTCAGCACACCCGTTGATAAATTATAAATCAATTACTGACACTTGGCTGCCAAAGTTTCTTTAATCTCTGCCTTTTATTTGACTAAATACTGTTGACTTCTCATTTTACCTCCTGTTCAAATGGAACTGGGGTTGATACTCACCTGGGGAATCCTCGTATCTAATCGAAACTTGGCCAATCAGACGGAGGGCTGAATGGACTGAATATTTCAGCGAGTGCTCATTTGTGGTGTTAGATCCTGCCGTATTCTGTTTGAGGATTTTTTAATGCCTAACAAACTCAGACCGCTGTCAGAATTAGCACGTCTTAGGATGTATTAAATATAAATCTGATTATTTTAGAGAACCTTTCAAGCCACACTAACTCAAATTCTCCACTGCATTATATTCAAAACCAGAGATAAAACTAATGGATTTGATACGAGTTCCCTTATGGTTTTCGTTATATTATAGACTTATGTATGTTCTTTTATCCAACCCTCAGAATTATGAATAAGTTATTTTTTCAGTGACTATACAAGTATGATGGTCACAGAAATGGGTTGAAGGGTGTGTGTGGTTGGGAGGTGGTGGCAGGTTCAGACTGTACCTTCTTCAGTCATTCAATCATTGAACTAACCTCATACTAAAAAACAACAGTAGTGAGTTTAAGGAGACAGACCTGCCATTATTCAGCCTGCATTAGCTGTAATCTTTTTTCTTGAATTGTTAATCGCTGCTTAATAAAATAAACTCTTGTGTTTTGTTGAAATTAGCTTCATTAGATCTCATTATTCCCCACTGCTGTATGTAAAACAATATTTGTGAATATAGTTATTTGCATTTCCTTAGTTATGTTTCTATTTTTATGGCCATAAAACCAAATGTTGAGAAACACATGCACCCTATACATTTGCATGAGTAGGAAAATGAGAGAAAAATATTAATTAATTAGGCCCTAAGGACTTTGCATTTTGTTTAGAAACTGTATTAACAAAAAGGCAGTGACGGAATCACACGTTAACCTACCCAGTGATGCCCACACAGAGAGGTGTAACACCCTGGACCCACTGCACGCAGAAGCTGAGCACGCACACTGCGCGCGCCTTCTCAGGCACTTGGGTGGTCGCACTGGGAGCGTACTTCTCCTCTTCTCTCCGTGCCCGTCAGACACATAGGGCCCTAGTTTCTTGGCGCAGCGCAGGTTGCGCAAGGTAACGCAGCTGGTCTAATGCAAGTTTCGACCAGCGCAGCCTAGTGCAAAGTCAGATTGGAAGATTGGTAGATCGCGCTGCGCTGAGATAGGCGTGGCCGCGCAGCAGGGGGAGGCGTCACAGATTCAGCTTGGTGCAGTGGAAGTTTTGTGCGAAAATGTCCCGCCGAGGTTGCGCTGAAAGCTCGCCACCTCCAACCAGGTCTACTCTCAGCGCAGGGCGGAGCGCAGCAGGTGCAGTGGAAGTTTGGCTGACTGACCTGCAGTGCACACACATCACCAAGACCTCACAGGCAGATCTCCACAGTTCCAGACACATTTCAATGCAATAAATATCCACAATAACCACTATTTAATGCAACTAATGGAATCAACACGTGAATTTATATCTATATAGATTGTCCCGTCACATCTAACGTCAGATCAAAGCAGAGATCAAAGGCTGTGGCACGCGTAATGGAAACTCCACCTGAATTAACACAGCAGGGACGAACTGGCACTGAAAAGCAGCTGTGGATGTCCCAAGCAGGACTGAGGGTGGATGACTGCATGTCGCTGCCGTGTTGAGATACCACTCTGCCGTTGTGATGATCGCTTTATTTATTTATTTACTTATTAATTCATTAGCGCGAGCGACCGCATCAGGCAGCCGTAATGAAAAACAAAACACAAATCTTCATCTCTCTTAGTCCACCACAACAGCCTCGGTATCAGATAGTCAGTATATAGCCTACTACAGTATACTCAGCATCTCTATCACAGAGAAAAAAGAGAAAAAAAGAGACGGACAGAGAGAGAGAGAGAGAGAGAGGGAGAGAGAGAGAGTGAGAGCGCGTCCTTTACGCTGATTTCATCCCGCATGTTTGTTTATGTTGTGATTAGTGTACACCTCTCATCTGTCTTACACAGGGAATAATACATTGAAATGAATAAATGTGAGTTTCTTCATTAGTTTATTAGTTGTTGTTTCTTACACTGAGCACCGGTTCTCAGTGTATCAGATCAATCCTGGTTAAGTATATTAGTAAACTCATTATTCGGCCACTCTGAGCTCGGACCTCCGGACCAAAACAGCTGTTTCCTCCTGGGAGAGGTTCGGCCTCTGGCGTCGCTGTCTCCTCCGTCCATGTCAAAGTATAAAATGACAAACTTGCAGTGCGCATCGCCCGCGGCGCAGTTAAAGGTGAGGAGAGGAGCTCCTTTGATTGGTGAAGATCCGAATCGGCTGTGTTAATCCCACTTCTCCTCCTCCTGTCTCCCTCCCGCCCTCTCTCCTCCCTCTTTGCCGTTTGCGCTGGTGGGAGGGACAAGGGGAGGGATTGCGCTGGTCTAAGTCTGACTGCGTGGCCCACCAATCTTGCGAAATGGACCTGGGCCACACCCCGTTGACGTGGCGAAGCTGCGCTGAGGTTAGACTTCACCTGGTCTAAGAAACTAGGGCCCATAGACTGTAAAAAGAATGGACGTAGCATCCATGACGTCACCCATTGGTTTTGGGGAGTTGTTTTTTGTGACTCAAAAATGGCGGCCTGAACAGCGCCATGTTGGATTGGCTGGCCGAGAACCCGCCCACTGGCCTCGAAGCAGCTGTCCACGGACCTGCTCGGACCTGTCACTCAACGTTTCCGCGCCCTAATTGGCCAGAATTTTAACCTAATAATAGTAAAACGGAAGAGTAAAAAAAAATTCACCCCCCTCAGAGATACACTGATACTGATACACCATTTTTTTTTCATGTCTTGCCTTACTCCCAAGTCGATGACAAGCAGATAGACACCATCCTTTCGACTGTGCGTGCAGTAACAAGGGCCTGTAGGGTATCGCCTGTAATAGCTTAGCTCAAAAGCTGGAAGTGTATAGGTAGTGTTAGTCTACCTCCTAGCTGAAATCAGCAGTCAGAAGCTGATTTCATTTTAGCTCTAAACTCTGTAAATATATCACTTTATCAACATTTTTAGGCGAGAAAGTAGCCGTTTAGATCAGCAGTGTGTCGTCAATTTGTCTAAATACCAGCTGTTTACAATTTTGTTCGGACGAATTTGGCGCTACTCAAGCTAGCCGTTGTGACCAACACACTTCCGGTTACTTTCACAAAATAAAACACCCGTTGCCCTTTACATACAGAAGTGCTTTTACTTTGAAATAGGAAGCTAACCTACCCTCAATGTAGCTAGCTTGAACCAAAATAAACCGTCTTTGCTTGAACCCTCCGTTTTGACCGATCTCGTCCCGTTACCGGCATTTGACCACTCAAGATGCCTTACCGGAGAGTTTTGTCAGCTCTGAGACGAAGATCGGTCCGTTTAGAGTTGCTGAAGAGTGTCTCTGATGACTTTGGGTGGAGGCAGTGCGGCAGGCTACCATTACCGATACACTTCCAGCGTTTGAGGTAATTACGAGCGATACGGGCTCTCCCTTGTTACTGCATGCATAGTCGAAAGGATGGTGTCTATCTGCTTGTCATGGACTCAGGAGTGAGGCAAGACACATAATAAAAGAAAATGTTAGCGTATCCCTTTAAGTTTCCATTAGAAAAAGATATATTGACTGATTTGAGCTTTGCAGAGTGTAATTTCTGTGTTTTGCAAGCAATTCACATTTACAAGAATACAGAATAAAAATAGATGCATTATGAAGGTAATAAAACACGTTAAGTTTTTCCATCTCTCAGACTTCAAACAGGTCATTAGGTTTAATAGCATCCCAGACAGCAACTGGGAAATGTGGTTGATGTGATGATACGGGTCATTGTGACCAGCACAATGAGTCATTCATCAATCATAATGTAACAAAAGTCTTCATCCTGACTGCATCGTGGCTGAAGTGGTTGTTTTTTGGACGCATGAATCCTTCATAATGCCTCTCTCTTTAGTTTACTCAAGATGACAGCAGATGAGTGGACGCACAGAGAGCTCGAGTGAATGCAAGAGAGTGAGAGCAGTCCACAGTAATGGATGCTGTATAGCCCTGCAGTTAATGCCTCAAGAGTAAATAAATGAAAGGCTCACAAGTGTCTATGATGTTGCATGACAGGCCACATGAATGTTTTTCAGTGAGTGCTGAATACTGGCAGGCCATGGATTAAGCCCTATGGATATGTAATACCATCAAGCTGTCTTCTGTGCCCTAACAGGACGCCACCAAATAGTAATGATGGATCATTTGATGGGGCAGTGCTACAGTAATGTGCTGTCTGTTTGGGGGAAGAATGTCAGCACAGCAGTGCTCAGAGGCTGCCTCCCTCAAACTCACGCACACAAGCTTGTGTCACGCTGTGCTCGTTTTAATTTGTGTCGTTCTAATGAATATGTACATACAGGACGACGTCTCCCAGCGGGACGCCCAGGTAGGCTCTGCACTACACTTAATTTTAATCACTGGATCAACCATCTCTGCTCTCCCGTTCTCCCCCTCACCACCAGCAGCCCCTCCCCTACTCCGCCCATTACTGAATTCCTCCATCCTCCTCCTGACATAACTCTTCTGGGATCCTCTCCCTCTCACCAACACAAGTGTCTTTGCTATAAGACACTTCCCTAATTTACCACTACCAGGCCTGTCTGCTAGCTGAGCCGCTTCGCCTCATACCCTTCCCATCATTCAGCTGTGTCCACCTCGGTCCATTTCATTATTATGACTCCCAATTCACCTGTATTTATAATCCTGCTCTCTGCTGAATTGAATACTGCTCTCCCCCACTCCATGTGCAGTCGGAGCGTATCCAAGGTAACATGCAATATCAACAGCTGAAGGGAAAGATGTTAAAGAAACTGTGTGTAAGACTGTGGCCAAAACTGTTGCTGCAGTCGAATACAAAACACTGCAGCGCGTTGTTTCCCCTTCCCTCGCCCCCAGACTCAAGGTTGCCAGATAGCTACACGCTAACCTCTGCCCTGCTTCAGCTTTGTGGCTATGGTACCAGTGGCGTAGATGACGTAGGGTTGGTGGGTTTTGTAAACCCATGGGCCCTCTTGTGGTGAAATCCTGCGGCCCCCCCACACACTGCCGAGGATTTTAATTTTTTTGGTTTAAATCAGGGGCGGGCTGGTCATAGGGAGGTTCGGGACGCGGTTGACCGCGGCTGCCTTCCGTCGCAGCGGCAGGTAGCACAGAGTGTAATGTCAGACTGGGTCACTGCATTATGTTGCATATTAAGGGGGGATACGAGCGGCCCCTCCCAGTTTGAGCTGATCCATGCGTCTATTACATCAAATTAAACAACAGAAGCTGGTCTACAACGTGTAAAAACCATGTTTTTATGACCCAAACACAGAGCAAACACTACTCAAATAAACAACTAAACATCAAACTTCATGAAGCACCTCTGTGTGGACCCAGTCGCCACAAAAACACAGCTACTGCTCATATGAAAGGGCTACAAAGATTGGAACTTTACATAGCACCTGCGGGGCTACACAGCAGCAGGCAGAGAGAGAAGACAAAAACCAGCAAAGTCCAGCACACACAGACACTGCTTGACCAAAACATGGTTGTAATTTCCTCTTACCTTTGCTGTTTTGCCGTGAAAAGTTTGTTTTATGGGTAAATCCCATAGACTGTAAGGTAAATCCACAATATTTCCAGTTTGAACAGAACTTTGACGGTGTTAACATCTAAATCGGTCCGGACGGGATTTAGGAGCGCCGAACCTTTTTTTTTTTTTTCAACTTTATTTAAAGTTGTAGCAACAACATTTCAGTCTTTCCAGCTCACATTCGTTACAACAGTAACAGCATACTTTATCAGAATCAACCACTGCAGAGATAATGTTCATACATTGTACAATCATTTGATAGAGGTTTTGAGCTTTAGCAGCAACATTCTGAAGGACACTCATCTAAAATATGATGTAATTTTTTTTTTTTTTTTTTTTTTGGGGGGGGCGAATGTTATTATTTATTTATTTATTTTTCCCGTGTGCCATCTTCATTTACTCCTCACCAGTAGGCAAACATATACTGAAATTTACACATCTCAGCAATTTCAGATGTTTTTCTAATCACTGTCATGGTTCATTCTTGATGCACTTTTTTGGCTTTTTTTCTGTCCTCTATTTGTGTGTGCAATGTGGCCCGCTGCGCACGCGGGCCCCTTGGACCTCAAAACCCATGTGGAATACAGCCCAGCTACGCCACTGTATGGTACCCATAGACTCACTCATCCAGTCTCTACAGTCTCAGAGTAAAGATGATTGTACCTCTATGTAGGCTTAGTGCATGTTCTTCACGCCGTATATGAGCCAACATATGAGATGTGTTACCACAGAATAAACAAGCAGCTCAGTGTTTTCAAGGTCAGACTTTTCTCCTCCACTTTCTGACCATCGGATCATAACACATGACGACCGGAGACAGGCGACCTGACCGCGCCAGACTCGTCTCATGAATCACTCCACACATTCACCATCACTTTATTTACCATCGGCTCCACTTCGCCACATTTCCTCCCTCTTTTCCAATTTTTACTTTGTGGTTCTGCAGTTCAAAAAGACTATTATGCTCACGTCAGGAGTCGGTGTATCAGACAGCAGAGTAACAGGCCGCTTACTTCTGCCGTGTGATATCAAGGAAATAAGACCATAGCCTGATAATCGGAATCAATAAAAAGTTTTATCGCAATCTCAATTGGAGATTGTTTTCTCTCCCAACCGTAGCTGCAGCTCAGTGTTAGCCTGCTGCCTAACTGGCAACCCAGAGGTCGAAATGCCACTGACGCTGTGATTGAGAGAGAGCAGTGGGTGCAGCAACAGGCCAAAACACAAAATCAAAACATAAACATGGCTGCAAATGAAATAAAAAAAAAATATTATGCCTGTACTATTGTTGTCAGTTAAATCAGTATTTCAAATTAACATGATTCCTTAGTCTCTCGTGACATAGTGACTGATTTTATGATTAATTGTTGTACATTTCGTACACAGCTCCTTTAATTATGTTCTAGGGCTATTTTTCTTTTCCTGCTACCAAATTGCAAAATAATCTGTATGGGTTATTGTGATAATTAGATCATACTGGAGTGTATTTTTCCATTTTCATCCCCAGACATCCGTGGTAGAAGAAGTTCTGTCTGTCTTTGGTTTAGAGCAGTAGAGCAGCGGGTAGAGAACTAGTGGATGTCATACAGTAATACAAATGTTCTAGTCAGGACTGGGCTGAGAGCTGCTCTCTGAATTACTCATATATTCTCCACTTCACTTCACTGATGTGCTTTTGGTTGTTTTATAGCAGACTAGGTATCCAGTTAGTATGTGGACAGATTTGGTTTTCAATGACAATAATTTGGAGCAACAAATCACAGAGAGACTGTAGAGATGCATTTTAAACATGTCGTTTTGTTTTATTGTCAGTTGGTAGTCAACAGATTGATTGTAAACATTGTGGAGCAAAAATGACAAACAAAGTGGTTTCAAGTATAATTAGCTTCAGAAATACTGTAACGCAGCTCCCTGCCTGCCTCTGAATAGCTCACTAACTGCTCCCAGAAAATCATCATTGTGATTCATGTGTTGCACAGTGGCTGAATATGTAGTACTTGTTAATACACTTTTGGTGGAATAAGAAATAATGGTTAACTTGTCATTTAAGGGCTTTTCTATCAAATATGTGGACTTCTGCTCCCCTCCCACGTGGGTGGTGTTGGTGGAGCAGCAACAAATCAATAGTTTGTAATGTTGAGAAAGGACAATGACCAAAGACAGTCGTAAATCTTAATCATCGGGTGAATACCACAGGAAGCTTGTCAAGTTTTAATGAAGCCATCTGCCACCATGGATTCTGTTCTCAACATCACAAGTCAGACTTAGCTGTACAACATAATCGAGACGTGTTGCACAACACCAGTATTTTCCCTATATTCTATATATATATATATATATATATATATATTTCCCCTGCAGCAGTACTCTTGTGTCATGTCCATGAGGATGTGGTGCTGGCTTCATGCAAGTCAGAATACAGTAGCTTCAAAATAAATGACCTTGGAATCATTTTACATTGGATTATTTGTGTCTTGATTCCCAGCTTTGACATTTATCTGTAGAAATGAATATCAACAAATGAAATGACATCAAACAGAGAATCACTCACCCCATTTATTGAAAATTATGTGTTTACAGTACCGCCTAATTGGCATAAACATTTCATTATCTCGTTTGCATCCATAATGGGCTCTATGCACAGCTCCACCACTTCCTGAATTTAAGGCAGGTCCTTCATTTCCTGTCTTACATTATTGGACACACTCAGTACGTTTACATGACACTTGAAAAAAACGAATTATTGCCTTAATCCGACTATAACTGGACAACTGAAGTGCATGTAAACACCTTAGTCCAACTGAAATCGGAGTTGAGAACTCCGATTAAGACACCCAGATAATGCGATTGGAATTCGATTTTCTCCGTCATGTATACACCTTAGTCGGAGTATAACTGGACAATGCATGTGCGCATGCTCCACAACAGCAGAGACGGCACGAAGTGGAGCAGAGAAGCCGCCCGAACCCGGCAAAGTAAAGAAAAAAACCCAACATCAGCGCCGATTCAATGCATTTCACACAGCGCAACCAGCAAGAGTGTTTTTTTAAAAAGAAAGATAGAGAGAGGAAAAAGAAAGCCCGTACCCTATTCTCAGTGCGCATCCAGCCCAGACTGACGCGTCTGGTCAGGAACTGCAGTTGAGAATTTATTATTAAGCTTACTAAGTTGTTTATATTCAGTTTTTTAGGAGATGACAGAAACGTCAACAGGCCAGGGGGCGTATTAACCTGCTGAAACAACGGGTGGCGCTGCATGAGGGGGCGGATGCCGTCAGTTATTCGGTTTTCTCAGTTGCATGTATATTGAGACAAGGACAGAAGTCCAACTTGACGCCAAAATCGAATTTTGAGCATAGCTCGATTAAGCTCTGCATGTAAACGTACTGACTGATTAATCCAGGTGTGTCTGAGTAGTCACAATGGTCAGACACACCTGGATTAATCAGTGTGTCCAATAATGTAAGACAGGAAATGAAGGACCTGCCTTAAATTCAGGAAGTGGTGGAGCTGTGCATAGAGCCCATTTGTTTTACGACCATCCATGCCATCCTCTTTACGCTTCCTAACAAACAAACATAGACTCATGTGGATATTTAAATACACTAAATATAGCTTTCAAGATGTCTGAACTGGCTTATTATGCACTGCCCTATTCCCTAAAGGAGCAACTTAACTACAGCGTAGCTCATGACCAAGCAGTGGCGGTGCACTGCTAGAATATCAGGCTACAACCTACAGCATCCAACACTTTTCTAACCAAAGTTTCTGCTACGAGTACAAGAATTATCCAGAGGTAAAACTGGTTCTGATGAGTGACAGCCAAACAAGGCTGCACCACTGTAACTGTTACATGATTAATTTATTCATATCGCATCTTTTCAGACCACAGAGGGACCTTTGCTGTTTCCATTGTTGTAATTGGTAATTACTTTATTTTGATTAATTTTTTCCCCTACTCAACACGCTGACCTCTTGGCCCCTTGTCAGACTTTCAGTATGTAGTACAGCTTCACCCTCCAGGATTTGTTGCTGTTGTTTGTGTAGTGCTAAATAGGCGTCAAAAAATAGGAATCCCATAATAAATTAGGCAAAGCAAGAACACAGAGGGTCTTTCAATTAATATAAACTGGTAAACAGTAATATTAGAAAGGTATTTAACCCAGATTTGGCCTGTGCATTGAAGCTGCTCACAGTCTTAGTACGAGACAGTGGATTAGCCTTTTCCTCCCAGAAGCATTACGACTTAGAGCCGACCAGACCATGACGTCAACGTCCTGTATCTAGACATCAACCTGTCTCTAACCACAACTGTGTAGTTTCAGGCAAGCAAACGCAGACCGTGTGAGTAATTCTGTAATGCTTTGACCAAATAACATGTTTTAAGGAGGAATATGTGTTGCTATGGTTACATGGAGTGGCTCCCATGGGTGTGCCAGTGAATAGAGTTTCCTGCTAAAAGTTTTAAAGCAGGTTCTGAAAACTGGACTATTTATCCGTTCCACTCTGCTGTATTCACCCATGTTCATTGTTTACAGAGAGACAAAGTCAATCTGACTGGTTGCAGAGAATATACAGTGTGATTAAATCTTATGCTCCCAAGCTATGTACCAGTGTACACACCTCCCGAACAGACAGCAGTCCTTAGTGACTTTGTGGGAGTTCTCATATCCAAATGCTGCATGCACACTCCTTCCCTCCCGACATATTGCCATTATCTTAACAGCACAGCAGCGCTGTACACGTGTACTTAAGTGTTTGCCAGCTGTGTTTGGACACAGGCCAGCTGCCTGAGTTGCTTTGAGGAGAACATGATGTTTTTATTTGGAAATATGACAATAGCTCTGCAAATAAACAACTGACCTCACTACAACTGTACAGTCAGCGCAGAGCAACAAAACTTATTCTGGGATAAAAAGTGCCCACACAAACTCTGCTCCTCCATCATTCTAATACCCTTAACTCTTACAATGCCTCTGGTACTGTTTCTCAGATTTACTTGTGGCCCACATTTTGACAAATCCCATTAAAGCTGTTGACAGTGTCAAAGCACAATATAACAGCTATGCAAATGACTTTTCTCTTGTCACAGTCTGCCAAGAAATATAGGAGTGTATTACCTGAGGGCAGTGTGTCACAGGATTTACTGTTGTTGTTTCCTGGCCATATGCTACATCCACATGCAATGGCAAAGATATGTTACCAGATACTCGACGGAAAAAGTGGAGTGTTTTTCCAGCCAGTAATCCTCTTTTTTGACTGTGGAGAGACACAGGAGGCGTCATATGTTAAATCCGAGTTTAAAATCTTCAAGACAGGGTTGCCTGGGCAACTGGAATCTGTGAATACAGAAGAGAGCTCGCTGAGCATGTACACACAGCACACTCCCGTGGGGTTTTTGGGTGTCTAACTTCCTGCTGTTTAATCCACGAATGTAAGTGTGTAGGTTCAAAAACCATCTTTCAAAAAATGATCGTCTCTGTGTGTTGCAGTGTATAGTCATATGACTATACACTGCAACATGTCATGTAAATAATGTGTGCAAGAGAATGCAATAATTACCTTTCTGTCTATCTGCACTGCACATTTTTTGAAAATAATATTTTTTTTCACAATCCTGTCTGTCTGTCTGCACTGCACACAGTGATATTTTTCCACAACTGTCAATTGTTCTTTTCACTGTTATCTATATCTTTGAATATAGGCCATGTGTTTTTTTAGCCCCTGTTATTATTTTATCCCAGTGAACAGAGATCATCTGTGGCCGTATGCGGCTGCCTACATACTGCACCAGCGTCAGGGCATTCTTTTTGTGTGTGTGTGTGTGTGTGTGTGTGTGTTTTATTGTGCGTGGCTGCTTCAAGTAATTCTTGTTGAAAATTCTGAACTTTTCAAAAAAAGTCATCGGTGTTGTTATGCAGCTGCTTTTCAACCATCAGATGAGGTGGGACTTGTCACCTTGATAACCAAGAAAATGGGGGAAAAGTTTGCTCTGGCCATGTCTGTCTATTCTTAGTGGTATGATAAGTCTGACAGAAAGTGTAATTGGACCAACAACGGCTCCTGGAGTGGATGAGATCCACCATATTGTTGTCTCCGATGGATGTCATGTCATGAACCCTGTATCTCTCCTGCTTTACTGCTGTCAGGTTGAATGGTGACTAACTCGTCTATACAAAAGTGTGAGTGCAAGCATCCTTCAGTTTGTGCTCATGATGGAAAAAAAATGAAATAAATGGTAATAAAAAGCAAAGGTGCGATGCTAGTCCACCATTCAATGACAGTGGGTGATATGTTGTCAAGATATTGTTATCATAAAAACACATCTCTCACGCAGGGTTCTTCTGATGTAGCACTCTCCAGCACAACTGCCAGCACTTTTCTGCCAGATAAAAACTCTAAGTGTAACTTAGCTGAGCAAACTGTTACTTCGTAGCAGTACATTGTCATCTACCCTGGGTGGATGTGCAAAATTTTGTGTTTATTAGCATAACTCTTATGTCACAGTGAGCTGAGAAACACAGAAATCCTTACTTTTATTTCCACATCATCTTATTTACAAAGAGTCGTACCATGGACAGATCTCCCTCATAGTGCCGCTAGCCATGGAGCAGCTATAAAGGGCTTCCCCATCCTCTCAATGCAGTGTGGATTTCAGCTCAAACTTGTTTTATGGTTTTGTTAACTTTACTGCAAGGAAATCCCATTTATCTATGGGATAACATAATGGAAGTCTGGACACTGAATTTAGTTAAAATGTTTGTGTTTGTTTTGATATTTTATTTTATACCATAAAGATTCATCTCAGGGTTACTCATCTTTACAACTTTTGTGTAAGCAAAAAGAGAAATGGGTCTACAAATGACATGCAATCACTAATGGATGGTATGTCAAGGGTCTGCATAGCCCACTCAAGAGACAAAAAAAATCATAATGAGCTCAAACATCTTAAATGTATGATAGCCAGGAAAGCCACCTGTCAGACACCAAGCATAAAAAACTTAGGAGATCTTGGATCTTGGGCAAGCCACTATAGCCACAGGTCGTCCACTAACCGGAAGGTCGATGGTTCGATCCCAGGCTCCTCCAGTCAACATGTCAATGTGTCCTTGGGCAAGACACTGAACCCACACTTGCCCCCCGATGTGTCCATTGGGTGTATGAATGTGTGTGAATGGTTAGTTCCCGCGCTGTGCCTAGCGCTGTATGAATGTGTGTGTGAAAGGGTGAATGTGACCTACAGTGTAAAGTGCTTTGAGTGGTCCAAGAGACTAGAAAAGCGCTATATAAGTGCAAGTCCATTTACCATTTACCATGTGTATTACTCATCCCATAGTTCAGGTAGGATAGGTTTCTATGCACTCAAAATGTACTGATAAGGAGGGGAGAATTATACTAGTGAATGGGTCCATACAGTATATATTTAAAAAAACAAAAAACAAAAGGTGAATGCAGCGTGGATCTGGCTCTGGCTCCTATACAGGCACATGCACCTGCCCTTTTTGCCTTGTATTAAAAAGTGCCCTTTTATGTGTTTTTGGATAAATAAATAAATAAATTCCTGTTGTGCATGAAGATGTAAAAAAATAGTGGTATAAAAATGCCACGGTTTTCTACCGTATGCATTTCATTGTAATACCGTGTCACAGTGTTGGGTGTGTGTGTGTTGAGCCTAAAGCCACTTCTCTGTCCGCTGCTGCTTTGCTGGCTACGTTCACACTGCAGGTCTCATTGCACAATTCCGATTTGTTTGGATGTTCACATTACGTCTTTAAATGTGGCCTGTTGCTGTGTGAACAGCTCACGCTCCTGAAGTGACCTGCATGTGCAGTTGATCATTGATGACATCACGCCACAACGGTGTTTACAGAAGCGAACATGGTAATGTCAACCGGTATTGTAGGACTTTATGGCTTAATGCTAAAAAAAAAATCACATCAGACTTGAACCCTGGTCTCCTGTTTGCTAGAGTAGTGTCTCTTCACACTACGCTTTCAACCTCACTCCAATATCCATGATTTGATTCTCTACCTGGCGCCTGTGGCACACTTTCTTTTTTCAATCAACTTTATTTGTCATTCATTTACAAAACATTGCAGTGCGGGTCAGAATGACGTCAGAGTCGCATTAAATGCGACCTGGCTGTTCAGATTGCGATCGCATTCAAAAAAATCCGATACCTACCTGATTCAGTACCACATTTAAAGGTGGCCTAATTCTGATTGGAAAATGTCAGATTCAATGCGACTTATGCTGTTCACACTGTCAAAAGCAAATCATATATGGGTCACATATATGTAACCGGTTCGTGAATCACTCTGCGTTGTTGTTCAAAGAATCACAGTCCTCCTAGAGGTTATTTCTTTTATTCCTGACCAATTGAAAGAAATAAAAACAAAACACAATCAGCTCCGTCTCCCCAACCCCTCTCAACAAACTGACCAGACGAGAAGTGACCAGTTAAAAAAGTAAACATACCTGACCAGTTGAAAGAAATAAAAACAAAACACAATCAGCTCCGTCTCCCCAACCCCTATAAAGGAAACATGACAAATGTATATATAAATTGGAAAAACATAAAAAAAGAGACAAAATAAAAACACCAACAGACACAGAAAAGAAAGAAAACTCACCTCTCAACAAACTGACCAGACGAGAAGTGACCAAAACAAAACCAACGGTTACATTTATATATGGGGGTGGGGCCGCCCAGGGAGGAATGCAGGGGCAGGGGGCCCCAAAAGAAAATAATACAAAATACAAATAAATAAAATAAAACGTCAGGTAATAAATAAAACAAAATAATAAAAAATGAATGAATAAAAAAACAGATAAAAATATATAAAAAAATCAACTACAATTTTATATAATTATATTTAATATTAACCCTGTTACACTCACCCCCCTAGAATTATATAAAATTCTTAGTAGCATATCAAAAATAACACATACAAAAACAGGCCTAGGGTTGCAAAGGGGTGGAAAATTTCCAGTAAATTTCCAGAAACTTTCCAGAAACTTTCCATGGGAAGTTAAGCTGGGGAATTTTGGAAATATTCCAAATTGGAAACTTTCCATGAGCGAAAAAATCGGATTCAGGTCACTTGTAACTGCAGTGTGAACGTAGCGCAACTGAGGGGCGGGGCTGCCCCACTCTGCACGCTCACATGCACGTCCAGAGAGGGAGAGAGGCTCAAGTCGCTGCCTCATCGATAACTCCATGTGTGCTGCATACTGTAGATGAGACGTGACAGAAGAGCGACTTAAACCTTTGCGAGTTATAAATCCATGAACATAACTTCCTTGTCAGTTCTGACGAGTCGCCTTCCACTTATTCGACAAGCTTAAATACGAGTCATATTTCAGAAAAGCGCCCATCTGTGTTTGTTTATCTAACTACTTGTTAATAAGAGTTAAGAACCCCACTCCTCTGTCTAACGTTACCTAAATTTAGAGAACAACAGCAGCAAGAAGAGGAATCACTCACTCAGCTTGATTTCACTGACTATTTGAATTTGTTTCCAAATATTGAGTTTATTGTGCTGTTGTAAAGACCTGTAGGCATGCAGGCTTTATCTACAGACTAAACAGTAACTGCGCTGCACATACTGCCCCTATAATCATATGCACGCCCCTCCTCCATGCTCCACCATCCCCTGAATCTTCCCACAGGATAAGTTAACACCTGTGGGAATTAACTTTCTTGCTAAACAATTTTATGAATTTATGAAGCCAACTTTCAGGCTGTATTGTCTGGACACAGCAAGAGATAGTAATACCCTCTATTTTCAAGTGTGCCTGCTTCAGCTGTTAACATAACTCAAAAAAAGAAAAGATGGAGAACATTTACTATGATGACTATTTAGTTTTCCTTTCATCTGCTGTTAGGGCCTGTGCTCACTGTGTTATTGAGTTAGTGTGCCCAACTTGGCAATTTGTTTCTGTCCTCTGTTGACTACTTGTTTGACTGCAGCATTATTAAAAAGACAGATTGAGACTCTGCCTCATTGCCACTGCAGTTGGCATCAACCTCTGGTCATAAGTTAATATACATACACAATAACATCACGTTTATGCGCCCTTTGAAAACAACAACCCCTAAACACTTAAGATTGTCCTATAAATTGGGGCGGAAAACTTTGGGTAATTATCCATTCCTAGAGATGGGCAAAACAGTTATTTATAGAGTACTGAATCACTAGAATCAGTTCATTAAAAAGGGTTT
Organism: Trachurus japonicus; assembly: GCF_045865225.1. Lineage (NCBI taxonomy): Eukaryota > Metazoa > Chordata > Actinopteri > Carangiformes > Carangidae > Trachurus > Trachurus japonicus. The sequence continues at coordinate 36,566,869 of NC_140911.1, forward strand.
GTTCAAAATATTTGTTCACCGAATCGTTCAGCGCTTGGTGGGAGCCCTGACTGTATGGTGCAAGGTCTGACACCTACTGTAGCATCCACTGAGATTTCTTGACAGACGCGGTGCCTCTCCAAAACAGATGTTTTGGTAGGCGGGAACCAAGGGGGGAGTTGTAAGTTGTACAAGTCAAGACCACTTCCGCGTTCAAAAAACTGCAGTTCTCCGGCGGCCACTGGGGGCTGGGACCTGTGTCAAAATATTAGGATGTCGGAGTGGCGGGATATCGGAATGACAGCATGTAACCGTACTACACAGACGTTTTTTAAGTGACACAACAACACGTTCGCAAACAACAGAACTACACATTCGTGGAAGTGTCATTCACTGAATGTAATACTCAAAATAGTGATGTAGTGTTTGTGTCGTTCATGAACGTCTGTGTAGTACGTTCACTGTGTTGTACATTCAGTGAACGGATCACTGAACATGCAGCGTTCCCTCTCATGAGAGGATCTGATAGTCTCCGCCACCCGATTTACACGTGATTCATCGTTTGCATGGCGCACCCAGCAGTTCCACTTCCGGCCTGCGCACTCACTGCTGAGCAACACTGAACTGAGAAATGAATGAATGGGTTCAGGAAGTAATTTAGTTCAGTTTGTTCACTTAAACAAAATGTGCCTTTGAACAAAACATTCACAACAACACAACATTATTCTACACTCTCAATGTCCAGGATGGGCTGTTGGGCTTTTAGGTTCCTGTTGTGGTCATTGTCTTTCCCAGTTTTATGTCTGTTTTAAATCAAAGTAGAGCAAATATAATTTCAAGTTTAACATTTATAATACATAACATGATACATTTAGTCCTTTGAAGCAAAATGTCACCAACATATACAAAGATATTTGCACTCCCTCTTCTAAAGGTTTAAAAAAAAATGTGGCCTGCCCCTTTAAAGAGTGGCACAAACCTGTCATCTTTATTAGCCTGCCGCTCCATGCCGAATATGGTGCCCCAAGGGGAATGAGAGATAAGGTGATATGGATCACTGCACTGCAACCTTCCCCTTTGAGGATGTCACTGGGGCAAATATGCAGCCTGTTAAACATGGAATGATAATTACACACTTCATGTCAGCAAACTACTAGATGAGTCCCTTTTTATCCACAAATGCTAATGGGAACAAAGGGACTGATCATTGTTGTGCCTGTCTGAGAGCCTTGGCTGCTAATGGCAGCGACAGTGATGACAATGGGATATTTTGTTTCTGTGCTGCTAAGAATGAATAATGGCTCCTAATTGTAAGTATCTCCCAGAGATCCCCAGGTATCTATCAAAAGCATACTCTGTATCTAATTAATTAGGTAATTCAACAAATGATTATATGGAAAAACTCTCCACGAGATCATTTGCTTTTCCCCGACTGACTAATTTTCTCTCCATGACAGAAGGATTAAATATATCTGAATAGTTGCATAGCACTTCCTCATCTTAACACTTACTGTGAGCATCAGGGTGCAGTATATCACTAGTGCATCACAGAGGTGTTGTATGGTACATTTATTTTTCAATCTTTTTAGTGTTTTAAACCTGAAATTGGTTAGTCAGCAGTATTAGATGTGATAGCAGAACTTATATTGGCCCAGGTTCTCTAAAATAGTTAAACATCTTTGTTAAATGAAAGATAAGAGTTGATATATATCCCATTAACAATGGCCATCTGGATGAAAAAGATTAACATTTTGATGGCAAAGTAATTACTCGTGCTTCACACTTTTCATCTTTTTTTATGCTAACTGCAGCTCTTCAAAATTTCACCCTGTCCTGAGAATTGACCATGTCTCCATCAAAATCATACCAGATTTTTGAAATCCATCCTCCCTATCACAGAAGGATCAAACAAGAAAGTGATTACTTAGCGATTAGGAGTGGATCAGGGCCTCTCTGTGACATCTGCATCAGAGCAGGAAGTCATTTCCATGCCAGAAGAGTCTTAGCAGTGGCCTCTGCTCTGCCTCAACGCGCCACACAGTGAGCTCCTCCAGGGCCATGAAAGAAGGAAAACAATTACTTATTTAGGTCTTTATATATTTATTTACTTGTTTACTTCCTTGCCTGTTTATTTGGGTAGATCGTGATGAGATGCACTTCCAAATGAGGGAAAACCACCTACATACAAACAAATGACATAATGTCAACCCTTCACTGCTTTGCAAAGCTATTCATTAATTCATTTAGCTTGTTTTTAGTTGCAAAGTCAGAAACATAAATACGTAGGGCTGTCAGCCGCCCGCTCCTTAGTCCATTTGTCATACAGGTCTGTTGTTGTGGAGGTAAACACATCGGTGACTCATACTGTACTCACATATTTCTTCATTACTGCAAACATGACCACCTGTGTTCTTTGATTTGGTCCCACATGCATTTCTTCCTGCTGCTGCAAATACTCACTAGGACACCATATGCCTTTTAATCCACAGAGAAGGATCATTTACTGCTACTCCTTTAGAAAAATGATGCAAGCAACCTATGTGAAGCTCTTGAGTGAGGTTTTTTTTTTGTATTTCGAGTAGAGTTGTTTGTTTGTTTTCTATTAATTGGAGAGAGTGGTAAATACAAAGGCTATAAAACAAAATAACCAGCGCTACAGATAACCTACAGTTTGTACTTGTGTACTGCCTACGTGTGTCTTCGTTGTTGAAGTTTAGCAATACTTCTCAGAGTTGCATTTTTACAATCGGGAGTCATGCAAACATGACGTATCACATGTCTTTTCCAGTCAGTCACTCTGCCAGTCCAAACGCTGCATCACTGGCAGTTTTTAAAGGAATTGTTATTTATGCCTAGATTTATATGTGTTCTTTTTCAATTGTGTCTGACTGTCAAACTAGACAAAAGTTAATGTCTTTCTTTAGCTGTGTTCATTTATGTTTTACAAAGGGTTTAACCTGAAACAGACCTTACAACAATAATAATCACGTCACATCCATACAGATGTACACACAGCACAGTATATATACTGTATACAATGATTCTTCGTTTTACAGTAACACACTGGTATCGGTATCAGTGCTCAGTATCGACCGATACCCACAGCTCAAGTATCAGAATTGGATGGGAATAAATGTTATTAGATCAGCTCTAATTTCAAGCAAACCCATTCACATAAGGAACTCCATATTAATAAACCTGATGAGATGTTTTTTAAGTTGCCCTATTAAAACTATAAGAATCCTCTCATCTAGTTATGCTGCACTGAAGTGACCTGAAAGTTGAGAAACTTCAACTGTGAACTGTCTGTGATATAAGTTGCAAATGTCTTTAGGAACGAGGTAATTATATTTCCAACTTCTCGCTGCCCACTGCTGCACTCACATATCTTGTGCCTTAGCATAATGCCATGTGACAGCCATTTAACATTTTCCACATATACAACTAGATGTATGTAATATGTGTTTGCCTGGTCCTTCAGTCTGATCATATTTAAAAAGACCGTCATGATGCAACATCTGTGTGGGAGCAGAAACCATTAAACAAGACTTTGGAGTATATAGAAATGGGTCATTTCAGCAATATTTGTCAATGTGAGCAGTTTTGTATCTGTATCAAGGGAACTAAAAAAACACAACAACAAAAACATCTAATGCACAACAATGTCCAAATGATTCAGTGCTTGACATTATGTAAGAGGGGAATTCTTTCTATTGATTGCTATCTACAAATTTAGACATCATAACATCCATCCATCCCTCTTTCCTTCCTTCCATCCTTGCTGTATCTATGCTTTCATGGTCGGTTACCTCGACTACCTCAGCACACACTGCACACACTCATCAGGGCACCAGTTGTCAGCACTTAATAAAGATCAGGAGTTAATAAAAGCTGATTAAGGTCAATTAATGGACACAGTTCGATCAGTGTGCCAGTTTTAGGAGTTGAAGTCTAAAAAAAGATGCTTTGAAATCTGCATTAATTTTTTTCAAGAATGAAAAATAAAATAATCGTAAGTGACATCTTGTTATTGAAACATATTTGTCCCAGGTAAATTAATTATTAAATCAATATGTCCAACTATAAAGAAAAGTGTTTCTTTGTTGCTCTACAACAACACAACATCTCAATATGAGGCGAACTGCAGGAGGCTTCTTTGCTTTTTTGTGTTCCAACAAATAAACAGATCATTCTTTCAGTGATTTTTTTCCCCTGTTGTTGTTGTTGATCCCTTCAAACAAGGCTTTGACCTCATTGCAAGGTAGCCTGGGGCCAACTGCCCCTCTCCAAAATCACCCCATCTGAAAATTGCATTCTCTTTGGCAATTTATAAATTGTTCACATTGTGAACCACTCTGCAAGCTTTAGTATTACGAGTTACACACAATAATGTTGCAATATGGGATTGAAATCATACTATATTGCAGAATCCCACTTGTGTGTGTAAATACATCTAAAGGTTATCTCCTTTGCTGTTGAGAAATGCATTGATAGGTTTAATGATGCAATAACACATCACAATGGAGGATAAGCTATTTTAAAAGCCCAAAACTAATACACATTTCCAGTTTTTAAATGACCTCGTCCTGAAGTCTGAAACAAGTTCTGTGGTTATTGCAATCCCAAGACATCTCTTCAAAAAGGCTGGCTGCTATCACTCTAACAGCCTTGTTGTGTTTATTCACTTCCTTTTGTAAGCTATTACTAATACTAGTAACGGATTTGTAGATGAGTGAGAGCTAAATCAAACTACAAGTTGGAGGCTTAGTGGTCGTGATATTGAAGGCATGCCATCATGTTGTGGTTTGTTTAGAGTCTAACATTAGCTTTTTACTTCCCCTTTTTTTAGGTTTGTAAAAAATCATAGTTTGTCATATTGTAATACTGATCATGCTGAATGAATCATGCATGTATCTGGGCGGCAGTGGCTCAGGCAGCGGGCTGTCCAATAACCAGAGGGTTGGCGGTTCGAATCCCGCTCCCAGTCTCCCAGTCTCTGTCGTAGAGTCTTTGGGCAAGACACCTTGTGTGAATGCCATTTGGCGCGCATTGGCCGCCACGCTTCTGTCAGTCTGCCCCAGGGCAGCTGTGGCTACACACGTAGCTTACCACCACCAGTGTGAATGTGGTATGAATGAGAAAAAATGTCAGCACTCACGATAGAAACGTATAACACTTATTAAACGCACAGCAGTGTCAAATGGACGCGTTTCAGCCCTTGGCTTTCCTCAGTGTGAATGAGCTGAATGGGTGTAGCCCATATAACAATCAGGACCTCCCTGAATACCACCAGTTGGTATGAATCAGCCAAACAATTAATCATAAATATTCACAACATGACAAAGATAATACAACAAGTGGCCAATAGGTATTCAGAACCTACAATACAATTAATAAGATGACCACCTTCAGTATGTGACAGATATAGTAAAATATGAAGCCACCTGTCTATACAACCAAATATATCACATGGTGAACATCACAGGCATCAAACATCATGGACTAAGAATCAGGTTAGAATAATTGCTTAAAAACAGTATAAATAATCAAAAAGAAACAAAAAAAAAAAGAAATAAAAAAAAATTGAAGAAATATCGAGTGTGAATCCTCTCAGCAGGAAAACTCAGTGATAACAACTCTTGACTCAGCTACTCAAAACAAGGCAGATAAAACTACATACTCACAATGCTCAATGTGTGCATGTAGTACTGTTTGCTGACCGTATACAGAATATTCACACAATCATTTACTTTCTTCATAATTACAAAAACGATCAAAAATACATTCATAAGAAACAAGAAAGTATCAGTTCTTCATTTAAGCCCCTGGGATATTCGGTCTGCAAGTATCCAGCAGGCTTCCCTCTGTAAAAGTTTGTTCTCTCTATCCCCTCCTCTCGAAAGTGGTCCGACTACCTCAATCCCCATAAAACATGAGCTACAAACTCCATGGTCGGCCTGATTAAAATGCCTGCCAACCAGAGATTTTTCATTGCCATTTCTAATGCTACTTTTGTGTTTGGATATTCCTCAGCTCTCTTTTTGTTTTGCCAACATAGTAAAGACCACAAGGGCATTTCAACAGGTAAATCACCTGTGTGGACCGACATGTGATTATGTCCCTGATTTTTTATTTCTTACCTGTGTGGGGATGTAAGAACTGATCCCTTTTAATGATAGCATTACAACTTATACAATTTAAACAGGGGAAATTGCCCGGGGAGGGAGAACTCAAAAAGTGACTAGGTTTGACATAAAGATCTGTTTTAACGAGTTTGTCGCTTAAGTTGTATGATCGCTTTGTAGCAAAAATTGGATGGTTAACAAACTCGTGGCCCACCACAGGATCAATTGATAAAATGTGCCAGTGTGCCTGTTTTCTGGGAGGAGGGGGATTGGACACTAGCAGACTGTCCCTATCTTTTGATCGGACCCTGGACAGGCTTACATTCAACAGACCCTGGTCGTATCCCTTCTCTTGGAATCGGGTGCACATAACTTCTGCCTGCTTCTCAAATTCTTCATTGGAGCTACAAATCCTCTTTACTCTTAACAGCTGGCTATCTTTTTTAGACTATGTGGATGCTAGCTCGAGAAGTGCAAGTAATTATTCCTGTCAGTCTTCTTTCTAAAAACAGTGGTCTGTAACATTTCAAATTTGTTTACACTTGCATCCAAAAACGCCACTGTTTCTCTGTCAGCCTCCAGAGTGAAAGAGATAGTGGGAACTCGAGAGTCAAGATATGATTTGAACAGTTCTAGTTCTTCTGTTGTGCCAGTGAACACAAAAAAAGATATCATCAATATATCTAAACCACCATTTCACAAGAGCAAAAGAAAAGATTGTTATTATATACTGTACATGGTCTTCTTCAAACTTCCCCATAAATAAGTTTGCATAATTTGGGCTAAATGGACTGCCCATAGACACACCCTGTTGTTGTAAATAGAAAGTGTTTTCAAACCTGAAGTAATTCTTAGTGACGACCACTTCAGACAGTTCCAACGACAGCTCAGTGACTGGTTTTTGTTGTCCCCTTGAATTTAAATAATAGTGAAGAGCTTCCAGTCCCTCTTTGTGGGGCACATTAGTGTATAAGCTTGCAATGTCTATAGTGCACAGCCAATCGGAGTCAATGATCCCACTTACAGATTTTAACTTCCTCAAAAAATCGGAAGTATCACGTACATAAGAAGGTAAATTCGTTTACTAATATATATAATATGAAAATTTACAAATTGGGAAATAGGCTCCGTCAGGGACCCAATACCAGATACGATGGGACGCCCCGGAACAGGTTCCTGACAACTTTTGTGTATTTTAGGTAACGTATAGAAAATAGCACGTACTGTATATAGGATGGTCTTGCATCATAAATTTGTGTTTGTCTTGTGATATAGATTGATTAGTGGCTGCCAAATCAAGGATATTTCTGATTTCACCAGAGAATTTCAATGTGGGATCAAAGCTCAAGGGTGTGTAAAAGTCTACATTGCTTAATTGATTCATAATCTCAGTACAATAGGAGTCTTTGTTTTGTAGCACAATTGCGCCTCCTTTATCTGCCTCATGTATCACAATAGACTCATCCTTAGAAAGGACTGGAAGAGCCCGTCTCTCTTGTCGTGCTCGGTTAGAATGACATTTATTCGCATCAGACAATGAAAATAATAATTTTGTTCTCTGTGGTAATGGTTACTGTACACACTTTGAGTATCGGGTAACAATAGAAAAACACTACAGTATATAAATGTAATCCATGATTATTATTACTATTGGTGTGAATGAATGTCTTTTATTGGCTATAGTTTTGCCGGGTTGTATTATCTTATGTTGGTTCCCTCACTCCTCGATCCCCTGCTGGGTCATAACAGTATCTTTTTTTGTTTGTTGCAGAGCTCCTTTTCCACGGTAACCCAAAAGCCAGTGTGAATATCCCATTGGCTTATTGTTAGGGAAACCACGGTGAAGCTAACATCCGGGATAGCCTATGAAAATATGTCATCACGGTGGCACTTTATTGTAAATACACATGAATCCTGTGGGGCTCTAACTTGTTTGGTGGTGAAACAGGTCCCACATTTTTTGCATTCAGCAGATTCAGTCATGAACTTGTTAGAGAGCAGAGGCACACAGAAAGCAAAAATTCACAAATACCACATATCAGGTTCAAAACTTTCTCCCAGAAATTAATCTTACCCATGAGTGACTAAGGAGGTTGAGGTTGAGTTCAGTGACAAATGGTGCTTTCAGGTGAATGTTATTTCTTGTACTTCAACAATCACAGCAGAATGTTTCTCTATTAAATACTGACCATGATCTTACCTGAACCTGAACCATATGCTGTACGCTGAAAAAGTGTTCAATTTTGTTTGAGTTTCCCTGTTTTGGAAGGGGACAAACAAAATCTTACGTGAGGGATCATTTTACATTTAACTTCAACAGTCTGCAACTTGCCAGGTTCTATTACCCACAAATAAGTAAGTCCACATGCTACACACAATCCAGACGACTTTACATTTCTAACAAAACACATTTGAGGTTGCAGATTACTTGTGTATGAACAGGGTTAATGGGCTATAACATGTTGATTAAGGGGGAAAAATCACAACCACCCTTCTGTTGGTAAAATTATTTTGTGTTAATTCTCTGTACTGTGAGATTTCATATTTCGCACATTAACAAACTCTAGATGTTTGCTAATACAAGTTGCAATTGAATGCATCACTGCCAGCAGTCACAGATAGTAGAAAAAAACATTAATTATTAGTTGAATTGAGATTCATGCAGTATTCTCTGCTTACGAAAAAGCAACCAGTATCTGCTTCTGTTTTTTCATCGCTGAGTTGAAGGTGACTTGTAACAGACAGCCTTGATTTCCATCTTAAATGTGTGCATACAGGTGAGTTAAACACTACTGTTGCAACATTGACCTTCACTTCTTCCTTTGAAATCTTACCTTTGCGTTAAAACTGTTTCTCATCCATCCATTAGTTTTTCCTTCAGTATCTTCTTCCCTTTAAGATTTTCATCGAGTGGATGGGTCATCAGGCTATAAGATTAATCATGAAGGGCATACTTTAAATTAGAAGTTAACATGAATATATGAAGTAAATTCTTAGATATGTAGATTGACCTCAGTGTAAGTGTTTGTTTTGAGGGGCTTTGAAGCCCGATGTGCTCTTTCTTTTGGGTCATTAGGTTTGAAGGGCCCACATTTTTAAAGTGAGATTGGTCTGATTACAAAGCAGACATAGGTTGTATATTAATGTTATGAAAGTACCTTGGGTCCACAGAGAAACATACACAGCCTGTATTCAGTAATTGAGCCTTATAACCAGCCCTCAGGACTTATATAAAACAGGACATGTATAAAATATGGTACCTTTTAAGTAATCTCTTATCGTATTCATCTGAAAAAAATCCCTCTGGAAAAAAAGAAAAAAAAAGTTCCTATACCAGGGTTTACAAAAAATTAAACCTTTTCTGTTTAGATTGTCGAGTATAAGCAATAGAACCATTAAGTTTAATAAAATGTTGCTTCTTAAAAGTCTGCACTTACCTGACAAAAATCCATTGTGCAAAGTATCAGCAACATTTGCACAGAATTTGCAGTGCGTGTGTAAATTTCATTGTCAGATAAAGATACACAGGCACAAAACTCCTACAATGGAAAACTAATGACCAAGAACCTTGGTCTTTGATCATCAAAATATTAAGGTTTCTGTCGAATTTGAAGGGCTTTCTCTTGAGGAAGCAAGATGTTGTGGTCACAAGGTCAAAACCATGCTTTCATCATGAGGTCACTATGAACCTGACCTTTGAACTTTGACATTTACCCACCAAATTCTAATGGGGTTGTCCTTAGCTGTGTCCCAATTCAGCAGCTGCATCCTTTGGAGATGCCATTTGAAGGCCTATTACATCCCGGCATCATGACAAGGCCTGTCCCAATTCAAAGGCTCCTCCAAATGCGGCCAGCAAATCCTGCCTTCCTTTGCCTGTTCCAGGAGGACGCATCGCACCTATCCTTTGTGGCTTCCCGCATCCCAAGATTCTTTGTGTGCCGTTATTATTAGCCACCTACCATGTAGGCTGGGTCCTCCGGTTCAGATGAAAGCTTTGCCAAATTCCCTTAAGGTGTTATTGTGTTCCCAAGCCCAAAGTCACCTTTAACCTTTAACAGCTGACATCCAATCGGCTCACCCTCCAGTAGTCCAAGACATTTATGCAAAACCTGAAGAATTTCTGTCTAGTAAGGGAGAACATACAGATGGATGAACAACCTGAAAACAATATTCCTCTGGCTCTGGCTGTAGCTGACTCAGAGGCAGTAAAAGGCCCTTTGAATAATGCCAAAGTGTGCAAGCGTGAATGATGAGCTTAAATAACCCTTTCACCAATCACAGCCCTAATATGGACTAGGTTCACTCATAACCAGGCCAGCTCTGCAGCCAAGAAAAAACAATTAGGGGAAAGACTCTATTCCCCTGTGGGTTTAATGCAAGTGGAGAGAGATAGGTTTTGAAATAGATTTTTGTCGGTGTAAAATGAGATGCTGACCTCTAGGTCCAAGACACTCAAAGACATCAGAAAGAGCGGGACAGCACACTCCCAGTGGGGCTAAAGGGTATTCATCCAGGACATCATTCTCGCGCCTGGTGTGAGTCATACTACCAGCCATGACAGCCACTCCTCATGCTAGTTATCGGCAGAGAGCCTGTGAGGGTATTCAAAGTCAAGATTGCATCTTCGCCATCAAGTTCTTCTTTTAAATGTCATGAGACCCAGTTGACACTGGCTGTTTCAGTCTCTGTGGAGCTGTTGAGTTTTTGGTGTTAATCATGTCATCTCGGTGGAGTAATGGAATGGCAGTTTTTAAGGATGGCTGGCCTTGTGTGAAAAGGCAAATACATAGTTGTAGTTGTTTTCATTTGTATGTCCTTGCCTCTTTTGATTGAATTGGCTTCAGAAGAAATATGTACCTATTCTTCACACATTAGCCTGCCATTTTTCAGAATAATTAGAAAACGACTGTAAAGCGCAGGTAGTGCTTTTACCCATCTCTTCATCTATATATTCTCAAATATACACAACTTCCACTACTTCTAATGTTTTGATTAAATCCGGCTTCATTTTTCATCCCTCAGATATATTGGATAGTGATATTTATTATTTGAAATAAGAGCAGTCAGAAATCTGAGCTGCTGTTTGTTAAACTGCTGGAATGTGAAATACTTTCCTCTCATAACAGCTAGCTATGTGCCAGTTTGTGATATTGTTCATTTTAATTTTCTGTCTACACTTTAACTGCGATCTCTTTGTTCCCTTGAGGCAGTCTCTCACATGGCGTATCTTAATGAACCATTATAATGTTGCCACATGCATATTATGTTGTTGCCAAGTTTATCCTCAAACCCAAATGTAATCAGAAATGCTGTTTCTCATTCCATTTCTTCTTCTGAGCACTTGACTAAAGTTCATTATCGTGACTGTTGCCATCTAGGTAAACAAAGTAAAATAGCATAGTCATGTGGCAGATGTGCAAAGTGTGTTCTGTATCCTTTCCATAGAAGTGGAAATTCAGTATTAGTAGAAAGGTTTTGCATAACTAGCAAAAATTGCAGAAAAAACTACAGTCCATAGACGTTATATTTAGTACCATCACCCTTAAGCTCTACCTTCCCTTTACATGATCAAAGCCTACATCATGATTGACAAACATGACATTAGCATAATATCCACACACCTTTCCAATGCAACAGAGACGACACAAGGAGAAGATGACTGTGTTGTTTACAGCCAATCTTAATGCAAATGTAGAAACATGCAGATGAAATTGATTGATGTGAACATTACATTCATCTGTGACTTATACAGTTTTTTGTGACAAAGTCCCGGGAGTGGGCCGGCTCAATATACTGTAACTCAAAGCAGATTAAAGATATTTTATAACAATGTATGCAGTGACAATGTGATGTGATGTGAAAGGGCTTGCTCACAGCAACAAACCCAAAAAGATATGTCATCCATATCTGCAGCTCCCGGATGGAGTTTATTGTTTGACTGTCTGGGTCGCAACTTTACTATTTTTGGTGCGTTTCCCCTCCCCTCACAGTCTCCTCCTCAGCTTTGGCAGGAAACTGTTGTCAGTAACCCCACTGTATGCTACCTGCTTGGCAACAAACAGCAGACAGACTTATGTTAGCGGCAAGCATTATGGAGCTTTCAGCAGCTAAAGAGCTGAAGGTATTTTCCCCGGGAGTTGTTAGAGACATAAAGAGTGATCTGAATGAAGTTACCTATGTGGAGAGTAAAGCTTGAATGACATAATGATGAAGCAATAATCTTTATATTGTCAGTGAATAAGGTGGATTTCTCATCTTGCGTTGTGATGAATGAAAGCATGCACCCGCCCTGCATCCCCTAAGATTTAGATCTTTAATCACAAAATCTCATGTGTGACGTCTCGCTGCAATGCTGTTGCACCATGCTCTGTCTCTTCTTTCCGATCAGCTAACCTCTCTCTTACATGAACACCAGCACAATCAACCTACTTTCATCTATATTATGCAGAACACAGTTTTTTCCCCCAAACAAGGTTTCATATAGTTGAAGGTGTGGCAGTTTTGTTGAATTGACCGGTCAGTCTCTCATGACTAAGTAGTTCTTATATTATATATAATCTACAAGAGTTGACTTGTGCAATGATTGATGTCCAGTTCAACACATATTTCTCAGTTGACTCTATCTGCATTAAAGAACCAAAAGGAACACACCACTCAGTAATGGATCTTCTGGGATCTGATGCCCATCTCTAAAATGTTCTTTCATTTAACAGGGTTTTACACTGTCTAGTGCAAACGGTAAAAAAAAGCCCAGTCGTGTGTTAAGTCGTAACTTGAAAATCAAGTTCAGCATAGTGAATGCTCAGTATTACCGGTATTCATGTCTGCAGCGATTTTGTGTTTTAACGGCTGAGGAACACTCCAGTGACTTTCAACCCCCCCCCCTTAGGTTTACACTCACTTTGTGGTCCAATACCCCCTGATTTACCCATTAAACACTTTGTTTAATTCCCTCTTTATCCTGATGTGATCCAACCATTTACAATCAAAAGCCAACAGAGATGTCTGTGTAATTTAGGTTTTCATAGTCTCTGTCTCCCCTGCTGATGCAGCACATGTGTAGTGGATCCGATCGATCAGACACACAGGCAAAGTGTTAAGTCATTGGTCCCATTAAACAAAGTGATGTATTGACAAAGCTGCTACTCACATATTCTCGCTCTTAAGGTTTATGTTGCTATGGACTGTAACAATGGCGTCTTTATGTTGCTATGGACTGTAACAATGGCGTCTTTATGTTGCTATGGACTGTAACAATGGCGTCTTTGGACTGGATAAACTCAAGGGTACCATAATGTGCACTTTTACAGTATGCTATTTTAAGCGTTGATGTATGTGTTTTTAGTACCGAAACAACAAAGCTTTTGGTGGCAGTGGGAAAGTTGCACCGCGTCGACGCGGGTCAAACGACTCGGAAAGCGGCCTGGGTTAAAATTGCCTTCAATCGGCTCGGCTCCGATCGGCTTGCAGTGGGAACGCCAGATCTGGGTCAACCCGCTAATTTACGTGATGACGCTGAGCGTTACGTGACGCCACGTCATCGCGCCGATCGCGTCTCGTATCACGTATCAAAACAAAGCTCTGCTCTCATTTGAGACTGGGATCAAAAGGTCAAACAACACTGACCAAAACTATTGAAAAAAAAACGAAGCGACAGTCTGTTTAACTGACGTGTTATGCCGGCGGACGTCAGTCACATGGCCGAGGAAGACTCGCTGTCCTCCGCGGTCCTGGTGCTCCGCAGGTCAGCCAGCAGGTCAGCCAGAAGCCTCATCTGCCTCGGCAGACAGACCTCCGCGGCGGGCATGACACAGTGTTTTGTGCAGCGCGGATGAGAGCGGGGCGACTGGTTTATGCTCTGTCTGATCCCCCAGTGGGGGGGGGCAGACTCGGCTCATTTTGGTCAATGGGAAAGGGGCCAAATGCCGATTGTTAGCGGGTCGACCTGCGTTCAAAAAACCTGTGTAGACCCGCTAATTTTAGTGGGAAAACGGCTTAAGTTGGCAAATGATTTAGTGAAAAAATAGCAGATTCCAAGTAAATGCCTCAAGGAAACAAACTCTGCAATGTTATATGACTGGTTAGGGTGGCTGGGGCTTCGTGAGTGGCTGAGGGTGATGACTGCTTGGTTGTGACATCACAAAGTTACAGGAGTCCTGCATTATATAGAACCTGTATAATTAGAAAAGACATGGAAATCTCACTTTGTTTGGGAGCTTTTAAGATGTTTAAAATATGTAAGAGTTAATGTGTAGAAGGGTGGATAAAGGAATGACAGGTAGATAGATGGATAATCCCCTCAGGCCATTTTATACCTTCAGGAGAAATTTACAGTTGGCTTAACTGACATGGTAAGACAGTCTAATTAGGTGTTGAAAGAAACAAAGGAAAACCTGATCCTGAGTAACAATACACCAACACCAACCTGTATCAGGAAAGAAAAAAAGAGATCAAAGCATGGCAAACCACCAGGCAGACTGGGAAAAATGTAGTTTTCCATGTGCATTTTACATGACTGCAGATGTAGAACCTTAACCAGCAAACTAAAATGTGTTGTTCCAAGAGTGCATCTACCTGAAAGAAAAGATTCTGCTAGTTTAAGGCATGAAACCGTGCAATGAATATCGACGACAAATCCTGCTGTTCGTATTAAGTAAGGTTCATACCCCATAGAGTGAAACTACTTTAAGGTGTCCTAGTTAAGATAAAAGCTTGTTTCAAAGCCTTAATTTTACATTCACAAAACTGTGGGGAGTTTGTCTTTTCTTTTCTCCTCTTAGCTTCTTTGTTTTCTTTTTTTATACAACCAGCTCAGCTGCAAAAAAAGATCCAAAACCTCTCTGACTTGTGCTGCTTGAGATGCAGGTGACGGGCTCGATTCTCTTTTCATGCATACATACTTCAATTTTAATTTTTAGGCTTGTTTTTACAGGTTACGGGTACCCATGGTTAAAATTCAGTTAAGCCTAAATTACCAACTATGGAATATTGAACCCAGCTGTCGGAGCAGAGTTGAGATTGCGTTTCAGGCAGCACCACACATGTTCAACATAGCCCTTGAGTCTCCTTGGCATTAAAAAATGGTAGAAATTTGTTTTTTTCAAGTTTGCTAATTCGCTGCAACCAATCATCTGTAAACTACAGTTCCGTAAAATGCCACTACATCCTCTGAGCTTTGGTTTCTTCTAAAGGAGTAAGAAGCTTTAGGACATTGCCAAGTGATGCATTTTATAATGTTAATGAACTTGTCAGAGTGTGGGTGATGCACACGGAAGAAGAAGCCCCTGCGCCCTTTCCCTGTCTTTCGTTTCCCCCCCTCTACCACATTGCTCTCTGCACAACACTTAAATATTAAGCACACAAGGTGACAAGTGCTACAGAAAGACGCACATTGAAGAAATAAGATTGGTTATCACAACAAGTGCTTTCATTAATTGTGACACAGATAATTAGCTGGAGGTGCAGCAACAAAAGCTCCTACATTCTTCTTTATCTTTGTTTTGAGCATTGGGCCATTGTCACAGTTTATCCTTAATAGCAGCCAAGCAAAGGCTTATTTTCCTTTAAATTTCAGAGGAACTGCCTTTGAAATATGCTAAGAGTCCAAGAGCTCCCTTTCATCTAGGGTCTTCCTCATAATTATTGAGAAAGCTGTGATATTGGACTGCTTTTGGAGGCCTGCATCTCAACTGGGATTTTTTGTGGTGTAGGTAAACCGTTTTTCTCACCAAGCTAATGACTGAAGCGTTCCGAGCCAGGCTACATCATGCACAATTAAATCCTCCATTTTTTCCCCATAAAAAAAACAAAACCTCCAAAAAAAAAAACATTGGGGGCTAAACATATTTAGATTATTTGCATTATGTTTTAGCATAGCCCTAATTTGTTAACAAAAAAGCTTACTGAAGCTCACCCTTGTTGACCAAGTCACAGCAGAGTGAGCACCGCCAAAACTGCAAAGAGTAGAGAAATCACAGCCAAAAAAAATAATAAAAAAATAAAAACGCTTGGCAGGAAAACAGTCTCACTGACCAGTCCCCATGTGAGCAATCTGTGAATGTTTGCGCTTGTAAAAAAGAAAAAAAAACTGTATCCTGTTCTGTAATCTAGTCATTTTCTGCAGAGCCCAATTTCTAAGTATTCGGATATGAAACAAGATCCACTGATAAGCATGGCATGTCTGATCAACTGCTTGTTTTACTTTAGATGCATTTTTTTTTCTTTTTTTACCTCACTGAGATAATCACTGGAGACACCATGAAGAGTACGCTAGCTTTATGAAAGCAGCTTCCGTGGCATCTGTGAGAACGCCTTTGCGGGAGTGTTCTCAATTAAAAGCTACATGTTCTAATCTTGTTTGACGCAACCCTGACGTAGCCGACTTGACATGTACACTCGAGCGGTAAATCACTCACAGATAGACTTCCATAGATGGTTGACTCTCTGAACCTCCCTTCAAATTACTTTCAGTACAAGGCAACATACACAGGAAATACAAAGACTAGACCAAATACTTTTACTGCAGTCATGGCCAAACATGTCATGTAGCGAGTGGAAAAAGTGAACAACTTTTTTTTGTAGTTTTATTTTCACAGATTGGCAGTCTTTCATCCACAGTACAGTATGTGAGGAGAAAATAATGTGTGTAAGCACATAAAGCGTGGCGTATATCACACCTTCACTCATTCCAACCAAATAAATGCATCATTTTGATTTAAAATTACCAGGTGACAACTTGATTCACATGCAGTGGAGGGCCGTGCCAGTGCAGATCAGGTATTTAAAATGTCTCCTTGTTTACTGGTTCAATTACACCGTTCAAATGGGCACATAAAAGGCAGGGATACATAAAAACCAGTTACAATTTATGGCATTGATAAATCTGTCACAGCGTTTCTTTATGCATCTTTTGAAAGCTGTTAAGATATCTCTTAGGCAAGCCATTTTCTCCCGGTATCAGAAACACGCACTGAATGTACAGCTCAAACGAACTCCCTGATAAACTGAGTTGAGAACAGTGACAGAGAGATAAACTGAATTGTAAAGCAGCTGTGATGCATTGATAGAGCGCTCTGATGCTGGCAAACATCTCCACCGGGACAGTTTTTAAAAGATAAAAACATATGATTGGATCCATCAGTGTGGCTGAAATGCAGACTCAACCCCTTGCGAGTATACTCGCTCGACTTGAAACATTTGTGTACATTATAAATGTGTCGACGTGCCAGTTTCACCCCTGCAGTTGATAACACACATTCGCCGAACACTGTGCTGTATGGAACGAGCTTCTCCATTCAGTGAAAGTAGGTGACTGTGTGGGCCCTTTCATACACACTGATATCCTGCGGCTCTTTCTTTGTTTCGGATTTTCTCATCAAACCTAAATACTTGCATGGCTGGTAAAAGATACAGAAAGCCACAGTATATTGGGCTTTCATAGACATCCTAGCAACACGCCTAAAGATTTCGGTCTTCGTCGGCAGAGGTCAGAAATCTTTAATGCCAGGGAAATGCATGACATTGAACATCTTCCCTTCCTGTATTTTTTTTAACTCAGTGTATTCAGGCTGAGAAATGATGACTATGCCCATTCACAGGACATGAGGCCTCACTAAATGGTTTGATGTATGAGAATGGAAATGTGAGTTCAGAGACTCAGAAAATCTATGAAGCTGCCCTGGTGACTTTTTCTTTTCATAAAACTTTTTTTCATTATTCCAAATGTTCACATTAATTTAATTTTGAGAGTATCAAGAAGATCCTTAAAAACCGTCTCACTTTCAAAATATGTTCAGAAACGTACAGACCTAACATAACTAAATCATTTTAATGTTGCAACACTGTAAATAATCCATGTCATTGTTACTGTTTTCTAATTAACACAAGGCCCCTAAAAACCATGTTTCCTACTTGGATATCAGTGCAAAACGACCATTCTCTGCTCGCTGAATATCCATATTAGTCGTGCTTTCAACCCTCTGATTCGACCTATAGGAGTGTTACCTCTTTTTTGGGTTTAGGAAAAGATTACTTGTTTCTAGGCTTTTCACTTAGGAATCATCCACCACTCTTCCGTGTCATATTCAAGTTTTTATTAACCCATCTATCCACCAAACCTCGTCTAAGCACAGGCTTTGTCAATCTTTATACTAGGTTACTGCACTTTTCCCTTTCCTCATGCCACTAGATGTGACCTATCAATGCAATGAAGCAGTACTGTATGTCATGATGACCTGCTGCTCGAAGGATCCAGGTCAGACTCCAGTTGAGATATTGCTCTGTTTGCCTAACACTACATTTCTCTTGTCCCTTTAATTTGTCACCTTTCTAGCCTATCAACAAAATGCCTTATTTTTCCACCAATTCGACAACATGAAAAAGTGGCAAACAAGGCTAGATAGCCATTTTAATTCAATATCCACTTTCATATATTTCTTATATAGAAATATTTCTCTCTTGTGTTCACATATCTGCACAACAATGTTGTAGGCATAGGAAGCAAATATCTTTGGTAACTTGTCTTTTTTTCCCCCTCTACTGAACAACCGAAGGGAATTCTGAGTACTTCTTGCCAGAAGTATTTCAAGTGGCTTAGACTAGATTATTCTAAACAAATAGCTTAGATGCTCCAGACAAGCTTTGTAATAAACAAACTGCATAAGTGACTCGTAGCACTACCCTATCGCACAGTTAGCAGTTAACATGTCAGTTGCACTTGTAGGACCTCAGTTACTAACCCTTGCGTGAAAAGAAAGAATAAAAATATTACTTTTGTTTTCCCCCTCTTGTCGTATAGATTTTTGCAGCAGCACTCTCTAATTTCACCGTACATTAGAATATTTTCCCAAGGCCTCTCACTAAGGAAACTATGGCTTCTTTCCACACATACATTTGACAGCTCTTGCTTGCAGCACACTTGAAGCGATGTGCACAACACAAGGAAACAAAGTAATGAGAGTAGATTTGTGGAAGGAAGAGAGCGAGAGAAAGAAGAGACAAATTCTTTTCTGCTGCACCACGGCTTCCTCTTTGACGTGTTATTATTGTGTGCTGCTTCATTAGCCTGTGCTGCTTCATCACACAGCCTTGAAATCCCCCAGCCCTCAGCGGATGACCAAAACCTCCTTTAAAGATGCTTTATACTACTGTGGTCCCCAGATGGTAACAAGGTCTCATTGACACTAGCACTCATCGCCCCCCTCACATGGCAAAGCAGTGGTTCTTTTTTCAAGTAAACATGTATACCTTGACATGCTCACATTGTTTTTCCAAAGCTTCTTTACTCTAATTGGAAACCATTGTCTTTTGCGACTCTAAAGACCTGTTTCCTTTCAGATGAACTGCACTAATGAATGCACCTCTTTGGACTGCAGATTTCAGTGGGCAGCGAGTACAATAGCATGAAGGGAGTGAGCCTGTGAGGGATACTCTACCTTACAAAGTGCTTTGTAGAGCGCTGCTGAGCTGAGATGTATTTGGTGCTCGTCATTAGGCCAGCTGATGGCTCATTGTGAGGAGAATGTGCCCGGGAGGTAAAGGACAGAGATCAAATGGGCAGCTAGTCTCCCAAGTCTGGTCTGATTAGACGTTCCGTCCAGATGCCTCACACTGAGGGGCACGCTGGGTCCGGATTCCATGTCCATCTCAGCACCGAGAGAATGATGCAAGGCAATGACATACACTTCTGGCACCCATGGGCATAATTTCCCAAGCTCTTATCGTCCAATGAGTATTCCACATCACGAGCCTGATGATCAAGACAAGAGGTGTGTTTGGCCTCCTGGTCCAATTGGAAGTCAGCAGTAAGGCAGACCCATTTCAGTCCCGTCAGCCTTTGTTGAGTGTTTGATTCATGTCGCAATGAAACACAGGCTAGACACAAGCTAACTGGCCCTTCTCTTCTGATGAACAACTGCAGCAAGCAAATTTAAAAGTGAGGCTTATGTCCAGCTGCATGTTAAAGTTGTACTTTTTGATGTAGTGGGATAAAAGGCCAGGGGATACGAGGAACATATTATATAGCATGAGTAGCTGGGCAGTTAACTGAAAAATGTGTGGGTGCCATCATGCACTGCACCCTTTAAACAAAAAGTGCTATTTATTTTTCAGTCACATGCCTCTGCACTCAGTCTGCATTCACTTACTGTGGATCTGGCCATAAAATTTAGTTTATGCCATGGCATCCACATCTAACCTAAAATTTTGAAAAGGCAAGGCAAGTTTATTTGTATTGCCCTTTTTTTCTTTTCTTTTTTTTTTTACAGTTTGTTTTAAAGGGCTTTACATGGCATAATAACATCCTCACATCGACTGAGAAAAACTCCAAAGAAAACCCTTAACATGGAAAAATGGGAGAACCCTCAGGGTGAGCAAAAGACAAGAAAGCAGTTTACAACATGGGATATGGGAAAACATGGAAATGCAATTGTTCAGTCAACAAGGGCTGATGAAGGCAGCTGACACTGCTGTTTGGACTGGATCGTATCAATCCACCAGACAGAGGTTAGTGACCAATGTTTATACCACCGACTTTTAGGTGAAGGATAATCACTTGGGGCACACATCATGTTGTCGAGTATAAAAAAGAGAGAAGCCAGAAACACCAAAGCAGTTATGTATTAATTCTAATCAAGGCCAAAGTTTGAAATAAAATGAATAATTTAGAAAAAAATAAGTCAGGTTGTGCCATCATACTTGTACTGCTTTTATCACTGTAATATCACTGGTTGTGTAAGGCTGTTGCTTTGTAACGATATTGGATTCAGAGGATCTTTTTCTCACCTAGATATGGTGTAATATGTCAGATATTAAATTATTAACCAAAACCATAATATAAATTCTGAACTTCTGCAATACCTGTATCAGCAGGGTATATAAATGGACACAAAGAGACAGAAAATGAGACATAATTTCACCTCTTCAAGCCTGTGCCATGTGGTTTTAAGGCAGCAATGCATGAGTCACAAAGATCTCCTGCACAAGACACTGAACCTCTGACTACCACACTAGCAAACTGCCCATACTACGTAGCAACCAGCCAAATGAGTTTTTTTTTTTCTGTCTGTCCCAGAGGGTTCTATATCTCACCCTTGAAGCAACTTATAATCAGACCACTACCTCTTTGGTGTTTGACACCACACCAGGGAAATGTGGAACGAATGTGATGCTTCGGAAGGCAAACTGTTATCACATTGGAGACCCTTTTATGTCAACAGAGCCGGTGTCAACATCCCCACAGGGGAATCATTTTATATTATAGTTATTACTGCTAATAATATTTTGATATGAGCAGTAACTTTTAATTTAAATGGCTTGAGAGAGATTTATCTCAGGCTCAAGTGTGCGTGTGTGTGTCACTATGTGTGTGTGTGTGTGTGTGTGTCAGAGGCTGCATGTTGACATATAGCATAGATTCATTTATGACACTTAATTGGCTTCTGCTGTGAGTGCATGATGCTCCTGCTAACAGACACATTACATTACATTTCCTGCACTGCTCTTCCATTTGACCTTTTGTTTACGTTGAGGTAATGTTAAGATTGCATTTATTTTCCTCCCATCAGCTTTTCATTATTGTCTCATAGCAGGTATGTTTGCATTCCTGTGCTTACTTTAGTACAGCTGTATCATATAAAACACACAAGATTCCACTTCAACATAGCTGTAGCCAGTAATATGTGGTGAGTAGTGCATTTTGATAAGAGGAAGAGATGAAACAGAAAAAGAAGCAAATCTTCCCTATTTGGATTTGACTAAGAAATATTTTTTTTTTTTCCTGTGCTCCGACTTCTTCTACTCACTGCCAGTGTTGCTAATTAGCACCTGATTTAAGAATCATCAGGTCACCATTTGTGAAGTGGAAGGCTCTTATCTTCAAGTAAAGACACTTGGAGGGGTGGGGGGCTGTTTTGGCGCTTTTCCCCTCTAGTGGAGTGGACATAAGCTGAAAAGATTAAAGGTTACGAGAGTATCACAGAGAGAGTGGTTTTACTTAATTAAAGATTTTTGAAATATCATAAATCAACATGAGTCACTGGAGGCGGTACAGCAGATGTTTGCAACGAGGTTTTGTACTCATAATGCTTCAATATTAGCAGTGTTTTGGTACTTAATTAACATTGTGTCATCATGGCCCTGAAGTATTATTTTTAAGTTTGGATGTGAATTTAGTGTGTGAGTACAATAAAGGTATCATCCTGCCATCAAATCCTGTCTGCACTGCACACACATCAAGACAAAAGAGATAAAGCAGTGGAACATGAGATTAGTTTTGTCGAGTACTGTAAATGAGGAAAATAAAAGCATCTGAAATTAAATTAGAAATTTTTGTTCCTCAGTAGTGTAGTTAAATGAGGAGACAAAATCACCCTGGAAACAAGCATTAGGAATAAATAATATGAGCCACTGTCTGCTTCCTAAGTTGAGCTCGAGCATGTCTTATTAAAATTGGGAAAAAAAGGGGGCCCATGCCACATTAAGGATTAGAAATTTGTATTTAAGCATGAAATGAGCCCTATGCTACTGTACTGTACAGATAAATGTTTCCAACCAACTTAAACACATAGTCTGTGGATTTGCACACAGTATTCAAAGGATCAGTTCAAAAATATACATAAATCCCTTGTAGCCTGTTTTAACACAAAGATAAACCACCGTTCGACAAAGTTTCTGAAATGCTTTTCCACACAGGCAGCGATGCTGACATTAACTGTGTGGAACCCCCTGTGTGTCGGTAGATGAAATCAATCATTCGGTGAGATGTTGCTTGAACCTTTTAAATTTGTCCTGCGCAGTAATCCCAATGTGTATTTCTGCTTTCAACCAATTTCTGTCAAAGGGCTGCCCTAGTGATAAATTTCCTCACAGTATGAAGACAGAAAATGCTTTATCATAATAAACTTGCACATAAAATTTATGAAGAAAACAAAAACCTTTTGTCTATTTTAGCATTCTGCCAAATTCAGCATTCTGTTGTTTGCTCACGACCTGCTTTATGATTTATGTGTTGAATAACACACCCCATATATCCATCAAGCAGCAGATGCAGATGGCGGCTCCAATAAACAGGAGGATAAGGAATTTTTAAAAAAAGAACGAAAAAAAAACAGGCAGGAAGAGAACTGTGAAGCTGCAAACATATGCAGACTTGTTATGTCCACTGTGCGCCTAATGTCTTTTAAGACCATCTGTTTTCCAACTTGTGTGTCCTTGTGAGCCGAAACCCATCTGTGATCTATAGAATAAAATGGGAACAAATGCTGTTGGACATAGGGTTGGTGGAGAAAAGTTCATCACTAGTTGGGTATGAAAGGAAAGAGAACATTTCTCTCCATTTATCTAGACTTTCCTTTACTGTAACAAGATGGCAACCAGTCACACTTGTGCTGGCATGTTTGTTGTTTTGCAATTTTAACAGATCACTCACAGTAACAGAGCATCATTCTTACAACCAGCCTGTTGATAACACTGATAACACTGTGCAGATATTGCCTGGGGGAGTTCCACACACACATACTGTACTGTGCACACACATGATCCCCATGTATTAGCTGCACGCTACTGCTAGAGTTACTGATGCCCACTGACAACTTCCACTCAGCAATTATGTGTTTGTATGAGTAGAAGATGTTAAGACGGAGGACAGTGTTACTCATTCCACTTCTCTAAACCCCCAAATTTACCATCCATAACTCACACATGCAGCCACTTAATTACACACTGCTGCGCAACTTCCCTTTTATGCCTGTAAGTTGTAAAGACTGTGACACAATAGGCCCCCACTGATTTGCATATCAAGCAAACATCCACACACAGTGATGAGGACAAAGTGTCTCGGGGTGAAGCGAGGCCTCGGTAGCCTGGAAGTCAGCCGGGCAAAACAGTGATTCAGACGGTGAAAACAGCAGCTCAGAGAGAGGAAAGGCCCAGAAGTCTAACAAATGGGGCATAGTACATGGAGAGCAGAATAGTCTTTATAGTCATAGAGGCACATGTAATTAAATTAGATGCCACAGACTGAAATCTTGAGGCCTCATTGGTACACTGTAGGCATTTACTGAGATGTCTGATGAAATGTGATCATGTCTCAGTCAGGACCATCTAAGGCCAAGACGATTCCCTGTGCATTTGGGAAGAAAATAGACACACCCAGAGAGGTTTGGAGAAAAAAGCAACTACCAGCTGGCAGGACAAAATAACCCTGGAGTTCTGATCAGAACATACAGTAGAGTAGAGAGTGTGAGCTGTGCCATGATATGTCCAATGACTGAGCTTAAAACTGTTATAGGTCCACTGTAAACAACAACTTTCAATGGAAATATACAGACCATGAAATGGTGACTGAAATGTGCCCCATTAAAACAATAGAGCCAACAGTTACCTCCTGGCCATTGCCAGTCTGCTGCTGTGAGAATCCTGTTTTTTTTTAAAAAGCGACATAATCTAACAGAATCAACAAACACATAAGGCAAAGTCGGTGGCTGTGATTTGGATATATTTACAATTACATTTTACATCTATATTTAAATGATGAGACCGAGACGGCCAGCTAGACGCTTTCTCATGGCAGTCAGAATAGAAAGGTGTGCCTGTAGAGTGAGGCAGATGTCACATTGAACTTCACACTAAAAATTTAAGCCACGTCCTGAAAAGTCAGTACATTCAGTGTTATGGGCACTTATGTGTCAACACTGCCTGTAAACTCTCTCCTAATAATGTCATAGAAACTGTTCCGCGTTAACTTCAGAAAGGAACAGCCTTTTATCCAACGCTTACTGTAGCAGGCTGACCAGGGGCGCAACTTAGATCGGGTTCACACCTACTGTAAAGGTCCGTTATCTGATTGGAACCAACCCATATCACAGAAGACAACAGGCAGCAATGAGAGCATTCCCCAACATTTTTTTTTCCTTTTGCCATACGAGGGTTAGGGTTAGGATCACTTCTATGAGCCGCATCAGAGTTCGAGGCCAGCATTCACACCGACCCAAACGAACCGGCACAGAGGAGGTAAACGCTCCAGGATTCGGTTCAACTGGACTAAACAAGGCTGGTGTGAACGCAACTTAAAAAACTCAGTCAGTCTGTCAGCATTGCCCCACAACTGAAGACCACATACATGACAGAAAAAAACTGTTCAACCTTTCCCTTGTGTTTGGGTCCCCAGTGACCCATTTTCAGGCTAT
The DNA here is from genome assembly GCF_045865225.1 of Trachurus japonicus. Classification (NCBI taxonomy): domain Eukaryota; kingdom Metazoa; phylum Chordata; class Actinopteri; order Carangiformes; family Carangidae; genus Trachurus; species Trachurus japonicus. The sequence continues at coordinate 36,592,160 of NC_140911.1, forward strand.
GCATAAAAGTACCACATATATTTGTTTATAGCATCAATGCTTTTTGACTTTATCAGGAACCTCTATTTAAACAAAATAAAACTTTTCTTTTTTTTTCAAAACATTCTGAAATGCTCTAATTATTTTTATTGTGTTTTACAACTGATTTAAGACTCGGGTCAAAACCGACCCGAACACTATAGCAGAAAGCTGACAAGAGGAAGGTTCAATTAAAGCCAAGGGGTGTACTGACAAAAAAGGCCCAGGGGCCCACACCAAAAAATATTAAAACCAATATTTGCATGGATAAGGAAGCCTAAAAATGTAACTAAGAGAAGAAAAACAGATTGGATGGAAAAAAAAAAAAAAAAAAGTTTTTAGTGTGTTTTACAGCTGATTTAAAACACGGGTCAAAACTGACATGAACACCATGTAGCAGAAAGCTAACACAAGACGAAGGTTAAAGCAGAAGTAAGTGATATATTTGTGTTAATATAAGTCTTAAATAGTTATATCTTCCGACAGCAATCACTTACATAGAGTGTTTGGTCTGAAACACGGGTCTGTCAGTCACTCTGCTCTGTTCTGAGCCGAGGAGAAAACATTTATCGTATCCTACAGTTTTTATCCAATGAGGAGAGAGAACGGCATGCAGGGCTGTGTGTGCAGCCAAGGGACGCCGTGAATGTGGTGACGTAGGGACGAGGACTGTTATGGTGCGTTCAAGGAAACTCGTAACTCGTGTTTTTCCGACCTGTGAAGTCGTACCAGTTCGATCTGGTACGAGTTCACGGGTCGGAAGTTACGAGTGACCGTTATAGTGCACTTTCACAGGTAAAACAGGTCGGAAAAACACGAGTGGGTTGCCTGAAACGCTACAAAGTCGTAAGTTGTGACTTGAAGCTGTAATTTACGGTTTCAAAAGCCTACCTGGAACGCAGCATTAGCCAAAACGACCGGATCGCTTACTTCTGCTTTAAATTAAATATTGTCTATATAATTCAGTGTAAATTGTAAAACCAGTCAGGTTGGAGGTACAGCTTTTCCGTCCTGTTTTAGTCTTGTCATCTTTGCAACTTCAAGTTTCTCTCCATTTCTCCTTCTGTGTCCAACTGCTCAGGTTCTAACAGCTGGCGAGCCGTCTGAATAAAGACACAGTCAAAGGCAGGTGTGAACGTGGACTCACTTAATGCACATTGATCAAACAGATTAAGAACAAGTGCCCACAATGATGTTCTTCCCTCTGCGCTGCATCTCATTACCTGCCTGTCCTTGATGGAACTCTTTGATATGTAGCTGAAGTCACTGTATTACATAATATGCCTCTAATTGCTGAAGTTACGCAATCCTCTGTTGCATTCCTGCCATTTAAACCCTTCAGTGATTGGACGCTTTACTTAGTTTCAGGTTTAATATCTGTTTTTCTGCAGAGTCATTCTGCTGATTCTTTTTTTTTTTCACTTCACTGGTTTGTGTTTGACAAAACCCTGTTCTAATAAGGAGAAATAGCAAAGCAACTTGCACTCTTCACATTACAGTAATGTGGTTGTTGTCAGAGTCTTCTGAAGGGGGCATTTCCTGTTCGTGAACTGTGTCCTTCAGATGTGCCATATAAGCAATCATATTCCATCCGTGGGACTGACAGGGGTCTGTTGATGAATATCAAGAAAAGATAGATAGATAGATAGATAGATAGATAGATAGATAGATAGATAGATAGATAGATAGATAGATAGATAGATAGATAGATAGATAGATAGATAGATAGATAGATAGATAGATAGATAGATAGATAGATAGATAGATAGGCTGGGGGTCTATGGGAATTTATTTTTTTCATTATTGTGAAAAACATAAAATGACTAAAATAGCTTCTAACATGTATTTCAGACGACATCTGTCTGCCATCAAATACTGAATTCCACTGAAGAATGTTGCATGCACGTCTAGTCTACACAATATTTTATTTATTGGTGGGGCCAAGTGAGAAATCTTTACAGGTGGCCTTAAATCCCTGACCACTCAAATGCTACTTTACAGAGAGATAACCAGATCAACTGCAGTTTTGTATTTTGAGCTAATCAGCTTCACTAAACTATTTAGTTAGAAGTACTGTATACTTAAGGGTGGCTCAGTGGTAATTGTTGAGGTAGATGAGTGATCCTCTGCCATGATTTTCTAAGCCCCTTTTGGAGTATGAAAGAGTGCATGCAAGCCTAGAAAAAAATATTTTTCACTGCCATTCAGAAAGATGGAACCTTTCACATTCTTTTTTTATTTTTATGTACTACTCAGTTAAGTGCACTTAATTGTAGCTCAGGCGATGCTATGCTATATATAGTAACTAACAACCAATGTACTATAGTTCAGCAGTTTCCAACAAGTCTGACCCACTTTGATCTCATCACCTCCTCACTGTCAACCCACAGACGGCCTGTCTCCCTCAGAATGACAGCCATAATAACCATCTCTGGATGGCCTTGTCAGAGATAGCTTTAGATAACACGCTTGCATAACGCTTAACTGCCTGAGTTTATACCCTGGCTGTGCCTGACCCTCACCCTGCTACCTCCAGGGTGCAGCTGAATGCAGCTGGTCTGTTCCTGTCGGTGGCACCGTTTTCATGAGGCCCGGCTCTAATCCCTGTATGTAATCTGGCAGCTCCAGCAGCAGCCAATCACAACCTGTTTGTACTCTGTAATATTGGAATGAAAATGCCTGACAGCAGAGTGAGAGCATGTGACACCAATAACAGGCCAGAGAAATAAAAAATACTGTAACGATGCTGCTGCCCTTCTTAGCTTGTGTGTGCATATAGACAATGGTACTGATTGAGGACAGTTGGAAGACCCCCATACAGACACACAAAACCTCCTGATTGGTAAGCATTACCACTGAAGCTAAAATTGTCATACTGACTGATTCATTTAACATCTCAGAAGCAAATACTGTAAGCATAGATGAACTTTATATGTTAGCCACAAATACTGATTGCAGTATTCATTAGATTAGAGCACATTGTTGTGTTGCGTCACTCTAATTAATGTCCCAATGTGTTTTCATTCTGTCACAAGTTGAACCAACTTTCTTCTAAAGGTATCGCTGAATTAACTTTTCCTGCAAATTCAGCATCCAAGTCAGTCGGAGCATCAAAGTAACCGCAGATGTTTGCATCATCAGTTAGCTACCAGCCTGTATTAGCTGAGGCTCCCCACTGAGACTATAGTGACAGGCCGAGGGAGGGGAAGGATTCTGTCATTTGAAGCATGAAGTCCCTTTAACCCAGTCTTCTGTCACTCAGCAGCCAGTATAGGAGCACAGCATGCAGAGCCTGTAAATGCACAGGTTAAGAGGCAGCTGGCCGGCAGCGCTGAGCACAGGCTCTGGTTCCTGAATGAAGATCAGCCTACATCAACATTACTACAGATGTGGTCATCATTTATGTGCCTCCTCAGCCAGTACACAGAGGTATCATATCAACACCTCAGCATTCCACCTAGTTACACTTGGCAGCTCTAAGTGCTGCAGACTAATAAAGTTAATACACGGCCCTCTTTTATCCTGCCGCATCGTATTTTGTTTGTTTATTGCACTTCTTTAGCTACAACACTTTTGCAACTCTTTGGTCTGTATTGTCACTATATCACACTTTGTGATCTATAAAAGCAAAGACAGGGAATTCCACTTTGTGCCTCTCTTGGGCATGGTGTGTTATTGTTTACCTTAGCACGTGGTTGTCTACCTGTTTGTTAGAGTACTGTAGCTCAACAGCACAGAGATGGTCTGTGGTGCCTTTAATAGAAGGGCTCTTTGCTTCGCTTTCTAATAACTGTCATCTTTCTATTCATAGGCGTAATATTTTGGTTTTGTATATTCTGTTAGATCATCTACAGTATGTATATTAATCAAGATATTAAACTTCATTGTTTACAGGGCCCTTGAGATGCATCATTGGATTTTTCAATATTGCCCCGACAAGACCTTATAATTCTGCACTGTGGAAAAAATGGAGGAAAAGATATTACAAATGATAAATAGTATTATTATGATCCTATTAAATCCTAGTTATAATACTATTTCGCACACACAAACTTAGACATTAGAAGTGAAGGAGACTTGGTTTTAAGACACTTTCTCTCATACTTGGGAATGTACAGATCTGGATTTCTCTCAATTTTGCCTACATCAATTCTACCACATTTACAAGTGAGACAATGTCTCCCAGTGATTCTGCACTCTTTCAAAAAGACACTTTGTTAAATAATAATATTAGGCAAATTAGCATGGATATGAAGGAACGTGCCAAGCCGGTTTGTGACAATGCTCTGATCATCTCTTTTGTTGCTGCTCGCCTAAGTCTTTCAATGAGCGACTGAATGGGAATTAATCTCATTAAGACATTATTTGAGAGCCACGCTGCTGTCCATCTTATAGACATGACAGACTTGTAGATTTTGATCACAAAGAAATGCAAGTAAAATGTAAATGAACATTATTTTAAAAACCTTCATCATCTACTTATGAGACACCATGAGAGGAACATATTTCTCAAACATTTCTTTGCTTGGCACTAAACTCCAGGAGGTCCTCCGTATCTTGGTACAGGGAGATTAGAGTGTATTCAGAAATGACATGCATTTGATATTTCATCTCTCGTCTTAACTAGGGAGATGTTAAAGCGCTTTTCTATGACTATATTTTTTTTTTGGGATGATTGTATTGTTCTTCTACTGTGGGATTTGTCTGTCATGTTGTCTTAACATCTTTTTCTACTGGGATTGCTGGGTTCCCGTCTGCACAACAAATTTACCGTCTGGTACTAGTAAAGAAACCTTGAACCTTGAACTAGCCTGAAATGTACCACAAAAAGGATTTCTGTGGGGATTTTCTGACTGATATTATGAAGCATAATTTAGGTTGAATCTATCACAGTTGGCCTGCAGTGTGTTAGCTGAATTTCCTCCAGTGGCTGCTGATGCAGCTGCAGCCTATAAATAGGCCCAGCCCAGACAGGCAGCGGGAGGAGAGCTTTGGTTAACCCCTGAGACCCAGTCCTAATCTGACCCTGAACATCATTAGAGAGCCAGCTCATCAGACTGGCCAAGAAGGATACAGGGCACCCTCCGTCTGGAGAGAGCTCGGCATTATCGTATCTCACGAGAGGCACAGCACCCTGTTTTGAGCACCCTCAAACTCGGCCTATTGTCAGCAACCTGTCGTGGACGCTTCCTTTGCCTACTGGCTATTCCCTCAGCCAATATACACTATCTGCCACAATGCAGACAGGGGAGGGGTATTGGACTCTCTACCAGCCATGTCTGTCTTTTCATATCTCCAGATGGCCGAGTGTTGGAGAGGTTTGCTGCCTCTTGTAACCGCTGTAGCAAGGCTTTGCCTCCCCAATGGTACTTTTTTACAATCAAAGAGTAGTCGTCTCTCTTGCCCTTACTCTTTTTAACAGCCATTTTGGCACAGTTCTTTTCACACTCTCCTCTTCTCACTCTTCTATTCCTTGCATAGTCAGTCATTTGTACCACAAACAGATCCCCATGTGGGGATAGTGAGAGTCTTTCAGATTTATTACACAAGGGTTTTACGGGTCAGCCTTAATTAAGAGGTGAAATCATTAAGGAGGGATAGATAAAGAGAGGGTGTCACAGAGATGACCCGTCTGAGGCAGAAATCTCCTCTCTGGTCCTCATGGCTTCCAGACAACCAGGAATCTGACACCTGCATTATCCACCAGGTTTTTCAGAGAGAGGATGGAAGCAATTGTAATGCTTGTTGGATTAGATGGACTGTGAAAGAGGAGATGGCTCGAAAATGTCTCCAGCTCACCTTAGTACTTCAGGGCCAACAGAGAATTCTCACATCAGCTTACGAAGCCTTGTAACTCTAAAGTCAACTGTCATGTGTTTGGATAGAGGGGAGGTGAACTTTCTTGCAGGGATTTATAAGCCTGTACGTGTGCATGTGTAAATAAGAACTCCTGTGTCTTCTTTTTCTCTCTCGTATTCCATAAAATGAATGTGAGTTTCCTCTCAATATCACTCGGCTAGATGAAAAAATAATGATTTTTGAAACTCTGATGATGTGAATAGTCACAGGCAATCTAATCAGTAGTCTAATCAGAAGTAATGATTTGACTAATGGAATTAGAAGAAATACAAATATAAAATGCCCTTTGAAGAGAAATTCACACACACTTGGATCTTTGTTCAGATCATTTTCATTGCTGTGGTGTTTCCCTCTGCACTTCCACTAGACCATTATTGGCAATTAGACACTGATCTATTTTACTCCTGATTTGTGGGTAATGATGTTTGAGTTGAGGTGCCTGAGTCACTCACAAAGAATACAATGATGTTTTCTCCTGGAAACTATATAGCACCATGTCATTCGGTTGTGTATTTTTTTCAAATAGGCAAAGTGCTCAAGGATTTAAAAGCTAATGAAGAGGTAATTATATTTAAACAAGTTCAGAAACAAAAACATACAGCAAGTCGATGCCTTGTAAGAGACAGGACTACGCTAAGGCCACCATGCTAGTGCCACCTCATTAGCTTCAACAGAAGAACTAGCACAGACCTGCAGTGTTGTGTTTGCATATAAAAGAAATAACTAGACAGAATGTTTGTGCATTTAATGCCTGAGCATGTTTTTGAGACACACTAACAAGGTGAGGTTACCGTTAGCCGCTAACAAGCTAAAATATTAAGTTGTCAACTCAGAGGTGATTAAACGTGTCAGCGGCATATGTAAAATCACACCCTGAGTCATTCACAGCCACTTTTGCCTGAGGGTTGAACACTTGGGTGGGTGCTGTAGGTCACTTGAAGGGCTGATGATGAATTGCATGTGCATTTCCATGTACGGTACATGCAACATCCCATGTTGGTCGTCCTGTGTAGCCTTTGTGGTGATTTTTCTGTGTGTTTTCCTGACTGTCCTAGTGGGACCTGGTTCTCTCTGTTGTTTGTATTTAATGATTAATACAGCTCTTAAAAGCCTGGTATGCTAATGCAAAAATGTTAAAGTTAAAATTTTAACAGCTGCATACATCTTCATGATGCATAAGCCTAAAACCTAAAACATTACTTGAGGTGACTGTACTAGTGAAGCATTTTGGGCTGCTCAGAACAAGCAACCAGGGAAATGATGAGCATTAATTAAAAAAATAATATATATTTTCTTGTTGTCTGACTCTGCTTGTTTACTTTTACTATTAGGTGATTATTCAGAGACTGACAGGGACATAAGTGAATACGTTTCAAAATTAAAATGAGGAAAATCCTTTAGTAGACTAATTAATTTTAATTTAATTTGGTGTCACAAGTGTTTGCCTGTGCACTATTCCTGTTTGAAACTGACAAAGACAGAGGCGAGTAACTGGAATTGAACTATTATGACAGCTTTGCCTCATAATTTGTCTCCAATTCTTTATTAATTGGCAGCGTAGATCACTTTGTGTCTCAGTGATGTCCTTATGAATCCAACCTCCTCCCCATGCAGAAATCATATCATTAAAGAAAGTTATAGGTGGTATTCTTTTTAAGCTCTGCAAAAGCATTTTCATATGCAGTGTTGTACAGCCATGTCAGACAGAAATGCCTTTTGACTCCCTATGGTGATGTTTTTAAAAGGTCCATTACTGTAACTGCAACAGTGGCACAAGTCTGGGTGGTTGGAAAGCACAATTTTCAAACACAGCTTTGCTTTTAGAGGTTGACCTTTTTCCTGTTGCCTCTCCCTGTCCCGTAGCTCAGAACGAAGCCACACCATCGCTCGATGTCTACACCCCTGAACTGATATTAAAAGTGAGCAGATGGCCACAATACTCTTAGGTCCTTGACAAGGGTGCCAAAACTTTTCTTGGCCAAATGGTGTCAAAAAAAAAAGTTTCCAATCATATGCTCAAGTGAGGAAGTGCTGGAAAAAAACATCATGCAAAGCAAGCATCTTGACCTTTAATATTTTAGATCTGTAAAAACTCTCCCCCCTTATTACTTGAAGGTGACACATACACATTTCATTGTTTGAGCATTGTCAAGTCCCTGTGCAGTAGCACTTAGCAAACTAAACCTGGGGCACTGTGCCTTCTCTAGAAGCAGGAGGCCATATGAGTTACCCCACATTGACAGGGAACAATATTGCATCCTCAAGTAAACACAATTGAGCTTTGTCTCTACAGTACATAGATGGTAATGTATACATTATATGTTATCTATGCACACTAATCATATAAGCTTTGACGTTGTTTACCTCACCGAGGGGCCTGGATTGGATCAGAAAGATAGAATCTTCACTGGCAAACGGAAGAAGGATCCCTGGCCCACCAGCAATTTCCTTCTTCAAAGCAGCATTAGTGGCTCCATTAAAATCCTGTCACCCTTTTTTTTCCCTTTATGGCTGTCTGTGGCTTCTGAGGAGACGAGAAATCACAGTCACTCAAATGCTAAGTGACTTTAACACTCCTGTGAATATTAGGAAGGAAAGAACTTCAACCATGCCAAGAAAAAAAAATAGATGAGACCAGTGTTTTGAATATCCTATCCCCCTACCTCTGCAGTATCTCGTCACAAGCCATTACCTCTGCAGAAGGCAGACTGCTTGACACATACAGAACACCTTCTTGTGTCAGTCTTCATTAAGACTTAACCATGTGCACGAGCACATACCGGCAGCTGTCTGAAAGACTGTCTCGCTGATGTTATCATGTCAGCAGGTTTTCAATCCCTCGCTTTCAGACATTATAAGGAATGAGCTTATCATGGCTGCAAATGAATCAATGTGGTAATTGCGAGCCGGAGTACTATCTCCACCGAGGGCCGCGAGACAACAGTTTATGCGTAGGGGAAGCTCTAGGGGCAGAAAGATAGGCCCTGTCCCATCCATCATTAAAGGAATCATCTTATTAAGGCTCTCTCTTTTTGCTTCACAGGTCACAGATGGAGGTACCATCAAGCAGAAAATCTTCACCTATGATGCTATGTTTAATACCAATTACTCTCACATGGAGGATTACCGCAGACGTGAAGACCTTGTGTACCAATCAACTGTCCGGTGAGCCTCAAAAATCAATTAACTTTAATTTCAAATAAGACTACTTCCTTGTTAAACTGTTCTTGCATGCATCACACGTTCTGCCTTTCGCTCCATTCATTTTGCAGCATGGGGAATCACAAAACTCTGAACTCACTATATAATCACACTATTTCTTGATGCTTTGATGGGAAATGCACTGAGATGAACTCCCATTCAGGGCTACACAACTTCATTTCCAGCCATCTGTCGTTGGCCAGACCAGGCCAGACTGGAGCGACCGGGCGAAGGGGTCAGTGCGTTATTACATGAGGACAGGAGTCAGTGGCAAACTCTAATCAGCAACTCTGCTCAGGATAAAGAGTTCAGTGTTAAAGATTTAGCTAACATCTGGCCAGGCCTGTCCTTATTCCAGCTACAGTGGTGCATATATCCCAGGTAGTGTCAACCAACTCACTCATACATTAGCATGGAGCTGAACATGCAGACCCTTTACCTCACCCATGGTCAGTTAGTTAGTTAGTTAGATAGTTTAAGTTTATTTCAGACATGTTAAAAGAAATAAAACACAATACAGTAATGGACATACATAACAAATAAATACTTTGCAAAGACAACACATGAACAAAAATAAAATAATTGAAAATAAAGATAATTTGTTTTTTGTTTTTTTTCATATCCAAAAAGGAGTGGGAAGAAGTAAAACTTATTTACCCCTTATTTACCTCTTATTCACTATCAAGCTTCCTTGTCATTATAATCGATACAATAAGTTAATTCATGAGTTTATCTAGCTGGATTTATTATAATACTATATTATCACTAATCTTTATCTCTCTAATATACTGTATAGTCATATATATATAAAGACATACAAACACATATACAAAGACAAACTGAAGGTAACACCAACAGAGCAACAAATAAACTAAGTCTGTAAATACCCAAATAAATAATAAGAAGCACATTGTGGTGGTCAAACACCCTCATTCCTGTACATATTGGAAATCATTTCTTTGTACTTCTTTTTGAACTGGATTATGTTTGGACATTCTTTTAACCACACATTCAAACTATATTAGTATAGTCAAGTATATTCTGGATTTTGAAATTAAATTTTCCCCTTAAGTTATAACCCCCTTCCTTTTCAATGAATCATTTTTGAATGTTTCCAGGCAGTGAATTGTTTGTTGCTTTAAATATTACTTGTGCTGTCTGTAGATCAACAAGATTTTTGAATTTCAGTAGTTTTGACTGTAAGAAAAATGGATTTGTGTGATCCCTATATCCTGTCCAATGAATGACCTTTATTGCTTTCTTTTGCAGAGTGATGAGTGGATATATTGTGCTTATGTAATTATTTCCCCAAACCTCTGCACAGTAAGTTAGATAAGGAAGAACTAGTGAACAGTATAGAACCCGGAGTGTTTTATGATCCAGAACCTATTTTGCTTTATTTAATACTGCAATGCTTCATGACACTTTGGTTTGAATGGTTCGAGCCTACACATCTGGACAGTGTGTGCATTAACAGGTTTTTACAGAGAGGAGAGGAGAAAGCGTAGTACTGTAAGAGTGGGGAGAGTCAGCTGGCTCCGGTTGGCTTGATTACGCTTTTGAGGCATCCTGGGGGCTGTCTTCTTTTACCCCAGGCCCCACCAAAATGGCTGGCAGCTGTCTGCCCCTTCTCCTCACTTCTTTCTCCCTCTGCTCTGACTGCCCCCACCACTGCAGATACCCCTCTATGAATGTTCAGTAGCACGCAGGAAGTGCTCGGCCATACAGCGCATTCCACAACTTCATTTAAATCTAAAATGCTTCACACTTTGCATCCTTTTTGCAATGACTCTGCTTTTATCATTCCCTTTCATCTTGTCTTTGTCCTGCTGTTTTTTTCTTTGATTCAGCTCATGTACACTCGTACCACTTTGTATCCCCCCCCCCCCCCCTCTATTTTTCTCATGTGTGATGTGGCTGCCCAGCTGAGGATGATTTATCTGGACAATCCTACTAACCCTTTGGGGGATTAGGCATCATCACAATGGAATGGTGTACACACTTACATGCTCACAGACATGGAAACATGAATGTACACAGAAAACATACACTCCCTCACCCCAGCCCCGTCAGGACACACACACACACACACACACATACTGTGTATATGGTATACAGGGGAGTAGAGGTGAGAAAAACACACAAAAGGGAGGGAATATGGGAGGGGGATTTCAATTGAACCGGCATGCCACCTGCACTGACCTGTATCCAGATTCGTATCAGAACGCTTAGCCTGTGTTAGTTAACCAGAGAGGAATGTGGACTCCTGCCACAGCCACACCTTTCCTCTTGCCAAGAAAAAAAAATCCCTCTGACTGGTTACGGTCCTGCTTTCATGGTGTAACGGAGAAGCTCAACACTACTAAGAGATGCAAAAAACCTGAATTTTTACTCGCTATAATCTCCTATTTCCACCTGAGAATGCTAAATCTCCTGCACAAAGCCGTGGCAGTCTCACAAATCCACTTGTACGACCAAAATGAATGCCTCAATATTCCGTATCTTTTATAAACTCAGAGCATTTTGTAGAAAACTGTATCTTTAGCTTTTCCCTTTTCTTCCTTTTTTAGAAAACACTTTTCTCTCACAGCAATACGTGGTTATTGTGCCGTAATAGAGTGACAATAATAGAGGTGATTTTGCTCCATACATGCCATCTTTCAATTATTAGACAGTCCCAGAAGTGACACTGATATTGACTTTGTCTAAGACTTGTCTGGCTTTGACAGCTATTAGTCATAATCTTTCAAAAAACTGAAGCAGCTATTACTTTTTTCTATATTCATGTGCCAGATAGATTAGCCTTGTGAGACAAATGACAGAACTTGCATGTGGCTGATGACACTTGAAGTTTAAGGACCTTCAGTTTTCAAGATCATATCACAAGAGCCGGAATTTAGCATTTGCTTCCATCAAATGATCCTGCAATTTGTCACAAAAGAAAAAAAAAAACTAGCATATCAAGGTCATACGTACTGCTGGCTTAGTTTTACCAGTGGTATTTATTTTTTGATGATGTCTTCATGTTAAATTTTTCTCCCTTAAGCTATGCTCTCACATGCACATTCAGACCCAGCCTTGGAATCAAACCAACATTAGTTACATTTCCTTAAAAGCAACATGTTGCTGTGCAAATAATGACTAATGTCCCAAAAAGAGTTCTAGTGGTTTGTGGGGCATAACATATTTCTGCAATGACAATCAGCAGTTAAATATGTGATTAGAAGCAACCTGAGACCCTGCTCCACCTGCCTGCAGATGCCTGTCACTGCAACACTAGCTGATGACATTATTTTTTCCTCTCAATAACATTCACAGAATCCATGTGCTTCTATGGCCAATTATTCATGTTAATGATGTTTTAACCCCCTTATAATGTTGACTGATCTTCATACCTCCCTGCCAGTGAAATTCTTGGTCAGACATACATGCTCTTTGTCATTCTAGTGAACATCTCATATCCTTGAGAGAATTTCTCCAAAATTTGGCACAAATGCTGACTTTAACTCAAAGGTTTTGTTGGTCAAAGGCCAAGGTGAGTGTGAATTCACAAAACAGGGAAGAGGAGGTTGGAGAACCCATTCAATCATGAGTCAGAAATGTATTTATTTTTTCCTTAATATTTTTCTTTGAAATAAGCTTAAAAAAAAATCTTAATATGGGAAGATTCTGTCAGAGGTTTCTGTGACCCACGCAGACTCATTGAACCGCCTGGCAGTACAAAGATATTCCCCTCTAAAGTTTCTGAGCAAGCTGCGTCCCTCTAAACAGTCAGAGAAGTCCAAGGTCAGAGATGGAAGCTCTCAGCTGTCCCTCGATATGTGAACGTACGTTTCATCTACTTCTCTGATGAATTTGAATGACGCACTGACAGAGTTGCAGCAAGTCCTCGTAGCTTGTTTGCAGTGCATTAGTGTATTGTTCATGAAATTGGTTCTTTATTCTGTGTTGTGTGTGAAGCAGATTATGAACGCTCTAAACCATGCCAAACATGGAGTTAAACGACCTATATACTGGCTGAGCTGAAGAAGCACAGCTCTGGATGAGCTAAGGGCTAGGTGATGGAGATCTAAGGCTTTTCTCCTGTAGATCCTCACTTAAAATGGCAGCCTCCTGACTAACAAATATGATGAACTGCAGCCACTTGAAGAACCAGTGAGTATATTGTGACTAAGGTCTAATGTGTCAACAACACTCTGTTGCAGTATGAGTAAATGAGAGATGCCAGAGCAAGTGGGAAGAAGAAAGATGGAGGGCTGGTTCTGCTTGTACCAGTACCACTGGTTTTGCTTGTGCTACTGGGATATTGTGGCCATAAGTAACCCAATAGTGAAGACATGATGGAGTGATAATGGTACAAATATCAACTGAACATTGGTCTTTTACACAGATGACTGTTGTTCATTTATTCACAAATGACAAAAAAAATGTTTTGAAGTGTGACCACAATAGTTTCTAATTAATAAGCACATGTATAACTCTCACCCTGACAACAAAGCTACAGTTGGCATTTAAACCCAAGCTACAATGTTTCTGTAACCTTTAAGGAGCTTTTTGTAAATTTGCTATCACTGTAGCTCAACACATCTATTCTTACTGAAGTATTTGCTGGTAGCATTCTAACCAGCTAGCCCTTGCATGTCATATTCCTGACATCCCATTATTCCAACATGCCAATTGTCCGAAAATGACCCATTATTCCGAAATCTCAATGTTTCGAACCCTAACCATCAATATCTGACACAAGTGAAAACCTGTGCCCACACACGTCTCTATGACGCCTATTATAATCCACTCCAACCTCCAGTCTGCCCTGTCGACAGCACTGCTAGAGGGTATGTTATAACCTCTTGTATTACAGATAGCTTTAGTCAAGTGACAATCACTCCCAGCACAAGAGCCACATTGAACCACAAGACAGCTTATGTAAAACCCAATCTATCTTTGCCTAAACCAAACCATCTCCCTTTTGTACCTAAAGTCAATCAAACCTATAGCATTATCAACTTCCTTTTATAAAACTGATTTAAAAGAGCTTTTTAGGTTTTTTTTGTGAGGCACTGACAAATGATAGTAACCTGCCAATAGTAGCATCACATCAGAAAACACTATATGTCATTCTGGAGGACAGAGACAAACAACATATTAGTCACTGTCTCTCTGTCTCACCTCCATCCTTCAGCTACAAAGAAAACACCCAGAAAACACAAATTAAAATGACACCAGCCATTTAAGATTGAGGTAAAAACACACACACAAATATAACACTGAGGAAAACTCGGTTGTTTGTTGACACTGGAAAGGACATGTCCCAAATGTCCATCTCCTAATTGTTTATTGACTTTGTCTGCATTACTGAGGGAGTCCCACTGCTTGAAGGGTGATCAAAAAAAAAATCATTTCAGTCTAAATATTTCATAAGAGAAACACTCATGGAGCAGTCTTTCACCCTTCACACTATGTGAAGGACGAGCCTTGTTGTGCTGGTTGCATCAGGAAGCAGCGCAGTCCAAGGGTTTCAGTAACTGATAAATATTTCTTCCAGGAAGTCCTGTCTAGAATCTTCTTTTATCATTACCGTTGCGGATTCATTTGTGATATCTCTTAAAAGTGAATGTTGTTTCCTAGATGAAAAAAAGAGTGAATTGACATAAGTGGGTGGAAGTGCTGCTGCGGTATATGGTTGTTTTTGGCAAAATATGGTAGCAAATTGTTTCCAGTGAAAACAAATTCATGCCAAATCACTTTTTTAAGGATTAGTGGAGGATTGTATCACTGCATTTATTTTGGTGGTGTAAAAGAAAAACATATGAGGATGTATTCTAATAAATATTCTTACACGATGATAAGTAACTTCCCTTTCTCTTCAATTGGTAATGAATAATAAGTAACACATAACCTGTTTAATGCAAATTGAATTAGGCTTTAGAAATACTTTAATCGGAGCAGTCTTTCTTTGTGTGTTTTCTTTGTGGGCCCAGTAAAACCTCTCTGCTTTCTGTCTTTTTATTGCCGAGCTCTCCTTTCTGCATTTGCATGGATCTGAATCCATGACTGCAATACCTCGGATACAGACAACAGTCCCACAGTTTTCTGGATAAAAACAGAGAGATGAGCGATCAGCTCTTACTATAATGTAAGCAGCTAGCACAATGCCAATCACACCTCACTCGGCACCCAGAGAATCACGGCATTATCCTCATCATTTTCTTTCAAGCTCATTCCTTAAGGAAACATGGGTGATTACACACCTCTCTTTGCAATCGCAGCCTCTAGGCAATTTGTCTTTTCTTCCCATTGAGTACTGGTCTACAGTATCCTGACCCATTCACCCATAATGTTTCAGGCTGGAAAAAGTATCTGACAATGCGCTAGTTAATTTGATGCAGAGATTGACTGGATGAGCTATCAGACTCTACTTTGTCAAGACTGCTCTTTTTCACTCTCCATCCTGGCAGTTGCATTTGCTTGCATTTGTAGGCAGGAGGAGTTCTGCAGGAAGGCCTACATAACAGGAAAGAGCTTTCAGATGCAACTCCTGGGGGACAATCGATCTCTCTTTGCGGTGTGCTGTTTTCGCTGTTCCTCCATGGGGGCCCATTGCTATCGATCTGCACCGTGTATGTGCAGGTTTTTTCCCCGTTTTTTTTTTTTTTTTTTGGTATACAGGGGGAATTTTGTACTGTGTTCAATGTCTGTCTATTTATTCACTTAGCTATTCACTCGGTTGCTTATTTAGCATATTACAGTACATTGTGCTGATATTGGTTAGCTAGGCTGTGCAAAATAAATTTTGTTGTTTGTCGTTTTTTTTTTTAAAATAAGTATATTTTTTGGCGTTTTTGCCTTTATTTGACAGCACATAGTGAGATAGACAGGAAAGGGGGAGGCAGAGAGAGGGGGAGTGATATGCAGGAAGGGTCTGCCCGACACGGGATTCGAACCGGGGACGCCTGCGTTGAGGACAGTATCCTCTACATGGGGCGGCCGCTTTAACCACTGCGCCACGCACCGCCCCTTTTTATTAGTTTTTGTTTGTTTGTTTGTTGCTGTTTTCTCTCTTTTTTGTCCTATCATCCACTTTGGCGTGTGGCATCACTAATCAGCTTTGTATAACTCACTAATTAATGAGATCCGTAATTTCACAAACAAAGTAAGGTACAAAAGCGTTCAGAAATGGCAGAAAACAAAACAACGAAACATAGAAGCTACACTAAAGGAAAAGGCAAGAGCAGTAGACTAATTAACACAAAGAGGTGGAAGATACAGTGGATATTGTCTTGTAAAATGTGAACTGTGAACAGGAGGCACTCTTCACAATCATGCACTAAAGACTCCAGCGATAAATCCAGTGATGCTATACGTTAGTTACAACTGGTAGGACTCAAAACACTCATAAATGTTTGCTAAACCGTTTGTTCAAGTGCTCTCAAAACTGCTATTTACTAAATTAAATTGCAATGCAGAGCTGCTTATAGCTAGATGGCACAGCTGATGTCAGTTCAGACTTAAAGAGGTAATCGGAGCCAAAATAGACAGAAAAAATCTTACAAACCTAAAAAATGTACTTGTTTAATTAGTTATTTCATCATGATTAGGATTTTAAGCATTAACTGACTGGCTGATTACAAATAACATAAGCAGTACTCTCTGAGTCACGTGTTCCCTTTTTGTGATCAGATTCTCAATGGACCAGCACCCCGACATCAAAGATTAGAGGCGGTCCTGAAAAATTAATTCCACCGGTCTTAATATTTAACGGAAACCTCAATGTTAAGAGTACAACCTTTCCTCTTTTCCTCCTCCTATAATTCTGATGGACGTGTCTCACTGTCAAACTTGTGGAGGCTTCAGAAGCAGACAGCCACTCAGGAATGCTGTAGTTGGGGGTTTCTTTGTGGCCTCCTCACCCTTCTTCTTCTGGCAGTACTTCCATGCCTTGAATTATCTTATCTCTGGCTGCTTTTCCCTTGCACTCGTCTTATTGCGAATCCACGAATGCAGCAGTCAGGATTGTGGGTAACAGCACTAAGGCTTTGTTTGTAAAAACAAAGCAATGGGCTACATCAGCGTTTACTATAATGTAGCCAGGCAAGACAAAGACAATTTACCTCCCCGCTACCACCACCACAGATAGATTCACAGTGCTGTTCTCATCATTTTACTCTGGCGGGAAAAAAAAAAGACTTTACTTGTTTTATGCTTATCCCTCGAGGAAGAGCTTGTGGAGACAAGCCCACTTTATATCTCGAGGTGCTCACTCTTTTTCATATATACTTAGCTTTGTCAAACATTTGTTTATAATTGGTTCATTCAGCAAAACTTCACTTTCTTTCTACAAGTTGAGCATGCTAATTTTCGTCTAGAATCCAAGCTGTCCTGGTGAGTCAGGGCAGCGACTCCGGGTCACTTTTCAGTTTGTTTCGTGACAAATTTGACCATGTCGAATAAGTGCAAACAACTACAGCAAAAAAAATATGCTTGACATGCATGTCTGTGGTTAACCCCAGCACAAGCAAGGTTCAAAGATAAGACGAACCAAACCAAAACTACATAGATGTGGAAAGTGCATATGTGGATTTAGACTTCTCATAGGCAGTGCTAGGAATAGGAATAAGCCACATTTACTCCCAAAGCTCTCCTTTAAGCTTTTCAGTGGAGGTTAAAGTGCCTTGCTCAAGGGTACCTAAAAGGTAGTTGTTGAGCAGGGAAGGAATAAATATATATTCCTTTCCTGCGCTCAGTTCCTGCAGAGATTTGACTGAGCACTCTCCAAAAGAGTGATCTCCTCTTCTCTATTTCCTCAACACACACACACACACACACACACACACACACAGAGAGAGAGCTGAACTCATTAAAGCCAGGGTGCTGTGAGCGCCCTGCTGCTGTTCCAACTGAGGTCCCCGTCTAAAACACCCGGGCGGCAAGGACAATTGTTCCTGTTTTGTGAGAATAAATCACAGAGGCTAAATGTGACCAGTAGTGTCTCACTTTGATTATCACTGTTGACATATTAGGCGAGCGCAGAATACAGATTGTGCTCCCAAGCTCTTAAAAAAAAAAAAATCCATCTGTTATCGCTGACTGAATAATTGCTGCCTGCTGTTTCTGTACAGGCAAAAGTTTAAAGATGAAAAAAAACATCTAACATTACATCCTTAATGTATTCAGAAGCTCAATAATATACTCAAGTTGTCAAGTTTCAACAACCAGCAATCAAACCAGACATTGGTTTGGTTGTACACCTGTCATCTAAAAATGTTTCATAAACAGCTGTCGACTGTAGCTTCTAATTCTCCAGAATATGGAGGTTATACTTGGTGCTTTGTTATAAATGATTTTTGTCAATGTGCTCATTGACATCTCATGCAGGGGACCAGTGGTCTTCATGGACCTTGAGTTTGACACATACAACACTGCAATGCACTCTTTAATAACTATCATCATTAACAGTGACGTCCAAATTAGGGTGTGATTGCAAAATTATTGATAATAATGAATTTTTCATAAATTTCACACAAGTTTATAATGAATTCATCACTCATTGTTTCAAGGGGTTTATGAAAATTCAACAGTTCACCAGAGTAGTTAAGCATCATTTGATGAATAGAGTCAAAACATTAAATTTCGTTTTTATAATTTATACACAGGCAGGCTAAACAAATGTGTATTATGAAATCTACTGTAGTACATGAGGTGGTTTTAAATGAGATTAGAAAAACTGTAATTATAAGATTATGAATTATAACTGCATTCTCAAAAATACTGCAGTTATGTCCTGTCATAAACCATCACTAAAAACTGCTACAGTTGGCTGGAATGACCCAGATGTGACGAAATGCAGAGATAAGAGCTTTTGCCCAGACAGGTATTAAATCAATAACCGCAGAAATTTTCACAAAGTTGTGGCAGTTAGACTTGCCTTTCAAATGTGACGCAAAAGCAGCCTGTTTCAGGTTTGGTAGCTACATCACATTGTGTGAGCTAACTGGATTGCGCATGCTATTTTGCCTGTTTGAGAGACGCATCTTTGGTGCGCCCGGTTAGTAGATCAGCTTCAACATGTGTTTGCGCGTGAAATCAAATCACGCAAACTTTTAATAAATCAGGCCCTATAGCTTTAACTACTGAAATATCTCACTTTCACTATGCAATTCTATATTACACTAACTTCACATCTATTACAATTTGCTTCTTTCTTAACTTCTCACTCCCTAACCTTATGTTTTCTTTGTGAATCACTGTCAACATGTATAAAAATGTAAAGAGTTGACTGAGCTCTTAGAATAACTATTCTGTTTCTATTGTTTTTATGGTAATCCAGGCTGCCGGAGGTACGGATCTCAGACAACGGGCCTTATGAATGCCATGTGGGCATCTACGACCGGGCAACGAGGGAGAAGGTTGTCCTGGCTTCAGGGAATGTTTTTCTTACCGTTATGTGTGAGTATCAACTGCGCTGCAGCTCTACATTTTCACACCAAGCAAACTTTTGTTTTTCTTTTCCATCTTGCTCATAGTGTTCAATGTATTTGTGGTTAAATCTGGATGCTGGGGTGGGACATGGTTACATGGAGGGGACTGTTCACAGTCAGCAGGTTGGACAGTATAACAAAGATGGAAAAACAGGATGCGGTGCAGGCTGCAGGCAGGAGGCAAAGCCCTCTTGATCACAAGTGTGAGGTTTTAAGTTTTACGTGTGGTGCCTGAGGGGAGATGCTTTAAAACTGGTTCTGTTTGTTGGCCATGCTGTCCTATAGTATGAGTATGTAAAAAGGAATTTTGGTGGAAGGAAATATTATCATAATAATGTTGTGTATGCAGTTCTAATATTATTGTGCTATATAGTTTCAATGTTTAGCAACTTAAGATTTTAATTGATGCTCACATCAATAGTGAACAGGTGAGGATTACAAATCTTGGCATGATTGTTTATAAGAGGGTCTTTTTTTCATCTTGAAATTAAATATGCAACATTTGCCCCCACCAAATTTACCTGCACACTCACAATCATCTATGCTCTGTTCTGGCATCTCTCCCAATTGTTGTATTGAAGTAGGAAAGCCTCTAACACACTTGTGATGGGATGAAAAACCATTGTTTAGTTAATACCAATGATCAGCTGTCTCAGATTCACACCGGTTTGGTATAGAGGACGCCTACTTGCTTTGTCCGCCGCATGTTAGGTTTTTCTGTCAAAAACAATGGGATAAATGTGGTGCCACTCAGGTGGATGTTGACTCACAAAGGAGAGCAATTGCTCTTGAGGCTACAAGTGGATTCATCATCCTCACCGGTGAATCCTAGATATTTTTACTCTGTGGGTATTTTTCTAATAATAATTATTATTATTTGCCTTCTCTACTTTGGATACATTTTTCTAGCTGCTGCTGTGACTGACATCAGAAGTTAATCAACACATCTCCTTAAAATTTTCTAGACAGATAGGCCTTGGGCTATGGGACAATTGATTACATTTCAGCAGTGATCTGGTTCTAGAATGTTTGCCATTAGAAAGTTATTGCTTCCTCCAACTAATGCTGCGTTTCAGGGCTTTTGAACCCGTAAGTCACGACTTGCGACTTTGTAGCGTTCCAGGCAACCTTTAACTCGTGTTTTTCCGACCTGTTACGCGTGAAAATGCACTAGAACGGCAGTCAAACCCATAACTTCCTACCCGTGAACTCGTACCAGATTGAACTGGTATGAGTTCACGGGTTGCCTGGAACACACCATAAGAACCTGAAAGAAATTGACCTGTTTCAGATTCCTGACGGTATTTTAACTTGGGTCAAGAAACTGATCTGACTGAAAATTCACATTGATAGAAAAGAAGTGCTGCAGAGTGACCATCACGGATGGGGGCAACACTTCTCTGGGATTTACATTTTTATCCTTTTACATTGTCATTGTTACATTGACAGTGTCTGTCTTATGCTGGAGATCACATTGATTTAATGCTAATGGACCTTTGCTTCAATCTAGGGGTCTGACAAATACAATTTACAATTGTCAATATGCGATTTTTGTGGCCAAAAGAATTCCTAATAATTATAATTACTGATGATTATTGTGACCTCTATGGAAATTTTTAATAATAATAAAAATCCTATGTGTAAAATTTTTTATCACCTTTAACTTTGTTTATATTCTCTCTTTTTTGGCAAATGAATTAGACCCAAGAATGAGTGTAAGGCGATGGAGAGAGTCTGCACAACATCATATAAATGAACAATTACATACTGTAAAGTTCCACGATGCCTAACATTTGCCATTACATAATGAGCACCGTATCAATATTTAATTTTTTGGACGCGTCAGCATCATCTTGAATATTGGTGCACTGCAACACCCTTACTTCAAACCTATTTGCCTCTTATAGTTACTTGTGATTGAATGAAATCATAGATCACAGCAGAAGATAATGTGCCTGAGGCCTACAGTCCGTCTGTACTGTAATTATTATATTTTAGTCATCTAACTTTCAGCAGCACAGACAAGTCGCTCTCTGTGTGGTCCTATGGCTAATTAGCAATGGTGACATTTTTCACTGGCGCACCAAAGAGAGACACCGCGTGACGATATTGCTCCATTATCATATTCTGTGCCTCTGAGGGCTGCCTTTGGTTTTCCTGTTCCTCTCTGTCTTTTTTTCTTGACCATCCGTTCTGTTCTTTTTGACAACCTAAGTAATGCTTCTGTTTGAGCGCTCCCCCACACTGACGTCAGTAAAAGACTTTATCAATGGAAGGGCATTACCCAGTTAACTGTTTCTTGTTTCAGCCCTGGGTGGGAAGAGGTGAATGATGTAGTCGTGGGATAGTTGGAGCACCCTAACTCAGCTGGGTCTTAAATCACCACTCCACAAGAGAGGGAGAAGAATGGCCTCTGGCATTGTGGCTAATTGCCGTCTAAACTGAAACAGAATTATTCATAACCTATTAGTGTGTCAAGTTCAGTGGGAAGTAAAGAAAAAATGTAGAGAGGAGAAAGAAAGAAAATGAGAGGAAAAAAAAGTTAATTAATAGGAAGCAGTACACGGAGAGTATTTTAATTTTTTAAAGGGCTTCATAAATAAGAATTATCATTTTAATGAATCCCCTGCCAAGAAATTCAATCATCCACTTTTAAAAGGCTAAACCCTGAACTCTTGGTACCTCCACTACTGTCCTTCACTGTCTTTAAAGTTTTAAGACTCTTTTTTTTTCTTACAATGCATATACATATGTTTACTTTATTAAACTTAAAGTCATTAACGATCCCTCACCAAAAGACAGTCATTATCATACTATGATGGCAATTTAGCTGGATTTACATCCAGTAATGAATTTGATAAATCATTGTTTGATATCTGGAATGTATTTACAATGTTCATGACATTGCAAGCTTGTTATCACGGTCATAAGGTAATTGGGAGCAATATGTTGTGTTTGTTTAGTCATTTATTTTTATTTCTACCTACACTATACTGTATACTAAATCCCCTGGACTATTGCACCAACAAGCTTTTATCCTGATAATGAGGAACATGAGTAAGACACACAAGCAAGACAATCTAGGGCAATTTATAATGTACTGTGTTAGCTAAATCTTACCCCTTAACCTGAATGAGTGGTTATGGTGCTCTGTGCCTGTAAATGTAATTACTGAGGCATTACCATATCATAATTTATGATAGGGCACTCTGCTGTCAAAGTTCAAAATCAGCATCTGAACTGAAAGGTTATGGATGACAAGTTCAGTGTGAGGAAAATGCTGAAATAAACCGATGGACAGAATCCTTATTAGGCTATTGAATTTACTGTCAAATAATTCTCAGTCTCAGTCTGCAAAGGGTACATCCAACAAGATGTAAATACACAGTGGGTAGAAAATTGACAGTGTAATAGAGTTTGGTCTTTTGACCTCCATCTGCAGTGTTATGGTTCCATTGAATAGGACTCAACTCAAGAACATCAAAGGACAAAACATTTCAGCTCTTTCATGCAAAGACTGGAAACTTTAATGCAATTCTCATGTTTGTGAAATCATAAAGACCTTGGAGCAGTACTTCATTCAGAAAGCCTTGGCACATGTCATATTAATCGCAATCATCGCCTGTTGTGGGGCAGCCTGGACATGAGAAACATAATACCAGAGTACAAACACAGACACACTGTACACTGAAATATGTATAGAACATTACAAAGCACATGGTTTTTGTATTCTGTACACTTAAAGGTGTTCAGAAATTGCTGTTTGTCCTGTTTGGCGCGCCTCCTTCTATGAGTTTCTCCCCCACTTTCATCCCGGATTTACTCGAAAATAAAAGTTTGCACAAGTTTGGGCTCCATCGTCTCATAAATGAGTGATCAGCCTTCACTAATGTTAAGACCCACAGTTGGCTGATATTCAATTTTCTTTTCTGAATACCTTCAAGGCAGTGTTATGCAGACACACAACTTCATGGTCAAGTTCATACGAATGTATTTTTACATGCAACCTTGCAAACACAATCAGTTTGCTGAGAGCCACATTGGTGCATGGTGGAGAGCTGCAGAGGTTCTTACTGTTGTGACGACGTCCAACAGACTAACTGTGAGACTAGGTTGAAGCAGTTTTTCAGTGCATTGCACAGGGCACCGCAGAAATCTGAATATTGAAAAAACGTAAGTGCTCAAATGATTTTCCAACAAAAAGCTTTGTTAAAAATAATATAATAATGACAACTGACCTGTATTTCCACCACACATTTACAACTTTTTAACTGAATTCCTTTAACACCTTGATGGACCTTTGAATGAGCTCATATCAGCCAATTATGAAAACAAGAGCTGCATTTAAAATGTCAATCGACATTGTGGGGCATTAATATGTGGCCTTTTAAACCTCACTATTACATGTTTTGTTGAACATTTGATTGATTGATTGATTGATTGATTGATTGATTGATTGATTGATTGATTGATTGATTGATTGATTGATTGATTGATTGATTGATTGATTGATTGATTGATTGATTGATTGATTCTTTTAATGACCACACAGCCAGGCTGGTGGAATTTGCTTCCAGTACAGCTTATTGGTACAGGTTCCAAACATATAACATGTATAGACAAACAATTCTATACAATTACAACTTATAGGGCCATGCTTGTTCCACAGTGTACAGAGTTAATTTGTATGGTAGCTGTGTGTGAAGTAGTGCAATAGTAGACATATTACCCTGCTGTCATTATAGAACACAAAGTGTATGATTTTATTACAGTATAATACATTCAGTGTATTAGATTTCAACACATTAGGGGATAGACTTCCGACCCATCACCGATCACTAGATATTTCATTTTGCAAACAGTGACATATCCATCCCTGTAAAGCTAAGGTCATAATTTCAGGCTTTGGTGGGTAAAAGAAATCAATACCTCTTTTCCCAATGGTAGAGATAGGGTCATTATTTGTTATTACCCAAAGTGATTCCTACGCGACATTCCAAAGATTACAAGGAAAGGTTATTTGTCTCTTCAGAGCAGAGCCTGACCTTGGGAAGCCAGCCCTTGGTTGATCTGTGCATAGTGTCCGAGACGTCTGAGGTTATTGTGTTGTTGTCGGTATCAGATGACCGTCGGGTTGGTGCTCCTCTGCCAGATGAAGTACATCTTAATAGCCTCGTGTTTGAACGTCACGTCACGTAATTCCAGAAATCCTTTCTTCTAACCTTTCGTAAAGTGTAAGAATATAATTTAAAGGATACCCTTCATGAGGCAGCAGAGCTGGTAATTATAACCCCTAGAAACAGAGATGAGCGCTAAGGTGTAGAGGGACTAATTACCTTCTCATCCCATAAAACTGGGATTCGCTTCAATAATGGATGCCCAACTTTAATTAAGCACTGTGTATATTTAGGCGCTCGTTTATAAATGGCTGGGATTAATGGCGTACAAGTCAAGCCCAAAGACAGCAACGCCTGCAGACACAGCAGTTCTGTATACTAGTAGTAGGAGTTTAGAGATATGTGCGACTGCATGCATGCAAGTTTGAGTGCTTGTGTGTGGAGAGGCTTGTTTGGGTGGCAGGATTTGATAGATTGCGAGGGAGCGGCTGTTCCCGCTATGTCTTGTACTTGTTCAGGAAGTGAAGAGAACGTCTTGGCCAGATTCAACACAGAGAGTGACTCAAACACAGTGGCCTAGTTCTGAGCTCTCAGAGAGGATGCCAATTTCATCAGATTCATCAGTTGTATTCTGAAGTGTTTGCCATGTCGTCCTTTAGCATGCATCGGGTCACCATGGGGGATTGTTCAAGAGTCCTTGATATGATTTCTCCATTACTCTCTCATTTATCCTCTGTGTCACCTTCATGCTCATCATACTTATTGCCCTGCAGTCTGCTAGCGCCATCATAACCTGCTCAATTGATTTCGCACATGACTGTTTCATGCAGAAGGCAACGATATTCTCTTTAGTTTTGTGACATTTTGTGAAGTTAGTGAAATCAACCCTTGCCCACATGGATTAGAGTCATGGACAAAATTATCACAACCCTGAGTTCCAAGTACATCATTCAGAATGAATGCAAATGAACCAGTTTTATGAAACCAGAATATTTTAACAAAAAGTTCAAGGCTACAGGAAAAAAAGGAAAAAACTAAGATATAGTTAAAAATCACAAACAAAATGTATTCCAGACACAATAATTAGAACTGAAATTCCATTGCAGAGAAACAATGATTCCCTCCAACCTTGAATTCTCCTGGTATTTTCTCTTCAATTGTGGTGTTGAAGTGCTTAAGTTTAAAGGTGTTTTTTTTTTTTTGGCAATGGTTCATTACACTTCTCCAAAGGTTTGCAATGGGATTTAGGTCAGGACTCATTGCTGGCCAAAAGCAGCCCATCAACCATTCTTTTGTCAGTGGATCTGTGCTTTATTGTTCTTCCAAG
Source organism: Trachurus japonicus (assembly GCF_045865225.1). NCBI lineage: Eukaryota > Metazoa > Chordata > Actinopteri > Carangiformes > Carangidae > Trachurus > Trachurus japonicus. The sequence goes on from NC_140911.1 coordinate 36,618,160, forward strand.
ATCTTCATGGTGTATTTTCAGCAGTCCATACCAACCCTTACAGACTTTCATTGAGTTTCTTTTTAGTGTTACATCCTGGAGGCATATTAATAGTTTTATGAGTATAAAACTTCTTGATAATATTACAAAGTGATGAAACGTGGGTTCGAAGATCCTTTAGGGACTTGTGGAATTGTTCTGTTTTTTTGATAACAGCATTTGTGAAAATGTAGCTAGAAACAATCATCCCCATCAGTCATTGGTTAGATCATGTAAACTCTGAAAATTAAATACAGGTGAGTCTTCTTTTTTTCGGCTAATTTCAATTCATACAGTGCCAATAACTGTGCCTATTATGCATTTGTGTTTGTATTATTTCACTATCAACAAGTTTTGTGGGGTTTTTTCCCTGTTGTTTAGTAACCTTGGATATTTTCTTCAAATATTGTGGTTGTACACAATTGGTTCATTTGCATTGCTGAAGATATTCTGAAATATATCGTTGGAATTGAGTACTGCCAATAATTTTAACGAGGACTGTATCCTGTTTATAATTAACAGTAGAGTCTTTCCTAATTCTGTATGGAGATGAACAAGTTGCTTTTTTTTTAAGCATTGTGTGACCCCTCCTCCCTTTGTCCCACCACTGCCATTCTGTTTTCCTTATTAGGAGCAGAAGCAACTTGTTGGCTTGGAGCCCATTGAAGGAACAAAAAAATAATAATAATAATTCAAAGAGCAGATGAATTATTAAATGTCTGTCTTTGAGCTAAGCCCTGGAGTGATAATTGAGGCAAAAATAAACAACCCATGGGCTTCCTCAAGGATTTTTCTACTCAGCATTGAACTGCTGGCCTGTGCATCACTTATGCTAAAGTATTTCTGTCAGTTAGGGTTAGGGTTTCTGACTATCAGTTTTGTCTGAAAAATATTTTCACTTTGATTGATGTATTTTTTTTCTTTTCAAAACCCACTTATGTGTGGGATCCTTCATTAATTTAGTAGCCAAATTTTAAACCCAAACTGTGGAATATACTGCTGCCATCTTGCTACCAATTAGCCTCGAATGGGTTGCAGCATAAACTTGAATTCATATTTGCATCCGTATTGTATCTCATTTGAGGCTGCATTAACGACAAGCCATTTCTACCCTCTAGCTCATTCAGTGCCTCATTCAGTTGACATTCACCAGACGCACATCAGCGGGGCAGTCGATCTGTGCCAAGGCTGTAGCCCCATGAGGAAGTCAGTTCTCATACCCAGAGATTTCACACAACAAACAAAAAAAGCAAACAAACAAGCATCTGATCATTGCATCACATCATCTGCTCATGTTCTATCCACTAAAAGACTCCAGGAGACAACAGTCTGGCCAGAGATATTGTTTACCACCAAAGACCTGGATTCACTGTATGCAGGCTATTTCTGTACACAGATTATTTTGCGTGTGCCATTTGCGCGCATGGTGCCACATACAAGTAAAGATTAGTAGCAGCAATCAAGAATCCCCAGTGTTCAGCTTTGGTCCTGCCAAAGCAGAAACACTGCAACATATCCATTTTTCCTCTCCTTACTACTTCCACTTAATGGCAAGAGACCCTGCAGGCACATTAAAAGTTTGGCTCCTCATTTTCAATGTAGGCATGTCCTGAGCAGACCCTGCTGCTTCCACCGCCATATGGCACAATTGTTAAAGAGCACAAATTAGGGCTGTGCTGAGTGTACAAGGCTGCTGCAATGAGAAAATACCATTTTGCTCCACATGACATCGAGGGATGTTTATTAAACCCCGGAAGACACGGCATCTCCTGCCTGTCATGCATTAATCATTTAGGAATGCTCCTCCCCCGATAGATAATCCCAGTCATGGAGGAGCAGCGACAGCGGAGGGCATCATGCAGAGATCACTGCGCAGTGCTGTATTTCTCTTCAATATGTACCGTTATGCCTGATGGAGAATAACATATCAGCTCTAGTCAATGAGTCACATCAAATAATGGTAGAGTCAAGGTTGTTATATGCATAAGCTCAAAGTTGTAGAGTTGTCAGCTGCATGGAGACTGCTTTTGATAAGAGGAAACTTTCAGCAAATCAGCATTTTTTTTTCAAAGCACCACACTGAAACACAGAAGTATACATCTTCAAATAGTTCCAAGAGTCTTTAAACCATCACTTTAGAATAACCTTGTGATGTCTTTCATGATGCAGCCCTTTGTTGTTTCCTTGGGTAGCGTTCTTTCCTTCATCCTGAGACGTGCATGTCTGATACTAAACACAGTGCCTTCCCTGATGTCTCACTGTGGTTGTATATGCTGTGAAGTGTAGGTTGCATTCCTCGTGGCGCAATCTCCCTCATTCCCTTCACTCCCCCTCACTAAGGATGTCTTCATCACTTGCTGCGCTCTGCACTCCACCAAGGTCCCTCCTTTTGAGCGTGGATGACTGAGGAGGCGACAGAGGAGAAACAGCTTTGCCTCCCCAGAGACACGCTGCTGATTGTACCAAAGGATGAGAAAACCTCTTTGTCTCTGCCTTTTACCGCAATATCACCTTGCTTGATAAGTCTCCTCTCCTACGAAGTGATCTGCCTAAAAATAGTTTCCAGCTTCACAGGTACTTTTTTTTTTAAAGTAAGTTTAGCAAAAAAAACTTTTGAGACAATGTTATCATTTCCCTCTGTAAAGGAATCAATTCATTCACTTAAGATGTGTTAGCTATCCATTGTATTTTAACTTTAATTAATTTCTCAAGAGATTAACCCAAGGGCATCTGTACCTTGAAAAAGGTCAACAATAAGAACCAGACAGGAAGTGAAGAGCTGAACGCTTCCTCATCTGTAATACAGCCCCAGCCTTGTAAGACGTAACTGTTTTTTAACTATAGAGAATATATCAATGTTATTTATAGGCTTTTCTTTTCTTTTCTCTCATAATATTTTTGTTGTGTTTAACGTGTTACGGCTGGGGTATTGGACCAATGATGAATGATTGGACTGGGAGGAAACATGGTTCAAAGTCTTTACTTTACAAAACTCCAACTCCAATTATAGCTGCTGCGCAGCAATGGTCAGAGCCGGGCAATTTTTTTTAATAGACAAAATTAGGCAATTTGAAAGTTGCAAAGCCGTAGCACATATGGTTGATCTGTTACGAATTTATTTTCAAAGTTTTGAAATTTAGATACATGCTGTAATGCCACCATCAGGAGTATTGTCTTGTGTTACTAGTTGACAACATCTGGCATTTGGATATGTCATCATCATTACCTTTGCTGGGGCTTGAACCCACAACCTCTGGCACTAAAAACCAGCTCCTAACTCACTGAGCTAATTGTCTGGAAGTGAATTCTCGTGTGTGACTTCTCAAATAGACTCAGGCAGTCATCACCCAGGCAGCAGTTGTCAAAATGTCAGAAATACAGTTATCTAAACAGAGAGAAAGACAATGAGGTAAAGAGACAGATCAGGTGGAAAATGCACCAACAAGGTTATTGAAGCACCCACAACCTTGGTGTTGCCAAGCTGACACCATACACACTGAGCTACAGTGAGACTTGTTTCACAGGGATTTTGCACTGTGATCAATTTGATGTTATTCAATGATGGCTGGAAGCCAAGCAAAATGATAGAAAATGAGACCGACCGAGTGGTAGTAGTTTAAGTTCAAAGAGACTGGTACACTAACAAAGTTGGCAAGGTGGGATTCAAACTGGTGACCTTGTGGTTGGCAAGCAGCCACTTTACCACTGGACTATAGCAATACTTCCTTTTTAAATTTAAATGCATGCTATGACACTAAGATCTGGTATTTTAATGTGTCCTCATGTGTCACCCTTACAGTAATGGGACTTGAACCCACAACCTTTGACACAGATTTCGAAAATTGTCAAAATGTCACAAATTGTTTTATCTAAACAAAAATCTGATAAAACATAAATTGCATCTTGACACCATGGAAATGTTGGTGATTTGATTTTAATAAGTGTTTTTCTTCATAAGAGAAATCCTGATGTTTAAAAATGTCACTCTTACATTGACTGTAGTTGTTCCTATGAGAGCAGAATTCAAAATGTTTTCAAAAATTTAGATTTTGAGATAAAATTCTGATATTTGACAAACTTCATAAACCATGACTCCAAAAGATTGAAAACGTATTTATCAAGAACTGGATGATATATGTTTACAGTACTGTTTACAGTCAAACGTTTTCATGCACTGTAGGCTCAATTTTCGATGAATCAAAAATGGATCGTTTGTGGAGGACAGTCTGAAGATGCTCTCTAGCAAGTTTGGTGTCAATCGAGCATAAATTGTGGGAGGAGATAGGTTTTATAAGTTTTACAGATTTTGAAAATAACAGAGTGATGGACTCCATATTTTTTAATGAGTTTAAGTTGACAAAAGTTTCAGCAGTATTGGGGCGACATTTTGGTGAAGTTTCAAAACTGTACCATGTACCGTTGCTTTGGTAGAAATGTTCAAAGTTTTTAAATTTAAACGCTTATTGTGCCCCCCCCACATGTCCTTGGAGTTGAGTAAATCTGGCATGGGGTTGAACATTTCTGTGAAGTTTTTTTCACTGAAGAAAGAAGAAAGAAGAACACTGAGAAAAACAATATAGGGTCCTGGCAGCAACTAGTGCGGACTAGTGACACTTGTTGCATACAAACTGATGAAGCTCCTTGGATAAGAGGCGAAACGTCTTCCCAGACAAATACAAGTCCAGTTGCCTACGATTCAATTTGCCCAGAAAAGAACGATGACCTGGATGAATGAGAATATCCATAGACATTTTACAAAAAACCAAGACAAGAGTCCAGGAGATGGTGGCAGGAGGCCAGCTGGCCACTGCCTCATGGGGAGCAAGCAAGAGGCAAGTTGCATGCTCACGGGAAAAGGAATCATCTGACAGAGTTGTGGAGTCATGACCAGGTTATTGCAGGAGTACTGTAAATTGATTGGTGATGGTGGGCAGGTCTGCCTCATCCCAGTCAAGGAAACCAGCCACGCCTCCTGCCACAACCTGAAACAAAAGAAAAAAACACAATGGGGAGGGGGAGAGCAGAGAAACAAAATCCCAGACAACACTGTCTCTGTCCCCTTCACGCTCTCTATCAAAATGTTTCACTATGCCGACTCCCTTAACAATGGTTTGATGCATAGCTCACCAGAAGGGACTTTTCATGATAAAAAAAACCAAAAAAAAAACAGAGAAGATAAAGATCAGTTATATCTCACACAGGCTTCGCCCTCTACTGGATTCTATGGGTATATCTCTCCTCCAATCGCGTACGCGCGATGGCCAACTGAAATTTGCATGTACGTAGCCGGCCAGTATGGCGTGCCTACCTTTCCCGCCCTTTAGCGGGCTATATAAGCAGATGCACCGCCATCTTCCCTCATTCCTTTTACTTTCAGTGTCGGCGAGTGCCCACTGTCACACTAGCTCCAAGGATGGAGTCGCCGCTTCAGGAACAACGCCTCTGCCGGCCTGCCCTAACGGCATCATCGCCCCGGCAGACCCACATCTTCTCTGCTTCGAGTCCCACTCCCGCGCGACCCCCCCCCCCCTTCCCCTGACACTATGGAGTATCTCGGCCTGACCATCGGTCAGATGAACAAGACAGGGAGTTGCTACTGCTGCCGGACGAGTGATGTCACTGTCGGTCGTCGGCTCTCGCCACGTCTGGCTAGGTCTCACCGCCCTCCCCAGAAGGGACAGAGAGGATCTTCTGGCTGCACCGGTCTCTACTGACGGTCTCTTTGGCTCCCTCACTACGGTGACGCAGCGTCTAAAGAGGCTGGAGGAGGAAAAGGCGCAGCTGAGCCGTCATCTACCGCTCGCTGTCGCCGCCAAGCAGAAGGGAGAGGTCAAGCTGCCCCGCCGCAACGCTACGGCGAGGCGGAGGGATCACCGCCAGCGAAGAGGCTTCTCCGCGGCGGATCCCCCAGCTGACCCACAGCCGGCCCCAGCGGGCCCGCCGCAGCAACGCCCCGCACGGGACCCCAGCGCGTCTCGTCCCGCGGCGGCTCGCAGCACGCCCAGGCCGAAGCTGTCCTGGGGCACACAGCGACCAAAGTGACAGTTAATGGGAGGGACGGCGCCGGCAGACTGCCTCGCCGCCCTCCCTCATTGTTCATATGGTTCTGTATGTTCTGCTTGTGTTCACTGTTCGGTGGATGTCCCCCTCCCACCTCCACCATGCTCCCCGCTTGCCGCGCAGCCCCGGCCGCGGTCAGGCTGCCGGTGGCTTGTGTTACATCGTCACATCCCCGCAGCGGGCCCGGCAGGAAAGGCCCCCCGGTCACGGTTTTCACAAGCACACTCACACAACACACCCTCTACCGTCTCCGTTGTGGGAGACGCGGTAGAGCGGAGCACCATTGTCAACCGGGTAAAAGCTACCGTTGTCCCTCTATATGAGCGCTACAACTGGCGAGGCTGCACGAGAAAACATCGCTCCCCACTGGTTGTAGCGACCACACAGTTAGCCCCGCGCGCTGCTAGCCGACACTGTGTCACTTCCGCGGTGCGTCCGGCTCAGCGTGTTGACCGGCTGATGAGCGATGATTGTCACCGCCGAGCCTGCGGCTACAGCGGTGAAGCTAATCATCGTTCACAGCAGCACGGCAGGGCTGTGTTTCCGGACAATGAGACGGCTGCCTCACGCTCGTTTTAACCCGCACCGCTCCAGTGAAGCGGCCGGGCTAACACGAACTGTCTCCCCGGTAAACAGCAGTAGAGTGGCCAACGTGTCTGACCGCTCTGGTCCTGTGACTGTTATTTCCACGGGCGGATCTAACAGCAGCAGGGTCCCCATGACGGTGAAGTGCCGGGCGGCGGCGGTGCGTTCAGGTGACACCTGAACACCTCTCATGTGTTTTTACGAAGCATGGCAGAGCAGCTGTGTACTGACAGACTGGCTGGACAGGACCCTCAGACTAGGATATTCTCTCCAGTTCTGCGGGCTCCCCCCAGCGTTCAGGGGCATACAAGAGATGAATCTATCCTCTCAACAAGAGATAGAGTTCCTCGAGGGGGAAATTCAGGACCTGCTATCAAAACAGGCCGTGTCAATTGTCCCTCCTCACGACTAGGAACGGGGTTTTTACTCCCCATACTTTTGGTTCCCAAAAAGACAGGGGGCTACAGACCCATCCTGGACCTCCGTGCCCTGAACACGTGTATCGGTCGCAAAACGTTCCGCATGCTAACCACAAGGAGGCTGCTGGCACTCGTCCAACCAGACGATTGGTTCTCAACCATCGACTTGAAGGACGCTTATTTTCATGTCGAGGTGGCACCAAAACACAGGAAGTTCCTGCGTTTTGCATTCCAGGGAACAGACTACGAATACAACAGACTGCCATTTCGCTATTCCCTGGCCCCTCGTACGTTCAGCAAATGTGTGGACGCAGCGCTACAGCCGCTGCGCAGCCAGGGGATGAGGGTCTTCTTTTATCTGGACGACCTCATCGTGATGGCCAGGTCCAAACAATGGGTCATTTTTCACACAGCTCAGTTGATACTTCACCTGACCAAGTTGGGATTTGCCATCAACTGGAAGAAGAGCAACCCCCAACCAAGCCAGCGGGCCGAATACTTGGGGATTGTGCTCGATTTTGTCAGCCTGAGAGCCACTCTGTCGGAGTCCAGACGGATGGCCCTACAGCAAGAGGTTCTCAAGCTGCAACAGGGTCCACGTGTCACAGCCTTGACCGTCATGCAAGCACTGGGGCACATGGCAGCAGCTCACCTGGTGGTTCCACTAGGACTGCTGCACATGCGTCGCCTGCAGAGATGGTTCGCCAGCCTACGCTTAGACCTCTAGAGGCAGAAGTTTCGGCTGCTGACGGTCCCTCCAACAGTGCAGGGCAACCTGCAGTACTGGGGGTCCCCACGACATTTGTTGACTGGGACACCACTAGGACGAGTGACCTCGTACACGTCGGTGTTCACGGACGCCTCCCTGATGGGATGGGGAGGCACCTGCCTGGGGAGGGCGATAGGTGGTGTGTGGCCTCCGGGGGAGGACCGTCACATCAACCTCCTCGAGTTACAGGCAGTGTTCCTGGTTCTCCAACACTTCAGTCACCTGTTAAGGGGGAGACAGGTGTTGGTGAGGACCGACAATCGCACCACAGTCGCTTACATCAACAGACAGGGCGGTGTACATTCCGCTGCCCTGTTAGCGATGGCAGAGAACCTGTGGTCATGGGCTTCAGAGCACCTACAATCTCTGAGAGCCCTCCACGTTCCAGGAATCGAGAACAGGGGGGCCGACCTCATGTCAAGGGGCGGCCCCCTGGAAGACGAGTGGAGACTGCAACCAGAAGTGGTACAGCAGATCTGGACACGATTTGGGAGGGCAACGGTGGACCTGTTTGCCAACAGGTCGAACACCCACTGCCCCCATTGGTTCTCCCTGAGCCCGCAAGACCATCCACCCTTGGGGGTGGACGCGTTTGCACACGCTCCGTGGCCAAGAGGGCTACTTTATGCCTTCCCCCCCCTCCGTCTCATCCCCTAGCTACTGGAGAGACTGAGAGTGGAGTGGCTGAGGGTCATTCTGGTGGCTCCCGACCGGCGGTCGGCTCCGTGGTACGCAGAGCTGACCACAATGATGGCGGCCCCACCATGGCCCATTCCCCAAATCCGGGGGGCACTGTCACAGGAGGCAGGCGCGATACAGGCGCTGCCGATCCTGGGCCAGCCGCTTCAAGCCTGGCCCCTGAAAGGGACAGGCTAATGCGGGCTGGGCTGACTGCGCAGGTGGTGAAAACCATCCAAGTGGCTAGAGCTGGATCCACCATTGCCTGTTACAGGGCTAAGTGGTTGGGTTTCCAGCATTGGTGCGAAGAGAGGGAAGTGGACCCACTGACATGTTCAGTGGGGGACACTCTTTCCTTTCTACAGCTTTTGGTTGATAGAGGGCTGTCTCACGCGACTGTTAAGGTTTACGCTGCAGCCATCTCATCATGCCATGAGGGGTTGGGCGGAGGTCCAGTCTTCGCCCACCCTCTGGTAAAACGGTTCCTGCAGTGGGTCAGAAGGCTACGACCAGTGGCACGCACTTCTGTACCACAGTGGGAATTGCCACTGGTGCTCGAGGCCCTCACAAGGGACCCCTATGAGCCTTTGGAACGCTCCTCCTTAAAGGTGTTGTCGTTCAAGACAGCGTTGCTTCTTGCTCTGACGTCAGCCAAGAGAGTGAGCGAATTGTGTGCCCTGTCAGTCCACCCGAGTTGCTTACTCCTTCGCGGGGACCGCAGTGGTGCCATCCTTAAACCGAACCCCTCCTTTCTTCCTAAGAACATAAGGAGCTCATTTCGGTCCAGAATCATCCAGTTGGAGGCTTTTCACCCTCCCCCTCATGAGGATTCGAGGGAGGCAAAACTGCATCTCCTATGCCCTGTGCGTGCGTTGACATACTATGTCGACCGAACAGCCACTGTCAGGAACACCGACCAGTTGTTTGTGTGTTATGGTGACGGGACGGCTGACAGAGCCCTGTCCAAGAAACGCTTGGTGAGGTGGCTGTGTGAATGCATCCTCTCAGCCTACAGTCAAGCGGGTCGAGAGCCGTCCACTGTGGTCCGGACGCACTCCACAAGAAGTGTGGCGACGTCTACGGCCCTGTTCAGTGGTGCGAGTGTTGAGGACATATGTACGGCGGCATCGTGGTCTTCACCCTGCCCGTTCATAAGGTTCTATCTCTTGGATGTATCAGGCTCCTTCTCCAGGTCTGTGCTCACTGTAGGGTCACAGGACATGTGAGAGGAAGGAGTGTTTTAAATACTTGATCCCCACAGTTTGTCATGCACCTGCATTGGACTGTGCTCTGCTAGGACACTGTCAATGAGGTGCGCAGGAGGTCTAGGGTTGAGACCCCTGCGAGGTTAGACCACAACTTCACCCAGCCTAGCCAGGTGCTGCTAACTGGGATGAAGTTGGACCCGTTATCACTCCATACGGTGGTTAAGATTAATGAAGTGGTGACTGGGTCTTGGTACCTAACCGGTAGCTGGTGTGGTCAGTGGGCGGAGCCTCTCCCGCGGCAGGGAGTACATAAATCTGGCTTCGCCTACTGTACCCATAGAGTCCAGTAGAGGGCGAAGCCTGTGTGAGATATAACGAAGGTTACGATATTGTAACCCTAGTTATATTAACACAGGCGGAGCCCTCTACTCAGGGCCCTGCCGCTCTTTCGCCTTACGCTGAAGTTTTGGTGGAATGAGGGCAGCTGGCGATGCATCTGCTTATATAGCCCGCTAAAGGGCGGGAAAGGTAGGCACGCCATACTGGCCGGCTACGTACATGCAAATTTCAGTGGGCCATCGCGCGTACGCGATTGGAGGAGAGATATACCCATAGAGTCCAGTAGAGGGCTCCGCCTGTGTTAATATAAGTAGGGTTACAATATCGTAACCTTCGTTTTTCCTTTTTCTCTTAGACTTTCATAACAACATATTGACAAGAAAAGATAATGACATTTTCCTTTCACCAAGGCTACATTCAAGGTGTTTGGAAGACAAATTAAATGCACAATAAGGCTGAAACCTTTCAAAGACAATACCCGTTTTGATGAGTGTAGTGTGACAACGGCTGTGATTTTTCTTCACACATTGTCTTGTCTTGCTATATGTTTGTGCAGGAGTCAGACTGTATCATCTTTTACGTTTCTCTGAAATACACTGACTTAAATTACTGCCTTTCCTTATGTTATTTACAGTCAGTTGTATTATTTTGTGCACTCGTGTGGTATTAAATATATATTAATCAACTTTTTTTTTACATTAACATATAATGTGATAGCAGCTTCCACATAGATGAGGTTGGTGAATGCAATTTAGTTTAGTTGATCTTGGATGATGGAAAGGAATTGATATTTGCAAAAAAAAAAAAAAAGTGGTATTGAGCACCCAACACTGAGGTCTTGGCTCTTTGAGATTTGACACTCATCTTTGCTGCTGCACAAAGGAGTGTGAGACAGGCGATAAATTCATGGGGAAAGGAGAAATACAGGTTTAGGAGCCCCTGAAAGCAGCCCGTGGGCATGGATCAAATGGATTTCTTCTCAGTGTGCCCATTTTTCTAAACTTGAATAGGAAACAAGAGGAGGGGGAGCAGAAGGGAAAATTGAAATAGGAAATTCATATTATATTGGAACTCTCTTAGTCTGTTCTGTCAAAATCCATCATATTTAGGGTAGGCAGGGTGGCCTACATTGATTGTGTAAATATCTGATGTGAAACGTGCAGCTGGGGTCCACAGATTTGTAATGACATATTTTGGAGGAACTCAACAATGTAGCTCTGAGATTTCCATTCCCAATAATAATTAGAAGAAACCTGCCTTATTTTGTTGTTTGAAATAATGCTGTTGTTGGCTTAATTACTAATTCACAAAAGCGTTCTAAAAATAATTTAATTGAGGTTGAGAAACTTACATATTCAGGTATTTCAAAGGGCAGAATGCAGAACTCAGGCTGATAAATATAGAAATGAAAGTGAATGCTTATGAAAGGTGACAGCTGTAGAAGAGCCAAATGTCAGTTCCATGATTTTGCTTATTTTAAGAATCAACTACTAATTGGCACACTCTTGTTAAAGCCACCTTATTGCTTTCCATCTTCTTCTACCGTACTTAATCTTATTTTAGTAGCAGTAATTGTACCATTGGGATATGAAATGAAATGTGAATGTGAACACATTCAAACAAAATCTCAAGACAAAAAAAAAAAAAACTGGTTCATACCGTAGTGCTTTATGATGCTATATTCACCTTGACACCAGAGTTGCTATACATCACTGTGCACAAGTGAATATGAGTTTGAGCTATGGATACTTTATCACATACTGTAGCTTGCTGCTGTGTTAAAAAATGACAGTTAATTGGTATTCTATTAAAACATAATATTTAGTGGATCAATAGTTCCTACTGTACCAACCTTTATAAAATATTAATAATAATGTATATAGTATGTTCTCCAGAAGACTTCTATGATAAAACGCTTAATTTTACAAACTCACCAACAGTTTTTATTTCCACCATAATAAACAACATCAAACACATCTCAACTTTTCTATCCCACTTTATCGGGTTATTTCTCCCCAACTTGAGTTATCACAATAGGCTTTGTAGTGTCACATGACCAGCGCTAAAAAAAAAAAAAAGGAAAAGGAAGATAGTTAAATAGAAACAGTCAGTCAATATTTTTTTTATAATTCTGATAGTTTATTGGTTCTGGACTGTAGTCCACATCTTAGTTACCTCTGTATCAAGCAGATGCACTGTGTACCTTAGAATCAAGATGGCTGCTACACTATAGAAAAACTGAACTTTCTTCAACTATATTGGCCGTTTGTCCATTTCCTCTCCAAATAATGATGCTTAGAGGCATATAGCATCTTACTGGACCTTCATTTTTATAATTATAAGAATAAACATACAGTTAAGCTTACTTAGTGGCCACAGTTTGGCAGGTTTTGGCCAAAAACACTATTTAGTAAGGTGGTCTCCCATCAAAGTCCTGTTGACCCATCCATCCACTCCCAACTTCCTTCTTTGCTCCATTTATAACTGTAAAAGCCATTGGGGGTCACCTAACAATAAAATGCAACTACTGTATGGGTCATTTCAAGCTGCTAGGACAGATGACTTATGGGCTCATTTTTTACAGGACAGTCTCTAGTTGACTGCTGTCTCGGCCTATCATGCCCGTACAGTCACAGCACACCAGGGAGGAATGTAATGGAAGCAAATCAATAGTCAATTAAAAAAAATGTATATTTTGTAATATAAGAAAGTGAGCCAGAGGACACAGCAGTCAAAGCCTCAGTGTCAGAGAAGCTTTATGTTCATACGGAACCAAGATCAAAAACGCAAACCTGCCAAAGTGGCCAGTAGAAATGACACAGGTCCTGCCAATTTTCAGGCCATATTTGGCAGGTTGGTGAATGTTAATTTCAGGCCCTTGGTGATACGACATGTGGCACTGGCATAGGCTGAAGTCAGCAGGTGTTGGTCCTGTGTGGGAGCATAATATCTAAAAATATAGACCAAAATACCAAAATTAGATCTCCAACCATTGAGTGATACCTAAATATTGCTCAGATTATGAAAATTACAGCACTTAAGAAAATGGCAGAAGGAAATGAGCAGGGACCTTCTGATGCAGTGCTGATTTGATAGGTGCTTTTTCAGCACTGTGATTCTTCAAAAATCTTACAGTCATTAAATTAACCTATCCAATGTACATGTTATTAATATTTTATTGATGTTACTACCTTCTACTGTATAGTCTGGGGACCTCACTCCGTCTTGTCTGCACGGGTGATACAATCAGGGCTAATCCCTGCTTGGCTTAATGGACAAAAGTATTAACGTTCTTAAAAATCTATGTTAAGACTAATTGAAAGCAGGAGCAACATGAGCTCTTTCCTTTGTTACACTTAAAACCTTAGCAGCAGCAGTATAAATGAGCGGTAATTGTATTACATAAGAAAAAATCAAACCCACTTGAAAGTATTAGTTCACCATGCACCCCGACCTTTGTACCACTTCTAAAATGATAAAACTGATATTCTGAAATGCACCTTCAATCTCAAGTCCAAATCAGTGGTTTGATTCCTCCCCTCCTGTTTCATAGGCCAAGAAGATTTCCAGGCATGAATAATTAATTAAGGACAGATGTATATTATACAGTAATATACAGGGGCAATAACCACCAGGATCTACAACTATTTACAGTTGGATGGTGTCGGCATAAACCGAGTGGAGATGATGACCCCCACTCAAATCGATCCTTATTTGTTGTGTTTTCAACTCAGGTTCTAAATGTCAACTATGATGTTGTTACTGTTGGTGATATCCAATTTGCAGTGTGTAAAGCTGTAAACAAGTATATCTGGTGTGAGGGTCCACAAGCTGACGAGCATACAAGTCTCCATACCTTAATAACAAGACAGGGTGTTTATTAATGCACTCCAGACAAATGGATGGTTTGCAGGTATAAAAAAAATGATATACTTTGTCAGGGGAAGGGTTTAGCGTACACATACAAAGAGATCAATCCTTGACTTGACTCTGATGAGCTTCATGCAAATAAGAAAGGCCTTCTCTGGAATGAGTTTCTTGACTCTTGAGCCTTGGAGGGGAGTGTTTTTTTGTATATTTCAGCCCATTTATTACAACTTCCATATTTTCCAAGGCATATCGTGATTCAGTTGGTTTTTTGTTTTGTTTTGTTTGAAGTTGAGTCTCAGCTCTTCTCTATTCACTAAGAAAATAGACCTGCAGGAAGTAAAAACCTGATTGGCCTAGGGGAATCCATCACGTTGATGGGTATCTGTTCATCTTACCTTTTTGTCAGTGTTAAATAAAGTTTGTGTGGTAATGCAATTGAAAATGTAGATTCAGTTCAAAAAGTATAATGTATTTGAATCTGAGAATAATTTCAAATGTCTATGATTGTCAGTGCACTGACATTTTTCTCATGTTACTCGACCACCTGGTCTTCTCCTACGCACCTGTCCGTCCGTGCCGGTGTGCACAAGTTTCAGCCTGGTTCAGTGCACTGACATGAAATGAAACCAAATGCTGCCTGAGGGAAATTAATCTGAAAACTTGAAGATGATTAGCAGTAAAGTATGCAGTGTTTGAACGGAAAAGTATTTGACAGTTTTTGAGGAACAGTCTCACCATACTCTCAGCAAGCTGTTAAACCTTTATTGAACAGTCAATATGAATTCCCAAAGCAGCTTCTACACATTGAGATACAACACACACACAACAGTGACAGGTAGACAGTTGACTTCATGGACATGAAATGTAGGTGATAAGCAGCAGGTGAAATAACAGTGCAAGTTGTTATTAACACGCAAGTCATACCTCGCTAACACGTCCATAAAATATAATTATTTAATGGATGCCAACTGTTTGCAAGTTAGCAAGATTTATTTTAATGTCTGTACTGTTGCCACAAGCAAACACAAGGGTGAATAAACAAGGACACTGTCCTGAGTGACTGTTCAATACTTGAGCTTGTCAATGAGAAAAGCTTTGCCATTTTGAATGACTATATTTTGCCCAGTGCTCAACTTCAGCCCCACATTTCTCACTCACTTTGAATAACTTATAACTCAGAGGCAAATACACTGACAGGTCTACAATAGATTTTAGTTGAACTTTAACTGATTGAGACAGGCTGCCTCAGAAAAGTACATCCATCTGTACATATTTGGAGTTGCTTGGAGTTTGCTTGCTAGACTAGAGCTATGTCTTAACAAATGAGTGCCGTATTATTTTGCAATGGATATGCTGCGTATTCTGAACATTGTTGCTATGGTGGACTCACAGATTGATGGATGTGTGCTGCTTTTGGCTAAGGAATAAGTAGAGATTTAAGATCTTGACGTAGCCTCAATCTCTGTCCTGATCTTGAATAATTCAATCTGTTAGTGGCCATGGGCCAAAGGCAGATTTGAGCTGGAAACTGATATAAAATGTTGATGTGGGTTGGTCGATGGTGGGAAAGCTGTCTTTCAAACCAAACAGACAAACCAGGCAGCTGATATTCCACTGTAGCTAGACTACCAGCTGAGGCATTTTCTTTGAATAATGTGTTATTGAGGATCTCATTATATGAAGAGTTTGAATTGTCGCTGCATAAAAAATAGGAATGTATATTAAAAAATAATTTATATAACATTTGTATGATTCATATCAAGCTGTGTTGTCAAACTTTTTTATGAAGATATAAAGCAAGTCTCCTCTTTAATTGTACGAGATCCAGCACTTTATGATGTGCCAGAACCAAAGTTTGCTACAGAGCTGAGGGGCTCCAACTAAATCAAATTATGCCATAATGGAAAGTAGGTGCAGAGATATTTGCAACCTCATGTGTGCCAAAGTCAATATGTTTGTCAGATTGCCCCTGAACAGAGCAACAGTTCTCCATAAATGATTCCTTGTTCCATATAATGAAGACTCTTTCAGCTGGCTCTTGCTACTGGCTGTGACTTTGCCCGAGAGCATATTCTCACTTGTTCTATCCTATTGTGACTGAATGACTGTGGAATAGAAACAGGCTCACAACCTGACTTACAATTATAGCTGGGCTATTTCTGTCAGGACACAAGAGGTTGTCTGTGCCCCCATGTTTCTGTTATACTGATATAAAGACAAACACAGCCTGCCAGATTTGTTAACTCACTTAAAAAGAAGCTTTTTTTCCCCTCTTAAATGATAGCATGGGGGTCAGTAAAAAATGCTCTTCTCTTATCTCTGTTCCAGTGAAGAGTGAGCTTCAATTGTAAATCAACACTGAATCATTTTGGATAGAATACAGCTCTCACACAGCTCAGTGTGGGCTCCATTTTAGGAGGCTATTGAGTGTATGCATTGACGTCACTTTGTGGTACAATCCATTTTAACCAAACAAAAGTCTGCATGACTGCTATGATGAAAAGACCTGTGATGTCATGAAACAAACAGATATCCCTGCTTGCCTCGAGAGTAAAGGGGAAAGGAATATGATACGATCTGAATGTATCCAACATACAATGGTGTATCAGTCTGTCCCTCTAGCTCCCCTGTGGAGGCAGGTTATAATAACACATCTGATTGTTATACTATCTCTAGCAGCTAGTCATAATAATAATGAAGGTGCAAAGGACAAAGTTTCATGACAGAGTCAGTGCACTGGTTTATGTTAACCTAACCTAACCATCATTCGCTACATGTGTGTGTTACTGTTACCATGGAAACAATGATCTGTTACGCCTTCAATGGAGGGTAGAAGCAATCGATATGGTTGTTTAGTCTTATTTAGGTGCAGCAGAAGTTAGCTGGACCAAGCTACTGTAAATACCTGTTACTGTTTTATTTCAGTGGAAACAACAGCAGGATATCCATTGTCTCATCAGATTAGGCCTACACTCAATCCATTTTCTCCTGTTTCTGCTGAGCCTTCAGCAATCTGAAGAAAACTTATTTCTGAATTCTCTCAATGTGTCCAGGTAAATTAATCACCTAATGTATCTGAAGACCATGTGGGCTCTGACTCACTTACTGGGCTGTGGCCACATATGCATCACGTTTGAAGCTTGAAGCGGTTTAATGCCTTATGCGATTCCGTTTCAATGTGCAGTATAATTCCTTGTTTTTAATATCCACACAAAGAACCATGAAACCACTGTCATCATTTTGACAACTAATTATGTAATACATTGCCCTTGAATTTTTCTCAAGAGCCACATTATTAATGCGCAGACTACACTTATACATGTGACACCAACATGATAATACTGTAAGCCAGAAGGAAATCAGAGCTTGCGCAGCACTAATCTCAAACATTCGGGGCTCTAATGAATCAGCGTCAGTCTCTTTATAACATGAGATTTGTTCTTGAAGCAAGCAGCCCATGAAGACATCATTGTTTTATATAGCTGTTTTTGACAATGCCATATTAGGGTGTAAAATATGAAATCCCAGATTACTCAGCAGTCAATAACAGCAGTCAACCGCGTATATTACACCGGGGCAGCCACTGGGGATGTGTTGATGGACTTGTCAGTCTTTCAATCGTCTATCATTGCAAATGCACTCTGTATTCGGAAAGTACTTAATTTGGCAGTTTCCCTCATCAAAGCAGTGTAATGTCGTTCTTTTGAAAAAAGAGATATGGATGGTTGTGCATCACTTTTGTGGTTGAGTGACTTTAGGAAATGTTGTGCCTCCTCAGCACTCAGTAGAATTGCAAATAAATCACCTCAGTATTAACAAAACACTCTTTTTTTCCTACACTGACAGACATAATATGAATGCGAGCGGGTCGACTATGCACATCTGTCAAGTAAATTGTGAATTGTGCTCGAGTTTTCCCAGTGAGGTATTACATGGTCTATTGTGGTGCTATAGTGGACACCTTTTTTGCATAGATTAGCAGATGTCAATGCTGACTCCATAAGCTTCATTTAGGTTTGAACAAAAATCCCCACTAAATCCAACAATTTCTAAATAGCTCATTTAAAAGCCCCTGAAGTGAAATATGGATTAATTTGTCAGTAGCAGAAAGGTTTCCTCATCTGAGCATGATTAAAGAATGGTAGCCCACCAATCATTTGTAATTCTGCCATATTAGAAAGTGCTGCTACCTGCTTTTTATATCCACTGTTGTTTTGAGACAGCAAAACTGTATTCCCAAATGTTACATCTGTGTGTGTCTTGATTTATTGGAGCATCTCCAGTGTGTGATGCTGACCTTGTCCAGTTTCTGTATAGGAAACTTTGCAACATTTTTAAAATTACACTCACAAAAACAACATTTCACAAAGGCTTATGGCTTATTTTATTATACAACTTTTAATCAGAATCCTTGTTAATCCTAAACCATTTTGTCATTATCCAAAACTGAATGTACAATGAACATGCTAAATGCAAAACAATTATTAATAATGACAATGAGATGGAGAGATATTTGTTGACTGTAGTATACAGATCATTAGGCTGACTGTGGCACACTTTCATAAAGCGTGCTGATGAAAATTACATTCTGTACATTTCTCTCCATAACAAGGTCATGATAGTGAATTTGGATGTTCATGTTGCACTCACACTGATGTGCATCGGAGAGCTGGAACACATACGCTTCCATTAATTATGTGTGTACAAAAAATGATAATTAAAATTATGCTTTTACGAGCATGGCGGTTTTGTCTGGTTCATTGATATAAATTTCCAACTGCAAACTTCTCCTGATTACATTACTTAAATATTTATATTTTTATATTGAGGTTTGGAACCTGAAATAGGAGAGTTTTTAACATTTGTCACTGAACGTCAACATTATTTGAATGAGAATCGGATGTTTTGGGGACTACCCTCAGATGGATGTATTTTTTTTCCTGGCTATGATCAAATGTTTTACCATCCATATTTTTTGGGATGTTTTTTGACTCTGCCCCGCAGTTGTTGGATATGTCTTCTTAGTATTCTCTGAATTTGTTTGAGCAGGAAAAAGAGAGAGGAAAGACATGAGCCTGAAAAGAGGGTAACCACAAGACATGTGCACACACCAACATTCATACACCTTTGCACACAAGAGCATACTGACAGATTTGCGTCTTGAATATTCATGAAAATGCAGGTGTACATACAAAGGCACACATTCATACACACACCACCCACAGCTGCAAACACAGTTGTGCAGCCCAAACTCCAGGGTGAATCAGAGCAATCCGGTCATCTTAATTGCGGTGTGCTGTGTGGGGAACTAGTGAGGTACTCGAGAAAAACTGTAATCAAAACCTCACACGGCAGGGTGCTGTGATGAAGCATACATGTGGAGTTAAATGTGAGAACATACAAACTGCAAATTCATGACCCTTGAAGTGTGCGCCCACAATGAGGTTAGTCCCAGTCTTATTCTGTGTCTGGCAACTTTGCATATTGTGAGGAACATTGCAGAGGTCTATTCCTGCCAGAGCATATTGGGAAAATGATCATTATACAAAGAATCTGAAACAGCAGGTGTAGCACAGCGTGGCACAGTTGCTTAACCTGCCTTTAACAAGGGCCACAACACATAAATCAAACAGCAGACCATGACTTTATAGTCCACCCCCTTTTTTGGTCCTCATTCTGCTTCTGTTCTGCTACATAATATAAAGCTGAATGGAATAATACATAGAAATACCCTATTGCTACGGATGAACCATGCAGGCACAAAACAGGGCAAGCATCAATTTTTAACAAGGCTTTTATTTTGTCATTGTCACTTTCACACATTTCTCAGCCTGAACTTATACTGCTTCAGTGCTGGTCAGTTCAATGACTGTCATCGCCCTTGGAATGTCAATTACATTTCTAACTAGTTTAGCAATTAATGGCATCCTTGAAACAAAACCCACCATGTCCTGAAGCAAAAGCTTCAGATTTAATTGAGAATGTTTGCCAATCTGCTGAGTATGAAATAACTCAAGTAGAAAATGGGATTTTTGGCTGCAGTATTATGACAGAATTAGCAGCCAGGGGATGCTATGACAAATTCTCTGAACTGCCATGTTCAAAGATTCAATTGTCAAAATAGAAAATTGGAAACAGAGAGCAGTTCTTCAGCATAGTGAAAAGGGCTATAGTATGGTGTACATGTAGGACATAGGTTATTTTAATTTTACTGTAGATTCAAGTGGTGATCAAAAGTTTTAATGTAAGAAAGTAAAGGCAAGGTTTCTTTATGACACAGGGGAGGCCAGGATGTTAGTCATCATTCCCAGTTTGAAAAGACCCGCTCCGCCATGAGAGTTCAATTTATTTTGAAAATGAAAATATGTTTTCAGCCCCAATGTAAATCTAATATTTTTCTGCAGACGAAACCAGCACCATTGCATTTATGAATATTGAGGAATTGGGAGATGTAATATGTCACCGTGAAGTAATCAAATGTCATTTCCATGCTAATGGTGGATTTCCATTTGTGTTGCATGTAGAAACTGCTCAGAGATGTTCAGTGTGTCTTTCATTCAGGCATTTTGACTTCTTCTTCTCTTTTTTTTCATTCAAAGTTCTTTTTAAATAGCAATCCTGAAATTACTCTTTTGATGATTGGAACTGGGGTTCATGTTTGAAATGTTTCTGACACATGTGAAAGGAATGCAAACTGTTATTTTCTTTTTATTCAAAGGAAAGAAAAGATTTCAACCAGTTATGCAAACCAATCAATCGTTGTTGTTTGACTTGAGTCATTCTCATCAAACCTTTCCGGAGTTCAATACACTGTGAATAAGGTGCATTTATCTTGAGCTTCCAATTTAATTTGTCTTATTGTAATGTATGTAATCACCCACAAAGCCCCAACAAACAACGAATAGATAAGATAAACAACACTGTTGTATGACAAGACAAAGCAGAGGAAAGTGCTTGGATCAACGGGCTAGGCTGAGTCCTTCGAGAAATTAAATCAACTTTGGTTTGTGGATTTTATCTTTTAGTCAGAAGTGTGAATACCATTCATAATATTTGCTGCGCCCAGTAAATATTGAGAGATGCACTACAGTAATGAATTCTAGAAAATGCAGGTGCGACATGTACAGGGTAGTCTTCCTCCAGTGTTTGTGAGAGAACATAAACAGTCTACCCACACAACACTATCTTTAAACAAGCTATAAAGAAAATGTTTAAATGAGCTTTTTGAGGGTTTCGTTTTTGCTTTATACCGAAACATTTGCATTGGCAGCTAGTCTAAAAGAGGCGTAGCAAGTTCAACATGTCAGTGCTGCTGTTTAGTCACTGCTGTGCAGTACAGGTACAGTTTGTACAATGACAATCAAGGTTACTCATTTTTCATTTATTCACCAAGAGATGTCTTGAGCTGTGTAAAGTGACACCAGTGTTGATGCTTGACTTGACTGTCATGCTTTTTCTAGCACGCTAACCAGCTAGCCCTGCCCCGCCTCATCACTTTGTTGCCCTGGTGACTCCTTGCAACCTGAACTCAGGATGTAACACTGCTCAGTGGGCTTATTATTACCTCCATTATAAAACGCAGTGATGGCTGAAGGTTTTGTCAAGTGATAATCACCACCACTCACTCCCAGCAAGGGACCACGTTTGGCATTGGAGAAAAACTTACAATTAGGCCCTTTAAATGAGAGGGAGAGATTTTATCAGAATAAAAGTGAAGAATTGTCTAAATAGCTTTTTGACCATAATAAAAGAATCTGGCAATCATGAAAAATTTCTGATTATTTTAAGCTGTTAAAGCTCCTGTGAGCTTCATTCATCAATTTCTCTACTCATTCATGACTATGCCAAGAACAATCAAAGTCAAATTTCACAGGGAAAAAAACCTTAGGTGGCATTCAGTCAAACACTCAAAAACTGAGTTGTGGAGCTGTGTGGGGTGTTTGATCAGATTTGTGCGACAGTGGTCTGGAAAGATGTGCAAGCAACCTCACATCTGTCTTCGCTCTTTGGTTTCAGTGTTGCAAACTATTTAGTAAATATGTGACATCTTTTTGAGTCGGTGTCCTGCTGACTTCAAACCAGCAAAAAGAGACTCCTTGCTGAAAAACGACTAGCCTGACAGGAAAAAGTGCATCGGCTGCTTTGCATTTACCCATGTATTTTCCTCGAAAACAGCTCTGTCTCATAACGTTCCATTATTATTTCATAGCGTGGTGGTGAATGTGCAGGTCACAACTTGTCCACAAGAGCGTTTGTGAGTTGTTGGATTGTGTATTAGATGAGTTTTGTGGGAAAGCCTGGAAATACCATGCACCTCTGTAGCCGATGTCATATCTGGCCCTCTGCGTTGTGTTTCTCACGGCCTGCCCTAGGTTGGGTTTGATCCCACGACCTCCCGCACCGGAGGCGACGATGCTAACCTCTTCGCCAAGAAGTTGACAACTGCTTGGCAAGTCGGTCGTTACACCTCCATGATGTTAGCTGAGCAGCTCGCATCTCTGCCCAACCAGTCTCAAAATAGCTTGCACCGACACTTAAAGTATACCTTCCCCTAAGACTATAGGGATTATTGCAATGGGCAAATTTGCCAAAATTTTGAAATAGCCCTTTAATTGAATGGTACCGCTGTGATGAGTATAATATGGGCCCTTTAAAGGGGAATTGCCGTTTTTTTACAATATGGACCTTATTTCTAGCATAAAATACTCACCCAGATAACTTACGAGTCTACGGGGCAACAGAATGCAGCCTCTAAACACATTATCTGCCGCAAAACTCGTTCATTTCACCAATATTTTGTTATGACGCGCTAGTGCTATTCCCCTCTGAGTCCGGGGTTAGCTGTTATCAACATCCTGGGTCTGTAGGTTGACCTACTGACCTCTGGAAAGATACTCCATGAGCGGCTGCTCCAATGATATGAAATGGTATACACTTCCTGTCTCTCTAAATGGGTGTGGCCAACCGTCACCCCACCTCGTCTGTGAAAGTGTGTGTGGATTTATACAATTTGTAGGTAGATGAAAGTGAGATATTTATATTTTCTTATGATAACATTAAATATTTACACTACTAACAGTAATATTTAGCATGACAAAAACTGAAAGTGTGTGCGAGAGTGTGTCGTAGAGACAGAGACAGAGACAGGTCTTGAACAAAGTGGATTTTCTCCTGATGTGTCCATCTGAAAATTGCCATTTTCGTGTCAAACTGTTCGGAAGAGATGTGGCTTGTGAAAAATGAGTCCAAAATTTACTTCAGTGACTGTGGGGAGAAAGACTCGACCATAATCTGTGTTTACGTTCAATTTTCCCATTGGAGTCAATACACTCCAGGCTGCCTCTGGTCTCCCTAAAGGGGCGTGGCCGTGCAGAAGCCCACGTGACATGTATACAGGAAGCTGACTCGTCATGGAAGGTCTTGGTTTATAAACCGTCTTTGATAATGATTCCACTTCAGCATTCGGGTCCATTTTTAGCGCAACTAGCCGGAGCTTTAGTGAGTCCAGGCTGTGGAGAGGAAGCCTGTGGAAGCTGAACTTCATCCAGCTGCTCATTTTGTTCTGACAAGTCGGAAACACGCAGAAACGAACCGTAGTATTAGCGGTAGCAACAAGCCACATGGCGCAGCGCTCAGACATGACCAGTGTTGTGCAAGTTACTGAAAAATAGTAACTAGTTACAGTTACTAGTTAGTCCAATGCTCCCACTAAATAAAGGTTGATTGAATAGGCTTTATGCGCAGCTCCACTACTTCCTTTTTTTCATCTGTAAATTTTACCATCATCATCATCATGCTGCATGATATCAGCAAACAGCAGCGTGACCTAACACAGGGCTCTCAAGTCTCACGCGTGACACACGCATTCCCACCCGTTCACACGCTCACACGCCACACATTGTATTTCTCACGCATTTAAATTACCACGGTGACGTCCACCAAGTTGCCGCTTTAACAGCGGAACAGATTTGAGGGCGCACTGATCACACGAGAGAGGTGAAAAGAGACAACAACACTGTTACCTGTTGTAGCCTACTGGCCTCAGCCTGTACCATCGCTAAAACACCCACGACCAGTGAGTAACGAGTCAAAAAGCCGCCGACACTGATCACTGCCTGAAGAGTTTGAAAGCAGCCTCTTAACTTCATGAACGCAGCTCAAACCGAGGTGCCAATTAGCACGGCGACCAAGCTTTGATAAACACACCAGATCCGTGCCGGTTTACAGTATACTCCCGTATTTGAGCCGGTCGCTACCGGAGCTTAATTAAAAAAAAAAAAAAAAGCGCTCGTCGGAGCTGAGAACAGATCAGCTGACATGTGGTCAAGGTGTACAGACCTGTCAGTGTCACAGGTGCATCTCATCTCATCTCATTATTATAGTCTTCAACCTCAGAGCTGTCTGTCTTCAGACTGTCCTGACCTGTCCCTGGACATCACACAGGGACAACATGGAGCTGCCTGTGATTGGTTACTGAGTTTTATTAATGTTTACATCAGGCTGAGTTCAACAAATCACAATCATCATAGTGTAGTGGCAGGAAAGACCATTTAATCTGTATCAAATATTGTGTTGGTCAAGAACAAACTTAAAGTCAGAGGGAAAATGTTTAGGGTGTTTTTACTGTTCCTAAATGTAAAAATGGGTCACATTGGACCCTAAACATTATTTAAAGGTTAAATAACGTGTTACTTAAACATTTTTCATTGTGCTGCTCTAAAAATAAACTAACAAATACTAGTGTAGAGCCCTGTATACTGTAAGTGCCCAAAATAAGTGATTTGAGGGCATCCTCCAAAAAATTTTGTGATAGCACATCACTGTGCCCCCTCCAATTTTTGGGTTGCATTACGCCCCTGGTTAACTTATTCCAGTCATAAATCATAAAGATTTTTGTTTGAATGAATGTATGCGTCATTTGTCAGACATCCATCCACTTCAACAACTTCAACCAAATCGCCGCTGCCGCTGGTAAAATCTCACTCTGAACTCACTTCAAAACTTGAGAGCCCTGACCTAACAGAACTGCAAAAAAATCTTGAGGATACGTCTTAACCAAGTTACATTCAAGAACCTGTTTTCAGTGACGGAAAGTCATGTCAAATTCATGTGTTTCATTCAACCAAACTGTAACGCGCCACTTCACATTCTCAGTAACGGCAACGGCTTTGTAACGATGGGAAAAGTAATTAATTATATTACTCGTTATTGAAAAATATAACACCGTTAGAAACGCCGTTATACTCTAACGCCGTTATTACCAACACTGGAGATGACATCATCCAGGTCAGAGGTTAGTAGATCAACCTACAGATGGGAATAGCACTAACGTATCATAACAAAATATTGGTGAAATGAACGAGTTTCGCGGAAGATAATGTGTTATTTAGAGGGTGCATTCCAGTGCCCGATAGACTCGCATTATACAGATATACGCGGCTCTCTGCTGGATCTAATTTCGTCTGAATGAATTGACACCAAATGACACCAAAGTTATCTCGGTGAGTAAATAATCATATTTTATGCTAGAATAAGGTCCAGATTGTAAAAAAAAATGGCAATTCCCCTGTGGAATTTAACACAATAGAGCAATAGCAGGCTATAACGGATTATTTTTCCAGTACAAAGCTACCACATGACTACTGCAGTACTCTATCATTATGTTCTATAATGCTCACTGAACTTAGCATATACTGCAAATGTGCAAGAAAAGTCCAGCCCTATCAATAGCTTTTCATTTTTCTGTACACTGTAATGAACATTGTTGAAACATGCCATCAACTATATGTTCCCTTTCGTTTCAAAGAGGATTAGTCACCATAAAGAACCCATCAATCAAAAAGCAACACAAGGGATATTATTCACACATGATGAACCTTTTTATCTCGGTAATATGTGAAGTTAGACACTTCAGACATCCGCTTCTGTCCACGTCCCTTAGGAACCGACTGACACTGGAGAACACTCTGCACTTGGCTACTTTGCATATTTTTTCCTCCTCATCAAATCTTTTTCAGCCAGGGAACTCATTGTTCACCAAGCACTGACCCAGGTTTAACGCCTTTTTTTATACTGAGCTGTCTTTCCTTGTGGTCAGCACAGAGAATATGGTGGATATAAAACATACTGCAACAATGGCGGAACAAGAGATTGAGGCTGATGTGATGTGAATGGTGTGAACAGCTCTGAGGAGTGGAAACCTAGGAGTGAAAACTTGGCATATAGACTAGGCAGGTATGTGCTGGTGTACATGGCACTTAATGGCAATACAAGTGTTTTGTTAATTGGCATTTTGACATGAATTTCTGTAATTCATTGATTAAAATAGGGTTGTTTCAAACCCAGCTTCAATTTCAGGAACCAAATGATCTCTCAAGCTTCTTCTCCTCTTCAAGTTTTTAGAAAGACAAAGACACAGCCAAAGCTGTCCATCACCACAAGTTACTGAACGACTTTGTCACATGTCAGCGCCTCATCCACATTTTTCATGTTACTTCCACCCGCCAACTGTTCAATAGAGGCAAAAATGCCACAAACACTTTGAAAGAATCCCTGGTAGACTGTTCGAAAAGTGCTCATTAAAGCACAGTCAGGTCAAAATTTGGCAGAACCAAAAATGTGATGGAAAACATGAAGGATACAAAACACGTTATCTTTTATAGGTGTGATTGCATGGAGTGTCTCTGTAATGATGTGACATGACTCTGTGGGTGATTGGTGCAGTATGGCTCCTGGGCACTTTTTCAATGAATAGTGCATTTCTTTGGCATAATTTAGTGCCAAGAACAGTAGGGAATGAATGCTCAAGCCCAGATGGAGCATGTTTGAGTTTGTTAAGTTTGTTAAGTATTGGCTGTTCAACCAGGGGAAAATAAAACACAGGACATAAGTGAGAAAGTCACAACAGAATACTGTTTGGCATTACCAAGAAGTCCACAGTCTAATTTACTCCCTCTCCAAAATCCCTTACAAGGACAGTTTAACATGACCACCGCTCTTCTCTTTTATGTTTTAAATAAAACATTTGGCAGTCTGCGTACGTGTGATGTGAGACAGAATAGGAACATACAAATGCAGCAGGAGCTGCCAAATTAGTTTTTTTGAGTTCTATTTTAACAGTTGTGAAGTAGTGTTTAATTACACAAACACATCATTAATGGGGGAAAATTGTCCCCTGCACCAACAGTTGTCTCAAAGACAGCAGCCTGCTACAGGGAACTTTGAAATATTCCCTTTGTGAAAAAGTGAAACAAAACAGAGCTCTTGCTGGACACTGCCCTTTAAGCTTAAAGCCCCAGTATGTAACTTATTTGGCTTTTTATTAGCAAAAATCAAACATTGCTTTCATAAATATGTATTTCATTGAAGTCAAATCACACCCGCATACAAATGAAAGCTTTCTCGTACCTTAGAATGAGTTATTACAAGTTGTTACAAATACATAAGTGTGCAACGCACCGAACCGAGGAGGCCATGTTGCATCGCCATTTTTTACGTTGAGTGGCAGCGTGACCGTAGGTAACCATAGAAACTCACCGGAGCTGTCGGCTCGGGGAGAAAGTTTTCCAGTAGCGCCTGTTAAAACTGTCACCACTGTGTAGTGTGAGGAAGAACGGAGGCTCTGATGTTGCATTCAGGTGCAGTCAGGCAGACGGCCGTCGGCAAACCAACCGGATGTCATTTTACTGGACGAGAGAAAGACGATAAAACGTGGGTCACGTAAACAATACGACATCACCATGACAACATATTGTCACGCCTGTATTGTTTTGCCTCATGCTGGCGTACCACTTGTTTATCCTGTTACATGCAGCGTCTGTTGTCTGTCTGACGTCTGCCCAATTTCATGTGAATGCAACATCAAGAATACGTTCCGATATGCAAACGCACCTAGATGGGGGGAATTCCTACACATTATACCTTTAAATCAATATGTTTTTTGGGTTTTTTTGTATATTTTTTTGGCTTTTCAGGCAGAGAGAGGGGAAATGATGCAGGATAGGGCTGCTCGACACGGGATTCGAACTGGGGCTGCCTGCAGTGAGGACTATAGCCTCAACACATGGGGCGGGTGCTCTATCAACTGAGCTAAACACCACTGAGCTAAATCAATATGTGAAGCTTTCCACTGGGATTCATACACATTCAATCCCCAGGTTACAAACCTTTCATGGAGTATACCTTGGAAATACGGCAGTCACACATGCAACAGCTCCATATATTTACTGGCTGCATTTGAGTAAAGTTAATCACATATCAATGTCACGATGAGTGATCAGGATGTGTGATTACCGCCTGTAATGAGCACTGTGACCTTCATGGAACTACAGTATAATATGTGTAAAATATAGCATGTTTCTCTCTGGGTTGAAATCTGTTGTTTTATTCAGTTATATTTAGTTCTTCTTAGGCATTCAGTTCACTTTATTTCAGACAGAAAAAGAGAAAGTCATAAGATAGAGTCTAAAATAGTATCACTTCAATTAATGATGGCTCTCAGATGTGTTTCGTAGATGGGAAAATGATTGGTTTTGTGCCGTGCGTCAGAGTGATGGCAATTTCGTTATTTGTCACAGATTTTCTGAATAGCAAGAAGGTTTAGAAGCATTGCTAAAAATGCAGATGTCGCACTGGATCAAATGTGTTTTCATCCAGACTGGGTCAAAATGCAAGGGGGGTTACTAAATGCACAGATGGCTTTAGAATGATGTCAACGCATTACAGATATCATATGTAATCAGGATAACATATTTCACACCATGATCTGCAAAATAGGTATTATTCATATATTTTATTATTTAGAGCTGAAGCAGTTTGGGTTTTTATTAAAAACAAACCACAGTGTCCAGAACAAGTTGAACTTGATTAATTCAAGTTCAACCTGCTCTGCTGTACTTTTTGCCCACCTTAAAAAGACAAACCCTCGGTGCATGGTCATCCATTTGTCTTGGTCATAACATCAACATCAACAACCCTTGCATGTCAGCTTGAAATATGAATTCCCCTCCCTGTCCCTGAATGCTGTGTATACTATATCGACATCTGTGGAGCTTGTGGCCATCTAGCCGCGGGCATTTGATGTAGATTTTCTCAAAGACTTCTTTGGGGATTGTTCATATGGTCT
Organism: Trachurus japonicus; assembly: GCF_045865225.1. Taxonomy (NCBI): domain Eukaryota; kingdom Metazoa; phylum Chordata; class Actinopteri; order Carangiformes; family Carangidae; genus Trachurus; species Trachurus japonicus. Next base: position 36,647,230 of record NC_140911.1, read on the forward strand.
AGGGCCAGAACTGAGAATTGAATGATGGATACTTCACTACTTCAAGTGACTCTCTTTGGCCTCGTATATATTGGTCTGTGCCACACTGATCAAGAAATTTGTCTGCAGTGCCCAAGGCACTGGGGACCTTAAAGGTGCGTCCGTGTCAGTGCCTTGTGAATTACCAAGCTGCCAAAAGGGGGGTGGGTGAGGCTGGAGAGGGCTGGAGGTAAAGGGGCCAAATTGTAACAGATTGCCAACCCTAAGCCCCTGCCCTTAAGCAAAAAATGGACTTTAGGGATGAGGGTGCCAGTCACAGCATAATTGATGCTGGGCTGTGTACAGGGTAAGTCCCATCTGCCACTGTCTGCTATTTGGGAGACAAAAAAAAAGAGCTTTCCCTTTTGTCCTGTCTCGACTGAGCCTTCAAACTGTGCTGGCAAAATCCTCTCTTCTGTCCCCCTTGTCCTCATTATAAACACAAAGCTGTAAGTCCAAGCCTGGTTTACCCTCAGAGAGCGACTGCCTGGGGAGAGGCTGGGGAAAGCCATATACGGCTATGACATATCATATTTCCTATCATATGGGAATAGAGCAGCAGGAAAAAAAGCACAACCCTCTCTAAGTTCTCAAATCAGTGTCTTCAGAGGAGTATCTCTGTGTAATTTTCCCTCCTCAGCGAGTGGTGTGTGAGATGATTTTATGTGGATGTTTCTGAACTAGGTTATTATGGGTGGTCCTTATCTTTCACAGGTAGACTGCCATATTATGTCCACTTTAGAGTAGGCCACTCGCTCGACAGCTGCCATCGCTCAGCCAAGCGTCAGTGAAGCCGTCTGTTTTCACAGACAAGAACACGGCAACATGTTTCTCACTCTTCCGCCCAACAACACACACACACACACACACATACACACATATCCAAGCATGCAGGCATGTAGCATATGTGCTCTCTGCATTTTCAGCAACATTGTTATGATTAATGCAGTTCAGAACTAGGGAACTTGTTCAATGTGACACAAGCTTTTGTCTCTGTGTGTCATCCCCCCCTTCCTCTTCCTGACAGCCACCAGTCTCTCTCTCTCTCTCTCTCTCTCTCTCTCTCTCTACCTACCAGCTACCGCTCACTGGTTGGCTCGGGCAGGAGGATGTGATATGAGCTGACAGCACAGTAATAATCCATGCAAATTAACAGGGTGGGGTGTAAATGCAAATGCTAAAAGCACAATAGAAAAGTGATTAAAAAGCATTTCAGTGTCTTTTATCTCGCCGTGCTGCTCGTGCTGGGGAATATGGGCTTTTTCAAAAGCAGCAGACGTAGGTATGGGGGACTTTTTCCCAGTGAACATTTCAACATGTCTTTTTTTCTCCCCTCTTCAGAGGACTTAACTTTGATTGTTTTTTTCCAGCTGTCTTTTATCTACCCCACTGCCACAATCATAGTCCATCCAACTGTGAGACTTCTCAAAATAAGGGATATAAGCTGTTTGGCAGTGTTTTATGTTTCACTCAGCTTAACTTAGTCTGGAATGCATGTATCTCTCTCCCACTCACAGGAAGAAACTACACACATATCCTGCTTCATATGCATATGTATGTGAATATGTGTTTACACAAATATGAATTTACATATACCTCTGTGAGTAAGAACCTCTGAGCCTTTGAGCACAACAGTGGTTAAGGCATATGTTGTGCATTAGCAAAATCTTTTTTTTTTGGGTGGTCAAAATCATATCCTAAAGCCTACAAGCAAAATTGAGATCATAGGATTGACTCAAGAATGAACCTGTAAACTTCCATCCAAGACTCCACTGGGACGTATAATAGATGAACGAGTCAATTAACATTTTCAATTTCCAGTTTCTGAACTTGCAGTGTTTCTATTTACACTCTTCATGCCTAACCTTTCACTTGTGCCTATTTGGTTGGGGCCAATCACAGTATGGGAGAAGCCAAGCTGTGCACAGCCTTATTCTTAAGTTTCCAATGTCACTCCGGAAGAGGTATGTTTTTGCCTTGAGCACATAATTGAGTGGTACACTAAACGCACATGAATTAGTCTTGGTGGCATTGGTGCAGAGCCGTATAGACAAGTGAATGAGTGATGCAAACGGAAAAGGACAACACATATCACATGGTAGTGCTGTGTGCAAGGTGAGCTGACTGTGCTGCAGTGAGGATGTTCCTCAGCTAAAGTAAGAGGCTTGAAGGTAATTCGTCAGCTAGCACTGGCTGCTGTTAACTAATAGGGCTTTACACTGGTTCTGGTTCCCAAACCCAAAAGGCCTTAAAAGTAAGTAAAGTAATTTTTATCTTTGAACTCTGGGAAGAGATGGCCAAAGTTGGGTCCACTCCAACACCAGACCAAATAATTAATAAACTTAAAAACTGAAGAAAGATTACAGAGACAGCAAAAAAGCTAAATGCAGGGTAATGCAGGGTAACATACTGTACGCCCACTTTGGTTCCACTTAAACTGATGTGAATGCGGGCTGAATCACCAAAAAGCACCATGGTTCTGAGGCCTAGTCCACACGAACACGGGTATTTTTGAAACCGAACTTTTCTGGAAAAAAAAAATTCGCGTCCACACCACCGGTGTGATAAAAAATAACTCTGTCCACATGAAACCGCAAATCCGTCTTCATGTGCATTCCAAAGCAGTAGGTGGTGATATCACTCCTAACAGGAAAGCAGCTATAACTTGTACAGAGAGAGTGGAGGCTCAAACAGCTCAAACTGACCGGCACCGCGAGTCCGCGCTACTAACACACCCCGCCCGTAATCTCTTGTTTATGACAGATACGAAAATACACAAATACACACATCGTAACGACAATCCATCGATCCACTGATTGATTCTGAAAGGCTTCATTTAAAACAAATGTACAGGACGGAAGGAAGCAACACAGTGGGGAAGTGACAGCAATTTACAATTTGATAAAAGCCTATTTTAGCCATATCAGCATGGTGGGGTCCGCCCGCTATTCCGACATGTCTCTATTTAGACATCCCGCTATTAGACGACATCCCTCTATCTAGACATGCCGGTAGTCCGACACTTTTTGATACCGCTATTCCGATTTTTTTTTTTTTTTTTTTTTTTTTTACAGCTGCGATAGGCGCGTCTCTCTCTCTTTTCTTTTCAGCATGCCTGTCACCGGTTTGATGAGGGAGTGATGTTCTTAATTTCAACAACTCAACTATCAAGTTGCAAACAAAACTAACACACATGATAAACAAACAGAACTATGCTGCAGTTTGTTTGTCAAGTTAACCTGTCACCTTCAGCACCACGGACAGCGGAGAGCTGTCTGTGAGCGTCTGGGCTCTGGGCTTAGGGCCTGGGGCCTCATTTATCAAAACTGTAAGTAAGCAGTGTAAAACTGCTGCTACTAAATGTTTTGCTTAGGCCTACGGAGAAAAGACACCCAAAATATTTACACCTTTTTCAGATCTATCAAACTGTGCATGCACAACTCTCCGCAATTTCTCTTTGATAAATCAAACTGGATACAAGAATGGTGTGCAGTTGTGCACGTGAACACACCTCTGCCCCCGGAATGCGTAGACACAATGGTCAGCACGTGCATATTAATTAGCCATGTGCGCTCTGAGGAGCAGCAACAAAGTTATTCTCTCTTCAGCTGACTTCAGTGACAGAATAATAACAGTCTCAGTAGCTGCAGATCAGGGGTGCTGCTGCCGGTGTGTTTTTAAACTTGGAGGGTTTGTTTTTTCTTCTCTCTTATAGGCCTATGTATTTGTGTATGAGAAACAGTGTCTCAGATGAAGAAAAAAAATCAGGACAGGTCTGACTATAATGTAGCCTAATCAATCAATGTCGGAAAAGCGGAATGTTTGAAAAATAGTAAAGTGCCCCTACTCCGACAATGAAAAAAAGAATCTCGGAATAGTGGGACGCTTGAAAAATAAAATTAGAAGTCAATGTCGAAATAGCGGCATGTCGGAATAGCAGCATGTAACCACATATGGTGACCACGCGGTTTTGTATTAGTGTCCGCATGTTTAGTGATTATTGATATTCACAGGAGCGTCTGAGTGGTCAGCGCATGGTCAGCGTCGAGAACTTGACGTGCTAGCAACAGTAACTACGGAGGGCAGGGATTTCTGAAAAATGTCCGGTTTTCCTGTCCACACGTGAAGCTGAAACCGGAGTTTTCGAAAAAGTTCACCCTGGACTCCGGTTACAAAAAACTCCGGTTTCAGGAGCCCAGTTCTGCGGTTACGTGTGGACGAAAGGCCAAACCGTGTAGAGAAACACACGGTTTCAAAAATACCCGGGTTCGTATGGACGGGGCCTGAGACTCCAGAACGGAACCAGAGCTAGAACCAGAACCAGAACCAGAACAAGAACCAGAACCAGAACCGTGTCTGTCTGAAAGCACCCTGAAAGCAAAGTGTCACTGTGCAAGTGAGCGTGTCCTGATCCCTGACCTCTCTGTGGAGGGGGAGTTGAGCTAAAAAAGTGTCTCTGAGCATTAACAAAAACATGTAACTTCAAGAGGCGGTGGGTCGAGTCTTACAAAATGTGCTACATCACCTTAACGCATGGTGTTTTCTGTTTCTCCTCTCCCTACACCATAGCTCTTCTCCCTCTCCGTTCCAGATGTGTGTGTTTCAGACATGAAAAGAATGTGATATTTCCTGTGTTGCCAAGTGGAAGGAAATATTTTGTAGATGTTCTTTTGGGTCCACTTGTGTCTTTTCCTGTTTGTAGTATAATTTCAAATTTCAACTCTAAAGAACCTCTTCAAATTCAGAAATAAAATGGTTTTGCATATTGATGATCGTCACCTCAAGGTCCTCTAGCCAATATATGATCACATATCCAGGATGCATGGGGGACAAATGAGGACACGGCACTTGATTAATTTACTATACAGTACCTGCCTCGGAGAAGTCAAATCCAATAGTGCATTTTTTAAGTGTGAAAATGGATATAAATAAACAGCTATTCTTAAAGATGTTAATGAAAATTAGCCTTTGAAAGCTTTATTAGAGACTAATGTCTGTAGTGGAGTGTTCAGAACCAATGTTCTTTTGTGACTAAATGGCACACATCCACACAGGACAGTTGGTGACTCGAGTCGTGCATAAAAGCTAATATGCAGTAAACAAAGAAGAAGAAAATGAGCAGTAGCAGGCAGTCGTGAGCTGTCTGAAATTGAAAACTTTGGCTAAACGACTGCGCTAATGTTCCTTTTGTGATTGCTATTTAAATTGACTTCTAGTTTAATTTTCGGGCCAAAGATTAGCTGCTGCTTACGTAGTCCAGTCTTTACCTGTAGGAATCAGGTCATTTGAAACAAAATCTACAATGTCATTTATGAGATCACTGCAGAACAATGAATCTGTATTTTGGTGGTCAACCTTTTTTTTTTTTAAACCACTAATTTTATTGGAGTTACACGGGGGACTGGAGCGTATTCCCCATCATAGAGAGGCAGAGAACCCCATAGGGAAATGGGGAAGTCTTCAGTCAGGAGACGAACACAAACCAAATATCTATCAGCAATTTAAACGTCCAGAATACTGTACGTAGATGATAGCTTTGCTTCTTGTTAAGCACGTGCACTCGTTCAAGACCATTTGTCAAGTAAGTGATCCACCTAATTCACCAGTTGGATGTGTTAATAGCACACACGTGAAATGGTTTGCTCTATCATGTATCTTGGTGAAAGCATTCTAAATTCATGCTGATTACTTTGGGACCCAGGGCAAAAAGTACAGCTTCATCAAATACTTACCACTGAATTACTGTCAGTGGAGGTAAGCTGAGGATGACCTTGGTGCCTTCTCGTTGCTGCTCTCCCCACACACACCACCTTCCCCCACTATAAATAAACCCCCAGAGATGTGGACTCGAGGCCAGGTTGCTTAGTACAAGGGGATGTTGGGAGTGTTTCTTGTGAGTCCAGCTGTCTCCAGAGCTCTAAATCCCTTAATTATGAGGCCTGGGAAAGCAGTCTCTCGGGAGCATTAAACGTGCTCCTGTTCTGCACATTCACCAATCCCATTTGCAGATTTTTCTTCTTTGGAAAGATAGCAGGGTAATGGTGCTTGAGGATATAGAAGAAAAGGGAGGTGGTAAACGAGAGATGGAGAGAGAGGGATCATTATTGATGTAACTGGCACAGTAGCGTTACCAGGGACAAGTAAATGCTGCTTTTAATGCCGCGGTGTGCAAGTGTGCTCTGAACATTTGAAATAGAATGAAAGGCTCATGGGACCACTGAGCTCACATTTTTACATATTTGCAGTGTCCTGCTTTTAAAAAATATTATGGAGCATAGCCAGCAGTTCACACTGTGCATGTTTGGCAAAGGTATCTGAGGATTTTCATCTTTAGACCAAATTATGGTACTGTCAGGTGAAAACCCAAGAAGAATTAGGAAGTTCTAGCTGGATAAATTGTTGTAAATTGTTGTAACCTTCCAAAAGAGAGCATGATCCCATGAGGGTTAGAGAATTACTCAAATTAGAGAGGATAAAGATGTAGCCCCTTAAAGAGGAACTACGAAAGATTTGCACCTTAATTAAACAGCTTCTCAGTAATTGTGATGATTAAATGACTTGTTATGGGGAGAATGGAGGCTCTCTGCCTTCCCCCTAGCATCTCTTGGCCGAAAACCAACCTTGCAAGATCAGCGCCTCTGACCCGGTGTCCTAGATTTCGTCTCACGAGAAACATGGGCTGATTTACGGCACTACAACACAAACACAGTTGGTAATCTGCAATCTCTTGCCCCCCTCGGTGGACATCGCTCCATCGGCTTCATTGAAAACAAATGCACATGGGTGAGTTTTTACGACAGTGAAAATATGCACTCTGAAAGGTGGACCTTTCCCCTTTAAAACATGTCGTGGGATATATAAATGTCTTGTCTCTCGGACAGGAAGCAAAGCAAAAAAATATAGTGGCCAAAAGTTTTCAGTCAATTCTAAAGATAGGGGGAAAAAATATGTGCTAATCAGAATGCCAGAGACACAGTGCTGAAAGACATTTGCCTGTAGCTGCACAGTTTTCATTATGTAAAGGAAAGAGAGAGAAGCTGTGGAGAGAATTTGGAATTTTCATATATGTACTTGAATCTTTTGGCTCTTTAAAGGAACTACCAGAGGAATGTCAAAGATATTGACATTTATTTTTTTCTCCCCTAAAAGTCTATTTGCTTTTGACGATTTTTTCCCCCTTTTTTATGATTATTTGCATAAGACTTTTACATAATGCTTAGCAAAACTTGACTGAGGTGACATTTCAATTCATAACTTTCTCTGCTCCTGTTTGGTATGAGCACTGTATCAACATCAACATACAAGACAAGTAACCTTGTCAAGTGAGAAATTTAATTATGTATGTGCTGTTTTCAGATGATTGGTATGCAGGCCTTATAGCAGACGCCCACATTTACACACCCAGCAGACAGCTTTAAAATCACCAACTGCAACCAGCAAAAAGAGAAAGAAAATAAATAAATAAACAAGGGAAACATTTTCAGCTCGACTTTTAACAAGTGGGCGAAGTGAGAGCTGCTATTAAATGAGGTATGAAAGGCTTAGACTCTATCTCCATCATCACAGACAAGCATCTTAATCCAACACAGCTCTGTCGTGTTGCTGTGCACACTGTATGGTTTTAATCATGTCAGATACTTCACCAAGGCTCACTCCTGTTTTGTTTGCCTTTGACTCCTTTTAGGTGCCTCTACCCCCCCACCCCCCTTCACCCCACAGAGTAGACAATAGAGCATCAGAATCAATACACCGCTCTCCAGAACTAACTTGACTCTGTTGAATTCTTTATCTTTGCATTTACAAGGTTGTGTTAGTGATTTTATTCAAACTAAACAAAGCATCTTGTTACTACCGCTTTGAAGAAGTACTTGTCTGGGGGATTATCAATACTTATCAGTCAAGTGGAAACTTTGCAATTTGACAGTAATTATTTTTAATCTAATGAGATTGGATTTTGTGAGTTTAGCTTTGTCTAAATTGAATGTCTGTGTGTGGCTCGGTGTGAAGAAACTGCAGATTGCTGCAGTTGTCCTTTTCTCTCTTTGCTCACGGTTGCTAATGTTGTGAAAATGAATCATAACATTTAACTGCGTTGTATAGCAGGACTCGAAGCACAGGACTTCAGCAAAGCTTTTACAAAGTGCATAATGCTGCTTTATTGAATACAGCAATCAATACCATCCATAAAGTCAGATAGTTTTTTTTTTTTCATTTATTGTCTTTGATTTTAGAGCAGCTTCACCGCTCCAGAGGTGCTTCACCACTTGACACAACCTCTGTAACGAGCACTCGAGCATGATTGGTCAGGAACAGGACACCTCTGACAGCTTGTCATATGCCAGGTTGAGACAGGCTTGTCAGTAAGATAATGGAATGTTCTAAGGTTAATTTACAACCATATGAATCCCATCAATAAGCAATTAAGAGGTGTGGAAACACGGAGGCGCCCAGGCCAGCAGCTAAAACCCCCACCAGCCCCCGCCTGCTTTTAATCAATTAATTGCTGTGACATGTCTGTTTAAAAGCGCTTGATGGATTTACACATAAAAGTGAAGCATGGACCTTTCTTATTGCCGTACCTCTCTTACTGTAAAGCATGGCTTGTGGATTCAGATGAGGAAACGTTGCTTCTCTCACCTCACGCAGCTTTTGACAGATTTCATAAATGTTCCTTGTTCTTATTGTCGGAGGCCCGGCTAAAAGGTTCTCTAAAGCCCCAGTATGTGACCTATTTGGCTTTTTATTAGCAAAAATCAAATATTGCTTTCATAAATACGTATTTCACTGAAGTCGAATCACACCCGGATACAAATGAAAGCTTTCTCGTACCTTAGAATGAGTTGTTACAAGTCGTTACAAATACATAAGTGGGCGACGCACCGAACCGAGGCTAGCATGTTGCATCGCCATTTTTTACGTTGAGTTGCAGTGTGGGTCAGGTAAACAATACGACATCACCATGACAACATATTGTCACGCCTATATTGTTTTGCCTCGTGCTGGTGGACCACTTGTTTACATAGACGCTTGTTTATCCTGTTACATGCAGCGTCTGTTGTCTGTCTGACGTCTGCCCGATTTCACGTGAATGCAACATCAAGAATACGTTTCGATATGCAACCGCACTGTTAGATGGGGGGAATTCCTACATATTATACCTTTTAAAACGCTGCACTGCCAAATCTGGAGAGAAATAATATGTCATACAACTGTTCAATGCCTGCGCACGAGGCTGCATGAAAAGCCTCAGAGCGAGTAGACATGTGAAGAGTACATGTAAAACTCATCTGCATCTTAAACCCTCCTGAGCCAGTATGATGAAAAAGTGCCTCATCTAAATTCAGCTGGTCATCACCTGCCGCAGTGTCGTCGGTTAGAATTTGCTCATTGACATGTTCCTCAGAACCAGGTCTATGAAGTATTCACATTTATGTTTAAGCCAACCATACAAAGACTAGAGCCACTGCATGTTGAACAGCTGATTTTCCGAGGGATGTTGGGAGATTTCCATTCATCTCCTCCTCCTCCTCCTCCTCCTCCTCCCACTGCTGCTCTATAATGCTGTGAAGTCTCGCTCGCATGTTTTCCCTTTACACTACCATGACATACTTGGTGGGATCCCTGGAGAGATTCAGACAGAGGGTTAGTGATAAGATATGTATGAGATTTTCTACCTTATCAGCCTCATCCGACTCACATGAGCCCTGGGGAGTTTGAACACACTGTCCCAACCATTCAGTTACCATTTTAAGTGGAGATCCTCTCAGCGGGTTCTTGCTTTCTTTTGAAAATAGATAATGTGCATAAGACAAAGCAGTTCTGAGGATTTGTTTTAGTCGATTTTATTTTAAACATCTGTGCACAACAACATTGCTCCCTTCCTTTTGCTCTGCACTTTCTTGGTCTCTGTTGCCAATGCTCCATCTATACTGTACGTACAACCTGAAAATGAGACTTCATTACAGGATAACTGCACAGAGCAAAGGGAAAGCGGATGTTTTCCGGGGGCTCGAGGAATATCTGAGGTTGCATTTTGTGTCTATCAAATGTGTAGAGGGATGTTGATTCACAGAGCTTTTGTCCTGTCCTCCACAGCGCCTCCAAACAACATTTCAGTGGTGGCAGAGAACACTCCAGCCCCATTCAGTCGATACCAAGCCCAGAATTTCACTCTGGTCTGCACCGCGAAGGGAGGGAAGCCGGCCCCATCGGTGAGTTGATTCCTAAACCTTGCTGCGTGTTTTTGACATTCCAGTAAAATGCTCTGACAGTGGCACAAGCCTCAACCTATAGCTATCCACTTCAAGTTCCACTCAGATAATGTGTTGCTGCAGTCATTTAGAGTAGCTGTCACCAGTGCGGCTGTTACCTTCATTACAGATTGACCTGTGATTGATTACCAGCACTAATTTAGTCATGCAATGTAGTCATTAAAAAGGTAGATCAGATTTAGGAAACAGACACATTAGTGTTATTGATGGTCACATTCCGGGTGATTAATCTAATCATTGTGACATGACGGTAATGATTTCTCATCTGAGTGTTACTGTACACCGACATACATGAACATGCAGAGACACACCAGCGTGCACATGCAATCAAGCACACACGTGTGCTGTTCACAACTTTTCGAAGTAAAGGCACATTATCTGCAGCATATGCTCCATGTGTTCGGTGGCATATGAGCTTATGGACGCTGTTTGAGAGCAGTCACTCGCTGTTTGTTCCCACCAGGTCATTAATCATTGTCCATGGGTGTATGATAATAGACTCTAGACCCTGAGCACACCCATCTCCTGCAATTATGAGCCCAGTGAGAGGTGAAAACAAGGTGAATATGATTTCCGCCTCTCAGGTACTTCCTGGTTGATAGTGTGAAGAGTGAGGTTCCCCCCTGTTGTGATTTCACAGGGAGCCTTAAGCCATTAAAGCTCAGCACTGCTGGATCCCTTTTTCCAAGGCTTAATGGAGGAGGGGAGATCTGAGAGGTTTCAGCTGGTCAGTAAGCCCCGGACCGCCTCCGTGTCACCGGCCAAGTCACATTCCCGATAATTAACTTTGTCATTGACTCAGCAAGGTAATGATCCAGGACACTAACTTGCCATAATAACAAAAAATGTAGTTGCAGAATCAGAAAATAACTGCTTTTGGTCGAAGACATATTAATGATTTTAGAGTGCAGAGAAACATTTCTCTGCAAAGACAGTTTAAGGTCATTTCAATCCAGCAGCTTTATCACCCAAGATGGTTGTTTACGCTTCGATGCAATCCAAAGAAGCAATCTATTTTACATACTATACAAGGTCCTTTCATTGTTAAATAGAAACTATTGTTAAAAAGTTCCAAGGAAATGCATCAACCACAATGTATCATTCAAGCCAGGAATACAAAGCAGGATAATGCAGATATAGTGTTGGTGCGTCAAGGAAATATCAAGTTGAGAAGATATTGCGGGGATTACACATTAAACATTAGCTTTTTAGTATGAAGATACCGTGCTGTATCTTAAGAGAAAGGAATATAACCGAGAATATGAAAACAGAAAGCTATTACAGCTCCAGGATCGGTGAAAGTGGCAGTAATGGAGTAAAAGCCCAGAATTAATTAAAAATAATGAGCTATGTGGGCTGTCTGTGGATCAGACAGGAGAGTATAGGTATTTTGAACTTTTATCACTGTGATTTTTCACTTCACTGTTGAGGTTCAGCCCTGGGACAAATCCATTTTAAAACAAAATACATTCACAGGAGTTTTCTGGACAGTAATCTTAAGGGAAACACTGAATCCTCTATCTTCCTAAATATAACAAGACATGTCCCCCACATCTTCAGATTGGCTTATTTTGTTACTAGAGTGGTTTTTGGAACCAGTTGTATTTTATCAGAGAAACAGAGACAACACTGTTACACTCACACAGGTGTTCTCAGTTACAGTACTCTGTTTTGGGTGGAGCTCCAGCCAAAGTCAGCAAACTCCAAATTTTGTTTCTGTTTCTGTTTTTTGTTTTTTTTCGAAGTTTGTTCTAGCCTGGCAGAATGAAAACTAACAGGAGAGCCAGAAGTTAGTCGAGCACAGTTTGCTCACTCCCACACAGTCCTGAGAAGAGGTTTAATCAGCCAATATAAGAAAACAGCTGCGTGTGAAGGGCCTGTAATGTTCCCAGTGCTCTCACAGCATGGAAATGATTTGAAAAAATTATTTCCATGATTCACTGTGTGAGTGGGAAAACTATTGGAGAAAAATTGACTTCTGCATCTTGCACTTTAGTGGTTGGATAAAAACTAATTTAAGTCTCATGCTACATCCTATAGGAAAACAGACGGCGTGTTTACACCGAAATGATACAAGATCTAAAGTGGAGTCTGCCGACACAGAAAGTTGAGAAAGAAAGCGTTTCTAACTTGGAATCTGTGGGGAGTTGATCACGGCCTGTCAAATTTGCCTTATACTGTTGGACTGAATCAAAACCCAGTAAACAAACTCTGACAGGTTTCATGGATAGATTTTCAGAAGAATATTCTCACCAGACGCCGCAGTCCTGCAAACTCTCAACTCTTTAATCTCCTTTGAGATCTTACACCGTGGTCCATAGAGTCAGCCGCGGGAAATGGTAAATGGTAAATGGTCTGTATTTTATATAGCGCTTTTCCATCGGAAACGATACCCAAAGCGCTTTACAGTATATCATACATCACATTCACCCATTCACACACACATTCACACACTGATGGCGGAAGCTGCCATGCAAGGTGCTAACCACGACCCATCAGGAGCAAGGTGGGTAAGGTGTCTTGCCCAAGGACACTACGGCAGCAACCGGGACAGAGCGGGATTCGAACCGCCAACCCTCTGATCATTGGACGACCCGCTCTACCACCTGAGCCACTGCCGCATATGATATTTGCCCATATTCATTTGTAAATGACAAGGAAAAAAGTTCAGTCCTCAGAGAAGAGATCGAGCTGGCTTTCATATTTTTTGTTTGGTATACAGTTATCTCCGTGCTCTAAGTTGTTACTCATGTATCAGAGCAGATTATCTCTGTAGCAAACTGTGTTTAGTGGTTAAATGTGGTCACATGATTCACAGTGAAGTGCTAGCTTATTTAAAACCGTAAAAGCAAAACTTTTGCTGTTGGAGTCCTAATGGTTTTCAAAAGGGATGACTGCAAATTAAAATAACATACTGCTGTTGTGATGCTATTCTCAATTATTATATAGCCCACATATTATTACGGCTGAGTTGATCCCCATTCAGTTTTAAAGAGGAGCACAGATATTACATTTAAACTGTGACCATTTGTTCTATTTATGCCGTTGTCCATGGTCACGCTGCATAACAAAACCTCATTATTAGGTTTGTAAGTATTTGCTTGAATGTTGCTGCTTTGGCCCAGTTATGTGACTGCAACTTCAAACAGCTCCCTTTCCTTTTTGATGAAACTCATTTAGTTTTTGTCGGTACTGCTGCCCGGGGGCTTGTTGCAAAATGAGCTGTTGTCAGCTCTATTTTCAATGTCATATCATTGCAAGCCTGCTCTCAATAGTGGCTCACTACTTACAAAGAATTTAGCTGATTTATTGAGCCACCGCTGAACTGCTACTAAATATGGCCGATTGTGTGGTATTTCTCACGCTAAATTGTCTTTGTTTCTGGTGTAGTGCAGCAAATATGTCAGTAGACTGAATATAAAGATTACCCTGCATGTAAAATGTGTTGAAGATACTCTATAGCTACCTTATTTTTATTCTTACAGTAAGTGATTGTGTTTCATAACATCAGCCACTATTTAACAAAATGAGATTTAAATGAGATGCAGAATAACATTTTGAAACTGACATTAGTTTATAGAAAGGTGAAATAAATAAACAGTTATGCTTTATTTGGGACATTTTTTATTCCAAGGTCTTCATTTGACAGGGATACTAAAGGAGTTTTAAACCGGTACAAATACCCAGAAACAACCAAACAGTTGATTTAATAGATAAATAATATCTTTAATAAAATACCAGATAATCTTTGCCAGACACAGGCCCCTTCTGAAAAGAGAACTCTTTGTGTATCAGGTCATTTCATTCAATGTGCTATGATTTTATGATTTTTATTTCTATTTCCTGATGTTAGAGAAGCAGCCACGGCCAGCCTTGTCATAGTAAGCTGTGCTGAGAACATGGCTGCTGTTCTAACATAGAGAGCAGAGAAATAGGTAGAGAAGACAAAGAGCTGCTGATTATGCTGCAGATCAGCCAGAAACCCCTGCAAGTAATTAAAACAAAACAGCCGCTGAGGCTAAACAATGTTTGTTCTGTAAATGTTATTTTTATCATCACATTTTCAAATTGTATTTTTAATATTTAAAAATAAGTGATGTTAAATTAACGGATAAAAAAAATACAAACAAACAAAAAACTTTAAAAAAATAATAATGAGCCAACATAAAAAAAAAAAGAGGTGAAGGAGAAAACTCAGCATCAGCATGTAAGACTCTCACAGCTACTTTCCTCTCATTAACTCATCTCTACCTGAGTTTTATGGACAGAACAAATTAGTCTTACCTCTTCCACTACGCTTTGAGCTCATAAACATGCTCCACACTTACATTCTGGCACAGTGTCAAAGATCACTACAGCCTTGACTTCATCTTTTTGTATGAAGGTGCAATGAGTGCTTTTATACAACATTAAATGTAACATTTCTTTCACCCTAAACAAAGACATAAGCTTTGTGTTTGTTTTGATAAATTTGCTTTGGCCCTCCACAAAGAAAAGATGATGTTGCTATGCAACATCCTTTTGCATCCGTCTGGTTTCCAGTGTAATGTCTGACACTTCATTCTGGCTTATGTGGATGTTTGAAAGCATTGAAGTTCATACAACACTGTCGCTGCTGCATGTCTACTTACACTCATTTTAAAAGGACTTTTAGAAGTCTTGTGCTGTGGCTCATTTTGTTCTTTTTATTGGTTCTTCAAATGTCACAACAGGATTGAATTAAGGAAAATTAACATGTAGGATGCGCCAGGACTGCCAGTGATGTTAAATGGTTTGGATGTTTTTCTTTTATTTCCTAACAAAAGAAGGCGCTTAAAAAGGTGACAGTGTTTGAAATTTGTTTCAGCATTTAATTAAAAGCTGTAGCCTGAGTCTAGACCTCTGACTCACACACATCTTTTATGTTGTTCATATAGATCTGCTGTTGTCATCAATGGCATGACTCATGTTTTCATTCATCAATAATCAAAGTCAGAGGTTCAAAGAGGTTCACATACTGTCATAGTTCTGACCATAAACGGCGATTCAGCTGCGTTATTCTCATGACTCGCCACGAAAGGAAACGCTGGTCGGCTCGACCAGCATTTCCGCCACCACTAATAAAAACAAAATAACGATAGAGACAGAACGAAGGTTACAATATTGTAACCCTAGTTATATTAACACTGGCGGAGCCCTCTACTGGACTCTATGGGTATATCTCTCCTCCAATCGCGTACGCGCGATGGCCCACTGAAATTTGCATGTACATAGCCGGCCAGTATGGCGTGCCTACCTTTCCCGCCCTTTAGCGCTCTATATAAGCAGGTGCACCGCCAGCTGCCCTCATTCCACCAAACTTCAGCGTGAGGCGAAAGAGCGGCAGGGCCCTAAGTAGAGGGCTCCGCCTGTGTTAATATAACTAGGGTTACAATATCGTAACCTTCGTTATATCTCACACAGGCTTCGCCCTCTACTGGACTCTATGGGTATATCTCTCCTCCAATCGCGTACGCGCGATGGCCCACTGAAATTTGCATGTACGTAGCCGGCCAGTATGGCGTGCCTACCTTTCCCGCCCTTTAGCGGGCTATATAAGCAGATGCACCGCCAGCTGCCCTCATTCCTTTTTACTTCAGCGTCGGCGAGTGCCCACTGTCACACTAGCTCCTAGGATGGAGTCGCCGCTTCAGGAACAACGCCTCTGCCGGCATCATCGCCCCGGCAGACTTACATCTTCTTTGCTTCGGGCGTCTCGGGAGGAAGCGCGCCACCGCCGGGCTGGAGCAGCGACGGCAGGAGGAGGACGCCGCTCCAGCGTACACCACCTCCACGCCGCCTGATGAAGCTTCGCCGCCCAGACCCGCCTCAGCCTCTGCTGCAGACTCGCCGCCGCTACGAGACGAGGAGGATGAACTCTCCCTCTCCGACGGCTCGACGGTGTTTGGCGCCGCTTCTATCAAGCTCAACTTCCCGTAAGTCATGACGACTGCAGCGGAGTGTGTCGGGCTTCCCCTAGCGCCCCCAGCGCGTCCCGTCCCGCGGCGGCTCGCAGCACACCCAGGCCGAAGCTGTCCTGGGGCACACAGCGACCAGAGTGGCAGTTAACGGGAGAGACGGCACCGGCAGACTGCCTCGCCGCCCTCCCTCATTGTTCATATGGTTCTGTATGTTCTGCTTGTGTTCACTGTTCTGTGGATGTGAAAAATGTTTTTATTAAAACATGTTACTCCACTAACAGAGCAAAAATCCCCCCTCCCACCTCCACCATGCTCCCCGCTTGCCGCGCAGCCCCGGCCGGTGTAGTCACCGCTACACCGTCGGTCAGGCTGCCGGTGGCTTGTGTTACACCGTCACATCCCCGCAGCGGGCCCGGCAAGCAAGGCCCCCCCCGGTCACGGTTTCACAAGCACACTCACACAACACACCCTCTACCGTCCCCGTTGTGGGAGACGCGGTAGAGCGGAGCACCGTTGTCAACCGGGTAAAAGCTACCGTTGTCCCTCTATATGAGCGCTACAACCGGCGAGGCTGCACAAGAAAACATCGCTCCCCACTGGTTGTAGCGACCACACAGTTAGCCCCGCGCGCTGCTAGCCGACACCGTGTCACTTCCACGGTGCGTCCGGCTCAGCGTGTTGACCGGCTGACGAGCGATGATTGTCACCGCCGAGCTAACGGCTACGGCGGTGACAAGCATCGTTCGCAGCAGCACGACAGGGCTGTGTTTCCGGACAACGAGACGGCTGCCTCACGCTCGGTTAACCCACGCCGCTCCAGTGAAGCGGCCGGGCTAACACGAACTCTCTCCCCGGTAAACAGCAGTGGAGCGGCCAAAGTGTCTGACCGCTCTGGTCCTGTGGCTGTTATTTCCACGGGCGGATCTAACAGCGGCAGGGACGTCATGACGGTGAGGTGCCGGGCGGCGGTGGTGCGTTCAGGTGACACCACGCCGGCTCGGACAACAGAGATGCGTTCACGGACGGCCCCGCGAGCTCGGACAACGGGCTTGGTGCGTTCAGGGACGACTCAGCCCTTTCACAGAGGGCCCCCCATGGGCCAAACTCCCGTTTATGGCGGGTTTGGCGGCGGAGAGGGCCGAAATTGTGTACCACAGCTTTCTAGAAGCTGCTCCACAGCTGTCTGTGCGTCCTCTCACGTGTTTTTACGAAGCATGGCAGAGCAGCTGCGTACTGACAGACTGGCTGGACAGGACCCTCAGACTAGGATATTCTCTCCAGTTCTGCGGGCTCCCCCCAGCGTTCAGGGGCATACAAGAGATGAATCTATCCTCTCAACATGAGATAGAGTTCCTCGAGGGGGAAATTCAGGACCTGCTATCAAAACAGGCCGTGTCAATTGTCCCTCTTCACGACAAGGAACGAGGTTTTTACTCCCCATACTTTTTGGTTCCCAAAAAGACAGGGGGCTACAGACCCATCCTGGACCTCCGTGCCCTGAACACACGTATCGGTCGCAAAACGTTCCGCATGCTAACCACAAGGAGGCTGCTGGTACTCGTCCAACCAGGCGATTGGTTCTCTACCATCGACTTGAAGGACGCTTATTTTCACGTCGAGGTGGCACCAAAACACAGGAAGCTCCTGCTTTTTGCATTTCAGGGAACAGCTTACGAATACAACAGGCTGCCATTTGGCTATTCCCTGGCCCCTAGTACGTTCAGCAAATGTGTGGACGCAGCGCTACAACCGCTGCGCAGCCAGGGGATGAGGGTCTTCTTTTATCTGGACGACCTCATCGTGATGGCCAGGTCCAAACAATGGGCCATTTTTTTCACACAGTTCAGTTGATACTTCACCTGACCAAGTTGGGTTTTGCCATCAACTGGAAGAAGAGCAACCCCCAACAAAACCAGCGGGCCGAATACTTGGGGATTGTGCTCGACTCTGTCAGCCTGAGAGCCACTCTGTCGGAGTCCAGACGGACAGCCCTACAGCAGGAGGTTCTCAAGCTGCAACAGGTTCCACGTGTCACAGCCTTGACCGTCATGCAAGCACTGGGGCACATGGCAGCAGCTCACCCGGTGGTTCCACTAGGACTGCTGCACATGCGTCGCCTGCAGAGATGGTTCGCCAGCCTACGCTTAGACCTCAAGAGGCAGAAGTTTCGGCTGCTGACAGTCCCCCCAACAGTGCAGGGCAACCTGCAGTACTGGGGGTCCCCACGACATTTGTTGACCGGAACACCACTAGGACGAGTGACCTCGTACACGTCGGTGTTCACGGACGCCTCCATGATGGGGTGGGGAGGCACCTGCCTGGGGAGGGCGATAGGTGGTGTGTGGCCTCCGGGGGAGGACCGCCACATCAACCTCCTCGAGTTACAGGCAGTGTTCCTGGTTCTCCAACACTTCAGTCACCTGTTAAGGGGGAGACACGTGTTGGTGAGGACCGACAATCGCACCACAGTCGTTTACATCAACAGACAGGGCGGTGTACATTCCGCTGCCCTGTTAGCGATGGCGGAGAACCTGTGGTCATGGGCTTCAGAGCACCTACAATCTCTGAGAGCCCTCCACGTTCCAGGAATCGAGAACAGGGGGGCCGACCTCATGTCAAGGGGCGGCCCCCTGGAAGACGAGTGGAGACTGCAACCAGAAGTGGTACAGCAGATCTGGACACGATTCGGGAGGACAACGGTGGACCTGTTTGCCAACAGGTCGAACACCCACTGCCCCCATTGGTTCTCCCTGAGCCCGCAAGACCATCCACCCTTGGGGGTGGACGCATTTGCACACGCTCCATGGCCAAGAGGGCTACTTTATGCCTTCCCCCCCCTCCGTCTCATCCCCCAGCTACTGGAGAGAGTGAGAGTGGAGCGGCTGAGGGTCATTCTGGTGGCTCCCGACCGGCGGTCGGCTCTGTGGTACGCAGAGCTGACCACAATGATGGCGGCCCCACCATGGCCCATTCCCCAAATCCGGGGGGCGCTGTCACAGGAGGCAGGCGCGATACAGGCGCTGCCGATCCTGGGCCAGTCGCTTCAAGCCTGGGCCCTGAAAGGGACAGGTTAATGCGGACTGGGCTGACTGCGCAGGTGGTGAAAACCATCCAAGCGGTTAGGGCTGGATCCACCATTGCCTGTTACAGGGCTAAGTGGTTAGGTTTCCAGCATTGGTGCGAAGAGAGGGAAGTGGACCCACTGACATGCTCAGTGGGAGACAGTCTTTCCTTTCTACAGCTTTTGGTTGATAGAGGGCTGTCTCACGCGACTGTTAAGGTTTACGCTGCAGCCATCTCATCATGCCATGAAGGGTTGGGCGGAGGTCCAGTCTTCGCCCACCCTCTGGTAAAACGGTTCCTGCAGGGGGTCAGAAGGCTACGACCAGTGGCACGCACTTCTGTACCACAGTGGGAATTGCCACTGGTTCTCGAGGCCCTCACAAGGGACCCCTATGAGCCTTTGGAACGCTCCTCCTTAAAGGTGTTGTCGTTCAAGACAGCGTTGCTTCTTGCTCTGACGTCAGCCAAGAGAGTGAGCGAATTGTGTGCCCTGTCAGTCCACCCGAGTTGTTTACTCCTTCGCGGGGACCGCAGTGGTGCCATCCTTAAACCGAACCCCTCCTTTCTTCCTAAGAACATAAGGAGCTCATTTCGGTCCAGAATCATCCAGTTGGAGGCTTTTCACCCTCCCCCTCATGAGGATTCGAGGGAGGCGAAACTGCATCTCCTATGCCCTGTGCGTGTGTTGACATACTATGTCGACCGAACAGCCACTGTCAGGAACACCGACCAGTTGTTTGTGTGTTATGGAGACGGGACGGCTGGCAGAGCCCTGTCCAAGAAACGCTTGGCGAGGTGGATGTGTAAATGCATCCTCTCAGCCTACAGTCAAGCGGGTCGAGAACCGCCCACTGTGGTCCGGGCGCACTCCACAAGAAGTGTGGCGACGTCTACGGCCCTGTTCAGTGGTGCGAGTGTTGAGGACATATGTACGGCGGCATCGTGGTCTTCACCCTGCCCGTTCATAAGGTTCTATCTCTTGGATGTATCAGGCTCCTTCTCCAGGTCTGTGCTCACTGTAGGGTCACAGGACATGTGAGAGGAAGGATGTGTCAAGTGTTTTTAAATACTTGATCCCCACAGGGTGTCATGCACCTGCATTGGACTGTGCTCTGCTAGGACACTGTCAATGAGGTGCGCAGGAGGTCTAGGGTTGAGACCCCTGCGAGGTTAGACCACAACTTCACCCAGCCTAGTCAGGTGCTGCTAACTGGGATGAAGTTGTACCCGTTATCACTCCATACGGTGGTTAAGATTAATAAAGTGGTGACTGGGTCTTGGTACCTAACCGGTAGCTGGTGTGGTCAGTGGGCGGAGCCTCTCCCGCGGCAGGGAGTACATAAATCGGGGCTTCGCCTACTGTACCCATAGAGTCCAGTAGAGGGCGAAGCCTGTGTGAGATATAACGAAGGTTACGATATTGTAACCCTAGTTATATTAACACAGGCGGAGCCCTCTACTTAGGGCCCTGCCGCTCTTTCGCCTTACGCTGAAGTTTGGTGGAATGAGGGCAGCTGGCGGTGCATCTGCTTATATAGCCCGCTAAAGGGCGGGAAAGGTAGGCACGCCATACTGGCCAGCTACGTACATGCAAATTTCAGTGGGCCATCGCGCGTACGCGATTGGAGGAGAGATATACCCATAGAGTCCAGTAGAGGGCTCCGCCTGTGTTAATATAACTAGGGTTACAATATCGTAACCTTCGTTATATCTCACACAGGCTTCGCCCTCTACTGGACTCTATGGGTACAGTAGGCGAAGCCCGATTCATGTACTCCCTGCCGCGGGAGAGGCTCCACCCACTGACCACACCAGCTACCGGTTAGGTACCAAGACCCAGTCACCACTTTATTAATCTTAACCACCGTATGGAGTGATAACGGGTCCAACTTCATCCCAGTTAGCAGCACCTGACTAGGCTGGGTGAAGTTGTGGTCTAACCTCGCAGGGGTCTCAACCCTAGACCTCCTGCGCACCTCATTGACAGTGTCCTAGCAGAGCACAGTCCAATGCAGCGGTAGCGGTGGCTACACCGGTCGGGGCTGCGCGGCAAGCGGGGAGCATGGTGGAGGTGGGAGGGGGGATTTTTGCTCTGTTAGTGGAGTAACATGTTTTAATAAAAACATTTTTCACATCCACAGAACAGTGAACACAAGCAGAACATACAGAACCATATGAACAATGAGGGAGGGCGGCGAGGCAGCCTGCCGGCGCCGTCCCTCCCGTTAACTGTCACTCTGGTCGCTGTGTGCCCCAGGACAGCTTCGTCCTGGGTGTGCTGCGAGCCGCCGCGGGACGGGACGCGCTGGGGTCCCGTGCGGGGCGTTGCTGCGGCGGGCCCGCTGGGGCCGGCTGTGGGTCAGCTGGGGGATCCGCCGCGGAGAAGCCTCTTCGCTGGCGGCGATCTCTCCGCCTCGCCGTAGCGTTGCGGCGGGGCAGCTTGACCTCTCCCTTCTGCTTGGCGGCGACAGCGAGCGGTAGATGACGGCTCAGCTGCGCCTTTTCCTCCTCCAGCCTCTTTAGCTGCTGCGTCACCGTAGTGAGGAGCCAAAGAGACCGTCAGTAGAGACCGGTGCAGCCAGAAGATCCTCTCGGTCCCTTCTGGGGAGGGCGGTGAGACCTAGCCAGACGTGGCGAGAGCCGACAACCGACAGTGACATCACTCGTCCGGCAGCAGTAGCAACTCCCTGTCTTGTTCATCTGACCGATGGTCCGGCCGAGATACTCCATAGTGTCAGGGGAAGGGGGGCGTCGCGCGGGAGTGAAGCCGCCGCTGCTACGCCCAGCACACCGAGGTTGTTGCTGCTGCTGCTGCTAGTTGCACGCCCAGCTGGAATATCTTGTCAAAATATTCCAGCGTGTCCTTATCCTGCAGCAGCGGTGGTAGTGGCTTTCTGTGTCCTGACCAGCCGGCTGAGTGCGTGGAGGTGGTGTACGCTGGAGCGGCATCCTCCTCCTCCATGGCGTCGTCCTCCGACTCCCGCTCTTCCTCCTCATTGCCATCAGGAGACAGGGTGAGAAGAGCTTCACCGCCGGTGAAGTAGTCGGCTTGCTGCTGGCGGCGAACCCGGGGGATGTCTCGGCAGCACGGGCAGGCCGGGCGCTGCCCCAGCCCGGCGGTGGCGTGCTTCTTCCCGAGACACTCGAAGCAAAGAAGATGTGGGTCTGCCGGGATGATGATGCCGTTAGGGCAGGCCGGGCAGAGGCGTTGTTCCTGAAGCGGCGACTCCATCCTTGGAGCTAGTGTGACAGTGGGCACTCGCCGACGCTGAAGTAAAAAGGAATGAGGGCAGCTGGCGGTGCATCTGCTTATATAGCCCGCTAAAGGGCGGGAAAGGTAGGCACGCCATACTGGCCGGCTACGTACATGCAAATTTCAGTGGGCCATCGCGTGTACGCGATTGGAGGAGAGATATACCCATAGAGTCCAGTAGAGGGTGAAGCCTGTGTGAGATATAACGATATATTTATCGAAAATGGGCCCATTAACAAGTGTGGGTAGTGGAGATTCATCCACATTAGCGTGAGACTTTTTTTATAACTGAATAGAAACTCCTCGTTGTCCCTTTAAATTATTGGAGATTTATTTTTGATAGCAGCTCCCAATTCAACATCATTACGAGTGGCTGCACGGCAAGACATAAAAGATGGTATGGTCACAAAGGAGTTCTCATGTAGCATTAAAAAACAACAATGCATATTGTTGCCATGGTTACACCCTGTCAAAGATCGTCTCAGCAGAAATGGTGTGTGCTTTCAAGGCAAGGCCATCAAAATGAGAAATATCCATATCCAAACTACATCAGGCAGCAGTCATTTCTGGTCAGAGAGGATGTGGCTGCACTGAGCTGAATAGAGGTTAACTCAGTGTTCATGGAATGCGTCGTGACGTCACCCTACTGATAAGTATCTATAGACTAGTCTTCCATTCACTTTGATTCGATACGAGGTGTTGTGATGTTGAGAAACGTCATGTGTCATTTCATGTGGCCCAGAATTATGTCATGCCCCAAATTATCTGTCCCATCAATTAATATTCCAGCATTCATGCAACATGTGATGTTAGTACAGTGTCACCGGTTGCACAGCAGCAGAGTAGCATCGCTGCATACACACTGGATTCACTGTATTCACACATAATCATGCTTTGTGAAGTTTAGGCAGCTTGTATTAGGCTACGTCACTGCACACATTTTGTAAATTCATAAATTCTTCACCAATCTTTGGAGGTGCCAAACGTGCTAAATTCCTTTAGTGCGGCTTTGACAGAGCTGGATATAATGGACTGCATGTGTTAAAAGTGTCTGGTATTATGTTTCAAGATCTGTCAGTATCTGATGCCACTGAAGCAAGCCGGTGACGTATCAATAATAGCTCCCCAGTGCCACTCATTAGAACATCCTCAGAGTACAAGCAAGCACTGATTGAAAAGAGGAAAGATAATGACAGTTAATAATAAGAGGGAAAGCTGATTAAGTCATGGCCAGGATCCTTCTCTCTGCGTCTCTCTTTTTGCTGGCCCCTTTTCTCTTCCTCCTCTATTTTTCTGAATCATTCTGTCACCATGGAAATTACTGCCTTGTCCTTTTGACACTGCCATGATTAATTGCAGCAGCACAAAGGTGTATATGGACCAATGCATGATTGTTGCGTTTTCAAAAAAGGTTTCGGATTTAAGATGTTGGTGAGGTGGGGGAGGCTTGGCAGCGTGCAGAGTGCAGGTGCTTTCATCCCTGTCTATTCACAGGGAAAATGCAAAAACCCTTCTCATGCCATCCCAGCTTAATTTCACCACTGCCGTGGCATTGTGTATGGGCTACTGCTTAGAATTACATCTCTGTCTTTTTTTCTCCGCTAATTCATTTCAGAATGAAGTAAGTGGTTTGTGTCTGGTTTCATTGTCTGCACATATTGGACTATGAAGTATTTGGGGATTTATAACAGAGGCGTGATTGATAATCACTTTATTCCATGCAGTAACACAGTCTGTAAGAGAACAATACAACAGCAATGCCAAAAACACTCAGAAATCCCCTTTTACATGAGAGCGAGCACGACTTTCCAAGTCCGACAGCAGCACAACGTAATACCTCACAAGCCAATTAGTTGATTAAAGACAATAGTCATTTTGAACCTTCCTTTTGCTAAACTATTAATGCGTTGTGAGAAAATTCAACATTCAAACAGGCTATCTCACAAGACGAAGAATCGTGCAATAAGGCTCAATGTACTGTTCAATAATCATTTTTATTTCATTATATTTGATTAAAAGGAAATTATGAATTATGAATATGCAGTGGATGCCTGATAACCAAATGAAAGGCAACTCGTCTACAGCAGTAGCCAGCAAAAGTGCCCATGTCATTTTATGAAATGCAACCATTTATTAGAGACATGTATCATAGTGAGAGACATCCTCAGTGTTATTTTGGCAGCTTTATAATCACTTGTCGAGGAAAAAAAAGAAAAAGATATAGTGTTTGCTACCCCATTTGGACGGAATGAAAGAAGTGATGTTTCCTGTTATCTCTGCCTGTCAAACAAGGGAATGTGGGAAATGAGATTTTAGCAAATTAGTAGGTAGCTTAAAGGAATACAGACCAAGTTTAAAGTGATGACAGATGTCTCCTTAGTTGTGCTTAGATTTTACGATGAATTGCAGATTGGTTCATATTAATATTTACAAAGATATGGTGTCCTGGCAGCTCATTTTGTTGTCACATGCAGCACACAGTCTCCCTCTTCCTTCTTACTTGGCTGTCCAGTAAATTCAGAAATGCCACCAAAAAAAAAAGAAAAAAAAAGATCAAAGCATATTTCAACATTTTAAAAGATGACAGATCGTGGCCTTGTAGAACAGCACGCTACCCACTCCAAAAACATGATTTTTTAGGCAATAATTGAATAATTCATTATTATATTTAACAGTAAAGTGCTCATTTTCACACTTGTCTAATTTATTACCATGGCGATTGTGGCTGCTGAATGATGTTCAACTCAATGTGATACACTTGTCTAAAAGTATCATAAAGCAGTTTTTCTGGTGAAACATCCACCACAAAGCAGAAAACATTACCATAACATATGTACTAAGTGGAAGAGTCATAATCAACACTGACTTTAACACATGACTCAGTTCACACAAGTCCTGCACCGAATACAGTACGTCTGTTTATGTCCATGTCTGCTGTGTTTCCACAGCCATTAATTATTAAGGGATTGGTTCCTAGTAATGAAAGGGGAAATGAAATAGGAGCAGAACTGCAGGATAATGACATAGAAATAACACTTCACTCTCTCGCCCCGCAGCAACTTATCTGTCATCCCATTCATTCATGTCTTTGATGAAACATTCATTGATTCCTTTTCTTATAAGCAGACAGGTGGCAAAGAAAGATATTTAGTCACGGTGGGATCGCCATGAATAGGTAAACTGATGCTTGATATTTTGCTGGAGGTTACACCTCAATAAGGGATTTATTTCTGACTCCTTCAGAGCACACACACAGCATAGCCCCATGCATTACAGTATGTTAAGTCATGGATGTTTAATCAGCATTTCATTTATGCCTATAAATGAACTTGTCTTATAATGTTTATAGAAACAAATCAGTTATCTTGGCACACTGAATTAATTCCCTATTACAGCAGCCCACAGCCAACACAGGTGTTTTTGTGTACCCGCACCATTTTGTCCAACAAAAGCCACAGAACAGGTGCATGGATCGTTCTAATCCACACTGCTCTCCCTCCACCTGCTGTGATAATTAATGAGGTGTTTTAATACACAGTGAAAAAGCTCCTTCTCTTTGCAAGTTGTCGAGTAGCTGTAGGAATTAGCAGGGGGACGCAACGGGGTCATTGTGCATCTGTTGATGTTTCTACTTCCCATTTCACTATTGGATTTTAAAGTCTGGCCCTACTTGAGTGCATGCAGATAATGGGTGATGGATATTGAACGCTCTCACACGGTGAAATTCAACAGAGTGAGATCTGTTAATCAGTGGAACTTCATTTGCAAATCAGCCCTACATGCTATGCTGGGCTAAAATAACATTGATTCATACATTTTGAGGACTCTTAATTCCAAAGAATGACTGTAGCTGGCGGTGGTGGAAATAAATCACAGATATGAAGAGCTATTTTTGTTGGTTACCATATGAATTCATGATCCAAGCCTCCCTGAGCTAATTTGAAATTAGCATACAGTATATAGCGGATTGGAGCATAAGACCCTATAGCGAACTTTGGCTAGAATAACCTTTTGGACAAGCTGTTGACTTACATTATAGATTTTCCAACAATATCTTGGACTGTATGTGAGTGTGCATTGTACTAATTAAAAACTAAGGTTGTACTTGTAGTCATAGTCATTAGTCATCTTTGAACAATAGATTGCACCAGGGTGAGAGTTCAGAAGTTCTCCAATAAGGGCCATTTATTATCAGACTTGGTTATATAATAACGTGGAATGTGGAAAAAAATGTAAAACAAAATGAAAACATGAACTTCAAGTTGTTTCGAGTTTGGTTTTCCTCTAATGAAACATCTAATTAAATTTAATGAAAATCTATTGAAATAAACAATAAATGACGATGTGCATCGACCTCGGCAGTTCCTTTCCAAATTGTACAAACAAGAAGCTTTTGATCTGTACTGAAAGAGCACTGCAGGTAGATGGGGCCACAGAGCAATTCAAGGCTCATAGGTTTTCAACCACGGGACTGACAACAATCAGTCCTGCCTTTGAGCAAGGGTACCAAGCCCCATGTGGATGTGCACCAGCCAGCTCCGATGGCAAGCATTAGAAAGTTTTTAGAGTTGGCTATAAATACTGTGATACAACCCAGCAGCACAACACAGCTTGTAGTATAATGATGTTGCATCTGTCCTGGCAAACATAACCTCAGCAACAAAGGGCCCACACACAGACAGCCTCCATCTATCAAATAAAGCCACTAAAATAAAGGTTCATTTGAGCAAAAGGAAGAAATATGTCCATTTAAAAGTAAATTTCTCCATTCGTAAATAAACATGTGGTGTCCTTTAGAGTTTAATATTTAAGTTTGTTTTATGTCTGTTCATTTGAATTGAACTTGACAGTATTGTCATTTGAAGTATTGAGGAAATAAATACGTATTGTCACACTAAGTAATTTTTCATAGAAAGGGCACTCCATTGTAAAGCTGCATTGTGGTCCAGGGATTATAGAATCTATCCGTATTGTGAATGTAAAAACATCATTTGGAGCTATTCCTCAAGAGCTTGGCTTTATCCTCACTTGTTTATACTCATTATTGCTGTTTACCCACTGGAGGCAACAGCCCTAGAGGTGGCATCATATCAAAGCAAGCCCCAACCATCTCCCCACAAAAGCCTCATACAATACAGTGAAAGGCAGCGTTTACAATAATGACTCTTTGATCTTTTGGAAAATTGAATTCAAATGACCAAAGGTCATTGAAGAAGATGCGGATTAAGTGTTCTTCTTTTCAGGAACAAAACAACAAAAAAAAAGGAGGCGTATCTGCTCCAAAATATCAACACCACAGGCAACGACTTCACAACCCGGTTTTAATGCTAATATCTGGAGGTTATATGCTGAAATGGGAGCATGAATTCCCTGTCAGGAGATTAGTCAGCCAAAGTGTTGACAGAGTCATGAAATGGTGAAGAAATTCCTGCAATATTCTGGGGAAACCTTTCATGTGGCAGCACCTGACACAGCAGCTGAGCTCACTGAAAATCAGCTCTTGAAGCAGAAATAATCGATACCTTTATGTTCACAATGGGAAAAAGATACAGTAAATGTAATTCAGTGCAGACGGTGTTGTTCATGTTGCACAGGATTTTTTTTTTTTTTCAGCTCCGTGTTTTGGTTAAGCAGTTAGTGTTGCTTCATTCTTGCCTCTCTCATCAAGCCCATTTGCAAAATAGGCTTCTATATTCAGAGAGAAAGCTCTGTCAAACCAAATGTTGTGTGCTACTTGCTCGGCAACAAATGGCTGACAGACAAACTCAGCAACTGGTTGCTGTGCACAGTGGAGCGTTCAGTAGCTAAAGAGCCAGATTTGGTCTTTACGAGTTGGAGACTGAGCTAAAAACAGAGTCAGTGTTGGATTTAATTTGTCAATGGTGTGTCTGCAGCTTGCTACTGCTGCCCCCTAATGACCACCATGTACTCAAAGAGTTGTACATTGTTTTGTTTTGTTTTTGTCTGCCAGCATTCGGGTAAAATTGTGCTATTTAGTGAAATTTACCTTTCCATTTCTTGTTTCTTCTCCTCCGTCTCCCCTCCATCCGTTTTTCCATTTCATTACTCCTTGTTCTTTCTAAGGTGTACTTCAAGCGTGACGGGGAGCTGATAGAGGTGATCTCCTACACTCAGCCCTCCACCGGTGAGCAGGGAGGGGGCTCAGCGGGAGTCAGGGGAGCTAGGCCGCTCATCAGCAGGGACCTGGATGACACTAAGCTGCAGCGCTCCCTCTCCCTCCTGGACCCCGAGGGCCGGGCAGCCCGTCTGTACACGGAGAGCCCCAAGCGTGTCCACACTCAGGGCCAGCAGGCCGCCGAGCCCAGCCCCGCCACAGAGGTCATCCCAGAGACAGTGGTGAGCCGCGAGTTCCCCCGCTGGGTGCACAGCACGGATCCTCTCTATTACTTCAGCCACAATCACATCCCTCAGAGCGACGGGTCTGTGGTGGTGCAGGCCCGACTCACCTGGACCCTCAACCCTCAGCTGGATAACGATGCCTTGTTCAGCTGCGAGGTCAAGCATCCAGCGCTGTCCATGCCCATGCAGACAGAGGTGACTCTGGGTGAGTAGGTTCCACACCAGTTCATCGTATTTTTGCATTTTATACTCAGTCCTTTACCAACCTTTCTCATCTGTCCTCTGTTCCTCCGAGCACCCCACGCAAAACACTCCACCTAGACGCTCAAACACCCTTGTCTCATTTCTTTTCCCTTTTAATCTCCTGCTGTCTCCTTGTATCCCCTTGCCGCACTTGGAAACCGACTGGGCCCGCTTACGTCTCCCTTGCAAATGTACTCAGAACAACACTGATTTTCATTTGATGCCGCTTAATTGTGTTGTAGCGCGGCAGATTGCGAGTTTAGTGGCGAATGCAAAAACTACGAAGTGACTGACAGGGCAATTCATCGAGCTGTCTGTTGCTAGATTGAGTTAACTCAGTGCTCTTATTGAAAAAGTCAACCTGAATTAGAGAAGTCAAATGAGAATTCAGACACGCTGACCAATGTTATGTCATTGGAAAGACGATCTCAGAGATGCTGGCCTTCTTCTAACTTCAATGAGCAACCTCCCTTGTCACTCCTATAAATTCTGTAATATTCGCCTATCCAAGGCGTACCCAAAGTAAATTGAATGCTGTTCTTGAACTGTTTGGAGAATATGGATGGGCTTGGTCTCTTTTGAAAGGTATCACTCTGAAGTTTTTCCCCAAACTGAAATAATCACTATAAGTGCTACTATCATTGAGTAATCTAAGTGGGAGCACACTGAATTAGAATGTTTTTATTCTCGCCTGAATTTTTTTGTTGCAATCAGATGCCTGAAGATGAGTGTAGCTGAGAATTTTAGCTGGAAAACACAATGGGACTACAGCATGAAGCCTTACCTGGCCCCAGTTCAAATTTGATAACAATCCTGCTAAAAATGAGTATTTTACACATGTTTTTCTAAGTGTATATCTAGGCGTTTTCCTAAAGTTGCCATTGACAAACAATACATGCGCCAAAGTGCAGCTTTTGCAAAGTTACGCATGAAAATGGCGGTGCTGCCTTTTCCCAGGGACCGTGAATGCAGCACATCGTTCGTTTCGTAATTTCATTGGCTATTCAATGCTACAGTTGTCATCGGGATCTGTTTCTATTGGCTGAAGCCATTCAGCGCTGTCGGAGGGGATGTTCCTCATGAGACACAGCCACTCATTCGCTATTGCAGGCGGCAGCCGGAGAGAGGGAGCTTGTGATTGGTCGAGTGAGCTGAAATTTCGAAAGGTCAGAGGGCAGCGCCATTTTGTAAAGTGAAATAAACATTGTTTTCATGTAAACGCCGGACTTATGAGGAGAAATAAACGGATTTACTGGATATACAATGCGTAATTTCATAAGATGCAGCAGCGGGATGAGGTTATCTACCGGTACAACCGTGTGTTTTGGACTAAATACTTTACTGGATTGGATTTACTGGACTTTTCTGAATGTAACGACACCAAGTTTGTGGGGAAACCCTGTGATCCTGAGCCTGCCCTGACACAAATCGTGAGTTATATCGGCTTTTTACGAACTTTGTTAGCATGTTTATAGTCTGATTCGAGTGTTACTGTGATGATTATATTTAGGAATGGTCGGCATATCTTTAATCACAAGAGTTTTAGCTTTCCAACGATATGTGGCATGACTATTTCAAGTGACTGGTGACATCCTCTGTGACACCTCCCTGATTAAAACCCCCCCGACGGCCCGCCGGCGGGCCGTCGGAGTGGCAACAGGTTCGTCTTTGGCAGAGAAATATAGCCTTTATATTTCATCACTTTTATTTCAAGGAGAGAAAGACAATCGTGGTGAGGGTGTTTCTTCTTTTTTCTTTTTTTCGTTCATCAGCAAACTTTTATTAAAGGCGAGGACACAGCGATGCAGGTACTGAATGCAGAAAACAGGAATCGTACTTAGAGGGAAAAGTTAACATCAAGTTTTAATCGGAAAGAGAGACATACACCCTGCAATATATTTTTCTTTTTTTCCCCCTAAAAACAAAGATGGCTTCCAGCGCATCCAATTAACACTTCAAAGGCAATGAGTTGGCATGGTCCTCCTGGAGACAAGCCACGCAATCCTGACACGATAAACAGAGGCATTATCTTCTATGAGATGCAAGCGATGGTTGAGGCAGGAAGTGACTGTGAGTGAGGAAGCTGTGGCAGGTACATGTTTGCTTGCTGAATTGTGTCTCACGGTAAATATTTTATCGCACATTACCACCTTTCAATTAATTAAAAGAATTCCTCTTACTATGCTGGTGAGCAGCCTTGGTCACTTTGAGGCAACATACAAACTGTCTATATTGCCTAGAAGTGGAAAGGCTTGAATGGATTTAAAAGAAATGACAAGTAGGTATTAAAAGGTTCCTGCAAACAGGGCACTAACAACTCATTCTTGCCTCGACAGTGGTCCATTTTGGACGTACACAATCCAAAATGCATTTCATTTATCAAGTCAATTCTTAGCAGGAAACTATTTTACTTTGTTAACACCTAGTACTGGAAGTTTTAGAGACTAAAAAAGAACACACTGGACTTTTTGTTACTCTAAGGAATCCATACTTTAGATCTGAACCCCAAAAAATCTTTGAAGAATGGTGGCAGGACTTCCTGTGACCAGGCTGACTTATCGATCAGTTCATCTTTCATTTGATGGTGAACTCACAGATTGTTCCCTGAGAAAACTTTTGGTTTTTGGGTTAATTTCAGTTTTTCACTTTCTGTTTGCCAAGACGATTTCCTGCCAGAATCTATATACATATCTGGGTAAATAGGGTGAATCTACAGGGTCTCAATTAGTGAAGAAGGGACACTCCTTTCTGTTGTACCTTTTGAATCAATTGGCTTTCAGCTCGAGCTGACATGAAGAATGTGCTTTTCCTGATAGAAATCTCTCGTGGGATAAAACTCAAAGGACAAGGCTGCCATCATTCTGGATGAAAACACCTAACCCCCCCCACCACCACCACCACCACCACCACCCTCTCTGTGCAGCCTCAAGCCTGATGGTTCCTGCTGAAGACGTAAAACCTTCAAAAATAGTTCCAAAATATATTTGTACTTTCATTTTTACAGGCTAGTCCATCTTTTTAAAACACCTGCTCACAGTGGTTTTTACCCATCATTATTGAACAATATAAACATGATAAATAGTAATAATACACATTTGCTCCTCTAGTGGCTATTTATGCCAACAGAAGGGGTTTTGTGGGAGTGACTTAAAATGAATTATGGTGACCATTTTCAAAATAATAATTGTGGCTCTTTGATGTGTTTTAATAGTGTCTATTGCAAAGAGTTACTTGAAGTTATTTAATGTGACTTGTTCATATAGGACCAATTTAGTATTAGGTTTGATCTTTTCATTTAATTAGTTGGAATATAAGCTGGTGCCAGCTATATCCTTTTAGTCATAACTAAGCAGAGAAGAGGATCAAATATCTTTGGCTCTTATTTAAAAACCAATTGTTGGTATTGTCACTTCTCTTCTCTAATCAGAATAATGCCATGCTGGATAATTGTTCTTCAGTATGTAATAACTATCACTGTCATCTTTACATGGATGTAGATGAGGTGCATCACATGCAAGGCAGAGACTTCCACATCATTTGGAGGTATAATGGCAGGAGCTGTCTCCTCCAGACAAAGCGTTGCACTGAGGATTCGAGCAGCTCTTTGCGTCTTTCGTATGTTGATGATAAAACAGATGACACACCCTGCAGGGAACGGGTCCTGTGAAACTCTGCTAAATGTCAAAAGTGCTAATATTTTGACAAGCCGTCCTCTCTGTGTTTTCAAGTCATTAATTTATCACCATCTTTGTTCTTTTTTAAAGAGACGGGAGGAGGCGTCACCAGATTTCTAAAAGAGAGCAGATTGTTTGTTGATTCCAATTAGCGTGTTAATCTTATGCAGATCTAAATGATTTGACTCAAGATCTGTCTTACTGTATACACACACACTCTCCTGGTTCGTTCAGGTGTGTTTGGTCAGGAAATGAAAAGGAGGTCTTTGCAGTGCCTATAAGTAATAAATCTTTCAGAGATTTAATATTGCCACATGAGACAGAGCGACAGTCTGACAATCGACCAATGTTGTATTACACTTCATGAATATTCATGGCGGCTCTGTGCTCCCCATACAAATGAACCCGGCGCCAGACAGACCTTGGGAATGTGAAAAAAAGAAGAAGTGCTACACCTCTATGAGATCATGAGGCCGGGCTTTTTCTGTACTCCCGGACTATATTCATGAACATAGCACATCTTAATAATTAAAAGAAGTTCTTTGCTCTGGATTCAGATGAGCTAAGGTGTTTATTATTCAACACTGTTGGACAAGTGGTGGGTTTCTCATTTCATACACTGTACGGCATCGAGAAGAGATCCAGGCTTCCTCACATCTCCCAGACATTGCTTTGCCAGACTGCGATAATCAAAGAGCAGATGCTCAGTTTCAGGAAGACGGCTGTGATCTCCGTGTATGCATGTGTGTGTATTTTAGGGAGGTTTTTGTATGCATGCGTATACGTGTATGGTTATTGCCTGTTAACGCCCGTGAGTCTTCAGTTTGCCTGGTGCAAATATGGATTTGTTATGTGTACCTAGCATGCTGTTTATATCAGTGTTCACCTGCAGTTCAGCTCCACATTCTCAATCTGTCGCATCTCCCTGCTTTGGGTCACATAGTCCAATGTGTTAGCGCCCGGTTCTCCACTACAAAGCGATCCAGCTGTCAGTCAGGCCTTTTAGATTCAGTTGCATGCCTGTCTGACTTCTCTGTTTCAACACAACCAGTCACCCAGCTAACGCGACAGGTTCTCTTCAACTGCTTAAAATCTGTTGTGGAGCTGTGCAGACCTGTTGATGTCTTGGCTAGGTATGAAAGCACACCTGATGCTGGGCTCACTGTTGTCTTCCTGGAGGGCATGTTTTATTCTCTGACCCCTTCTGAAGTGATAACTGTTCTCTCCTGCAAACTGAAGAAGTTGGGTCTTAGGTGTCGGTCCCATGGGACCATGGCTCATTTCCCCCCGTGAGGCCCTCCTCCTCCTCCTCCTCCTCCTCCTCAGAGAGAGAGAGGCTGTGTCATGTCCATCACACTGCATGCCGCCCTAATCAAAGGTGGTGACGTAGGACACCAACTGTCACTGTTGGAGCAAATCCCAGAAATCAGCCATCATCTTCCCCAGCCATATGCCTCGCGAGCTCCAATGTGACGCCACGACACCAGTATTTAAAAATACCCTTTCCTCAGTGTGTGGGTGGTGGAAAGACGCTTCACACTGCAATGCCAAAACTAGCCTGTGAAATGCCATCCATCGCCGGCGTGAGATGGAACATTTAGCCATGTCAAACTGCTCACATCATGTCACTGGTTGAGTTGCCAGTATAAATGCACGGATGTTTTCCTTTAATCTTAAATAAAAGGCAAAAAAAACCTCCAAAATTTTCTCTTGGACTTCGCATCAGTTTCCACTGCTATGCACAGATTTTCTGGACAAATGAACCCGTTTATACAGAGTGAGAAGTCTGTGTAGTGGCGGAGAAGTCTCTTTAAATTTGAATATCTGCTCTTCCCTCCCTTTGTGCCTCTGCATTTCTCTCCAAACAGTTCAAGTCTGTTTTTATATATAAAGATCCCTAGATGTGATGTACAGTATATGGGCAATTCCACATGCTCAATCCTATTTACAGATGTGACTGTGAAAATCCCAATCCATTAGTCTGATGCAGACTTGTAGTCAATGGCTGCCTAAGAAAAGGCTGTGCTTCATTAGCCCCAGTGGACAGTTTGTTGCCAGATTAATAGCTAAAAAACTGAGGTCGTTTGTCTGTGTATTTATTTATCCTTTAGTTTAACTCATCAATGAAAACAAGCACCCAGTGTGATTTATTTATAAATTAACTCCAGAACTCCTGGGGTGGACTTGTACTGGCGTTATTGATAGGATGCCCTTAGCCACAGTCTCATTGCATGTGCTGCTCAGCCCATTTGTCTAACATATGGAAGTGCGCAGCATGTGAAGCAGCTATCTTTTAGGGGAATTGTTAATCATCTCAAATCGTGCAGAACCGGCTTATATTGGCCCGATGCGGTACACTGTGCTGTTTTGCCACAATGAGATGACTTACCTTTTTATAACATTATGCAAATCACTCATTTTATCTTGACACTACATACACAGGACAATCACCAGCCTCTCACTGTCAGAATATTACAATCTGCCTGCCTGCACCCTCTCCTGCTTGCACCCCATTGTTTTAGAGGGTCCAAATGAAAGCCATCTGGGGGCTGCTGTCCACACCAAGACAAGGGAATTAGCTCTCTGAGTGCCCCTTATCTCACTGCCTCCACACTCCACCCGATGCACTCCCATTCTCCTCTAGTAATGAGTATCTACCCAATTTAGTTCCTTTTCTCTCCAAGGGGGAATAAATCCAGCACGGTGCTTTGGATGAAAGAACCTGCAGGTCCCTCGCCTCTTGCCCCGTGACCTTAATTGACAGGAAATTGTATTTGTCTCTCTCCCTCTGTGACAAAACAGGTGTCCGGCAGGATTTGTTCTCCATGCTCAGTACAATGACCTTTCTCTCTTTGTCTTTTTTTCCCTCTCTTTTCAGCTGCTCCTAAGGGTCCTAAACTCTTGATGTCCCCCAGTAGGGCAAAGGTAGGGGACACGGTGCGCATCACTGTGCAAGGATTCCAGGTAGGATCACCCGGGGTAAGTGCATGGGGTTTTGAAGAAAACAAAAGGCCTTGTTTGGTCTCGCATAGACTAGTTGTGCAAATGTGTTGCTAAGCCTGTTTGGTTCTGTATTGCATTCCGTGGTGAGCATTCTGATGGGCATGGAGCATTTACATGGGCATACAGTAACTTTTTTATAAAACTGTAACTTTTTATAGTTATAAAAACTAAACACTGCATCTTTTTGGACTGTTTCTATTTGAACTCACTAAAGACTCAGGCAATAACATTTAAAAAAGTCACAAATAATATCCAAAAAATCAATTTACCATGCTGACGCCTATCTGATCTGTCTGATCTGATCTGACATCCATGTCCATCAACCCGGTTTATACTTCTTCACTGAATCAATGCTGTAGCTGCGTACCCTTGGCTTCAATCAGTCCAGCAGTCATACAGGCCATCTGCTGAAATGTCTTGTCTCTCTTTTTTGGCTTTGTAGTCATTTCTGTAAAAGGAGCTCTTCCATTCTCCAACATGATCCACTCTGTTTTAGTAGCTATTGTTTGAAGTACACACACAGTGGCATGGGAACCCCACTGCCAACTGTTAGTGTTTTTGGCTGCGTAAAACACAGACACACAAAGACGAAGGTCACTTGCATAGGCTACAGCGTTTGTTCATCGTCGATTCTCAACAGAAGTATAAACCAACAGGCTTGCAACTTTGCTTGTCAGTGTCATTTTTTTTTTGCAGCTTTCAGACTTTTTGCACTATAATCCCAAAGAAAGAGCTGAAGGTAACAGCAAAAAAAGATTGTCTTTATGTCACTGTCATCTCCTGACAAAAACGGAGCATGTCCCCGGAGTGAAGTGCCCGTGGACGCTCCTGATCTCTTTGACAGGGATGACACATTGAAGCCGGGCAGCTGGAGCCAGTCAGGTGAAGAGGATGGGACTAATCCTGATATAGCGACATGCTAATGGCCCTCAGCAGGAATCACCTGTGTTTGTCTTGGTCACTGCTTTAGGAATCTCTGTCATGAGTCAGATTTGCTGTTTAAGTTCATAGCTCTTTCCATGCAAAATTAATTATGTGTATTTATTTTTTTATTTTGATCTTTTTTTGGGGGGGTGGGGGGGCGGCATGCACCAAACCTGCATGTGTCCATGTTGTGACCTTGATATATCTTTTAAAACAGTGTTAAGGCTAGTTATCATAAACAGGCCTGGCTGTGGCACGCAGCCGGACGGAGCCTTCGGCAGCACAGGCATCAGTGGAGATTGATCAGAAAGTAAATTTCCCTTATCCTTCACTGGGCCTGGGCTTTAGGGTTTCACAAGTAGATAAGATTGTGTGTCAAGACTGATAATTCTGCTTCCCACCTCCCTGATACAATAAGATGCCAGTTTTCCCCCTGGTTCATCGTCTAAGGAATTTATTAAGGACAATCATCCTACAGTTTGGATTTTATTTTGTATTCCCTTTGCTTGTCGCTTTATGTATGAGATTAAATAGGGCAATGATGGTTTCAGCATCACAGTGCACAGATCTCTTTAATTTGGACTTCAAAGACTCTTGGGGCTGTGTGACAGGAAGGTCTCACTTAAACCCTTTCAGTGTTTGTTTTCCTTTTTTTTTCATCTTAATGTGACCTTTTCCCATGAGCTTTTGCGAATCTGCTAACTCATTTAACCTTAGTCATGATTTAAACACAGAGACCGGAGAACTCGATCAGCAGCGGTAACATTTATTTCAAAAGGCTGGGCAATTCACAGCTGCTTCATGATGATTACGAACAATACGTTAAGGATTTTTCACTTTATCAAACTGTTTCCGTGGGTCATTTCAAGCTGTTCAGGCCACTTTCATGCCAAGCGTGTGTTATCTGACCTCTTAATTGTTGCATGTGATAATGATATCATTTGAACAAAGTGTGCACTTTTGAGTCATTTGGGAGGGATGTTGACAGTAAGCGGCCCCTTCTGTTTTTCAAAACACAAAGCAAGAGTAAACAGTGTGGAGTCGTGTTCCTGTTCAGCCCTACCTTCATGCACTATTAACTGTTTTGAACAGTATTTCAGCTTGAGCCGCACCAGGTGAATTCGTTGGCTCTCATTTGATTCACCTCAAATAAACTAACTCTGTCTGAGTTCACTCAACACCAACTAAACCAACTAAACTTTAAAGGTGTTCAGAAATGGCCGTTTGTTCTGTTTGTCATGCCTCGTTCCACGTGTTAACCCGAGTAAGGAAAAGAAATCTGATTGGTCGTTATCGAGCGGGTGGGATATTCAATGTTTGGGGCGAGACCGAGCTCAGTGTGTGTGTGTGTGTGTCAGACGTTTGATTGACGGATGACAGATCCAATATCAGTGGCTGATGAATCGTGAGCAACGTGACGCATAATTTGTGCGCCTGCATTATTCAATGCGACAAAAAAACTAAGCCACTTTCATCCCGGATTTACTCGAAAATAGAATTTTGCACAAAGTTTGGGCTCCATCGTCTGATAGATGAGTTATTACACTAATGTTAAGACCCACAATGGGTTCAAATTCAATTTTCGGTAACACTTTACTTGGATACGACATAACACTGTCATAACCATGACATAACACCTGCCATAAACATCAATGAATACTTATGACAGTCGTTGTTAAGTGTCATTCGGTAAATTATGTCACTTGATGCAAAGTTGACATTGTTTGAGATGTCCTAGTTATGACAACTTGACATAATTAAAAAATGTTAGCAATCAGGTCTCCTATGAGAGGTTATGTTGTCTTTATGTCAAGTTGTCATAACAAGGACATCTCAAACAATGTCAACTTTGCATCAAAAGTGAGATAACTTACCAAATGACACTTAACGACGACTGTCATAAGTATTCATTGATGTTTATGACAGGTGTTATGTCACGGTTATGACAGTGTTATGTTATCTTATGAACACATATTCAAGTAAAGTGTTACCTTTTCATTTCGGAACACCTTTAACAATAGCCACAGCAGCACACAGAGGACCTTGATTACACTCTAAATTGAATCGCTGTGTTTGTCTCAGAAGATGAGACCTGCGACCTCAAATGAATCATTTCTCAGGGAATAGATAAGTCCTTCTATCTTGTCATGTGTCAAGAGGCGCTAATGTCCCAGTAACACACTCTCTCCTTTGACATGATACTGACTCCTGCAAACCTCTTATTTTCTGCACCGAAAACCTTGCTCTGCCAAACTGTAGTTCCCAGGCGTTTTATTCCAAAAGTATATCAAATGGATGTTAGAGGAGATAACTTGTGTGTGTGTGTGTGTGTGTGTGTGTGTGTGTGTG
Source organism: Trachurus japonicus (assembly GCF_045865225.1). NCBI lineage: Eukaryota > Metazoa > Chordata > Actinopteri > Carangiformes > Carangidae > Trachurus > Trachurus japonicus. The sequence goes on from NC_140911.1 coordinate 36,686,327, forward strand.
TGTGTGCACACTTGTGTGTCCTGCATATGTGTTTGTGTTGCAGTGTGTGTTTCAAGGAGGGATCATGGTGTGAGGAAGAAGAAGCAAAATCTTGTAGCTCAGAGGGGAATCATACAAGGGACTTGTCCTTTTATTGTGTCCTTGTGTTATCTATGAGCATGTCAACCCACTGGTATGAATGAAGTGCTGCTTCATGGATGGTTATATTTTTAAATTGGAAATGAGGGGATTGCTCTCTGGAGGGCTCAAAAATTTGAGAGGGGAAAAACTGTTGTAAAGTGAAGTGTTGATTATTAATGCATGTTGTTAACTTGCCGTTGCATTAGGGGAAAAAATTGGAGCTTGTATTATTCATGTATCCTTTGCTCTTAATCTCTTGGCTGAGGCTCACAGACTTTCTCTGCACCACTCAGTTTCTCACCCCCGCTTTCTCTCTGTCTCCCTTTTCTTCCCCTCCTTTCTCGTCATTTCTTTTTTTTTTCCCCTCTCCATCCCATCTGGCCGCTGGGTGTTGATAGAACGAGGTGTTCCCAGAGCCCCTCTTCACCTGGACACGGGTGGGGGGCCGCCTGCTAGATGGCAGCACTGAGCGGGAGGGAAAGGAGCTGATTCTGGAGAGAGTGCCAGCTGAGCTCAACGGCTCCATGTATCGCTGCACGGCCCAGAATCCTCTGGGCTCCACGGATACGCACACTCGCCTCATAGTCTTTGGTATGTACGCTCAGACACCGACGCACCCAACACGCTCATGGCCCCAGCTCTGTAGTGGCCACTACACTTTCAGTTCAACTGAAATTGGATTCAAGTTTGATTAATTATTCACAAGATGATGAATATGAAACATTCTTTTTTTTTTACTTTTCAACTTGGCTCCAAAAGAATTATCTGAAACACTTATACAATTACACAGCTAAACGTCACAGAAAATTATATAATTCTACAAAATTTCATGTATCTACAGTATCTCTGGAATATACTTAAGAGATTTATGTGACCGCTTTTAGGTATGAATGATTAATGCAGCTAAGTGTGTGATTAATAAGAAATTGTATCTCTAATTGGCTCAACAACACATTCCTTTTAAGGCTGCACTTAGTGAAGATAACTACTCGCCAGCAAGGGACTCAGTGACTATTTCATCAATGGCACGTCTTGTGCTCTCTCACTTAAACACGAACTGCCAGCAGAGGCATCAAAGGCCCATGATGGAATCAAAGGACCTTTGTTGTTGACAGTGTAAGAAAGGCACTTTGTTCAATGGCCAGCCCAAGGTAATATGTTCACTGCAACCTGGAAGGTGTTCATTTACTGGTGTTGATGTGGGAGCTGGATGGCCTGCAGGCTCTGTTATGTCTGTGTGTGCTGCTCCTCTGGATCTGTTTACCCTGGCCACTCATGGAGGATCAGGGATCTGCTGTCCTGTGCTTCTTCAGCGATCTCTATCAGTGAAGAAGGGTGTTTTAATTAAATGAGCTGTGCTGCTGCTAAATGGGCGCTGGCTTCCTCAGCCCTTTTCAGACATGCACTTTAACTAAATGTGATGGCGATGTGACATGTTAGTCGAAGCTCCCCCCCGAGTCACTTTTCCATAAAAGTCACAGTGGCAATTACTTTCAATACCATTTCAGTGTGATGTGGATGACTTCACAGTAACAGAGAGGCTGCAACACACACACACTGTTCAACCTACAGAAATGGAGATGTGTTGTCTCTGTCTATGAGATTTAAAGGATAATTACAGTCTTTTTCCAATCTGGACCTTATTTCTAGCATAAAATACGATCATTTACTCACCCAGATAACTTTGGTGTCATTACAAGTCGTTCCGACGAAATAAGCTCCAGCCAAGAGCTGCGTATATCCGTATAATGCAAGAACACGGGGCAGCGCAATACAGCCTCTAAATAACACATTATCTGCAGAGAAACTCGTTCATTTCACCAATATTTTGTTATGATAGGCTAGTGCTATTCCCCTCTGAGTCCGGGGTTAGCTGTTATCAACATCCGCGGTCTGTAGGTTGACCTACTAACCTCTGACCTGGATGATGTCATCTCTGAGCGCTGCCCAGCTCATTCTGATAACAATGATTCTGCTTCGGCAATTGGGTCCATTTTTAGTGCAACTAGCCGGAGCTTTAGTAAGTCCAGGTTGCTCAGAGGAAGCCTGTGGAAGCTGAACTTCATCCAGCTGCTCATTTTGTTCTGACAAGTCGGAAACACGCAGAAACAAACCGTAGTATTAGCGGTAGCAACAAGCCACGCGGTGCTCAGACATGACATCATCCAGGTCAGAGGTTAGTAGGCCAACCTACAGACCCTGGATGTTGATAACAGCTAACCCCGGACTCAGAGGGGAATAGCACTAGCGTATCACAACAAAATATTGGTGAAATGAACGAGTTTCTATGCAGATAATGTGTTATTTAGAGGCTGCATTCTGCTGCCCTGTAGACTTGCATTATTATGGATATACGCGGCACTCGGCTGGAGCTAATTTCGTCAGAACAACTTGTAATGACACCAAAGTTTAGTAAATAATCGTATTTTATGCTAGAAATAAGGTCCAGAAACGGTAATTATCCTTGAAGTATAGAAGATCAGTGGTTTCCAACCTTATGTCCCATTTGACAATCATACGTTGTTGTTGTTATTTGATGCTGTAACAATACCATGGCTAAATAATGCCTTCGCAGAGCACTTCTGATTTAAATGAGGACGTTTGAATTTTCAAGGAAGAACTGTGACCATGTAAACTCAATCTATTGTGTTTGATGGAGAGAGATCATTTGCCAATTCATCATCTCTCTTTCCTTTTAATTCTTCCTCTTGCTGTCCAGCTACCTATTTCAATACTGCGGCGTTTGCCATGGATGTCATCTTTAAGCATGCAGTTAGACTGAGATTAAAAAAGCAAGTAGGCTATGATGATGTTCTCCAGCAGCAGTAGTTAGTTAAAGAAAAATGGGCTGCGACCCACAGGTTGGGAACCACTGGTGAAAAGCAGGGGTGAGCCCCCCTTTGCACTCACTGTGATCTTTTGATTGAGTTTTATGGATTTTAAAATCTGTAATTGATGCAGACTGATGTCATAATTTTCCACCATTGTCCCTCAGCGGCTCTACCATTCCCGCCTGCATAAAGTATAGCAGCTGTATCTATAATGGCTCTGTCATGTTTGAAGAGAGTAATACAAGAACATTCACCTGACAGGGAAGTGTGCCTTAAAGGCCCGGAAGACATTACTATTGATAGACAGAGCTGCCAGAGTTACACATTACTTGTCTAAAGAAAGGTTTTGACACCGAACAGTTAGAAGTCTAGTCACACAGGAGATAAAAATATGTATATTTAAATGCAGAGGTATTTGTGGTATGCCCACGTATGCCTCTCAGCCCTGCAGCGCCCTATTAACTGAAATCAGGTCGACTCCATTTTCATACTTCATCGACTCAATGGATATTGTATCCACCTTTTGTAAAAAAACGAAACACGTCTGTGAACAAGATTTAATAAAGTATGTCACAAATGTACAAAGTACTGGGCGGGTCTAATAAGAAGCCACTTTAAGGGGAAAGTGCCACTTTGGGGAGGCGTTACCTTGGGAGGCGTTTTGCTAGGAAGAGCACTAATGTCTATTTAACACCCTGATGCACCCTCAGGTGTCATCGGCTTGGTGCCTACTATGGCCCATCTGTCTGCTTGTCTCCTTGTAGATTGCTTCCACTCACGCTTAGGGGAAGTAAATGGTGATTAAGTGACCTTGGCACCGTCCCCCGTGGCCTTGAGATGAGACACTTCTCTCTCTGCCGGGGGTGAGGAGATAGAAGTATTTGGGGGCTCTGCTCGCTTGGCAAAGTGTTCAATATACATCATCAGGAATAATAGAGTATAATGACAGCTTGGTATAGAGACACACTGGCGACGAGCAGCGCTCACGTCTAGATGATGTACATCTTTAGCCACCCTCAGTGATAATACCCTCTGAGATTATACTGTGAAGTGAGTCAGCACTGAGGAGCTGGGCAGTGTCGCGCACACACACACACACACACACACACACACAGGCAGACGGCCCAAACTGCACACACATGCAGAAACACAAACGATATGTATGCTTATGCAAATTTCCAGGGGCAGGCAGACACAAGCGTGCATATGCAAAGTGCACATGCTAATTCCTCTGTGTTCTCCGAGGAGCGGCTGTGGTAATGGTTTCAGTGAGACCAGAGGGACCCGTCAGACCAGCAAAGTTTCACACTGCGCTGCATATGTAGCTTCCACCTTCTAATATGTCAAGTCTGCCGTCCAAAAATAGCTCACAAAGTGGAATTCAGGGGTGCTACTAATTCTCTGCAAGCTCTCCTGCCTCTTCCTTTGCAATTACTTTATCCCTCCTGAGAACTGTGGAAATACATTGTCAGAGCGTATTGTGCAGCGTAGACATCAGCGCAACTTATTAAAGGTGGAGTCAATTTCTCTCCAAACCCCTTTTCCCCACCAATGTCTGGCCACTGCTGCAGCTGCCCAGTCTCACTGTTGCTAAAAAAGTGTCCCGGCTGTTCTGGTGCAGCGCTCTGCGTTCCCACTTCCATTAGCAGGCCCACTCTCTCTCTCTCACTGGGGATGTGCCATTTAGCATGTGCTTCAGGAACTTTGGAGTTCAGCTTCATTAGAAAGCCATAACCTCTGTCAGAGATTACAAATTTTCTCTTTCTCTCTGTCTGTCTTTCTTCTTCCCATGCTCTTTTGTCCTCTTATTAATTCCCTCCTTCACTGAGTCATTCACTCTGAGTAACAACTAACACTGATTGATCGTCTCACTCTTTTTTTCCAACAGAAAATCCAAGCATGATGAAAAACACACAGAATCAGAATAGTAAGTATTTCCGCCACACAAAAGACCAGTGTTTGTGTGTGTGTGTGTGTTCCATAACAATGCATGTCATGGATCCTGCTACCTAATCAACATATTTCCATAGACAGTGTGTGTGTATTATGAGAGGAAAATGTGACGCTGCAGTCTGTTCAGTGAGAGAATTGGTGCAGAAACCTGGCACCGATCAGAGAGGCAAATTCTTCTTTATGGATGGGAGGGGGAGGGAGGGGGAGGGAGGGTGCGGGTTGTGGTTTTAACATTCAACGTATTGACAGGTGGATGTTTCTCATTCTGTCCTGAATGCGTTGCCCCAGATAGACTGCGTGAGAGAGTGCTTCAGTCAGGATTCATCTTTGCCGATGTTCAGTAGCAGCGAGCAACAAGCCTCTGCCGGTGACTAACGGAGCCTGTCACTTTTGGTTGAGAGTGAGATTATTGGTGTTTTATATGTGCCGTGGTGGTTCATTTGCGGCTTCTGAGATTATCATATGTAAAGATGAGGAATTGTCAGGAGAAGCCGCAGGGCTGTGACAACAACCTTTCCATCTCCTCCTTTTTTCTGCCACTCCCTCTCTCTTTCTACTTCAATCTTTCTGTCTATTTACTCTTCCCCTCCTCTCTGACTTTTCATACTTACTTTCCGTCTCCCAGTGCCAGCCTCTCTCTTCCTGTTTCATGCATTTCTGGTAGTTTTTGTTTTTTTTCCCCCACCACCTTATTTCTCTCGCTCTCATTTATTCTGTCTGTCCCCCTTCCATCATATTTATATTTCCTATTTTCCTCTTCAGTCTGGCTCACAATCTCCCAAGCTTTATGATCAGTGTAGATTATTCTGTGGAGAATAAAAAGAAAAGATTCAATTCTGTCTAAACAGCCTGAGTTTGGAATGGTGTTAAATGGGCCTCTGACAGATGAAGTGGTCCAAAGACTCACACAGTCGGAAATCAGAGTGTGTGACCCTTAGAAATAGCCAAGAAAAAGCAGATGAGCCGTAAGACGAGACTCATTAACAGCTCATGTAGATTAGTTTATATAAGCAAGACCGCTTGGCTCCATTTCCTCCAAGCTCTATGAAGTGCAGTAATGTAACAGCATGTTGAGATCAATCCACATAAATGTGCAGTTATTAGTTATTAGTGAAAGAATCCTCAATGTAAGAGATGTGCACTACATGTAGACCGTACCTTCTCTTCCATGAAGCAATAAAACGCCTATATTGTAATAGTTTTTCTGCAAGAGGCTGCTGTTGATGAACTGGAAAATCAATTGGAATGATATAATTGCATGGTGTATGATCGCGAGTGCATATGTGAGTCGCCCATGTTTGTTAAGGCATACAGTGTGAACAGCTTCCCAAGCAGATGGCAAGTGGAGCCGTGTTTAAGCTGAAGTGCCCTATACTCAGAGGAGATTTAAACAGTCTTGTAGTCTGACATGGACATCACTCTCTTTCTCCCACGTCCAATTTTTTTTGTCCCTCATCCGCTAAACCTTCTCTGTCTCTCATCCCATTTCCTGCCATGTCTTCCTCTACCGTTCCCATCTCTGCTAGTCGTATCTTAGCGATGCAAAACTGAATATGCAAATGTTATGGTAAGTGCAGGAGCAGGTGTGTCACAGCAAGGACAGAATCAGGTCAGCATGGATGCGCCGACATGCCTTGCATGCAAGTCAAATTGGTGTACAACATGGCCCCAACAGGTCACCACACACGCGGCCCTTCGCTCCACGGCTCAACACCCGACTTCTCATTCAGTGCGAACAGAGAAGACCGCCCCTGTCAGTCAGTCAGTCAGTCAGAAAACTGCGCTTCCCTCTGTGAGGAGTTATCTGTATTCATCTTTGTCAGATTTCCAATCTCACAGACAACTTGTCAAGCTGCACTGTATGGCAATGAACAGAATTTCAGATGAGTGAAATTGAAGACAAAAATGTGACAAGGTTGCTGCCACATAATTCTATACCTGTCGGCCTGAGCTGGTGGAAGCGTCACGAGTTTGGGGTTCATCGTCTTGCCTGAGACTCGGTTTTGCGATCACAAAGCAAAATTCATTACAACTTTAAAAAGTCTGGATGGATGGGCTAAGTCAAAAAATGACAAAATCATAAGAGCCTGTAATCAAGTAATCTGCATTTTCAACATTTTCCTTTTTTGGCACACATGGTCGATCTGTCACTCTACTCTGTGCTTTGTAGGATTCTCATTTAAATCATCTTTTACAACAGAGGTCAGATCAGCGTCTGGAGCAGATTGGTAGGAGTACAACAGATGTGTCTACCCATGGTAATAAAAAAATAATAAAGGCAGCAAACTTGACATAAACCTTCCCAGTAGTCATGTAGTCAGATACAAAAAGGAAGCGTTGTGTTTTCATCTGGCATTTTAGATCCAACACACCTGAGGCAGAGTCATCCTTTATTAAAAAGAGCATGTTGCCTCAGAAATCAGTCCCAGTGGTCTAAAAAAAAAAAAAAAAAAAATCAGGTTGGCAGAAATGCATTGAGGTCTGAGCCAAAAACAGGCAAACAGATGGCTGGGCGACTTGCATCTATGATTGCAGACTGGAAGGGACCTCAGACGATGGTCTTATGGTTGGATGAGCCCATTACAGAAGCTAATGAAGTACTTATTGAGAAGATCCACTTGTTATCAAGGTTGTCTGACTCGCCCAAACACAATGAAATATGCTAGATGTTAAATAAAATGTTTGACTGTATCTTTCCGTGCAGACTTACATTCATGGGAGTCGCCGTGAAACTGTGTTAGTTAAATTTACACAGTCTTGCCAAACATGAAGCTTTTGCTTATGATCCAGTGAAGCAACTTTTCTCAGCCTTCAGGAGACATGGACTCCATCACCTGACAGCACTAAACACTGCCAGATCAAACTTTCAATATAATGAGTCCAGCCACTCCCGAGTGTGATCAGGCTTAAGTTCTGATTGAGATTGTAGGTGTAGCGACGCCTAGACAAACTGTTGTTGTTAGCAGAGCCACACTCCACTTCCACAGTAACACATCCATGGGGGAGCAACAGAAAACAATAGCAGCATAAAGCTGCTGTCTCTGCTGATCTCTCCTCTGTAATCTAGTGTCCCTGCTGTGGGCCTCAGAACAACAAGTTCAAAACATTAAAAAAGATAAAGAAAAAGAAGCAGGGCTTTGCTCCTCATTGCTCCATTTTTATATCTGAAAATTCTCCTAATATCTGAAAAGAAAGAACTACTACTTTGCTAAAAGACGTGCTGATGTGGTGGGAGCGCTGCTCTGTGTATCATCATTGTGCACTTCAAAGAAGCCCACAGAGTATATTTCACATTAATTAAATTAATGTACTGTACAAAAGGATCAGTTGCTGTCATCATCCTCTCAGAGCAGAACTACCATCAAGTCATCACACCTGTGCTTCAAGAGAAAACTGTGACTTTACTGGCACTAGAACAGCTTTCCACAGAGACTGAATAGACACGGTGCATTCCTACACTGAGGTTAATACACTGACACTGTATTGTCAGTCACTTGAATGTCATGTTATGTGACACATAGCTAAGATCAGCCAAGGACACACATAAAGCTACAATAGACTTTGTAGTTGACTTTGTCCATGCGATACATCAAGATTCTTTATTTGTCACAGGTTTGTCCCATTGAGATCCAAGATCTCTTTTGCAAGAGAGACCTGGCCAAGAATGACAGCAGAGTTTCAACACATCGTCACATTAATCATAGACAAAGAAGAAACAAATAGAATACAATAACAATTGAATTTTCAAAATTTGTTAAAAGAATTTACAAGATTAGTCAAACATTTGCACTCAAATAAAACATTTGCATTCCTGAAGCCTGAATGTAATGGAATTTATCATGGACTTGAATACATTCAGAGATACCAGACTTTGGAGTTTGAGCTCTGACTGCAAAATACATGCATAGACATGGTGTACTTGTACACACAACAAGCAGTGATATGAAGTGCTGACTACTCCCCAACACTGTGCTGTCCCTCAAGTAGTAAATTAAGTTAAAATTAGAAAGTATGAATAATAAGACAACATTTTTTACTGATTATTTTTTTTGTTGTTGAAATTAAGCAACGATAATATGATATTAGTTTATTAACAGCTTCAAATTACGTTTTATTTTGATTTTATTCTAACACATGTTTAGATATGATAACAGCTCATTCTGGAGTGAACAAATGCAATGTGATTGTGGGTTACATTCAAACAACCAGTGAAATGACGGTTGATGGGTTATTTCACAAAGGTGCATTCAAAGCATTCGAGTTATGACAAATGGGATTCATGGCTCACAATACTGTTTAATGTTGCTGATATGATGGATGACAGCTCTGTGTCTCTGTGTGTCTGTAGATGGGGCCTCTGGCACGGACGTGCTCGGACTGACGTGGATGGCTCTTGTCCTCACAGTGACAGTGGAACTGACGTGAAACTGCTCATCCAAGACACTCTCACACACTTGCCCTTCTTACACAACATCCACATATCCACACACACACACACACACACACACACGTGAAAACACACACTTTCCGCAATCCTGCAAGCCTTCTCCAGTCATCAACAAGACCCTCCATGCGTCGATCAGGAAACAGCGCCACCACAGGATGGCGCTCCACTGTTTTTTGTAACAAAATAATAACCAAGATAATGATATCAAAAGAACAACATGATGAACATGACAGTTACCACCTCCTATATAGCCCTGCCCACTTACACCTTTTTCTTTTCTTTTCTTTTTTTTGTTTCTTGTCCCACGTCTGCCTGTTGATCAATAAAACCAGTTGATTTGAAACAGAAAAGAAAAAAGCATTTGGATTTTATTTTGATGAGTCAAAATGTCATTGGTGTTGACTGAAATGTGAAAAGTGGAACTGGCTCTGGGTGTGCCACCCCATCAACCGCACCCGTCTGTTTGGTGTCCTGGGATGTACCTGAATAGCAACATGCTGATAAAAACCACGGGGGGCAAAACACAGATGCTCCAAGAGAACATTCTTTTTTTATTAATATACAGCTTTTCCTTTTTTTTCTGATGGCTTGGAATGTACAAGAGGATTTAAACACATTGCGAAAACTAGAAAAAAAAATCTCCTTTTTGAGTGTATTTTGTGTACATCAGTGTAAATATTGAAAATAATTAAAAGGTTATATGGGATATGGTGAGGAATGGTTGCTGAGATAGCTGGAGTCTACGCTCATTCACCTTTGTTTGTACTTCATTCAACACTGTTCTCAGAGATAATTTGTGGCTGAAAAGGACAGAAACATTAACAGACTTTCTGTTTCTCATTTGGGCTTTTTATATCTATATGGCAGGTCTCCAAGGCCAGAGTTAAAAAAAAAAAAAAAAAAAAGATCTAACATATGTCTGCTGTTTTGGGGTTGTGGTGCATGTGACGTTTGAAGATTCTTTCTCCTTTTGGTGTGTTGCAATTGACAGCACTGCAACTCATTGTCACTGGCCTGTAATCCAGTTATTTACTTGTGACATACTATTTTAAGTGACCTACATTGTGTACAATACGTAACTCTTACCCCACACATTTACAGTACTAGTAGGATCATTTTAGCCGCCATTTGCAGCAAGGTGCTCACCTGAGGCAGCGTGTGTAAAACAGGGTTGTTGCATTTGTTTCATTTCACCTGTATTAAAATGGAGAGATGATGAAACTCACAAGCCTTGACTTTACTTCACACACTGTGTTTCAACATGTGCTCAGTCGTAGCTCTGCGTCTTCCATCTGTCTTTTCCTTTTTACGGCTCATGTGCAGGACCTGACACTGACACACCTGTGTAAACCCAGACTGTCTGTCACAGAGACTGTCTGTGATCTCATTTGATGAGAATCCCACTCTAACATCCTCAGATACAGCCAACTTCCAGTAGTTACTCTACTGCCGATATTTCTGGTTGTAAATTGTGACCCCATCGTGACTTCTGAAGGAGATTCTGACATTGCTGTTAACCCTTTACAGACTGTACTCTCTCTCTCTTACACACACACATGGGGAAGAGTAGCTTAATACAAAGTAATCCTGCATTTTTTGGACTTCACAAGAATTGCAATTCAAGCTATTCTAAGGACACAACACGTATTAAAGGATTAAGGTTTAAACCAGGTGGGAGGTAAGAGCAGAGATTTTTGAAAGCTTAGGCGAACAGAAAGGATAGACCTGTTCGTTTGGGATATCGGCTCACCTTGCCAAAGTACAATCCATATTCCAGCATTCCAACGATGAGAGCTGCATAGCACAAACATTATTAACAGACAGTCTTATGTGCTGCAATTTTTTTTTTCCATTTGAAGAAAGCAAAGGGCGTGGATTCCTTTCCACCCACTGTGTACCATTATCTCAGCTATCATTTTAATTTGGATTCAAGAGCTTTTTTTTTTTTTTTTTGCTTTTGCTTTTATCACTCACTTTGTATTCAAGAGAGGAGCAACAGGCCAATCTGCATTTGTGAAATCATTAGAGAATGTACAGAATTGTCTTTACATGACTTAATCATCATAACATTAGAAGAAGTGTATTTGTGTGTGTGTGAGTGTGTGGGTGTGTGTATGTGTGTGTAATACAAATGCCCATGAGTTAATATGTATGAACACTTAATGTGACTTCAATTCAACATGAGTTTAAAGCAGCCCTGGATTAAAAAGATCCCAACAAGCATTTTCTGTTTCCTAAAGAGTAATATGTCTGTTTTAGTCATGAATGTGAAACAGTTGTTTACCTCAGTGGTGATTGGACTAAATTATAGGGACACCAGTGTGAAAACAAGGATTCGCTTTCGTATGCAGCTTTCATGCACATAGGACACTGTTCTGTTCGCTGTTTATAAGTCAGTGGAGACTGGATTGAGCCACTGCTGTTTCACTCAGTATATTTGTTATCATTATCATAGAATGAATGTATTATTGTTATTAGTTTTAACAGAATTGATGACTTGAGATGGCACAAACTATGAAGCTTTATTTGTTTAATGTTTAACTGATTCTATCCCTGCTCAGCTGTCACCACAGTTTCTATGGCAAAAGAAAAAAAAAAGCTTGTTGTTTTCTCCTTTCTTGTTCAGTCACATTTTGCATGCCTACCATGGGTGGCAACAAGAAGAGGTGAAAATGCCTCTCCACAACAGTGCACATGGTCAGCAATCATGCTTTTTTTTCTCAGCAGTGTTCTGAATAGTTCACCTGAACTGGGAGCTAACGGAGAGGATAAGAAACAGCTTCTATGGGCCATCTGTGAATTATTCACGAGTCAACCATGCTTGCAGATTCTGGTTTCCTTTATGCCGTCTACGGACTTGGCTATCAGATGACCAAACAGTGCCGCATGTCAACTAGGACACCTGACACAACCTCTGTGTCTCTGTGTGCCTCTCCACATGCTGCACCTTTAAAGTGCTCCGCAGAGTGCTGTTAAAATAAACACTGGTCTGTTGTTGACCATGGGATGGCTGAAGGGTGTTATCAGCAACACAAATGACAGCCTGACAGTGGCAGCCAAATGACACAGCTCCCATGTGGCACAAGAAGATGTATGTTTACATCCTAGTCTAGTGCATGTTGCAGGTCTTTTCTTTTTTTTTTCCTTAAGCCACTCTCTCCATCTGGCACTCATCAGAAGATTTTGTATTACTCATGCTGTTATATATGTTTACAATACCAAGTGCCATTTAGTTGTCTGAGAACAATCTTCAGGCTCTTTTTATTGAGAGTAATTCAAGCATCTGCACTGTCGCAGAAAAAAGACCTTTGATCTGTGGTATGGTCCTGCAAACAGATGTATCCTGTTTATTAAGGATTTGATAAATGTCATCTATCAACTCTTCCCAACCCTCATTTACACTGTGGTTTTCCTGCTGCAGCTCCAGCTCTGTGTTGGGCAAGTTAAGCAGCAGCGTGTTCTTACTGACATTTACGCAAATTGTAGTAATAAAGTGTTGCTTATAAACATCAAGAAAAAATGATTACTTCCAGAGTTCCTGGATGACATTTTTACAGTGATGGGAAAAAAGCGTGGGTGTGTCAGTGAACTGCATAAACAAATATTGATCTATTGAGTATTTACATATTCTGTGTATGGGTATTGAATTTGCAACAGGTGGTGCATGGCCAGTGCCCCGCCTTGTCAGCTAGGGATGCAAATAGTAGTCTACCTTTAGAGGAATCATTTTACACATGATCCCTTGGGTGCAGAGGAGCAGTCATCAGATCACAGCAGCTCTCTTACCATGAAAAGCTGAGTCGTCAGAGACAATAACATTCAACAGGATCAGTCAACCGATTGACGCCACCTTCGCTGCTCCAGCCATGCCCATTGCAGAGCTTTTGGGCGTCCAGTTCGACATGCAGCTGCTGTTGAAACTCAGCATCTCTGCGGCTGCGGTGCTGTTGGTGTCGTGGGCCTACAGGTACTACGGCTCCAGAGACGCGAGGAAAAAGCAGCTCTGTTGCAAAGACGGCAAAGAGACACACGATGCAACCTGCCAAAACTGCAAGACTATGCGACAGCATGACACCGATGATGGGGGCGGACGACCCAGATCATCGCACACAGACTCGGCCACTGAAGACCTGACGTCTGACATCACCAAGGACACAACAGCAGAAGGCCAAGCTAAAACGGATGCATTCAGTATATCACACAGTGACCAAGATATCAGCATGGTTGGAGAGATACTCACTCATCAGATGCAGCCAGAGGTTGCCACCAGAAATATTTCATTTGGCTCAGCTTTGAACCTTCCAAATCCAACAGAGAGTGGAATGGCCAGTACGACGGGACGCCGCTCCCCTTGCTTTTTACAGAAGCTGGAGGGCTGTGTGGGTGTGGGCAGGGAGTTAAGGCAGGACCTGGAGCACCAGGGAGCCTACTCCAGCTTCCTCTCCAAGGCAGAGATCAAAGTGGAGGATGCTAACGTGGTGCTGGAAGGAACAGGAGACCAGATTGTGCGCGGGAAGATTTATGATTACTATGTTGAATCTTCCTCTCACTCTGTTACAGACTCCAACACTACGCTGGGTCAGTATGAGAGGAACTCTGAGTCACAGCAAGTGGAGTTTGGAAACCATGGCAGCAGGCTGACAGACCCTCCTTCCCCTCCGAGCCCCATCATTATGCGAGATCTGGTTTTACCACAAAGCGCTGCTGAAGATCCCTCCTCGCTAGGAAGTCTCAAGCTGCGGCACCCCGCAAGGTCTGTACTCCTACGCAAGGAGAGCTATCTGTCTGCAGCAGAGCAGTCTGAGCTCTCCATCCCCTTTGTAACTTCACCAGCCTCAATTCCAATCACTCACTTGCCTGCTCCGACCAGCAGAGAGTCCACGTCTGTTCGCCACATGATGAGTCCTTCTACAGAAGGCTGTGATTCGAAGGAGGAGGCTGAGCTAGAGACTGTAGCAGGGGCTCCGTTTTTACACTTTCCAGCAAACACTCTTCATGGCGCGGACGTGGAAACCTTGATGAGTAAGCTGGATCTGGGGAACTGTTTAGAGACACTGTACCTGGCCAAAAAGTACGGCCAGACCTCTGTGCAGCAAGCAGCCCTCAGGGTCATGTCAGACAACTACCTTCAGGCGCTGCGGGACCCCAACCTTTATGGGCGGCTAATGGCTGGTGAGCGGGAACAAATTCAGAAGCAGAGAACGGGGGGGAGAAGGTTCATCATGGTGGCAGACATGGACCCTCAAGACTGGGCGAGGAGTAGAGGATTGCAAACAGCAGAGACAGAGCAGAGGAGGACATCCAGCGCAGTGTACTATTATGATGACTACAAAGACTCCTGGCAGACACTCTGCCTGATCCCACAGGAGGTCATCTCCAAAGCCTGTGCCATGTGCACAATGGATAACTACTTATTTGTGGCTGTGGGCTGCCAAGGCACAGACAGAGAAATGACACCCTCAAAGCAAGTGTTTTGCTACAATCCTCTGACATCAATTTGGAAGGAGATCAGTCCTATGAATGAAGCCAGACCCTGCTGCAAACTGGCTGCTCTGGAGGGCTACGTCTACGCCATCGGAGGGGAGTGCCTCTCCTCAGTGGAGCGCTACGACCCGCGACTGGACAGATGGACGTTCGTGGCTCCGCTGCCTAATGATACATTTGCTGTGGCACATCATGTCACCGTGTGCAGTGGTGAGATTTTTGTATCTGGGGGAACTCTAAGATATATGCTGCTGCGCTACAGCCCCAAAACTGACACCTGGAGGCAGAGCGTGTTAGTCAGCAGCAAAGACAGAACGACAGACATGGTGGCCGTGGGGAGATTCCTGTATCGTTTTGACGTCAACGCGCTGCTGGGCCTCAGCGTGTACCGCTACCATACGGTGGCCCGGCTGTGGTACGAGTGCAGCACCAAACGGCTCCTGCGCCCCCCCGCGTTCCAGTGCGTCACGATGGGCAACACAATATATTGCATCAGCCGGCAGTTCACCATGAGGTTCGAGGCCGATGAGATCTCCCCCGCTTTCGCTGATGAGGATTTGAGTGTCCTCTCTGCGGCGAAGGGCATACTTTTCCCCTTTGTCCTTTCACTCCCTGATAAGAAGCCTCGGCAGACCAGTGTGTAAGGAGGATTCAGTTTTCCGCTGGAGATAAGATTAGGTGGTGATGGAGTATCCCTACAGAATCGTGCTTTACATCACGTTCCCTGTTGACTGAGTGGGTTTTGCCCTAAATTATATTGTAAAATTGTAACCGTGGTGTTGTCATTTCTGTCGGCCTTTTACAAAGCTTCTGCTTCTGAGGCACATTCATTTTCATGGACTGGGTGTTTGCATAAAGAAATGTGTTTCTTATGTCGGCCCCTGGCAGTACTACATTTAAAGTATTAGACTCTTAATGGTAGTCAAACTACTGTTTGCTTAGATTTACGCTGGATGTGCTGCCATGTAAATTGTTTTCCTCTTTGATTTGCCACTCTCTCCTGCCATTAAGGTAGTTTCATATCATTCCAGATGTTTAACCTCTTTAGCTGTGGTGATAATTCACAACAACATCTCAGAGTAAATGAGTTCATTCAACTCTAACACATTACATTTGAGCAACACAGTGATAATCTATCACTGTGCTCAACTGTGTAGGGCACGGATATAACTTATACAGTGGCCTGAATACGACGCAATTATCTACGGATGCTCTTTAAACATGACAGGATGTAAATGGGTGTGTCGTACAATAAATATGTGAGCATCCGTGAGGATTCATCACGACTTTTGAAACTTGTGTAGTTGCTCTCCTTCTGGTGGCCGGAAAAAGTGTATTTGTTTTAATCTTGACTGAGCAGATTCTCTGTTTATGGCTTCACCTAAATAAACATCAAAGAAATATATGAATTTGTCATTCATTGCATATTAATCCACAATTAGTGAGTAATGAGATTAAGCCAAGTGTATATTTTTATTTTTGAAGTGTTGAGAAATTACATTAACAGTGGAAATATGCACAAGAAATTATACAAATATTGAATCTCTTATTGTTTGCTCATTTATAACCAAGTCTGTCACTGTACAGACAGTTAAGTTCATGACTACAAAGGCTCACTGACAGGAGAGGCGGTAGAGTGACATGCTGCTACAGCACCATCATGTGGCTCAGGAGGCAAATGCAACAGGGTGAAACATGTTGAGGGCCAGACATTTGACAGCAAAGAGGCGTCATGTGACACACGAGCATCAGCAGCACAGTATACAGAGGAAGCTAGGAATTGACAGTGGGCTTCAGCTGCACTGCAAGGCAGTGGTAGCAGCAGGCAGGCAGACGCAGATGGTTGACCATCAAACATAAGCATCTTTGATTCTTCCTAATTAAACACCTAATGGAAAGGGAGTTAGACATGTCCCTTCAGACACTGCCTTGGATGACTCATGGCTTCCAGTTTGCCTCAAAACCCAGGTCAGTTCTGGCATAAACATTTGCTTTATTCTTTCTTTCTTTTCTTTTTTTTTACCTCTTTCTTTCCCCTCCCCTGAGTATTTAGAGTAAAATACTGACAAGCCACTCTGAGTTCCAGATATTAAGCGAGCACAGAGACAGAGAGAGAGAATTTGCATGTAATTATTCTGTGAAGGGGTGGACATGATTTACAACCCCCTCCTTTCTCTTTTTAGTCTTAGCACACACACACACATTCATGTATATAAACACTGGAACTGCTCACGACACAACACAGTAAATCTACAGTAGTCCTCCTCACAGAAACATAATGAGAATCATGTTTAATTTTTTAAATTCCTTTTAATTTCCCAAATGGTCTGCTCTGTTAAATTTCTTCATGCTGGTCCACTAATAAAAGAGAGGAGTTTCTAAATTAACAAGCAGCATGTGAGGCTATTCCAGAGCCACAAAGTCATTTCTAAGCCTGTTGTGAAAGCGAGGGTAAGCTGGAAGAATGATCAGGGACCAGCGGCAGCGAGCGCCATCTCAGGTCCAGGTCCTTGTTGTTGTGGTTGGCTGCATGGAGGTGGCTGGAGAGCATGTGTGAAGCCCTGGCAAAGCGTCTCTGGCAGAAGGCACTGAGTGGGTGCCTCTGGTATTCTGACCTGTATACAGTCAGTGACGGTAGGTGTGACTGCTGCTCTTCCAAACGGCGCTTTGTGGACTGCAGCAGGCCAACTGAGTTGGTTGGAAGGGCTGCACAGGAGCACAGAGAAGAGAAAGTTAACTGCCATGTTACTGCAGCCATTAATTACACTGGTGACTGACTTGGAACAATAAAAGGCATCTGGGGCCACACAGATTTAATTGTTCATAAGCACAACTGCTGATGTGTTTTGTCCACGCAAAATGAAATGTGCTGAAGTACATTTGCTCTGCGGTCAGCAGTGGTGCCTGCTCTAATATATTATTTCTTATTTATAATGTGTAGTTTCAGGCGGTGGTGGCGTGCCGGCGGTCTACCAGAAGTTGGCCGGCCGTGCTTCTCAGGCTGCCATGTCAAGCTGTCGGGATGCCAGGGTCGCTGAGTGGGCAAGGCATTGGTGTGCTGATGCCCGTAGCTCTCTTCATAGTGCGTGACCAAGTAATGAGAGGATGGTGGGCCATAATGGGCAAATAGCTGCTTGGATGAAAGCCCCTGGAAGACAATATGCAGTTGTCTCAACATAGCCAGTATGCATTGGCCTTCACAGGATTAAAATATAGAGGGCATGACCTATTCTTTTACAATAATCTTCAAGAGGCTCATCATGTGACAGCAGCAAATTGCTCTAACTAGCCTTTAAGTGCCCTCGAGGAATGATGATTTTACACATTTACATGACTGCTGAGTCCGACCAGAAACTTGCTTTCATAAAGAGTTTTATCGCAGGCCTTTATCTTGGCCCTCAACATTATGCAGAAGTGGCCACAATCTAGAGAAGAAAGCCCTGACTTGCAGGGTTGTGACAGGCATTCAATTGGTGTTAATGCCATGAATGAGCAGTTAAAGGCTGACCTCAGCTCTCAGCAGGGCAGATCCTCTCTCTGAGATGTCTGGCTTCAAGTCCCAGTGGGGCCGGTAGTCTACATGATTGGTGCTGTTGGCTGTCTTTGGCTCCCGAGTGAACTGTGTCGGACAGAGTAAACAGACATTGCAAAGAAGAGTGAGGAGGGGGAATTGGGGGCGGGTGGGAGGGGGGTGGGGTGGGGTGTACGGGGACTTGAGCAATGAGTCCAGCGTGAGGATCAGCAAAGCTCACACTTCACTATCGATCGGCGCTGTTGTACAGTATTTCTTAAGTCATTTCTCCTCCTGATCCTGAACCAGCAGCCCATGGCCGAACCTTACGTCAATGCAATTAGTCTGCACCTCCCACCAGGAGGCTGTGCTGATGTAGCTGAACTGAGGCCGCCTAATCACTTTGCTATAGATTTGACTACCGACTGAGGTGTTACAAAACCTTTGGCAGGCTGCCACCGGCGTGGCATTATGTTTTCAATCTGCAGCATGAAAAGGCACAGACACTCTGTTTTCTCATGTTCAACTGAGGTTGTCTTATTTTGATACAGCCACCATTCTGCCCCATATTTGGACCCACTGTCTGTTGATATTGTTGTTCAGAGGATGAAGGTCAAATAAACAATAAGATGCCTACCTGAAGTCTTTCTTCTGCCCAGTTGCCTACAAGCACTTTGTTTCTGTATCTCTGCTCTATTCTCCATCCGGTCTGGGCCCATTTATCCTGCACCAGCCCTGTTTGGTTCATGCTTAGCCCGGTGTCAAACACACCAAGGCAGGGAAATCTGAAGCCCTGTTATAACACAGTTACCTTGTCAAATACGAAGCATGGAGGAGCATTCACCTGGCCCCACAATGGCTTAGGCAGTGGAGGGGAAATAGAAGAGCTCTGTTGCTATGGATACAGCAAACACTGAAAGGAGAGGCAAGCAGAGGATCCTGGAAGCAAACGGGAGAGGTCTTACATCTGTGCTTAAAAGAAATAAATTCCTTAAGGCTAGGGCATGACATTTACCTTTCAGCAGTATACTCTATATTGTTAGAATAGTGCAAAAAATTGTTTTCAGACTTTGTGTCCTCAGGCTACTTCTCATTTTTAGAATAAAACAGGTTTTGTTTATTGATTTTTGAGGGTCTTTTTTTTTTTTTTGTCTTGTGTGAACAGTATACTTTTAATGAAGAAGAACACTGCACCACTGGAGGCAAGTTTTGTTTATTAAAATGTAAAACACGATAGAAATACATTCTTAGTGCTATTTACGGTTTTCACAGTGTCTTCACATAGTTAACAACACTATCTACAACCTGTAGGGCAGATGGAAAGTTGAGCCAGCCCTGGTTGTAGAAGTTAACCATGCCGTGAAAACCATCTGTCACATGTTGCCAGGTCACGTCCTTTTTCAGGTCCAGCAATCGCTTCTTGTAAAGTATCCCATCATCCCTCAAGATGTCATACTCACAGGTGAGAATGAAAGTGGGCGGGGTTTTCTGAATGATAGAGTCATCTGCCAATAAAGGTGAGACCTCAGGTTCCAAACCAGCTCTGACCGAGTGATACACCTCTCCGTCATACTCTGGGGCTGGGGGCTCGCTGAAGCCTCGCGCGAGGAACTCAGGAGCTAAGTTGGACGGGGAGAGCCATGTCTCGTAGCGTGGCCTGAGCTCAGTGGGGACATGGTTGCCTTCCAGCACGTCCTGGCACATAGACACGTCCCCGTTGAGGTACTGCAGGAAATAGAACGCCATCCGGCCACGGAACAATATGGGCACAGCATGATTTTGCTGGTATGAGGGCAGGTTGAAATCTGCCATCTGCAGGGCTGGGTAGACGAGGACCTGAGCACAGGGGAATGGCAGATGTCCATCCTCTCTCCTCGCCAGCCTTTGGCACAGTGCTGCTGCCAGGTTAGCCCCAGTGCTGTCCCCTCCGACTGCCACTCTGCGAGAGTCCACGCTGAACTCTGCCTCAGCAACAGACAGGAAGTGACACGTCGCTGTCTCACAATCGTCCAGCTGGACGGGGTACCTGTGCTCAGGGGCTAATCTGTACCTAAGAGGGGTCAGAAGGAAAGATGAGGAGGAGGGTAGGGGGTCAATATGTTGAATTCTGGCAGGGTGTTAAACAAAATACAGAAGATCTTGGTTATTTCTGTGCTTTGTGGAAAAGTTTCAGTACCCAACAGACACAACGGTGGTGTCAGACTTGCTGGCGATGTGCCGACAGACTTCATCGACAGAATCTGTTCAGAATTAGCAGAACATCAGGACATCACAGTTAACAATGGTCTTGTTGTGGCAACCGCACAATTATCACAGACAGACATTTGCATTTTTCTTGTCCCTACACTACATCTCCTCTTTGGTATTCAGACACCATGTTATTTCAGAAATGTATTAGAATCAATAAACATTACCCTGGGTCCAGAGATGGAAAGTGCATTTAAGCAGTGTGTTGTTGTTCATTTCAACATTTTATAGATTTGTATAGTTTATTTTTACTGAGAAATATTGTATTTTTCTTGTTGCTTGTGGCTTGTAGTTATGGGTCAGTTTACACATACTTGACATTCAAAAATATTTAGAATAAAACTATTAACTGTTTATGGCCAAACTGCCTGAAAGTATGTGAAAGGAATCACATTATGAAAACCATTTGGACATCATACAGCCTAACATCAAATTGCAATACATTAATAGTGAAACACCACACACATATCTCATTTAATTTCAAGAATATTACAGTTTTTCTCCATTGGTTTGGCTCATTTTTCTAAACAGAAATGACATTCTCAAAACAACATGGACAAACCTCCAAACCAATTGGCAAATGTTCACAACAGAATTGTATTTCTCATTCATTTCGTCGAATTGCAAATGTCTCAGTAGGTTACATCTTTGCAAATGATTAAACCAGAAGTAAGCGGAATGTTTGTGTTAATAATATAAGTCTTAAATAGTTATATCTTCCGACGGCAATCAGTGATTGCTGTCAGATGATATAACTATTTAAGACTTATATTACGTAACACAAACATTCCGCTTACTTCTGCTTTACAGTAAGTGCAGGTAGCTGCAGTTAGCACAATGCCCAGGTGAATAGATCTTCTAAACTGATTGTTGATTCTCAGTCTAATGGTTGTTCTCTCCAAAACATGTCAGCCATGTCATCACATGCACAAGAGTCTGTTCAGTCTTCAAAAAGAACATAATACCATGAATACCATATTCCTGGGTTTAGTTTTTTTTATTATTATCTATTTTCAGTTTTATACACAATTGTATTCTGTTAGCTAGACAAAAAATAATAATAACTAGTACAGTAACTGTTGTCACATGAGGAATATTTCAATGGTCCCCACAGTGACAAAACATCTAAACATTTTGACTTGCAGTGCTCACATGATGCCAAAGGGACGATGCATTTTGGGGGAACTGACTGTTTGTATGAGAGGGAAATTTAGTTTTGACACGAGTGAACTGTTTTGAGAAAGAGTTGCGCTTTTGCAAGTGATCTATGGTGTTGTACTGAACTGTAACACTGTTTTACAAATGATCTTAGAGTTTTGAGAATGTCATTTCTGTTTAGAGAAATGAGCCAAACCAACCAGACCAGAAAAACTGTAATACACTAATAGTTTTAAGGACCAATCTGTGATCCCCAAAAGCTGTACTTATCCATCTGACCAACTTCTTGTTTCCCCAATTGACATTGTTTGCATACATAAATGAATTATTGTAAAATCATGTAAAATGTTATGTATGCGAATACACTGTACATCTCATTAATGTGGTCTAATATTACTCATTTTAGTTTTGAATGGTGTAATTTTGTGTCTTTTATTTAACTCATTTTTAAATATGTTCATTGTGTACCTATACTGCCCAGCACCCATCCTCCTCCATGGAAATACACAAGAGCTCTTCTCAAGCCAGCACAAGCAGTGGTGGGTTCATAGACTCGCACCGGCACCTCCGAAAACTTCAGGTTCTTCACTCTCAGACCCGTCGGAACCGGATTCAAGGAAGTCAGAAAACAGGCCACGAACCATCGGATGAAACTGACCTGGTGACAGATACCAAGACGGTGCAGGATCCGACCCTGGTGGGAGAGGAATCACAGACTTACTACTACAGGTTCAGAAATCAAAAAGAAAGAAAAGAAAACCCTATTCTTGATGGTTAAAGTCAAGGTAAAAGTTATTCTCTCTGAGAGACCATGTTTACTATGACAACATCAAAGAAGGTGAATACATGACCTTCTCTTTCTTGCATCTTTGTTAGACTTGATTTCTTATCTAAAGTTTCTCTGATCTAAGCTTTATCAGCTGCTGGAGGACAAAGGAAGGACAACCAGCTTTTACAAGGGCCTGGAAGACTTTAGTAGTTTTTCTCTTTTTAATCTTGCTCTCGCAGAGACATTTTCCTTCACGCTAAGTAATAAAACAATTCATTAAGTCAAAAAAAAAGAAAAATCACAACATATACAACAACATGCAGGAAACATTTAATAAGCACTAACAGTTCCATAGATGATGTAGTTACTCACCACAATTGCTATGCCAACAAACAAGCCATGAACCATGTGCAGTTTCCCACTATTTGCAACCCCACGAGGAATGTCTGAATTCATCAGCTCAGAGTACACAAGTCCAATTACCAGAAGGAGGAAGGCTGCAACAAGAGCAGCAAAGCCAATTATTAAAATTGCCCAGCCGATGTCCATGGTGTTGCTGGTCTGCTCCGCTGAAGGTAAGTCATTAGGAGTAAATGTTTTATCTACCTGTTTTCAGCCTCTCTCCACCCCTCCCACATCCGCACGCAATGTATTCTGACCTTGGTTTCACTTAATGACATGTTTGGCTGCCTGTTGCCCAGGAAAATAATTATATTTCTCGTCATGTTTTATGCTTGTGTTGTCAAAGTAATTATATGTTCCCGAAAGAAACCAAGTTGTTCCACTGAGGAATATTACACAAAATATTTTTTTATGTTAATGTAGCAGCACAAGAACTCGTACATTTCTGTAGTGCCTCTCAAACCTGAACAATATTTTTTACAAATATCTGAAACATGTTGTGCTTTTCTTGTTTTCTTCCCTGCTTCTTTCGGCTGCACTCTGCACAGTGGCATTTGCACTGTCTGGTGTCTAAGGACAGAAAATGTTGGGAGATGCTGCCAGTGAGGGCCGACTGAGAGCAGACTTATCTGAACTTTCACTGCTGATCTGTAGATGGCAGTGATAGCATGAGTTTAAATAAACAGTGCCTGCTGGAATATGTTCTTATTTACATTTTTGCATTCTGCATGCAGCCTGGGGCTCTCTGTGTACACCTCACTGCAATGTATGTCTTTAGACTTTTGTCTTGTTTTTGGAAATTCTCTAACTTTTATTTAATTTCACTTCAGCTGGAAATGCTGTGGTATTAAGCTTCAAGACTTTGAGTTCACGTTTTGTAAATCTCAGAAATTTCCAAAATAAAGGCAGCATCTGGAGTCATGCTGTCTTGGAGTTTTTAGCAGCCCCCGAGAGCCTCTCTGCCTTGCCTGAGTAGCTGAGCCCAGCACAAAGCAACCATTGTGAGGCTGCTCTTTAAACACTTCCCAGTGGCTGAAAAAGTCCTGCATTCAGCGATACCCAGTAAAAATCACAGCGCCAAGGCCAAAAATCAAAGAGTGGAATCTTGTCTGAGGCCCATGAATTCGCAGGATTTGTTTAGGAGGCATTTGTGCAGTTTTCTGTTTGTCACCCTGACAAGCTTCTGAGACTGTGCTGACCTATTTCCCAAACTGCACAGAAAGATACAGGCTGCTAAAAAAAAAAAAAAAAAAAAATACTGTTAAGACGACAAATTGGGATCAAACAACTGGTGGCGCTTTGCACATGTGAGGCTAATACAAATGCAGCGACACATCAGCAAATCAGCAAAAACCAATACGAACTCAGTGAGACAGAATCTGATCCTTTTCAACCTGGAGGCCAGTATCTGCTGTGATTTACTATATATACATATACATGCTACAGTGGGGCACCTCGGCTCCACTGTTACTTACATTACAGGGCTACACATTTGTAGGCTTTTCAGCATCAGAGTATTGACTCTGGACAAAAACCAAATATCAGTAACTGGCTCAAGGACACATCAGCAGATGTACTTGTCATTATGAGGTTTGAGCCGGGCGATTGCCTAATCACTTCACCATGGTGTCTGTTGTGGTTACGATTGTGACAATTGTTTCTCATTTGTGTGTTTATTTAGTGCTTTGCTGATTGTTTGTTTGCTTATTTGCTTTGCGTAATTAACTGGGGGCTGGACTGAGGATTATTTGAGCAGGGCCCTCTCACCATCTGATGTTCTTACATAAGAATATTTTTGTTATTGATTTCTCATTGACTTGTAACTGTGATAAACCTGTGATTGCAACATCATTGTTATGTGTTATGTTATGTTACTGTATGTTATGTTATGTTATGTAACGAGGTGAAGTTCAAGTCAATGAAATAATGCAGTTAAACTCCCCCCTCTCCTCCTCAGAAAAAGAAGAAAAAAAGGGGGGGGGGGGGGGGGGCACCCACCTGGGACACAGTGGGGCGACCACTGGGGGGCCCTGGACCACAGATTGAGAACCACCGCTGCTGCTGCGCACACATGAAGGGGGTGGGGAAGAGGCGAGTACGCAACCACTCAGGGCAGACGGGCAGCAAAGAAAAAAAATCATCCCCACTTAACATGTCAATCAGAATAAATGCCCTTCCAAACCTCCCCTCTAGGTTCACCCAGGTCCTTTCACTAGTGGAAGCAGCCGACGCCAGGGCAGAGGCGGTGATATTTAAGGCAGGACGGGACAGTGCAGGAACACAACCAGCAGAGCGCTGCGCCTGGAGGAGCGTGTTTCTGCGTCTCTACCAGTGGTTGACAGGCGTAATGACTGCTCACTCACACACTTCCAGATCCTGATGCATGCATGTCGACTTGACATGTCACAGCTCCCCGAGGTCACCCACGCGTGTTATCTTTTTTTTTTTTTTTTTTTTTGGAACATTTTCTCGGCTGTGGATTACTCGTGTAACGCCGTATGAGACTTCTGATGATACTGTTTGCATGCGGATAAACTTGCAGGAGCTCCCAAGTCGGCGTTTGTGAACCCGGCGGGGGGATATATCTGACTGTCGTGCACGTAAACTTGCAACGTAAACTTTGTACTCGTCTGCTGCCCTGTGAGCACTTTTCCCGACATGGAGCTGAAGAGCGCGTGTCGCATGTTTCTTTTCCCGGTTCAGATGTTTTATTACATAGTCAGGGCGAGTTTGTTGTCGCTGTTGCCGAGCAGAAGGAAGGACCTGACCAAGGAGGTGGTATTGATCACCGGTGGGGGACGAGGCATCGGACGTCATCTGGCCAAAGAGTTTGCAAAGCAAGGAGCCAGGAAGGTAATCTCATTTCACTACAACACACCACTTGTTGCGCCCACTTTATCACTGCCACGCTTTCATGGGAGATTGAAGTCATTTTGGCATGGTATGCTTTTACCACTTCATTGTGTCAGTAGTAGCTGCAGGTGACCCGGGTCAGCCCCGCACACCTTGCCCCCCCCCAACCCCTCCCCCTCCCCCCGAGTGTGTTGTTGTTCTCGTGTTCTCTGGAAGCTCTGGTCGTGACCTCGGTGTAGCCCAGTTGGTCCAGAGAGACTGGAGGCACAGCCCTCAATTTTGGTTCAAGTATTGCACAACAGCGTGGGTCAACCAGAGGGCAGGTCTGGGCAGCTCTTATGGCTGATAAATGTGATGAAGAGCAGCAATGGGCTGACTCTGGGTCTGCAGAGATTCCTCTTTGAATGACTGACAGGTCTACAAAGTACATGATGCAAAGATTTTAAAGCTGTGATGAAGACATTGACTACTGTGTGTGCCTGTGTATAAGAGTTGAGGGTGGCAGGCTGGGTGGGTGGGGGCAGCTAGCTCTGTCTGCACTGAAACAGATTCAAAGCCTTTCACATAATAACAGCCCTGCCATTACCCCCCCCCCCACCCTCCCACCCTCCCCCGTATATTTTCTTGAACTTTCTGAGCAGTCTCTGCACTGTTGTAAAATCTGCCAGCATATCAAAAGGCTCCATGATGCTTTTTAATAAAAGCCAGATTAGGTTTTGTTTTCAACTGTATGAGGACATGAGATGCCTTTTATGGAGTGAATGCAGAAAAAAAAAACCCTAAGTGAACCCAACAAAAAGAGCTGAGGAGGAACAGATTATCTTATCATGGAGGTGTCGGCTCTGAACCTTCACAGAAACTCAAGTCGATGTACTCAGATGACACTCTCGCATGAGGTAATGGATCAAAGGTCAGAGAAGTGATGACAAGTCATTTTTTCCTCATCTATGACACTGATGTTATGAAGCAGCATGGGTGATTCATAATGATTGATATGCTGTTGCTTATGTTTCACTCATTCAGTCAAAATGGAATCAATCCTGCACCATGGATTTTTTTTTTTTAAGTAAGAGTAAACAGATTACACCACAGACTCAAACCAAACCAGTCATGTCAGGTTTGTCAATAATGAAAATCAAATCCTTATTAAAAGTTGTGTATTCCCTCAGCAGGGAGCAGTCAGTTGGACCTGCTGCTCCAGTGGCTGCATAGACAGCTCCTCGTCACTGCAGGCTGGACAAATCTCTGTTCCCACCATCATCATCATCATCATCGTCGTCATCATCCCTATTCAGCTCCAGTTTGTCTAATCATGCAGTGGCTGTAGCATCACCCAGCTGAGAGCCTGATGAGCTACCGTTGTCCCTTTTAGCAGCAACATGTTACATATGGAGCAGCTCTATTTTGGATCACCTCAGATGGGAGGCTTCATTAAACAGAGAAGAAAATGGAAGTCATTTCCCATTAGAAAACACAGAGTCACCCAGCTGAAAGCTGTGGGTTGTAATCATCTGTACATGTGTGACATGCGCTCCACATTTTGTGGATGCTGTCTTAGGACGCAGTTTTTAGCTGCTTGAAAACTTTGCTAAAAGCTCAATGAAACACTAACTGCCTCCCTCCGTCTTTCAATGCCATCTCCTCGGGGGAATGAGCAAGGAGAAACCAGTGGGTTTTAAAAGCTTTACTTTGCAGCTGCACAACAAAGGATGTCACCATGCTTTTCAGCACCCCATTGTTGGGTATTATCAAGGTGTGAAGGCTTTGAAAACAACACCTGTGGTAATGTGTATGACAATTACTCCCTGCCTAAAGAGATGCTAAAAGGAAATAGGACGGTAATTATGAACAGGGCTAACCTCTATGAACTCGTGCTCACCCCAGTTTAAGCCCCTTTGTGATTTGCAGCGGAATTTCCTTTTCCCTCTATTTGGGCTTTTGGTGTTTTCATGGTAGGTGGAAGACTAACTACAGCATTGATAAAAGAATTTGGCGAGATGCAGAGCCGGGGACTCAGGAGGGAAGCCAGGTCTTCTTGTGTGCCGTTATGGGGGAACTGTTGCGGAACAAAGCTCTCAAACAATAAACCTGAATCAAAGTATTTTCTAACACGGCATCCAAGTTCAGAGCAGTGCGAAAGGGCTTTCACAACAATACCCAGTAAATAGCTGACAACTTTAAACTGCTTTTTTTTTCAAAGCCCCTTTTCCAAGTAGTTTTCAAGCACCATATAACAGCAACTCCAGAAAACATGGATTTCTACTGTATGTGGATGTTAACATTATATTAAGAGATCTCTGCGAGGAAGATGAACCAATCCCAGATACTAACAACAGGTTTGTGTGTGTATGTGTGTGTGTGTGTGTGTGTGTGTTGTGGTGGAGGCGGGAAGCACACTGCTCCCAGCTGGGTATTGCCCTGCAACTGACCTTGCTGTCTCCGCAGTAATTAGACAGCGGCAGGCGACTGCCTCCTGAACTCCTGCTGCCCCCTCTGTGTGCTGCCTCTCCGCTGGCCCTTATAATGGGTGTGAAAAGGAGGGTCCATACCCACCCATACATTCAGACCTGAGAGATAGAGTATCACTGTAATTCAGCTAGAGCTACTGGGGACACAGAGACGTAGGCTACACCTCAGCCTGTATTGAGTGGCATCTGCTCTCCCTCTCTCTTTCAGGGTCTTGTTTCAAGCCTGGCGACATTAATTTGTTGTCCGGGGGCTTTTACTTACAACATTGTGTTGATGTCAAGTCTTATTAGGCATGTCTAGTCAGAACCATCATCGGTTTATCAGTGATAGCGAAGGGGAGCTTGTGCAAGGTCAATTAAAAACAGTTTTCTTACTGTTTCTATCCACATAGCAATTTGGCCAATGCTTGTTTGTTCTGAGGGTCCTGTGTGTTGTGACGGGTGATAAACCTAATGAATTAAATAACATTTTAACAGGAGAGCACAGTTTGAGTGCTGACTTTTAATGAGAGCTGTCAGCTTTGTTTGTAAGGCTCAAATCCTATTAAAAGCTTTCAGTTATTTATCAAGACCTGTCTGCCTTCACTGATTACTTAAACGGGCTTGCAAATGAAGCAAACAAAAAAAAAAAGGGGGGGGGGGGGGGCCCAATCCCCAATCCCCAATCACAAGCAGCTCAAACAAGGGCCGTTCACAGTGGAAGCCAAACACTTATTGCTCCAGATCTGATAAAGAAATAAAGAACACATTCCAGTCAGTAATCTTTGATGTCCCTCGAGCTTAACACTGTCAATATTTCTCTGTTTGGTTTGCTTTTGCCATTATTACCATTGGATACTTATCGAGCCATGAAAGCCGCTTTAGAACCGATGGCAGCACAGTGATGTGGTCCTGTCTGAGGACTGTGGCTATGCAAATTAACCGACCACATTTGCCTCCATGTTATGTTTGACTCTAGAAATGTAAAGTACAGTTATAAAACATGGGCGCCGTCTGAAAGTTTTCCATCAGTTTAAGTTGATGGCTCGATTTGTGCAACCGAAACAATGTGTAATCATGATGTTGTTGCAGTGAAAAAACGTTTTAAGATCTCAGACTTTGCTGATTCAGTCTACAGAGGAAGGAAAACTTGATAGTAGGGATGTCACGGTTACTTGTTTTCACAATTAATCACGGTATTAAACGCCACAATTAATTAATTATAAAGGTTCCTAAATACTGTCACTTTCCAAAAAAGATTATTTACAGTAGGAACCATATCTGCAGATGAGCGCCAAAATAAAGGTACATGCACAGATACTGGTCCATTTATCGACCGTAACATTGAATTGGGAGACCTGTCTTTTGTAATTAAAATACTCGTGATAATCGTAATACCGTGATTATTTCTCTGACAATAAATGTACCAAGAAAATCTATAATCATGACATCCCTACCTTATACACTATGCTACATGTTTCTGTGCTACTCATTCTAACACATCATTCATTTGAAGACTGATGTATCACTGTAAATCCATCCGGCCCATTCACTGGGTTCATGGTTACACATAAACACTGGTATAAAACAATGGGAATGACTCTGATGATCCACTGGCTAACAGACAGACATGCCTTCTTTTGTGTGTGTGTGTGTGTGTATGTGTGAGTGTGTGTATACATACACACTCAGTGTCTCTGTCTGTCAGATACACAAGATCATTTTCCAGAGGACTTTTTGCTCAAATATTAACCTTGGTCACGGGCGACCGGCCAAATCCCACACTGGCGTCCTCAGCACTTCACACACGCACTGTTTTCAGACTCCCTGACCAGAAATGACGGGGCTCATCTGCCCAACAGGCCGTGTAATCTCTTTGAGAATTTGTGTTTGAGAGATGAGGAGGGCTCACCCCCTGATTTCATTACCTTTCCCTGACCCCAGAGACTGACAGATCTAATTGCCCAATCACTAGCCCCACCCCCCTCTGTCCAACCCCATGTTCCCTGCTCAAATGACCAGCCTTCATTTAGACTCCGGGTGGATGAAGAGACAATTCATTCACACAGCAACCCCCCAAGCCTTTAATCTCGCTCGAAAACTATTTGTTGGAGTGAAAATGGCCTCTCTGTTCTCTGAATGAAAAGAGCATTGCTGCACAAAAAAAAGATCTCCAGGTCTCATTGCCAGAAAAATTGCACAGAACACACATAATGTTTTGTTGATGACTGACTGTAAAGATAAAAAACAACAAGAAAAAAAGCAAAAATGAAAATAAAACAATCCTTTTTGTTTCAGCAACAGTTCGCTTAACTCTGCTTCTGAGTTTGTTAGAGATTCAATTTAGAAGATTATGTGTTTGTCTCTAACCTGTGAAAATGTTGTTTTTGTTGCAGGTGATCTTGTGGGGCCGGACAGAAAAGTGCCTGAAAGAAACAGCTGAGGAGATTTCTCTCTCAGGAACAGAGTGCCATTACTTCCTGTGCGACGTGGCCAATAGGGAGGAAGTTTACAAGCAAGCCAAGGTGGTTAGAGAAAAGGTACGGCAGCTTATTACCCACTGAGATAATTTCTACTCTGACAACGAGAAATGTCTTTTTACACTCAGTGAAACACGTCATAAAATATTTCTCTGGGATGCCTCTGTCTCCTCTCTATGTATATTGGCACAGAACTGCTCTGTCTCCCATCTGGTGTATAGATTACACTTCATCCGAAATATCTGAATAAGAGCGGGGAATATTGCTGACAGCTCTGGTGCAGCAGAACTGTATCATCTTGTGAAAGCAGACAGAAAATGTATATGATGACCCTCCTCCCCTTCCCTCATTGTTGTGCTTTTTAATCTCAGGTGGGAGATGTTACAATACTAGTGAACAACGCAGCTGTGGTCCACGGCAAAAGTCTGATGGACAGCGACGACGACGCCCTTCTGAAATCTCAACATATCAACACCATGGGACAGTTCTGGGTAAGACTTTCAGAGATTTAAAGGCGAGCCAGTTCACATGCAGATGTAGGGGAATTCCTCTCTGCAGATTATCCTTACCATTTTCATATTTTGATTATAGCATGACAGTATACACAGTAGGCCACCCCGGACTTGTCAATCAAGACTGCTATTATGGCAGGTTAAGTAGGGTATTTCCAAACTGCCTCTCAGCCCCTGAGACATCAGAGGGGGTTTGATTCTTTTTTCTTTTTTTTTATTATGAATAGAGATCAAAAGACTGTGTTATAAGCAGACAGAAATGCAATTATCAACTAAATGGAAATGGAAATTTAATCTGGGGTGACTGTGGGCTTGTTTATCTAGTCTGCCCTTCCTTTTACTCTGCTGAATGTATTTCACCTTCTATTACCACTCCGCCTGTCACCTTGTCTTTACTCTCCACGTCATTCTCATTTTTTTCCTTCCCTCACCTCAGACTACAAAAGCCTTCCTGCCTCGAATGCTGGAGCTGCAGCACGGCCATGTAGTATGCCTAAACTCCATCCTGTCCCAGTCTCCTATCCCTGGGGCCATAGACTACTGCACGTCCAAGGCGTCGTCACTGGCCTTCATGGAAAGCCTGACACTGGGCCTGCTGGACTGTCCAGGCGTTGGCTGCACCACAGTGCTTCCCTTTCACACCAATACAGAGATGTTCCAGGGCATGCGAGTCAGGTGAGAATGAGCTAGTATTGGGCATTCAAAGATGCCATCTGTAATACGCTTTTTTTTTCAGCCTTTCTAGTTGTATGTCTTAGGTATGTTAAATATTAGTCAGTTCACCACTGGCTCAGACCGAAAGAACATGTGGTACCGTACGCATTCATGGTCCTCACATGATGAATCCTCCTAACTTGGAGCATCATCTGACTTTTCCTTCAGTCATGTGTGGTGACATTTGTTTTTAATATTTCACATACACAATTGGAAATAGACTTGAAGTCTACTGGGGGGGGGGGGTGGCATCCCCTGACCTTTCTTTCTGCAGTGAGCTTTACCCTTATAGACAATAAAGGTTGATCACAGAGCTGAAGTTCTCCAAAGTGTGAGCTCATGGCTTGGTGAAACCGCTTAGCTTTTTGCAGATTCTCTCCCACAGTGTAGTGACTAAGACACACCAGTCAAAAACAGTAACTCATCAACAACCTAAAAAAGTAAAGCACAGTAATCTGTTCACTTATCGTTAAGCTCTCTGCCCTCTAGTGGCAGTCTTATGCCTTTATCAGTGACACTGAACCTTGATGCCTTGGATCTTTCCAGTACTGGTCTACCCTCTACATTGTTGTGCAATAGCCTTTGGACACCTATAGTTTATCAGCTTATCTGTCAACTGTGTTTGTCAACTGTGCAAGTCGTTCACTATGCTTCTATAAAACAGCTGGAGCTCGCTGTGTTTGCACTTAGTCTCTGCACCAAAGGGCCTGTCATGCAATGTTAAAATGCATTCTTAATTTAACCTGACTGGTGATTTGTCGACAGGTTCCCTCAGCTCTTCCCTCCTCTCAAACCTGAGGTCGTGGCCCAGAGGACTGTGGATGCAGTCAGAACTGACAAGGCCTTCCTCTACCTTCCCTGGACTATGCATGCCCTTGTCATTCTAAAAAGGTGAAGAGTTTACTTTTTTCCAATTTTTATTCATTTCTTTTTTTGGTCTTGTATTCGACACCATTATTTGTACCTCATGTTTAACATTTGTCTTTATTTACTTTTCAGCTTCATGCCACAAGTTGCACTTGAAGAAATCCACAAGTTTTCTGGGAGTTATACCTGCATGAACACATTCAAAGGGAGGACATGAAGTTGGATTTCACAGAATGTGAGAGCGACCTCGACATCTCTGGGGTATGATGAAGGGAATATGGACCTTAAGACATCTGCAAGTGGAGGAGGCCCCATGATAGCGTGAAGAAAAACACTAAGGGGACATTCATAAGGGGTGGGGGGGTTGGGGGGTGGGGTTGGTCCTGCAGGTAGAATTAATCGACAAACTGCAGGATACACCCTGGTCCCATTGTGTGTGTGAATGCGTATCTGTATAGTATGGAGGACTGAATGCCATTCTCACATTGAACAGAAGCCATGCATAGGTCTGTACCAGTAGTTATTCTGGGAGGTTTTTTTGTGTGACACTTTTAATCTGTTTTTACACTTCTTCTTTTTTTATCTGCCTTTTAATGTGTCTTTGAATCAAAACAAGGTAATAAAATGGAGTTTTAGAGACACACTGTGTTTCTTTGTGCATGACGAGAATGGAAAAAGCAAACACTTGGGAGGTACACGTTGTTTTGTGTCTTGGTTTTCACTCCCATGGCAGTGTGATAACACCTTTGATTTATTCCAAGCATGAGATCAGTGACTGTGACAGACGATGTTGTCAAAACATAAAACACATGCTTGGGGGCATGTGTATTCTTGTTTGTTCTCTGCTGTCAGAAGATGGTGCAGGGGGGTCGGGTGGGGGCAATCCACCATAAACATAAAGAACTCAAAATGAGCTGGTCAGGACCTCCTGAGCGACCCAACCCCCACATCCAATGGACATGGACAGGCAGAGACTGTTGTATTTATTGAGTCATTTCAAGGCCTTCATTATGAAAGATAAGAGTTAACTTTTTTTTTTTTTTTTAAACAAATTATCTATCTATCTGTTATGAAGATAATATATCAAATTTGATTTGTCAGCTTGGCTCATACAATCTTATCCCTCTAATGTCTGCAACTGCTACACATTTGAGGTAGTGGATCATATAAATGTGATTTGCATTAGTGAAACCCCAGAGGCGCATTCATGGGAAGAAAAAAAGATGGAGACAATATGGAGCCTCTTTCGCCTTATTGCATATGAATCTGAGCATGTTCCAAGGCTCTAGCTCAAAACAGAGGAGAAGAAACTGTGGAAACTCACAGTGGAGTCTCACAATTACCTTTTGACTGAAGACATCATTTAGAAAAAGCCTGCCATGAAACTAGGAAGAGCCAAGAGACGAATGACCAGAGATTGTCTGAATAAAAATAAAACAAAGAGAAATTAAACAATGGTCTGTACCCATGGGAATTTGAACACATTCATCAAATGTAAACTGAATCAAAACCTGTATGAGTAAACAACATAAATACTATTAAATGAATCGTTTTGGAAAATGTGCTCATGATCTTTAATGATGAGAGTTAAGACAGAATATCAATGCCAGTCTCACACCTCTGCAGTGAATATGGTGGTGCTTTAGCTTAGCTTAGCATACTGTAAGACCTTGAAAGCACAGGGAAACAGCTTAGCCTGGCTTTGTTCAAAGGTAACAAATGTGTGCTGCACAGTTAAAGGTGCTGAGAATGGTATTGATCTTCTCAACTTACCCTCAGCAAAATAGGCTGAAGTAAGTGTATTTCCCAAAATATTGATTTCTGTCTGTCAGTGAAATATGCTTGGGGACACAGTAGCACCTTGTGCACTTAACCTTGTGTCTATGGCATGGATATTTAAAGGTAGCTGCTTCTTTCCACTGTATCATATTTTTTTTGTACCAGTCGTGGCAATATGGATGTGTAGACTGATATTATGAGAAAGTCATTAATAACGCTGATTAGTACTGTAATGGTTAATGGGGAGACTTCACTCCTGCAGCTGTTGTTACTACGTATGCACGACACGTAGTCAGCACTTCGCCCTAAGAACTTCATGTGCCTTTGTTTCACAGAGTTTCAGTGGAGTCAGATCAAATTTTAAAGGTTACTTTATCGATCTGAGCTGCTTAACTCAAACAGGCCAGTGCCTTTTATTCCTAGGTTCAATGGTGTTGGTACTTAATTGTGGTGCCATGCTACAGTGTGTGTTTGTGCTTGACTACTTGAAGGGTTGTGCAATCCCAGACAGTCTTGAGACGCCTAAGCAATAGTTTCTTTCTTTTTTTTCTTCTTTTTGCCCACTTTGGAACCTGAGTTACACAACAGGCCAGATTATTATTAAGCGACTGAACAACCAGTGTGTGTACCATCCAAAGCCGTCTTAATAGAAATCTACTGACCTTGAAGTTATGTGTTGACGCCCTCAATTTCTCGATTTGTCAGCTGTCCACCACATGAAGGCCACAAACACACATGAGACCAAACCGAAATGGGAAGAAAATGAAAAGTTCAGGTTAGACGGCTCTGCAGGAACACACAGGGGATCACAAGCTGCAATATAACAAATAATAAGGTTGGGGAGGCTATTTTTCACATCACAGATGGCAGACAGTGAATGTGAACCCAATAATGGTTAAATCTGACCACAATGAGGTTTATCACTAGGAAGGAGGGGGCTCTTGTAAACATGAAAATGCTGCACTTGGCTGCACATTTCCAAACCTCGTGCAGACACTGCTTTGTTTTTTTAAACAAACGAAACCTCTTTATGACGTCTAGACTGTCCATATTTGAATTAGGAAAACATGCAAATACAAATCAACTGCAAATGTATGGCTTGAGTTGAAAAGCAGCTGGAAAACAGTCGCCACAGCCTTTTTCATGGTCACATGATCAGCTGTCTCAACTAAAGGTGTTTTGCAGAATACAGAAAAATAACAGTGACAAAAAAACAAACACATCTTGTCATAACAACGTTCAAGAACCCCTTTTGCGACAGGCCACACTAATTTCACTCATGTTGTTTGCTTACACAGATATTCAGATTGTTCCCCCAGAGACTGTAACCAGTATATTTAGACCATGAGCAAAGAGCAAGATTCAGTAAAAATGCAAACCACTGCAAATCTTCCCTATTTTGCTTTGAGGTTAATCATGAACCCAGCGCTCTGGACTAGACTGTGTGCAGCAATAGATGCAGGTGCAAGTAGCTACTTTATACTGAAGGTTATGAAACCAGGTCACACTGGAGAGACACATAAGTAAAATGTGAGTGTTGGCTTCAGAGACGAGTGAAATCTACTTCATGTGGTCTTTGGATTTTGTAAAACAAACACACAGAGAGCAGAAATTTACCCGAGCTGCCTTGAGAGAACTACTTCAACCTCTGGTAACAAACATACAAGGGGGTTATGGAAATGACAGATCCAGACACACAGAGGGAGAGAGAGGGAGAGACACCCCACATCTGAGCACAAGTCTAAAGCAAGCACATGTAAACCAAAGGAGAGCCCATGAGAGTGGCCGTAAAAGCTTGGATAGTGCCTGGCCTTTGGCTGCTAGACAAGCCTCATAAACATTCATTTGAATCCCAGTGAACCAGAAATGCCCTCCTGCGCACTCACGATAGGGCCGCACATCGTGATCAGTAGGTGACC
This sequence comes from Trachurus japonicus, assembly GCF_045865225.1. Classification (NCBI taxonomy): domain Eukaryota; kingdom Metazoa; phylum Chordata; class Actinopteri; order Carangiformes; family Carangidae; genus Trachurus; species Trachurus japonicus. The sequence goes on from NC_140911.1 coordinate 36,722,820, forward strand.
CGCGCTGGGTGGGGAGGGGTACGAGCTCTGCTGAGAGAGTGAACCCGAGCCTCCTTCAAGGGCCTGTTTCTCATTCTCTGAGTGGGCTGTTGCGAAAGCAGAGGGAGAAGAAGCATGTTGGGATGGAACTAGGTCGAGGAGGCATGTAGTGCACGTATCCTCCAAGAGGAGGGCTAAAATGGTTGGAAATCTCGTGGGGCAGGTTCAGAGCAAGGTTAGCCAAATACTGAATAAATCAAAGGGGGCTTGGAAAGCCTTTCCCGTGCTGAAGGCGCTGATTTCCAGGGTGACTGACCAGGCGCAGGTGGAAGCAGAGGACTTGGTCACATGGGGAGAAATCGGAGAGTGTAGCTGTCTCAGCTGTGACCATATTCCCAGGTGTCTGTGTTGCACATTTCACTTTTGTTTGGGATCATATTATAGTCTTTAAATGTGTTATTAGAAGTCAACAAGCATTTTTCTAACCCCAACCCTTTCTTCTACTAGTGTGGCTCATTTGAAAAGATCGTTGATTTCCCATTTGATACTGACAACAAGCATGTTTATGTAAGTTTATCTTAGTTGGTCTTGTACTGCACAGCTGTTATTGAATACCACCGAATTTCCACTATACTTTGAACGAGAGCAACAAGCCTGAGTGTATTTTTCCTATATGCAGTCCAAGCATTTGTAATCCCAACACAGGGGCTTGGAAAGTCGGCCTCAAATGATCCATTAAATATATTATAGGCGCCCGGATCTGGAGTCCATTTGGCTTGTTGTGCAGTGATGCTGAACACAAGTAAAACCTCAGCCAGTGCAGGATTCTGTCATTATTCACATCACATACACTTACAGATCCTGTGACTCCCAGTTTCCTGGCAAATGGTGACTTTGAAGCTCCGTACGACTCAGTGATAAATGCGCTCTAAAACAGTTCATATCCATTTTCACTTTATGTTCATTTGATATCTGTAAAATGTAGAAAATGTTTGCTACCGCTTTCCTTTATGAAAATCACCACTTATCATCACTTTTTGTCAATTTAACTAGGCGGACAAAAAGATACATTTGTCACATTTGTACCAATATCCGATATCCTCTGCACTAACACCGTCGTGATGACTCTATCAGAAATATGAGCAGGCAGAGGACTAATGCCCAAGAGTAGAGTCTGCTCAAAGCAAATAGCTGAGTGAGCTTACAGCCACAGGGCAACGGAAAGGTAGTGTAGCGGAGATGGGCGAGATGCTATTTGTTACAGCGCCTTATCCACTTATTCTGAACAATGCTGTTAGCCCTCTCACCAGTTTGTTGTTGGCTTCATCCATCACAGGCTAGGTAGTATGATAAAAAGGCTCAGCCCTAACCCACAGCAAGGAGCCAGCCGTGACGCCTCAGTTGACCTGTCAAACGGCAAGAGTTATTATACACTGTGGTGTTAAAGGTCAAAGGGAGCAACAAGCTCAGAGGGTGTCAGTCCTCAAAAACACACTCACGTGGACAAACAGGACTCAGTAGATGAATGAAGGCAAATTGGCTGCGGTGCAGGAATGGGTGAGTAATACTGCGGTTTTGTTCACACAGGTAGACAAATAATAATTGCAAACAACAACCTTGAGTGTTTTTAGCTGGTTTTTAATGCTACCACTATTTAATCACCTTGGCTACTGGCGGAATGCAGCGTTTTACAGATACCTCATACATATGCATAACGTGGATGGAGGTGCAGCTCTACAACACAAGGTCAAACACTTTAGTAGTTGGGGCATAACTCTCTATACATTCTATTCATCACTGGCTGCCAGCCATATCAGCACAGGGTGTGCAGAGGAGAGCAGAATATCTATACGCTGATCTCTGTAGGGAAAAGGTTTTGGAACTACACAGAAAACTTTACCTCTGATATCGCCCTCTGTTCATTAAGGATTGTAGTGGGAAGGAATATCATATCATGGCTACAATGATTAGAAGAACACCAGATCGGGGCGATGCAGTGGGAGAGCAGCTCACTTGCAATCACATCTCTTTATGAATTATGGTTTGCTTTTGTCGTGGCCATTTCCACATTAGAAATGAAAAGTGCCACACATCACTGGTTTAAGTTACAGAGCCCAACCAGAGGTTTCAAAAGGAGAGAAGTCACAATTTCAGTTCTGATCTCCTTGTGTTCCCATATGACATTAAAAAAAATCCCCCTGGGTCATTCACCTACTCTGTGGAGCCAAGAGAGTTCTGTTTCACATGTGGTTTCCAGTGTTCTGCTTTTGAACACTGACAGTTAACAGGGAGAAAGTGGGAGGTAAGCGCTGAGGGACAAACAAAGCAAAGTAAAGCCTGCTTTTCACTGCGAGCAGAAGGCAAACACTCAAAGGGGAAGGGTGTGGGAGGGTGAAACACAGTTCACATTGCGCGGATGGGCTCAGGATATTTATAAAGCCCACCAGGCATCACGTCAGGAGAGTTCGGCTGAAAAATGTTGTTCCCAGATGGACTGTTTCAGCCAGATTTATTTATTACAGAGCGGCTTCCTCGTAGATTACACAACAGTGTCGCAGCACGAGTGAACTCTGTGGCTCGGCGGCTAGCTGTTGCCAGCAGCCTGCCTCGCTCAAGGTGAATCAGATGTGGGTCAGATGGAGGGCACTGTCCTCATCTGAAGAGCAGAGCAGATATCAAAAGGTTATGCAACCTTTCTAAACATGCCATTGCTCTCATCATGACAAAGGGAGACATGCAGCTCACACACCACACAAACACTGATAAGACTGACAGGAGTAAAAATAGATGAAATATCAAGTATGTTTTCTTGGCTTATGTAAAGTAGCTGATGTTTTTTTTTTTTTTTTGGAGGTTTGCTGTTGGCACAGAAGCTCTCGATCTATCACAGGGCTATATTACACAAACAAAGGCTGCTAAACCCACAAGCCTGCATGCAAAGTCACGTGAGCAGAGTTGGCGGCCTCTGTGAACTACACCTGAACTTAGCTAAATGGAAACAGACCAAACACACAGTGTGCGTCAGGATGAAAGCATCCCTCTGGAGAGCTGTTACTGAGGGTTTTGTGGAGAGGATGTGGGTTATCAAGCAGAGCAGCAGAACTGAAAAGCACTTCTCTAAACGATTGACTCAGCATGGGGCTCGCTTATACGTCTGTGCAAAAATCACACTAAAAAAAAACCCTCACGTCGCAGGAGTACAATTCTCACCTAATTCTCGGCTTCATTAAAATGGAAGCTACACTCTTGCCACAGACATATGGGTCCTTCATTACACTGCTTCTCAGATGTTCTTTCTAAGCGCCCTGGTTTCATATCTGCATCACAGGCTAACACCGCACAGAGGGGGTAAGGGGAATAAGAGGGAGCTACCTCCAAGTGAATAAAAAACACATTACTTGGTAAATTGTGTTTCTCTTAAAGGTATAATGTGTATAATAATATAATGTGTGTATTGCCCCCATCTAGCGGTGCGGTTGCATATCTGAACGTATTCTTGATGTTGCATTCACGTGAAATCGGGCAGACGTCAGACAGACAACAGACGCTGCATGTAACAGGATAAACAAGCGTCTATGTAAACAAGTGGTCCGCCAGCACGAGGCAAAACAATACAGGCGTGACAATATGTTGTCATGGTGATGTCGTATTGTTTACCTGACCCACGTTTTACCGTCTTTCTCTCGTCCAGTAAAATGATAAATGATAAAAAGCCAAATAAGGTACACACTGGGGTTTTATGACTGAAATAACTATAACACAAACATCCACTCAAAGTTCAGGTAAAAGAGCACATGGAGGATGTGGGAGGCGAAAACCGCACAGGCCGTCCTCCCACGCATGACATGCTACTGAACCTAAAGACGACTGCGTGTGTTTACGTTGCACTCGTAGTTTACCCAACTGCTATGAACACTGCAGCAGGTCGGAGAGAGAAAAATGAGCGATGGGAGAGAGGTAGAGGAATAACCAGTTTGTGTTTGTACCCTTCACACGGAAGCCAAGAAGAGTAATTGCCTGCTCAACACCTCAGAGGTGAAAGGTTGGCTGGGAATGCGGGGGGTGGTCGCACAGCCTGCTGTAATTAGCCTGCAAAAGGACAAATGAGTCTCCCACCACATCACCATGAGCATGTCAGATCTGGACCACTGAAGACCTTACAAGATATTATCATGGCCTCCTGGAGATTCTCCACTCCTGATTACACGATAGGCTGCCCTTGGAATGAGAATGGAAATACTTTGGGGGAAAAGAAATGCTACGCTTGGATATGAGTGGTGTATCTGATCTTTAAACCGCTGGTTTTTGCATAAGAAGTTATCCAGCTCACACAGGCAAGCAGCTATTTAATCAGGCAGCTCTGAGTGGCAAAGCAGTTTAAATAGGTTTAGAGCTCTCTTAACTCATTCCATAAAGTATAACTAATCTAGATGAGGGCATCTGGGGGTAATTTGGTTGAAAGGCGGAATTGTACATAAAGTAATGTGCAACACAGCTGCCCTCATGAGACACGACTGGGTTTGGTGCATCAAAATGATGAAAACTTGCATGGCAACCTGTTTTCAATTGTCACAAAGCCCCAAGTAAAAAGCTACAATTTTGCACAATTTTCCAATTAGACAGTTCTACCGTATATGGCAAACGGTCAGGACGGAGTGGACATCTTCTGTTTGATTAGACCGAGTTTCACATAACAGAACGATCAGAACTACCCACCCCCCTTTCCTGCCACTGCTCTGCTGCTGGGCTTGGATGAGCCAGACTGGACTGAGATTGAACTGAGCCGAGGAATTCCAACATCTGGCTTGTATCTACTGCTTACGGTCATTTGGATGCAGTTGATGGTTTCCAGTAGATCCACAAAGAGTGAATTGTTCTGGGTTTGGGCCTTGTCTGCCTTGGACTCGGAGGGCGTGGTGCTCTGGCGCCTGACTGCCACAGCTGGGCCTGTCTGTCAAATCCTCATGTGTCACACAAGACTGAGTTATCCCCAGCGTGAGAATTGGGAGAGAGATCGGCGGTCACCACATGAGGGGCTTCGATGACATGTGAGAATTTGTATTAGGCCTAAATCACCACATTCATTTCATTTAATAAAAAGAGGCTTTCAGTGGAAGTACCCCCTTCCGTAGCTTTTTTTAAAGTTGAGGCATATGAAATGGTTATGCAGAATTCTTTCAGGGACTAAGAGATGACAAACACTTGCCTCAGTCAGCTAAACCACACTCTGGTGCCTCTCCTCCCCCCATCAAGGTCCCACACTACACTGCAAGTTTGACAATTGGGTTCAACACCAGGTCAAGCTCTGGGTTTGACAATGGGCCAACCAGTCTTCAATGGAAGTAAAGCAGACAGCTTTCCCACAAAGAGCTCTGTCACACAGAGGGGATTCTGGCTTAGTGGCCTCTCCTATTTAAACCACACTGACTGGAATTAAAGAAAATCTCAACGTTACTGGTGCTGTTGCTGGTATTGTTGCTGGCTATGGACACTATCAGTTCGTCAGTCAGTGGTTCACTAAATCTCTTTGCTCTGAGAGTGCAGAGAGAGTTTTTTTAAAACGTTTTTTCCTTCTGTGTGTTTATTTTGCATAATGTCTCCCCTAGTTGAACTTTGCTTGCACTGATATGAAAACAATATGTCACCATTGCATGTAGAGAAAGTCTGCGAGACTTGCACGAGTGTTGACTCATCTGTGTGAATCCCCAATCAAGTCCCAGCTTCAAAGATTAAAAGATCCTGTAAGTTTTGCAAGTGCGTCTGCATTAGTCTGTCGTTGCTTTTGATCTGATCGTGCATGCATGTGTGTAAAGATACACGTGAGTTTTTCTGTGTTGCTGTGTATATTCTGGCGTATGGCTGGCGAGCTCTGACTGAGGGACATGGATCTTGCACACTGAGTGTGTGAACTCTGGCTGAACCCCTGGGTGTACTGTTTCAGGCACGCTCTGACAACCTCGCCCCAATGACCCGGCTCGCGACTGCACAGTTCACGGGGAGGTCCTCTACTCACGCACAGCCACCCCCACCCCCTCCTCCTCCCACTCCCACCTCTCTCCCTCCCCTTCTCCCCTCATCCCCTCTCGGTTCCCCCTGCACCCTCCTTCACCTCTCTGCTCTACCCTACCTCTCCTCTCAACTTCTCTCAATCTCTCCCTTCATGCTGTGTTTTTTCACAACCCCTCCTGCTTTCCCTTCTCTCTCTATTTCTATCACACTGTTGTCAACAAGACAGGAACTGTCTGCTGGCATCTTGGGGAGACAGGTCCTGCAGACCTGCCAATGGAGACAAAATGTCTTTCAATACCATACTCTCTAACATCCTTATCAGGCTTGTGGAATGAGTTCCCTTTGTGGCTAACAGAATGTTCCTTGACACAAAGGTGGCAGTTTTCCCATCAACAAGGTTCATTCAGATGTGATATTGAGGATTTAAATAAACTACAACCCTGCAATCAACAAAAACGTATATTATCATAGCTTATATAGCTTTCATCTCTGAATTTAGTGATGGAGAGGATCTGAATAGATTTTGAGGTAGTTTTTGTGTGTTTTTCATCGTATGCTCCACTATGCTTATATTCCACTAAATTTCAGTGGGAAACACTCACTCCACATTTATATTACAAGTCATACAAATCTGATGAATTACCCACACACATATAAAACTCTTCATTAGCTCCGCCTTCTCTTGCTTAAATCCTATAATGATCCAGTATCATAACAACACTGACAATGATCCCTCTGCACTTATACAGTACTTAAAGTTTTAGATAGTTTGAGATACTTTAATGCACTTTTAATGACCACACTTTGACTAAAGTAAATTACTGTATATCGAATTCCAGCCTATATAGGCTGTGTAGACACTGATATAGAGCACAGTATAAATTTATTATATATGAAATTCAGTAGATCACATCACACACTGCTGTAGCAGCAGATACTTTCCTGCTCCTGAGTGGGGCAGATGGCCAGGCATAATGTGGCAAGAATGAGGATACAGCAGAGCTGGTATGAAAAGTTCCCTGAGCTGTTTTTGCTACCAAAAAAATTGCAGGCATGATGCATTATTTATCAGCACTGCTACAGTAACTGAGGTGTAAATTTTCTGGGGAAAAAAAATTAAATTAGTGCAGTGCGAACTTTCAGTGCTGTGGTACTCATTTGCATTAAAAGGAGAGGATTGATCAATGGCATGCTGTAAATTAGATGTTTGCATTAAATATTATCAAAGCAAATGCAAATGACCCCCCCCCCCCAAAAAAAAAAAAAAAAAAAAAAAAAAGTTAGTGTGTGTATTAGTCAGTGGAGGGTGAACCGCACTGGTTGTTATACTTCCCCAAGCAACAAACAGAAGTCTTGATGTTGACTTGATCTGCTCTAGATAACATTACGCTGTTTTTTCCTCACTCAGTGAGTCATGGGCAATTGCAACATAATCCTCCATGATTTTGGTCATGTAGCCCAGGAAATCTGATGATTCAGTGTGTATTTCAGTATTGTGCTCACACTGACCTTCGACCTGCAGTTCTAGGCTTGTAGTTTAAAGCGGCTTGCACTGTAAGAGGAGCAGTGATGTGTCGTAAAAATCAGTTTGAAAATAAAAGGAGCAAACAGGCTAACTGTCTGTGTCCGCCCACGGTCTGACTCGTCCGTCCTCGTGACCACCTGATGTGATAGCCAATAAACAAACACTTCATAAATCTGGAAAGTATTCCATCTCTATCAATGTGGGTCTTGTGCCGTGTCATAGGTCTTCAAACCTCTCTTGCTGATCACCCCACCAGTCATCTCATTAACTCCCTGCCAACCTCTCCCTAACCCCTGGTACAGGCTTTACTCTTGACATTATGGGAGGGACCACTTATCCACTCAAAGGACCCATGCTGTGCTGCCTGTGCAAACTGCCTGATTAGTTGGCCACCCCTGACTTGCTGTTTGGTCTGTGAGTGTCGAATGATAGATTGTCTCTCATTTGTCTTTCTCAAAAGCCTTTATACGCCTCTGCGCCATCTGCGTGGTTAGCACATCCACCTGGTATTTGTGTTATTTGAAGTTCACTCATGAGGAGTCATTTCTAAAGTCAAGAGGAGCTGAATGAGCAATAAAGAGCTTTTTTATGGAAAACTCCTGGAACTAGAAAAACAAACTGCTTGCAGTTTCCTTTATGCTACTCGACTATTTTCTCAGAGTTTGGTTTTCACATTGCAGAGCTGTTTCTGTGTCTAGTGAGAATAGTAACACGAGCCTTTACAAAGACACACAGGGATTTAAAAACAAACCTTCATCTGACTGTCAGGAAAATATTTATTGGTGAAGGTGGCTATCTTCACCCTCCCACCCCCAGAATGACCTCCGTTTACCCAGGGCATGCCCCCTGTTCCCCACACACCCAACAGAACTCCTGCTGGAAATGGGTTTGTGTTACAGGGCCCCTGGGAGGCTCGCAGCAGGGGCTGGAGGCCGTCAAGAGCAGGCCCCTTCAGCCATGGACAGCTCCTCCACTCTCGCAGAGTCAGCGAGGGAAAGACCTGAACTTGGAATGACCCCACCAAGCAAAGTCCCCGATGGGTTCATCCACAGGCCACAGCTCCGGTTCCCCTCACCCCTAAATTTTCCTGCTCTTCTCTTTTTTTTAGGACCTGTTTTTCCAACTAGACCAATACATTTTCCAGAGGAGTATCACCCCCCCACACACACACACACTCCCCCCACCACACACACCAACCCCTTCCTGCCTCCCGTCCTCCCTTCCTTCCCCTTCAACACCATCAACCCCCTCCTCCTGTACAGAGTCACCTATAGTTAACTCCTCTTACTCCTTCGCCATGAGGGATAAGTCTTTCAAGTTTATTGCTTCAGATGCTTCCTCCTCTTTTTACCTGTTATCCTGAAGTGTTGGGAGTGTGGAGGGGTGGAGTTTATTGAGCCCTTATCATGTAGGTGTTTGAGCTTGTGAAAGAAGCAGATAGGAAGATGGTCACAGATTTAAAGCAACAAAGTACCGTAACTCCAAAGCACTGTAGGTACTCAAACTTTACTTTGGTATTTTTATCTTTTGAATATATTTCATTGTTTATCATAGTTTGTTTTGTTTTTTTGTTTTTTTACATAGATTCCTCCTGTTGCGAGTATCAGGGTTGATGCAGGCCAGGCCAGAACCAAAACAAAACCAAACAATGAGCTAAATTATGCTAAAAGGCTAACTACAGAGCTGAGGCTAACTATCCTTTGTAGATTCCTACAAGTGTAACAGAAAATGTTTACTTTTAATGCAGCAATGGTATGTAGATGCCACCACTGGTGTTTGTCTATTATGTAAATGCATGTAGGTTTGACAACAGGACAAATTATGTAACACAGGATAGAGAGGATATTGTTGCATCATCAGCAGATTGTTGCAGGGACTGCAGTAATGCTTACTGAATACACAGTGGATAAGATTGTATCTTTTCTTCAAGATACTATTTCCCATATCATATGTATGTCATCACTGGCTGTACTCCTATTGGTAGGTACAAAGCTGCTGCCACATTGGAGCCTTAGGCGAGACTGGCCTAACATTGTTTCATTTTGATGAATAATAAAATGATCTGATATCTCACCAAAAATTAAAGATTAAAGAAAAAGTCCAAAAACAGACTTGTGATAAGAGCAGGTTTCTTCTTTCTTTACTACCTCATGAGATTTGTCACAGTTACTGTGTTACAGAAACATGCTGATGAAGTAGGTAATCATCTAATAATAATTCCCCAATCAGAGGAACCAATCCATGAGTTTTAATACAACTATTTCCTGCTAAAATACGACCATTACGCCGTGTAATTAAAACCTTCCAACCACGATCGTAATGGCAATGCGTGACCGCAATGCATGATGGGATATCTTGCTCCGGTTAGTGACCATCGGATGTTCACTACATTTTGCGGTGAATTGTAGGATACATTTAGTATCACTAAACATTCGGACACCACTACAAAATGGCATGGTCAGCCAGAGCTTTAGTAAATTCAGGTTGTGGAGAGGAAGCCTGTGGAAGCTGAACTTCGTCCAGCTGCTCATTTTGTTCTGAAAATTCGCAACACGCAGAAACAAATCATAGTATTAGCAACTTTCAGGTATGATTCTTTTTTATAGTCTTTATGGCTATATATGGCTATATCATTGGTATGATTTTTTGATATGATTTACCTCTGGCTAAACAGTTTTGTATATATTTGTTAAAGTTTGTTAAGAAAAAAAAAAAACTTTCAGGTAACGCGCAGCACCGCGCACTCAGAGATGACATCATCCAGGTCAGAGGTTAGTAGGTCAACCTACAGACATGTTGATAACAGCTAACCCCGGACTCAGAAGGGAATAGCACAGTATCATAACAAAATATTGGTGAAATGAACGAGTTTCTATGCAGATAATGTGTTATTTAGAGGCTGCATTCCACTGCCTTGTAGACTCACATTATACGGATATGCGCGGCTCGGCTGGATCTAATTTCATCAGAACGACTTGTAATGACACCAAAGTTATCTGGGTGAGTAAATGCTAGAAATAAGGTCCAGGTTGTAAAAAAACGGTAATTCCCCTGTAAAAAGGATTTTTTCATGCAGGCCTTTTGCTGTATTGTTAACATTAATGTCCTTCAGTTTGTGTAGCATATTTATTAGCATTAGCTAGCTACTATTTTATTAGCTTAGCTCCCTGACTACAATAAATGTGTCTAAATACAAAATGGCACTTCCATGTTGACATAAGACAACAAACAGTATCCTACCTCATACTGAGCCTTCTGTTCTTCTTTCGTGTCCTTGTTTCCCTGAAACAATTTCAGCTAATAATTATCGGAGCATTCCTCCAGTTGATTCAATCTAGCATTTGCCATCAGTCACTGTTATGTCCCTGGCTTTGTGCTGAGCGATGCACATTGCACATCAAATCAAACCCATCAACCCCCACTTTCAGTGTGCAGTGCACAGTAGTGCAATTGAAAAACTGTGAGAAGCAGCAGCAGTGACTGACAGCTAAGAGGGTGCAGTATGTTTGTTAATTTAACAGGTTGTTTTTATTGATAATGTTTCACCTGAAACTATGATAAGTGCATATTCCGCTCTTGGTCCACCTGACACTGTCCAGCTATGTTGCTTATGTACGGTTTGCAACGGGAGGTGTTTCTTATCCATTTAGCCATTTATAGGAGTTACGCAAAACACTAAAGTTAGCTACTACACAGTTTTACACCAAATTAATTTCAATGTAGATATTGTATAAGAACTGTAGTCCTTTGCTGCTAACCCTGAACTCTTTGCTGTTGCTCAGGCACTAAAAGCAGTGGACTCTTCCACTCAGCCTGAGCCTCTGTGAGCTCAGAGCAGAGAGGCTGGCAGAGAACCAGACATCAACACTGGTACTTTAAAGGCTTAAACACAGACAGGGCTCCACAGGCATTGGCAAGCCTTTCCCCCATGAATTTTGCATAATAAAGTCCATAACACTCAATATCCTCACCTTAGTTGTCCACCATTTATTATACCAGTGAGGGGCCCTGATGGATTTATTTCTATTAAAATGTCCCCCTGGAAATTGGATTTCTATTAAATGCTATGGTAAGGAATTTTAACAAGGAAAGCCAATTTGTTGGCTGGGTCTTCTCTTTTTACCTCTTGAAAATGCAGGAAAGTGTGGGTCTGAACCTGAAAGTATGTTTGAATCTTGGAATGAGTTCATTCAAATGATTGATTTGAATGCAAATCAATCTGTGTTTAACAGTCAGGAAGAAAACAAAAGCATCTAAATGACAGCAGCAGCACATGGCTCACAGAGCACAACATAGCAATTATTAACTGTGCTATGTATTTGAGAAAATGATGCCTTTGCACCCCCATGTGGCACATTTGAATTGTTACACCCACTAAGGATTGATTTTTTTTTTAAAAGAGCTACCCTCTGTGGTGAAAAAATGTTGGCTATTTTAATTTTATCATATTTTCTTTTTATTATTTTGTGAAGCCCAGTGGGAACTTTCACATTAACTTCACTTGTCTCCGCAGCTACTGATGGGAGCTATGAGAGGAAAACATGATTCAGTTTGAAGAGCCATCATATATCACTGTTTGGTGTCAAACCCAATCCATCTGAGAAGCAACTCTTATTCAAAGACAGAAACCAGAAAGTAAAAAAAAAACATGGGCCAGTGATTGAGCTGTCATAGAGATGTAAAATATAGCACTGCTCCATTAACAATGGCTTGGAGACAGTTTTTATGGACTCACAGCATATTTGAGCTTTTAAATCAAAATGAATTTTATTCTACAATTCTTCGCACCACTGAGCAGGAAAATGTGTCCTTATAGACCGCCTTAAAAACCTTTTACTATAGTTGCACGCTCTCACTGATACTTCTCTCCAATCTTCTTTCCAATTTATTCTTTATGGAAGAGCTCAGCTTTTATCCCCCTGGCTTCTTACTTTAAGAACCAGTTTGTTCGTAATAATAAATATTTACGCAGCTGCTCATAAGAGGATAAAATTTATTGTTACATTAAGATTAAATGATTCTTCGTTTTTGTTTAATTTTTCTATGTATACATAATCTTTAAGAAAATGGCATCCGTTTATTTGTGATATAATACTTATGAAAACAGAAAGAAACATATAATAAGCAAATTATTATCTCACAGTGTAATAAAATTGTGCAGAACTTTTTAAATTCATGATGAAAACACTGGTAAGAAAATTGTCAGATAATGTAAAATAATGTTATCAATAATATACTGTACAACAATAGGTTCAAATGTGTCATGTTTTTGTGAATTATGTAATTAATAAAACCTCAACAGTTCTGTCCTCACATGAGGAAACATAGGTCACAGATGTGAGTTGATGGAAACAGATGAAACTTTAATCTCAGATAGATATGAACAAAGTTAAAAATGAAGAAAGGAAATGTGGATTGTGGTTTTCTCTGACAAATGATTCCATTACATTTAGTTTAGTTTTTTTATGTTCTAAATGGAAAAATAAAATTTAGGGGTTAAAAAACTGGTCGGATCTGAGTAGATATCTAAGTTAGAAGGAGCTCAGATTAACAGAACCACAGGTCTCACACATATTTCACATTTATCATAAGAATTTAAATTTTAAAAATAAAATTAATTTTAATACATTTATGTTAGTACTTGCCAGTTGCCACTATAGAATAAGCTATGTCACTGTAATTTAGCGTCTGCATGTAAATTAACACAAGTAACTTAATGACACTTTCACATCATCAATACTAAATAATAAAACATATAAAAGCATGAACTAAAAACATTGCCATGTTGCTTGCACTATGCTGGGTTTTGACTAATCTGGTCTCTAAAACCTTTACTGGAGACTGGTAGGATTTGCAGCAACTGTCAAAGAACAACAATAACTTCTCTTATACAAGTCCCCAGTGTCTGGCCTAACACCCCCTCCTCCTTAATCCATTTGAACTACAGTAACCTCTCACTTACATAAACACTAAAATAATATTTTCTTTGCTAAGCAGAGCAGAGGCCCAGCGAGAAATGTCTCTTGGAGAATTCATGTCACCAGGAGGAAAATTACCTCACTTATTAGATTTCCTTAATTTTCAAGCAGCATGTTTCATTCAGTTTCCCACAAAATAATCATTAAGATTAAAAACAATATATGATCAACATGATCAGCATAATGTTTAACAGGTATCACTTGAGACACCATGTTTTTAGATTACTACATTGCAGACTATAGAATGGAAGACACATTAATAATCTAAGTATGTACAGAGCTGCTGAACAGAGCTGTAAATGTGTTTTTCATTTATTTCAAATCACACCTCAGCTTATTCTCTTTGTTTGAGATGTAGAAGATCAATGACATTATACTTTTGCAGTGACTGAATGCAGTGACCCAGACCTGTCACTAGATGGCAATGCTTGACTGACTCACTCCTTTAATCTTAGTGGAACATTGTTAATTAAGAACAAATGTTTTTTTGTTTTTTATTAATATTAAACAAATGAGGTGATATCAGTGTGGCAGGTGGACAGTGTTAAAAAGTAGTTCAAATTCAATGCAATTAAAATGTTCAAACATGAATAAATTTTAACTGTTATGTTGACACATGAAATCAGGTTCATTGTTATGTGTAGCCTATTTCAGATAAAAGTCCCCCAAACTGAGGTCAAGTCATACAATCCACTAAAATAAACTTATTTGTCTTTTCTGTTTTTTCTTTTTTTTTTTATAAATTGCCTTTCAATTTTTCATTTTTTTAATGACATTTTTTCCTTGTATATCACCAAGTACAAGGTATTTCCAAAGTCTCCTACAGACAAAGTTACACTCCTGAAGTAAAGCATTTACAGTATCAGCCTGATCACACGTTATGTATGTTTTTGTTTTATTTGTTTTATTTGTTAGGATCCCCATTAGCTGCGCTCTAGAATGCCACTAGTCTTCCTAGGGTCCACATTAAAAACCAGGACATTTAAACATAAATCAATAATAAGTCAACAAAATCTTACATTAAATCTGTACAATCAGATTGTCATCTACATCATCTACATCAAAGAACATGTGTAAGATAACTCCGATGTACAGCAGTTATAAAATAAAATAACATAAAAAGAATAAGATAAGAGGGTAAAACAAATGAATATTGTCCTACTTTGATAAATGCTGCTTCACCAATATTTTGAATTCCTTTGTGTTCGTGGTGAGTTTGATATTTTTCGGCAGTGAATTCCATTCTTTCATACCTTTCATACCTGTCATGTTAAATGAGTGAATGTGTGATTCATTATTTATTGCAAACTAACTGTAGTATCATATTTGCAGGCTGTGTTACATAAAACAGACCCAGCCTGTTACCTATTCATGTAATACATTGACCATGAAATTTGAATTTACCAATGGCATATTCATGACACATCACAAAGGAGATGAAGAAACATTTTAAACATCGGTCATGAGGACTTTCTTAAATGAAAGAAGCTATGAAGCTATGAAGTTATGGCACAATGTAGCCTACTGTATGCTTAACCCTGCTGTTACAGGTGGTGACTAATTCATTCACTCTATGAATTTCACTATTTTGAATGTGCTTTTGCAGGTTGTCACAGAACCAGGGTGAAAGTTTTTCTATAGCTGAATCATGTAAGATATCCAGTGAGAGGTAGGCCTAAGCTGTGAGTTTAACCTTTCAGGACTGTTATCTGTCATTTGACATGCAATAAGCAATCTGACCTGTAACCTTTCAGCCAATCAGAAGCTGTATCACTCCACTGTGTGAGTGGACGATGCCCCATTATCTTGTCTCGGATGACTCACCTTTGAACAGAGCTTTCGTCACAGTCTCTTCAACTGCGAGGTGTTTGTGCTGTTATTGATGTGTTTGGCTGAGAAGACGTGTGTTGAGATGTTGAAAACAACAAATCACCCATTTGCCTCCATTAGTTTAAACAGTTTGTACAATTGGACTCATTTGGAAACAAAACCATGGCCGAACAAATTGCCTTTGCTCTGCTGGTGGTGAATGTAGTTTTGTAGTTTGTCAGATAATTATGATGTGTTTTGACAACCACTTCAGTTGAGTCAGAGGCTGGCCTCGGCACTGTACACAGTTCAGCACACAGGCTTTAGATTTAACAACTTCTGACAAAGAAGAATCTTCCCTCTTGATCGAGCCCCACAGAAGTCATTGCTCCACGAAAAAAACAGAAAAGATTCTCTTGCCCTCCCAGACACAACAACGTTTACTGTAGCACTGTGCTGCTGAGAGCCACTGTTTGATTTGTTTTGTTCGCCAAGGTCGGGTGTACACATTTCATCAGTTAAGTGAATCTGAGTAACTAAGTAAATCACAGGGTCACGATCCTCCATCACAGCATGCATATTAGCTTCTGTACAAGATGAAACCATTAGCATATCCTCTCAGGTGACTATTTTATTGTTGTTTTTTTGTTGCCTCATTATTTGAGTCCCATTTAATGCTGCACAGCTGAATATCTAGTATCTGGATGACACTCTGTTAGTCTCTGACTGTCATTGTATTCTAATGAAGCCTGTGCACCTCACCTCGGATATTCAGATTTATTCTCTAATTAGGAGAGATGAGTTGGGATTAAAGGCAAGCGAGGCCGAGGGCTAGGTCTACAATGTGCACTTATGCATGCACACCACACAACACATGAATAAATGATGGACTAAAAATGCACCACATCATCGTCAGAATATAATGAAATGTTGGAGGAACAAGTCCAGACAGACTGATGAGAATGACAGCGAGCTGCAAAAGTGTTTAGCATAAAGATACGCTTTATGTCTGATTTCCACATCCTCCATACTAAATAGACAATATTTAAATGTACAATATAATCTTTTACACTTGTCTTTGAAATATAATGAATCACCCCCGTGGTTTTCAAAGTCTTTGACAAGTGAAGTGTTTGAAATATTTTGTGGTTCCAACAGCAGAAACTGTGAACAATGTCAATTCCATTCTCATTACCAGTCACCAACAGTAGTCTTTGTGCGTAGTGACAACCTGTCTGCTCCTGCAGGACATCACGTCGTCCCCGCTTTAGGATAACTGGCAGTGATCGCTGAGCAAGCACGCACTGTCTCATATTAACTGGTCACAATTAGCTGAACAATCGCCCCCAAGCTGAAGTCATCGCGTAAATAGAAGTGTTGAAGGGGAAAGGATAGAAACCTGGAAGTTAACATTTGACACTGCTTCTTTTTCTTTATTTTGGGCAAATGAGTCAGCATGAGTCACACAGGTTCTGCTATCTTTGGCTTTGTTTGCAGTCTTATTACCCATGGACTCTCTTAACAAACCCTGTATGTCACCGCTTTGACCACAACAGTGGCTGTGATTCAAGACAAAAACAAAACAAAATGCCAGTTCACCGGCTAAATTCTCTTGAAATTAATATTAAATGTTAGCTGCAGTTCATTTGTGTGCGTATATGATCAGATGCTTTGTAATTCTTGTCAGCCCTCTGCTGTGAGAGATGCATGGTCTCCCCCCGCGGTGCTCCCTGCTTGGATAATCCAAACAGATGTGGACTTCCCTCAATGCCCCCCCCCTCCATCCGTCCTGTGCCCCTTCTCACAGCAACTAATCTCAGCCATGCCTGTGATAGCAGAGAGTGCCATCTGCTCTGGTGCAGCCCTCTCTGAGATGGTCAGACCTCCACATCTGGACCCCTGTCTGCCCCCTCCCCTCCCCACCCCTCTCCCTCATATTCCTCCCTTTTATCCCCTCTGAATACTGTCTCTATCAGTGGAACAGAGTGTAGCAAGGATTTAACAGCCCGTCAAGCTTTATAGTCTTAATATATCAGTGTCGTAATCATGGGTGTGGTGGAGGTTAAACTAATCTAAAGTCAAGTGTTGTGCTACTTTTTATATGTGAAACACTTTAGTGAATTGAAAGGATCTTAAGTCTCTGTTATTTATAAAATGAAGGCTCAGACAGATGAAAGTTATATAAAAATAACAGTTCAGGAAAAACTCATCTTTTTTCTTTTCTTTTCTTTTTTAAAGAAAATGGTTGATTTGTTTTATGGAGTCTGGTATAACTTTAAAATATTTCACCCATTACTCATGAATTTACCACAGAGCGCTAACAGGAACTCTGATTGGCTAGCTGTATGTTCAGTGTTGTGAAGAGGAAACTGTGTTGTCATTTAATTAATTGACAAGAGGCTCTTGTGCAATGATTATAATTAATAGTTGAAAAGTAGATGTATAATTATGCACACTGTACATTTCACTTCAACATCCTTATAATTCACCCTGCTGGATGGCTGTACAGTCAGTCAACACAGCCGGGAATGTGTCTGATGTATATACAGCAGACTAATATGACACTGTCAAGAACATATAGAGAGATATTGTTGAGCCAGTTATTGATTAAGTCATTTTTCTGGATAATCGCCTCCAATTTAACAACCATGGCTTAAACAGGCAGTGCAGAAACATTTGGAGATGCTAATGGAGTCCTTGGGTTTACTGCTGCATCTGTCAGCCCACCCCCACATACCCCCTCCCTTTGCCTGTGTTAATTGTTCCAGACACAAGGACGTAGTAAAGGAGAACAAACAAGGCCGTTTTTTTTCTTCTTTTTTTTGATTTGTCCTTTGTGGCAGGATTGTGACTAAGCTCCCTGGCCAGTAGGACATTTTGACATGTGAGAATAAGGCTTCATCATTTTATCCATCAGCAACAGTTCATCCGGCTGTAAATGATTTAACGTGGTGGACAGCTCTATCATCAAGATATAAAAAACACTGTGGACTGTATGTTTGAGTACTGGGAAAGCTGAGACTTTACCTTGACAGTGATGATGTCGTGAAAGGGAAGTGTAAACAGTGAGGATGTTCCACTGACTAGAACAAATGCGACCTGTCTCCAATCTTCTTTTGTTCCATTTACTTTCCAGCACTTTGTTGCTGCCTCATCCCAATCCATCTTCAAAGTTTAAGTAGGACATGGAAGCCTATATTTATTCACATAATGCCACCAAAATAAGATGTTCTCTCCTTGACTTATATATAGTTTCTTAATACCTTTCTTTCTTCTTTCTCCAGCTGTCCTAATCTGTATTCAGTGCATGTTTCACCAGTTGCTGGCATATTAACTGAAAGTGTGAGCTGAGCAAGTAAGACATCACTATTACTCTTTTTTTTTCCTCCTTCAGATTCAGTTCTCTCAGATGTGTATGGTTAAAAAGTGTCCTAAGAGCAGAGGTAAAGAAGATAAAGGTATGGACTGCTTCATTACCATTTTTGTATTAAGGTTGATAAAATGGTGTGATTTTATGCAATATTGCATTTTATATTAAAACATTATGTAATATACCTCTGACATGTACTAAACAGACAATGGTATACATGCAGGGTAATTACTGTAACACAAACATACAAAAATGAGTGGGTGATGATGTTTTCAGATGTTGCCAAACAATTACTGAACTCCCCTGGTTCCTCCACTCATTCAGCCACACCAATCATAAACTGATGATGCTTCATGCCAACGTAGATTTTGCTGGGAATTTGCTGAATGTACAGTAGTGTATAATGACCTCATTAGGCCTCGAGTGAGTCAGTATGAGTAGCCTGGCGTCACTAGGCTCTCCAGAGAGGAGAAGAGCCTGGTGTCTGTTAACTCCCAATTTTGTCTGCATTCTGGTTCTGGTCTGAGAGCGGATACGGAAATCACCAAATTCACCAAAATAAAAGTGTTCACCAACATAAAACTAATAAAATAGACATTAACTTGTAATACAATAAAAGCAAAAGGTTAACTTAATGGCTCTGGGACTTTATTGTAAATTATATTCCTTAAATTAAAAAGTTTCACTGCATTTTATTAGCTTGGTGTTTTTATTTTGACAGAAAGGCCTGTCTCTCTCGCCCTGGATCCGGTTGCTTAGCAAAACAGCGAGTCAACGGCCCCAGACTACAGTTGAGTGATGCTCAGATCCATCCCATCCTGCCACTTCATCTTTAATGTGTTTGCTGTGCTGGATTAATTTCACCAGTTCAACACACATCAATCACTGGGTGATACGACTCTCCACTGGGTGATAGCAGCAAACAACTTTTTTAAAAATTTTTCCTCGCATTTGTAGAAAAGCAGAGCTTCTTACAGAGCTATTATGAGTTTAGTTGGGTTTTTAACATTGTTGGATTAATCTCTCAAGACTGACGAATAGCGGTATATGAACAACTTTCCATCTCTCTTCTGGGGAGGGATCGGGTGGTATTATTCAACATGGGAAAGATTTCTACTCCACATTAACAATCTGAAAGCTTAGCTCCCCATCATTTACTGTGCATTTCATCCACTCGTGTGCTCTCTGTGCATTCCAGGTGGATTCATTTTACAATATGCAAATATTATTCTGTAAATCAAACTTAATTTAACTTTAGTTGTTTCCAACCATCACCTGATTGTTTCCAACCATCGTCTGATTGCTAATGTTGGGTTGAGAGAGTTTTACAGTGTGTATTATCCTCTTCCCTTTATTCCCCTTACTGTTAATTCCCATCAATGCATAAAGCAATTAAAAAAATAAATAATTAATCTATAGGCTAAATGAAATACACAAGTAGTACGTTATGTTATAGCTCAACAGATGTCCTGTGTGTGAAAGGGATTGGCTGAACTGAAAACTACAGCATTTGATTATTTTTGACACTGCTCATCCAACATCCGTTTCTTATTGATTGTGATGATTGACATCCGTCTCTGCTGACTATAAGGACAGTAACTGGATACTAATGCTGTTTTTACCCCTCAGCATAAATCATTGTAAATATCTAATCAGATAGAGACTCAGCTGTGATCTGAATCAGGGAGTGTGAAGGAGCCGTGCTGTGCTGATGACCCAGGCAGATTTGGTGGCTTTCATTACTCATTTCATCACGTGAAATGAGTAAAGAAAGTCCATCATCAGACGAAGGCTTTATGGTTTTTCCTGTACATGAAAAATACAATTTGAGGGTAATTGGCTCCGCCAGCCTGCCAGCTTGTGCTTTGATGCAGCGCGTGAGCCGTTTGCCACAAGCATGCATTGATGCTCATGGCTGCTCACAGCAGCGGTGTCCCTGATTCACCTCTTGTCCTCCCTGCTTTGAATGATATTTCAATGTTGTTGCCTAAAAAATGTGATCAGGCAAATGCAAAATGTGTTTCTTCAGTCCTCTTTGGAGTTTCTGGTACACTCTCAGGTACACAGATAAAGAAGAAACAGCAGTGGTAAATTCTGCAGAGCTTGATGAGCGATGTTTACATTTGTACATCTGAACATTTGGGCTGGCGTGAGTGACAGTATTTGAAGGCAGATGACAAAGATCAATTGTAATGAAGTAGCTAAAATTAGTGGCGATGTTTTGGTTTCTTTTCTACTACCACTGGGGGGCAGCAAAGTCAGAAATGTTCATTCATATCATTCATACCAATTCATACTCATTTATTTAATGGAGCAGGATGTTAAAGGGCAGGCTTCACCAATTTTGCAAATAAACTTCAGCTCACTCATCAAGTGCACTACTACTCAGTCTGTTGTATAATATCATCTGTTGCTCCGGAGGGAGCTTTCTAAAGTTTGAAAAAAAAAAATCCCAAATGACATCATCAGAGGATTAAAGGATATTTCAGCCCCTGCTGCCTTGATTTTGACCATTCTTTCTTTTTTAATCTGCCTCTCTTTTGTGAGTCCATGAATTAAAGCCAAATTAAATCCCTTTCACATCAGACAACCAGCAATTGCTAATGCACTAAGAGCCAGAAAAACATCATCATGGGTCAGTATTTTATGACAACAAACAGAAGAAATTCACCTCATGAGAAAAGAAGGATCTGCCAAGCGGTCACACCTCGTGATAATAGAATTTCAAATGGGAAAAAAAACCCAACCAGTGAAAACAGCTTTAACCCCAGTCATCTCATCAACACAAAATCCCCACTTCTCTGATCTGGGTAATCATTCTGCCCATCTCACACTGACACAGACAGAGAGAAGCATCAGGTGTGGCTCCTTTTGAACTTTGCAACTTGACCCCTCTGCTACCCACTCCTCCCCAAACCCTAATCCCTCTGTAAACCACCAGGCCATTATTCATTCAAAGCTTCCTCTCTGAGGGTCGGCTTTCTTTCCTCTCCGTCCTGCTGGCTTCCTGTCGTTGTAGGTCAGGAACAGACAGTAATCAGAGACACATGGTAAACAAATAAATAAATAAATGCTTCTTTTTACAACACATAAGTCACCTATTGTTTACATCTAATTATTAAATTTTTTACCTTCAATGTCAAAGGAAATGTACTATAATATCTGAACCGATGGACTGTTAATGGCTGTTAATGCTTTTGTTTTTGAGAATCACAAATCCTGTGCTGTAAGTCATTTCATGGAATTCGTTTTACAAAGAAAACATAAGTTGCTTACACTCGTAAGTTTTAATATGCATAGGAAGGTAGAGAAAAATCAAGCTCAGTATCGCATTATCTTCTCTCTGGAGCTCCGGTAACAACAGGTCAGTCAGCCAATCAGAAGAGAGCCTCTGATTGGCTGACTGTTGTCTGGGTGATTAGACAAAGGTAAACACAGAGACCAAATCCTGCAAAATGTGTGCATCCAGGTGAGCTTGGGCGAGACATCACAAAGACATGAGGCAACCGCCATTCCGACATCCCACCAGTCTGACATAGGCCTCCAATTGTCTAAATGGCAACACTTCATTTTCTATCAAATGTCCTATCATTCCAACAATTTTTGCCTTTTTGCCATTTTTTTCTTTTTTTAAACATCCTGCCTTTCCAACAATTCCTTTAATAGTGTTTTTTTCCCCAAAAGAGTTTGCACTGGTTGGGCTCAGGCAATGAAGAAAGGAGTTGGTTAAGTTTAGTAAAAGGCTAGACATCAGCATGTCTTAAAGAAACACACATTTCCTTATAGAAAGCCTTGTCGTAATGGTGGGACGTTCACATGTCGGAATAGCGGTATGTCAGAATGGTGGGATGTCGGAATGACAGCATGTAACCCACAGAGATACAGATAACAAAACACAACTCCGCCCACACCAGTACATCTTTCCCAGAATGAGGGAATAAATTAGCTCCATAAAATGCTTCTTTATAAAAGAAAAATAGATATTTATATAACTTTTATAAGCCACGGTATCTGAAAACAAGCCATGTGTGTTTCTCCTTGGACCAGGTGCTGGGATATTGTCATGGTATCAGTACCGTAATCAATTGAGATCTAACATGGGATAGGTATGAATATTTTCAGTACATACTCTCTTATTCTTGGCTAAAGTGAAGACGCTGCTACAATTAATCACTCCTCTGTCAGTGGTAGTATAATGATTTTCAGTCACAGAAAAAAGACCTTCCTCTGTTTAAAGGCTTTACACTCTGCTAACATGGATGTCATGAAGGATATCCTTATCTGACCTATCACAATCTTTTTGCAGACGAATCAAAGATGGAGGAGGGATGCGAAAGTCACAGATTGGTTCACAGTGCTATGGACATTTTTTTTTTAAATGCCAGGTCCAGTTAGTTGATGCATGTGAAGAGAGACGAGGCAGCCACACTGAGGGCCATGCTTCCCAGCATCCCTCCCTCTCCCTGCTCCCGCCTCGGCGTCCAAGAGCTCGGGCCTCCGGCTGTGTAACCATGACAACCAAATGAGGTAAATGGTTGCAGGAGAATCCTCATCATGACCACCACCCTCACAGGCCTCTTTTCAGTGGTGCACGATTGTAGTAATGTGCAAGTCTCTCTCCAACCAATGTGGCAATGCCTATTTTATATTGCAAATACCTCCATAAATGATCCCATACTCACACTGTGCACATATGCTTTCTCTCCAGCCAACAGTACATGCCCTGAGCCTTTCATATCCTCATCACATTAGACCACCTTTTTTATTCTCATAAGAGACTCTAACAAAGGAGCACGCTGAGAATTATGTAGAGAAATTAATTTCCAGTATGAGGGATGGAAAAAGAAGCACAGACCTGTGTCAACCAAGAAGTAACTTCTCCATGCAGTGGCAAGAGGTTAAGAACTTGATACTGAAAAAAAAGACACTGGAGACAAGCAGGACAAATGCCTTGCTCAGATGGGATTGCATTGCATGTCAATTTGTTTTCGTCCGACATAGTTATCCTTTCATCATGCTGCACACAGATTGTCCAAATGCTTACGGCTTTAAAGGAAAGAAATTGTCCACCAGCAGGCTGGATATTTGTTATGCAAGTGGATGGTATTTGATTTTTTATTTATTTATTTTTTCTAAATCTCTAATTTCTCTAACACCCTTTCCAAAAATAGTGCATCCATTTGCATACCTGCAGTGTGATAACAGTGCTGTGTGAAATAACACGCTGTGCCATGTTTACAGATGAGCCTCTCTCATTTGCTGCTGTTGACGAGACTAAAAATCTGTCAACTTCAGGAAATGAGGGGAAGAGATTCACAGTTACCACTGAGTCATTATTAACACTTTGCAGATAGATACTGCTTTGCTAAGAATGGCTCTGTTATTGTTGCCACATTGTCTGCATGCAAGACTGTGTTTGGAATGGATAAAGCAAAAATCACTGAGTCTAAACCTTGCATACTGTATTTTTACTTGCCATGTGCAGGCTGTGTCTGTGCCACTGGTACTGTACAGAATGTTATTTAAATAATACATGATCATCTTGCTGTATCGTCATGTACTGCCATACAAATTCTGAACAAATATAGACCAGAGGACAGAGGAAAATGATTTTATTTTGTTTACCAAACATCAATTTACAGCTACACATATGGTCTGTTTGACATTTGGAAATGCATTTAGCTGCAGCAACAACCTCATACTCTCCTCTGTCACCTCATTTAGAATTGAGCCATTCTGACATTTATCTGACAAAACAATAACATGGATTTTGGTATTTGAAGCAATGTCAAAACAAACTGTAGGACGGCAGCCCCACTAGTGCCTCTGCTTTCGAGGGTGTGCAATGCCAAAAACGAAAAAAAAAAAAAAAAACTTTGGGGACCGACAGAGTAAATAAATGTTTCATTCTGAAAGGTTTAATAGAAAAATAGACATGAATCTGAACTTTGTACCATAGGTAACTCAACAGTGCATGCTCTAATGTGCTGCTATTTACTTAATAAAATGAGTAAGAGAAAGGAAAATGACATGCTAACATATGCATCAAGCTAATAGCTAAGCTAACATGATAATTTGTTAATATACAGTAACTACACAGTAGTTGGAAATGATAATGATATGTATCAAAACTCTCCCTCTGATTCCTCGATCCAGGTCTGCAGCTCCAGATTGTGGTTAAGAAAAAAAAGAGTTTCTCCAATGAATCCACTTTAGCTGGTGGCCAAATGATTTGTCTGAACAGGAACCTGCTCTCCTCAAGCCAATAACTTGACATTTGCTCATGCTAAATCCAAATGGTTTCAAACTTTTCATTGGGAGTTGAGTTCCTAAATATCTGTACCCTCATTCTCTCATCTATGGGCATCTTTACTCTGGCAATACGTCATTAAGTATTAAGTGTAAGTTCAGTATCATTGACCAAAGTGGCATAAGAAGCAGGAATTGCTTAGGTTAGATCCCCTTTGGACTGTAATGTTATTGTTGCTGTGGTTCTGATGGTAGAACGTAAATGTAGAAATCTAAGGCGTTTGCCTTACGTTTATGATTGGGTGGTTGCTGTTCAGGGGAAGGGATTTAGAGGAAGGTCAGATGGCTGTTATACAGTAAATGGATATGAATTTCAAGAGGGCGTGTGTCTTCAGTGTGTCATATGTATTTGAATTCTGGCAAATACACAACATCTAAACAGTACAAATCTGGATGTGGCACTTTCAGCACAACATGTGACAACACACATTAATGAAAACATACTGTGACAATGCAGGCTAACAGGCCAACATATGTCCTGGTGTATCATTTAAAGTTGTTTTAGGAGTAGCTTCAGGTGAAATATTTGTGCTTTTATTGATGCTGATACTAATGAAAAATAATGCAAAGTAAATAAGGCCACATTTATTTATTGTCATCTCTGCAAAATGTGCTTCAGAACAGCACATTCAGGGCTCTGACTTGTTCTAAAGGGACATTTTGAATTCCTTTTTATCTTTTGTCAAGCGCGCAGAAACGATGGCTCTATTTGTTCATGGCTCTTCTTCTGTCCTCTGCTTGTTTACGTTTAGAGGCCTGACATTCCTTCTGCTTCATCTCTCAATTTCGCTGAATTATTCATGCCTTACAAAAATGTGAGAAGCGATGCAACATACCTTAGCTTTGGGGAAAAGGAAATATAAAGAGTCCGGCTTTGTGCATTCCAAATCCTGATCATGGAGGATTTTAATATACAGGATGCAAATAAGAAACGGAAACCCCATGAAATTCAGGGCACTGCCTTATTTACAGTAAGGTACTGTCCTGTCACTCTTGTGAACACAGATGGTCATACAGTAGAAGAGTTTGATATGAGACTTCCCCTGGGAATTAGATCAGCAGCTTTACTACAAGATACTGGAGTCCATGACATATATATTCTGGAAATCCTAAACACAACAATAGACATCTATTTATTCCTCATGACATTAACCTCTTGCTTGCCACCCTCAGTTCAACCTGTTCTGAAATTACCTTCCTGTTAAAATTGAGGTTAAAGACTGCCTTGTATGAAGCCAAGTAAGACATGTGGTTCATCCGTAGACAGACCAGAAGAAAATGTAAAGCTTTGGAGACCATAACTGCTTGACTGAGTACAATATGTGTATACAGAGATTTGGCTATAGTGCTGCCTTCTATTAAGAGCTACCACTACCTCACTAAATAAAACTTTATCCACATCAAAGTCCTTAAATGCAATCTCTTCCTCGCCCTAACCTATAATCTTTGGCAGATGATGACAAAACCAGTCTACATGGTGCAATTAGGGGATTGCCGAAATCAGGTTCACATTTAAAGTGCGTTGTTTGACACAGGTTCTACATAGATTCTATTATAATACCATATTTGCCATAATTCTTGAGGTTATATTGGAGATAATTTATTTCTACACTGTTCACAGTTATCAATCTAAGGAACATACAGTATATCCTCTTGATTTATATATTTGTACAATGTTTTCCTTTGTACATGTTTGTGATTATATAATGAATATACTGCTAAAAGAATGTGTAGACCTAACTCAACCTGCCTCAGGTACATCACCTATCGTCTCATCATTGACCAAATCCTTCCAATTTGACAGACAACAGTGTTTTCCTTCTCTGGTGCTTGTGAACCACTTTTGAATGTTGGTGAGTGAGGCTGTCCAAAAAGAGACATTGAATATGGCAGGATATGCCAGCATATCATGTTGTAGGCAGTTAATTACTGAGGTCACTGGTCGGTATGACATACTTTTATTTATTTTTTGTTTTTCTTTTCTTAAGTGGGATCCAGATCAATCATTCTGCCCTACATGGGAAAAACCCCAATGAAAATCATCTAAACAGTTGCACTAACTTTGATGTCACTTTACAGGATTCAGACTCCACATTTGGACATCCATGTGATTTGACTTTGTTGAAGTAATTGGCTTGTCTAAGACTATTACGACAGCACTGTGAGCACTGCAGCAACACTTCTTCATTTCGGACCTATTTCGCATTTGTGTAGGCTTGTAACAATGGCCACACGCTCTCACACCTAAAAATGTGTACTCTATGATATCATTTTGCGAGTGGAACTGGGCACTCGCTAATCTTTATTGGGACTTTGGCTCATTCCTTGGGAATGTCCTTTGTTACCAAATTGTCCGTGTGCAAACACAACAACTGCAACCGTAGCAGGCTAAGATCCTACCGTTAACAGTCCTGCATATTCGCTGGGCACAGCATGAAACTTGTCACATGTAGCACACAGTCTGTGGTGTCCCCTCATTGTTTGAGGTGCCCATTCAATTCGGGCGCTTGATAAGTAAAATCCTGTTCACTCTTCACTTTCCTCCTCATCCCCTTTGGTGCCTTTACTCCAGCGCTGGAAGCAATGAACAGTTGACGCCAGGAAGAAGCTGGTCATGATGGCCACCACAGACACTGAGATGCCAGAGAAAATGATGATGAGCAGGTCTGTTAGAGTCAGAGTAGCCTGGCACTCACGGAAGCTGTCCTTTGAGAGCTGGGACAGGGATACACGTCTCCCATCCATAGGGAGGGAACACTCCATCCCTTCCACTCCTGCATCCAAACACAAAAATAAGATTACACAGATTTACTGACCCAACGTTGCAGTGAATTATGTAACATGTATGGACTTTTAAACAAATTAATTCATCTGGCAGCAAACCAGAAATGACATAATGTAGAAGCAGCTGTGTCTTAATACAGAGTAACATACCATACAACCACAAGACCTCAGCTGCTGCTTCACTAATTCTTCAAATCCTTAGAATTAAAAGTGATACATGTTTTTCCATTGAGGGATCTGTATATGTGACATGCAGCTCACGTGTACACATACTAACATAAAACACAGACCACATCTTTTCTAGAATAACCCAATAATCTACATGCATATTGGAAACCAGCCTTTAAATTCTTTATAGCTCACCAAGGCCACATGTGTTCAGAGAATGATGTGCATGCTTGTTTGTTATGTTGTAAAACCTCTGAATTCAACAGTGTGCAGTGTGAGCTGATTTAATAAGTGTAGGGTTGATCAGAAGTCATCACTCATAAGATGAAGTTGCACTGTGTATAGAGCACACCCACTCACGGCGTGACTGTAGATTCACTGTGGGAATACAGTATAAGTACTACGAAGCTGTGAGGCAGAGCAATACTGTAAATGTACAGTCTACTGCTAACTTAATACAGTATGTGCTGTGCAGAGCTTTTCAAATTATTCATATGCTTTGTAAGAGAGCCTTTATTTTTGTCTTAAGGTAATGTAATAGTGTAGAGCAGTGCAGTGTGGTCTATCTCTGTGCCTCTGATAACAAGACCGGAAAATGAAATAAACATCCGCTTAAATCATTTTCATCTTGGCTGCCAGCTACGAAAGGCAAAGAATACCCTTCCTCATTAAATATGACTCCCAGTTACATCCCAAACATTTACTGATGCATCAGTGGAGGACACCGTCTGGGACGAGGGCACCTTGACCAAACTCATCTCAGGATGAAAGCGTGATAAATCAGAGAGTGCTGCTGGTCTCCATCACTTCTAGTTTATTGTTCAGACATCATTTTAGCTGAAAAGGACATTGGCTGTGGCCTGTTGGATTTCAGGGGTACAAGTCTCCTTTGAGCTCAACATTGGATCCCTGGGATTAGTTTTAACATGTTTATGTTTAAAGGTACATTGTGTAGGAATTCCTCCCATCTAGTGTTGCGGTTGTATATCGCAAACAACTCAATCGTATGTTTCATGCTGCATTCATGTGAAATTGGGCAGACGGCAGATGGAGGACAGCCGCTGCAGGTAACAGCATAAACAAGCCTCTATGT
Organism: Trachurus japonicus; assembly: GCF_045865225.1. Taxonomy (NCBI): domain Eukaryota; kingdom Metazoa; phylum Chordata; class Actinopteri; order Carangiformes; family Carangidae; genus Trachurus; species Trachurus japonicus. The sequence goes on from NC_140911.1 coordinate 36,751,844, forward strand.
AAACAAGTGGTCCGTCAGCACGAGGCAAAACAATACACGTGACAATATGTTGTCATGGCGATGTCGTATTGTTTACCTGACCCGCGTTTTACCGGCTTTCTCTCGACTTCTGTGACTAAAATGACATCTGGTTTGTTACCGACGGCCGTCTGCCCGACTGCAGGTGAATGCAGCATCAGTGTAACGCTCCATTCCTCCTCACTGCGTTACCGCGGTGACTTTTCACAGACGCCACCTCGACCTGAGCCGACAGCTCCGGTGTCTACGGTGAGTTTCCGTGGTTTCCTACCGTCACGCTGCCACTGAACGTAAAAACACGGCGACACCACATGGCAGCCAGCACCGAGCTTACCCGCTCCATGTAGATATGAATGATATGAACGGCTAATTCAGAGCTTACCGGAACACTTCAGTTTGTTGATGGGGGGGATTACTGATTAATGAAGCAGACTTTTTAACCAAATAGTTGATTTCCGTGAATAGATAATACAAGAAGTTACACAATGTCCCTTTAAAAGCAGCCACTGATGCTGAAAGTACAGTCAATGGTGTTTTACAGACTCTGTCATTCAACTTGTTTTGCTGTACTAATTACACACTTGCATTGCTGTTCCAAGCCAGTGAACATCACATACAGTATCTCCTACAGTAACTGTCATATCCCTGACACTGAAACCACTTTAGATGGCACTATATAGGCTACAGTTAGCTCCCCTCATGTTGGCGATGCTTTAGGGAAAAACTAGACATATTGATGTGGATGTTAGCTTATAGGTGGGAAGAAATGAAGCCTTGCAATGTGGGTGGCTATTTTCCACTGTTACTGCACATGCAAATGCAGATACTTGGCAGTACATCAATTCTGAGTCTTAGCTCAACAGTCAGCATAATTTCTAGCATGCTCCTCTATAATACAACTGAATAGCCTCTCTTGTGGCTGGCTACAATTACATTCATTCATACCTTATTTCAGACATACATCTGTCCGTGGGTATTCCATTAAATGCCGTGACTATTAAAGCAAAGTGAATATTAACTGAATGGCAAGACTAAACTTATAATGAAATAATAATATGTGCATATTGGTTGATATGTCAAACATTGCTTTATATAACTGTAAAGAAGGTATCCTATAATCTGCTTCAAAAGTGTTAAGTGACGATGGAAAAAAGAAATAATGGAAATTAGTGATGGCATGGAATTGGTTTCCATGCTCCTCTGATTGACTCTCTGCAGTATTAATTAGGGTGGTAACTGAACTCTTTAAGAGCTTGATAAAACTTAGTGACACTAATCCCTCATTACAAGATCCTGATTCTCGCATTTCTTTTAACATTCAATTAGTGGAGGACACGAGACGTTAACACATAGCTACATCCAAAATTACAGGATAGAAAGAAAGCATTTATGAACTACAGGTTAAATTTTAATTTGATATTATACGCATGGCTTTCTAATCTTGTCATTTTAACACATTCAATCTGTCACATAGATTATTCTGTGGATTTACATTTCTAATGAAGATCTCTGTAAACAACAAACTGACTGTTTCCACTGAAGAGTTTAAAGTGACGATGTTTTGATCTACTTGCCTCCAGCACCCTCTTGACTTGTGTTATAGCTCTGAAAATCTTGAAACTTACAACAGTTATGATGCAGTAGCATCATAAAACGATGGTGACGAATGGCCTCCTGTTGAGCTTGAACTCGTGAAAAACTTGTAATATAAAAAAGAAGAGGTTCATTACAAGAAATAGGATTTTACTAACAGCATTAATCAGCCATTAGAAACAGAGAATAAATATTTGCAGAGAATAAATATCAGAGAATAAATGCTTAATTCCTGGAGTCATCTTATTTTTTAAAGTTAAGATTTAATTTTCAAATAAAAGCAAATAATAAGACTAATATTAATAATAAAATCCCAAAAATTAGGGCAACCAGTAAATAGTGAAATTGTTGGGGTCTATTTTCAACTTTTTACACATGTGTTGCCATAGAGACACTAGAATAACATATGTAAGATTAGGTCAAAACAAAATATGTTAATTGTAAGGCAGCCACATGTCACCAGTCAGTCATCAGTGGAGGTCGATGACTTGAAAGATGAAGCTAAATCAGGCTTTGGTTACACTTGCACTTGACAATAAGAAAAACAGAGGATATGAAAATGTCACACTCAAATCCTGCTTTTAGTCATCTTGTGTATGGAGGACAATTTACACCTCAGTGTTTGTCATTTGTGGAGCATAATTAGCTTTTGCTTCTAATGTGTCAGACATGCAGACCATAACTGGCACTACCACAACTGGCATCCAAGTGCCTCCTGGACAAGCTCCTCAGAAATCTCAAGAAGCCCTGGATCTGTATCAGATGAAGTGAGTCAGAAGCAAACCAGCTTCAAGAGAGAGGCTCCAAACTGACAAGGCGCCAACACCAACAGTGTTGGTGCAGCCAGAGAATAGCAGAATGGCTACTGGCAGGATGATGCCAAGGCATGTCTACCTTATGTCAGGAGAATAAGAGATCAAATCATATTTATAGCCTCAACTGTGTGAGAGGAAACTGCTCAGAGTCTGAGTCTGCTGTTGTTATAATCTAGTGCACAGCACATTTACAGATGGTTCATCAAGTCTCTCTGTGACAATAATGAGCTAATGTTTTTGTTTTGTTTTTTAAAAAATAAGTGGCTTGACCTTGGATTATATAATCTTGCATAATAATACAGTCATACATTAGTGAAGGTTTTTTAAAGGGACTTCACACCAGGTAATCCCTGCTATTTGTTTGAGCTTTGTAATGACGTGTAGCAATAGAGAAACAAAATATTGTAAATGTGCAAACAGAGGATTGAGAAAGTGTCCGACAAAGACAGAGAACACTGGCCTTCAGTATCGCTTCCACACACATGAGTAAAGACAAAGACTTTGAGAAGCCTACATCTGAAAATCCAGTAAATCCAATATAATTAGGAGAGCCAGTCTTGTCTGTTTGTGGCTGAGATAAATGCATTATAGTCATATTCACAGTGCACTTATTGCTCGGCAAAGGAACCCATCACCTCAGAGAGTTAGCCTTTGCCTTTGAGACTGCTCTGTCTGGTCTTGCCTGTCCTAGATGCTTGATTAATAACAGCTGAGACTGAAATTATCCTACGCTGCAGGAGCTGCAGCATTATCACACACTTATCATGATCAAAACAGAGTTAGTGAACATGCAAATGGTGATTATTTGCTAAAATGCCCACATTTCCCTTCTTCTTCTTCTAGTTTGGTGCCAGATTTTGACAGCCACCTCTTTGATTGAGTTTCCTTCAGCTGCCTATTCAAAGCACGAGAGCTTATAATTAAACACTGATGTGTTACGAGGAACAAAAGATGACCGTAGTGTGGCAGAGAATTTTTGTCTACTCTATTAACATGCTTGGAAACACAGGTGCAGAGTAGACTAGAGTCTCTGGGATTGAATGGGTTAAATGCAGGTTGAACATCTGCTCTTGTACGTCTAGTAGGTTTTCTGTGTCACAGCACTAAACTGTATAATAAAAAGCAGTGGAAACCTTAAAGGTATAATGTGTAGGAATTCCCCCCATCTAGCGGTGCGCTTGCATATCTGAACATATTCTTGATGTTGCATTCACGTGAAATCGGGCAGACGTCAGACAGACAACAGACGCTGCATGTAACAGGATAAACAAGCGTCTATGTAAACAAGTGGTCCGCCAGCACAAAGCAAAACAATACAGGCGTGATGTCATGGTGATGTCGTATTGTTTACCTGACCCACGTTTTATCGTCTTTCTCTCGTCAAGTAAAATGGCATCCGGTTGGTTTGCTGACGGCCGTCTGCCTGACTGCACCTGAATGCAACACCAGTGCCTCCATCCTTCCTCACACTACACAGTGGTGACAGTTTTAACAGGCGCTACCTGGAAAACCTTCTCCCCGAGCCGACAGCTCCGGTGAGTTTCTGTGGTTACCTACGGTCACGCTGCCACTGAACGTAAAAAATGGCGATGCAACATGGCAGCCTCGGTTCGGTGCGCCCCCCCTTGTATATTTGTAACAACTTGTAACAACTCATTCTAAGGTACGAGAAAGCTTTCATTTGTATGTGGGTGTGATTCGACTTAAGTGAAATACGTATTTATGTAAGCAATATTTGATTTTTGCTAATAAAAAGCCAAATAAGTTACATACTGGGGCTTTAAACAGCCACAACACAAACATGTAATCAGTAGAATCAATGTTTTTACATGACTAACACTAACCTGACTAATTGAGAAACCACTGGCAATAAAACCAACAGTCAGTAGGCCTTGTAAATTGGTAAGAAGATTGGGTTAATAAATGATCCCATATACCACCATGACCCCTAAGATGGCTGGGGCAGGTTACTGGGCAATAATGTAACAAGAATTATGCCCTTACACTATCAGGTATGTCGGCCGCCACAGCTATGTTACATTCCTGGTGCGGACAGTTGATGGATTACATTTAGGATTACAGCCAAACCAAGGGGATTGGCTATGTGCTGTCTGTGCTGTGATTGATCTGCCTAGCTGTGACAGACTGATATCGGAGGCTTGTTTCTCCTCCCTCCCCGGACACCAGGCTGTCGGTCCAGATTGATCTCTGCACCAATAGCAAAGGCAAAAAATCTCCACAATCTCACATCTGCAGACTCCTGCAGGAGTTGGCGTTCATGCTCAAGTGCCAAGTCACCAGCATCTATACACTCCACTGCCAAATAATCCATTTATGATAATGACTTACAAAACTGTCCCTTCCCTACTTTATTAAGTGAGACCAACGTGCCAGTCAAGTCCAATACTCAGCCAGACATAATTACGCAGACTGAAGAATTATTCAGATGCAATCACAGAAAGAGAATGTGAGGAAAAATGGCCGGAGATCTGTGCAAGAAAAGCACAAGAGCAGGAGCAGAGTGGAGAATGTGTGAAATGACTGCACTAAATGACAAGCATTCATGTGACAGTGGGGCGAGGGTGAATCATTCAAGAGGGGATTCCTTTTGCATGGAGACTCAGTGACATCACTGCACCGTGGGCATATTCAAAATGTCTCAACACAACTGCACACGCAGAATATGGGATGTTAGAGGGTGAACGCTATCAGATTCACCACTTGTCTGTGGTCATAATTCATTGTGATAAAACAGCTAAATACGCAGTTCTTAGCAGTTTCTGCTTCACACTCGACCACACACAGGCACAAAGGGAAGAATCCATCATGTATAGTGCTGCACACTGCCAGTGAAATAAAGCTTTTGGCTTTTCACCTTTTATTTCTGACTCTGGAAGATTATCCTCTCTGCTTCTGTACTGTACATGCAGCAGCTGATGCTGTCACACTGTGTAATTCTGTCCACCTTTTCACACTCTGCTCTCCCTTGCCAGCGCTGTCTCTCTCACATCCCAACTTTAAATAAACATCAAATTAGGCCAAGATAAAAGAAGCTGTCAGCCTGTGTTAATGGGATAGATATTTTCTCATCACATACCCATGAGTGGTAAAATATAGCAAGTAATGTCATGTGGGGCATCAAGTGTGTGTGTGTGTGTGTGTGTGTGTGTGTGTGTGTGTGCTATAGTACGTACAGCGCCGGTCAACGGCATCATATTTTCAGAGCTGATTGTGCACAGTGTGCTAACAGGTCTCTGGGGAGCAACTTGATAGGCTGTGAAGGAAAATTCAGACTCTGACCCTGTCACATGAACTGCTACTTTGTAGTGAAACTCTTCAGGTCATGACTAGTGTTGATAGCAATGCCACAATGAGCCCCAGCCTCAGTCTCATGGGAGTCGGCCTGCCCTGCCCTGTGGGCAGTTCTGGCTCCAATTACCCTGGCCAATGTGCCGTGGAACTGTGTCAGTCTGAATTATACATGGCCTTTGTTCATCCTTAACCCAAGAGCACTGGAGACAGCAGTGGATCATGTTTACACTCATCCCTCCTTTTAAACATTTATGAACCTAATTGGTGTCTTAAAAAACAGAGAAACGGACAAAAAAAAAAGGATGGAGATTGTTATATATGCGTGTGTCTAAATACTTTGCAGCTCTACATCACCACTTCCCTGCATATTCTGTCAAGCTGAGAGTCTACGAAAGAATTACATCTTGTGGTGCGCTTAGGAGACAAAACACTGCCACGAGGAAAGGGATCTGTTTTTCTATCCAAAAAAAAAAAAAGTCCAGAATTTGCTGCATCTTCCACCCACTCATCATCCTGACCTGCAGTAATCAAAGTTATGCAAACAGAAAAGTGTGCTGCTTTGTGAACTCCAAAAAATCACAGGGGAAATCAAGATGTGAAAAATGGAAAGGGAATTGGGTTTACACATGGGCACCACAGAGGGAACCATAGAGATCTCAGAGAGACTCAATTTTAATAGAAGTGAATATTCGTAATGATCCATCCACCTTTCTTTTTTTTAATCATATTAAAATTCTGCTCAGCTATGCTTCTGCTGCCACATTTTACACTTGGCTGAGTATTGCTGTTTTTAAATTCAATCAGAATGACATCATATTATAGGGCAGCCTCCTTCTGATCATAGTTACAGTAAAAAGTAAAACCAATCTGTAATGCACTATATGCGTTTGTTAGAGTGAATATAAAATAATTAATTTATCATTTTGCACTAATAAAAATACACAGTATGGGCTGACGTCACTTTGTTGTGCATTTTGTGCAAGGGACCTAGATAAACACTACTCACAGAAAACAGATTCACACTGACATCTTTGAGTATACACAAACTTTGTCATTATGTCAGTTTGCACATAGTGTTACAATAATTGTGTAGTGTAGGTCTCTTTAACATCTGTTGTATGATGAACAGACATACTGTAAGGATGCAACACCCACACACATGCAGCTTAAACTGTGATTTGTGTCACTCTAATTGATTTTCTCCATGATGAATGAGATATTAAGTTGAAACACCCACACTGATGACGGCTGTTAAAGATGATACATATTGAAAAGCTTATCAAGTCAACCTCATTCATTAATGAGTGTCCATCTGTTATTGTGTAATACGACGTTGCAGAGAATAGGTCATTGCATTTTTCCCCCCGTGATCGAGAGCTCAGTCATTATGTTAATTAGGTCTGGCAGTGCGATGCCTGCATGTGAGAACTGGCCTTGTTTGTAAATCCAACACGCTACACGCCTCCCTGCTAGCTTGTGTTTGCTCAACTGTAGAAATGTGATCCACAGAGAGTCGGTGTGACACAACTGTACTCACAGCAAGTCCATGACGGCAAACAATGGTCAAATGTCAAAACCAGGGGCTCTAAGTGGCGAGTGTTAAGCACCTCTTACATCTTGACTATGTGATTGATTAACATAGCATAACAGTGGTGCTGAGAGTAGGATTTTCCCTTTAAGCTCTCTCTCTCACAAACACATACACGTTGCCACAAAGAATGTAATTCTTAGCTGTGTGTTCTTCTATCAGTAGACTCTGCTAGCCGTGCGTCACACTGCGTTTTAAAGTACTGTAGTAAGAAAAACAAAAACTATATTATACGAGGAGTGGGACAAAGATTTGTTTTGGACATTATTAGTTAGGAAACTACTTTCTCTCCTCACTAAACTGTTACAAAACTCATTTGGGTAACACTTTACAATAAGGGTCCCTTAATTAACGTACATATGTACATTGTGTTTTTCTATGAATGGCCATTCATATTCTTATTCTATTCATTGCTGTTAATATTTAATGTGTTTATGGTTCACAATTATAATATATGGTGTCGCTAAATCTAAACTGTGTTCAGTGTCTCACGCTCCACTCTTTCTTCTGAACCTAGCCCAAATAATATGTGTAACTAACTGTTAGTACCTAAACTGTACCTAAATAGGGTAGCGTGCACATTAGTTAGTACATTATTAAGCATTAATTAACTGTTTACAGATATATTAACAATCACTATTATGTATTACTTAGGATTAGGAAACACATTAATTAATGTAGCCTATTAGTAAGCAATTAATTAATGTTTACTACTCAGAGTTAGTTAATAAATGTTGGGACCCCCTCGAAAAATGATATGCTGCATCTCAAGGGGCTATCCGTCAATAAATTCAATTCAATAAATTAAGTAATAATAAAAGTTAAATAATGTAAGTTATCATCATGTATGCATTACTCAGCATGAATTAACACATTAGTTTATATATTAATGCCTAATTATGTACTAACTAATGTTAATTAAGGGACCCTTATTGTAAAGTATTACCCTCATTTGTATTGACGAAGAAAAGAGAAGCCCAAGACCCAAAATAATCATTATTCCTTTTGCTAAAATCAGTCTTGGAGCATTATTAGCATTACAAAAAAAGTACATTCCATACACCTTGTGGCCAAAGAAAAGATAAAAAATTATACAAAAGACCAAATGTAGACCACTGGAGATGCTCCATACAAATGAGCACATATGTGTGTGTGTGTGTGTGTGTGTGGGTGGGTGGGTGTGCGTACATGTGTGTGTTCACTGTTCAAGCCAGTGGACTCTTCTCTGGGGTCATGAGCAAACACCCACTGATGGGTCTGTAAGAGCTGCATATGAGGTGAGATATGCATTACTAACTCAGTCTGGGAGTGTGTATACTCTGGGGCCAGTTGGCAGCCATGCTGGGAGCTTGGCTCGGCCCTTGGCGTCTCCTTTGTTGTTGATGTCTGCCTGGCCAGCACTGCTGATGCAATTCATTATGCCTCGCAGATGACAACACTTAGACCCCGTGATTAATGCATGTGCAGCCTGCATTAGGTATTCTTGCCATTTTTATCAACATGGCCTTCTCACTGGGCTTTTACTTGTCTGTTTTTTGGGGCAAATGTAAAAAAAGACCAGAGGGAATGTAAAAGCGGTATCAATAGCCTGGTACACTGTGGCCTAAATGTATATTGTGAGTTTTTGTGAGGAGTCAGCAGTTTGCAACAGTCAGCTAGTTATGTTAGAGCATCCTGAAGTTAAGTTTCTTCTCCAGTTGGATCACAATAGGGATCCAGCTTCGACTGTATGTTTCCACTGTAATTTGGTGATTATGTGTTTTATAATTACAGGATATCCATATGAGTATCTTTGACGTCTGATTAGTTGGGTTGCATTGGTTTCCATCTTCTCGTATAATCCCTTCTCACATCTGAAAAGAAGATCATACCTTGAGTGAGAAGAACATGTGGGCCACTGCTTTGATTCACGCCCAGAACAACCTTGGAACAGTGACAGATATGAATGTTCCCCATCCTTATCTGTGCTCCTTTATACAACACCCTGCACCTGAACATAATGTACTGCAGATATAAACAGAATTATGTTTTTAAAATATACCTCGTTCATGACACAAATCTGAGAGGCACATTCATATTAAATTCTCAGATTAAGCCAAAAATCGTGTAATACGTCAAATCCACACTCTGATCTAAAAATGATAACAGCACGACTTACTAGTCATGTGTGGCTGAACTGTCAGATCTGTTTATTTTTGCCTCCCCGGCTCCCACGTGCTGGCTTGCACTCATGAGATAACTGCTGTCTGTGTCCTTTTGTAAGGACATTAATAAACATATGACTGACCTTCAGTAAAACATTTCTGGCTCCCTCTGAACAAAACATAATTATGATGATTTGTCTTGAAATAAACGGCTTCTGACAGTTGTTTTAGATATTGTCTGCTGAAAACTGGAAGATATCAACATAGATTTGGACAATTGTACATTGTGTTTCATCCAGGAAATTTTGCAACCCCTATCAGAAGACAGTAGCTCTGGCTGCAGGGCCAATCAAGTCCACGTAACCGGATCTTACCCACAGTATAATTATTCTACAGGGACGTGGCGATCCCCTTCACCTCCTGGTGTTTGTCAAATCTGCATGCACACACAGAGATTGCCTCACACACACTCAAACACGCCAAAACTTCAGCCCTGTTATCTAACTCAACCCTCCAGGCTGAATCACAGTGGTAGACTGTCCATAGTATATGGGCCTAAAAATTCACATGGACAGAGTGTACAACACAGATGTGAAAGGGTTTGACTTCCATTGGTGTAGAAAACAAAATCCTTAAAAAAATATTGTTGAATTACACTGTTAACCAAATGGCAAGTATTACATAAATATTATATAAATATAAGCTGCAAATTGATCGATCTGACTACCACGCAAGAAACAGGTCAAGGCTTGGTTTATAAGCATGCTGAAATGTGGAAACAGAAAAACTGCAGGCTGAAATTCTTAATGTGAATCGATTCTTTATTCATTTTATCATTTTCTGTAATACTGCATTTTGAGTTGGTGCCTAATTCTGAGTTTCGAGATTCAATCAAATGTGTAAACAAAACATCCTTGTAGTTTTCACTTTCAAACAACAGCTATTGTCTCATATTACACACGCTGTCTCACACATTATAAGCTATGGGGGTGGAGAATGAAACAGATAAAATTAGAACAAGGGAGAGGGAGGGGGGTTCCCTCTCCTACAGGGAAAACATAAATAGACCAGAGAAGTGTTATGGAAATGGATTTGCTATAACGCTGTTGTATGTTGTGCTCTGATAGGCTTTATTTGGGTCAGCCATATGGAAAACAAATGTCTCTTCAATGCTTGCTACTTACCATTCGGCAGCTTGTGACTGTTCTCCATTAGCCATGTGAACAGGTTGGCAAAGTTGCAATTGCATACCCAGGGGTTGCCCTCTAGCCTCACCACTCGCAGGGAGGGCAACTGACTCAGTGCCCCCACCTTTAGGGTAGACAGTGCATTACGCTCCAGTTCCAGTTCTCTCAGAGAGGTGAGACCCAGGAAAGCATCCTCGCTCACCATGCTCAGATATGGGTTGTTGCCCAGTCGTAGTTTAATCAAGCTACGGGACTCCCCAAACGTTCCCTTGGGGATTTCAGTCAGATTGTTGCTGCCCAGGTCCAGGAACACCAGCCTGGACGAGGTGCTGAGTGTCCCCGGCTCTATGTGGGAGAGGGAGTTGTTCCGCAGGTCCAGGTAGACCAAGTCACTGTACAGAACCAGGAAGTCCGAGGGGATGCGGGGTATCCAGTTGTCAGCCAGCAAAAGCCTGCGCACGTCCAAGGGGATCTCATCGGGTAGACGGGTCAGCCCACGGCCGCTGCAGTCCACGGTGTGAGGATCTGGGCACAGGCAGGTTGCTGGGCAGTTTTCCCCCCGGGTCCATAAGACAGAGGACAGCAAGATGAGGATAGGTTGGAGCCAGAAGACACATGGCAACATGGTCAAGGGGGTGAAATGAATTAGGAGGAAAAGAGGCTTGGGGTCAGGGTGAATAGGAGAGGGCGGGTGGGGGTTGAGAACAAGAGGGTGAGGGTCACAGGGCAGGAGATCAGGAGGACAAGGGAAGGGAAGGGGAAAGTGAAAGGGGGTGGAAGGGGATCAATCCTCGTGAAGGAACATCCTGCTGTCGTGGAGATGAAAAGCGGCTCAGGAACTGTGGGGCGGCAGAGCAGCGGAGAGAACTGTTTTCCAGGAGAACATGTAGCAAGCTGCTCGGATAGAAAAGCAGACTGGCTGCTTTGAAAGAGCAGAGAGAGGGAGATAGTAAGCAGCGGGGAGCGGGAGAGCAAGAAAGACGGAGCTTAACAGAGAGGGGAGGGTAGCTTAAGAGAGGTAAATAGACACGAGCGAGCCGGGAGTGATGAGAAGCTGGGGGCACAGACAAGGGGGAGGGGGGTTGAGGAGGGGGCTCCGTCCGCCACGCTACCCCACAGTAGATCTGGCAGCAGTGACAGACAAAGGCAATAAGGTCTCTGACACAAAAGGATATATGAAGCAGTGACTCAAGCATGGCAAGCAGAGAGTATCATCGTTGCATCCCTCCATTAGTCCCAGGTCTCAGCGTAGAAAAAGCTGGCAGTCTGAAACGAGAGAGCAAGAAGCTCGCGGACCATCACTGAAGTGTGTGTGGTAAGGTTGTCCCCCCCCCGCGCTATTAGTCCTTCTCTATCTCCCAGTGCCCTGCAACCTGCTGTGAGAGACACAGCACAGCTGAGTGGTAAAAGCTCTCCTCCAGCACCGTATATCAAGCCTCAGTGGCTGTGAAGGGGAGGGAGAGAATCCAAATGTCCAGAGAGGAGATTCATGGACGTAGATCGTAGCGCTGGGCTGCACACAGCCATGCCAAGCCAATGTCTGCCTCTGCATCTACCATGGTTTATCTCATGCCTCTCCCCTCTCCTTATTTCCAGGGAGGCGTGTCTGAACCACGCTGTCAACATGTGATGTCACTTCCTATAGTGTGAAGAAATGACAGTCAGTTGGAATCTGACACGTTATTCACAATACAGCAATGGTGATTTATTTTTACATGTATTCAGCTGAGAATCCTTAAACAAAATATTAACAAACAATGAGGCCAATTATATTGAGACATTCTACTTGCCCTTCATACATTTTTAATTATTCCTTTCTCTTGCTTTGTAATCCTTTGACAATAGCATGTCATTGCTTTGTCAGTGAGCCTCGGTGGTTTGATGATTTTAGAGAATATCTCGTTCAAACACAACCTGTCCTTTGGAGAAACTTCATTAATTGTGTATACAAATGGAAAGCTGTGACCTTTCAAATTATACAGCATTAGCCTTTACTCGATTATTCTGTTATTCCCACAAAGACAGCAGTAGAAAACAGTGCTTTGGTGTGGAATAAAAAAGTCCCACAGCAGATCACCTGTCCACTTGAAAAATGTGTGTTATATTGATTCTGTCGCTTTTTCAATTGAATTTTTCAATGACCACAATATTCTGGACTGTGCAAAGGCGTCATGTGTCTCAAACTTTAATGGAGAGCAGACCATTAATTCAGAATGTGTACTGAAGGCAATTAGACCCAGGTAAATGCAATTAGACCAAGGTTGTTGCAGGAAGAGGGTGAATTAGACCTGGTGAGATGAGGTTGGCATGAAATTTCAAAGGAAATACCACTGTCATGGATAGTTAATCGTGTATTTCCAAGAAGATAACAGATTGGCAGTGCAAATTTAATACATTAATAAATTTACTCAGGTATTCACAGGGATGAAATTGCACGTATACAAACACCACCTAATGATAACCCAGCAGTTGGCAATAGCATCTAACTCACTTCATCACAGGTAATCTAATAATACCACTCCTCGCTCGAGGCGTTCACTGAAGTCAGATGAATCTGCAGCATCACCCGTGATGTTGACTTGGTGCCATGGGGAAGGGAAGCGGCTCTTTCATCCAAAAAAGAAAAAAAAACTAGGAGACTTTGATCACAGTCAGCATTTATCAGCTGGAGAGCATTAAAAGCTGAGGCAGCTTCAGTTGGTTCCAAGGATACACATTTCAACTTTACATGATCCAGTGATAATTCAGTTAAGTGCAGCTGCTGTATACATAATACTTACTTGCTGTCTCAGGGATGTTTAATAAAAGAGCCTCTGCAATATAAAGCAAAGCAAATTCACAAAAGCTGTTATTGCCTATTCAATTCCCTAAAAACACACACACACAGCTTTATTTTCTCTTATTGATTTTGGTTTTATTGTTGTTGTACAGTAACACTTGACTTTAACAATCATTTAGCTTTTAGAAGTAGTAGACAAACTTCAATGTTTAAAACAGACTGTCAGAACTACATCCTATATCTACACAGTATATCCACAGCTAGCTACTTGCAGCTATAGCATGTTATAAATGGACAATTAATTAAATATGGACTGTATATTCTGTAGTAAGCTACTAAATTCTAAAGAATGGTGGTAAAAGTGAGCTGTTACCATCTGATAATGTCATACTTTATTATTTTGCTTATTTATTCTTTTCTTTATGTCATGTGATAGGCAAAAAAGTTACAACAATTTCACATATCTGAATTGCTATCAGCATTGCACAGATCAGACAGAACATGCTGTGTGCTGCCTATGATTTTTGGTCTGTCTTGCAGGAACTGTCTGCACCTGAACTAATGAGCCTTACCCCCCCACCCCCCTATTTTGCCTTTTAATTGTTTTTTTTTGTTTGTTTTTTTTTACTCAGTTAGATGCTTTCTCGTAGCTTGCTGCTGCCTCGTTGACCAGGCAAACATTGTTTAATGACATCTGTTCAAATTGTTCAGTCTCTTGTTGGTGGTATTTTGGTAGGTTAGAATATGCATTCAACACCTGTAGTGATTAAAATTGAAGCTTAAGCATAAGTGAAACACATTCAGACTGCATAACAATGCAAATGATTGTTTTCATATTTGCTGAAGAGATGTTGTCATGTAGCTGTAGTGATGGTTTTATATTTTCTTTTCTGTTGTAGCTATTTATCATTGCAGCCACAAGGATGTAGCTACAGAAAACATTTTCTTGGATTAAAAAAAACAGGTGCATGTTTAACAAGATAACACATTTCCTCTGCCTCGTTTCTGTCGGCTGATTAATTGCTTAGCGGCTCAGATGAAATGGACTTAGAGATACTTAAAATGGAGATGGCTCTCATTGAAATGCAACTAGAGCGCTGTCACAGATATAATGGCCACTCTGTTGCTGAGGGTAGTCATGCAGATGTCCAATCTCCAAATGTGATCCCAAAAGACTCTTGACAACAATTTGTCAGTGTAAAAAGCCCTGAGTGTGTTTGTATGGGGGGTAGAAGTCCTTTTTGTATGCTGACTGGTTTGTCATCGAGGCATGTCAGACCTCCATTTACAATCACTTAAGGGGCTATTTGTGACTTTTTGCTGCCTTTGAATGTGTTTTCTTTCTGAGAGTGCGTAGTGGTGAAAAGTGTCAGCCATCATTGAGTTTATAAAGACAGGAAAATATAATATGCCCTTATTGCAGTTATGTGTCTAGCTTGGAGGCTATAGTGGCTCTCTATTGGAAAGTGTCTAGCCAGGGCTAGCTGGTTCGCATGATAACTTTAGTGGAAAAAAAGGCATGTTAGAGACAAAGGTAACATTTCCATCAGTGGAGACAGCATGTGGTAAATAAAGCATACTAAATTCACAGCAGTTCTTCTAAACTGGTAGAGCTCTGACCTAATCTTATTGTCATCTTCACCGCAATGTAACATGCATGAACACATCGCAAAAGGCTGCCTGAAATGCGATGACTACGTTTTATTTACAGGCGCCATGCCTTCACATTCACTTCATACTCATTCATACCTCATAACTGTAACCTGAGCTACACCACTAGACATAACGTAACAACAACAGCAGACTTTTGTCAGGTCCCTCAGATACTGGACCTGAAACGTGTATGTGGCATCATTTGGCATATTTGTACTGGCATGACTTCTCGTGTTTAGTCCACATATTAGTTTAGAGTTTATTTACAGTGCAAAAGCTTTCACTCTTCCTCTCTTTTTTTGGTGTATTTGTGTGGCAGTGTTACAGTGATACTACAGGACTGGCATGTGTAGCTACTACACAGCATTTGGAGTCATTTTCAGAAAGACACAGGATTATTTATTGAAAGTCATATCGTCATCGCAATACTGAACATACCAGTAGCGGATATCATGCAGACCTAAAAGCACTGTAAGTAAGGTAAGCAATTGTTGCTAATGTCAGTTATGTAGCAGTAGCAAAACTTACAATTTGCTCATTGGCCATAAGCCTTGTTATTGTGGTTAGATGGCCGACATGATGAAAGTAAACCAACACCTGTTGGTAAGACATTAGATCCCAAACTACAGTCTCAGAATCAGATACTTGATATACCAAGTTGCCACCATTCACCCCACACTCCCATGACTTCTCTAAGCACTATAGAAATCTCTGATCATTCATCATCTGTCTGTCCAACAGCCAGTGTCGTAATTTGTCATTTTCTTCAGAGAATATCACAGAGAAGAGGTATAGTACACGATATATACAGTCTCCAATGACATATTTTGAATGTAGTTTTTTTTTCTTTCCTGACTAGTCTTTTCAACTGCATGCCTCATTAAAGTTGATTTTCACTGTCTTTCATCGAGGACACAGCTGACAATAAAAGCAACAGCAATTTGATTCTGCTACAGTAAACTTTATGAATCTATTTTAATTACTCTAGCTCAAATTCACAGGAGTATGGCCCACTGTGTTGTTGTGTCACTAGCATTAGTAAGTCCACTGTTATTCTGATGCTACAACACACACAGTGTATGTTTTTGTTATCTGGTTTCACTCAGCCTAACAAATCTTATCAACTCATACAACATGGTAAGTGAACCCAGGCTTTTTTCAAGCATGTTCACATAAACAGAGCAGTGTTTATAGTGTATGACCAAACACAAACACTCTACTGGCAGTAGAGTGGTATAATTTACAAATGAAGCGTAAACTATTGTGTATACTATATAGAAGAAGTGACAGTGTGAAGGTTAATAGTCTCATAACTTACTACAAGTATTTACCACATTATATTATGATGTTACTGTATTTTAATGGCTGGAATGATGATTTAAGTCTTATTTAACAAGGTCTGAGATCGTAGTGTGTAGATTTAACCAAGCACATGTCCATGATGTAGTCCCTCAAAATGATAAAACAATGGAAAGTCCCCGTAAATGTATATGAATCACAGTATGAACTTTCTTTACTATTAGACAAGTTTGAAGTCATGCTGGCTGTTATGAAAAAGAGGTCAGCTTGCATCCATGTACACACAGATTATGTTCTACACTGTACATGAACTGACGTGAGTCCAGGTTGTATAAGTACTGTACAAGGACGAGGCTTTAACGCTTCAATCAGCACAGTGAAAAGGCTCTGACATTGCTTGGAGCCAAGAAGAGAAGTACTTCTACGAGACAGGAGGGGCCCTCCTACACAGGAGTACCCCCACACACACGCGCGCGCGCAATAATGAGGGTCGCTCATATAGAAAATCGTCATGGAAAGCTAAAGGGGATTTCTGGTCTCTGAACTATTTCCTTCTTAAGAAAGCCCCTCTACACTGAGCTCCATGGGATTCACTACAAATGGTAATGACATTTTCCAAGGAAATTGATTGGTCATTTGGCTTTGTAGCCCAATAAGGTTGAACATGAACCAACGTAACCCTGAAAAGCTTGAGTTAATGACCTTAATGTAACATTCATAAAACTTTCTACTGATCAGATGCTTGTTACGTTTTTTGGGAGAAATGTTTAGAATATTTCCCTAAGGTTCCCATGTGGTTGCGTTTTGAGTAACCCTCCCACAATGCTTCTTGTTTGGTTGCATTGTGGTTGCACAGGGAATGTTTGGGGGGGGGGTTCTGGTAACCTTCTTAAAACGTTCAATTTTCCTTCCCAAAACATTCAGGGAACATCAAAATAACCTTTTGGTTACATCAGGAAAACTTGCCGTTTTAACATGCTGGGAACGTTTCACGGACAACATTCTGGTAACCTTCGTAAAACGCTCAATTTACCTTCCATCTTTCTTACCTGTCTGACTTTATTCAGCTGTACACCCCCACCCGCAGTCTGAGGTCCTCTGACCAACGGCTAGTTGTTCCCCACACGCACTTTAAAACCAGAGGTGACAGATACTGACTTGCCGTAGCTCCCAGGCTGTGGAATGCTTTACCTCTTTCATTGCGTTGTTTAATTGGACTGTTAATACCTTCAAAAATCACTTAAAGACTCTTTTATTTAAACAGGCATTTGGTTAATTTGTGGGTTTTATGTTGCCCAATTCCATGTGCCTTTGTATACTTTTCTTGTGTGTTTTTGTTTAGTTTAGTTTAGTTTTGTTCTGTTTCTTTGCCATTGTTTTACTGTAACATTGTGAAGCACACTTTCTGGTTTCTTCCTGTGAAAGGTGCTATAAATAAAGTTTGTTCTTCTTCTTCCTGAAACGTTCAGGGAACATCAAAATAACCTTATGGTTAGGTCAGGGAAACTTGCCGTTTTAACATGCAGGTCTCATGCCCTTTGTTCGGCAGCCAATAATGTCTGACTTTACAAGACAAACCCTCCTGTTACCCCTGGACATTTTTGTCCACCTCTCACACTTTCCCAACTCCCCACGGTCAAATGAAAGGTCACTGGGCCTGATTTTTCAAAAAAGTCAATTTTTTGGAGCTGACAGAGAAACAGGAGCTGCACAGAAAGACAATAGACATTGAGGAGAGTTGGCTAAAAAAGGAGAGAGACTGGCTGTTATGGACCAAACGAATGGAGGAGGACAGCGCCTGACTACTAAAAAGACAGAGTTTCAGGAACTGGCCTGCAAAACCAATGCAGGCCAGAAAGATGAGGAAAAGAGGCTCAAAGAGGAGTTGAAGGAGCAGAAGAAGCAGGAGAAGAAAGAAAGGGAAGAGAGAGAGAAAAATGAGAAGAGGGAGAGGAGAGAAGAGCAAGACAGGAAAGAAAGAAAATTGAGAAGAGAGAAAAGAAAGAAAGAAGAAGAAGAGAAAATAGAAAGAGAGGAGAGGAAGATAAATGACAGTGGAGGAATAGAAACCCCTCCCCTCAACTCCCCCTCCTACTTTCTAACCGCTACCCTCCTCCCTTTACCCTCCATCCTCTGCCACCTGAACAACTCCTCCTAGCATGATGCTCTCGTGCTAGAAACGAATGGATTCAGTGTCAAGACTGGGTTTTCTAGACTGGTTTCTC
Source organism: Trachurus japonicus (assembly GCF_045865225.1). Taxonomy (NCBI): domain Eukaryota; kingdom Metazoa; phylum Chordata; class Actinopteri; order Carangiformes; family Carangidae; genus Trachurus; species Trachurus japonicus. The sequence continues at coordinate 36,770,457 of NC_140911.1, forward strand.
CCACCTATTTTGTTAAAAAAAACAAAAAAAACATCTGTTCATTTTATTGTTATTCATAACAAACATAAATTAATCAATTTATGTATGTTAATCAGCAACAACTGAATGAATGATGACACAAATCCACAAGTATTTGAAAAAAGCAGAGAAGATATCCCACCGACTATCTCTCTATGCAATCTCCCTCTCTCTTTCTCTCTGTCAAAATAATCTCTCTCTCTCTCTATGAAATCTATCTCCCTCCTCTCCCACTTTCTAACCCCTACCATCATACATCATACATCAGTTCTGTTCATTTTGTTGTTCTTGATAACATACATAAAATAATAACGTATGTTAAATGAGCAACAATTGAATGATGGCAAATCCACAAGTACTTGAAAAAAGCAGTGAAGATACTGCAACAAAAGCAGTGAAGATCTACCACCGACCATCTATGAACTCGCTCTCTTTCTCTCAAAATGGCAAGAATTTCCTAGAATTTCAGTAGGGTCCTCCATCCGACTTCATCGTCACTTCTCTCTCTCTCTCTCTCATATACTGTAAATATTAAATCATATGATTGTTCAATGCATGTAATTGTATTTTTTTGTTATTTAGTTTAGTTTATGAGTTTATTTGTATCAGAGAAAACGGAACGTTACAAGTCAGAGCTGTTTTCAAGGTAAATTCATGCAAAACAGCAGATGTGCATTGCCTACAGGGGCAGTTTTTCAGCAAGCAGTCTCTGCATTTGCCCCGAAAACAACTCCATCTCGTAACATTCCATTATTATTTCATAGCGTGGTGAATGTGCAGGTCAGAACCTGTCCACAAGAGCGTTTTAGGGTTGTTGGATTGTGTATTTGATGAGGAAAACCAAGAAATCCCATTAGCCTCCATAGCATAGCTCTGAGCAGCTTGCGGCTCTGCCCCACCATTCTAAAAATAGCTTGCACCGACAATTAAAGCAGAAGTAAGTGATCAGGTCGTTTTGGCTAACTTCCTGTCAGCCGATGGAGTTAGCAGTCCCCACCCTCGTCCCTACGTCACCACATTCACGCGCATCCCTTGGCTGCACACACAGAGAGGACCACTCCTCATTGGATAAAGGTTGTAGGATACAAGGAAAGTTTTCTCCTCGGCTTACAGCAGAGCAGAGTGACTGACAGACCCGTGTTTCAGACCAAACACTCTATGTAAGTGATTGCTGTCGGAAGATATAACTATTTCAGACTTATATTAACACAGATATATTACTTCTGCTAAAGGTAACGAACCTACTGGTATGACTACACCCATGACCCTTCAAGTGGACAAAAATTTCCACCTATGGGTTTTTTATTTTAATGTAAAAAATGTAACTAACAGTTATCACCATGAAACTTCCCAAGTTTATTACTCACATTAAGACAAATATTTTTTGTATTACAAGTTTTGTCAAATTTTATGTTTAAAGCCCCAGTATGTAACTTATTTGGCTTTTTATTAGCAAAAATCAAATATTACTTTCATAAATACGTATTTCACTGAAGTCGAATACAAATGAAAGCTTTCTCGTACCTTAGAATGAGTTCTTACAAGTCGTTACAAATACATAAGTGGGCGACGCAACGAACCGAGGCGGCCATGTTGCATCGCCATTTTTTTACGTTCAGTGGCAGCGTGACCCTTAGTACCCACGGAAACTCACCGGAGCTGTCGGGGAGAAAGTTTTCCAGGTAGCGCCTGTTAAAACTGTCACCACTGTGTAGTGTGAGGAAGGATGGAAGCACTAATGTTGCATTCAGGTGGAGTCAGGCAGGCGGCCGTCGGCAAACCAACCAGATGTCATTCTACTGGACGGGAGAAAGACGAATGTGGGTCAGGTTAACAATACGACATCACCATGACAACATATTGTCACACCTGTATTGTTTTGCCTGGTGCTGGCGGACCACTTGTTTACCCTGTTACATGCAGCGTCTGTTGTCTGTCTGACGTCTGCCCGATTTCACATGAATGCAACATCAAGAAAACGTTCCGATATGCAACCGCACCGCTAGATGGGGGGAATTCCTACACATTATACCTTTAAATATCTAAATGAGGCAATATCTAATGAAATATGAGCTAATTTCCAGAACCGAAATATCTGAACAATGGATAAAGCCCTGTAGAACCCAATAATGTAATAAATCCCTGATAATGTAATAACCCCAATAATGTAATAAAAAATTTCACTTGACTGGATTGAAAATGTAATAAAACCTGAAAATGTAATAACTTCCCAATAATGTAATAAAGTGCATTTCCCAATAATGTAATACACTCTTAAAGCAGAAGTAAGTGATATATTTGTGTTAATATAAGTCTTAAATAGTTATATCTTCCAACAGCAATCACTTACATAGAGTGTTTGGACTGAAACACGGGTCTGTCAGTCACTCTGCTCTGCTCTGAGCCGAGGTAAACGCATCCTTAATGTCTTTTTCCGCCATGTTTAAGAATGTGGAAAACGGTTACTGCAGTCAAGGGACGCCGTGACTGGGAGACGAGGACTTATGAGTTTGAGTGGCTGTCACCGGAAATCCAACATGGCGGAAAAACACATTAAGGATGCGTTTACCTTTACATTATTGGTTAAGAGTGTATTACATTATTGGGAAATGCACTTTATTACATTATTGGGAAGTTATTACATTATCAGGTTTTATTACATTTTCAATCCACTCAAGTGAATTTTTTTATTACATTATTGGGGTTATTACTAGCCTGACAAGCCAGATTATATCACTAAAATGTATAGTCGGGAAACGACCGGTAGACCTCGGCTCAATCCAGGGGGCGGGATGAAGGCTGTCTTTCAAACTGCCTCTGCACCAATAGGGTAGCGCTACTACTTCATGCTGTTGCTATTTTTTTTAATGTTACCTTTCATTTCCATAGGATTTTTGTGCGTATTATGAAGCTGTCTTGGTCCATGTTTGTAAGCCTTTTTACCAGGAGTAAATTCCCCAAAGTTGCAACAACTTGTAGTGATCCACTGGGTTTAGCCTGGCCAGCTGGGGTAGTTGATTTGCAGGTTTGCTCCCCAGGTTTTTTTCATTGTGTATTAGGCCAGGGAAATGATCAATTATCCTTGTGGTTTGCGCACGGGGACGTGCGGACCTTTAATGAATGAATGAATGTTTCTTTTTTGCTGTAAGTTGTGTGCGTAATGCATAAAAGTGCATTAGTGGCACCGAGGGTTTAAATGGGGAAGTGACGTGGTGAGAGGGGAGGAGAGTGAGAGACACAGTCGACGTTTGGACGGCAATTCCAAAGTGGCATAGTGGATTATTTTTCCTGGTGGAATACCCTGTGGATCATAAAGGCCCGTTTCGACACCGCACGGCCGGGCCGTTTTCAGCCAAGCGGGACGAGGGAGAGGATTGGTGTGGTCACCTCGGCGGAGCCGCGGCGTGTGGACAGTAGGACAAACAAACTCTCTCTCACTCACCCTCACCACGCGCCAACACACACACACACACACACGCACCCCCGCACACACACATACACGCCGGCACGGACAGTGACAGTGCGGGGGGGGGGCTTTCGGGTTCTGTTGATCTGTGTGTAATTGTTTATTATATGCCGCCTGTGATGGGCGCGTTTTGAGTTCAGTGAAATACAACAGAGACTGTAATGACTAAGTAGCGACTTTGATTATTGCTTCCCTGGACGCACCAGTAGCGCGAGCCAAGGTTCCCTTGCAGCAGGACTGCGTTGTGCCAGTTCCCCTTATATCCTTATTGTAAGGGAAATTGTTACAAACTGACATCGGAGTGTGTGATTGTAAATGGCGAGACTTTGTGTTTGTTTATTTATTTAGCTTCCACTGACTGTATCACATCTGTACTTACTTACTTACTTACTTACGCCTGGCACCCCTTGCTGGGGTATAGGCAAGGGGGCAGTTGTCGGTCTGAGAAGTGAAGCTCACTTCCGCGTTCAAAAAACTGCAATCCCCTCGAATTCCTCTGGGGGCTGGTGTCAGAAGGGAGCATTCCCCATAGACCCCCATGTTAAAATCGCAGACTTTACATCCTCAGTAAACATGTTAAAAGCCTGGTGTCAGAACGTTTTTTCGTCTCAATCGATAGTTTCTACCCCCGCACACACTCTGAGGGGGGTGAATTTTTTTTTAACTCTACCGTTTTACTGTTATTAGGTTAAAATTCTGGCCAATTAGGGCGCGGAAACGTTGAGTGACAGGTCCGAGCAGCTCCGTGGACAGCTGCTTCGAGGCCAGTGGGCGGGTTCTCGGCCGGCCAATCCAACATGGCGCTGTTCAGGCCGCCATATTTGAGTCACAAAAACGACTCCCCAAAACCAATGGGTGACGTCACGGACACTACGTCCATTCTTTTTACAGTCTATGGGTATAGGCCATTGACAAGGGACCTCCAGAGCACTCGGTCACTGGCTTTCTTTTCGATCTGCGACCAGTTGTATCCCATCTTTTTGGTGTCAGCCTGGAGATCTCTCCGCCAGGTATTTTTGGGCCGGCCTCTATTTCTCCTCCCTTGTGGGTTCCAAGTTAGAGCCTGTCTAGTGATGTTAGATGCTGGTTTCCTTAGTGTGTGTCCTATCCGGTTCCATCTTCTTCGTCCTATTTCGTCCATAGCTGGTGTTTGGTTCGTCCTTGCCCACATATCTTGGTTCGTAATCTTGTCTGGCCAGTAGATCTTCAGAATTTTTCTTAAGCAGCTGTTAATGAAGGTTTGAACTTTACTGATTGTGGTTTTCAACATTCTCCAGGTCTCGGCTCCATAGAACAAAACAGATTTTACGTTGGAGTTGAAGATTCTTATTTTAGTTACTTCTTTTATCTCTCTGGAGCGCCATGTTTTTGAGTTGTAGGAAGGCGGCTCTGGCCTTACCTATTCTTGCTTTTACATCAGCCTCTGTTCCTCCCTTGTTATCGATCACACTCCCCAAATAGGTGAAGGACTCTACTTCCTCCAGCGTGTCATCTTTGATCTTGATTTGTTCTGTACTCGTGGTGTTCATCCTCATGTACTGTGTTTTTCCTTTATGAATATGTAGTCCGACCTGTGCTGACATATCTGCAAGTATGTTGGTCTTTTCTTGCATTTGCTCGTGGCTGTGTGACAGCAGCGCCAGGTCATCTGCAAAATCCAGGTCCTCTAGCTGGGTCCACAGGGTCCACTGGATTCCGTTTTTCCTTTGATGCGTTGTATTTCTCATTATCCAGTCGATGGCTATTAGAAAAAGGAGTGGCGATAGTAAACAGCCTTGCCTGACACCAGTCTTGATCTCCACTGGGTTGGTGGTCTGACCTTCATGTATCACCCTGCAGGTCGTCCCAGCGTAGCTATTCTTAATGATGTTCACCAGCTTGGTGGGAACTCTGTGATGTCTTAACAGTTTCCAGATAGTCTCCCTGTGCATGCTATCAAACGCTTTTTCATAGTCAACAAAGTTGACATACAGTGGTGAGTTCCACTCCAAGGATTGCTCGATGATAATACGGAGGGTAGCAATCTGGTCCACACATGATCGATTTTTCCTGAATCCTGCTTGTTCGTCTCTTATTTGTTGGTCTACGGCATCTTGCATTCTATCTAGGATGACTCTATTCAGTACTTTCCCCGGCACTGAGAGTAGGGTGATGCCTCTGTAATTGGAACAGTTTCCCAGGTCTCCCTTCTTCGGAAGCTTGTTGATTAGGCCCTCCTTCCAATCTGATGGTAGTTCCTCTTCCTGCCATATCTTCCTGAAGAGTGGGTATAGAAGCTCCACAGTGGTACCCAGATCCGCTTTTAATGCTTCAGCTGGTATGTTGTCTGGCCCCGCTGCTTTGCCGTTCTTCAACTTCTGTACAGCTTTCCGGATTTCCTCTCTACTGGGAATGTCGCATTTTATAGGGAGGTCGGTTTCTGCTGTTTCAATATTAGGGGGGTTTGTTGGTGGGGGCCTATTCAGCAGTTCTTCAAAGTGTTCTGCCCAGCGTATAAGTTGGTCTTCTTTTGTTTTAATGGTTTTACCTTCCTTATCCTTAACTGGTCTTTGTGGCTTTCTGTATTTGCCAGACAGCTTTCTGGTGGTATCATATAGCTGCTTCAGGTTCCCATTCCTTGCTGCCTCCTCTGCCTCATCCGCTAGGCTGCTGATGTATGTCCGCTTATCAATCTTAATGCTCTTCTTCACGATTTTGTTCATCCTGGTGTACTCTTCCTGTGCCTTTGCTTTTGAAGACCTTGTACGGGTGTTATTCACTGCTGCTTTCTTCTCTTTCCTTACTTTGATGTTTAGCAAGGTAAATGGAGATATCCATTCCTTTTGTTGTGGCTTCTTGTATCCGACCACCTCTTCACATGTTGATGTTATTGCACATTTAATATGTTGCCACTGGCTGTCAATGTTGGTTTCGTCCTCTAGTATGTCCTGTAGAGCTTCAAACCTATTGGAGAGTTTCTCTCTGTATTGCTCCTGGATTCCTGTCTCTCTCAATAGGTTCAAGTTGTATTTCTTCCTGTTTCCCGTCTCTTCCATCCTGTTCTTCTTGAGCTTAGCAGTTAGCAAGTGATGGTCTGATGCTACATCTGCTCCTCTTTTTACTCTCACATCATATAGTGATCTTCTGAACTGTTTGCTTATACAGATGTGGTCTATTTGGTTCTCCGTTGTGTAGTCTGGTGATACCCATGTTGCTTTGTGAATATTCTTGGGGGAAGATGCTGCCTCCAATTACAAGTTTGTTGAATGCACAATCACATCTGTACACATGTCTTAAAACCTGAAAAAAAAAAACGGAAACAAACCCACACACACACACACACACACACACACCCTAACCACCGCTCGGAGTAACGCACATTTACTTATGGAAATTAAAGCCTTGTCGGAATGGCGGGACAGAACTGTCGGAATGGCAGGACGTTTGCATGTCGGAATGGTGGTATGTTAGTCCAGTAATTTTAGGCCAAAAAAGGGGTCAACGTTAAACAAATTGCAACAGAAGCAAACTCAACTGATTTTGTATCCTCAACATGTCCTGAGTGAGGGAAAAAAAAGCCCCGAAGAATCCCATTAGGGGAAAGTTTCGAAAAACACCCAAACATATCCCATTTATACGCATATAAAAAAAAAATTTCACGTGTATAGGGTAAAATTTTTAACCTTTAGATATCTCCATGAAAATTACTGAGTTGATTACTTACATTAAGACAAACAAAAAATGTATTACAAGTTTTTTGAAATTCAACATGAGCAAATTTGCATAAATTTGTATACATTTGCATAAATTCCACCGTTTTGACGGCACATGTATATATGAAGTTGCTGTGGTGGTACCAGCATGAAAACTGGAATGAGTTGACTCCATCGGTCAACCGACAAGTTGACCACTTTAAATTTCAAGATGACTGTAATTTTTCAAGACAGCCACATCCTTAGTAGAGCAGGTATGACATGAGCCAACAGTGCATAATCCAATTACATATGGCTAATTTGCATACATACAGCACCTGATCTAAACATTGAGTAGAGCAGGTGAAAATGTCTTGTTCAATCTTGTTAACATATAATATGTTAACAAGATTGAACAAGACATTTTTTAACTGTAATATGATATTACAGTTAAAAAAGGAATGGAACCAATTTAGGCCCATGAGCATTAATAGAGACGGAGCATGTCATACCTGCTCTACTAAGGATGTGGCTGTCTTGAAAAATTGCAGTCATCTTGAAATTTAAAGTGGTCAACTTGTCGGTTGACCGATGGAGTCAACTCATTCCAATTTTCATGCTGGTACCACCACAGCAACTTCATATACATGTGCCATCAAAACGGTGGAATTTATGCAAATTTATACAAATTTATGCAAATTTGCTCATGTTAACAAAGAATTTCAAAAAACTTGTAATACATTTTTTGTTTGTCTTAATGTAAGTAATCAACTCAGTAATTTTCATGGAGATATCTAAAGGTTAAAAATTTTACCCTATTCACGTGAAAAAAATGTTTTTATATGCGTATAAATGGGATATGTTTGGGTGTTTTTCGAAACTTTCCCCTAATGGGATTCTTCGGGGCTTTTTTTCCCTCACTCAGGACATGTTGAGGATACAAAATCAGTTGAGTTTGCTTCTGTTGCAATTTGTTTAACCTTTTCTCATAAAATGACTGGACTATGTCTGAATGGTGACATGTCTGAATAGTAGAATGTCGGAATGGCGGTATGTCGGAGTGGCAGCATGTCGGAATGGCAGCATGTAACCTTCTACAAGCCCCTTTCAAAATTCTTGTTTTATTTTGTTGACATATTAGAGTCAGAAGTTTTCACAGAGGGGAGTTTGGATATCTCTTTTTATCACTTTGAAACCCATGTCAAAAGTGATTTTCATGTTTAGTCAAGACCCAGCTTTATATGTATCACAAATATTTTGGGAGTAACTGATGTCTAAATTTTGTCCAAGGGTTATGGATGTGGTACAAATTAAAGGATCATCTGAGGGTAAAAAGTGGTCGCTGTTTGTTTTGTCTTTAAAAGTGTGTACAGAGTATCTTAAACCAACACTAAGGAACTTTTCAACCTTCATATAATATTTTCATAACTTTTGTGATGGTACATGGACTTACAACAGGTTGAATGACACCTCTGTCATGGCCTGAGGGGGTCTGTATCGCCTTCACTGGCACTAAGCAGCTTTGAGGAGCATGGTAGGACACCGGCTCTCACTTAAGTTTCCCTTTCACTTTTGCGAGTCACGACGAAGAGGGAGCAGGCAATACGTCACCTTTCTGTAGGATTGTGTATGTGTGTTTACTGTGAAATGATCCGCTGGTAACAGAAACTTAATTTGGACGTCTTCTGTTAATTTCCATGCACCGGGAGATCAGGATGTTTACAGCGCTATGCCCTAGTGCTCATGGGAAATGGAGTCTTCCTTCAGGCAAAACACTACCGCTTTGGGCCACTGGCGCCGCCAAACTTAACCAAAACTGAAAGTTCTTTAGTACTGCTTTAAGCCTATACTTACTAGGAAGATTAATGTGTAATTCAATCTTGCATTGAAGGATGTGTGGGTCACATAGGTTGCACACTATGTAGCTGAGGTAAAGCAAACAAATTTTAAACCTAGCTTTAATCACTTCATCCAGAGGTACATAGTTTACAGGTTCTCTGCTACAGAGCTTCAGAGCAAAGAAAAAACGGTTTGACAGCGATGTTTATTTATTTCACCAGTGAGTGACAAATATGTTTTACAAATAATGTGTCTCTCCAGAGGTGAGAAGACTGAGGAATCCTTTTTTCCCTTCACTTTGTTCGGTCGTAACCTTGAAGGCCTCAGTAAAACAATGTTAAATCAGGTGGCCAAAAGAGGAGTGGATGGAGTATTGCTTTCTCAACAGCTGCTTGCACACATCGATTTTCATGTCATTGCAGCAATGACACGTAACTGAAGTGTTAAAGCCTGTGTGCATGTAACATGGGGGAGGGTGGAGGGGTGACCTTGTCAGTAGAGACACAGCATCAGTTCAGGTTTATCTTTCCACCGTGTCCTCAGGTTATCGTGCGAGTTAAAGCAGGACTGAGGAGCAAGACAATGATGCATGATTTATGACTTCAACTTGCAAAGCATGGTTTATACAGTAATTAGATTTTAAAAATAGAATAAAAAAGTCTTAATTTGATAAATACTAAACATGAGTTGTCAAAAATATATTCTATGCCTAAGCAGGCTGAGGGTAGGTTTTTTTTAGATAGAGAGGGACATCACTCACACTCACCAATTCACTAATGTGATGTTTGCTGCTATTGGATGGTTACTTTATGATACCTCAGCATCTGGTTGACTTTGATCTTTATCTGTATTGATCTCAATCTGTATACAGAAATAGCATCTGAACCGGCAAATATTTGTTTTGATTTCTAGTTTCAATATACACATTGTTCGAATATCACATTCAGCTGCTCTCTCCAGAACTGATATATTTTAATCTAATCATTCAGAGAAGTTTTACTGTGTCTCTGTGGTTTCCAAACCCCACTCACGCTGTCAGACACATTAACTGCAGTCTCAATGCTGCCTTGTCCAACCACAGTCTGATCTGTTGGCTACTGAGCAGTTCAGTTCCCCCGGGAGCAGTTGAGGTTAAGGGCTTTGCTCAAGGGCCCCACTACTGTGGTAATGAAGGACGAGTTAGTGTTATTTCACTTTGTTCTGTCGGACTAGCGATCAAACTGCTGCTCTAACCTCGAGCCATCACTGACAGTTGGCCAAAGCTGCAGAAAACCAATTCAAACCTGTGGCATGCAGTAAAGCTTTAATATGCAGATTTACAAGGGAGACGGCATCATGATAAAACTCATACTTATGGATTAATGTATTAGATCCAACACGGCTAGAGATCACATGTTGTTGAGCGCACCATACAAATACGTCCTTTGACATGTGCATGCCATTTGTTACCACTAGAGTGAAACTATAGTATATTTTATAAAGGGTTGTAGCTGTCACAGTTGAATCTGCAGCTAAAATTAACCAATGGTCCAACTGGAGCAGTATATGGAGACAAATAATCCCATAGATGAAGATTAGAGGAGAAAGAGAGTTTGTTGTTGTTAATGAAAGAAAGAGAGGCAGTGGGGGAAAAAAATCTTGCTGTCGTGGTGTGCAGTGTTTTACCCTGCAGCCAGGGGGGATTAGTTTAGGTTTACAAGGCAGGACTCAGAAAACTAATCTTCACAGGATTTAACCACCACAGACTGTGGTTATCTTAAGGAATTAAGCAATTCTATCCCTTCCCATTACACATCGGCATAGTTGATAACTCGTAGACATCTGTATGTCCTCGTCAAGAGGCCCTCGTTGAGCCTCACATGCCAATCAAAGCCCTCTTTGACTCTCATTCCTCTCACTGGTTGTAATTTCATTTCTGACCTCTCCCCACCTATGGTCTCAGCTCAACACAAGAACAGGAGATGTGTAAACAGAGAGTGAAATGCTAACACAATGAAAAGAAGGGAAAAAAACGACCCTGCAGGTTATTTTTTGTGTGTCACAACCATTATAAGTCAACAGTGCTGCTCCCAGTGTGCAGAGTAAATGTGGGCCCTCAGTAGGAGGGCCTTCCCCATGGATCAGCCAGTGTGAGAGCAGAGAAGCTAAGCATTCTCCTGCTGCAATTAAAGAAGAGCCCATCAATAAATGATGAATGCCAAACACAGCATGATGTTTGGCCTGGTAAGCAGACTAGTACCCTATGTAGATTCATGGTCACAGCAGGGCAGGAAACAAGGAGTGGCATGGTGGAAACATAGAGAGAGGAGACAAGAGGATGTGAAGAGGACGCTGCTGAAAATGTCACTTCATCCCTTTCAACACTTCTTGGAATGTGGTGGTGGACATTCAAGATGCAGCAGCAGCTGTCATTTCTTAAGCCTTCCGCTGACATTTGGGATTTTGGGCAGCCTGCCCTACTCCAGCACAGGAAGTGCGATGAGGGACAGCGGTGTTCTCTATCAGCCAAGGGCACAGTGGGGGGAATGGGACGACCACTGGCATCTTTACAGTGGCACCGGAGAGCATTACTGTAACTGAACACAGTGTTTTCCACTGTAGGGTAGGAGCTGAACTCTGGCAACCCTCTCATGGCATGACTTTCCAAAGGTTAAAGGAAAGGCCAGAACACCTGAGGACAAAGTAACACCTAATATTTCATGTCCTCAGAAGACATCTGTCACTAACATAACTACGTTTTAGCTCTGTTTACATTGTTGATAGCTGCCAAAAGCAACACTGGTGCTGCTATTGCTATTGCATGACAAGCAGGCCTCCTCACAGCTGCGGGTAGGGTTCCTCCTTTTGCCTTTTACCAGCTGGAGGTGAGTGAGATGAGTCAGAGTTTTGGAGAGTGTTTCTTTGTGTGCAGTCGAAGCCCACTGCTCCATACTGGGTAGAGTGACTTCCAGCTCTGTCCAGCGAAAAGAAGAAAAAACACACACACACACATTCTGTCCACTTAGATTACACAATCATGAGGCAAATCACTGCTGACACGCAGTCTTTAATATCAGCTTTGTAAAATTAAATGACCTTCTAACCACAAAGTGATGTCAGGGTATCTAAGTTCATTATGGGTGCATTTCCCATGCTTTTGGTAAGAGCTTGCAGAGTGGGACTTTTATTAATGTTGTATTTCAAACCTCTCAGTATTTAAAGATTTTGTATTGTCAATTATTTGTATGTCAAGGACATACAGAAGAAACGAAAAGTAATTTCCCTCTCACCTAAAATAAATATCATAGATATAAACTAAATGCTGTAGAAAATAAAATAAAATATATAAAATCACCTATGTACATGGCTGTAGTGCGAAGTATAGTATGGTAGCTAATATTAAAGTTAAGATAAGATAAGATAACACTTTATTGTCAGATCACTCTGAAATTTGTCAAGTTCAGGGACAAGGGGCAGAGGGGGGAGGTCGAGGGCAGAGTTCGGCATCCTGAATACCAAATACCAGCATTTTAAATACTGTGTCTCCACGCTGGTATACCATTAGTTATGGGTTTTACTTCAGCCATTGATAATCAGTTTGCCAAAGCAGGCTACAGCAGCTAGAAAGGATAGTGGAGTCTGTGGTGGAAAAAACCCATGAGGCCTCCAAGAAACATTTCTAAAGGATTACTGTTTGAAAAAGAAAGCTATCAAAGGTGAGGACAAACATGGATTACAGCTGGTGGAACTTTTCCTTGTTGTAAATTGCAGTGTCTGTGTTATAGCTCAAGCTTCAAACACACTGCTAAACTAAAGAAAAACAACCCTTAAAGCCCCAGTATGTAACTTATTTCAAATATTGCTTTCATAGATAGGCCTACGTATTTCACTGAAGTGGAATCACACCCGCATACAAATGAAAGCTTTCTTGTACCTTAGAATGAGTTGTTACAAGTCGTTACAAATCCATAAGTGGGCGACGCACCGAACCGAGCCTGCCATGTTGCATCTTCATTTTTTACGTTGAGTGGCAGCGTGACCGTAGGTAACCATAGAAACTCAGCGGAGCTGTCGGCTCAGGGAGAAAGTTTTCCACGTAGCGCCTGTTAAAACTGTCACCACTGTGTAGTGTGAGGAAGGACGGAGGCACTGATGTTGCATTCAGGTGCAGTCAGGCAGACGGCCGTCCGCAAACCAACTGGATGTCATTTTACTGGACGAGAGAAAGACGGTAAAACGTGGGTCAGGTTAACAATACGACATCACCATGACATACTGTTACGCCTGTATTGTTTTGCCTCGTGCTGGCGGACCACTTGTTTACATAGATGCCTTGTTCTACAACGCTTGTTTATCCTGTTACATGCAGCATCTGTTGTCTGTTGGACGTCTGCCCGATTTCACGTGAATGCAATCAAGAATACGTTCAGATATGTAACCGCACCGCTAGATGGGGGGAATTCCTACACATTATACCTGTAATTCCCGAAAATATGACATTTTAAAAGATATGCCCAACAGGGCAACAATAATTTTTTTAAGAATATCTTCTTGTTTTTTTGAGAATTTCAATAATAAATGAATAATTCAATAATAAAATCACAGCCAGGACGGTTAAGAGACAGTTGTGATTAAAACTAAGTCCGCATTAAGAATGTGGACATGTTTTTCACTCTAGATGCACATGGAGTACATTTAACGAGTGTATGTACAGAAATGCCCACCATCTGGTTCATCTCTTCACTACCCACTTTAAAGTTGAAACATCATCAGGCGATTACTGCAAATGACCATCTGACATTCCTGCTCTCTGATCTGATCGTCTCTGTCATGTTTAAGATGTTTAAGAGTGACATGATCTCATTCCCTCTCAGGAAAGTCATTCGGTGTGAGTTTGCGCTGTGCCACTGTATATCAGTGAAATCTATCACAGCCATATGTCAGTTCCCTTACCCACAGTTATCTGCAGAAACATGGTGGAGCAGCATATGCCATTATTAATGTACCAAAGACTAAAACTATTTTCTCTAAAGCTATGCCCCCGGTTCTTGTTAAATCCATGTTTCAGTAGATTGCTATTAGGCAAAGTGAGTTTCATGGTTCAGTTGATAAAGCACACCACCAAGTCCTTACCACAGCAGCCATTTACTGTACACCCCCCCCCCCCCACACACACACACACACACACACACACCCCACCCCACCCCCTCGCCCTGTCCTGTCTTTCCTGGCTCTCTACACTGTCACTATCAATAATAGCTGAAATGCCCCAAAATATAAAAACATTTTTAGACCTAAGAAAAGAAAAACTTTGAGCAGTCACTCACACACTGACAAACAGCTGCAGTTGAGGGGCCAAAGGTACAAAAACAAAGTTCCCTTCTCCTGACATCATGTCTGATGTCATTCAACGTTTGTCTCAAAGTCGAAAGCACAAAACATCAACATCCACGGTGTGAAAGGTCCAGAAGATTTCAAGAGACCAGGTGTAAACTATAAGCATTAACAAGACTATGACAAACAGCATGTTTATGTATTCAATTATTTATATTTGACGCAGAAAATTGCAAAAACATCTCCACACAGCTGTAAAAAGGGCAAAGTTAAGAAAACTTCACATCTTCACAAAAATTAAGTGACAATGTGGTTGTTGTTGTTTTTTTTTTTACTTGAATTCAGTTCATCCAATTTAGGTTATTTAATCTAGGTTGTTTTAATTCTATTAACTTGTGTTATGTGTTTTTTTTTTAATTCTGCCAACTAATTACATTAGTTTACATTATCACAATTCAGAATATTTACCTTTGTGAATGTAATTTCACAATGTATGCTGCACCCACTTGTTGTTTCTTTGTTGTTTTTTTCAGTTCATAAATGAGCAGTAGATTGTCTGTTTTTTTTCTTCTCAGATTTGATGTTGATCCATGGTGACAGCTATTACTGTACTGCTTACAGTCACAGTGAGTCTGCAGGAAGTATCTGTATAGTAAATATAATTAATCTTCATCTCAGATTATTGTTTTGATTTTAACCAGAGAAAAGATGATCTTGTATATCAAATAATAGACAGATAACTGCTTCCATCAGGAAAAGTGCTGTACAGGATCACAGCATAATACATACTGAGGTTTGATATCATATCAATCTATAGCTCTACATGCTTTTCCCAAGCCAAATCTCTTCATATGAAATGCAGTGGTACCCAGGTAGTCAAGAAATTGATCTGGTTTGAACGGTTTGCCTTCAATGCTGTAGAGAATGAGGCAGAAGCCGGCCTGAAGTCCAGGTAGAAAGTCAGGGTTCTCATGAATAGTTCGAGAAGCTATTTCTTATTACTTTAATGTTGAACATATTCTTTAAGCACATCTTTTACTAGTGTTGCAACCCTGCCAGAAGAGATATATAATTAAAGGGGGTCCAAAGAGGCTGATTCGCAACTGAACCATGCAGGCAGAATCAGGGTCATCTATGACCCATTCCAAAAGAAACTGTGCAGCCCATGGGTAAAATAAAAATGAAGGTGCTGCTAAACCACAATTTTTAACAGGTAGACAGAGAAAATTTGGTCAGGTTTCACAGTTATTACAGGCAGTATGCCCGTTTATCGCCAATAAACACACAGGGTTCCTACGCAAGTATGGAAAGTATGGAAAAATATACAATTTGATTTGATACATTTACAGGTCTGGAAAAGTATGGAAAATGGAAACTATTGTATGGAAATACTATATTATCTGGGTCTTATCTTAAATCAGAAGTAAGCTGAATGTTTGTGTTAATATGAGTCTTAAATAGTTATATCTTCTGACAGCAATCACTTCTATAGAGTGTTTGGTCCGAAACACGGGTCTGTCAGTCACTCTGCTCTGCTGTAAGCCGAGGAGAAAACTTCTTGTATACTTCCTTGTATCCTACAACCTTTATCCAATGAGGAGAGAGAACGGCATGAAGGGCTGTGTGTGCAGCCAAGGGATGCGCGTGAATGTGGTGACGTAGGGACGAGGACCAATAGATCCATGACGAGGGCGGAGGCTGCTAACTCCATCGGCTGACAAGAAGTTAGCCAAAATGACCGGATCGCTTACTTCTGCTTTAAGTTATTTGGGTTAATTATCTTGTATGCGCTATTATACAATTATTTGGTGACATAATGGTGTAGCCTACAAATTCAGAATAATGAAATTTAATGAATAAAATAAAATAAATTTCACAATTTATTTACATGATGCATATCTAATTACTCAAATGTCACAATTTATTAGAATTTTTTTTTTACCAATAAGTCTGGAAAAAGTATGGGATTTTGAAATTTCGAATGAGTCTCCAAACCAGAAACGTCTGTTACAACATTGGGAAAAGTCGCTTTTGACAAAAAAAAAAAAGAGAGAGAGAGAGACCTGCTGTGCCGAGTAAAACAACAACAAAAAAAACTGACAGCAAGTTAGTGTCATGACTTCCTGTATCTGGCCCTTCAAATTAAAAGCCCTATAGCCTTTGTTCATACAGTTCAGGCATATTGATTTTGACTTAGCCTAATTTTGACAATGCTTCCTGCGACCAATGAAATTTTGGTCAGATAATGTTTGGTCGACTATTTGGGGGCAGCCCTAACTCATAAGTTAAGTTAACCACCCAGCTGATATTTGGTTAAAGCAGAAGTAAGCGATCCGGTCGTTTTGGCTAATGCTGCGTTCCAGGCTTTTGAAACCGGAAATTACAGCTTCAAGTCACAACTTACGACTTTGTAGCGTTCCAGGCAACCCACTCGTGTTTTTCCGACCTGTTTTACCGGTGAAAGTGCACTATAACGGCCACTCGTAACTTCCGACCCGTGAACTCGTACCAGATCGAACTGGTACAACTTCACAGGTCTGAAAAACACGAGTTACGAGTTGCCTTGAACGCACCATAACAGTCCTCGTCCCTACGTCACCACATTCACAGCGTCCCTTGGCTGCACACACAGAGAGGACTGCCCCTTCATGCCGTTCTCTCTCCTCATTGGATAAAGACTGTAGGATACGAGAAATGTTTTCTCCTCGGCTCAGAGCAGAACAGAGTGACTGACAGACCCGTGTTTCGGTCCAAACACTCTATGTAAGTGATTGCTGTCGGAAGATATAACTATTTAAGACTTATATTAACACAAATATATCACTTACTTCTGCTTTAAGCTCTATAATGAAACAACAGTTAAAACGTGTGAGAAGATTTTACAGTGCAGTGGATAATTTAAAAAACATGGGGTGACAGCTGATTTCCTGCATTCACTAGTTTAGTAGTGAATAGTAGTAGTTTACTAGTTTATGAGGATAAGGTAGCAGAACAGTTTTTTTTGTTGTTGTCTTACAGTGAATCACTGTTTAGGTTATCTAGCTTCACTACTATCTGGTCAATTGACAACCTATGAGATTTCACAGAAAGGTGCCTTTAAAGGGACAACGAGGAGTTTTGGAAAGCAAAATGTTTTCATACTACATTAACCATGAGCCTCCCCACGCACGGTGTAATTCTTGGACCGGGGCAAGACGGACGTCTTGCCAAGAATGTTTTCTTTCACCAACAATGAAAGTCAGAGGTTCGAAGACGATCACATACCGTCGTAGTTCCGACCATAAACGGCGATTCGGCAGCGTTATTCTTCCGGGAAACCGAAAGTAAGGAAACACTGGTCGGCTCGACCAGCATTTCCACCATTAATCAAAATAACAAAATAACGATAGAGACAAAATGATATATTTATCGAAAATGGAGCCATTAACAAGTGTGGGTAACGTAGATTCATCCACATTAACGTGAGACTTTTTTATAACCAAATAGAAACTCCTCGTTGTTCTGGCCTACGGTAAATTGTTGTATTTTTGATCTTTCAGAGTACCTTACAACTCCTGCAGTGCCCCTGCTATGACCTCTGTTAGTCTTTAGCCCACAACTTGAGAACCAGCTGTTTTCACATGTGCCTGTGGGCCTGTTCACAGAGATGTAATGAAATGGAACTGTAAGATTGAAGCTGTCACTGGTCATTGTTGCTCTGACCACTGTTTCCCTGTCAGCTATGGGTGGTTTCTGTGTGTCAGGGGGAACAGAACCATGACTGAAGCCTCACAAACTCAATCACAGCTCTGTGCACTGGATTGACAGATGTTAATACCCGCAAGCCACGGCGCTGGGGATTGATGTTCATACATGGGAGGACCAACAAAAAAGACACAAACTCCCAAACCACTGTTAGTTATCAAGGCAATGCAGTTATAGGGATACAGGAAGACTGAGCTATGCTATAAATCGCAGGCTGCTTTCATTATGATATCTGTGTTAAGTTAAGTGAACTCAGCTCTGGCAGCACAAATGACGCCTTATTATTCTCCATCCAATTATATGGGATCAGTTGGCTGTTTTAAGATGAAGCTAGAGCTGCAGAAATCAAGATGGTGCGAGGAGAAACATCCTTCCGCCCTAAGGATGAGCTCTGATTAAGCATGGCATCCTAACTGTGTCATCTCCCAGCATGGGAAAAAGCAGGTGAGAAAAAGAGGAAACAAGGCAGAAAGAGACAGAGAGAGTGAAAAGGCCTAAATGTAAAAAAAAAAAAAAGAGGATTAAGCCTCGGAAAGAGAGATGGAAAACTAAATATAGCTGCAGCAGCATAGAATGGGAATCAAACCAGAGATAGCCTACACAAATCTGTGACAACATCGCTTGCTTCTTTTTTTTTTTCCACTCACGTTGTTCATCACTTGACGAGGAGTGTGCCCTGTCAAGCCAGGACTCTGCCCTGACTTGTCAACCACCAACACACACCTCCCTAGCCCTCCGTGCCAACTGCCAGGGCAAATGAGATGGTCGGCTGATCTCGCGGAGGGTTTGTATTACCCTCGTGCAACCGAGAAGCTCTGCTGCTCTCGCTCAGATGCGCTATTGAGGGAAGTGTTTATGTGGTGATTAGAGTTTAACTATGCCCTCGGATGCCAGGATTTGCGTAACTCTCTCGCCACCAGACTCAGCTGTCATCGCCACGGTGTCACATCACAACGGGTTCTGCCATGGCACTGTAAACACTTAACAGGTTCAAGTCTTGGACTTGGAACTGGAAAATGTGTTTTGGCCACAGTGTGATTTGTATCCTTACTCACATAAATAAACTAAAACACATTTTGATGCGTGTCTGGGATCCTACCCCAAATTAGATGCACAACAGTAATATGCAACACTGTCATTTGTGATATTACCACCGCAGGGACCAGAGTTCAAATTCAGATCCTACATATAGTGGCTTTAAATCCTTTAAGCTGTACTGATCCAGATTTTTCTATCAACAATGCATCAAATGACGACATGTTACAGTGGCAAACATGAAGAATTATCACCACTCCAACTTAAAAGCAGGAAAGCGTGAGAAGAAATTCAAGTTTTCAACCTTGCTGACATGTCTATATTGTGTTTTACATAATCACGAGCAAAACAAACCATGACTGCAAATTTCCTTCTTCGGGCTATGGGGATAATCTCATAAAAACAGATTCAGCCAGGGATTCATATGTCATATGCCAGAAGAGACCATTCAAATAAACCTGAAACCTGAGAGGGTTTTCCACTAGCACAGGCACCAACACTGTGCCAGCCACTGCCAGTTACAAGCTAACAAACAATGTAAGATGTCAACTGTGATAGTCAGTCTCCAGTTCTGGTGCACAACACTGTTCCTGTTAGTATGAATATGATTGAGGCTCAGACACGTTTGGTTGACTCTCTGACCTTAGCTAGCTCTCACACTAACCATCTTGACACTGAAACCTTGTCAGTAGCCTACAAAGAGCATGGCTGCAAAACCCAGGGTCAGCCACTGCCTGTTACAAGTTCATTAACAACATGGAAATCTACATCTAGCATTCTGATATGTCTTAGTTTGTAAATTCACCTGTTTCACCAGTCAGTGAGTCTTGCTCAAGCAGCGATGAGGGGCCTGATCAGGATCATTCATCAAGGAAGTAAGAATAGATGTGCTTCCAGGCAGCCCAGTCTTCTTTTTTCATTTAAAGGTCACATGTCCAGATATTTGGCAAAAGGCAAAAGGAGAATGATAGATAGAAAAGACTAAGACATTAACTATAAATAAATGATTATTTTGGATGCATAAATTGACAACCTTGTGTTCGTTCCATATTTCAACTTAATAAGAAGGTAGAAACATTGCGTTTGCAATGTGTTCAGCCCCACTGGCAAAAAGAAAATCAATTAATACCATTTTGAAATGGCTCACAACACTCTGTCGCAAACAGGTATCACATTTGTTAAATTACTTCCACAGAGCCTTGGTGCCTTCTAAAGCAACCAGGGGGGAAGATAAACAACATTTTTGATCACATTAACATATCGTACATTTCAAACTGATGAGAGTCATGAATCTTCATCACACTGAAAATTACATTGATCAAAATCCGTGTTCGGTAACCCTCCACCCACGCACCCTTTTCCCCAGACTCATCTAATCGTATTTAACTCTGGCGCAATCCTTTTGATTTTGGGACACAAAGATGAGTGACCATGCTACAGTGTCACAACATCATCAGTCAGTCACTGTCTCTGCCTCTCTGTCTCTCCACACACATACACTCTCTCTCTCACACACACGCACACACACATACACACACACACACACACACACACATAATAGATTTGCAGAGGAACAGAAACCAAGGGCAGCCTCTTACACCCAGCAGCCCTCAGGCTCTGTGGAACAGTGCTAGTGGAAAGGGCAATGTGACTGGCTTTCCAAGTGAAGTCTCTGCCTTTGCTCTCGGTCTGGCTACTGTGAGCACGTTAGAGACAAAAAAGGAAATGTAAGTGCTGCTCATGACGGCAGACAATAGTACAGGAGGCACAGATGGACCCGTGAGGCTAAGATTAAGAGAACATCTGTTTTTCATATAACACTCTGGCTAGAAACAAGAAGACCACTGAATTGCTTTCACAGCATGGCCCAGGCCTTCATAGACTGTGGATATTTATGTATTTTTACATGAAGACAAACAAGAAAAAATGAATAAACACATGATAATATAGATTGTTTTCTGATTAGTTTAACTGTGACAAAGAAATGCATTTAAGTTTTGAACTAAACATTTCCTCTTCGTTAATGTCAGCAGTCTGGCTACTTAAACATTACTGCAGCACATGTCACTCTCTCCGTCACACATTCATTCATACTCAGGTTGTTTTACATTCATTCATTATGACAGCAGTCAAATTAAATCAAGATAAATAAAGATGCTAGACACAGCCAGTGCCACTGTGCTATAGAGATAATGTTTTGACACTGCTAGGCTAGTCGCTAAGCAAGGCCAATGGGCATTGTAATCATGTGGCTGACCCACCGTGTTTTCTGAAGGATAGTGACATGCCTTTAGATTTGTCAACATTATTTAGAGGGAAAAGAATACATAAGCAGCAGCTTTTATAATAGTAGTCCCTGTGATAAATCAATGTATGTTTCCCTTTTAATTAAAAAATACTCTCAGAGGCTCAGCTCAAGCGTGAAGAGAGAATAGTGTGTTTGGGGTTTAATATACAGTTATTTATTATTGAAAACAATGGGGAAAAAAGAGATTTGTTTTGGAGGGTAAGGCATCTCATTAATAATCTACCAGTCTTATTTCTTATTTCTTAAAAGGTAGAAGGCACACTGACATTTTCATGCACATGAAGCTCATGACTACCCCCTCTTTCAATAGCTGGGCAGTAGTTTTTAGTAAATACTACTTAAACTGCTGTAAGTACAGCATTCGTTAACATTTATTCAGACTCGATTCTCTGCTGCAGGAACTTTTTGTGGAATCACTCAAAAAACCTACAGTGTTTGTATTAATTGCTACTGACTAATTTTGAATGGTTTTTGGACAACAATAGAGGCCTATGGCACGGAGGAATAGCTATATTACAATGATTGATTTGCAACAATAGTGATAATTGTTTCCAGGAACATTCATTGTTGGTTTTGGTGTTTTCATTAGTGGCCAATATTGTTGCAATGTTTTATTACAGCTGCATTCAGCACAGCAAAACACTCATTTGAGATGCTTGCATAAACAACCAACTTTTTCATTAAGTATGTGTATTTGTTGTTCCTTTTGCTTTCCCAGCAGAGACTTTTCTTGTGTGCATTGCAGTATGGAAATAGCCAAGAGGGCACAATCTGACCTGAGGTCTGACATGCATTTTGAAAATAATCCACCTGTTTGATTATTTGAAAGCACATTGTATTGCAATAGTGAATAATGCAGTAACCTTTCACATCAGTGCATACAGGATGCTCTAGCACAGGGTTCATCTTTTTTACTCTAACTGAGGATCTGCTGGGAAAGTGGGTCTTAAATCCTCCACGGATTGGCCACAAAACACTGCAGAGAGCCCATTGTGAAGATGTCACACATTTGGAGCACTCAGTGACGACATAAGTCCCCTAGGGTCAGGCACATGCAAAAATAGATCTACTTTGATTGACAGGCTGAAATACAACCAGGGATTTTCATTGAGAGCTGTGATTCATACATTCAAACAAGAGCTCATGCTGTGCAAGTGTCTGAATATTCATATTCACACACTGTACATGCAGTGCACTGTGGTATAGACAGTTTATAGAGAGAAACATGAGAGATAAGTTATCACATATGGCTTTTTTTTACGAGGACATGCCAAATGAATTGTAATCTGCTGATGCAGGGACACTGAAGTCACATGATGCCTAATGACCTTGTCATCTGTCAGAAGGATGGGTTGATTGACAGGCCTTTCTCTCTAACAGCTGCCTCCCAGACCCCAGCAGCTGACGCAAAAATAATGGCTCTCCCCAATTGAAACAAGAAATGTCCCTGCGTCATTCATTGTCATGGAGGGAGTTCTGAGCGTGTGAGAACAGTCGACAAGTTGTCGGTGTGGACCAGTCACCGCCCACCTCACAGGAAACCCATCACACGTTCGTGTTGTGACAGGCCGAAGACAAATCAAAGCCATTACATCGGCCAGAGGTCGGCTCCTCCTTGACACATCTGCTTAGTCATGAGGCCAGGGTGTAAGTTAGGTTTAAACCCAGCCATAAGTCATCAGCTGTGTTTTGATTTCTCTCTCCAGCTGCGAGTGTGAAGCCATTTTCCTTGAGCTGAGGGCGGGCCAGTCCCTCAGTGTTTCAGGTTTTTTGCCACACAAACGAGCACAAACTGCGGGAAAACTGCAATCCTTTCAAACAGTTCCGACATCAGTCGTGAAGATTTCTATGACGGTGTGTTTGCAGCACTGAGGCGCTCTCAAACATCTTAGCATGAGGTTGTTTTGTCATGTCCACAGCTGCACACCACACATCAGCACTAATGTGTGTCCGGCACAAGCTCAGAGGTCAAGAGGTCCAGCTGGGAGATGGCTCAAAATGATGACATCATTAGTTCAGTGCCACTGGGCAGCGTGATGACAGGCAGAGGGCACGCAGGGTGGCACTGCAGGGTGGAGGGACAAAAATAACACGCGTATAAATTTCTGCCTCTTCCTATTGACCAACAGAAACACACTAGCATTCTCCATCTAACACATCGCTATCACATCGTGTCTGGCAGTGGACACAGTCTGATCTCACCATATACGGTCAGCTGTGTCCAAGAGGGCAGTAAAAATCCAAGGTTAACAGTGTTTGTGTTGGCAACTTAATGAAATATGTGCATCTGTTTCAAGTCTGTCCAGAGGAAGATGAAATTAGACAGGGCAGTATGCGCAGGGGCACTGAGAAAGAATTCATAATTTTACTCAAAGGCACATTAACTTTGAGGCAGCTAATGAAAGAGATGGAAACACAGAGACAGAGACCATTTCAATTGGTTAGAGTTGAGACGGGCGGAGATAGTTGCCAAGGAGATAAGTCCTGTGAGCGTGAGGTGTGACTTCTGCGTCACTGATCTTTCTTTTTTTTCTCCTCTAGAATTCCTTCCTCCACTCGTCAGTGTATCTCAGTCCTTTCCCTCTGCTACGTCAGACATCACGTCTCAGCAGCACCCCCCCCACACACACACACACACACACCATCACTGGGGAGATGTGGGTGGGTGGAGGCTTGCCTGTTTTCCTTTTTTCCAAGATCACCATCAAAGTCATGACTTCACATGTGATGAGAGGGGCAAAATATCTCCGACTGTCACCAAAGACATCTCAGTCTCACATCTAGTCAGCAAGTGTGAGGATGTGTCCAGTCAGCACATGCCATCCTGAGCGCACACACACACACAAACCTGTAACCTATAACAATTGTGCACCGTCAGACAACCACTATTTCTAGTCATTTTGAAAAGACAAAAATATTCTATTTCAACATTATGTATCTTAAAGTGCCATCTCTGTAACTCTATATCACACTAGAGCAGGGGTGTCAAATGTGCAGCCTGCGGGCCAAAACCGACCCGGCAGAGGGTTCAATCTGGCCCCTCAGGATGAATTTGCCAAGTGTGAAAATTACATAGAAGACAGAAGGGGCATAATATTGTTGAAATTGCACATATTTGTATCAAGAAATTGCAGGTTGCTCATCAGATGTTTTGTAAAAGGATAGTTCATTAACTGTAAACATGTAATGTACTAAACAAAGGGAACAATTCAAAGTTCTTCTTATTTATAGGTTATGCTACAACTTCATTGTTCGGGCGGCCCACTTGACATCAAATTACACTGTTTGTGGCCCCTGAACTAAAATGAATTTGACACCCCTGCACTAGACCATTATTACAGTATGTCAGACCAAAAACAAGGCTACAAGGCGAGTGGAGTCCAAACCTGCATGGTTTTTGGTTATTTTCTCCAAAACCACTGGCCGAGTTTGGAGAAATCTGAATTTTGGTCAAAAAAAACCTTTTTCAACAGAAATTTTGAAAATCGCCTGTGTGGTTTTTGGTCATTTTCTCCAAAATCACTGGCTTGAAATCGGGCCAGTGGTTTTAGAGAAAATTACCACACAGGCGATTTTCAAAAATTTTAACTACTGGGAGTGTCGAAAAAGTTTGTTGTTTCTTTTAACCAAAATTCAAATTTATCCAAACTCAGGCCAGTGGTTTTGGAGAAAATGAGCAAAAACCACACAGGCGATTTTCAAAACTTCAGTCCGTCCTCTTCCTGGTCCATCCAATTTGGACGAACCAGGAAGAGGAGCTTCCGCTGCAAACAAGCTTGAAATATAGACTCTTTTTTTTTTCGGAACAATTTCACGTTTCAGACGGACATTACATATGAGCAGCATGGAGGTATTTGGATGTTTTTTGGTGTGTCTATTACGAAGAAAAGTGGTATCCATTTGCAACCGTTATATGGACATACACTGCTACGCCAAGACCCCCTGTAACTCAGAGAAGCCACGGATAACTCTGAAACTTCTCCCAGTCCTTAGTCGACATGAGGGTGAGTAGATAATGAGTGCAATTTGAATTTTGTGTGAACTATCCCTTTAAAGGTGGCCACTATGTGTGACCACCACAATAGCCTACAGCTAACATTGAGTTAGCTAACTTTCCACGTCTCCTGTAGGCAGTCACTAATGCCAACAGACATGGAACACTGTATGATTTACTTACACATGAAGGAGAGGACAAGTCTGCTGAGTGAAGTAGGCACATGGACTGTCCTCCATCTTGGTTTTCACAGTCACCTGGACTTTTAGTAGTCCACAGAGTCAGTCTTCCTGGACTCTTTCCTCTTTCTTTATCGGAGGACATTTCAGATGAAAATCATGGTTTATTCAGAGGAGGTAAGATTGGAAGGTCACTTTCACCTGAAGCTGCCACTGCACAGTGGTGTCCTGTGTGTGGGCAGTGCCTGTGTTTATGCTGCTAATAAATGTGCCTGTGTATAAATGTGGGGAGCACCAGCAGGTCATCAGGGGGCCTCACATGCACTAAGGAGGGAGAACTCCGTCCTCTGCATAGGCTGCCGTCTTTACATAGGAAATAGTTGTCTAATCATTGTTTAAAATATGTAAAAATAACTGATTTGATTTTTTTTTTTTTTTTTAATTTTTAATTGTTTAATATTGGAATTTTGAGATGTTGATGAAATGTTTGGACATTTACATTATAGCATTCTGTTAGTTCATTAATGCTCTCTTCATTATGGTTATTGTATTACTCACTTGGAGTAGCCTCTCCCAGGAGTCCTGGATGTGTCTGTTAAAACAAAATAAAACACAGTGGCTCCATTGGTTTGTAAGGAAAAGATTAAGCCACACATCAAGTGATATGGTAAAGAGAGATTCAGGGAGTAATTACACCCAAATTGAATGTGAGGGTGTTTCTATCATTATGAGGGCAATGCAGTGTTACAAAGTAATTTTACAAGCAATCTAATCAATGTAATCTAAATTTGCCCAAGCTCAAGGAGGAGGTGTGAAGTGTCGACTTTAAGACACAGAGGAATAATCACAGAAGAAAAACAGTTTTACTTAGAGAAGTAATTTTATGTTTTGGAGAAGAAAAAAATGGTTTTGGTTCTTGGTATTGACTAATATTCTTTTATATAAATTTTATACACAGCAATAACAAATAAAACACAGACAAGACTCACATACACACAAATTAAGACAACCACAGACAAGACAAGCAGGACAGACAGGGCCTGTAGGGTTAGACAACCCTAGAATTTAGTTTAAAAAAAGATTATAAATAAATAATACTAATAGTAATAATAATTATCATAGAAGCTATGACGTGTTCATTTCCTGAATATGCTCGATGGCCTTAGACCAGAAGGGAGTCGAATTTAGCACCATTCATTCTGGCGGTAGATCTTTCCAGTAAACAAATATCAAAAAATAAATTAATCCAAAGTTTCCTTAGAGAGATAGCGGGTTGACTAGCGTTGACTAACATTCTTGACTTGGGTCTTGGACAATGACATCATCCTTGATCTGTGGATCTGAGGGGCATATATCTGTGTGGTCAGGGTGATGCAATGCGGGGCTCTTACATAACAATTTTCTGAGGAATTATGAATGGAAATGTATAAAAATTTGAAAGGTTGTCTTTTTTCATGTTAGCTTAATATTCTGGCTGCTGCATTCATGTTAAACAGAGGCTTGATTAAGACCAAAATATATCAAGTGCAGAGCAGGCACATTTGAAAACACAGTCAAGTCAGTTTCAGAAGCTGCCTTTTCCCACCAAAATGTGTAAAACAAGGATGACCATCCACAAAACATGTCCTGATTATGAAAGCAGCATGACGGAAAATGTCAAGACACACAGTGCAAGGACAAGACGAGAAACACAGGAGACAGGACAGGGAGGGACGAGCCTCATTAGGAGGCAGGTCAGTGAACTGCACAGGCTGAGACGTCGCATACGACAGGACACGAAATGTCTCACCCCTGCTGCTCCTTCCTCTAAAAGTCCCCATGATTTGAGCTCCAATGAAGAAAAAAAAAACTCAAACGTCTCCAAGGAGTTTGGCAATCGCTCATGCCCCCCCCCCTCCCTCCTTTTATCATTCACAACACCTTCCCTGCCTGAGAAATGTCAGCATGTCACTGCCTAACCAGACTCTGCAGTGTACGTGCGTTATGTGTGTTGGCCGTGCATGTGAGCGAGTTGGGGGCATTGAGACATCTGAGTGTGAGATGGATTGAAGCGGTGATGTGGAGGCAGCAGGAGAGCGAGGGTAGAGAGGACAGCTACCGTGCAGCATCTCCCTCTGCCCATATTAGTCAAAGCAATTCAATCTATCATCCTCCTCCCTACTCCTCGCCCCCTTGGCTCAGTCACTCTGAGTGTGATGGATGGACTCCACTTGCTTTTATTCCAATGCCACGAAAGAAGCAGTCCTGGGATGAATATTGGAATTGTATGTTTTGATATACTAGGCAGGTGGAGTTAATCTCAGAAAACTACATCTAAAAAGTTATTATTCCTGGTTTTTATACATTCAGGCAGAAAGATGAGTGTGTTTCGCAAGTACATCGAGCAACTGTTGGAGGGATGAGTCAGTATAGCTTTGATAGTCATTGACATGGAGACTTAACTTGCAATTTCCCCTTTAAGTATCTTTAGGACTTGAAATGATTCCATCCACACAAAACACATTTAAAATCATTGGAAACATTGGGATTTCCTCTTGCATTTAAAATAAAGCAATGGAGGTATGAACGGCCTTAATACATTTCTAGGAACTGGCCTATCACTGTAATCTGGTTTCATTCCTCTAAATGATAAAACTGCAATCCAGTCTGAATCCAGTCTTATTGTTTTATCCAACTGAGATTTTTTTTTTTTTTTTTTTTAAACCTGATCTCCATTTAACTTGGGAGTCCAGATGGGTTTTTGATCAGTCAATTACCAAATTGGTTCTAACAGAAGGGTCTGAAATTTGGATGAAAACAGAACTAATACCAATAAATGTCTGCTCACTTTCATCTGATTGTACATGTGCGAGTCTGGCATCATCTACTGTAATCAAATTGATGTATATGCATGTCTCCTGCAATTTTTCACATTAACGTGAAAGCATCTGTCTTTTTTCCCAACTCTTGCTCTTGCAATGTGAGCTCATCATTGTGGCTGAGACGCTGAAAAATGTGAACAATTTATTCTGCTCACACCTCAGAGCCAAGGCCTTCCAGACAGACAGTCAGTAAATAATATCCTGGACATCCTCACATGATTTCACTCATCTGTAGTCAATCATGAACAGATGGGACAGTGTGACTGCCATGTTAATAATGTCCTCAGATCAATCATTTGAGGAACTGTAGTGGTAACTGCTCATGTAGCGTCACATGGGAGGAGATTAAAGGTGGGCTTTGACCTTTCCTGGGTTATAGGAGGACCCAGTAATCTGTTGAAACTGGGGGACACACCTCACTGCATCTTAACATACTCCCTCAGTGTCTTTGCCTGACCGAGGAGAGAGGGCAGGGAATATATTACTATACTGATCAGCCCACTCTGAATTATGTCCTATATGTCTCTTGTTTCTCCTTGAAGCCCAATTTCAGTTTCATTTTGTTTGTTGACAAATTTCATCAGCTCAGACAAGACAGCAGTGGATAAGTTGTAAAGTTGTCCGTTTAAACCATTCAGGTAGAAATGTTCACACTCTCACAAAATAGAGGAGAATTGCAAGTTGTCTAGACAAGCAGAGACCTTGGAGGGGGAATTTGTCCTCTGAAGCGTGACATGGGCCGACCTGCTGTCAAACACTGCCTCCCAGTGGTGATACACCTCAAATGTGCAGCAGAATTTTCTATTCAATGTTTATATGTCCTCACTTTTACTATCTCAGTAGCTTGAAGGTGATACAAGTGATCCATTGTCAAAGGGTGAGTGGCAGTATCATGCATCATTACAAATACTATATTCTGTTTTCTGTGAGGGTAAATGGACTTGCACTTATATAGCTTATAAACCTTCCGGTTTATGGACAAC
Organism: Trachurus japonicus; assembly: GCF_045865225.1. Lineage (NCBI taxonomy): Eukaryota > Metazoa > Chordata > Actinopteri > Carangiformes > Carangidae > Trachurus > Trachurus japonicus. The sequence continues at coordinate 36,799,868 of NC_140911.1, forward strand.
CCGCTCTACCTCCTGAGCCACAGACACCCATGTGGCTCTTCAAAGTTATTTTATATTTTAATGTAAAATATCAAACTCAGGATTTGGAGCATAATTTTCATCAAATTACTCTAAATTCAATTCATTCTTCAAGACAGACTTGGTTTCCTTGGAAATCTGTGATCTCCACAAGATCTGAAATGATGTTTGGTGGGTTTGAACCATGTTTGGCTGAAATGATGACTGACTTCATAGCAAACACACTGATATCAACAATTGCTCCACAATAAAACAAACCTTTCATCCATCCAACGAAAATGAAATCTTGTTTCATAATTGCAGAATAGTGAAACTATTTCCTTGGGACAATGATTATCCCAACCCAGGTGTCTTCAACTGTTTGTGACCTGAAGTGTGTCGTGCTGTCAGCCGATGGAAAGCACTGCAACAATTATTTCTATTCAATGAATTTGCAGTGTGCATTGTTTAATACTGGAAGAGATCCGATCTCCCCGAGGGCTATCTAGATCTCTGATGAAATCAAGCCACATGGAAAAGAATGACCTGGTCTTTTCGTCAGTCTCACGGGTTTCAGCAATGAAAACAAGTGTTAAAAGGCTGAGGGACAGATGTATCTTTGTTTTCCATTAGCATGGCGAGTGTCCACCGAAGACAGATTTGATGATTTCCAACTTTTACTATTTTTTTTTCTCTTTTTCCAGGAAAGAAGAAGAGAAGACGAGTAAAGGGAAAAGCCTCGAGGCACTTGTGTAAATTATCCACCCTGCTGGATTTCCTTCAACAAGACATGAGCCGCATCTGAGGGGGGATTTCCCAGAATGCCTGATGGAAGAAAGCAGCCAAATAAAATTTGGTTCCAGTTTATATGAATCAGGGGCAGAAATATCCCCAGTCTTTCTCTCTGAAAACAAAGGTACAGAATACTTCCAGCATTCATTGTTCTCTAAAATAAATCGTATGTTGTTTGGTTTGCCTATTTCTACTGTATTGAGTCAAAGGTATAGCTAACGAGATGTTTAGATTTAAATGTATGTGTTGCCTCTTTTTCTTCATTTGATTTCAGTCAATTTTAAATGTCTTCTAATCTCTGCTAATTTCATTTGGTGTGCCATTTTCTGCTACCATTTGTTTTTACTACAGATTTATGTTTTAAAGTGTGTGTGATGTGATTCTTTTACAGTCATTGTTTGTACTTTTTACATTTATGTTAATGAATTATTAACAAAACCTGCTAAAACTGGTTTCATCATTTTCTTATTGTTCCTTAATGTGCAAGGTGTGTTTTCACAAATCATTTCATGTCTCTTCCAAACTTCAAATTGTAAATTTTGACTGAAGATTTATTTTAATGCTTCTGTGGCAAAGTGAAGAGGGCCCGGAACCCACACCTCCCGGGTAAGAGTCATGCGTGCTTGCCAATCACCCAAAGGGACATCCCCTTGGCCAAGTAGCCAGGGCGCATGATCAATTGGAGGCATAGTGACAGGAACCTCAACTGTCACAAGACTCTCCCCCTCTTTTCAAAAGCACATCCTTGTGCTTCTGCGCAGCCTGCCACACATTAGGAATCCATGGACCCACCACTAGTGCTACATGGATCCTGCCAACAGCACCAGAATGTGGCAAGGTGAAGAGGGCCCGGGCTACTTCCCTAAAGGGATGTTCCTTTGGGTGACTGGCAAGCGCGCCTGACTCTTACCCGGGAGGTGTGGGTTCAATCCCTGCCTGGGCTCTCTTCACCTTGCCACACTCCATTTTATAACCTTAACCTTAAACACTGAACAAGGAGGTGGTGAGGATGTATTGGCAGCAAGGACAAGGACTCGCCTGGGCCATCATCCTGCTGTCAGTCACATGTTCACAGACTGACAGCTGACCTTCACTTTATGGATTGCCTCTTTCAATCCACCGTGGGCCAAAAAATATCCTCATTATTAACTATGACGCTCTCTGACTGCTAAACATGAAGGATCTAATTGGATCTCTGTACTTAAATCAATTCACAAGTCACAAAAAAAATTGCCAGTGAAAAAATCCATCAAGTCAAACCTGTGCCAGAGCCTTTTTGCTGATTTCATTTCGTCTTTCACTTCCCATCAACTGTTGAGGCCTGGGAGCCCTGCTGCTCTTCATTCAAGCAGCTGATTTCACATGCACACATTCAGCCACAGAGGGAAGTGTAATCACTGGAATCAGGTGCTGTGGTGATTGGATGGAAGGGAAACCTGTTGATCGTCAAGTTTCAGCAGCACATAATGATAAACAACTGCATTAACCTGGCATAGAGATGAAAGAAAACTGCCTGTGCAGTTATACTGCTGGATGTTTGCAGTAAACCTTATAGGACTTTATATGCAGAACATTAGTGGAATATAAATAAATTGAGTTTGACGTAGAGTTGAATGAGGGAGCCTGCAAATCTGTCAATCTGGCAGTAATGGGGGGGTGGGATTCTCATCTTTACTCCCCAAAGTCCATGTTTGTCTTGTTTAGCAGGCCAACACACTGATATGTTGGGTTAGAAAAGTAGAAAACCAAACACAGGTTCACATTTGAAAAGCTATTAATAGGGATATTTCCCCCCTTAGCTTTGGTTTGAATACAGTGTAGCTATTGCTAGTGCTGGGAGGTTCCTGGGTACCTGAAGATAAAGGAAAGTACAGTACAGTGGATGAGGGGCCCACTATGATGTGGCTTGACATCTTCCATACATCGCATGTCTGTTTACTCAGTATTGCCATTTTTATTCACCACTACAACTTATTATTTCACATTTTGGGAACGACTGGACCCAAATACAGAAAGGGGCAAATGCAAGGGGCTCTGAACCAGGAGCATTACTAGTCATTAAAGCAGAAGTAAGCGGAATGTTTGTGCTAATATAAGTCTTAAATAGTTATATCTTCCGACAGCAATCACTTACATAGAGTGTTTGGTCCGAAACACGGGTCTGTCAGTCACTCTGCTCTGCTGTAAGCCGAGGAGAAAACTTCTTGTATCCTACAACCTTTATCCAATGAGGAGAGAGAACGGCATAAAGGGCTGTGTGTGCAGCCAAGGGATGCGCGTGAATGTGGTGACGTAGGGACGAGGGCGGGGACTGCTAACTCCATCGGCTGACAAGAAGTTAGCCAAAACAACCAGATTGCTTACTTGCCCCTGTTAAAGGGGTCTGGTGACGCCCCTGTCCTGAACAGAAAAAAGCACCAACAAAAAGGTCTATGGGTCTAAGTCCCAGACGTCACAAAAAAGGAAGAAATAAAAGCCTTCAACCAAAACTACAAAACAACTAAGAGAACTCCGAAAAACCTAAGGAACACAAAAGATGAAAAGACTGATGACTCACAAGGAAGGGTCACACCCTCGAGTACAGGACATTTCAGGTCGACGAGGTTGACGAGACAGACTGGCCAAGACAAGAGGGAACACACAGACTTAATAGACACAGGTGTGGAAGACAAATACAAATCTAGGCAGGAAAAAGACAACATGATTATGTCAAAATACTAAACAGGAAACCCCAAACTGAACAGGAGGACACACAAAGGACATGACAAGCTATTTGTTGTATCTGAATCAAAGGTCTGGGAATAGAGAACACTGTGTGCTGTTCACAATATATAGCTTGTTAAACTAATGACTAACTTTGGTAGTCATTAGTCATTTGGTAATTGATAGCTGAGCCTGGATAGAAGAGGGCTACAAGATGAGGTGGAATTTGGCTCCTGTTTACATATGAATAATTGCAGAAATCTCTCCACATTGTCTTTCTCTCTCAAAACGACAGTAAACATTTGCAGCATGCATTGTTCTCCAAAATACATTGTATGCTGTGTGGTTTTCCTCTTTTTTACCATTTAGTATTAGTTGAGTTAGTTCATAACAACCTTGGACTACTGCTCGTACTGTAAGGCAAGTTAAATAAAGTTTCCTTTCTTGTCATCATGTGAAAAAAAAACGACTTGTGTTGATAAAGCAAGCACCAAGAGCCAGAATCATAATGCAATGCTGCATGTCGACCACTAGATGGTGTGCAAGAGCTGTTCTTTTAAAAAACCTCCAAAACTTCATCTGAAACTCTGATCAATATATGAACAGTATGATCATGAATCTTAACCAAGTGTTTGAAGAGTATTCTTTTAGATTAGATTTGTGCTCAGATAATACAGCTTTTTTTTTTTTTCAAATAAAAAGAAAATTACACACGAATAAAACAATATACAGTAATATAAATTGTTCAGGATACGGAGGAACAGTGTGTTTCGGTGGCCTCCTGCTGCTAGAGGCTGAACTGGAGCTCTACCTAAAACCCGCAGTGAGCATTTGTGGTGCAAGAGGGGGAAAGATATCCCCTTTGGTTCTGTCCAACACGATGTGGCATCTGTGGGTTGTGTAACTCAAGTGGAAGGGAATTAAGAAGAAAAGCACTTCAATGACTCTAAAAGCAGCCACAGAGAGTTCACATGTCCCTCTGCATCGTTGGGAAAATGTTCAATCTTCACTTTGATGTGCTCTACAGCCCGTTTGGCCTGAGTGCAATGTATTATCAGGAAGATGGACATGTGTTGCACAAATGTTGTCATGCTGTAGCCATGTTTTTATAGATGTGAAAATTAGGAACTATCATTTTTACACATGAATATTCATATTGATCAGAGGATAAAATCAGGTTCTTTGTAATTAGCTCTGTGGTCATTACCTGCAGTACAATACCAAGGAATCAGGACATTTCTCAGGAAGTTTCTGAGTAAAGAAGTTCATTAACACCATTAACAAAGAGACCGTCTGTCCCTGAAAGACTGCTTCCGTTTTAAAGTTGCCCAGAGTTTCCTGCCAAGCCAGAACAGTGTGCAACGTGGATCAAACATGGCTTTTATTTACAGCCAAGGTCCCAGCGAGGTCCACATTAACCTCTCAGTCTTATTTACTGTACCTGCTGGCCCGTATTAAGCAAAGCCTGAGTCCAGTTAAAGTTGGATGTAATTCTCCAAACCCCTTGCCCAGATGTCCAGATTTCTTGGATGCATTAATTCATCAATCCAGGCAAACAGTCTTTTAGCAGTCTGTGCTGCATTAGCCACTGTCTCGTAACTCTCTTAAAATCTGGCTCCCGGGGTCAAACTTTTGAGCTTCTTGCCAATTAAGGGCAGTTGTATGGTAAGCAGATCCATTACTGCTATGCCCTGAGGAATCACTATGTCTTATTTCATTCTAATTCCACTTTCCATCATGTTTCGGGAACGGGACATGATGAAAATGGCTTGTGACAGTTCTGACCCATTTGGAGGTTTTGCTACACAACATGAGCCGGTGAACTCCTCATACTTCACTCACGTTGGACCTAATGTCCTCGTGGCCACATAGAGTTTTTAATCTCACGGTCAACATAAAGGAAAATTTGCAGTCGGCCCCTGCTGCCCAGTCTGCAAAGTGAACTGGGACATTTGCAGGCGACCTGATGGACGGTTGAGAGGCTGGAACAACATGTCTTGCTGTGTGCCAAACATGCCACCGAAGTTGGTACAGGCATCTTTGATTAAAGATATAGAGATGTTCATTCATAAGTTTATTTATTTTATTTTGGTTTTATAAGCCAGTTTTACTTCCTAAGTCTTAAAAGATTTGCAACATTTGTTTGTTTCTAAAACTGCTTTTTTTATTTTGATAGAAAAAGAAGAAAAAAACACCCATAAAATGTATCCTTCCAACACTCGACTTCTGGAAAATGTCTGCAGAGCATCTGGACCAAACTCCATTTATTAACAACTAATTAACATTTCCAAATGCCGACTTGATTCTTTATTAGAAAGTGAAAAACCCATAATTCTTCATTATTATCGAATTACTCATTTTGGGTTTGTTTGCTCCAGATGCTCTGCATCTGTTTTCAGAGGTAATAAAAGTGGTTGTAAATGAGTAACTGGTTTACCATTAATTGCTGCTATTTCACTTCAAACAGTGCTTTGATTATGTTGCTAAAACATTTCTAAATAGTCAGTGCACACAAGTGGTGATTTTCAACTTTAATTTGCTGAAAAGGATTACGTCGTTATTTATAGGTGGATGGGAAGGAATTCTTTAAGTCTTGGGGCTTGTAAAACACTTTCAGAAATCTCACTGGATTAATTTAAAAATACAAAACAGATTTTGGAAATATCACAGCGTGCATATGGCTGTCAGTTATACATATAACTGCAAACTGTAAAGTCTCATTGATGTTAAACTTTAATATATTAAAATGAAGTAAATCATTAAAATGTCAAGTATTGAGTATTAGCTGGCATCAGTGCAACAACATGATGAAGTTTCTTTCACAACAACACTGTCCTGCATGGATACAATTACATTTAGTTTCATAGTGCACCGTGGAACATATGCATTCATGCCTATGACATGAGTCATTGTTTTGCCATCATTATCAATATAAGATAATCTGACTAATCTGCTTTACCAATGGAAAAAAAAACATTTGTTTTTAGGCATTTTTAAAAGCCCAGAACCTAACATTGACCCTAACCATAATTATTGACTTCTGAAAACTACCTTATCTTTGACCATAGATTGCCATCAATTTTGTCTCTACTTGCTGCAGCGTACTTTAAGAACAAAACAGACTCAGGGCCCTATGGCTATGAATTATGGTCCATATGCAGAGCAGGCACCTCTGAAAATCCCTCTTAAATACTCACTGGACTGTCGTTCAGGGCAAAGGTTTCTGTCTACCTGCCTGCAGCTCAAACACACCTTTCATCTCTTACATTCCTGAATATAAATAATGACTTTCAGGCTCTGGTAGCTGCACAAACTCCACCTGAAATGATTGCTACTGTTTGACGTGTATTCAATCACATACTAACACTCTGTAATCTCCCTTGGTTGTACATTATAACCCACAGAGCTCAGATGACAAGCCTTTGTTCCCATGCTCAGCCGCGAGTCCTCAAGGTGCAAGAAGGTGAGGAGACTTATGGGTGGTCGAGACCAGAGCAGTAGAAAGTGTTAGGCGTACCAGCGGGGTCCCCCCTCCACTGAACTCCTGAACCCCTTCTCTCCTGTTCACGGGCTAAACCTTTTAACACACGCGCCATTCTCCGCCAGGTCAGTCCGAGGTCTCCAGCCTTTCACACGTCGGCTGTTAATGAGGTTTCAGAATCTCAGGGCAAGGTGAAGGGAGTCTGACCTCCACTCAAGAAACGGAGTTGAGGAGAGTCTTCGGCACTGTTGGTCAAATCACTTCTGACATAAAACCACAGAACAATGTGCAGTAGTCTGGCTCTGGGGATACACTGAGAGAAGTGGTGCTAGCTCACTGTTTAATTTGACCTCAAAAGCAGCCTACACAGGGATTTGCAGCTGCTCTTTGGTAAGTCCAATATGATGTGCATGGTTTGTAATGTGGCATTTGTGGATTCTGAGAAACTTCTCCATGGTCTTCATTAAATTACTCAGAAAATTTGTAAACTGTAGCCTGGTATTTAGCATTGGTCCACTGCAGGGGGAACCTACATTTTAACCCTGGTTGTTTTGGCTTCAAATATAGCGAGCCGTGTGTGTTGTTTAGTTTGAACTGCTCCTTAAGTCGCTATACTCTTTCTTTACAGTCTTTAAATGTAATAACCCATTTAACTTGATTTTAGGTTGGACATTTTGAAATGCTTATGTTGTAGCATGTTATTTCCTATTATTTTAATTATAATTATGATCTCCCATAAACTGTAAAAAAAAAAACCTAGATAATAATATCTAATACCTAGAAGATTATAATATAATAATAGATATTTTAAACATGTATTTCAACACATCAACTTGTTTGATGTTTAGTTTATTGGAGTCTTCCAAATCTGTACATTTATTTACAATTTCATCCATTTAAATGGACAAAAAAATAATTTTAGCCACATTCAGTTTTAGCTTTAAGGCCGGCAGTGGCTATCTAGCAGCTAGCTGTAGGTTTCCTGTTTGCTGTCTGGCTGAGAAGAATCCAGTCTGAAGGCTCATCTATTAACAAATCAAAATGTTGTGGTTTAGTTTTTAGTTTTTAATTACTGGAATTTTTGCATTTCATTAGACAGATTTTAAACTAATCATAGTCTTAACTAGTACAATTTCCCCTTAAATAATTACAATTTGACACAGTTCCTCTAATTATTAAGACAATTTCCCATTTACCAGCAGCACTAGTAATGTCATTTAATTTAGAATTCAATATTAACATGAGTTACATAAGCTTCCAGGGGACATTCACACAAGGAAGGCTGGTTTAAGAGAAAACTGAATATTTGCAGGGTGTTAAGCGTTATTATTATTAGATTAAAGGGACAACGAGGAGTTTCTAATCGTATCTCTGACTTTAATTGTTGATGAATGAAAACATGAGTCCGTCTTGCGCCGCGCGCGGAGGCTCATAAAGGTAGTGTGAAAACGCTTCGCTTTTCCAAAACTCCTCGTTGTCCCTTTAATTGTCCTTTTAATTATTATTATGATTATGGACTCCATGAAGACTAGGTGGTTGTCTAAACATGTCGATCCATGTAGCAAATAAACAAATAAATAAGTAATGAAATTCAGTCGTATTTGACTCATTGCTTTTCGCACCATATTCAATTATCAGGCCCAATGTAACTCTGGCTTGTTTTGGTTTTTATCCATCAATACAAACATGAACTACCAAAATCCTAACGTAAAAATGAGAAACAGATACATTTGCAATTGTGTTACCACAATGTTTGTGTTTCCACTGGACAAACTCTTCACGATACACAGTGTCAGTTCCTAGAACAACATTGACTGACACCGACTGAAACTGATTTTAGGTCTGAAAATAATTAAAAAATAATAAATCACCCCACACTTTTTCTTTTTTATAACAGATCTTATTTTTATTGAGGAGAGTCAAGTTGGGCTTTCCATTTTTAGAAAATAAACCAATGACAATATAACAAATAATGAAATTGTTACATCATTCACAGGGTTACAGTCAATATACATTTATACAGAAATACAGGATCTCCCACATCAGTCACAGTGGTCTGAACCGGCACTGGTCTATAATGTGGGTTTTGACAAACCAGAGGAACTTAGAGGTCCCCTGCCTGCACTAACCACCAGCCAGAGCAGTAGCGTGGGGAGGGAAGGGGGGGCAGAGGGGGCTCCAGAGGCAGGGACGGGTTAACAAAGGGAACACTGGGTCATATAGGGGAACACAAGTGGCGGGGTGCCGCAGTGGTATGAAAGTTTGTCCAACAGACGGAAAGACGCAGGCTCGTTGTGAGCAGCAGCCAGCGTCTGTCCATCAGCAGCCTGCGGAAGTGTCCTGAACACTAGAGCTCTGCCCGCTGCAGCATTCACACACTATCTGGACCTGAAAATGTAATTCCAACATGCTACATTTAACCACCACCACAGCAGTAGAGGGCGCTCTGGTGCTTCGTGCTGCGACCGTTACAAAGGAGCCATTTTCTGTCTGCCACGACGGGAGGCAGACCTCTCGCTCTGACCGAACTGGAAGTTGGGCGGCGTTCAAACGCAGCCCAGTGGGTACAACCTGGCACAGTTCCTGTTTATGCACACTATCATATAACTGTAACACTGAGACTTAACGGTTTTCCTCCGTCCTTCAAATATTGGCACATGGCGAGGGCAGGGCTGACTGGTTTTTACTTTGCTTCACAGATGGAAGAGGAGAAAGTACAGCATGTTTTGCTGAAAGTTGCAGTAGGCAAACCGTGTGTGAGACCGTCATGAGAGTCAGAACCACACTGCATCTACTTCAGTTTCAGGAGGAAAACTGAAAGAAAATGTTCTTAAAAAGGAAGCTGAAGTCTGTAAGCATCGATGGCATATTGGGTGCTGTAAAACTACGAAATTTTGCAATTAAACTACAAAATTTTGCAATAAAACTACGCCTGTAGAGTTAAATAAAACATTGCTTCTGGGAAGTGAAGCGGAAAACTGTCTTGAATGGGAGACAAGCCACTGAGTAAAAGGTTGCCAACACCTTTCTGTACACGACATACAGCTGATCTTACATCTCCCTGTGATTCTAAACTCAGACATATCTAAGTGCAAAGTAAAAACCATTTATATTAATGGACAGTAATTTAGCTAAAATGAAATATTCAGTCTGATTTCAGAGGAGTGATAAAAGAATAATCAAGTACAAATTCTTCTAATAGTTCATCCACCATATAGAGACCGTACCAGATGGATTAGTAACTGGGGTTTGTATACATTTTTAAATAGTCTAAAAGTGGACGTAGGGGCTCAGGCTTCAGTGTAAACCTTGTTGCCTGGCTGCTGTTGAACAGGAAGCAAGAAAACACACGGCACCAGTGTGGAAATTTCTGCTCCCACTGATCGATGCTTGGCCCCAAACTTACACCAACAATGTCTTTTTTGTGTCATCAAAAGAATAGGACATATAAATACTTCATGCAGTGCTTTCAGACACTCCACATTCGATCAAAACTTTTGTGTGACTCCTTCAGATGAACAAACTAACCCTTCAGAAGGAACACAAAGTATTCTCTCTCTCTCTCTCCTATGCAGCAAAAAAAAAGAAAAAAGATCTACTTCAGCATTATTTTATGTCTGCCCACCCTGTTTAAGGTAGTTCCTTCAAGCAAGGTTCAAGGATAATTGCTTGATTAATAACTCAAAGTCTTGGCAGCGTCCATGGGCAAGCATCTGAATGAGCTTTAATGGGGCTGAAGCAAAAAAAAAAAAAAAAAAAACCTGCCAGCCTTGTGTAGACTGTAGATTAATTTCTTCAACAACGTTAAGTGTTTTTCCTGACGACGGAATATTTACCGTACTACGAGAAGACTTACAGCCTCACTAAATAAAACTGATGAGCTGTTAAGTGTTGAGAAATGGAAAAGGAAGACGGTCTGGGACTCAGTTAAGAAAAAAAAGAAGAAGAAGAGGAAGAAGCAAACTGCATGTTAGCATAAGTGGCATTTAGGTCACAGCTTCACTTTTCAGTCACTCCTCAGCTCATGATTCTCCTCCCTCCTCCAGGTTCATATGTTATAAAAGCTTCCAGGGAAATATTGGTTGTGACGTGATGCACTGCAGATGAAAATAACAAAAGAGAGAGAGAGAGAGTTAAAAAAACAAACAAAAAAAAACCTCCACCTTTCCCCTTGAATTCTCTGGGCAGTCAGGGATAATGACAGGTAGGATGACCAGGGTGCAGTAGCTGAGGTTTCCCCACTTTCTTTAACAAGGGCTTTGGTGCTAAAGCTGTCTGTAGTGACACCAGAAAGACTCAGGTCAAGATCAGAGGATTTTGGTAGACGCCAACATGGAAGCATTGTCCGGACTGGAGGAATCTCTTCGTTTCTCTTCACGTAAGTGGCATGCAGCATCAGGAACGAGACGAGACACAACTGCACTGCAACTGATGAGTGTCAGTCCGCCTGCTGCTGTTGATGCTTTTAAACTCGCCAAGACGAAAGCAGACAACTGCTGAAAGCCGATTGTGAGGAGATCAGTGGGAGCGGCAGACAGGTGGCCGACAGGCATGTGTGTGTGTGTGTGTGTGTGTGATCAAGGGGAGAGAAGGGAGAATCAGTGCCTGGACAGAGCGGCTGTGATCGGGGTGGGACCCGCCCCCGCTGTGACCGGACACATCTGACCGATGGCTCACAGCTGGACGTCCATGTCTGGCTGTCAGGTCTCCGAGCGGAGCCCAGTAGGCGCTATGCCATGCTGATATCATTTACTGGCTGTATACATGGAACCCCCCCCCCCCCCTCCCACCTGGTTCCACATCTCAGGGGGAATCACTGCATTGCTACGAACTCCGCCCCGCCCTGCCCCCCCCACCTCCCCTCCGTATCCCTTACACCAGGTTGGCGACGACAATACAAACAATAATTGCTCTTAACTCATAAGACAGTATTGTTCACAGGAAACCATACAATAAATGCATATACTGTCTAGAAAGTGAAATCAAAACCTGGCACAGGGAGAAGCTGTTTATCTACATGGTTTTGTGCACCAACATGAATCATGTTCCAAAAATAAATTCAAAGGATTCATGGAGGATCCAGAGTTGGAGTCAAACAGGAGACTCAGTGCAGCAAAAAAAAATAAATCTAAAAGTAATAATAATAACAATTCAATAATATCCATACAGAAATTGCAACAATATAACACATTGCATTTTTTGTTTTTAATTCCACAAACGCCTGATTGTAAAATCTATTTGTGACTGTGTGTATTTGTGTATGTGTGTGAAATAACCATGTGTGGTATCAAAACTTTAATCCTTTAAACATAAGAATTGTCTTTTCAAAAGGAAAACTGGAAGAAGAAGAAGCGCCGAGTATAATGCAGCCACATTATACTCTGTAAAGTGTGTCAAATCCAAAGCTCTTACCAAACAGAGTTCTAGTAATTGCAGCAAATCAAAGCACTGTGAAATTAACCACTCACTCAGCATGCTATCAAACACAGAGTCCCCAGTGTTTGGGGAGCGGCGTGGTGTCCATGTGTCCACAGACGGCGCTGGAGATGAACAACATGAGGGAGGATACTAGAACGGGACACGGTGTATGGAAGTGCACTGGATGTAAACCAGCGTTGCTTTGTGTGTGAGTGTGTGTTTATTTGGATCTATGTAGGAGGTTTGCTGTTTTCTTTTTTTTTTCTCAAAAAGAGAGGACAGAAACTGATGGCGGACAACAAAATAAATCCTCCCTGTCGTCAGTTCCTCTGCTCCCCAACTGACCGATTACAACGTCTCTGAGTCGTCACGTTAATGGCAGGTCAAGTGCATCTGATATGTACAGTACAGGATCATGATCGGGATGCAAAGAGGGAAGAGTTCTATTTGGCAGGCTGTGAATAGTTCACTGTGAAAGGAAAAAACAAACTTGTTATTTTTGTCTATAGTGAGAGGAAGCATGGCGTGAGGGAATCTTCATCACAAAAATTCACACAATATAGAAAATTACTTGCAATGAGAATTTTTTTTTTTTTTTTTTTTTTCCTTTTTCTTGAGTGTTGGTTCCACTGTGTGAATTGTCAGTCTGAATGAATCAGTCTATGCCGAACGTCCTTTTCTTGATTCTTTTTTTTTTCTCCTGTGGAAACAGCTGGAAGTGCATGACGGTCCCTCAGTCTCCTCGGCAGTTCGCCTTTCAGAAGGCCACAGACAGCTCTGTTTCCTCATGTTGTCCAAAAAATTGAAACGACAAAGACGATATCCACACCGCGTTGAGGACGTCCTCACCTCCTCAACCCTTCCTTCTTTTCTTTTTTTTTTTTGTTTTGTGTTTTTTTTTTGCCCTTTTAAAGGGTAGCTTTCCTACTCAGTTCTTCTAGTGTACAACCTTATATCATCTATAAATTTAGATAAACTCCTTGCCTTTTCTCAGTTTTTCTCATTTTTTTCTTTAAAAAAATCTTTACAAAATTATCAGAACAAACAAACCAAAACAATAAAATGTTCAACATCAAATGAAAATTGGTGGAAGATTGAAAAAATGTGTTGCTGGTCACTTCTAACCTCCCATGTTTCTGGCTCCAGAGAGGTGGGTTGGCTGTCGGCCCTCCGATGCCTCATCACACGGATTCTTGTTTTCCACGGCTCTCCACAGCTAACCCCAAGGATGGAGAGAGACTCGGGGTGAGGGGGTGAGAGGAGGAGAGAGGGAAGTGGAGAGGGGAATGGGGGGATGAATGGTTGTCTGGTGGGAAGACCAGACACACTGTCACTCGAAAAAAAAAAAAAAAGAAGAAACTTCCACTCCATCCTCCGCAGCCAGAGCACCCGCATCCAAACCACCCCCCCCCCCCCCCCCCTGCTCCACTGGAAGGGTCAAACCTCCACCGACTGGATCTGGTTCATTTGTGCCCGCATCATCTGGACGCTGTTGAGGATCTTCTTTTGATGGCCTGCTAACGTCACACCAACCCTCAGGATGTCGCTGTTGATGAGAGACAGAAGCACGAGTCAGACTGATGTTACCACACACTGTAAACAGCCTTCCATCTACTGTATCCTTCCCTTTATCTGTCTATCTGTTTTTTCTATCAGAGTCCCGGAGAAAAACAACTTTGCACAACATAACCAAAACAAAACAGAAAATAAGGACATAACAGCTTGAGGACTGACGGGGAGGCAGAGCAGCAGAGAACAGCAGAAAAAATACATTTGCTGAGAAACAGCTGCGCGATCATCCATCTTTGAGCCCGGAAAGCTCATATAATCACAAAAAAATGTTCAAATGTCATTTGAGTGCATTTTCTGTGACTGAACATTTCTGACTGATGTGGTGTAAACCCGAGCCGTCTAATGCCCGCCAAAACAAACGCTACAAAAGACAAATTCACAGCATCCCTTTGACCCAAGTCAGTCACAGACACAACACTGATTGCAGCGGTCATGTGTCATATAAAAAACACCAGAGTAAATGAAAAGTTCCACTTTGTTTCTCATCCCGTGATGATGAAATGCCTCTTGCCTGATGTTGGATTTCAACTGTGATCACTCTTATTGGATCACACTTAACCATCTGTTTTCGGACAAAGAATCTCTGCGGGCTAATCTTTGTCCTGAGACAGGGTTATCTGTGGACAGGAAATAGCTTTTACATGTTTCTCCACAGGTGGCATTCTCAACCCGATTGCATCTTGTTTGTTTGTGATGATTTTTCTCCCTGTACCTTGGCTAAGCAACAACATATTCCCATGTTTCCTCAAGATACTTTAAGTGAGGTCAAAGTGAGGCCTGCTGAACACATGGCGGAGAACAAAGGGCATCGTTTATGGCTTCGAGCTATTGTGCCCACTGTTCAGCCTCGCAACTGCAATATTACGATCTGCTAATTACATGCAGAGCAGTTAATGTCTTTTATAACGGGGCCAGAGGCAGAGTCTGCTGCTCGTTCAGGTTTCAGGAATACAAGAGACGCAGCAAATCTCCCCCTCACATTCGCTTTTTTTTTTCCCCCCTCGCGCTTATCTGACCCGCAACAGCAGGGGATCGTCAGCACTTACTCCATGGTCATCTGGGACACCACATCAAATGTAGAGAAGTCAGCATTGGCAAAGTTGTCTTTGTATTGGCCCATCTTTATGGCATCCAGCCACTCGTCCACAGTGCTGAAGCTGGAGAAGTCAGGGATGCTGCGGTCCAGGAGAGGGAGGTGAACACTGAGGCGAGCACAAAAAGAAGCCATTAGGAATAATGATAAGTGGCAGGGCTAACATCATGGTAAATCCAGACCACCTGCATCTGATTCAAACATTAATTATTACATTATATTTTCAAAAGACTAGAGACAGTACGTTGAGAATCCCACCATGAACCACTATTTTCCAATCTGATTTCTCAGAGAGTGTATTTTCCAAATGAAGTGATAGGTTTCAGGGAGCCAATACATCCACTCAGCGTCTGTGGAAAATCTGGCCCTGGGTCCTGCACCCCACCACAAATGAAAGTATAGACGGGGATAATGGAAATCAGCAAACCCTGGCTCTCAAAGGAAACTAACACCCAGAGCAGAAATGCTTCAAAATGTTTTGTTTTGAAAATTGCACAACGGCTTCAATCCAGGATTCGCCCGAAGCCTTCGTGGGAAGGATTTGATCTATCGAACCAAAAGGCTTTAATTTACATAACCGCTCGGCGCCAGGAGAAACAGGAGACACCGAGTTCGGCAAAAGCGAACTGTGCCACGGATGGCACTGTCGTAGGAGCAGGACTTTGCTGTTAGGAGGGGTGGGGGGTGGCTTTACATTTGGATGCATTATATTGTTCTAGATGTTATCCACATCAATGTGAATTGTGAAATGATGCTAAAACCAACAGGCCTGTCTTGTGGGAAGCCCACAGTGACACATATGCAGACACCACACAGAGAGAGAAGGACCGAGCAGAGAAAAGAAGAAGAAAACACATTCAACACATGTGTTACTGACAAGAAGAGAACAAGAAACTGGTATAAATCTAACTTGATGCTGCCACTCACCCTGAAGACAACGGGGTCATGGCCTTCAGCGTGTTGGGGTTGCGGATCATCTTGTCCAGGTTGTTGACAATCTGGCTGAACTTGGGCCGGTTGTTGCGGTCTTTCTGCCAGCAGTCCAACATGAGCTGGTGGAGCGCACTGGGACAGTCCATGGGTGGGGGCAGCCGGTAGTCCTGCTCTATGGCGTTGATGACCTGCAGGGGGAGACAGAGATCTCTAAGGGTTGCTACAAGGCTCTACAAAGAGGAGGTGGAATTATATGAAAAGAGGAGTGTACAATCCAGTGCTGGAAGAAGTACTTAGACCAGAGTTCATTCAGGGAAATATAGATAAAATAATTACTACAATATTAAGTAGAAATCTGAAAGTATTTGTAACAAACTATAAAATTATTGTTGTTATTGTTATTATTGGTTATCACATTATTTATAGTAATGTGTCATTGTATTTTTTTATTGCTGGTTGAGCTGGGACTGGTTTTAGTTTGAAATGCAGCAGTTCCCTCCAAAGGATCACAAATAAATCTGAGGGGTCAGAAGGAAGTTGACAAGGTAACTTATTTGTACTTTTCACTATTGGTTTTGTCAAACATTAACTGTTCTTGAAGGGTTAAATTAATAACCTTTAGGCATTAGAGTCTTGACTGCTGCTTTGTAACAGGGAACTAGGGGTTTAATCTTGAAATTCACAATGTAGTGTTGTAAAAAGTTCATCACATTTTTAATGTAAAATTTTAACCTGAAAAGGGAAGAATTTCTAGTTTCTCTTTTATTGGAGATGCAGTGCAAAGTAGCCTAAAAATGAAAATACTGAGATACCACAAAACTCGACTTGAGTGCGATGCTTGATTAAATGTGCTGAGTAACTTTCCACCAGTGATGTGATCCAACTGGAGCCATCACCTCACACTATATAAATGTCATGAGTACATAAAATATATCTGCTACGAGCTGTTGAATAGTTCAAGTGACATTCACAACAGTCTTGTCTAAAGCGAAGTAAATATTGAGCCAATGCGCTCTCTTCTCCTGATGAAGATGTAACGACACCATCTGCGCTTCTCATCGCAGAGAAAACAACTGTTAAATAGTTATTACATGAATACATACAGATGTATAAATATACATATTTGTGCACATCACATCACCACATTGCTTCTGGATGTGATGAGTTGTTAAACACCGGCCGGGTCATTATGAACATCAACCTTATTCCACTAAGTTCACATTTCCACTTGCGCTCTGCCAGCGGTGACCTCATCTCTGGCTTTTACAAAGTGTTTAATGCTCGCTCTCCAGAAAGCCACCTTAAAGATATGTCTGACTTCGGCCCGTGATGTTGTTGGTCGGGGGGGCAAACAGAGGTGGTGCACAGTTAACAGAGTGGAACAACCCGGAGGACACTTGTGACGAGGACGCACAATCCCCTGCTCATTACCAGGGCCATTAAAGGAGCTCCATTCAGACCCAGATTAATCTCATTCATGAGACCTCCAAACGAGGACCCCGATGGAGCAGAAACACTATCTGAAGCTGCTAATAAGATAACCGTTAAGGTCCTCAGTCCCTCTTAGCACATTAGTGTTCTCACTTTCAATTTGAAACTATTTTCATTATCTCTCTCCATATAATTTGCTCTCTCTCCTGCTACCCAGAGGGAGATAGGAAATGGAGGCTCCAGTCAAGAGCAGAAATTGTCCATTGAGCACTGCCGTGCATTTCAAATGATCTGATTATGTCTCTGTGGTGAGAGTGGGGGAATTTTCATATAAAGCCCATGTGTGAAACCTGCTGTTTAGCCAAGGGAACACAGATACAATCACTAATGGTGTTTGAGCTGTGTGACGCTTTAATGAAACTCGGGGAGTAAGAAATACATGTGATGAGAAGAACTGTCTAAAGAAGTGTTTTGAAATTTGACTCAATAATCAACAGCAACTTTAAAAATGACCCCAGGCAAATGAAATACATACGTCTTGATTGGTCATGTCCCAGTAAGGTCTCTCTCCATAAGACATGACTTCCCACATGACGATCCCGTAGCTCCACACATCACTAGCAGAGGTGAACTTCCTGTACTGGATAGCTTCGGGCGCAGTCCATCGGATAGGAATCTTCCCACCCTGCAAACACAAAGGGCACAACCTCAGCGAGGGAAGCAAGACCGGAACATGACCGTCACAGTGTCCTGGCTCCGGAGAGAGACACTGTTCAGGGCAGCTATGCCGACGGTAATCCAAACTAGGAGGTGGATAAAACAAAACCCCTGGGACTGAGGTATGGTACACGAACTACAGGAGATGGAGGAAGAGGAGAACAGGTGAAAGGGCAGTGTTTGTCTCGATAGGGAGAACAATGAGGGGATTAAATAAAACCCTCTGGCAGCACCACACTGAATGGGATTATCAACCTGAGCATTTCAGATAGTGTCAAACAAAATAATGAATTTCTCTGTCTATATATATATATATACATATATATGTATAAATAATATTATACATTTTAAAATTCATAAACTTTTTTATTTTACATAGTGAGTGACTTGAACATGTCTTACCAAAGCACTAGTGTAGGTTGGGTCTGAGGTATCATCCTCCAGGAAGCGTGAGAGGCCGAAGTCTGACACCTTACACACCAGGTTGCTGTTGACCAGGATGTTTCGGGCAGCAAGGTCACGGTGCACGTAGTTCATGTCAGCAAGGTACTTCATGCCTGAGGCGATGCCGCGCAGCATACCAACAAGCTGGATCACAGTAAACTGGCCATCGTTTTGCTGTAAAAACGACATAGTGTTAGAATACATTATTGTCTGGAGTGGTAATTCTGGGCCACCTCACAATATGGGGGATATAGTCAGGCTGTCAGTAGGTATTTAAATATTCTACTAGCTGTGATGGTGAACCCAAGTTCCCTGTCAGAGGCAGTTTTAACTTGTTTTTTCCTTCTTTGTTTAGTAGCATCCTCGCCTTGACATGCATTGACCCTCTTTTTTCTGACAGTACTCCAATACATCTTAGGCAGTTCACTGCATAATGTCAAGAAGCAAGAAAGACTGGTGCTGAAGTGAAGTGCTGGAAGCCAAGGGGATTTATATAATATCAAAAAGCTGCTTCTTGTTTCACGCAATAAAACTTTATGAAACGATTCTTTTAGAACTCATCATCCATGCGAATTAACAAACTGTACAAGTTGATTCTCAATATGATAATCTTTATTTTCACAGATCTGTTTGGAATCCATCCCCGGAATTTTATTGTTTTTAAAGTTATGTTCAAGTATTGGTTTCTCTGAAGACGCCCTGCAGCCAGGATACAGGCAGCGAGGTTTGGGTTGGGCTCAACTGGCCTTGTCCAGGCTGGGCAGGGCTAAGCTGGGACTGGCTGCCTGTCTACAGCTGTTCCCCTCCACGGTTTGGTGAGGGCTTTACCCCATGCATGGGGAGCGTCTGGAGCAGTGGTGCAGCTGTGCCTCCAACTGCGCACACCTGCACTCTCCCCCACCACCCACCACGACGCCTGGAGAACAGAAAGATTCCAGAGAATGGATCATGGGAGCTCGGGGCTCGGCGTGGACAGACGGAGAGGCTAAGAGAGGGGATTGGAAGGGCAGGCCAGAAGAGAAGGGCCCAGAGCACGGCCATATTAACAGTCTGCGTGACCGCTCCGGCTCCGCTAGCCTATTTCTCTTTCAAACATTTTGCTGCTCATTAGCTGAGCGCATGCTTATCCTCACGTCAAGCTGCTCCTCCTCGTGTACCACAGCAATTAAGCAGAATGCATTATTCATGAAACCTTTCTCACAAATACACATTGCCACCTAATCTGAGTGCTGTGTTTGCATATACTTTAATTGGAAAGATTCCTCTAAAGTCTTTGGGGTCAGGTTAGCTGAAAGAAATAACTGCAAATTTTGTATGAACTGCGTGAATCGAGGTCTGCTGTGATTTATATTTATATGTTTTCTGTCAAAAAAATCTCATTCTTTTCTTCCTTCACTTCTTCCCTCGACTTTTCCACTGCTCATGTTTGGCTGCTGATAAGAACCCAGCTCTGATCAATCTATCCTCCCTGTTCCTGCTCGCTCTACCCTGCAGGTTTTTTCCTGCGGGAGGCAGCAGGGGAGACAATCCTTCAGCAGGCAGCTCACTATAGACTGCAGAGACAATTTTTAACCAACCACCCACCAATCACCTCAGAGAAGACACAATCCATGTTCAGAGTCTTTGACACTGTCAGCTACTGTTGTCATAAACTGTCACAGTGAGGTGCTGCAGAGGTTCCCTGTTGTTTTGAATACAATGTTCTGTCAAATATGTTTAGTAAACCATCTACATATACACAAACAGCCTTCACTGTGAGATCCAATTCCAAAAAGAGCTGATGCTTTGTGTCTCTGAGGTCGGAGGCAGAATGCAAATACTGTAAAGACTGTGGAGTCTGGGGAGAGGGTGGTTTTAATGCAATAGGAGGCTTAAACTGACTGCCAGGGAGGCTCTGAACCCATGGAAATAGTTAAAAGAGGCAGTGTGTGTTTTCAATTTAATAATGCCACTGAATCCTTCAAACACAGTGATTCACATGGAATTAAACGGGCCTTGTTAATTGCACACACAATTTACTGTGTAAGCTACACATCTGCTTCCACAAAACAACATAATAACATGTTGTATTACTTCAGGAAAGGATAGGGCTCAAGTGATTTAAAATGTAGCATTCCTACTGTACTTACTTTCATTGGCATACTCTGTGTTGCACTACATAGAGATTTCTCATCACATCATTCTTTTAACTAAAAATTAGGGCTATCTTTAAAAAATAATAATCAGTGAGATCAGCCACAATTTCAGTTGGACTGCTAATTTTTGCATTTTATTTGCATTGGAAAAATTAATGATGATGTACTTTTTGTTTGGTTGATTTTTGTTTTCTTACATTTAGAGAATTTGTAGGTTGGGGCATCTGTGTAGCACAATGATGCTTCATATGGTTCTTAAAGATTTTACTTCTATCAAAGAAAATTGCAGTTTTTGTGATTGGGATGTTGCATTTGGCCATACATATTTCAATTAATTATTTAGCCTTTATACAGCTTTTCAGACATCTGCAATTTCCATAAATTACAGTCCCTTTTGTGCTTGATCAAAAAAATGCAGCTAGTTTGGAAGAGATCATACAAAAAAGGCCCAATTTTTTTGTTTTTATTCCGTTAACATCCCAAGACAGATGGTAAAGGGCTGATGTGACATCTCATCTCATAACCAGCCTCATTTTTAAATTCTGACATCTCATTTTAAGTCTTGCAAAGTATTTGAATTATGTATGCGGGTTGTAAATGGGAGTAGCATGGCCGGTTCTCTGTAATATCCTCCTCTGGTTAGATTATGAAAATTAAAAATCCCATGAACTTGTGAGCGATGCATATTTCTTGTCAGGGAGTCGAAGGGAAAAATAAGTGAGTGTGCTACAGTATTTCCACATTCACCCACAGTCTGTAGCTTCTGCATAAGGAGCAGTGGAGCAAGTGTGGACTGAATGCAAAACAAAACCCAGGGAAACATCAGAGACATGGACTCTGGCTTTGCAAGACTCTGGCATGTGTTGCCTCATTGTAAATACTCACAGAAAAAAATATTTAAAAATAAAACACAACGCATCATAGATACAGTAGATGGAGTTAGCAGATGTTCTGTAGATGTTAATTTTGAGGCATATCTACACAGAGATGAGGGAACCCTAACTAAAAACTGATGATTGACATCATCCTAACAGGACAGACTCTGGGACTAATAATATTTACTAGACGATTACGGCGCATGAGCGAATAAACCATGTCAAATTTGTGGACTAATATGTGTGTACATGCATGGGAGTGTGACTGTGTGCAACAAGGATTTGAATCCTAGCTTGTAAGGTGTCTGAATAAACCATCCTTGGGTTGAATGATTAATCATGCTTATGTAAATATTTGTCAGAGTGCGACTGTCAAATAGTACTGTAAGAACTAGAATTTCAAGTATAACCCCACATAATTAGCAGCATTATAACATCATTTGTAGGAGGTGAAAGTTTAAACTGGCAGCTGTTTATTTCACTTGGTATAATGACAAAACTTGCTGCCGGCAGTGAATGTAGTTAATTAATGATAATTCTGTGAGTTAGTGGAACAGCTAAAAAGAACAATAGTACTCTCTTTGTGGGGCAGGGGTGACTGCATTGCATCAGTTTTTGACAGGTAGCTGGCAGGTAGCTCAGCAGCAGTAGAACGTAACAGACGCTGGTGGATGAAGACGTCAGAAACTCCTCTTTAAGCTTTTATCTTCTTCATACTATTTTTTTAGGTTTGTCACAATAAAAAGCCTGAATTGAGACCTGGAGGATTCAAAGCAGCCGAGCTGCTCTGCTGTCAGTCTGTGAAACTAACATTAACAGTAGCTCAGGAAGTTGCGCTGCAGAGCTGTCGGCGGTATCGTTAGGTGCCGTCTGCCGTCTGGTTGACTTTTCATTATTACCATATGGCCAACGGTTATCCTTGAATATAACTCCACTTTGGCATTTCATGATTATTTCTCATCATTATATCTCATTATATGTCTTACTCTGAGGAAGGAGTCCAGAGATCCGTTCTCCATGAACTCGGTGATGATCATGACAGGGCTGCTCTTGGTGACCACGCCCTCCAGGTGAATGACGTTAGGATGGTCGAACTGCCCCATTATGCTGGCCTCGCTCAGAAAGTCCCGCCTCTGCTTCTCCGTGTAGCCAGACTTGAGAGTCTTTATGGCCACAAACATTTCCCTTTTACCTGGAAGCTTTAGGTTACCACTGCAAACCTCCCCAAACTCTCCTGTGAAAAAAAAAAGTAAAAGTAAACTAAATGTAAGCAGCTTTCCTGCACACATTTGTATTTAGAAATCAAGTAACAGTCAAGCTATTTAACAGCGTGGTATTCCATCCACGTTCCAGTCAGATTTTTCCATTACCTGCACCAATGACCTGTTCAATCTTCACGCAGGATATATCAATCTCCTTGGCAAACTCCCTCACAGCCTCATTGGGGTCCTCATATGTGAACGGATCAATATAAATCTTCATTCCTGGAGTCACTTGGAAAAAAGGAAGGAACAGCTATAATGTTTGATTCTTGTGGTCATGCTTACACTCCTACAGGCTTTGACAGTTAAAATGCATTCAGGAACATTAACAATCAATTCACCTTGCATTCACACATTCCAGAGCAATTATGCGATTTTGTGTTTGACATCCGGTCGATGAAGGTTAGAAAAATGGAGGAGGCATTGTGGTTACAAATGATGGTTATGACTAGTGCCTCATGGCTATGTGTATGGCTATTCAGCCAGCAAGGACACAGTACTACCAGTCTTCTTAGCTGTGATAAGGTTGGGTTAATATATATATATATCATCTCCTGTGAGTCACAGTGCCATTAACACTCGGGAGAGAAACCCAGGCCCTATATCAGCATCGCTCAGCTCCACTCCAAGAAATAAATTGGCTCTCCTAAGCCCTGATGCCAGGTAAATTGGCTTAAGGTGGCCTTTAAGTGTTCAGGGACTTAAGTGTCCCGAGTTTTAAATCCGATTATTCGGCTCTCACCTCCACATCAGGCCTGAGGCTATTTGAATGGATACTGAACTCATGCCTAGCCCGTTTCAGAGCTAGAAGAACATGCACACCGCCCCAAAACCTGGCACACCACTACTGAAGAAACGTGCCGCAGAGATGAACAGATGGTGAGGATCTTACCAGGCAAACCTCCCCTCCACCCCCTTTACTAAAACCCTACAATCTCTCCCCAAGCCAAAGCACTGTTCAACAGACCACCCTCCTACGATGGCAAGGACCACCAAAAAACAGGGGCAGAAGCCTGAACTGTGACTGGTGAGAGGACAGGATGCACACAGGACACATTGGCCTCTGCTGTTAATAGCTCCACTCCATTATGAACTGGACTTCTTTTCACAGCGTGATCGGATTTTATCGAGAAACCATTTATAGAATTTGATATGAAAGAGGAGGGAGCAGTGCTGTAATTACAGAATTAAATAAACACATTAAGATGGGGGTCATAAACTTGAGATAGAAAGAGATCTGTGGTTTTCCAATCAAGCAGGAGAATGATGGATTAGCCGTGGTGAAATGACTCCCGAAACCGCTCTTTCTCACCAAATCTGTTCCTATGTTATTGTCATTGAAGCTATATGGTTCTGTACGGTATGAAGAAAGAAGATCATTGAGAACTTCCATTCATTCACCAAGTCTTTTGAATTTTTTAACAATGGCAAATGAGTCATGTGGCATTAGCATGCTAATGTGAGTAAGGACTGACCTATTTCTACCACAATGGATTTAGTTAACAATGAAATGTAATGATGCACAAAACGCACACACGAACACTGGTTTTGATGTGGTTAAATCCAGGCTCCAAGTGAGCAGAGTCAAACAACGGGCAGGATTACTCCTAAGTGGGGGACGGGCAAATGAAGCTGTGCTGTGCTGTGCTGTGCTGTGCTGGTCCGTAGCCAAGGACACCAGCATGCAAGGTGGTAGCCATGGAGACAGGTGTGTGAGGCAGCGGAGAGGCTGAATGATAGCCATGGAGATGACTGTGTAAGACGGTAGTCATGGAGACAGGTGTGCTGCTTGGAGGCAGTGGTAAAGGCAGGCAGAGAGGGAGGAGTGGTTGGTTACTCACTGTGGCCGCTGGTGTAGTGCTGCAGTTTGTCTGTGTATTCTGAGTCAGCCCTGTCGAAGCCACGCCTCCTGGGGGAAAGACAAAGAACTCTAGCTCTGGTTCAAAGACAGGGAGCAGGGAGAGGCAGAGATACAGATCAAACAGCCCCAGGTTTACCTACACCGAAGATACCACCAGCCAAGTTCACATGGGGAGAGCCATTACGTTGTAGGTAGAGAAGCGTTTGACTTTTTTGCTACACTGGGCGAGGTAGCGAGCCGTGCAGTCATAATATGTTTTCCTTTGTGGTGCACTTCAGCGTGGCAGCTACGAACTGTTTCAAAATCATGAGTCTATCTATGATAAGGAGGACTAAGTGCAAATGTAAGTGAGGGAGGGAGGGCTTCGAACTGGGCAGCAGAATAATTAATAACACACTTCTCTATTCTATCTCCATGATAGATGCAAAACAGTGTCAAGCATCTGATCCAACAAATCAATATCCGGCTCATAGTGGATATCAGCCAGATGTAGCTGATCCACATTAAGTGCAGCTTCTTTGTCAATGTCAGTATGAAATTCAGTTTGTGCTGCTGAGCCACAGCAGTGCCTGACCTCAAGTAAACTTACATTATATTTAGAATAAAGAGTTTCATCAAGTGACTTATTCAGATTTTAAACATCAGAAATAGAGAACACTGATATCTGATCAGGTATCGGTATCAGTTGAGGTATTGTAATATTGATCGTGAGAAAAATATGTATTGGTACATCCCAAATGTTAGGTATTTGTTTTGTACCTTTGTTTTCATACAACTAACCAGATTCATAAATGGTGTGTGTAAAATTCATTGCAATATAAACAGAGTTGAACCCACTTTATAACTTGTATCTCAAAACAAATTTCTATGACTGCATGAGGCAAGGCAAATCAAATTTTCATGCATGCAAATGAGTTTTTATTCCACACTAGCTTCAATATAGTACTGCATGTTTTCTGACTACATACTGTAACTACATGGGTTGCTGTTTCATCTGGCCAGTAGCATGGCACAGTCTCATCTTTGTACCTTTTTGAGTTGGGTGATACAGCCACCGCAGTGCATTAAAACTTTTTACTTCTTTGACTGTCTGACCGTTCCCAGAAATCTCAATAACACAACCTCTCCCCCATCCCACCATTATACAAGATGGCTATATGCTGTATTGAAAATAGTCTGTCCAAGACTTTTGGGGTTTCTCAAAACAACAAACCACTAGGCTACACTTTTAAAATCCATGGCCCATGGAATGGAAATGACAATATTGTGATTTATTTATTAGTTCTGCAGTTGAAATGGAATTTATTAAGAATTAATATCTTTGAACTCAGATGGTTTTATCTCTCCAACTAATATTAGTCAACAGACCCGATTCATCCGACTGCACAGACAGAAAAATAACTAAAAAAAGAAAAGTGGCCACTTTGTGAGTTTGTGCAGAAGTTTTACTGGTTCTGAACTGACAGGCAGTTTTGTAAGGACTGCGACAGGACTGACTCACCGATTACAGACGATGATGATGACGACCACAGCAATGAGGAAGACCAAGCCGGCCGCTGCTGACCCAATGATGAGAGGGAGCTTCTCCTGAATGCTGGTGTTGTACTCCGCTATAGAAAGAAGGAATAAGCACATAAACATAGTGCTATGCACACACACACACACACACAAACCCACACACACAGAGTCACATGCTGAAACATATGGAGGAGCATCTGAGCCGCTGCATATGGAGGAAGCAATGGGTGACAGACAGACATACGGCTGGGTGAACCAATGAGCATCTTGGCATCTTGACTGGCTGCATGGACCATTTTCCAAAGCGCAGTGAATGTGCCGCGGATATGGACAAATCATCTGGCAGAAAGTGTGTGAAGTGAGGAGAGAGAGCATGTTTGGGTGAGACCCAGACTGATCAGGCAGCCAAGAGCAGGAATGCAGCTACTGAATGGGCACACAGAGGCAGAGCCAGATCCTTCTATTGAGAAGTGCAAATGACACGCAACTTCACATTTTTAGCCTGATGCAGGGTTAGTGAGTTCTAACTGCATCTGTGGGAAGCATTCATATTGTATGATAAGGGGTTAGGCTAAAACCCTTCTTAATAACACTTCATCATAACCTCACCTACTGTATATAACAGTCATAAATACTGTGTAAATATTTAATAAATAGTTTATAATACACAGGAAAGTGGGACTGTTCATCAGTCTCCACTAATGGGTGAGCATAGGATGAGTTAAAGATGCTCACAAAGACATTAATAAAGGCTTATAAATGAACTGCATTATAGTATTACCAGTCTTTCAGACTAATGGGCCTTGATGTCAATCTGCTGGGAACTGCTGGTTTGTTATGCTCCTTTACTTCATGTTGTACTTTGAATAACCCCAAAGTGTGCATTCCCGGTGAGAGCTCGTTTCACTTTCTGCTCATTTTTTCCAGAAGCCTTTTCAGAGCTGTGCCCATCACACACTGTAGATACACTGTCAGCTTTATACGCGATGGTAATCAGTGTCTCCTTGCAGCAGAAAACATAACTATTGAGTGTATGGGGACATAAAATATGGGTGCGAATCACTTTGAACAGTTCTTCCTTCTTCTATTATTTATTTATTTCATAAAAAGGATATTTTTGGTGAAAAAAAAGAAAGGACAGTAACACTGAGCCTTATATATCCTCCAGGTTACTCAATGTTTACAGTTATGAGTCAGTTGGATGAAACCATACTGCTGGGATCTGTGCGTGTGGCAGCATCAGGGATGTTTGTGCGAGAGTTCGGGCTAATGATGGCCCTGGGCACAGCAGGCTGAAGGAAATGAGATGTTCAGAGGGGAAAACCCAGGCCTTGGCTCTAACATTAACCTACATGACTGATGTTTACTGAATGTTCCTTCTCCTCTGAGTTGTGTCATTGTCCAAAGATAAGACAGCTTCGGCCTCATCCAACTTAAAGGCTTATGGTGGCAAATGGCAAAAACATACCTTTGGTCTAAAAGGTGATTTCCGTACTATGGAAGAGGGTAATATGAAACTTAATACATTTTGTTTTTCAAAAAAAATCTGACTTTAATACTTTCCCACTGTGTACCACATAGAAGAAAGCATTGTTATATGTCTAAATAAGAATAATGGAGTAATTATACCAGCATTCTTTGAAGGATGTTTCCAAGTACCGAAAGAGACATGAAAATAAAGATTGACTAGAGAGTAATCCAGTTTTGGAGTACTTATTGTTTACTCCACAACATGATTCCCTTTCATTGCCACAGCTGTCTGTCTGAATCCATACCATACTACATGGTGTGTGGATAGGCCACGCATGAGAGGTGATAACAGCATATGCGTGCTTTGGTGAACATTGGCTGAATTCTCACCCTCCGTCATGGTCTGGAAGTACAGTTTGCCACTGTAGCGTCCAAACCCGGCCACGGTGCGCGCCCGGACCTGGAACACATAGATGCTTCCTGGCTTGAGGCCACGGACGACCACTGTGTTGGTCTGGCTCCTGATCGTAGTGGAGTTATATTCTGATTGGTCCTAAGAGAGGAAAAACAACATGTTCGATTTGTGAACATAAGTAATTACAGTCCAATTGCAAAGACTAACAATTATGAAATGCCACATGAATAAATTACATACTAGGACAAATGATACGACCTTGTCAGCACAGTACTGACTCTTAGTACAGTTACTTTGAGACCAAAAATGAATTCAACACAAGTTCAGAATTCTGACTTCGACAATGGGATGTGGTTTGTTT